>NC_142272.1:4394397-5594397 GCF_052056855.1 Sturnus vulgaris
AGCTGCAGTTGGTGGCACATCTTGTGACAGGAGCTCGACCTCGTTCTCCAGGAAAGGTTCTTGGAAAGAGCAAACATCACTGTGAAGAAAATTCTCGAGAAGCAGAACTTTCCAGAAGTGAAATGAAAATGGAAAGAGACAACTCAAGATATTCACATATACTATTAATTCCTTTCCTTATATACTCCCTTTTTCTGTGTTGCACTGCTTCTACATCACAGTCATTCCAAGCTGATCTTACCTCAAACACCTAGGACTTAGCAAGTTTTATGCACTCTCCAGTATCATTAGCTACACACAGTTTGCCTTCTCCCTGTTTGGCATTGAAAGCAATGCTGGACACACCAGAAACCTGCAAATGAAAGATTTTAGAGCACAGTGCTTTGGTCGGCTATGGGTTCTAGAGACAGGGCATGTGCTCGCACAGTATTTCACCCTCAGCAGGGACAATACACAGCAACAACAAAGGTGATTCCTAGGACATTGTGCAGGGGTCAAGGCTCTGCGTCTTGACTTAACATGGCAAAGTTCACCTGTTTTGACAGACTCAGTATCCAAACTAGTTTGCTTTTCTAGCTGTGCCGATGAACAGCAGGAGAAATAAAGCAGCCAGCAGTTTCTTTGCAGAGAGGGCCTTTGCTCCAGGCTGAAAGTGCTGGATTGGCAGGGAGGAGGCAGGCAGCTGAGAGCTGAGCTGCTATATCGGATTGGCATCCAAACTGGGCAAAAATAGCAGTTTCACTCTTTTATTTTAATCCTCCTTTCGGCAGTCTCCGATTTTCTCCTGGAACTGGACAAGAAAACAGGAACAGCCCTGGGGACGAGGGCACCGAGCCGGGTGTGGCCCCTCTGCTGCCGCTGCCCACCCGGAGCGGCCGGGGAGCAGCGCTGCCCTGCAGGGGCTGCATTTCTCACTCCTCATGTGCTGCTCTGCCCTCCCACGGGGCTGGCTCTGCCTGGCGCTGCCAGGCTCCTCGTTCAGCACTTTCCTCTGCTCCAGGGGAGAGTCCGGACAGCGCTTTGCTTGCTTGTGAGGAACAGACCGCAGAGCGGGGTGGGCGGGCGGGATGGGGCCCGGGGCATGCGAGCACGAGGGGCAAGTTGCAAGATTGCCAGAAATAGAAGTTCGAATCTAGTGAAGAAGAAGCTAAACAGGACGGTGGGTTTGGCGTGGGTGCAGGAGGAAGAGATGTTCCGTGACTCTGCTTCGGCCCCGGAGCAGAGCGACCCGTGCTGCCCCGAGGGGAGAGGGGCTTGCCTGTGGGGCACAAGGGACGGAACTGGGAATGGATACCCGGGGAATGGACACACGGGGAACGGACACACAGACACGCGGACAAACGCTTCCGGCACTTCGGCAGCGGCAGAAGAGCAGCGATTCCACAGACCCGCTGTGTCTCTTCTCTTGGTCCTCATCTCCTTCTCCCGCTGTCCCACAGCCTCTCGCGCTCTTCGTTTGGTGCTCTACCCCTGCCACCTCCCACCTCCCCGGCGTCCATCTCCTTATTCCGGGCCGGGCCATGCTCCCGGCCTTGGGAGGGGCTGCCCCGTCCCGTCCCCCTCCCTTTCCCCCTCCCCGTCTCCGTCCACAGCCCCGTCCCCGTCCCCGCCCGTTCCGCCGCGGTCTCGCCTCCGCCCGGCTCTGCCCGTGCTGGCGGTGCCGCTGCTGGGCGGGCATCGGTGCCTGCGGCTGGGGCGGCATCGCCTCCCTTTGGCTCCGCCTGTCCCGGTCCCGGCCCCGGCCCCGGCTCCTCCCGGGGCCCGTGGAGGACACACGCGGCGCGGCCGCTCCCGCCGCCTGCGCTGCGGCTCCCCCGGCCCGAGCTCCGCCGCTCGGCAGCGCGGCCGCCGGCCCCGAGCCGCCGCTGTCCCGTTCCAAAGAGCGAACGCCTGGGGCTGCCCGGCCCGGGGCGGCTGAGGGGCGCTCGGGGGCCGTTCCTGGCCCCGGGCCGAGCGCTGACAGCCGCGTCTCGCCGGCAGGGAAGGCGCAGCAGGGCCTGAAGGAGCGGTACCGGCTGGGTTCGCTGCTGGGAGAGCGGGCGTGGGCTGAGCGCTGCATCCCTGATGCAGAGCATCCCGGGCTGGCTGAGGGGTCCCAGAGCCCTGGCACGTCCCCAGCCCCACTGAGATCGTGCCCCTGGAGATCGTGCTGCTGGCCAAGGTGTCCTCTGGGTGTGCTGGGGTCATTCAGCTCCTGGAGTGGGTTGGGTTGAGCTGCCCAACAGCTTCTTGTTGGTGCTGGAGCGTCCGGAGCGGTGCCAGGACCTCTCGGGTTTGCAGGCAGAGCGGAGATTGGTGTGGGAGCAGGAGGTGCAGGAGCTGTTCCAGCAGGTGCTGGAGGCTGTGCACTGCACCAGCTGCGGGGTCCTGCTCAGGGACATCAAAGCAGAGAACATCCTGCTCGACCTGGCCACTGGGGAGCTGAAACTGATCGACTTTGGCTGTGGCACCTTCCTCCAGGACACAGCCTACACGCAGTTTTCACATGAGCCCTCCCAGGGGATGCTCTGGAGCATCTCATGGCCCAGCCTGGTTGTAGCACCGGGGCTTCCCCCTATTGCAGCCGGGATGGGATCAATGCTCGAGCCAAGTTGATTTGGGTGGGGGTGTGAGGGGTGCCAGCTCCCAGCCCTGCTGACAGCCTTCATCACCCACTCTGCCCTGGGCTGGGCTGGAGCTGAGGCAGCCAGGCTGACAAAAACCCCATGGGGGTAGCAGAGAGGGGGGTCAGACCCATGCACTGCTCAGTTTGGTGTGCAGGCAAGGAAGAGCTTGAACTGCTACTCTCCCCTTGTCTGCCTTGGCTTATTAACATTTTTTGGAGGCCATGCAGGCAGGAAGAAGAGTTTTCTCCACCTCTGGGTGGGGTTTTCTTTTGCATGTCATGCTTGGGCCTCCCTAGGGCTTCTGCTGCCCTCTTCCAGCACCAGTGGATTCTTTTCCAACCCCGAGTTTGTACACAAGTCCCAGGTGCTGGCGAGAGGGCAGCGAGTCACCCCGTGTGCCACTGGGGCATTCCCCACATGCCCAGGGATGTTGGGACCAGGCTCTGGGAGCAGCAGCATCCCCCTGATGAACTCCATCTGTATTCCATAGGAGCCCTGTCCTACAGCCCACCAGAGTGGATCCACCACCAACGCTACCATGGCGAGGCAGCAATGATCTGGTCCCTGGGCCTCCTGCTCTACCACCTGGTCATGGGGAAGCAGCCGTTCAGGAGGGGCCAGGAGATCATCTGGGCATGGATCCTGTTCCCACGAGGGCTCTCTCAAGGTGGATCCTCATCTCTGGGCACGGGGGGAATACCAGTGCTGGGAGACAGCAGCAGGCTCGTGAGCATCCTGCTCTGGCAGCTGCTGAGGAGGTGGCACATGTCCTGCTCTCCTGCTCTCCTCCAAACAGAGAATTCATGGGGAAGTTTAGGCACAACCCTGGGCACACCCAGCATGGCCTGGGAACAGGAATGGGGGGACAGCTTCTCCAACTGACTGGTGCTTTCTGGTTTCTGTCTTCAGAGTGCCAAGATGTTATTAAGAGGTGTTTGTCCATGCAACCCTTGGACAGGCTGTCCTTAGAAGACCTTTTCAGTGATTCTTGGCTGCAGGGTGTTCATCTGCCCTAGAAGATGGGACAGATCCACGGGCAAAGTTGGATCCAGGAGCCTGGCAGGCAACAGCTGCACACATCTCTTGGCAATCAGTGGCAAAGCAAACCAGACTGGTTTTGTCCTGCTGTAGCTCTGGGCAGGGATCATCAGAAGGGAACACGCAGCTCTTGGGCTGGAGCTGAGCTGGAGACCTGGTGTGGCAAGAACTGGTGGCCACCATCCACCCTGGGTTTGCTTGTCTGGTTCATTGATGGCTGGGGCCCTGGGCAGAACACTGACAGCCTGGTCTGGCCCCAGGGAAGGAGAAGGAGCCCCTGGAGAAGCTGTACCAGGTGGGGCTGCTGCTGCTGGGGACAGCAAGGAAGACATCAAGGATGACAGCCTCTTCCTCCACCTGGCCACAGAAAAGCTGAAGATGATGGATTCTGGCACCTTCTTCAAAGCCAGGCTCCACAGCAAATTTGCAGATGAGTGCAGACCCAGGGGGATGCTCCCAGATTTGGGCATTGCACAGGTTCCCCCTTTGCTGGGGAGGATAAAACGGATTCTTCCGTCGGCTGCCAAGCTGCTTTTTGGCAGGGCTGGGGAAATGGGCTGGGCTGGGTACAAAATGGGAGTTGGCTCCTGGCCCTGGCAACAGCCCCCAGCACCCACCGTGCCCTGGGCTGGGGCTGGAGCTGGGGCAGCCAGCCTGACACAAACAAAGCCCATGGCAGCAGCAGAGGTGGGACTGCAGAACTGTGCATGGCTGCTTTGCTTTGCAGGCAAGGAAGGGCTTGGGCTGCTCCACTGCCCTTGCTTGCTTTGAGATCACCATTACTTTTGGGGGCAGTGCAGGGGGAAAGGGAAAACCCATGGGCTTCCCTCACCCCTGGGTGAATTTTTCCCTGGCATGTAGAGGTTGGGCCTTCCTCCAGCCCCTGACAGAGATAAGATTTTTTACCTTTTCTCGTGTCTCCCCTTTTTGTCTGTAATCTCTTTTTCTTCATTTGTCATTTGTTTCTCTAAAGGAAGTGTTCTAGGTGGGGTCCAGTGTGGATCAGGAAGTGCTTGGGCCCAGCTGCAGCGTGGATGGGCCGTGTCCTTGGAGAAGGCTGAGGACATCGTTTGGGACCAGCTTTTCTTCCAGCAGCGATGGCGTGAGGCGGGTCCCCGTCTCCTTGGCAGGGTGAGATAAGAGCTTTTGGGAGATGGCAGCGAGCACAGGAGCATCCTGCTGTGGCAGCTGCTGAGGGGCTGGATGTGCCATGGCTGGCTGCAGGCTGGGCACAGTCCTGCCCTCCTGCTCTGTGCCCAAGGCAGCAATGATGGGCAGCTTTGGGCACCGCTCTGGGCACGACCAGCATGGCCTGGGCACGGCGGGAGTGGGACAAGGGGGACAGGAGCCTTCAGCTGACGGGCGGTTTCTGGTTTCTCTCCTTGCAGCCGGGCTCTGCAGATGCTGAGGCTGCTCTGGGCTCTGCCAGAGCTCTGCTGGGCTCAGCCCTGGGCACGGCTGGGCCCGCTCTGCCCTCACATGGCTCTGACAGCTTTGCATCAGACAAACCCATTCCGAACACAGCACCTGAGCTTTGTGCTTCTGCAGGTGAGGGAGACTCTCCTGCACGCCAAGACATTGCAGTTAGGGACACACATCCAGTTGGCAAGAGCCCAAACTCTCCACAGTCCCAGCTGAATACCTGGATCTCCACGGGAGGTTTTGTTGGTCCCACTCTTCATTCCTTCTTGGCTGCAATTGTGCAATTGCACTTTCTTCTTCCTCTAGAAGTGCCCCGAGTGGACAAAACCTGTCGAGTGGGCCGTGCTCCTAAGGCAGTGCAGTCTGGAGCTGAGGGATGGAGAATTGCCCTTCTGCACTTCCAAACCAAGCAAAAAGCCATAAGTGAGACTTTCTTTAAGAAACTCCTGGTAATTTCAAAGGGAATGTGCAGCTCATTCACAGTGCGAAGGAAGTGAGTCTTCTGAAGGATTTGGGTTGTGACAGAATTTAAATTCCCAGTCCTGCTTGGAGCTGACAGGGCACAAAGGAATTTCTTCTTGCTTCCCACCAGTTTCACCACAATTTAAAATAATAATATTGGAAACAAACCCCAAAATCTTTTTTAAAAAGGTTACTGAGGCCAGTAAGATGCATCAATGCCAGCAGCTCATTTACCAAATCAATAAATGAGTTTTCTGTTTCAGAGAATCTGTTACCTCTTAATTCCAAGTTACAGAAAATGTTTCCCTGCACACTTGTGTGTTTTTATCTTCCACATTTTATAGAGGTTTTTTTCTTTTCTTTTTCCTTTTTCTTTTCCTTAAAACAGAAAACATGCCATAAAAAAGGAGTGTCCTTTGCTCCTGGTTCCCATGAGGAGCAGCTCCTTCCCGCTGGCTGAGCTGCTCAGGCAGAGCCTGGCAGCTCCTGGCCCTGCAGGGCTGAGGCTTTTCCCCATTGCTGGGCACAGACTGATGGAGCAGCACTGCTGAGCACGGGGACACACAGAGGGACCAGGAGCAGCTGCCTTTGTCCACCTGGAGCTGCAAGGGCCAAACTCTGAGCAGACAGGGCTGGCAGAGACTCACAGGCTCCTGTTTGCTGTGCTGCCCCACTTGTGCCCAGCCCAGCTCTGTGTGGGGCAGAGGGAGAACAAGGGGCAGCTCCCTCCCAGCCCCCAGCCCAGGGACCCCTCTGGCCCCGGGGCTTGGGGCACTGTCAGCACCCACTGCTGCAGCCACCGCCTCTGCTGGCACTGACAGCAACCCCCAAATTGTGGCTGATCCCGAGGGAGCAGCAGCAGGGCCTGGATCTGATCCCTGACTCTGGGGCAGGGCTGGACAAACGACCCCCACAGCAGCAGCAGCAGCAGCAGCAGCAGCAGCACATGGACCTGAGTTTCAGCACAGCCCCTGCCACTCTTCCCTCCCGTGTGCAGTGGTGTCACAGCAGCCTGGGCCACCTGGGAGCCCCCAGGGCCAGCAGGGACTGGAGATGGCAGCCCTGGGCTCCTGGAGGTTGTGCAGGGAACAGAGGTGGGGACTCCCTGTCCGTGTGGAGCTTCCAGATGGAAAAGGCTGCTGTGAGCAGGCAGCTCCAAGGGCACAGAAAGGAGGGGCTGGAGCCCCTGATCTGTGCCAGTGCCACAGTCCTGGGCAGCAGCCACCGAGCACAGGGGGAACAGAGGGCACAGCAAGAGGGACAAAACCAGTCAAGGTCAGAGAGTGGGAAGAGCCAGAGCTGGGAGCAGGAGCAGCTGCTTCACTGCACCCTTGGAGAAAGCTCTTGGCTGGTTCAAAGTGCTGAAAGGTGTGAAGGGCAGAGAGGAGAGCACAGCAAACAATGCTCCAGTTTCCACAGCCTCCCCTCTCAGTGTCCCAGGAGGAATTGGATGAACTGTATTCTTCTCTCTGAGCCATCTCGTTCAGCATGAGCAGCTCAGCACCAGGAGCTAAAGGAGCTGAAGCCTTAGGCCACATGAGCTGACCAAGAGGGAACTTTTGACCAAGGTAATGCTGCCAACATGGACCTAGCTGAATGCAGCACATGGAATCCTGGAATTACAGAATCCTTTGTGTTGGAAAAGACCTCTGAGCACATGGAGTCCAGCTGTTCAGCCAGCACTGTCAAGCCCAGCACTAAACCCAGTCCCTGAAGTGCCAAGGCCTGGACAACAGGCCCTGAGCCAAAGGTGACCTCTGGATGAACCTTCCAACCAAAGGTTATCTTTGTATCCAGTCATTAGCGAAATATACATGGTCATTAGTGCTGTGATAGATGTATCCACTCATTAATGAAACATGGATTGACCTTTGTGCATTTAGAAACCAGACAAGGCCATGAAATCTGACATCTGGCCTTGTTTGGGGCTGTATGGTCAAAGTCAGCTCCCTTGGTTCCTCCTTGAGCCCTGGCCAGGCTTTGGGAGGAGCCCAAGAGGAGAATGAAAGCAGCTGTTCCTGCACTAGAAGTGCTGTCAGTTTGTTTATTCAGCACTGTCAGAGCTGGGCCCTCTCACAGCGGGGTTGGAAGCCTCCCCTGTGGCTGGAGGCACCTGCAGGAATTCCCAGTGTCCAGGAGTGGCTCTGCAGTCCTTGGCTGTGACAGCTTCCCCAGCTGATGTGTGCACCTGGCTGATGGCAAAGTCTGAGGGTGACTGGTGCTGTCTCTTAATCCCTGCAGGCAATCTTTGGTGCTGATGGTTGGCTGCATTGCTGAGCTTCTCCTTTTGTGATTCTTTGCTGCTTTGAACTGCAGTAAATGACACTGATTGCTGAACTTGTGTCTGTGTCTCTGCTGCTGCCCCTGCCCACTGCTAAAACAAAGCTGGTGTAGTCTGGCCAGATCACCACAAAATGTTGCTTTTTAAATGTAAATGTAAGGAATCAGTCTTGTCTGGAATTCCCAGGTATAGGGAAAACCTTCCCTAGAGTTTGCTGGCTCTGCAGTGGGCTGAGGTTGGAGCACTGTGTGAGCAATGGGGAAGGCAGCTGAAAGAAGCTGAACCACTGGATGTATTAAAATATGGAAAAATGAAAAGAACTCATGAGTTTTGAAATATGAGGATGAATTTTGTTAACAGCATCCCAGAAAAAGCACCAACAGAGGGAGTGATTGCTGTCAAAATGCTCCTACATGGAATGATAGAAAAGGTTTTTAATCTTGAATTTGGATTCATTTGTGCAAAGGAAAAAGAGTAATAATATAATAAAACATTACATACATATATAAAATATAACAAAAATTGATTGTATATACTTTAACATATATATAATGACATGGTAAAATAATGCTTTAAATACTAATTTGTTAGCTTTGGCTGCTCAGGGATGTAACACTAAATACCCTACTGAAAATTATTGGCCAGGACCCAAATATCCCTGGTGAACTCTGTGAGATTGTGTACAATGAATGAAAGAGGAAAGGATGAAATTGGCAGTTTTTACAGGGTTTGCTGACACTAGGATGTGGAATGCTTCGTCTGTTCCTTTGAAAAATACAGTAAAGAAGACTGTTGGGTTTCTCATATACCAGAATACCTACAGGCTACAGAATTGAGTGAACAGATGAAAGGGATTTTTACAAGAGCAGTTAAAAAAAAAAAATAGGAGATGGGAACGTGTCACAATGAAAATCCCATCTCCCAGATGTGCCCCATACCCTTAACAATGGCCCCACTGGGAAATGGGAACCCCCTGGATGTGCATGGCTGCACCCAGTTTGCAAATACAGCCAAGGACAGTGACACTGTGACTGCCTGGGAAATTATTCTGGGTGTGATGGCCCCTGACAGGGCCACCCCAGAGGCTGCAGGGCTGGGCCTTCATGCATAGGAATTAATTAGGATAAACCAGGAGCAAATGAGAGTTATCAATACTGGAATAGTGATTCAGATTCCTCCAGGGCACTTTGCTTTGATGATTGCTCACTCAGTCTTGGCCTTGAAATTGTTCATGTCATGGGAGGAGTACTTGGTGCAGATTATCAAAGAGAAATTGAAGTAGTTCTGTTAAACAGTAGTGAACAATTGGATTATTCAACCCCATATTCAATTGTGGAAGGGTAGCACAATTATTGATATTGCAGTTTTTAAAACAACTGTGAGAAAAGGACATCCACCTCAAATCACTGCTGTTGATGGAGATAAAGGGTTTGGATGCACCAGTCCTAATAATGGAGCCAGAGTGTGGGTGCAGAGGCCCAATGGCCCTCCCAGGCCAGCTGAAGGAACAGCTCTGGGCAAAGACAACACTGTTTGACTCCTGAAACCTGGCTGAGAACAATGGGAATGTGTCCCTGCAGCCAAGTGTTCTGTGCCAGAACAAGTGGATGTTATGGGATATTGTTTTACAGATCCTGCCAGACCAAATCTCCCTCTTTGCCCCAACAGCTCTTTGGAAAATGCTCTGATCCACGGGGCTCCATGTGAAGGCTGATGTGACTCTGAGGATGTGGAATTCCACACAAATTCCAGCCAGGAGCCTGGGTGCCCTCAGGGACTGGGACCTGGCACCTCTCCAGCCAGAGGGGAAAGGACCCCACCAAACCTTGTCAGCCACAGACAGCACAGTAGAGCTGAACAGCAAAGGACCTTGGGGACATTATTCTGGAATTAAAAAGGCATCATCTCTGTAGGCAACAGAATTATTGTTCCTAACCCAAATGAGACTGAGGAAAAAGAATGAAGAGCCGTGTCACTAAAGTGCTACTGAAGTCTGTAAATTGTATCTTGATAGGCAGCCAGAATCTTTGTTTGCCAGAAACACCTCTAGAGTTTTATCAAGGATTAGTCATGAAAATTGTGATGAACATGTAAAGATCAAAGTAGCCGAAATACTCAGTGTAACTAATTGCTGGATATGTTCTTGACCAGAGGGAAATCAAGGCAGAGCCATGGTTTGTCAGGACTTGCTTGATCCCAATCAGCCCCGGGGTGCATTTGGTGCTGAGCCCTTGAACCTCAGGGCCTGAGAGGAGATTGCACAAACCTTTCCAGGAGTCCAAGTCAGAAGAAACACCCAAAGTGTCTCAAAGCATTAATGGGTCCCACTGAGGTCCATCCCCTACACAGGCGCCTCATGGACTCTCTTTGGAGGAACTGAGAAAAGAAAGGAAAAAGGAAAGTACCTTAAAAAACTGGAGTTCCTTGAAGTATTAATGAGCCCCAGTGAGTGTCAGTACAAAGCTCTCAAGGGACTTGTTAAAGCAGATAATTGGAGCCATGATTGCATAAACTACTAAAAGAGTTGGTGTCAAAAGGGAAACTCCAAGTACCTTAAAAAAACAGTACCTTGAAGTATTAATGAGCCCCACTGAGTATCATTACTGACAAAGGTTCTCAAAGGACTCATTAAAGCAGATAATTGGAGACCATCACTGCACAAACCTCTCAGAGACCCAGTGTCAAAAAGTAGAACTTAAAATTAACGCTGAGTGTCTTGAAGCATTAAGTGAGCACTGAGTGTTGTTACTGACAAAGGCTCTCAAGGGACTCATTAAAGCAGATAATTGGAGGCCATGATTGCACAAAGCTCTCAGAGACTCCAAGGCAAAAGCAAAACCCAAACCTTGAGTATCTCAAAGTATTAATGAGCCCCACTGAATGTCACTACAAAGCTCTCAAGGGACTAATTAAAGAAGAAAATTGGGGGCTTGATTCTATAAACTACTAAAAGAGTTGGTGTCAAAAGGGAAAGACTTGACATTTCTTTGTCCCCGCCTGTCATCTCTGCCTCGAATTTCCTGCTCTAACTGGAACCTGGGGACATTTTCTCAGTTGTGTCCCTCATTGGGATCCATTAAAACTTCAAGAAACTTCAGTATTTTAATTTGAGTTCTTGAGAAGTTTTTCGAACACTTTCTCAGGGAATGAGTCTGATGTAAATATTTAATGAACCAAGAGATTCATTAAATTCCTTGTGCTGTGTCTGTGCTGCTGAGCTGGGCCGGGCTCCTGGCACAGAGGCAGCTCCCAAGGTAAACCAAGAGAAGCTTCAAAAAGACATTTCTGCTGAGGAGCAGCTCCTCTGCCAGCCCAGCAGGGCTGAGGGCACTGCCTGCAGGCACTGAGGGCACAGGAGCCAGGCACAGACAGGCTCAAGGCAATCAGGACTGGGAAGACATTGAGCTGAGACTGCACTTGGGGAAACATCTTCACAGCCCTGGACATGGTGAGTGTGTGGGTGCAGGGCAATGTCCCCTGTGCTCCTGGAGGGATCTCCTGGAGCCAGCACAGCCCACAGCCTGGGGAATGTGTCAGGAGGACTCTCCCAGTTTCTCTGAGGCACAGCAGGAGGAGGAGGAGGAGGAGGAGGAGGAGGATGATGATGATGATGATGATGATGATGATGATGATGATGATGTTCTGCAGAGCGGGGCTGCCCTGGGCACCGTCAGAGAGACAGGGCAGGACGGCTCCTGCTGCCAGGAACGGCTGCAGGGGCTGAAGCTGGGGCTGCAGCCAGGGCTGCCCAGGGCTGTCCTGCAGAGCAGCTCCTGCAGCCCTCAGGGCTCTTGGCCAGCCCAGGCCATGTGCCACCTGCCAGGGACAGCTCTCAGCCTGCCTGGCAGCTCCCCATGCACTGTGGGGAGAAGTTGGAGGTGCAAGGAGCCACCCCCATCAGGGCAGATTCCTCCTGCTGTGGAGATGGTGCTGCATGGCCAGGGCTGCTCTCAGCTTTCTCCTCAAGGCAAGGCAAAGGGGCTGTCAGGTGTGTCTGTGTCACTGACACTCCTGCACTGTCCCACTGGGCTTCAGCACATCTGCCTCACATCTCCCTCACAAAGTGCCTCCTCACCCTCCTGTGCCTACAGACAGCAGCAGCAGCACCTTGGCTTGCAGCATCTCAGTTTGTGTGAGCTGCCCTTAAGGCCTTGCTGGCAGGGAGATGGCCCTGGGCAGTGCCCTGTGCTGGGAGGGGTGTGCAGGGCAGAGCTGAGCCCCCAGAGCTGGGCTGGGCTCTGGCAGCACTGGAAGGGGACAAGGCTTGGATAGAGAGAAACAGCTCCCAGTAGGCACAACTCCAGGCAGCAGAGCCAGACCAACACTTAGTATGCGTCTCTCTCTCAATCAGAATAGAGCAAAAAAAAGAGTTTAGGGAAAAGTATTTTGAAATTTGAGCCTTCAAAACGGCTACTATATTTTTCCAGCACATTTGAAGTGTGATCACCTTGAATTAGTGGGAGCTATTCTAAGCAAAGTGCATCTGTATGCGACCAGAAGGTCAGACTTCACTGTGTCAAAGGTAGCCTTGTTTTCCCTCTGGGCTCCTCAGCATTCATACTGAGAAAAATGCTGACAATGAGGCAGTAAATCAGCAGCAGAAACTCAAATTCAAAAATAAAAGTTTTTAGTGAAGTTCCCCCACAGGAAAAGAAGCAGTTTTGAGAGGATTCCTAAATTAATTGTATAGGATTGACCCAAGGAACTATCTCCTAACTTATCAATGTGTTCTTTTAACAGCCCACAATGCCCAGAGTGGGGAAATGTCCAACAGCAGCTCCATCAGCCACTTCCTCCTGCTGCCATTGGCAGACACGCGGCAGCTGCAGCTCCTGCACTTCTGCCTCTTCCTGGCCATCTCCCTGGCTGCCCTCCTGGCCAACGGCCTCATCATCAGCGCCGTAGCCTGCGGCCACCACCTGCACACCCCCATGTTCTTCTTCCTGCTCAACCTGGCCTTCAGCGACCTGGGCTCCATCTGCACCACTGTCCCCAAAGCCATGCACAATTCCCTCTGGGACACCAGACACATCTCTTATGCAGGATGTGCAGCTCAGCTCTTTTTCTTTCTATTCTTCATTTCTTCCGAGTTTTCCCTCCTGACCATCATGTGCTATGACCGCTACGTGTCCATCTGCAAACCCCTGCACTACAGGACCCTCCTGGGCAGCAGAGCTTGTGCCCACATGGCAGCAGCTGCCTGGGCCAGTGCCTTTCTCAATGCTCTGCTGCACACAGCCAATACATTTTCCCTGCCCCTGTGCCATGGCAATGCCCTTGGCCAGTTCTTCTGTGAAATCCCACAGATCCTCAAACTCTCCTGTTCACTCTCCTACCTTAGGGATGTTTGGCTTATCATTATTAGTGTCTTTTTAGCTTTTGGTTGTTTTGTGTTTATTGTTTTCTCCTATGTGCAGATCTTCAGAGCTGTGCTGAGGATCCCCTCCGAGCAGGGACGGCACAAAGCCTTTTCCACCTGCCTCCCTCACCTGGCTGTGGTCTCTCTGTTTATCAGCACTGGCATATTTGCTAACCTGAAGCCCCCCTCCATCTCCTCCCCAGCATTGGATCTCTCTTTGTCAGCGATGTACACATTAGTGCCTCCAGCCCTGAACCCCCTCATCTACAGCCTGAGGAACCAGGAGCTCAAGGATGCCCTGAGTAAAGGTTTGACTGGATTTTTTCTGAAGCAATAAACCGTGCCTTTCTTCTGCAAAGCACTCAGAATGGAAGTAACTATTATCTGTTTTGCTCATCTTCGTAACTTTTTGCTCCTGTTATACTATTTTTCTACTGTTATAATGTATTTCACAAATTAATTTCACCACTCATAATATTTGTGCATCAATATTTACCTTTCCTTTATAGCACAATGTCTTTTTAAAAGTTTATTCTCTGTACATTTTTTAAGTGAAATACTCTGGTCTGTGGGGAGAAATCAGAGCTACCTCCCTTCTGAACCACCCTGAGGACCTGGACAGGGTTGTGCTGTGTTCTGGGCACTGACCAGGAGCTGAGGGATGTGGAAAAGGCCTTTGGAGTCAGGGATGCTGAGAAGGCTGGGCGGTGTCACTGTGAGACCTCTCTCAAACCCTTTGGAAAGGACAGAGCCATCCCAGAGGGTCCTGGGCACTTGGGAAGGGCAGACATGGAACCAGTCTGCAAACAGGGCAGAGAGGGGCACTGGGACAGTCACAGACTGGTCAGGCTCAGCAGGGAAGGGCAGGTGGCAAATCCTCCTGCAGCCATTCCAGACACTGGCAGCACAAGGCAGGGATTGCAGAACCCGCGTGGGAGGGAAAAGAAGGGGATGTTGTGTGCCCAGACTTTAGCCAGGCCTGGGACATGGTCTGCTGTGCTCTCCTCAGAGCCAGATTGGAGAGAGCTGGGCTGCAGGAGGGGAACATGGGGTGGGTGCGAATTTGACTGAACAGTGAGGGTCAAATGTCATCCATGGCACAGAGTCCTCTTGGCAGCCACTCCCTGGTGACATCCCTCAGTGACTAGACCCTGTGGAACATTTCTATTATCTCTACAATGGCATGAAATGCACTTTCAATTCCTTTGTGCATGCTGCCAAGTTGCAGGGAGTCTGTGACCAAACTCAATCATTTCATGGTGACTGCAAAATGTAATTTGGCAAAATGACTGAGTTGGGTAAATTTGTCTTGCTGTCAGGGGCCAATCAAGCCACAAGAGAAGGCAGAACAAACTTATGCATCAGAAGAAAAGCAGTTCAATAGGGAAAAATAAACAAACCCAAGAAAAAAAAAAAAAAAAAAAAAAAAGCAAGACCCACCCGCAACAACCAAAAAACCCACAAACAACCCAACCAACCAACCAACCAACCAACCACAAAAGTCAAAGGTCACAAACAGAAGTAAAGAAAATCCACAGGAAATCTCCTAGCAGTGGAAAATGTTTAACCACCTTGTGGCAGGAAAGGATTCTTTATGTGTAGGTGCTGTTTTAATAAAAAAAATCTTAAAAAAGAAACTAATCCTCTATGCCCCTTGCCCCTCTCTTCTCTCCGTTTACTGCTGATCATGGTGTGACATGGAATGGAACAACCCTTGGGTCATCCAGCCCAGCTGTCCCATCTCTGTTCCCTCAGGAACACTTGCCCAGCCAAGCCCATGGGTTGGAGGGGGTTGCAGACACGCCTCATGTGGGGTGTGCACTGTGACAAGGGCAGGGAGAACAGAACAACATTTACACTTATCAAGGAAAGTAGAACAGAACAGCCTTGGAAATACAGATAAAGGATGTAAGTCCCACATACAGAAGTCACACAAAATGCAAACATGATGCCAGCTCAGCTTTGCAAGGCTGACAAAGCAGAAATTATGCAAAACAAGGAAATTGCCATCATTCAAAAGCAGGCATCGAGGAACAACAACCTAAAACATTGGATGTCAAAGACAGACTCCAAGGAACCATGTAAGGATTTTTGATAAGGGGTGCAATTATGTCAAATAAAGTGAAAGGAATTGGGGATAACTCATGAATAGATAATCAGTGTGTGTGATAAAAACTGTTCATTCGATGCTCAGTGCACTTGAACGGATGAAGGATCCCCTGAGTGACCAGCATGATGTAATAAATAATACCTGCTTTCAAATACTCAAAACTGTGTTTAGAAGTTTCTATCCTGTGGGATTCAGTATCAGTGGTGTCCCTGACACCATTATGGCCCTTGCACAGTTTCACAATGGCCCCTTGGTTCCATGAGTCCCTGCTGGATAACAATGGACCCTTGGATCTGTACTGTCAAAATGACCTCCTTGGTTCTGCACTGCCACAATGCTCTCCTTGGTGCCACGAGGCCTTGGTGTGTCACAACAGCCCCTTGGTTCCATGAACTGCCATAGTGTCACCACGGTCTCTTGGATCTGCAGTATCATAATGGACAATTGGTTACAAGCACCCCCACAGTGTCACAATGAATATTTGGTTCAACGGGGCCCCAGAGCGTCACCATGGCCCCTTGGTTCCACGAGGCCTTGCAGTAGGACAATGGCCCCTCAGTTCCATGAGGTTTTGTACTGTCAATGCTCTCCTTGGTTCCTCAGTGTGAAAATGGCTGCTTGGTTCCATGAGGTTCCTCAGTGTCACAGTGGTGTCCTTGGTTCCATGAGGCTCTGCAGTGTCACAATGTCCCAATGTTTCCATGAGCTTCTGTCCCATCAACCATGTCCTTTGTTCAAATGAGGCCCCGCAATGTCACAATGGCCTCTTGGTTCCATGAGGCTCCATAGCCTAACATGGTTGCCTTGATTCCAAGAGGTTCTGCTGTGTCACACTGGACTCTTGGTTCCATGAGGTTCTGTGGTATTGCCATGGTTTCCCTGGATCCACAGTATCACTATGGACCATAGGTTTCATGCAGGTTTGCTGTGCTACAGTGGCTCCTTGGTTCCATCAAGTGCCACTGTGTAACAATGGAATCTTGGTCCCATGAGGTTCTGGACTGTCACAATGCTGTCCCTGGTTCTGGACTCTAACAACGGACCCTTGGTTCCACGAGGTTCCATTGTGTCAAAATGCTCTCCTTGGTTCCACAAGGCCTTGCTTTGTCACAATGGACCCTTGGTTCCACGAGGTTCCGTAAAGTAACCATGGCCCCCTGGGATCTGCATTGTCACAATGGACAATTGGTTCCATGGGACCCTGCTGTGTCACAATAAACCCTCAGCACCATGAGGTTCTGGAGTGTCACAGTGGTGTCCCTGGTTCAACGAGGCCCTGGAGTGTCACAATATCTACTTGGTTCCATGAGCTGCCATAGTGTCACCATGGTGTCCTTGTTTCTGCAGTGTCATAGGGGACCCTCAGTTCCATAAGGTTCCTAAATGTCACTGGTGTCCTTTGTTCCATGTGGCTCTGCTGTGTCACCACAGCCCCTTGGTTCCATGAGTTTCTGTGCTGTCAACAATGGTTCCTTTGTTCCAATGAGGCACTGCTGTTTCACAATGGACCCTGGGTTCCATGAAGTTCTTCAGTGTCACAATGGCCCCTTGGATCCATGAGGTCACATAGTGTCCCATGGTCTCCTGGGATCTGCATTGTCATAACGGACCATTGGTTCCATGTGACATTGCTGTGTCACCATGGTCTGCTGGGTTCCATGATTGCCGTCAGTGTCACAATGGAGCCTTGTTTCTGTGAGGCTCTGAACTGTCACAATTGTCTCCTTGGTTCCATCAGCCCCCACTGTGTCATAATGGTCTCCTTGGTTCCATGAGGATACAAAAGCTTTGAATAAACACTGAGCAACACCTGCTTAACACACCTGGGAACATCTGTCTGCATTCAAAAGAGGGGTTAAAGGTGAGAATGGCACCAGCAGCATGCATCTGCAACAGAGATCCAGAGAAAGGACAGGGATAGAGAATTCAGCTGAAAGACTCAGAGAATTCTGCTTACAGAGATCATTTCTGCTCACACTGTCCCTTTGAGAAAGGTGACTGTGCTGGTTTGAAAGCAAAACCAGTGAGAGACTCCAAGTCAGTAATACAATTTAATAGGAAAAAGGAGAAAAAATAAAATACATGCAATAATACAGAAGAAAAACCACCGACAGTCAGAATACAACCTGACACCCTGTCAGTCAGTGTGTTGGTAGCAGTCCCTATGAATGGTGGCTGCAGTCCTCCTGTAGAAGGTGCAGTTTTCCTCCGAAGATCCAGCGATGATGTGGAAAAGGTCTGACTTTCCTCTGGGATCCAGTAGAAAGGGCTGCTTTTGCGTCCCGAACCCCAGTTTTTTATCTAGGTAGGAAAGGCTTGGCTCCTCCCCCTGGCTGGAGCATCTCCCAATGGGATGATGCAATTTTATCAGTCACACAATAGGACTTAATGGCCCATTAACAGAATATATCTTCTGGAGGAAGGATGGGTTGTGAAAAGATAACGATGATCATCCCCCTGATTTTATCAGATGGCACATCAGCAGAGGATATCTCCCACAGAGATGAGGATCACCACCCCTCCCACATTTCAGCAGATGGTGATAGAATACACATTTTTGCATTGTACCCCAGGACACTCCTATAGATCAGGAATGGTGTGGCCAGCAGGAGCAGGGCAGTGATTCTTCCCTTGTGCTCAGCACTGGTTGAGCAACACCTCAAGTGTTGTGTCCATTTCTGGGCCCCCAGTTTAGGAAGGACGTGGAGGGGCAGGAGCGTGTCCAGAAAAGGACAACAAGGCTGGTGAGGGGTGTGGAACACAAGTCCTGTGAGGAGTGGCTGAGGGAGCTGGGGATGTTTATCCTGGAAAAGAGGAGGCTCAGGGAGACCTCATGACTCCCTAAAACTCCTTGACAGGAGGCTGCAGCCAGGTGGATGTCAGGGTCTTTTCCCAGGGAACAGTGAAAGGATAAAGCTGTACAAGGGGATGTTTAGGCTGGACATTAGGAAATATTCTTCACAAAAAGGGTGGTTGGGCATTGGAATGGGCTGCCCAGGGAGGTGGGTGAGTCACCATCCCTGGAAGTGTTTCAAGAAAGACTGGATGTGGCACTGAGTGCCATGGTCTAGATGACAAGGTGGTGTTGGGTCACAGGTTGCACTTGATGCTCTCAAAGGTCTTTTCCAGTCTGGGTGATTCTGTGATGATTGTGACACTGCAGGGCCCTGGGGAAGCAAGGGGCCATTGTGACACTGCAGGGCCTCGTGGAACTGAGAGGACCATGGTGACACTGTGTATGACATGGCACCACAGAGCCAAGGGGCCACTGTGACACTGTGGGGCTACATGGAAGCAAGGAGTCCATTGTGACAATCTGGGTCCTGGTGGAACCACAGAGGCCACTGTGACACTACAGGGCCTTGTGGGACCCTGCAGAGCATTGTGACAGAGCAGGACCTCGTGTCACGATGAGGCCATTGTGACACTGCAGGGCCCATGGAACCAAGGGGCCATTGTGACACTGTGGAACCAAGGAGAGCATTGCAGCACTGTGAGACCTCATGGAACCAAGGATCCATTGTGACACTATAGGGCCATGGGACAAAAAGTGCCACTGTGACACTGCGGGGCTCAAGGATCAAAGGGACTTTGTAACACCAAGGGATCCCATGGAACCAAAGGGACATTGTAACACGGGGAGGACTCATGGAATCATGGAGACCATTGTGACACTCTAGGATGTCATGGAACTCTGATGGCACTAAATTGCCTGGGAGGGTTGATCTGGTGGAGGGTAGAAGGGCTCTGCAAAAGGATCAGGGCAGGGGGCAGAGCCTGCAGGAGAGATGGCCAAGGGCTGGGCAGGGCTGGCAGCCCGGCTCTGCAGGGGGACCTGGACAGGCTGGATCCAGGGTCCAAATCCAACAAGGTGATGTTTAACAAGACCAAGTGCCGGGGCCTGCACTTTGGCCACAAAAACCCCTGCAGTGCTCCAGGCTGGGGACAGAGTAACTGGACAGCAGCCAGGCAGAAAGGGACCTGGGGGCATAGATGGACAGCAGGCTGGCCATAAGCCAGCAGTGTGCCCAGGTGGCCAAAAAGGCCAATGGCTCCTGGCCTGGATCAAGAATGGTGTGGCCAGCAGGAGCAGGGCAGTGATTCTTCCCCTGTGCTCAGCGCTGGTTGGGCAGCACCTCGAGTGCTGTGTCCATTTCTGGGCCCCAAGTTAGGAAGGACATGGAGGGGCTGGAGCGTGTCCAGAGAAGGGCACCAAGGCTGGTGAGGAGTCTGGAACACAAGTCCTGTGAGGAAGGGCTGAGGGAGTTTGTAATGTTTATCCTGGAGGAGGCTCAGGGACACAAGGTGGTGTCAGGGTGCAGCTTGGACTTGATGATCCCCAAGGTCTTGTCTAGGCCTGCTGATTTTGTGATTCTCTGAAACCACCTCTGGAGCAGTTGCAGGATGAGCCCTGGGATTCCTCTTCACAAGCTCCAGCAGCCCAGGTCCTTCAGCTTCTCCACACAGCCCCAAAGCCCATCCTGTCAGTCCTGCAGAGCCTCTCCAGCCCTTCCTTATTGCCCACAGGGAGCCCCACACCCAGACAGAGCTGCCCAGATGTGGCTGCCTGGCCTGTGCAAGGAAGCAGCAGGAGGCACTGCAGGACCCTGCAGACAATTCCTGAAGCACTTGGAGGATGATCCTGCACCCCAAGGGATGTTCCCGTGGTGCCAACTCAGGAACTGAAATGGGGAGTGGGGCCAGAGAGGAAAGGGCAAACAGGGATGGTCTATTTGCAGGGGAGGGAACAGGGATGGGCAAGAGGAAGAAATTTGGATCAGGAAGGAGTAAAGAAAGCAAAGGTGAAGCAAAAGAAATGCTCAGGGCATTTTGTGGGTGGCTGCTAGGCAGCCCTGGCTCAGAGCAACAACATATGCAGTGGGGCAGGAAACTCACAGCTGATGGGAACAAACTTTCTGGCTGACTTCAGAGGCCACGACAAAGCTGAGTGGTTTCCCTGCCGGCCCCCAGCCCTTGCTGGCCCCAGGGGCTGATGGCATTTGTGCTCACTCAGCTCCATGTCCCCACAGCAGCACCATGGGGGTGCTGAGCCTGCTGTGTGCAATGCAAACAGGGTCTCCTGAGCCAGTGCTGCCGTGTGTGTGCCTGCAAGGATGCGGCTCCTGTGTGAGCTGGGGGAGAGGCCAGGGCTGCAGAGGGGGGATGTTGTTGGCAGGTGCATGAGGACACTCTGGGACGCTGCCCTGGGGTGTCCAGCGCAGTGGGGATGGATCATCCCCTGCTCTGCTGCTCCTTGCCAGGGTGTCCCCCTTGCAGGGAGCTTGCAGAGCACCAGCCATGCTGTTTGCCCCCAGCCTGCCCACGGCCAGCCTGGGGCTGCTCCCGGGGCTTTTCTGTGCTCAGCATTGGGCTGGCCAAGTGTTGTGGAGAGAGCCTGGCCAAGGAGCCTGGAGCCCCCAGGCCCTGGCCTGAGGCGTCAGCGCTGCCCCAGCAGTGCCCATGGCCTGTCCCTGCTGCAGCCCCGGCACTGCCACCCCCAGGGCTGTGCCCGGCCCCGAGAGCACTCAGGCCCTGCAGCAACACGAGGGCCAGGAGGGCAGCGGGGCAGTGGCACGGGAGCAGCACTGGCAACACCAAGTGCTGCTGCTGCTGCTGGGCACAGCTGCTGTACCAGCACTGATCTACCCCAGCTCTGCACACAGACATTGCTGCTGCAGCTCCAGAGAAGTGAACAAAAGAGGCATATCTGCAGAAAACTTTGCTGGAATAGCCTTTAGTTCACTGAAAGCCACCCAGAGCACAGCTACTCATTTACACAGTCAGTGCCCTGATGGAGACATAAAATCCAGAAATAGCAGGAAAAAAGCATTGATTTAGGGACAATATTAAAAAAACAAACAAACAAACAAACAAACAAAAAAAGCCAACCAAACTATAGGCACATTCAAAGTTTACTTTCATAACCAGTGATTTTCAGGAATTAGCAACCAGTTTAATGCTTCCTAAATATTCGAGTCATCAATGTCCACATGGCAGCCTTGAGCTCCTGGTTCCTCAGGCTGTAGATCAGGGGGTTCAAGGCTGGAGGAACCACTGAGTACAGAACTGACAGTGCCAGATCCAGGGATGGGGAGGACATGGAGGGGGGCTTCAGGTGAACAAATGTCCCAGTGCTGATAAACAGAGAGACCACAGCCAGGTGAGGGAGGCAGGTGGAAAAGGCTTTGTGCCTTCCTTGCTCAGAGGGGATCCTCAGCACAGCCCTGAAGATCTGCACATAGGAGAAAACAATGAACACAAAACAAACAAGTCCTGAAGAGGCACTAACAGTAAGAAGCCCAACTTCCCTAATATAGGGTTTGGAGCAGGAGAGTTTGAGTATCTGCGGAATTTCACAGAAGAATCCCCCCAGGGCATTGCCCTGACACAGTGGCAGGGAAAATGTATTGGCTGTGTGCAGCAGCGCATTGAGAAAGCCACTGGCCCAGGCAACTGCTGCCATGTGGGCACAAGCTCTGCTGCCCAAGAGGGTCCCGTAGTGCAGGGGTTTGCAGATGGACACGTAGCGGTCGTAGCACATGATGGTCAGGAGATAATACTCTGCTGACATGAAGAACATATAAAAAAAGAGCTGAGCAGCACATCCAGCATAGGAGATGTGTCTGGTGGCCCAGAGGGAATTGTGCATGGCTTTGGGGACAGTGGTGCAGATGGAGCCCAGGTCGCTGAGGGCCAGGTTGAGCAGGAAGAAGAACATGGGGGTGTGCAGGTGGTGGCCGCAGGCTACGGCGCTGATGATGAGGCCGTTGGCCAGGAGGGCAGCCAGGGAGATGGCCAGGAAGAGGCAGAAGTGCAGGAGTTGCAGCTGCCGCGTGTCTGCCAATGGCAGCAGGAGGAAGTGGCTGATGGAGCTGCTGTTGGACATTTCTTCACTCTGGACATTGTGGACTGTTGAATGAAGACATTGTAAAGCCGTGACCAACTCCTTTGACTCAATCCTATGCTATTTTCTTAGAAATCCCCTCAAAATACTGCTCTTCTTGTTGGGGTAACTTTGCTAAACCTTTTTCAGTTTGGGTATCTGTTGATGCCGATTTACTGCGTCATCCTCAGAATTGCTCCCAGCCAGAACACTGAGAAGCCCAAAAGGAAAACAGGGCTACATTTGAGACTGTGCAGTCAGCCCTGCTGGTCCCACACTCTTGCACTTTGCTCATTTCCCCTCTCTCTATTTCATTGTGATCGCCTTTAAAACATTCTTGAAAAACTAAGTGGACTTTGAAGGCTCCAATTTCAAAATACTTTTCCCCAAATTATTTTTAATTTTTTGCAGATAGACAGAGAGATACCAAGTGTTGTTCTTGCTCTCTGCTGCCTGGAGTTGTGCCTACTTGGAGAGGCTTCTCTCTATCCAAGCCTTGTCCCTGCCAGTGCTCCCAGAGCCCAGCCCAGCCCTGGGGGCTCAGCTCTGCCCTGCACACCCCTCCCAGCACAGGGCACTGCCCAGGGCCATCTCCCTGCCAGCAAGGCCTTAAGGGCAGCTCACACAAACTGAGATGCTGCAAGCCAAGATGCTGCTGCTGCTGTCTGGAGGCAGACGAGGGTGAGGAGGCACTTTGTGAGGGAGATGTGAGGCAGATCTGCCAAAGCCCAGGGGGACAGTGCAGGAGTGTCAGTGACACAGACACACCTGACAGCCCCTTTGCCTTGCCTTGAGGAGAAAGCTGAGAGCAGCCCTGGCCATGCAGCACCATCTCCACAGCAGGAGGAATCTGCCCTGATGGGGGTGGCTCCTTGCACCTCCAACTTCTCCCCACAGTGCATGGGGAGCTGCCAGGCAGGCTGAGAGCTGTCCCTGGCAGGTGGCACATGGCCCGGGATGGCCAAGAGCCCTGAGGGCTGCAGGAGCTGCTCTGCAGGACAGCCCTGGGCAGCCCTGGCTGCAGCCCCAGCTTCAGCCCCTGCAGCCGTTCCTGGCAGCAGGAGCCGTCCTGCCCTGTCTCTCTGACGGTACTCAGGGCAGCCCCACTCTGCAGAACATCCTCCTCCTCCTCCTCCTGCTGTGCCTCAGAGAAACTGGGAGAGTCCTCCTGACACATTCCCCAGGCTGTGGGCTGTGCTGGCTCCAGGAGATCCCTCCAGGAGCACAGGGGACATTGCCCTGCACCCACACACTCACCATGTCCAGGGCTGTGAAGATGTTTCCCCAAGTGCAGTCTCAGCTCAATGTCTTCCCAGTCCTGATTGCCTTGAGCCTGTCTGTGCCTGGCTCCTGTGCCCTCAGTGCCTGCAGGCAGTGTCCTCAGCCCTGCTGGGCTGGGAGAGGAGCTGCTCCTCAGCAGAAATGTCTTTTTGAAGCTTCTCTTGGTTTACCTTGGGAGCTGCCTCTGTGCCAGGAGCCCGGCCCAGCTCAGCAGCCCAGACACAGCACAAGGACTTGAATGAATCTCTTGGGGCTTAGTTCTTGTTTATATCAGACTCAGTCCCTTAGAGAATGTTCAAAAAATTTCTCAAGAGCTCAAAGTTAACTTTAAACACTGAAATTTCTTGACGTTTTAATGGATTCCACTGAGGGTTATGACTGAGAAAGTGTCTCCAGGTTCCAGATAGAACATTGAAAGCTCTGATGACAGGTGGGGACAAACAAGGGAAAGGTGTCTGTGATGCTGAGCACACCTGGATGTGTTTCAGGAATGCAAAGGGCCAAGGGCTGAGCCCCAGCCCCTGGCAAGGCACATCCTGTCCCTCCCTCATTGCTCAGGGCTCTTCCCGGCCCACTGGGCTCTGGGCATGTGCAATGCCAAGGGCAGCACCATGGGGCGGCCCCTGCCAGGCTGCTGAGCAGGGACAAGGAGGCAATGAGGCCCCAGCACAGCAAGGCTCACTTGTCCCCTGCTGGCCTCAGGCCCAGGGCCAGCCTGCATGGCCCAAGTGCTGCAGGAGTTGGCTGTGTCAGGGCCTTTCAGCTGCTGCCCATCCCTGTGGCCTCTGCAGCCCAGGCTGTCCTACGGTGTCCATGCCCTGCGCCTCTGTCCCTGCAGGCTGTCGTCATCCCCCGGCTGCCCCACCTCGCTGGCCCCTTCCTTTGCTGACAGCTCTGCCTCCTGCCTGCCTCTGCCTGGACACACAGAGCCTTGGCCTTGACACCAAAAGGGTTTTATTCAAGTTTTACTGTGCCTATGTTCCTGTGAACTTCATGTGCCTATGAACTTTCAGCAGAGAAACAAGGCATTGTGGGGCTGCTTTCCCAGATGGGACAGTTGGAAGAAATGAAGAAGACATCTGGCTCAAAGCTGCAGTGATAGAAAAATCACAGACTGTAACTGGGAAATAGGCATGACTTCTATGGAAATGGGTAAATTGTAATGCACATGTAGTGACTGAAGTTAAGCCACACGCTTTTAGAATCACATGTCCTCATGAGGTTAGGTGTTATCCTTTGCTGGACCTCAGGCCTGAATAAATTATGCCCTTTAAACACCAGATTAGTTTCAAAGAGTCTTATTCTTATACATCGGAGATTTGGTAACATTGTGGCCTCAGGGACCCAAGGAGTCCACTGTGACACTGTGGAATCTCATGGCACAAAGGCTCCATTGTGACACAATAGAATCCCATGGAACCAAGGGGCCTTTTTAACCCTGTGGGGCTGCATGAAACCAAAATCCATGTGGACACAGCGGGGCCCAATGGCACTGATGGTCCATTGTGATAGTGCAGATCCATGGAGACCATTGTGACACCACAGAAACGCCTGGAACCAAAATTCCATTGTGACAGAGAAAGGTCTCATGGAACCAAGGGTCCATTGTGACACAGCAGGACCTCATGAAAGCATGGAGGCTATTTTAAAAGTCTGAGGCTTTTTTAAACTAAAGGGCCATTGTGACACTTCAGAGCCCTGTGAAACCAAGGGGACCCTAGTGACACTGTGGGGCTCAATGGGACCAAGCGGTCACTGTGACACTGTGGGGTGTCACGGAACCAATCGTCTGTTGTGACACTGCAGAGCCTTATGGAATCATGGTCACTACTGTGACACAACAGATCTCATTGAACAAAGGGGCCATTGTGACACTTTGCAGCCCCATGGAACCGAGGAGTCCATTGTGACATTACTGGGGCTTGCCAGGCCAAGGGGCAATTGTGGCACTGTGTGGCACGGTTATGGGGGGCAATTGTGGGGGTTTAGATTAGTCCCTGCCCTTTTCCCAGGCCTCTGGCAGCAGGCAGTGTCTTTATTGAGGTGGTCAGCACCCAAAAACTCACTCTCATTTGCAATATCTTTAATAATGGCTAATTCGGTCTATTATAGCATGAATTCTTTATTTAATAGACAGAAAACGAACAGACGTAAGACTTAAACTAATACTGCACAGGAATAAGGACAAAAAGAGACTTCAACCAGGTATATACAGCACGAGGTTAAAGGTACCTCTTAATATTACAGCTAGCAAAGATATAACTTAGGATTTATTGTATCTTACCATCCAATTGTTGGTGGAGTCTCATATCGAGATCTTTTCCCTCAATCCCCAGGGAAGTACCCCCGGAATCTGTGTGCAAACTACAAGAAGAAGCCCTTTACACCTTCAGGGTGTGCATGTGGTGGCTTCTGCTTCTGTGATAACTCATATGTATTTTAGTTTGTAAAACAGTGTCTCTCAGTCAAGAATATTTCTTTTATCTCTTCCCACATCTGCTTTCCAGACTAAGATGTTGATTCTGAGCTGAGGCCTGAGCCCTTTTGGCCCCAGAGATGATCCCTTGCAGGGTCTCTCAACCCGGGTTATCTCTTTATGCACTGTCTGTGGTAGGGGTGGGTGGACGTCCTGCCACAGGCACCCCTGAACCAAGGAGACCCTTGTGACCCTGCAGGGCCCATGGAGCTAAGGGTTCATGTGACAGTGTGGGACCCCATGGAATCACTTTCTATATGCCTTTACTGTAATCATTATATGTACAGCTTCTATCTCTCAGCTAAGCTCTTAACCATTTGATTTTTGCTTCAAAGTGTGGAGCAGAGAAAGCTCAGATTTGCACAAGGCTGCTCTGAGTCCTGGGAATTGGATGGGGGAAATGGTGGCATATGGGCAAGGACAAAGTGTCATTGATTGTCAGCCAAAAAGGGTCTTAATTTTCATATCTGTTCAGACTGCATTAGGAGGTGCTGGGGATCAATATAACTGGAGATTGCTGATATAAATCCATACACTGGAAAAGAATAAATGGCAAAAAAGATATTCACTCTTTTTGTTTTTAAATAAAATATGTTTTGAATGGAGTGGAAGTCCTGCTTTATGCTCAGGTTTCTAGTAGTAGCTCTGTTTCAGGTGACTTGTAGCCCAAATTGCTCCTGCTCTCATGTTCTTTAGAATGGCTGATTAGGTCTATTATAAAAGGAATTATTCACTGAATAGACACAAGATTAACAGACAAGAGACTTTAAATAGACTACTTACTGCACAGGATAAAGAAAAGAAGTACAGGTAGATACAAACACAGTGCACAATAAAGTTCCCTAGTTCCCTATTACAGCTAGTGAAGAAATAGCAGAGATCAGGAGTCAATGTAACTTACCACCAAACTGATGAGGGAGTACACAGGCAGCCCTTTCACTCAGCTTCCACAAAAGGAACCACAAAGATGCATCCACACTTGAGAGAGAAGCCCTACCTGTTTGCAGGGACTATGCAGAAGATTTCTGCTTGGTGAAAGTTCTGTGTGGCTTTTCTAGTTTATAAAGTGAAGTGTGTGTCACTCAGAAATTCAAGGCTCATCTCCCTTCAGCTGCTCTCAAGGCCAGATGTTCATGGTCAGCTGGGAATTCCACCCCCCTGGCACCAGAGAGAACTCAGGACAGGACAGATTTCCGGCCTGGGTTATCTCAGCAATTCCTGAGAGGGGGAAGATGCCCTGAGTGATGGCCCCAGCTGATGGACAGAAGAGATGAGCTCTGCTGGGCCATAGGGGAAGTCCTGCTGCAGGAACCTCATGGAACCAAGGCTCTGTTGTGACAGATCAAGTCACAAAAAATGGGGCTTCTTGGAACCCAGGAGAACATTGTGGGGCAATGGAAACTGATGGAGCCAAGTGTCAATTGTCAGAACAGAGAGGCCTCATGGAACCCAAGTCACCCAAGGGACTCCATGGAATCTCATGGAACAAACTGTCAGGTGTAACACAGCAGGGTGTCATGGAACACAGGTGCCACTGGGACATTGCCATTGCTCATGGAACCAAGTGTCCATTGTGACACAACTGGGCATAATGGAACACAGGAGACCACTGTGACACAAGGGAATCTCAAGAAACCAAGACTGCATTGTGAGACAGCAGGGTGTCAGGGAACCAAGGGAACCATTGTGAGGCAATGGAATGTCCTGGAAGAACAGGTAGATTTTCAAGAGAGCAGGACCTGATGGAACCCAGGTGCCAATGGGACATTTCCAAGGCTCATGCAAGCAAGCATCCATTGTGACAGAGCCAGGCCTAATGGAGCAAAGAAGAACATGGTTACCCAATGGAATCTGATGGAACCAAGTGTCCACAGTTTCACAGTGCTGCCTTATAGAGTGGTGGAGACCATTGTGTTGCAATTGAATATGCTGGAACTGTTGTGACAAATGTGGGCTTTATGAAACCAAGGAGACCACTGTGATGCAATCAAATCTCAAGGAAACAAGGGTCAATTGTGAACACATCAGATGCTCAGGAAAATAAGGAGAACGGTGTAACATAGTGGAATCTCATGGAACCAAGTCTTTATTTTGACAAAGTGGGACTGAATAGGAGACAGGTGCCATTGGGACACTGCCAGCTCTTGTGGAATCCAGTGTCCATTGGGACACAGGGCAGGTCATGGAAACTTAAGGAGCACTGTGACGCAACAGAACCAAGGGTCAATTGTGACAGAGAGGGGCCACATGGAACACAAGGGCCATGGAAATATTGCCAGGCCTAATAGAAACAAAACTCCACAGTGGCAGAACAAGGTCTCGTGAGATCTGGGAGAGCACTGTGAAACAATGGAATCTCATGGAAGCAAGTGTCCATTGTGACATGGCAGGGCCTGATGGCACCTATGTGCCACTGGGTCATTGCCAAGGCTCGTGCAAGCAAGGCTCCACTGTGACAACGAACAGCCTCATGGCACCCTGGAGGACATTGTGTCACAGTGGAATCTCATGGAACCAAAGCTCCATTGTGACAAAGAGTGGCCTGATGGAAACCCAGTGCCACTGGGACATCTCCAGCCTTGAAGGAAGCAAGTGTCCATTTTGACACAGCAAAGCCTTGTGAATCACAGGAGAGCACAGTGACACCGTGGAATCTTGGGGAACCAAGTGTCAATTGTAAACCCATGGAAGCCAGGAGACCATTGTGACACCGTGGAATTGCATGGAAGCAAATGTCCACTGTTTCATGTTTCATGTTGTGGCCTCACAGAGCGCTGGAGACCATTGTGACAGAATAGAAAAATGTGGAGCAAAGGCTCTTGTAAGAGTCAGTCTGGAGATTCCCTCATTTGCCTCATGACCATCGCGAGGATAGAGGCTGTCCCAAGGACCCCCACCCACTTCTGGACAGGAGTTCTGGCCTGGCCGAGGTGGATGCTGGCCAAGGGACTGTTTGCTGGTGCTCTGTGCTTGCTGTGCTGTCCATGGTACAGAGCCTTTGAACAGGTACTGCACCTACAGCTGCGTCTCGGAGCACCACTGCATGTTCTGTCTCGAGCACCTCACAATGGCCCATAAATCTCCCACCTCTTGGCCAGACTCTACTCACTTTGGAAAAGGACTATAAGAAAGCGACCCTCTGGAGAAGCCTTTGAGATCTCCCCACAGAAGACGTGTCTATTGGCTGGGACCACCAGGACACCGGAGTCTCTTGGGCCAGACCACGAGGACATCCGTCTCATCTGTCAGTAGCTATTCCCCATTCTCCCCTTTCTCTAACTAACTCAGAAAACACTTCCTAAATGCAGCAACATGTTGCATATTCATAGACCTTCATGCATTATTCAGAATCATTCTCTCCAACCTGTAAATCATTATTTTTTCCTGCCCTGGGGTTCTGGTGTTCCATAATCCAAGAATGTGAACAATTTCGTGATTATCTTTTTTCCATTCCCTGAGTTAGGTACATGAACAAAAGATTTTACATCAAAATGTTGTAGTCCAAAAAAATACATTTATCACTACTATTTATAAGTTCTGTTAATCACAGAGCTATAAGAAAGTATGTTCATACAGCAAAGTTTTCCAACAGACAGCATTCATTTTAATATTTGCAAAAAGACAATAATATAATATGTACTTATAACACACCTAGGATTCAAATTTCTTTTCTGAGTCTGGAAGAGTCATAGCTGGGGCACCAATCACTTTGTTATTTTTCATTTTCTCAGCTTTTGTTCCTTTTCTCCTGTCCATACCACAACCTTGAGGCTATTGAGGTTTAGAAAGCGATACAATGTCATAGGTAGAAGAGAATCCTCAATCCAGGTCATGCAAAATATCCTATTAATGCTCAGAATTCTTGCACCTCCTTTTCAGTCCTGGATTACTTCTGAGATTCTCCAGACCCTCTCTGGGTCAATACACCACAAACCTACAGTCAAAATACGTCCCAAATACGTAACTATTTTTTAGAGCATTTGCTCTTTTATTTTCAAATAATCAAAGATGCTTTTTTTAGCCTGAACATTCAGCCAATTCGCAGAGGCTTCTTCTACCACTTCTTGTCCTCCTGATTGCAGCAAGTCATCCACATCCTGCATTAACCCAATCCCTGGGGGTGGGGTAAATTCTTGTGATGTTTTCTGCAAGGCTTCCCCCAATAAGGCTGGTGCTTCCGTGCATCCCTGCAGAAGGACCGTCCATGTCTTTTCCATTTTCCCTTCTACCTCTTGTTCCCAGTCAAAGGCAAAATACAGTTTACCATCCTGTGTGAGTGGGCATCCCCAGAAAGCATCTTTGCCATCAAGGAGTGAATGGTGGCAGTGTGAGGAGGGAACCTGGTTCAGGATGGTGTAAGGATGTGAGAGCCCGTGGGTGCTGGGGCCCCCTTGGGCCCTGGGATTCATCCCTCAGGGGCTGTAGAAACTCTGCCATGGCCTTTGCCTTCCCCTTGGCCTTTTCCTCTTCCCTTCTTGCATTCCCCTGCTGTGCCTTTGTGACCAACTGCTCCAGGGGCTTCTTCTGCCCCTCCTGCAGCCCCCTCAGTGCCTGGGGGTGCTCATCCTCTGACAGCTGCTGAGCTTTCTGCAAAATCATTCCTTTCTGCAGTGACCCAAGGAAAATGCTTAAAAGCTAATCTCGATCCTTGCACGTCCAATCCCCATTTCCCAGCTGTTCCTTCCTGCTGCTCCTTGTGCTGTGGCTGCCGTGGCCAGCCCGTATCCCAGAGCCGGTGCCTGTCCTGCCGCAGTGTCCAAACGCGGCCCCCCCGGCGGGCAGGGCCGGCAGCTCCACGGGGCCGGGCAGCGGCCGGGGCGTCCCGCAGCCTCCTGGGGGCCGGGGGCCACTACCGGGCCTGCAATTGCCGGCGGCTGCTGGGCTCAGGCAGCGCCCGGCGCTGAGCCCCGGCTGCCCCACAGCCCCGGCCCGGCCCCGCAGCTCCCCACAGGCCCCCAGCCCGTGCTCCCGGTGCCGCCCCTCTGCGCCCGCTCCTGCCGCTGCCAGCACAGAGAAACCCCCTGCAATCCTCACCTCCTTGTGTGCCTGTCCTGGCAACCGCGGATACAAACGATCTGGATCAGATGGCAACTTCTGAGGATAACAGCCTGCTGAAAAAAATGCCCCTCCTCAGTATTTTTCTCTTCCTCGTCTTTTACATCATCCTTTTTCTTGCCACATAGATTCCTCCTGCTGCTTCTTGCCTGAGCCATATTCCTGCACACTGCCCTTCACCCAATCCCTTCCCAGCACAGCAACAGCATCCATCTCCTGTGGTCTCAATCCCTTCTGGATTTCCCTTATTGCCCCCTGGGGGTCCATGTCCTTGATTCTCTCTGGGACAATGTGCAAACTCCCTCAACATGCTCCCAAGGGACCCTTCAGAGATATTTTGGGATCATTATCCCTTTTGCCGGGAGCCCTTCCTGGCTTTCCCTTTCTACCCTGCATGGGTGCCCTGCCATGTTTAGTCCCCGAAGATCCCACTGTAGTCACTGCTGAGATTTTCAGTGCTCTCTGGCTGCCGACTCTTCCCAGCCCCCCTGATCTGTCACTCGTCTGTCTCCCGGCCCCAGCGCCCCCCGCCAGGGGAATTTGGGGAGGTGGGAGCGGGGAGCGCCAAGGCCGGGCCCCCCCGCGCTGTGGTGGCGGCAGCGGCTGCAGTGGGGAGCGAGTGCGGGCGGGAGCGGCCGAGAGCCCAGCGCTGCCCCAGCCCGAGCTGCCCCAGCTCCATCGCTGCCCCTGCGCTGGGATGCTGTGGGTTTGGGGGGAAGAGGGAGCCGGCAGTGGGTGCTGAGCCTGGGGGCAGCAGGAGAAGGGAAGGAGAAGCAGGCTTGGAGAACAAAATGGTAAAAGAATGCACGTGGGAGGAGAAGGTGGGATTGTGCAGGAGAAGGAAGAATAGTAGGACGAAGAGGAGTGTGAGGAAGAGTAGGGACACAGGAGGAGGAGGAGGCGGAACAGGAAGCAGCTCAAGGTTCCACCCCTTTCTGTATCTGCAGCCTCTCCCCCAGCCCCAAGAGCGTTGCACTCCCCACAGGCACCAGGTGACCGGGAAGAAAAATCCACTCTTTTCAGTGGGGTGAATCTTGGTGTTTCTTAGCTTTCTTGGGCTAAATGTCGGTGCTTTTGTTACTTTGGGGGGCCTGAATATTTATATTTTGGAGGGAGTTTTGGCTGAATCTTGATATTTTGGGTATTTTTGATCTGTGTCTTGATGTTTGGAGGATTTTTGGTTTGAATCTTGGTGTTTTGGTGGATCTTACAGACACAAGATGCCCAATGTCTTCCTGAGCTGCACCTGGGCAAGGAAGAGCTCCCCAACCCAAGGCCCTCTCCTCTTGTTTTCTCCCAAACCAGGATATTTTGTTCCCAAGGTGTGGGCAGATGGAGGAGGAGGAAAAGCCCCAGAGTTCCCTCAGGAGGAGGGGCTGCAAACCCATCCTAGGGAGCTGCGAGGAGGAAAGACCCTCCCTGTGCCAGGAAGGCGGCTGGAGATTCAGTCAGAGCTCAGAGGTGGTGGAGAAGGCTCATGGAGGGGAGAAGCCCCACAGGTGCTTGGAATGTGGGAAGGATTTCAGCTCCAGCTCCAGCCTGATCCGGCACCAGTGCATCCACACTGGGGAGAGGCCTTAGGAGTGTGGGGAATGTGAGAAGAGCTTTAGGACAGTATCTTATCTGTTGCAGCACCAGGTGATCCACACAGGAGAACGGCCCTACACCTGCTTGGAATGTGGGAAGAGCTTTGGGTGGAGCTCCAGCCTGAGAAAACACCAGTGCATCCACACTGGGGAGAGGCCCTACGAATGTCCCAGGTGTGGGAAGAGGTTTCAGAGCAGCTCCAATCTCCTCAGACATGAGCAGATTCACACAGAGGAGAGGCCCTTCCGCTGCCCCGCCTGCGGGAAGGGCTTCAAGCACAACTCCACCCTCACTGCCCACCGGCGCATCCACACGGGGGAGAGGCCCTACGAGTGTCCTGAGTGTGGGAAGGGCTTCTCCACGAGCTCTCACTTGACCCAGCACCAACGGAGCCACCAATAAAGGAAGCCCTGTGATTGTCCCCAGTGTGGGAAGAGCTTCGTGCTCTGCTCCAGCTCCATCCCTCATGGGAGGATCAGTGTTGGATCATCCCCAGTGACCCCCGTTGGGCAGAGCCCTGGTGATCCGTGTTGGGTGGGGAGAAGGGGTTGGAGAGATTTCTCTCCCTTCTCCTTGTGCTGCTGTGATGTGGTTGGTAATAAATTCCCTCGCTGTGCCCAGGCTGGCTCTGTTGTTCCCGTGCCGGTGCTCGGGGCGGGATCTCTCCCGTTCTTTCTCTCAACTCCCGGGCCTCTCCTCAGCCAATCAGAGAATGCGATGGAGAAGATTCAGCCAATCAGCGAGAGCAGCTGTGATGACTCACCGGTTGCCGGGCAGACCCGCAGCACCCAGTGTTCCCCACCTGGGCCCCACCCTCCCCGCCCAATCACGATCCCCCCGCGGGGTCCCCCCAAGTCCCTCCCCAGTCCCGCCCCACAATAAACGGGACTGCGGCAAACTGGGAAGATTTATTTGGAGCACTGGGAGCAGCTGAGCTGGGGCAGAGTGACTGCGGGGCTGGGGGGACACACAACACTCCCAAAATCAGCGTGGGGGTGGAGCAGGGGGTTCTGGCTGGGCTCGAGGCCACGGGGAGGGGCTGAAGCCGCTGCTGGGTCAGGAGCTCTGTGGGCAGAGAAAAGGGGGTGAAACTGAGCCAGGGGTCCTCAGGGAGAGCACACACACTCCGGGACCCCCCGTCACCTTCTTGCACAGGTAGAAGCTGAGCCCCAGCGCCAGGAAGACAAAGCCCAACAAGGAGACCCTGATCCCCATCAGCACCCATCAGCTTTGGGCGGTGTCTGGCGGCGTCTCTAGGGGTCCGCAGGGGCCAGGACCCCCCAAAACCTCTCACAGATACCCAAATCCCCTCTAATCACATTCTCAATTGCTGCCAGCCAAAGTCAGGATTCCCTGAAACCTCCTCCCAGTCTCTTCCCAGCCTACCCAGGATCCACCAGATCCCCTCCTGTCCTTCTCAGGATCCCATAACCCCGTCCCATTTTCCCCCGACCACCCCAGGACCCCCAGTCTTTCTCCCAGTCCCTTCCCAGCCCCACCAGGACTCACCAAGACCCTCCCAGCCTCTTTCCAGCACAACCAGCCTCATTCCAACTCCTGCTTTCCAATCCCTGATCTTTTCCCAGCCCCACCCAGTTCACTCAAATCCCTCCCAATTACACCCAGCACCCCCAGACTCCCTCCCAGTGCCCACCAGGACCCCTGGAACCCCATTCCACCCTCCACAGCATCCTTTAAACTCCTCAGCCCTTCCAGACCCCTGAACCATACTCCCAGTTTTAACCAGGCTCTCTCAAACTCCCTCCCAGTTACTCCCAGCACACCCCACTCCCTCTCCCAGCCCCCTCAGTGCCTCCCCCACTCCCCCCGCACTGTGGGGTCCGGGCCGTGCCCCAGTGCCGGCTCAGGGGGTGCTCCAGGCTGACGTGCTCCACCTGGCAGCTGGAGCTGACCCCGTGCCAGGGGAGGTTTCCAGCTCCTAGTGCTGCTGGAAACCAGGTCGGTGGCCACCACATGCCCTGAGAGCTCCTGCTTGCCCTGGAACCAGCTCAGCTGGATCTCGGCAGGGGAGAAATCCATCACAGAGCAGAGCAGGCAGCTGGGGCCGGGCTGGGAGTTGGAGGGAACCAGTGAGATGGACTCACTGAGGGGCACTGGGAGAGAGTGGGGACACACTGGGATCAGCTGGGGGGAACTGGGAGAGATGAAAGAGGGCTGGTATGGCACTGAGAGTGACTGGGAATGAAACTGGATAGAGTGGGGGAACACTGGGAGAGAGTGGAGTGGATTAGGGCAAAGGGAGTGGGTGGTCGTCTGGGATTGGACTGGAAAAGGACTTGGAAAGATTAGGAAGGACTGGGAAGGCATTGGGAGACAGGGTGGAGGTCTGAGAATGGGGTTAGAAGGACTGGGAGTGGACTGGGAATGGAATGGCTGTGGACTGAGGAATTGGGAGGGATTCTGGTGACACTGGGAGGGACTGTGAGGACACTGGGAGAGACTGGGATGGACTGGGAGAGCCTAACTTGGGATGAGGGGGCAGGAGGCCCCGGGAATGGGCACAAGAAGGGCTGACGTGTCTCGGGTGATTCCCAGGGAGGTTTTCAGGAGTTCCAGGGTCATTCCCAGGGCAGAGCCCGAGGGGACACGCTCTGCCCCACGCTCACCTCTGTGCTCCACGAGGAACGGGCTGGACAACTCGTAGTTGTGCCAGCAGTGCCTGTCCACCACAGCCCGTCTGTACTCCATCCATTGCAGGTCGCTGTTCCAGTACCTGGCAGCCTTCTGTCTCAATGAAGAGATGGAGCTGTCACCCCCGTGTCTGGTTGGTACCACCAGCACAGCCCACACGGCACCAGCACTGGCTGAGCTCCATGTCCAGGAGCAGCCATGGATGCCCACGGTGCGGGCAGGCAGGAGCCAGGCAGGGGCTGCTGTGACCAGCGGCGGGGCCCCGAGGGGCTGGGGGAGCCCGTGCTGAGCATCCCTGGGCGGAGGGCACATCTCCTTCAGTGGCATCATCTGGGCCTGCACCTCCTCTAATGGCATGCCCAGGAAAAGAGGGGAGCCATGGAGAGCATCTCCAGAGACACAGCCTGACCAGCAATGTCAGCAGGCCAAACAAAGGTTTTGCTAAGCAATGGCCCTTTGATGGAGCAAAACATTTACAGTCAGGGCAGTCCAATCGTGCAGATGTGGGTACACTCTGGGGGTGCAGCTAAGGCCATGGGGTCACAGCAGGCTCTGGGGTCACAGCAGGCTGAGGTCACAGCAGGCTCTGGGGTCCCAGAGGTCCCAGAGCCCCGTGGTTGCACAGCACCACAGGCACCGAGCAGTCAGTCCTTGAGCACAACTGCTGCGGCAGCAGCGGCGGCGGCGGCAGCGGTGCTGACATTGGGACAGCGGTGTCAGGACAGCGGGGGCAGCAAGAGCTGCGGGGCTGGCACAGGACAAGGCACCGTGGCCCTTGCTCTGCGCCTCTTCCTCCTGCTCCTCCTGGCACTGGCCCTGCCTGCCAGGGCTGCCCAGGCAGCTCCGTGGCGAGCACAGGGAGCAGGTGAGCCGGCGGCCTGGCTCCCCTTTCCCGGGACAGCGCTCCCTTCTCCCCAGGGAGCATTGGGGATGGTTTTGCATAGGGCTTTAGGGAGGCTTTCCTCAATGGGAGGAAGAGAGCCCAGAGGGGCCCTGGGCTGTTCCGGTTTTCCCTCCAGGGATGTTGAACAGGGCATGGAAAGAGTGTGAAGAGTGACCATAGTCAGCCCAGAGCTCCCCAGGCCCCTCTGCAGCTTTGGCCATCTCCATTCACATCTGGCTCAGACAGCTTTACTCGAGCCCCTTGCAGTGCCCAGTTCCCTAAGGCAGAAGAGCATCCCAGAACACCATGGAAATGGTTCTCATCTGTGCTTCCTTCTAGACTGGGATCGTGACATGGTTTATTTTGAAAAACTGCTGAATGACAGGATGAAGATTCTAGAGCATGGTGGAGGCAAGTTCTCAGTGCACCTTTCCTGACAAAATAATTTCTGTCACTATGGCAAGAGCTCACTCCTGTGATGATTCCTTTACATAATCTCAGGGTTGAGGCATTCTGTAAACCATGCCCTGCTTCCTTCTGGAGCCCTGACTAGTCCCACAGGATTGCTGCCAGTGGGAGGAAGGAGCATTTAGCTGTCAATGCTCTTCCCGTGTGCAATGCCAGTGAATCCTTCCGTGTGCTCTGTGCAGCCTCAGAGAAGATCAGGACGGAAAGGAAGGGAAGGGCCCAGGACTGTGCCCCAGGGCTGATCCTTGCATGGCTCCTTTGCCGGCCCCAGGCAGCCTGAGGATCTCCTGCAGTGCTGGGAGCTGTTGTGCTCTGCCTTTCTTTGCAGATGACCCTGTTGGGGAAGGTGATCTGGCTTCCCAACCCACGTTCAGGGATGAGTCTCTGGGAGATGGTGAGGGTAGGTCAAGGCCTTTCACCCTGAGGGAGCTGCCAGCTCAGAGCCCAAAGCTCGTCCAGGGGGCATCGCTGCAGGTGCCAGGACAGAGCCGTGCACGTGTGTGCCCTCGCCCTGTGCAATCCCCTCACTGCTCCTGAGGCTCAGGCCTGGCAGCTGTTTGACAGTGAGGGCCCTGGCTCTGGCTCAGAAGCCCAAATGTTTCTTGAACCTAATCCATGACTTTGCCAAGGATTGCCTTCTGAAGGTGCAGCCTATCCAATGGGGAATAGTTCCATCTGATCCAGCTGTCCCTTTTTCTTTCTCAAGTGATGGACCAAAAGTCTGTGCAGAAGGAGCCCCATTTCAGAGGCAGCAGTGGGCCGGTGCCAGCCTCTGTTGCAGGTGGGGAAGTGATGCCAGACACGGGCACAGGCACAGGAGGTCATTGCTGTGCCAGGCTCAGCCCTGGGCAGGGCTGTGTGGCAGCAGCTCTTCCCCCAGGGCCTGCCCTTGCACGGCCCTGCAGCAGCCAAAGCTGGAGGCGCCTCAGCTTTGAGGCCTCTGGAGCTCGTTCCCAGCTCCTGGGAAACGGGACTCATGCACCAAGGTCCCTCCCGCTGCAGCTGCTCCTGGAGCTGCCCTGAGTGCCCAGAGGCCCAAGGCACAGGAGCAGCCCCGAGCGGGAGCCCTGCTGCGAGCCCAGGGCCACAGCCAGCCCTGGCTCCCGACTGGGCAGGGGCTGCACTGGGTCCTGACAGGGCCTGACTCTGTCCCCTTGGGCTGGGGGAGCTGTCCCGGGGCAGGGAGCCTCGGGGCTGGCAGTGGCTGCTCAGGGATGGGTCGGGCCCAGGTCCCTGGAAGGAGCAACTGCCCAAGCAGCTGCGCTGGCCCCGGGCTCTCCTCCCGGCCTTCTGGGCTTTGTTGGGTGGCACAGCCTGTGCCAAGGGGTGCCAAGGTGCCTGCAGGCCCCAGCTCTGCGGGAAACAGAGAACGTCCTGGCTGTGACCAGCGAGCTGCCAGCTCAGCAGTGGAGCACAGCAAGGACTCATGCTCCCCATTGATCACACAGATGCAGCCATCACCTCAACACGTGTTCCTGATTCCCAGAAGGGCACTGGAAAGGGTTTCTGTCAGGGAACACGCTGCTGGCTAGAGTTAATGGCAGGCTTGGCTATTCCATGGCACACAGGTGATGGGGACCCCTGTAAGGCTGGCAGATGACTGGGGTCTGTCATGAGGCACACAAGTAGGGTATGGAGTTTTCCAATAAGATATGTGGGGTTTGGGTTCTTTGTCAGTGGTGCATGTGGCTGGGGTTCCTCCTGAGGTTCTTAGGGAATTTGGGATCCCTTCTATGGCGTACAGGTGACTGGAGAGCTCTGTAAGTTTGGTAGGGAGGTTGAGCTCCTCATGATTTACGTGGCAGTTTAGTGGTTGTTGTCAAAGCCTGCAGAGGAGCTGAGTCCATCCTAAGGTGGACAGGGGCTGGATTGTTTTGTGAGGCACAAAGGGATATTCTGGGCTCTCTGCTTGGTTTTGCAGGGATCCCTCATGAGGTGTGCAGAGCGGTTAAACTAGACGTGTTTTTTAAGGCTTCTCAGCACAGCAAAGGGACACTGTTGCTCCAGGCTGTGCAAAGTCGGCGGGAAGCTTCCTGCAAAGCCGGGCCCGGCCCGGGCCCAGCGGGCGGGCGGAGCCCGTCCCTTGGGGGCCGGGCGGGGCCTCTGGAGCCTCCGCGCCCTGGTCGGGCCGGGTCCCGCGGCCGGGCCGGGCCGGGTCAGGGCCCCGGCGGGGAAGGGCCGCGGCCCCGGGCTGCGATGGGGCTGCCGAGCTGCGCCGGAGGCACAACAAGGGCCTGGCTACACCCTGGGCCTGTGCTGCAGCCACACACACAGTGACAGCCACGGCCATTGGCCTGGGCCTGTGCTGCAGCCACACACACATTGACAGCCACGGCCATTGGCCCTGGGCCTGTGCTGCAGCCACACACACATTGACAGTCACGGCCATTGGCCCTGGGCCTGTGCTGCAGCCACACACACATTGACAGCCACGGCCATTGGCCCTGGGCCTGTGCTGCAGCCACACACACAGTGACAGCCACGGCCATTGGCCCTGGGCCTGTGCTCCAGCCACACACACATTGACAGCCAGGGCCATTGGCCTGGGCCTGTGCTGCAGCCACACACACAGTGACAGCCAGGGCTGCTCCCTGGGGCACAGGAGGCACCCGGGGCTATAACTGAGGCCGTGGTTTCTCACACTGAAGGGAGGTTGGCTCTGTTCATTCGGGGGGCACAGCTTAAATCCCAGTTACCTTTTTGCACCCCCTGGGGAAGTATTGAGGAGCAGAGAGTTCCAACCCTTCTCACTGGGAAGTGTGGCTGATGATGTGGGGCTTTTTAATTTTTTTGCCCTTTAAATTTGTGTCCTGGCAGAGGGTTAAGTTTGCTTGCTTTCAGTAGGGCCCTTTTCTTCTTGGTGCTCAGTGGGGCTGCAATGCAGCCAGGGTTGAAGGAGGATCTCTGGCTGCTTGGGCCATGGTTGTGGGACACCTTGGCTTCATCCTTCTTTTGGCTGTCATTTGTGGTGGTGCTTGTGCAGGCATTTTACAGTAACTGGCTTCAGTTTGTTCATCTTGTCACCAACAATTGGGAATAAACCTCTTGAACAGCACTGTAGTATTAAGAGGCAGGCATGACTTTGTTGAAGTGCTGGATGCACAGGCCATTGGATCACAGGGCCTTCTTGGTGGGGTCTTCGGCACCCTGGTGGTCATTGAAGAAGGAAGCTGATTCTTCTGGCAAAAAGATTGTTTTCCATGTGTGGAAAAGAATCACCTTTCATTTTCCCCTCCATTTCTATACAAAATTATACAGCCAAGTGCATTCATATGTCTCTGTCTTGTTACTCTATTTTTCTATCAATCTTACTTACCTATGAAATATTTTTGTGCATGAAAATGACTGGTGGACATTTTTGTGATATCATTAAAAGCCCTTTTTTAAATTTTAATTCTTTTCTGCTGTTATGGTTGGTAAATACCTTCTTCCTTAAGCTATGTGCTGGCAATATTGGAGGTAGAAAATACAGTTTTATAGTTTTCTTGTCAAATTTTATTGCAGTATCTCCTGTCTAAAACCCCCTCAAAACCACACCAGCAGGCCAGCTACTGAGCAGAACTTACTGCATAGCAGCAGCTCATGTTTCTACAATGGAAGTGGCTTTTTTTCTTCTGCACATGTATCGAACACAACAAATTGAAAATCTGCTAAGAGCCTTGTTTAGTGTAGCCTGGACTTTGGAAAGGTGGTTGCTGTTAGATCAATACCCAGCAAACCGCCTACATTTTTTTTTGTGACTGTTTTCTGGTGATTTTGGCCTGGCTTCTTTAGGATGTTCAATTTTCACTTAGAAATGGCACAAGAGCACTCAGTGTGCTCCCGTGGAGCCAGTGCTGTCACAGGACAGATGGAGCTGGGACAAATGGCACATTGATTTTGATTTTGATCTCAACAAGAAGCCACCACAGCTCCTCATGACAGCAACCCCACAGACTGGAAATGGATCCATTAAAATGAACTCATCACAAAGCTTTTAACTGAAACTCTGACATATGGAGCTTGTTCAGTTCTGCCTCTGAGGAAGGGAGTTTGAAGACAAAGAGGTTTAGCAAGGAGATCCATGCACAGCAAATCTGTCCTCTAGCAAATGAAGTCTTAGGATGTAAACCCTCATCCATACTCCGGTTTTACCCCTCCATTTACCCAAATTCTTGGTCTTAATTCCTGTGTCGTTAGGAAAATATGACAGGGAAGGGTAGATCCTCCTTTTCTTCTTGAGCTGGGCAGCTTGGAACCTCATCTTCTCCCACAACAGGAACAGACAAACTGCAATTTTGTTATGAAACTCTACTTTGGAAAGTTTGCCCTGTGTTTATTTTTGCCCAGAAGTATCTGAGATTCACTGGAATATTTACAAGCCATAAATAATTGATTCATTGTTGTTGCTATAATCTTTCATATTTTATAACTTTTCTGCTGCACAAGAACCTGGCTCTTGCAGAACTCTTTCCCCATGCATTTCTCCAGGGCTTCTTGCAGATAAGTGTGGGAGTCAGCCTGGCTGGGACACAGAGTCAGCCAGATTTCACCAAGAAAGAACCAGGCATTGAGTTCAAGCCCTGGGAAACATTTGTTAACTTGGGGAAAACCTAACTGTTCTTCCCAAAGTCCTTAGTGTTGTTCTGTTAATTGGTTCCAATTCTTTTCCCCTATTGGTTATTCATTCCCCTTATATGCTCATAGTTCCAGAAAGTTCACCCCCAGGGTATCTATTGTCATGGTCCCCTTTTTCGTGTCCTCGGAGTTTGTCCCCATACAGCATTCAGTTTCTGGGCGTTGTCCCTGTTTTATTTTCCATTAAAGTTCTTTAGTTTTGGGCCAACTCTGTTGTTCCTGCTCCTTTATTTTGCAACTTAAATCCTCAATATTCCAAACCCATAAGTTTTGCGGCCACCCCCATCGCAACACGACTGTTTCTTGAGTGTAAAAATTTTACAGTTTGAAACTTGGACGTAAAATATTGAAAATGAAAGTTGTACGTACCAAGGGATAGTGTGACAGCATCTTTTCCTATAGAATGTGCAGCACCCCAAGGCCTTCATCAGTGGGGTTGTGGGTGCCTGGAGCTTTGTCTTGTGCCACTCTGGCATGTCATGAAATGGGACTTCACCTGCCACCAGCCCAGGTCACCCTCTGCCACCACAGCTCCTTGGACCTTGTGTCATCAAAGCAGACACAAAATGTTTCTGCTGCCCCCCTCTTGGCACAATTCCACAGAGAGCTGGAATTTTTCCAAATCTTCTGTCTCCATTGTGCCATATTCCTAAAGATCCATTCTGATGAATACGGTGAGTTTCATGCATGGTTGTCAGCTCCACTTCCTGCCTAGAAATCCTGAAATTGCTTCTAAATGCTGCTCCCTTCATCTCTTGGACACCTACTCACACAGAGCTGGGAAAAAAATCTCCTGGCTGCTGGCTTACAAGGTGTGTAGTGCCAAAGTTAGAGCTCTGTGGGAAATCTTTATCCAGATCTATCCTTTTAATATATCTGTGTGTGGGTGTGTGCATGGATGTGTCTTGTGTACAAAGGAAGGAGTCTGCAAGAACCGTGGCTGACACTTTCACTCTCCATGTTCGTTCCATACCCATGGGTACAGAGACATTATGGAAACCCTGGCACAGATAAACCCTTCTGTCCATGGATACAGAGAGATCCAAGAGACCCTGGCACCGACAGACCCTTCTGTCCATGGATACAGAGAGATCCAAGAGCCCCTGGCACCGACAGACCCTCGTGTCCATGGATACAGAGACATCCAAGAGCCCCTGGCACCGACAGACCCTTCTGCCCATGGATACAGAGAGATCCAAGAGACCCTGGCACAGACAGACCCTTCTGTCCATGGATACAGAGAGATCCAAGAGCCCCTGGCACAGATAAACCCTTCTGTCCATGGATACAGAGAGATCCAAGAGCCCCTGGCACAGACAGACCCTTCTGTCCATGGATACAGAGACATCCAAGAGCCCCTGGCACAGACAGACCCTTCTGCCCACGGGTGAGGGAGGGCAGTGGGGGTGAGTGGGCAGCGAGTCCCAAACGGGAACCAGACCCAGCTCCAGCCGTGTCAGACCCTACCAAGGCTCAATGCTGGCTCCTCTGGAATGGGAAAGCCCTTCAGCCTTGTCCCTGCCCAGAGGGGCAGTGCTGAGCTGCAGCACAGGTTGTTTTCCCAACAGGCTGCAGGAGATAAGAACACAACACTTGCAAACACTGACTGCAAGCCACAGCTCTGGGTGCTCCCCATGAACCTCAGCCCTGGGGCCACCGTGTGCCCCGAGCTTCAGGGGATGCAGTGGGAGCCTGGCTGGGCTCTGCCCTGGGGCCATCCTGCAGTGACAGCTGCAAACAGGGAGCATTCAGCTGCCACAAACAGCCAAGCCAGGGCTGCAGGGGAGCTGGTCCAGCCCAGACCGCACTGTTGTGTGCTGTGCTCTGGGGCTGGGGCTCCCTGCAGAGGGGACTGGACTGAAGTGCCAGGGGAAACAAAGAAGCTTCAGCTGAAGCCTAACTGAGCTGGGTGGGTGGGCTGGGAGGAGTGGGGAGGCTCAAGGGGAGTCACAGAGCTCATCCTGCTGGAAGGATGAGGAAAAGGGAGTGGGAACTCAACAGTGAGGAGAGCTGAGGGCTGGAGAGCAGCTCTGAATGACACTAAAATCTCATCAGGCCTCTGAGACATTGCTGCTCTTCAGCCAGTGAAAGAATGAGTCCCTAAGCCTGGGGCTTCATCTTCCTCGTGGTGAGGGGCATCGAGGAAGGCAGCAGTGTGATGGAGACTGCGATGGGCTGGGAACTCACTGGGGGAAAGGAGGGAGCAGTTATGAAGTAAAAGGCAGGTGGGGGCGAGAACTGTTCAGAGAAGGGCTGAGCTACAGCTTGAGCAAGCTGAAAAATGTCATTTGGGGTAATGACAGATTGATTTCATTTCAGAAGGTATTGAACAAGTTTAATTTTGGGGAGGTGTCATGTTTTCCCCTGCAGGTGTACGCTCTGCAAACTTGAGCTGCGTTGCCGAAATGCTCAAGCAAGTCTCTGCTGCAGGTCACACCATTTCTCCTTTGGCTGATTCCGGCCCAGTGCTGAGCTGCAGCTGAGCCCTGGCAGAGCCCAGAGCAGCCTCAGCATCCACAGAGCCCGTCTGCAAGGAGAGAAACCAGAAACCGCCCGTCAGCTGAAGGCTCCTGTCCCCCTTGTCCCAGCTCCCGCCGTGCCCAGGCCATGCTGGCCGTGCCCAGAGCAGTGCCCAAAGCTGCCCATCATTGCTGCCTTGGGCACAGAGCAGGAGGGCAGGGCTGTGCCCAGCCTGCAGCCAGCCATGGCACATCCAGCCCCTCAGCAGCTGCCACAGCAGGATGCTCCTGTGCTCGCTGCCATCTCCCGAAAGCTCTTATCTCACCCTGCCAAGGAGACGGGGACCCGCCTCACGCCATCGCTGCTGGAAGAAAAGCTGGTCCCAAACGATGTCCTCAGCCTTCTCCAAGGACACGGCCCATCCACGCTGCAGCTGGGCCCAAGCACTTCCTGATCCACACTGGACACCACCTAGAACACTTCCTTTAGAGAAACAAATGACAAATGAATGAAAATAGATTACAGACAAAAAGGGGAGACACGAGAAAAGGTAAAAAATCTTATCTCTGTCAGGAGCTGGAGGAAGGCCCAACCTCTACATGCCAGGGAAAAATTCACCCAGGGGTGAGGGAAGCCCATGGGTTTTCCCTTTCCCCCTGCACTACCCCCCAAAAGTAATGGTGATCTCAAAGCAAGCAAGGACAGTGGAGCAGCCCAAGCCCTTCCTTGCCTGCAAAGCAAAGCAGCCATGCACGGTTCTGCAGTCCCACCTCTGCTGCTGCCACGGGGTTTGTTTGTGTCAGGCTGGCTGCCCCAGCTCCAGCCCCAGCCCAGGGCACGGTGGGTGCTGGGGGCTGTTGCCAGGGCCAGGAGCCAACTCCCATTTTGTACCCAGCCCAGCCCATTTCCCCAGCCCTGCCAAAAAGCAGCTTGGCAGCCGACGGAAGAATCCGTTTTATCCTCCCCAGCAAAGGGGGAACCTGTGCAATGCCCAAATCTGGGAGCATCCCCCTGGGTCTGGACTCATCTGCAAATTCGCTGTGGAGCCTGGCTTTGAAGAAGGTGCCAGAATCCAAGTCCATCATCTTCAGCTTTTCTGTGGCCAGGTGGAGGAAGAGGTTGTCATCCTTGATGTCTTCCTTGCTGTCCCCAGCAGCAGCAGCCCCACCTGGTACAGCTACTCCAGGGGCTCCTTCTCCTTTCCTGGGGGTGAGACCAGGCTGTCAGTGTTCTGTCCAGGGCCCCAGCTGCCAGTGAACCAGGACAAGCCAAACCAGCTCAAATGGGGGCTACCAGTGCTGGGCAGAGCAGCTCAGCTCCAGCACAAGGGCTGTGTGTTCCCATCTGATGACCCCCGTGCAGTGACACAGGCAGGACAAAAAAGTCTGGGGTTCTTTGCTCCTGATTGCCAGGGCATGGGTGGAGCTGTAACTTACCAGGGCCCTGCATCAAAGCGTGCCTGTGGCTCTCTCCCTTCTTCTATGGCTGATGAATATTCTGCATCCAAGGATCACTGATCAGATCTTCTAATGAGGGCCTTTCCGTGTCAAGCATGGATAAACACCTCCTGATCAGACCTTGGCACTCTGGGGAGAGAAACCAGAAACCACTGGTCAGTTGGAGAAGTCTCCAGTCCGCTTTGCCCCACTCTTCCCATGCCCAGGCCATGCAGCATGTGCTCAGAGCTGGGCCTAAACCTTCCCATCAGTTCTTTGTTTTGGAGGAGATCAGGACATGTGCCACCCCCTCAGCAGCTGCCAGAGCAGGATGCTCACGAGCCTGCTGCTGTCTCCCAGCACTGGTATTCCCCCCGTGCCCAGAGATGAGGATCCACCTTGAGAGAGCCGTTGTGGCAGTGAGAGCTGATGGTCCCAGCTGATGTTCTGGCCCCTCCTGAAAGGGTGCTCCCCGCAGACCATCTGGTGCAGCAGGATGCCCAGGGACCAGATGGTAGCTGGCTTGCCATAGTACCAGCCAAACTTGGTCCATTCCGGGGGGCTGTAGGACAGGGTTCCTATGGAATACAGATACAAGGCCTGACCATGAGAAGTTAAAACCCACTCAGTGCTGGGCAAAATCCATGCTTTCATCCTCCCTGCCTGCATGGCCCAAAACACATTATGAGGCCACGGTAAACAAGGTGAGCACAGCAGTCCAAGCCCTTTCTCATCTGCACACCAAACCGGCTGGTGCACAGGTTCTGGCCCCCCCTCTCTGCTACCCCCACCCACAAGTGTTTCTGTCGGGCTGGGTGGCCCAGCCCCAGTCCTGGGCAGAGTGGCTGGCAAAGGCTGCCAGCAAGGCTGGAAGCTGGCCCCCACTTGCCCTAACTCAAAAGCAACTCAGCTGAAGGCTCAGTGCCATGACTGGCAGCAAAGGGATAATCCCCACTACCACACCCAGGCTGGGCCAGGAGATGTTGGGCCAGGAGATGCCGGGACCGGGAGGACACCGCTGTGTGGGCTTACCTGCAAAGTGAGTGTAGGCTGTGTCCTGCAGGTAGGTGCCACAGCCGAAGTCAATCAGTTTTGCCTGCCCGGTGGCCAGGTCTACCAGGACATTCTGTGGCTTGATGTCCCTGTGCAGGACCCCGCAGCTGGTGCAGTGCCGCACGGCCTCCAGCACCTGGCGGAACAGCTCCCGCGCCACCTCCTCGGACAGGAACCCCCGTGCCCGGATGAAATGATGAAGGTCCTGGCACCGCTCCGGGCGCTCCAGCACCATCACGATGTTGTTGGGGAGCTCGAGCCACTCCAGCAGCTGGATGACACCAGGGAAGCCGGTGGACACCTTGTCCAGCAGCACGATCTCCAGGGGTGCGCTGGTGCCGTCGGGCTGCGGGAAGACCACGATGCCGTCAGCGGGGCTGATGCCGTGCCAGGGCTCGGGAAGCCCTCATGCAGCCCGGGATGCTCTGCTGGCCCCACGCCCCCTCTCCCTCGAGGGTCCTGGCGGCTTCCACTCTGCCGGGCCTCGGCTTCTCCCGCTGGTCTCGCTCACTCACCAGTTCGCCCCAGTGCCGGACGCGGTTCCGCGGCACCCTTTTGATGGCCACCTGCAAGCGAAGGCCAAGAGCGGGCTGAGCTCGCCGCCCGCTCTGCCGAGACCCATCCTCCTCCTCCTGCGCCCCCTCCTCCTGTGCCCGCCGCCGGCCCCGCCACTCACCGGGGCGCCGTCCGAGAGCCGCGTCGCCGCCCAGACGCTGCCGAAGCCGCCGCGCCCCAGCAGCGAACCCACCCGGTACCGCTCCTTCAGGCCCTGCTGCGCCTTCCCTGCCGGCGAGACGCGGCTGTCAGCGCTCGGCCCGGGGCCAGGAACGGCCCCCGAGCGCCCCTCAGCCGCCCCGGGCCGGGCAGCCCCAGGCGTTCGCTCTTTGGAACGGGACAGCGGCGGCTCGGGGCCGGCGGCCGCGCTGCCGAGCGGCGGAGCTCGGGCCGGGGGAGCCGCAGTGCAGGCGGCGGGAGCGGCCGCGCCGCGTGTGTCCTCCACGGGCCCCGGGAGGAGCCGGGGACGGGGCCGGGGCTGGATCCCACGTTGGGGCCGGGGCCGGGGCCGGATCCCACGTTGGGGCCGGGGCCGGGGCCGGGCTCGGGTCAGGGCCAGGTGGAGCCAAAGGGAGGCGATGCCGCCCCAGCCCCAGGCACTGATGCCCGCCCAGCAGCGCCACCGCCAGCACGCCCAGAGCCAGGCGAAGGCGAGAGCACGGCGGGACGCCCGGGGTCGGGGCCGGGGACGGGGCCGGGGACGGGGCAGCCCCGCCCGGGTGCGGGCCCGGGGCATGGCCCGGCCTGGAACTGGGAGAGGGAGACTGGGAGAGGAGGGGGACACCGGGAAAGGGAGAGAGAGAGGATTCGGGACTGCGGGAGAGGGTGTGGGACAGCGGGAGAGGGACAGAGGAAACAGAGAGTTGATAAAATTTGTTTCTTTTGCTGCTGCCGCTGCTGCCGCTGCTGCTGCCGCTGCAACTGAAGCCCTGGGGCCGTTTGTCCCCGTGTCTGTTTTTCCGTTCCCTGCTCGCGCCCGTGCCAAGCCCCGCGTGCCCCAGGGACACCCCCTGAACCTTCTCTTCCCATGGAAAAATCGTCTTTCAAGTGCAGGCATCCACGGCCAAAATTGGGAGTCTGCCTCCAAAATTCCCTCTCTGTGCAAGGATAGCTCCCAGACAAAAGCTGCCAGGACTGTGTAGGTTCCCTTGGCTTCCTGAGGGCCAGCTCTCATTGCCTTTGAAACACTGGGGCTCCCTGCTTTCCTTCCTATGGAAAAGATCTGTCCTTCTTGTCCTGATGCCCATGGACTGAACTGGGATTTGGCCTCGCAAATTCCATCTATGCAAGTGTTATAAATGAGAAATAAACGTCCCGATGTTCAGCAAAATTTAGATTGCTTTTTTTGATATAGATAGAGCAAGCAGCACGCTGGGGAACATGAGGGGTCACCACCCACCCCACGCTCCACTGAAGCTTGGTTTGCAGCCTCTTCTTAAACTGTGGTTTCTCATTGTAATCAGTAATTTTTGGATTTTTATTGTCATAAGCAGTGGTTGTTGAATAACCATCCTTACACAAATTCACAAAGCCTTTAGTGATAATCAGTCACAGATTGCCATCTGGTCCTTGCAGATAACCACCAGAGAAGTTCTGGAAGTCTGGTCCTTGACATAGGCAGTATTGATCAGATAAAGGCAGGAAGGCCTATTGTGAAGGCTGATTTTGCAAGCTGGTAGCTGATACAACTTATTTGGAAAACAGAACACATTATAATGTAACATAATACAACATAATATAACATAACAAGGTGATTTTAAACAGAATGATTTTATCATACCATTTCCTTTATCTAGTGTCCATGCTTCACTTCAGAGCTTAGTATTCTGGTTTATACAAACCCCAATGCTTTCGTGATTAACACGAATCTTTTGTCAATTATCACAATTTCCCCACTTCTCTTTTTTTATCCCATTGATTCGTGTTCTGGCTTCAAATTTTGTCAGTACCTCTTGTACTAGATTTAATTCATCTACTGCCATTAATTTTGTTGCCTTCTCAGGGTCTATTGGTATTGTAGCAACTTGCATTCCTTGAACCACGGACTGGATTAGTCGAATGAAGCATGGAACAAGACAAGGGATGATCAGTAGTCCTAATAATGCACATGTTGACATAAACCCTAATTTCTTCCACCAAGCTCCCCCCAACAGGTTATTCCACCAATTATCATTAAGCATAGAGTTCCAGGTTTGTACAGGTACATGGGCTATTCGTTTTATTTCTTCTGCAATTTTAGTAATTACTTCACCACTATCATCAATTTCTAAGCAGCATTCAGAATTATTAAACTTCCCACACACTCCCCCTTCTTCAGCTAACAGATAGTCCAGAGCTAGTCGGTTTTGATATACTGCTGCTCTAGTTTGGGTAAGTTGTTTAGCTATTAATTCTATTGCGCAGGCTGTCTGGTTTGAAGTAATTTCTACTACAGCTTGTAGCCTGATAATTCTATTTAGCATATAAATTGGAGTGCGATAGCCCCAGCTCCCATCTTGAGCTCAGGTAGCTGGTCCATAATATTCAATAATTCGTTCTGGGGGCCATTCATCATCCTTCCAGATTTGTGTTCCCCCTATGACTGTGCTCCTTTTATTTCGATACAAAGTTTCATACAAGGAAACTCTTAACACTCTACTACCCTTTTCCTTTAGTAATGTAAAAAAAACAGGCTGTATAATCCCTAGAGTACATGTCCCTCTCCATCTTTTTGGTAAGGTATTATAAGCTTTTTTCCCATAGATCCAAAATATTCCGTCTGGGGCTTTCCAGCTTAGTTTAACTGATTCAGGTTGTTGCCAATAGGTCCTTACACGTTTTACTTCTTCATATGGGTTGGCTTTATTTTTATTATACCAGCATAGTCCTGTAAATTGTTCTTTATACAATTACCCTTACTTAACTTTCCCAATATCCTTCTGGAGCTTTGGGCCACCAAGACTGATTGCTTGCATTTGTAATCAGGACAGTCTTACAGGGGGTGTGCCCCACATATTGGGTAAAGTTAGTTCCCTGGCGTGTTATACATACCTCTCCTATTACCTCATGACTTAGAACCCACCCTTCAGGTCTATTGACTCCCCTCGATATTTCTGTTTGATTCCACTGTAACAACTGCTCTGGGCCCAATCCCTCCCTCCTCCATGGCCATTGTTCAGTCATCTGCATTCCTCCACAGATCCAACAGTGAGTTAAGTTCAGTTCAGTACTGATTTCTTTCATTAATTCTACAAATATTTTTTTTCCCAAGGTGTGTAAGTCCCGTTCGCTGACTTGTTTTATTTTCTCATACAAGTTAAAATTTCCCCCATGGTTTGTCCTTCTTCCTTTGAACACTTTAGTTATATTTTTTATCAATTCTTCCTTGTAGTGATCTTGTACTCCTCCCTGATCTGAATATCCCCACATACCTTCTTTTGTGAAGCAGAGGTGTGCCTCTCCTACTGGACAACTTTGGTATGCTGATGGAGCCCACCCTCCTTTTCCCAAATTGGTGGCTACCCAGTAACTTCTTCCCATAATAGTGCAAGTTTCTAAGTTGTGTTTATTATAGCAGGCTGAATTGATGTGTGTATGGAAGGCAAGGGTGGATACCGTGCATCTGCCGTACCCAATTGTCTGGTGACACTTGGAACAAGCATCAGCACTATTTCTTTTTATCATCATTAGCAATAGGATGACTCCCATGACTATTTTCATCCCTCTGCCTCCCTCAAGGCCTGTGGGGTGGCTGCCAGTAGCCGAGGTTTGTTTAATCTTCTCGGCAGCAGGGAATATGTCCTGGGGTCTCCCACATTGTCTTTCTCTTTTGGTAGTGTTTTTTAATTTTGTCCCAGCTTTTAGCTTTAACATTCCAGTACGAGGTACAGCAGTAACAGCTTGGTATACGTCACCTTTTTTGGTACTTCTTTGTCAATACCTCGGCTGTGGCTTTTTTTTTTGTTCCATTTTCAAGTAACTCCTACTAGTTATGATCATCAATTTCAATTTCTCTTTGTGCTGATAGGGTATTAAGTACCTTAATAGTTTCCTTACATTTATTTCTTCCACATTGAACACATAATGCAAATGAGGGATACCCACCATAGGAATGACACCACCACAACTCAGTACAATACGGACACCCTTTTTTTTTTTTTTAAGAATGGGCTACAATCACACCCCTTCTGGTGACTCAAAAGACTGCATTAATTCTTCTAGGGCTTGTCCAAAGAGATTGGGAGATTCTCTAAAGCCCTGAGGCAATACTGTCCAAAGCAGTTGTTGTTTCCTGCCCTTTTCAGGATCTTCCCATTCAAAGGCAAAGTAATCTCTACTACTTTCCTCTAATGGGCATGCCCAGAAGGCATCTTTTAGATCTATTACACTATACCAAGTGTAGTCAGGGGACAACTCTTTTAAGAGAGTGTAGGGGTTTGCTACTACAGGCAATTTGGTAAGAGTTTGCTGATTTATAGCTCTCAAATCCTGTACCAATCTGTAATTCCCGTCTGTCTTTCTGACAGGCAGAATAGGAGTATTATGTGGGGACATACATGGTTCCAAAGCCCCCTGTTGCAAAAGCCTTTCTATGAGAGGCTTAAGGCCCCGTCTCCCTTCCAGTGATATTGGATATTGACAAACTCAGATAGGTAAATCGGGATCAGTGATTTTCACCTTGATAGGTTTCATTTTTAACTTTCCTACTTCCCTAGGGGTGTACCACACCTCAGGACATATTTGCTCCTCGTCCTTTTGGCTTAAAGCAAAAATTTTAAGCTGCCCTTGGGATACTTCAATTTTCAAATCCAATGCTATTATTAAATCCCTCGCCAATAAATTATTTTCTGCCTCTAGTGATGCCTTTAGTTTTAAGTTTTCCTATTCTCCTTGGATGTGCTTTTCTGATGTGCTAGGGTGATGAAGACAAAACAGTCCTATTCTAGTTAAGAACTCAAGGACAGTTTCTCCAAACTTCAGGCCCTAAGCACAAACAACATGGAAAGTGGGTTCATGCAAATGAACCAAAACTATAAAAGTGTAAGATTTTGTGACCAACCCCTCCTTTGCTTCCATCTTGGAGCCATCCAGGCAGGGGTCACACCTGTAGCACTCATACTGCTAGGGTGTGGCTTTTGGAGGCCTTTCGTGGCCTCTCAATAAATGCCCATTTTATTCCCCTGAACTCTGTGTGTAGCCTCTGTTCCAGCTCCTCAAGGCATCAGAGCAGAGCAGCATTTAGAAGGAGTTTCAGGATTTCTAGGCAGGAAGTGGAGCTGACAACCACCTGCATCTGTGCTGCTGTGCTGGGAGTCTCTTCCCTCCACTCTGCTCACAGGCACTGCCCTGCAGAGACAGACAAGGGCTCAGGAAGCACCGGGGTCACACAGGGCAGGGCAGGACACTTTATTTTACTTCAATGAACAGTGATCATGGCTCCTTACTGTCTCTGCTTAACACAGGCCCAGTAGATACTGATGTAGCAATACTTTGACTAATGGCATCCCTTTATGGAAAATATTATCAGAAGTTTAAAAAAAAAAAAAAAAAAAGAAGAAAAGTAGAACACACTAATTAGAATAGCAGAAAAGACACATGGCACAAAGCAGTCTGGGCAGCCTGTAATGAGTTCCATTCTTAATGTTATGCAGACAGGCACTTTATTGTTTCTGGAAAGCAGTAATAAAATACACCCTTAAAAACTGGAATGGGTATTTCTTACATGGTCTTTGAAGTATTTCTCCATAACTGGAGAAAGAAACCTTCCTCATGAACTGCAGAAGACCAGAGGGAAGCCAATGCAGAGCCATGGTTTGTCAGGACTTGCTTGACCCCAATGTGCCCTGTGGTGCATTTGGTGCTGAGCCCTTGAAGCTCAGGGCCTAAGAGGAGATTGCACAAATCCTTGCAGGAGTCCAATTCAGAAGAACCTTTCAGCTGCTGCACATCCCTGTGCCTTGGGCTGGCCCAGACTTCTTCTGGGGGATGTGTTGTACCACAGCCCTGCCCTGGGAGAGAGATTCCTTTCTCCTTGTTCCCAGTCTGGGCCTCCCCAGCTGCCCTTGGCATTAATTGTTTCTTTCTCTGGATATTCTCTACTATGTCAAAAGGATCCATCATCTCTGAAACTGCCTGTCAATCCCTCTCAGGGCTCTCCTCTGCTCTCCTCTGTCTCCAGCGCCCTGAGCACAGAGCTCCTTTGACCACTATAAAGTGGTCATGTCCTTGAGGCCATGGGCACCTGGACATGAATGACAGTTCTTGTCTGTAGGAAGGAAAGCACAGAAGCCCAGGGTTTTGAAGGCAGATGAGAGGCAGTCACCAGAAGCCAAGGCAAGCCAGACCTGTTGGTCTTAGTCTGGGAGCAATCCTTGCATAGATGGCATTTGGGAGGCCAAATCCCAGTTGTGTCCATGGGCATCAGGACAAAACGGACAGTTCTTTTCCATAGGAAGGAAAGCAGGGAGCCCCAGTGTTTCAAAGGCAATGAGAGCTGGCCCTCAGGAAGCCAAGGGAACCTACACAGTCCTGGAGCTATCCTTGCATAGATACGGAATTTTGGAGGCAGACTCCCAATTTTGGCCGTGGATGCTTGCACTTGAAAGACGATTTTTCCATGGGAAGAGAAGGTTCAGGGGGTGTCCCTGGGGCACGCGGGGCTTGGCACGGGCGTGAGCAGGGAACGGAAAAACAGACACGGGGACAAACGGCCCCAGGGCTTCAGTTGCAGCGGCAGCAGCAGCGGCGGCAGCGGCAGCAGCAAAACAAACAATTTTATCAACTCTCTGTTTCCCCTGTCCCTCTCCCGCTGTCCCACACCCTCTCCCGCAGTCCCGAATCCTCTCTCTCTCCCTTTCCCGGTGTCCCCCTCGTCTCCCAGTCTCCCTCTCCCAGTTCCAGGCCGGGCCATGCCCCTGGCCCGCACCCGGGCGGGGCTGCCCCGTCCCCGGCCCCGGCCCCGTCCCCGACCCCGGGCGTCCCGCCGTGCTCTCGCCTTCGCCTGGCTCTGGGCGTGCTGGCGGTGGCGCTGCTGGGCGGGCATCAGTGCCTGGGGCTGGGGCGGCATCGCCTCCCTTTGGCTCCACCTGGCCCTGACCCGAGCCCGGCCCCGGCCCCGGCCCCAACGTGGGATCCGGCCCCGGCCCCGGCCCCGGCCCCGGCTCCTCCCGGGGCCCGTGGAGGACACACGCGGCGCGGCCGCTCCCGCCGCCTGCGCTGCGGCTGCCCCGGCCCGAGTTCCGCCGCTCGGCAGCGCGGCCGCCGGCCCCGAGCCGCCGCTGTCCCGTTCCAAAGAGCGAACGCCTGGGGCTGCCCGGCCCGGGGCGGCTGAGGGGCGCTCGGGGGCCGTTCCTGGCCCCGGGCCGAGCGCTGACAGCCGCGTCTCGCCGGCAGGGAAGGCGCAGCAGGGCCTGAAGGAGCGGTACCGGGTGGGTTCGCTGCTGGGGCGCGGCGGCTTCGGCAGCGTCTGGGCGGCGACGCGGCTCTCGGACGGCGCCCCGGTGAGTGGCGGGGCCGGCGGCGGGCACAGGAGGAGGGGGCGCAGGAGGAGGAGGATGGGTCTCGGCAGAGCGGGCGGCGAGCTCAGCCCGCTGTTGGCCTTCGCTTGCAGGTGGCCATCAAAAGGGTGCCGCGGAACCGCGTCCGGCACTGGGGCGAACTGGTGAGTGAGCGAGACCAGCGGGAGAAGCCGAGGCCCGGCAGAGTGGAAGCCGCCAGGACCCTCGAGGGAGAGGGGGCGTGGGGCCAGCTGAGCATCCCGGGCTGCATGAGGGCTTCCCGAGCCCTGGCACGGCATCAGCCCCGCTGACGGCATCGTGGTCTTCCCGCAGCCCGACGGCACCAGCGCACCCCTGGAGATCGTGCTGCTGGACAAGGTGTCCACCGGCTTCCCCGGTGTCATCCAGCTCCTGGAGTGGCTTGAGCTCCCCAACAACATCGTGATGGTGCTGGAGCGCCCGGAGCGGTGCCAGGACCTTCATCATTTCATCCGGGCACGGGGGTTCCTGTCCGAGGAGGTGGCGCGGGAGCTGTTCCGCCAGGTGCTGGAGGCCGTGCGGCACTGCACCAGCTGCGGGGTCCTGCACAGGGACATCAAGCCACAGAATGTCCTGGTAGACCTGGCCACCGGGCAGGCAAAACTGATTGACTTCGGCTGTGGCACCTACCTGCAGGACACAGCCTACACTCACTTTGCAGGTAAGCCCACACAGCGGTGTCCTCCCGGTCCCGGCATCTCCTGGCCCAACATCTCCTGGCCCAGCCTGGGTGTGGTAGTGGGGATTCTCCCCTTTGCTGCCAGTCATGGCACTGAGCCTTCAGCTGAGTTGCTTTTGAGTTAGGGCAAGTGGGGGCCAGCTTCCAGCCTTGCTGGCAGCCTTTGCCAGCAACTCTGCCCAGGACTGGGGCTGGGCCACCCAGCCCGACAGAAACACTTGTGGGTGGGGGTGGCAGAGAGGGGGGGACAGAACCTGTGCACCAGCCGGTTTGGTGTGCAGATGAGAAAGGGCTTGCACTGCTGTGCTCACCTTGTTTACCGTGGCCTCATAATGTGTTTTGGGCCATGCAGGCAGGGAGGATGAAAGCATGGATTTTGCCCAGCACTGAGTGGGTTTTAACTTCTCATGGTCAGGCCTTGTATCTGTATTCCATAGGAACCCTGTCCTACAGCCCCCCGGAATGGACCAAGTTTGGCTGGTACTATGGCAAGCCAGCTACCATCTGGTCCCTGGGCATCCTGCTGCACCAGATGGTCTGTGGGGAGCACCCTTTCAGGAGGGGCCAGAACATCAGCTGGGACCATCAGCTCTCACTGCCACAACGGCTCTCTCAAGGTGGATCCTCATCTCTGGGCACGGGGGGAATACCCGTGCTGGGAGACAGCAGCAGGCTCGTGAGCATCCTGCTCTGGCAGCTGCTGAGGGGGTGGCACATGTCCTGATCTCCTCCAAAACAAAGAACTGATGGGAAGGTTTAGGCCCAGCTCTGAGCACATGCAGCATGGCCTGGGCATGGGAAGAGTGGGGCAAAGCGGACTGGAGACTTCTCCAACTGACCAGCGGTTTCTGGTTTCTCTCCCCAGAGTGCCAAGGTCTGATCAGGAGGTGTTTATCCATGCTTGACACGGAAAGGCCCTCATTAGAAGATCTGATCAGTGATCCTTGGATGCAGAATATTCATCAGCCATAGAAGAAGGGAGAGAGCCACAGGCACGCTTTGATGCAGGGCCCTGGTAAGTTACAGCTCCACCCATGCCCTGGCAATCAGGAGCAAAGAACCCCAGACTTTTTTGTCCTGCCTGTGTCACTGCACGGGGGTCATCAGATGGGAACACACAGCCCTTGTGCTGGAGCTGAGCTGCTCTGCCCAGCACTGGTAGCCCCCATTTGAGCTGGTTTGGCTTGTCCTGGTTCACTGGCAGCTGGGGCCCTGGGCAGAACACTGACAGCCTGGTCTCACCCCCAGGGAAGGAGAAGGAGCCCCTGGAGTAGCTGTACCAGGTGGGGCTGCTGCTGCTGCTGGGGACAGCAAGGAAGACATCAAGGATGACAGCCTCTTCCTCCACCTGGCCACAGAAAATCTGAAGATGATGGACTTGGATTCTGGCACCTTCTTCAAAGCCAGGCTCCACAGCGAATTTGCAGATGAGTCCAGACTCAGGGGGATGCTCCCAGATTTGGGCATTGCACAGGTTCCCCCTTTGCTGGGGAGGATAAAACGGATTCTTCCGTCAGCTGCCGAGCTGCTTTTTGGCAGGGCTGGGGAAATGGGCTGGGCTGGGTACAAAATGGGAGTTGGCTCCTGGCCCTGGCAACAGCCCCCAGCAGCCACCGTGCCCTGGGCTGGGGCTGGAGCTGGGGCAGCCAGCCTGACACAAACAAATCCCGTGGCAGCAGCAGAGGTGGGACTGCAGAACTGTGCATGGCTGCTTTGCTTTGCAGGCAAGGAAGGGCTTGGGCTGCTCCACTGCCCTTGCTTGCTTTAAGATCACCATTACTTTTGGGGGCAGTGCAGGCGGAAAGGGAAAACCCATGGGCTTCCCTTACCCCTGGGTGAATTTTTCCCTGGCATGTAGAGGTTGAGCCTTCCTCCAGCCCCTGACAGAGATAAGATTTTTTACCTTTTCTCGTGTCTCCCCTTTTTGTCTGTAATCTCTTTTTCTTCATTTGTCATTTGTTTCTCTAAAGGAAGTGTTCTAGGTGGTGTCCAGTGTGGATCAGGAAGTGCTTGGGCCCAGCTGCAGCGTGGATGGGCTGTGTCCTTGGAGAAGGCTGAGGACATCGTTTGGGACCAGCTTTTCTTCCAGCAGCGATGGCGTGAGGCGGGTCCCCGTCTCCTTGGCAGGGTGAGATAAGAGCTTTTGGGAGATGGCAGCGAGCACAGGAGCATCCTGCTGTGGCAGCTGCTGAGGGGCTGGATGTGCCATGGCTGGCTGCAGGCTGGGCACAGCCCTGCCCTCCTGCTCTGTGCCCAAGGCAGCAATGATGGGCAGCTTTGGGCACCGCTCTGGGCACGGCCAGCATGGCCTGGGCACGGCGGGAGCTGGGACAAGGGGGACAGGAGCCTTCAGCTGACGGGCGGTTTCTGGTTTCTCTCCTTGCAGCCGGGCTCTGTGGATGCTGAGGCTGCTCTGGGCTCTGCCAGGGCTCAGCTGCAGCTCAGCACTGGGCCGGAATCAGCCAAAGGAGAAATGGTGTGACCTGCAGCAGAGACTTGCTTGAGCATTTCGGCAACGCAGCTCAAGTTTGCAGAGCGTACACCTGCAGGGGAAAACATGACACCTCCCCAAAATTAAACTTGTTCAATACCTTCTGAAATGAAATCAATCTGTCATTACCCCAAATGACATTTTTCAGCTTGCTCAAGCTGTAGCTCAGCCCTTCTCTGAACAGTTCTCGCCCCCACCTGCCTTTTACTTCATAACTGCTCCCTCCTTTCCCCCAGTGAGTTCCCAGCCCATCGCAGTCTCCATCACACTGCTGCCTTCCTCGATGCCCCTCACCACGAGGAAGACCAAGCCCCAGGCTTAGGGACTCATCCTGTCACTGGCTGAAGAGCAGCAATGTCTCAGAGGCCTGATGAGATTTTAGTGTCATTCAGAGCTGCTCTCCAGCCCTCAGCTCTCCTCACTGCTGAGTTCCCACTCCCTTTTCCTCATCCTTCCAGCAGGATGAGCTCTGTGACTCCCCTTGAGCCTCCCCACTCCTCCCAGCCCACCCACCCAGCTCAGTTAGGCTTCAGCTGAAGCTTCTTTGTTTCCCCTGGCACTTCAGTCCAGTCCCCTCTGCAGGGAGCCCCAGCCCCAGAGCACAGCACACAACAGTGCGGTCTGGGCTGGACCAGCTCCCCTGCAGCCCTGGCTTGGCTGTTTGTGGCAGCTGAATGCTCCCTGTTTGCAGCTGTCACTGCAGGATGGCCCCAGGGCAGAGCCCAGCCAGGCTCCCACTGCATCCCCTGAAGCTCGGGGCACACGGTGGCCCCAGGGCTGAGGTTCATGGGGAGCACCCAGAGCTGTGGCTTGCAGGCAGTGTTTGCAAGTGTTGTGTTCTCATCTCCTGCAGCCTGTGGGGAAAACAACCTGTGCTGCAGCTCAGCACTGCCCCTCTGGGCAGGGACAAGGCTGAAGGGCTTTCCCATTCCAGAGGAGCCAGCATTGAGCCTTGGTAGGGTCTGACACGGCTGGAGCTGGGTCTGGTTCCCGTTTGGGACTCGCTGCCCACTCACCCCCACTGCCCTCCCTCACCCGTGGGCAGAAGGGTCTGTCTGTGCCAGGGGCTCTTGGATCTCTCTGTATCCATGGGCAGAAGGGTCTGTCTGTGCCAGGGGCTCTTGGATCTCTCTGTATCCATGGACAGGAGGTTTTATCTGTGCCAGGGTTTCCATTATGTCTTTGTACCCATGGGTATGTAACGAACACAGAGAGTGAAAGTGTCAGCCACGGTTCTTGCAGACTCCTTCCTTTGTACACAAGACACATCCATGCTCACACCCACACACAGATATATTAAAAGGATAGATCTGGATAGAGATTTCCCACAGAGCTCTAACTTTGGCACTACATACCTTGTAAGCCAGCAGCCAGGAGATTTTTTTTCCCAGCTCTGTGTGAGTAGGTGTCCAAGAGATGAAGGGAGCAGCATTTAGAAGCAATTTCAGGATTTCTAGGCAGGAAGTGGAGCTGACAACCATGCATGAAACTCACTGTATTCATCGGAATGGCCTCCTGGTTCTTTAGGAATATGGCACAATGGAGACAGAAGATTCGGAAAAATTCCAGCTCTCTGTGGAATTGTGCCAAGAGGGGGGCAGCAGAAACACTTTGTGTCTGCTTTGATGACACAAGGTCCAAGGAGCTGTGGTGGCAGAGGGTGACCTGGGCTGGTGGCAGGTGAAGTCCCATTTCATGACATGCCAGAGTGGCACAAGACAAAGCTCCAGGCACCCACAACCCCACTGATGAAGGCCTTGGGGTGCTGCACATTCTATAGGAAAAGATGCTGTCACACTATCTCTTGGTACTTATAAATTTCCTTTTCAATATTTTATGTCCAAGTTTCTAATTGCAAAATTTTTACACTCAAGAAACAGTCATGTGTTGCAATGAGGGTGGCCCCAAAACCTATGGGTTTGGAATATTGAGGGTTTAAGTAGCAAAATAAAGGAGCAGGAACAACAGAGTTGGCCCAAAACTAAAGAACTTTAATGGAAAATAAAACAGGGACAACGCCCAGAAACTGAATGCTGTATGGGGACAAACTCCGAGGACACGAAAAAGGGGACCATGACAATAGATACCCTCGGGGTTGAACTTTCTGGAACTATGAGCATATAAGGGGAATGAATAACCAATAGGGGAAAAGAATTGGAACCAATTAACAGAACAACACTAAGGACTTTGGGAAGAACAGTTAGGTTTTCCCCAAGTTAACAAATGTTTCCCAGGGCTTGAACTCAATGCCTGGTTCTTTCTTGGTGAAATCTGGCTGACTCTGTGTCCCAGCCAGGCTGACTCCCACACTTATCTGCAAGAAGCACTGGAGAAATGCATGGGGATAAGAGTTCTGCAAGAGCCAGGTTCTTGTGCAGCAGAAAGTTGTAAAATATGGAAGATTATAGAAACGACAATAAATCAATTATTTATGGCTTGTAAATATTCCAGTGAATCTCAGATACTTCTGGGCAAAAATAAACACAGGGCAAACTTTGCAAAGTAGAGTTTCATAACAAAATTGCAGTTTGTCTGTTCCTGTTTGTGGGACAAGATGAGGTTCCAAGCTGCCCAGCTCAAGAAGAAAAGGAGGATCTACGCTTCCCTGTCATATTTTCCTACTGGCACAGGAATTAAGACCAAGAATTTGGGTAAATGGAGGGGTAAAACCGGAGTATGGATGAGGGTTTACATCCTAAGACTTCATTTGCTAGAGGACAGTTTTGCTGTGCATGGATCTCCTTGCTAAACCTCTTTGTCTTCAAACTCCCTTCCTCAGAGGCAGAACTGAACAAGCTCCATATGTCAGAGTTTCAGTTAAAAGCTTTGTGATGAGTTCATTTTAATGGATCCATTTCCAGTCTGTGGGGTTGCTGTCATGAGGAGCTGTGGTGGCTTCTTGTTGAGATCAAAATCAATGTGCCATTTGTCCCAGCTCCATCTGTCCTGTGACAGCACTGGCTCCACGGGAGCACACTGAGTGCTCTTGTGCCATTTCTAAGTGAAAATTGAACATCCTAAAGAAGCCAGGCCAAAATCACCAGAAAACAGTCACAAAAAAATATGTAGGCGTTTTGCTGGGTATTGATCTAACAGCAACCACCTTTCCAAAGTCCAGGCTACACTAAACAAGGCTCTTTCCTCTGTTAGCAGATTTTCAATTTGTTGTGTTTGATACATGTGCAGAAGAACAAAAAGCCACTTCCACTGTAGAAACGTGAGCTGCTGCTATGCAGTAAGTTCTGCTCAGTAGCTGGCCTGCTGGTGTGGTTTTGAGGGGGTTTTAGACAGGAGATACTGTAATAAAATTTCAGAAGAAAACTATAAAGTATCTAAAATATGCAATATTATATTATTTTCTACCTCAAATATTGCCAGCACATAGCTTAAGGAAGAAGGCATTTACCAATCATCATAGAAGAAAAAATTAAAATGATAAAAGGACTATTAATGATATTACAACCACATTCACCAGTCATTTTCTAGCTTTGCAGGATTTCAGTTCTACATCAATCCAAACATTCCAGTATATGTCTAGCAAGAAAGAAATCACAGTTCATGTCTGCTCCTAAACCCAAGCTTTGCTTTATCAAAGATGGATGGTATTATTTGCCAGCTCTCAACAGATGTGTCCTAATTTCCAAATAAACAAAATACCATACATAGAAATATTTTATAGATAAGAAAGATTGATAGAAAAATATTTTAACAAGACAGATCAAGACATATGAATGCACTTGGCTGTATAACTTTGTATAGAAATGGATGGGGAAGTGAGAGGTGATTCTTTTCCACACATGGAAAACAATCTTTTTGCTAGAAGAATCAGCTTCCTTCTTCAATGACCACCAGGGTGCCAAAGACTCCACCAAGAAGGCCCTGTGATCCAATGGCCTGTGCATCCAGCACTTCAACAAAGTCATGCCTGCCTCTTAATACTACAGTGCTGTTCAAGAGGTTTATTCCCAATTGTTGGTGACAAGATGAACAAACTGAAGCCAGTTACTGTAAAATGCCTGCACAAGCACCACCACAAATGACAGCCAAAAGGAGGATGAAACCAAGGTGTCCCACAACCATGGCCCAAGCAGCCAGAGATCCTCCTTCAACCCTGGCTGCATTGAAGCCCCACTGAGCACCAAGAATAAAAGGGCCCTACTGAAAGCAAGCAAACTTAACCCTCAGCCAGGACACAAATTTAGAGGGCAAATAATAAAAAAACCCACATCATCATTCACGCTTACCAGTGAGAAGGGTTGGAACTCTCCACAACACCTCCCCAGGGGGTTCACAAAGGTAACTGGGATTTAAGCTGTGCCCCCCAAATGAACAGAGCCAACCTCCCTTCAGTGTGAGAAACCAAGGCCTCAGTTTAACCCCCGGGTGCCTCCTGTGCCCCAGGGAGCAGCCCTGGCTGTCACTGTGTGTGTGGCTGCAGCACAGGCCCAGGTCAATGGCCGTGGCTGTCAATGTGTGTGTGGCTGCAGCACAGGCCCAGGGTGTAGCCAGGCCCTTGTTGTGCCTCCGGCGCAGCTCGGCAGCCCCATCGCAGCCCGGGGCCGCGGCCCTTCCCCGCCGGGGCCCTGACCCGGCCCGGCCCGGCCGCGGGACCCGGCCCGACCAGGGCGCGGAGGCTCCAGAGGCCCCGCCCGGCCCCCAAGGGATGGGCTCCGCCCGCCCGCTGGGCCCGGGCCGGGCCCGGCTTTGCAGGAAGCTTCCCGCCGACTTTGCACAGTCTGGAGCCACAGTGTCCCTTTGCTGTGCTGAGAAGCCTTAAAAAACACGTCTAGTTTAACTCCCCTGCACACCTCATGAGGGATCCCTGCAAAACCAAGCAGAGAGCCCAGAATATCCCTTTGTGCCTCACAAAAGAATCCAGCCCCTGACCACCTTAGGATGGACTCAGCTCCTCTGCAGGCTTTGACAACAACCACTAAACTGCCACGTAAATCATGAGGAGCTCAACCTCCCTGCCAACCTTACAGAGCTCTCCAGTCACCTGTACGCCATAGAAGGGATCCCAAATTCCCTAAGAACCTCAGGAGGAACCCCAGCCACATGCACCACTGACAAAGAACCCAAAACCCACATATCTTATTGGAAAACTCCATACCCTACCTGTGTGCCTCCTGACAGACCCCAGTCATCTGCCAGCCTTACAGGGGTCCCCATCACCTGTGTGCCATGGAATAGCCAAGCCTGCCATTAACTCTAGCCAGCAGCGTGTTCCCTGACAGAAACCCTTTCCAGTGCCCTTCTGGGAATCAGGAACACGTGTTGAGGTGCTGGCTGCATCTGTGGGAGCAATGGGGAGCATGAGTCCTTGCTGTGCTCCACTGCTGAGCTGGCAGCTCGCTGGTCACAGCCAGGACGTTCTCTGTTTCCCGCAGAGCTGGGGCCTGCAGGCACCTTGGCACCCCTTGGCACAGGCTGTGCCACCCAACAAAGCCCAGAAGGCCGGGAGGAGAGCCCGGGGCCAGCGCAGCTGCTTGGGCAGTTGCTCCTTCCAGGGACCTGGGCCCGACCCATCCCTGAGCAGCCACTGCCAGCCCCGAGGCTCCCTGCCCCGGGACAGCTCCCCCAGCCCAAGGGGACAGAGTCAGGCCCTGTCAGGACCCAGTGCAGCCCCTGCCCAGTCGGGAGCCAGGGCTGGCTGTGGCCCTGGGCTCGCAGCAGGGCTCCCGCTCGGGGCTGCTCCTGTGCCTTGGGCCTCTGGGCACTCAGGGCAGCTCCAGGAGCAGCTGCAGCGGGAGGGACCTTGGTGCATGAGTCCCGTTTCCCAGGAGCTGGGAACGAGCTCCAGAGGCCTCAAAGCTGAGGCGCCTCCAGCTTTGGCTGCTGCAGGGCCGTGCAAGGGCAGGCCCTGGGGGAAGAGCTGCTGCCACACAGCCCTGCCCAGGGCTGAGCCTGGCACAGCAATGACCTCCTGTGCCTGTGCCCGTGTCTGGCATCACTTCCCCACCTGCAATAGAGGCTGGCACCGGCCCACTGCTGCCTCTGAAATGGGGCTCCTTCTGCACAGACTTTTGGTCCATCACTTGAGAAAGAAAAAGGGACAGCTGGATCAGATGGAACTATTCCCCATTGGATAGGCTGCACCTTCAGAAGGCAATCCTTGGCAAAGTCATGGATTAGGTTCAAGAAACATTTGGGCTTCTGAGCCAGAGCCAGGGCCCTCACTGTCAAACAGCTGCCAGGCCTGAGCCTCAGGAGCAGTGAGGGGATTGCACAGGGCGAGGGCACACACGTGCACGGCTCTGTCCTGGCACCTGCAGCGATGCCCCCTGGCCGAGCTTTGGGCTCTGAGCTGGCAGCTCCCTCAGGGTGAAAGGCCTTGACCTACCCTCACCATCTCCCAGAGGCTCATCCCTGAACGTGGGTTGGGAAGCCAGATCACCTTCCCCAACAGGGTCATCTGCAAAGAAAGGCAGAGCACAACAGCTCCCAGCACTGCAGGAGATCCTCAGGCTGCCTGGGGCCGGCAAAGGAGCCATGCAAGGATCAGCCCTGGGGCACAGTCCTGGGCCCTTCCCTTCCTTTCCGTCCTGATCTTCTCTGAGGCTGCACAGAGCACACGGAAGGATTCACTGGCATTGCACACGGGAAGAGCATTGACAGCTAAATGCTCCTTCCTCCCACTGGCAGCAATCCTGTGGGACTAGTCAGGGCTCCAGAAGGAAGCAGGGCATGGTTTACAGAATGCCTCAACCCTGAGATTATGTAAAGGAATCATCACAGGAGTGAGCTCTTGCCATAGTGACAGAAATTATTTTGTCAGGAAAGGTGCACTGAGAACTTGCCTCCACCATGCTCTAGAATCTTCATCCTGTCATTCAGCAGTTTTTCAAAATAAACCATGTCACGATCCCAGTCTAGAAGGAAGCACAGATGAGAACCATTTCCATGGTGTTCTGGGATGCTCTTCTGCCTTAGGGAACTGGGCACTGCAAGGGGCTCGAGTAAAGCTGTGTGAGCCAGATGTGAATGGAGATGGCCAAAGCTGCAGAGGGGCCTGGGGAGCTCTGGGCTGACTATGGTCACTCTTCACACTCTTTCCATGCCCTGTTCAACATCCCTGGAGGGAAAACCGGAACAGCCCAGGGCCCCTCTGGGCTCTCTCCCTCCCATTGAGGAAAGCCTCCCTAAAGCCCTATGCAAAACCATCCCCAAGGCTCCCTGGGGAGAAGGGAGCGCTGTCCCGGGAAAGGGGAGCCAGGCCGCCGGCTCACCTGCTCCCTGTGCTCGCCACGGAGCTGCCTGGGCAGCCCTGGCAGGCAGGGCCAGTGCCAGGAGGAGCAGGAGGAAGAGGCGCAGAGCAAGGGCCACGGTGCCTTGTCCTGTGCCAGTCCCGCAGCTCTTGCTGCCCCCGCTGTCCTGACACCGCTGTCCCAATGTCAGCACCGCTGCCGCCGCCGCCGCTGCTGCCGCAGCAGTTGTGCTCAAGGACTGACTGCTCGGTGCCTGTGGTGCTGTGCAACCACGGGGCTCTGGGACCTCTGGGACCCCAGAGCCTGCTGTGACCTCAGCCTGCTGTGACCCCATGGCCTTAGCTGCACCCCCAGAGTGTACCCCCATCTGCACGAATGGACTGCCCTGATTGTAAATGTTTTGCTCCATCAAAGGGCCATTGCTTAGCAAAACCTTTGTTTTGCCTGCTGACACTGCTGGTCAGGCTGTGTCTCTGGAGATGCTCTCCATGGCTCCCCTCTTTTCCTGGCATGACATTGGAGGAGGTCCAGGCCCAGATGATGCCACTGAAGGAGATGTGCCCTCCGCCCAGGGATGCTCAGCACGGGCTCCCCCAGCCCCTCGGGGCCCCGCCGCTGGTCACAGCAGCCCCTGCCTGGCTCCTGCCTGCCCGCACCGCGGGCATCCATGGCTGCTCCTGGACATGGAGCTCAGCCAGTGCTGGTGCCGTGTGGGCTGTGCTGGTGGTACCAACCAGACACTGGGGTGACAGCTCCATCTCTTCATTGAGACAGAAGGCTGCCAGGTACTGGAACAGCGACCTGCAATGGATGGAGTACAGACTGGCTGTGGTGGACAGGCACTGCTGGCACAACTACGAGTTGTCCAGCCCATTCCTCGTGGAGCGCACAGGTGAGCGTGGGGCAGAGCGTGTCCCCTCGGGCTCTGCCCTGGGAATGACCCTGGAACTCCTGAAAACCTCCCTGGGAATCACCCGAGACACGTCAGCTCTTCTTGTGCCCATCCCCGGGGCTTCCTGCCCCCTCACCCCAAGTGAGGCTCTCCCAGTCCATCCCAGTCTCTCCCAGTGTCCTCACAGTCCCTCCCAGTGTCACCAGAATGCCTCCCAATTCCTCAGTCCACAGCCATTCCATTCCCAGTCCACTCCCAGTCCTTCTAACCCCACTCTCAGACCTCCACCCCGTCTCCCAATGCCTTCCCAGTCCTTCCCAATATTTCCAAGTCCTTTTCCAGTCCAATCCCAGACGACCACCCACTCCCTTTGCCCTAATCCACTCCACTCTCTCCCAGTGTTCCCCCACTCTATCCAGTTTCATTCCCAGTCACTCTCAGTGCCATACCAGCCCTCTTTCATCCCTCCCAGTTCCCCCCAGCTGATCCCAGTGTGTCCCCACTCTCTCCCAGTACCCCTCAGTGAGTCCATCTCACTGGTTCCCTCCAACTCCCAGCCCGGCCCCAGCTGCCTGCTCTGCTCTGTGATGGATTTCTCCCCTGCCGAGATCCAGCTGAGCTGGTTCCAGGGCAAGCAGGAGCTCTCAGGGCATGTGGTGGCCACCGACCTGGTTTCCAGCAGCACTAGGAGCTGGAAACCTCCCCTGGCACGGGGTCAGCTCCAGCTGCCAGGTGGAGCACGTCAGCCTGGAGCACCCCCTGAGCCGGCACTGGGGCACGGCCCAGACCCCACAGTGCGGGGGGAGTGGGGGAGGCACTGAGGGGGCTGGGAGAGGGAGTGGGGTGTGCTGGGAGTAACTGGGAGGGAGTTTGAGAGAGCCTGGTTAAAACTGGGAGTATTGTTCAGGGGTCTGGAAGGGCTGAGGAGTTTAAAGGATGCTGTGGAGGGTGGAATGGGGTTCCAGGGGTCCTGGTGGGCACTGGGAGGGAGTCTGGGGGTGCTGGGTGTAATTGGGAGGGATTTGAGTGAACTGGGTGGGGCTGGGAAAAGATCAGGGATTGGAAAGCAGGAGTTGGAATGAGGCTGGTTGTGCTGGAAAGAGACTGGGAGGGTCTTGGTGAGTCCTGGTGGGGCTGGGAAGGGACTGGGAGAAAGACTGGGGGTCCTGGGGTGGTCGGGGGCAAATGGGACGGGGTTATGGGATCCTGAGAAGGACAGGAGGGGATCTGGTGGATCCTGGGTAGGCTGGGAAGAGACTGGGAGGAGGTTTCAGCGAATCCTGACTTTGGCTGGCAGCAATTGAGAATGTGATTAGAGGGGATTTGGGTATCTGTGAGAGGTTTTGGGGGGTCCTGACCCCTGCAGACCCCCAGAAACGCCACCAGACACCGCCCAAAGCTGATGGGTGCTGATGGGGATCAGGGTCTCCTTGTTGGGCTTTGTCTTCCTGGCGCTGGGGCTCGGCTTCTACCTGTGCAAGAAGGTGACGGGGGGTCCCGGAGTGTGTGTGCTCTCCCTGAGGACCCCTGGCTCAGTTTCACCCCCTTTTCTCTGCCCACAGAGCTCCTGACCCAGCAGCGGCTTCAGCCCCTCCCCGTGGCCTCGAGCCCAGCCAGAACCCCCTGCTCCACCCCCACGCTGATTTTGGGAGTGTTGTGTGTCCCCCCAGCCCCGCAGTCACTCTGCCCCAGCTCAGCTGCTCCCAGTGCTCCAAATAAATCTTCCCAGTTTGCCGCAGTCCCGTTTACTGTGGGGGGGGACTGGGGAGGGACTTGGGGGGACCCCGCGGGGGGATCGTGATTGGGCGGGGAGGGTGGGGCCCAGGTGGGGAACACTGGGTGCTGCGGGTCTGCCCGGCAACCGGTGAGTCATCACAGCTGCTCTCGCTGATTGGCTGAATCTTCTCCATCGCATTCTCTGATTGGCTGAGGAGAGGCCCGGGAGTTGAGAGAAGGAACAGGAGAGATCCCGCCCCGAGCACCGGCACGGGAACAACAGAGCCAGCCTGGGCACAGCGAGGGAATTTATTACCAACCACATCACAGCAGCACAAGGAGAAGGGAGAGAAATCTCTCCAACCCCTTCTCCCCACCCAACACGGATCACCAGGACCACGGATCACCAGGGCTCTGCCCAACGGGGGTCACTGGGGATGATCCAACACTGATCCTCCCATGAGGGATGGAGCTGGAGCAGAGCACGAAGCTCTTCCCACAATCGGGGCAATCACAGGGCTTCTTTTATTGGTGGCTTCGTTGGTGCTGGGTCAAGTGAGAGCTCGTGGAGAAGCCCTTCCCACACTCAGGACACTCGTAGGGCCTCTCCCCCGTGTGGATGCTCCGGTGGGCAGTGAGGGTGGAGTTGTGCTTGAAGCCCTTCCCGCAGGCGGGGCAGCGGAAGGGCCTCTCCTCTGTGTGAATCCGCTCATGTCTGAGGAGATTGGAGCTGCTCTGAAACCTCTTCCCACACCTGGGACATTCGTAGGGCCTCTCCCCAGTGTGGATGCACTGGTGTTTTCTCAGGCTGGAGCTCCACCCAAAGCTCTTCCCACATTCCAAGCAGGTGTAGGGCCGTTCTCCTGTGTGGATCACCTGGTGCTGCAACAGATAAGATATTGTCCTAAAGCTCTTCTCACATTCCCCACACTCGTAGGGCCTCTCCCCAGTGTGCATTCTCTGGTGCCGGATCAGGCTGGAGCTGTAGCTGAAATCCTTCCCACATTCCAAGCACCTGTGGGGCTTCTCCCCTCCATGAGCCTTCTCCACCACCTCTGAGCTCTGACTGAATCTCCAGCCGCCTTCCCGGAACAGGGAGGGTCTTTGCTCCTCACAGCTCCCCAGGATGGGTTTGCAGCCCCTCCTCCTGAGGGAACTCTGGGGCTTTTCCTCCTCCTCCATCTGCCCACACCTTGGGAACAAAATATCCTGGTTTGGGAGAAAACAAGAGGAGAGGGCCTTGGGTTGGGGGACTCTTCCTTGCCCAGGTGCAGCTCAGGAAGACATTGGGCATCTTGTGTCTGTAAGATCCACCAAAACACCAAGATTCAAACCAAAAATCCTCCAAACATCAAGACACAGATCAAAAATACCCGAAATATCAAGATTCAGCCAAAACTCCCTCCAAAATATAAATATTCAGGCCCCCCCAAAGTAACAAAAGCACCGACATTTAGCCCAATAAAGCTAAGAAACGCCAAGATTCACCCCACTGAAAAGAGTGGATTTTTCTTCCCGGTCACCTGGTGCCTGTGGGGAGTGCAACGCTCTTGGGGCTGGGGGAGAGGCTGCAGATACAGAAAGGGGTGGAACCTTGAGCTGCTTCCTGTTCCTCCTCCTCCTCCTCCTGTGTCCCTACTCTTCCTCGCACTCCTCTTCGTCCTACTATTCTTCCTTCTCCTGCACAATCCCACCTTCTCCTCCCACGTGCATTCTTTTACCATTTTGTTCTCCAAGCCTGCTTCTCCTTCCCTTCTCCTGCTGCCCCCAGGCTCAGCACCCACTGCCGGCTCCCTCTTCCCCCCAAACCCACAGCATCCCAGCGCAGGGGCAGCGATGGAGCTGGGGCAGCTCGGGCTGGGGCAGCGCTGGGCTCTCGGCCGCTCCCGCCCGCACTCGCTCCCCACTGCAGCCGCTGCCGCCACCACAGCGCGGGGGGGCCCGGCCTTGGCGCTCCCCGCTCCCACCTCCCCAAATTCCCCTGGCGGGGGGCGCTGGGGCCGGGAGACAGACGAGTGACAGATCAGGGGGGCTGGGAAGAGTCGGCAGCCAGAGAGCACTGAAAATCTCAGCAGTGACTACAGTGGGATCTTCGGGGACTAAACATGGCAGGGCACCCATGGAGGGTAGAAAGGGAAAGCCAGGAAGGGCTCCCGGCAAAAGGGATGATGATCCCAAAATATCTCTGAAGGGTCCCTTGGGAGCATGTTGAGGGAGTTTGCACATTGTCCCAGAGAGAATCAAGGACATGGACCCCCAGGGGGGCAATAAGGGAAATCCAGAAGGGATTGAGACCACAGGAGATGGATGCTGTTGGTGTGCTGGGAAGGGATTGGGTGAAGGGCAGTGTGCAGGAATATGGCTCAGGCAAGAAGCAGCAGGAGGAATCTATGTGGCAAGAAAAAGGATGATGTAAAAGACGAGGAAGAGAAAAATACTGAGGAGGGGCATTTTTTTCAGCAGGCTCTTATCCTCAGAAGTTGCCATCTGATCCAGATCGTTTGTATCCGCGGTTGCCAGGACAGGCACACAAGGAGGTGAGGATTGCAGGGGGTTTCTCTGTGCTGGGCAGCGGCAGGAGCGGGCGCAGAGGGGCGGCACCGGGAGCACGGGCTGGGGGCCTGTGGGGAGCTGCGGGGCCGGGCCGGGGCTGTGGGGCAGCCGGGGCTCAGCGCCGGGCGCTGCCTGAGCCCAGCAGCCGCCGGCAATTGCAGGCCCGGTAGTGGCCCCCGGCCCCCAGGAGGCTGCGGGACGCCCCGGCCGCTGCCCGGCCCCGTGGAGCTGCCGGCCCTGCCCGCCGGGGGGGCCGCGTTTGGACACTGCGGCAGGACAGGCACCGGCTCTGGGATACGGGCTGGCCACGGCAGCGACAGCACAAGGAGCAGCAGGAAGGAACAGCTGGGAAATGGGCATTGGACGTGCAAGGATCGAGATTAGCTTTTAAGCATTTTCCTTGGCTCACTGCAGAAAGGAATGATTTTGCAGAAAGCTCAGCAGTGTGATAAATGTCATTCGTGCTAATTAAATTTTAACTATATATTAACAAAATTGTATTTAGAAGACAATTGTTATAGAGTGAGGGGGGAGATGGGTGAGACAGGGCAAAGGACATCTTCCAGATGTTGGGAGTCGAAGAAGGAGGTTGGAAGAAAGTCAAACAAGAATAGTTGAAGTACGTAGGTCTGACAAGCAGCATCTAGAAATTGGAAGTTTCAACCTTGAAATGGGCCAAAATGGGATGATTCCAAGCATGGGACTCAATTAAAGTCTTGTTATGGAAAACATCTGCTCAGTCACACAGGGCGCCTGTGCTACCTGCAGGTCACACCTCGGTCACTGATGAAGACGATGAGCCTTCATCGGAAATAAGACCCTCAAAAGGATGAGAGACCCCCTAACCCATTAGTAGAGCATTCGCCGTGCAGTATAGTTACGTAGATTTTAGGAATAGAAACTAGGAGGAGTTTTCTAGAAACTTCTGTAGCCTACAGTCAATAAGTGGGATTGTTAGCCTGGATGCTTTGGTACGAGAGGAATGGGAGCCACTCCCCGTACCCCCGGTCAGAGGGGGCCCCTCCCCGGTTGGTTTTGCTTATGCTTTATATGAACCTCAATTATACTAAATTACTTACTGCCAAATTTTGTATATTCTTAAATATATGCACTTTGATTGTGTCATCTCCAATACTTTGATTATATTAATTTTGTTACTATTAAAAACTTACTATTAAATTTAATCTTGTTGCTTGATGAATTGGAAAAATAGAACATCATTCATAACAGAACCAAGGGCACAAGAGTGACACTGTGAGGCTCCAAGGGACCAAGGGGGCATTCTGACATTGCAGAACAAAGGGTCCACTGTGACACAGTAGGACCTCATGAAAGCATGGAGGCCATTTAAAAGTTTGAGGCCATGTGAAACCAAATATCCATTTTAGCATTTCAGGGCCTTGTGAAACCAAGGGGACCCTAGTGACACTGGGGCTCAGTGAGACCAAGGGGTCACTGTGACACTGTGGGGTCTCACGGAACAAATGGCCTATTGTGACATTGCAGAGCCTTATGGGAACTGTGACACAACAGATCTCATTGAACAAAGGGGCCATTGTGACACTTTGCAGCCCCACGGAACTAAGGAGTCCATTGTGACACTACAGGGCATTGTTGGGCCAAGGGGCAATTGTGGCACTGTGTGGCACCACTGAACCAAGGAGACCATTGTGACACTGCAAGGCCCCATGGAAGCAAGGGACAGTTGTTACACAGTGGGTCCCCATGGGAACAAGAGGCCAGTTTGACACTGCAGGGCCCAATGGATCCAAGGGAACAGGTAACAGGTCTGGTTGGCTTGGCCTGACTGGTCCAACTGCCCTCGGCATGTCGAGGGTCTCTTCTCATGTGCCCCTGAAACACTGGGGCTCTGGCCTTTCCTTCAAATGCAAAAGAGCTGTCCTTCTCATCCAGGTGCCCATGGCCAAAATGGGAATCCACCTCCAAAATTCCCTATACCCAGGAATTGCTCCTAGACAAAGATTGCAATTTCCAACAAGTCTGGCTGCCCTTGGCTTCCTGAGAGCCATCTCTATCCTGCCTTCACACACTGAGGCCTTGGGCTGTCCTTCCTATGGAAAAGAGCTGTCCTTCCTGCCCAGACATCTATGGCCAAAACTGGTACTTCTCCAAAATTTCCTATCTGCAAGGGTTTCTCCCAAATGGAAAAAACTGCCAGGACAGACAGGGCTGCCCTTGGCCTCTGGTGGTCAGCTCTAATTTGCCCTGAAATACTGGGAGGGGCTCTGTGCTTTCCTTCCTATGGAAAAGAACCATCCTTCTCTCAATGGTCCCATGGCCAATATTGGGATTCCACATTCCAAATTCCATACATCAAGGACTGCTCCAGACAAGCCTGTCAGGTTAGACAGGTCAGGCACCTCTTGGTGTCTGGTGGCTGTTGAGCATCAGCCCCTGAATCACAGAATCACAGAATCACAGGACCACAGAATCACAGAATCACACAATCACTAGGTTGGAGAAGACTTCCAAGATCATCAAGTCCAACAAATGCCCTAACACCTAAACAAAACCAAGGCACTGAGTGCCATATCCAGTCTTTTTACAACACATTCAGTGATGGTGTCTCCACCAACCCCTGGCAGATCATTCCAGTACTTTATCACCCTTTCTATAAAAAACTTTTTCCTAATAACCAACCTGTATTTCACCTGGCACAGCTTAAGACTGTGTCCTCTCGTTCTGTCAGTTGCTGCCCAGTGAAAGAGACCAACCCACACCTGACTACAATCACCTGCCAGGGAGCTGGAGAGAGTCATAAGGTCACCCCTGAGTCTACTTTTCAACAGGACAAACATTCCCAGCTCCCTCAGCCACTCCTCACAGGAGTTGTGTTCCACACACCTCACCAGCCTTGTTGCCCTTCTCTGGACACACTCCATCCCCTCCATGTCCTTCCTAAATTGGGGGCCCAGAACTGGACACAGCACTCGAGGTGCTGCCCAACCAGTGCTGAGCACAGGGGAAGAATCACTGCCCTGCTCCTGCTGGCCACACCATTCCTGATTCAGGCCAGGTGCCATTGGCCTTCTGGGCCACCTGGGCACACTGCTGGCTCATGTCCAGCCTGCTGTCCATCAGTGCTCCCAGGTCCCTTTCTGCCTGGCTGCTGTCCAGCCACTCTGTCCCCAGCCTGGAGCACTGCAGGGGTTGTTGTGGCCAAAGTGCAAGACCTGGCACTTGGTCATGTTAAACCTCACCTCGTTGGATTTGGGCCCTGGATCCAGCCTGTCCAGGCCCCTCTGCAGAGCCCTCCTACCCTCCAGCACATCCACACTCACACCCAGCTTGGTGCCATCTGCACATTTGCTGATGCTGCACTCAATGCCCTCATCCAGATCATCAATGCAGATATTGAAATCCACGCTGGCTGCCTCTGATCCCTCAGCCATCCTGGAGGTGCCCTGTGATGGCACTCAAGGTGATCTGTTCCATCACCTCACCAGGCACCCAGGTCAGGCTGACAGGCCTGCAGTTCCCCACATCCTTCTTCCAGCCCTTCTTGGGGATGGGCTCACATTGGCACCTCCAGTCCTCTGGCACCTCCCTGCTGAGCCAGCACTGATGAGAAATGATGGAGAGCAGCTTGGGGAGCTCATCCAGCAGCTCCCTCATCCCCCTAGGATGGATCCCATCTGTTCCCAGAGACACCTGTGAGCATCTGAGTGGCTCAGCAGGTCCCCAGCTGCTTCCTCCTGGATTACAGGGGTCTGTTCTGCTCCCTGTCCCCATCTACCAGCTCAGGTGAACACTTGTCCTGGGGACAACCTGTCTTATTGTTGAAAAGTGAGGTGATGAAGGGGTTGAATACTTCAGCCTTTTCCTCATCTTTGGTAACCATATCCCCCCCTAATAAGGAATGGAGATTTTCCTTGGCCCTCCTTTTGCCATTAATGCGTTTATAAAATCATTTTTGTTATCTTTCACAGAAGCAGCTGGGTTAACTCCTACTTTGAGCTTTCACCTCTGATTTTCTTTCTGCATGACCTAACGACTTCTTTAAACATTTCCTGAGTTGCCTGCCCCTCTGTCCAAAGGTAATGCACCTTATTTTCTCCCTGAGTTCCTGGTAAAAGCTCCCTGCCTAGCCAGGCCAGTTATTTTCCTCGCTAGCTCACTTCCTTCTGTGAGGAATGTGAGAGACAGGTTGCTTCTGCTCCTTCAAGATTCCTTTCTTGAACTGTCTCCATTCTTCCTGGAATCCTTTAAGAGCTGTTTCCCGTAAAAAAATCAGTTAAATTATCCCCAAATCTGCATTCTGAAGTCTGCTCTCTGTAGGCCCAGTGTAGAAGTTTTGTTGATGCCCCACCTGCTTTCACAGAATATTAAAAAACTGCATTATTTCATGGTCACTGTACCCCAAACAGCCTCTGAGCACCACATCTCCCACCAGCCCTTCTCTGTGAACAGCAGGAGACAGAGCTTTCCTTCTGAGTGAGACAAGAAGGAATCTTGGTTTTAATCAAGGGCATATTATTTTGATTTTTCAGTTCAGAGAAGGGCTGACTTAAACATTCCTTAAGTGATCTTGATGCTGAATGTCTCCTTAGGAGGTCTGGGCATGCAGAAAAATGAGCCCCTTGCAGGCCAACCCTGTTTGGACAACCTGCTCCTCACCCCCAGCCTCACCGTGTCTGACATTGCCTATCTAGGACTGACATCCTAAAACATAAAAAGCCCCTATAAATTTATTATTAATATTGTAATTTAATTAAATAATGAATTCATAATTATGCTTTTATTTTTATAATACTATTATTCTTTTTTATACCGAATTTTTATATTTATATGAAAAAATCTATACATTTTTAGCAATCACAAAAATTAATGGTCGTTAGTTCTAAGAAACACAATTCACTTCATTAATTAATTGACCACTACTGGCCATTAATTTTTCCCTCTTTATGATAATTAGCCCTATTTTAATCCCTTTCTCTTCTTTTTAATCATTTTCACAGACAGGATAAAACGGGGTCACTTTAGGGTCCATGAAGACATTTCTGGGGTACATTTCAGGAAGTTTTGGGTCTGGGGAGAGAATTTAGAGAGAACTTGAGAGTCTGGAGGACACTTCAGGGAGCCGGGTGGTCACTTAAGGATTCTGAAGGACACTTCAGGGTCCGGGTGAGCTCTTGGGGGTCCAGGGGGGCACTTGGGGGTGAGGGAGGGGAATCTGGGGCCATTCGGGGTCCAAGCGGACACCTGGGGGGCTCTGACGGGGCTCTCCAGGGTGCGGGGAATGATGGGAGTTGTAGGCACAGGTATAATACGGTTCAATGGGGCCACGGAGCATCATGGGAGTTGTAGGAGCAGCTACAATGTCTCTCCCGTGGTGCATGACGGGAGATGAAGTCATGGCTTCAATAGCACTCTATGGGAACCACGGAGCATGATGGGAGCTGTAGTCCCGGAAGTGGCTCGGCCAGGGCGTTTGGGGGTCCGGGAAGGCACCTGGGGGACACTTTTGTGTCCGAGCCGAGACTTGAGGTGCTCAGGACGGAGCGTGAACGGTTCGGGAGCACCTGGGGGGAGCTTGGTAGGCTCTAACCGGGCTCTTTAGGGCTCAGGGCACGGCAGGAGTTTTAGGTACAGAACTGTGTTATGAGGGACCCTGAGGCTGTGGGGGATTACAGGAGATGAATTCCCAGAAGTGACTGTAACGGGAATCTGTGGGGTTGGGAGCATTCAGGGGATCTGGGGACACTTTTAGGGGGTCCCGAATGGGTGCTGAGGAGGCACTTCTGAATCCTGGAGGGTCTGGGGGACACTGAAGGGACATGTGGGGGACGGACACCGGGGTTCTGTGGGGCGCGGGGCATGAGAGGCATTGTAGTCCCGGCTCCAGTCGGGCTCTGTCAATCCCAGGATGTCCCAGGATGTCCCTGTATTTTCAAGTGCAGCCCACAGTCCATCCCAGTCCACCCAGATTCCCCTCAGCACTTCCCGTCTTCCCAGGTTGTCCCAGTGCTCCCCAGTGTTCCCAAGGAAACTTGAACTTCTCCCGGTTGCTGTGGCAGCCAAAGCCAGCAGTGGGGTCAGTGCAGTGTCCATGGCCACAGCCCCTGGCAGTGGCCCAGGGCAGGTTGGGATGATGATCCACCCTCACAGCTGGCCCAGGGCAGCTCTGCAGTGGTTTTGGTGGAACCTTGGGCTGGCACACACCTGAGGAGTGTGTCTGTTTGCAGTGGGGAACATTACGAGTTTTAGATTGCTTCAAAAATTAAAAAAAATTCGAAAGCCCCTCTTTGCCAGAGTTCCTGAGGAGAGACCCCGGATCAACATCAATCACAGAATGCTGCAATCACCTCTGCTCTAAAGAGAACAGTAATAAAATACACCCTTTAAAATAAGAATGGATATTTCTTAGAAGCTCTTTGAAATATTTCTCCATAACTCGAGTTGAAAACCTTCCTAATGAACTGCACCAGACCAGAGGGAAATCAAGGCAGAGCCACGGTTTGTCAGGACTTGCTTGATCCCAATAAGCCCCATGGTGCATTTGGTGCTGCCAAGGAGCTCCAAATAATATTTTGGAAATATTGGCTCTCTCTCTGCAGTGCTGCCTTTGCCAGGAGCCCAGCCCAGCTCAGCAGCACAGACACAGCACAAGGACTTTAATGACCCTCTCGGGGTTGGGGCTGAGTCCCTGAACATCAGTCCCTGAGAGGGAGCAGAAAAAACCTCTCAAGAATTCCAAGTCAGATTCAAACTGCAAAGTTTCTTTTACTTTTAGTGACTCCCAGTGATAAATGTGAAGGAGGTTTCCCATTGATTGAATTAGAGCAGGAAAAGAAAACTCTCAAGAATTGAAAGTCCAAAGTTTCCTGAAGTTCTAATGGGATCCACTGAGAGACATGACTGAGAAAGTGTTCCCTGGTGCAGGTTTGTTGATTTTACATTATATTTTCAAAATGTGTGTTTATTGTTTATATTATATATTTTTCAAGTGTGGCCTTATTGATTTTATGTTGTAATTTTTGGTGGGGACTTTTTGTTTTTCCAAATGAAGCAGAGAGACAGGACTTCTGAGTTCCTTTAGAAAGTGTGATTTATTTTGTTTAATTTTCTATCCAGGTAGAAAGGGTAAGTTTGTCTTAGAAGTGGTTGCAGCTCGGCTTAGAAGTCACAAGACTTATGGTTACAAGGTCTTTTAAGGATTTATTAACCAATAAATCACTGTCAACGGAGATATTTCTGTATCTAATTTAATACTAAGATATTTTGTTTCACTGACTCATTCCACAGAGTGAACTTAGCCAATTATATCCTCACACACAAACTTACATTGCTGCACTCTACAACTTCTTGTTCCCTTTGTAAGTACATTAATTTCTTCTAGATCTTAAATTCAAAAGCTAAACCTATTTCTACTTGTGTTTAGTTTTAAACTTTGGCTTACAGACATTGCATTTTGAATTCTAACACAGCAATGAATTGACTTTGCTCTGGGTGTTGCCTGCAGCTTCCATCAGCTCCAGCTGAGCTTTGCCTTTCCTAAACACATGAACACACGCTCAGGGCAGATTTCTGAATTCCTCCTCTGTATCTTCTCCTCACTTCCACCTCCTGGTCGTTGTGCTGTGGCTCATGCCTGTCATTTGTCCCTGAGGCAGCACAGCCCCCCTGGCCAGCACAGGCCCCACATCCCCTCATCAGACACGGCACAGCACAGGGAGTGTTTTGGGTGGGCAAATGTTCCCCACCAGAGTGTCCACTCCACACCTCAGTGTCCAGTCCCAGCACCCACATCCCATGCCAGGGATCACAGAGAGCCCTGCTCTGGGCTCTGCCAAGGGCTGGCTGAGGAGGGAGCCCGGGCAGGGCTGATGCTGCCCCCAGAGCAGTGCTGAAATGGGCAGGAGGAAGGAGATAAGCAAAGAACAAATAGACCAAGAAAGTGGGGAGAGTGCCCAGGTCTGGAAGGGGCTGATGGAAGAGGCTGGAGGGATGCTCAAAGCCCTGGGGCACCTTCTCAGACTGGCCATGCCACCAAAGCCACAGACCAAGCTCCTCAGTGCTGCACATGCCTGTCTGAGATCCCTGCCAGGGGACTGGCACAGCAGCACACACCTGCTGGAATGTGTCCTGGCCCTGCAGAGTCACACAGCTCACCTGACAGGAGTGGGCACTCGCCTTAATTCTTTGGGGCCTCAGATTGTCACAATGTTCTCCTTGTTTCTGCAGTGTCACCATGGCCACTTGCTGCCAAGGGGCCCTGCAGGGTCACAATGGCCCTTTGGTTCCCCACAGTGTCACAATGGTCTCCATGGTTCCATGAGCCCCCACAGTTTCACCATGGTCTCCACAGGAAGGAATCCATGAATCTCCCGTGTTTCATGGGCTCATGAACTGCAGCCACCAGAGGCCGAGGCCAGCCAGACCTGTCTGTCCTGGCAGCTTTTGTCTGGCAGAAACCCTTGTGGATAGGAATTCTGGAAGAAAAGCACCAATTTTTACCATGGGTGCCTGTGCAGGAGGGATGGTTTTTTTCCATCGGAAGGAGAGCATGGAGCCCCAATGTTTGAAGACAGGGGAGACCCAGCCCTAAGGAAGCCAAGGGCAGCCAGAATATTGAAAATGGCAGCTTTTGTTTGGGAGCAATCACGGATATTGATAATTTTGTAGAGGGAAATCTCATTTTGGCAATGGGTTCCTGGATGAGAAGGACAGTTCTTTTCCATTTGAACGAAAAGCCCAGGGTTTCAGGGGCACATTAGAAGAGACCCTCAACATGCCAAGGGCAGTTGGATCAGTCAGGCCAAGCCAATCAGACTTGTTCCTTGTTCCCTTGTTTCCATGAGCCCTTGCAGTGTCACAGGGGTCTCCTTGGTGCCACAGTATCCCAATGGACCCTTGGTTCCATGGGGACTCACAATGGCAGAAGGGTCTCCTTGGTTCCATGAGTCCCTGCAGAGCCCCTTGATTCAACGAGGCCTCAAAGTGTCATCATGGCCTCCAGGATTCCATAAAGTCCCACAATGTCACAATGGACCTTTGTTTCCATGGGGTCCTGCACTGTTCCGTGAATCCTCAGTTCCATGGGACCCTGTAGTGTCACAATGCTCTGCTTGGTTCAATGGTGCCACACAGTGACACAATCACCCCTAGGCCCCACAAGACCCCATAGTGTCACAATGGTTCCTTGCTTCCATGAGGCCTTGTAGTGTCACAATGGACTCCTTGGTTCAACGGAGCTGCAAAGTGTCACAGTGGCCCCTTGGTTCAGTGAGTCCTGTGCTGCCTTAAGATTTTACCCTTAATATTTTTCAAATTCAGTACTGCATTAGTGCATAACTCTAAACTTCATACAAAATGTTAGTTAACTGTATTCACATTTTGGTCAAACAAAACAATTCATCTAGGCCTGAAACTCAAGGACACCCTACAGCCTCAGGCTCTGAAATGTATAAACAAAAGAGAATTCAAGGGTGAGAAAACTGAGGTAATGTGGCTTCATTACTTGAAGTTGTTATTGGAGGATTAACTTCTGATACGCAAACAGACCAAAATTAAATCTTTCTGAAAAACTCATTATCACAGTCCATCTTGAGTGTAGCCCCTGGGAGGCTTTTGACTGCCCAAGGTGACTCTATTGAAGGCCTTTAATAAATACCCACTTTATTCTCTTTACCTTGTCTAGTCTCTGTTCTAGGTAGCCACTCCAAGGCATCACCTGTAGTGTCACAATAGTCTCCATGATTCCATAAGGCCCTGCAGTGTCAAAACAGACCATTGATTCCATGAGATCCCACAGTGTCACAACAGACCATTGGTTTTACTGAGCCCCACAGTGTCACTATGGTCCCCTTGGCTCCACAAGGCTCTGAAGTGCCACAATGGCCCTTTGGTTTCACAAGGCCTCAAAGTGTCAAAATGGACTCCATGGTTTCATGAGGCCGTGCGGACAATGGACCTTTGTTTCCATGGTGCCCCATAGTGTCACAATGGTCTCCTTGGTTCTACAGTGTCAGAATGGACCCTTCATCCCATGCAGACCCACAGTGTTCACGTAGTGCCCTTGACTGCATGAGGCCCTGCCATGCTGTAATGGCCCCTTGGTTCCAGTGGGTCCCAAAGTGTCAGAATAGTCTCCATTGTTCCATGAGGCCCTGCAATGTCACTGTGGTCCCCTTGCTTCCACAGGGCCCCACAGTGCAACAATGGACTCGTGGTTCCATGAGGTTCCTCAGTCACAATGGTCTCCTTGGATCCACAGTGTCACAATGGCCCCTTGGCTCCATGTGGCCATGCTGTGTCACAATGGCTCATGGCTCCATGACGCCACACAGTTTAATGACAGACCCTTGGTTCCACAAGGCCTTGGAGTGTCACAATGAACCCACGGTTCCATGAGCTTCCATAGTCTCACCACGGTCTCCTGGGATCCGCATTGTCACAATGGACAACTGGTTCCATGGGACCCTGCTGTGTCACAGTAAACCTTTAGTGCAATGGGGTTCTGGAGTGTCACAATGGTTTCCCTTGTTCAACAAGGCCCTGGAGTGTCACAATGGCTGCTTGGTTCCATGAGCTTCCAAGGTGTCACCATGGTCTCCTTGTTTGTGCAGTGTCATAGTGGACCCTTGGCTCCATAAGGCTCTTAAATATCACAGGTCTCCTTGGTTCCATGTGGCCCTGCTGTGTCACCACAGCCCCTTGGTTCCAGGAGTTTCTGGGCTGTCAACAATGGTTCCTTTGTTCCAATCAGGCACCGCTGTGTCACACTGGACCCTGGCTTCCATGAAGTTCTTCAGTGTCACAGTGGCCCCTTGGATCCATGCGGTCCCATAGTGTCACCATGGTCTCCTTGGATCTGCATTGTCATAAGGGACCATTGGTTCCATGTGGCCTGGCTGTGTCACAGTGATGTGGATTCTGTAATTGCCTTCAGTGTCACAATGGAGCCTTGTTTCTGTGAGGCTCTGAACTGTCACAATTGTCTCCTTGGTTCCATCAGCCCCCGCTGTGTCACAAGGGTCCCCTTGGTTCCATGAGCACACCAAAGCTTTGCATAAACATTGAGCAGCACCTGCTTAACACACCTGGGAACATCTGTCTGCATTCAAAAGAGAGGTCACAGCTGAGAAAGGCACCAGCAGCTTCCATCTGCAACAGAGATGCAGGGAAAGGACAAGGACAGAGAATTCAGCTGGAAGACTCCGAGAATTCTGCTTACAAAGATCATTGTTGCTCACACTGGCCCTTGTAGAAATGTGACATCATTCCAGGCAGCCTGGACTGAGCATGTGGTTCCTCAGTGGGGTTTGTTGTTCAGGAAACCTGCTCAGGCTTTTCCACTGTGTCCTCACAAACAGGAAAACTTCTCCTGGGCCTGTGTGCAGGCAGAGCCCTGAGGAGAGCAGGTGGGACATGGTGCAATGGGCTGGGACACCCATCTGCAGAGCTCAGGGGTCAAGGTTCTGCTGCAGGGCACAGGGATGTCAGTCCCAGGTGGGCAATGTCAGACATGGTGAGGCTGGGGGTGAGGAGCAGGTTGTCCAAACAGGGTCAGCCTGCAAGGGGCTCATTCTTCTGCATGCCCACACCTCCTAAGGAGACATTCAGCATCAAGATCATTTGGGGGATGCTTCTATCAGCTCTTCACTGAACTCCAATATAGAAATATGCTTGATTAAAACATAAAAGAAAAAGTCATGAGGTGCACTTTGAAATTTTCTTCCTTAACAGAACTCCAATATTTTTTCCAATGAGCTGCACAAGGCCTGGAGACTTGAAGACAATTAGAAGAAGACTAAGAGCCATTGAGGGCTTTCTGTATTTTAATGAACCCTGTGGTGAATTGGGGCTGAGTCCAGGATGCTCAGGCACTGAGAGAAGGTTGAAGAAGCTGCTCCAGGAGTCAGAAGCAAAACTCCAAGTCCCTTGGAGCATCAGTGGCCCCACTGAGGGCAGGGACTGCCAAAGGCTCCCCAGGGAGTGGTGAGAGCAGATCCTTGAGGCCAGGATTGCAGGAGCCCGAGGCTGTGAGCAGGGAACTGCAATGCTGAGCAAGGCCTGGGCTGGGTGGAGGAAGCAGAAAGGCCAAGGCCTGAGCCCAGGCCTGGGCCAGCAGGGCCTGTCCCTCACGGGGGGCTCGGGGCTGTTGCTGGGGCAGTGGGATGGAAGGGGCAGCAAGGACAAATGTCATCAAGCTGTGTGACACTCCAGATGCTCATGGAACCAAGGGCCAATGTGACACAGCAGGGCCTGATGGAAACAAGAGGCCATGGTGAGCCTGCAGGGCTGTAACACCCCAGAACACTGAAATGCTGGGGGTGACCAAAGGTTCCTTTAGTCAAGTTTAGTGCACAGGAGAATCCCAGCCAGATATTTTCTAGAGGTCAAAATGACATAAAATTTTACTGGCAAAGTATAGAAAATCAAGGAACTTTGGAAAAGAATTTAATAAAACATCCTAGTCAACATAAAACACTTATCATAGCAGGAATGTCATTAACTTTGCTCATTTAATCTATAAACCTCTAAACACTTAGATTGTTGAGGTGCCCAAAACTGTTCTGTATAAAGAGCATTAGAAGGAAAGAGACACAGAAAAACAGAAGCTCTAGAAAGACACACACATGGCTCCCAGCTCCTAGGGTTCCAGTGTGGGTGAGACACAGACCCCAGGAGAAGGCAGGGTATGGACCATGGGCTGAGCACCTGCTCTGTGTTTTAAGCCCCTGGGCCTTCGTGGGCCTCCCCCAGGTGGGACTTGTGATTGCTGGGGCAATCAGAGCCTGGGTCAGCACCACCCCACTGTGTGACTGATTGACAGCTCATCCCCAGGTGTCTGGGACATTGATCTCATCCAGCCTCTGACAGTGACCATGGTGACACTGCAGAACCTCATGGAACCATGGGTCAGTTGTGACAATGCAGATCCAAGGACACCATGGAGACACTTTGGAACCTCATGGATTCATTCTGACACTTTTGTGCCTCATAGAGTCAAGAAGAGCTTTATGAAACTCAAGGGCCCCAAGGACCAAGGGTCCATGGTGACCTTGTGAAGCCTGTAGTGTCATGGAGGAGCCATTGTGACACAGTGAGAGCACGTGGAGCCGAGGGGCCATTGTGACACATCAGGGCATTGTGGAAGCATGAAGCCATTGTGACACTGCAGGACCTCATGGTGTCATTGGGCCATTGTGCCACTACAGAAGCAAGGGGAACATTGTGACCCTGCAGGGCCTCATGGAACCAAGGCATGTTAACTGGAAGGTGCCAGCACAGGCAGGTCAGGCTGCCATTGGCCTCTTGGGGGCTGCCTCTCCCCTGCTTTGCAAACACTGGGGCTCCAGGCTTTTCTTCCAGGGGAAAAGAACTGTCCGTCTCAAGGTGTCTGTGGTCAAAACTGAGATTCCTCCTCCCAAATTCCATATATTCAAGGATTGGTCCATGACAAAAGCTGCCAGGACAAACAGGTCTGGCTGGCTTTGCCTCCCAGAAGCCACCTCTCATCTGCCTTTGAAACACTGGGGCTCTGTGCTTTCCTTCCAATGGAAAAGAACCATCCTTCTAATCTATACAGAAATGGCCAAAATCGGGATTCCACCTCTGAAATTCCCTATATCCAAGAGTTGCTTTCAGACAAAATCTGCCAGGACAGAGAGGTCTGGCTGGCCTTGGCCTCTGATGTCTGCCTTTCTTCTGCCCCTGAAACACTGGTGTTTCCTGCTTTCCTTCCTATTGAAAAGAACCATCCATCTCCTCCATGTGTCCATGTTTGAAATTGGGATTCCAGCTCTAAAATACTGTAGATCCAAGGGTTGCTCCCAGGCAAAATCTGCCAATACTGTCAAGTCTGGCTGGCCTTGGCCTCTGTTGACTGCCCCTGCACCACTGGGGCTTGGTTCTTTCCTTCAATGGAGGTCACTGGAACACTGTGGGGACCTCATGATGAAACAGGGGGAAATTAAAATTAAAGTGTTAAGAGTAAAAATACAGGAGGATGATTTAAGTAGAAGGGAGGTGACATGATTCTATGAATGCTTAATGTTCATTGTCTTTGCAAGAACAGGAGAACAGAGCAAGGCTACAAGATAAGATGGAACAAGAATGCATAAACAGGGTGGAAGAACGAGGCCTCTTCCATATAAGGGCGTTTCTGCAGACCCCTGAGCAAGTGAAAACTGGTATCAAGGTCTGGAAGGAGAGCAAAAGCTAATACACATGTGCAAAGAAGGCAAGGTGAAAACTTCAACTGAGAAGAAGACTGTTCACTTCATCCCAAGGACCCCCAGACGACCACCAGAGCGATCAACAAGGAGCAGTGCACAGTCACAAAGAAGCGTGGAGTTAATTTTAATACCAAGTGAGAACAGGTAGAGTTAGGAAATGAATATGTATTAGGTGCATTGTACAATTCTAACTTGTAGAGAATAAAAAGAGAGGCACAGGTCACCAAAGGTGTGCATGTTTTTGGAGGAGCTATCCCCCATGCACCTCAGCCCTGAATAAATTATTCATACCTACTTTGCAACTTTTACGGGTTGTGGAGTTGTTCTGTGCTTCATAATTGGTGAGCCAGCCAGGAGATCTGTGTGGCTGAGGGAGCACCACCAGGGCAGACACCCTGAGGGGCCCCCCGGGATATTTTCCTGGAGGGATCCCCAACCTCGGCTCACTCAACACGGGGACAGACAACGACCTGCTGGCAGTGTGGATAAAACGGTCTGTAATAAATATCTATAACAGGACTGCTGGTGAGTCGTACAGAGACGTCTGACACTCAGCACAGTCCCTGGGGGCTTGCAAGCTGCTGGCCAAGGGGCCCAGAGACAGAGGGAGAGGGGTCGATCCCCAGCTGATAACGCCACTGACAGAGGGGTCTCACTGAGCTGATAGAGCAGCCTGCTAGTGACTCTGGGGTGGGTCGAGTGAACCCTTGTTTTCGCTGCTGTTTTGTGTGACTGCCAGGTCTGGACACGTTGAGTAGTTGAGTGTGTCAGTGAGTGAATGAGCGAGTGTGGAGCTCTATCTGCCTTTCCAGCCTGGGCAACTGAGGCGGCCGGAGAAAAGCGAAGGAGCAGGGTCAGTGTGGGGCAAGTGCAAGTGAGAAGGGAGGAGTGTTGTGCTTGAACACAGAGTGGTTAATGTTTGTTTTAATCATGGATAGACAAATTGAAGGAGTTTCTCCTCAGCAGTGGTTTGGACTTGATCCCTGGGAATTTATTGATCCAGTAAGTCATTGGATAGAAAGAGGGAATGAACAGGAGGGATATAGGAAACCTCTGGAGGGTGATTGGTAACCTTGGACTGGGAACAACCTGCAGTAAGGACTCTGAGTATTCCAGAGGGAGTGAACAGGATAATTTGTCTTTGTGGGAGATTTAGAGCAGTCAGAGGATCAAGGCATCTGGCATGGAGTTTATTACAGTGTAGAGATTGTGAAAGACGTTGGTATTGTTGCTCTAATAACCAGCAGGGCATATGCCCCAAATGTGAATTGAAAAATTTTCCTAATCAAATCGATGTTGAACCTAAAATTCTGAAATTAGTGCGTGGAAAGTCACATTTGATACCTGCAAATTGGGATTGTGTGTGGGAAGAAAACTGAGAAAGAACAGTGAAATTGTGCGAGGAAAAGTTTGGATGGAAACAGCACAGGACAAGAAGGAGAAGATAATGGGAACTGGACAAAGTAAAGAGATCCCTAAGGCCAGGCCACTAGGCTGTGTTATTGCACATTGAAAGATGCTGCTGGACATGGGGGCATGGAAACCAAGAGAGATCTTGTTAGATTTTGCAAGAACTGGTGGCCTTTTTAAATTGGACAATGGAGCGAAGTGGCCACCCAGTGGAACTTTGGATTATAACATCTATTACAGCTCATGCTATTTCTGGGAGGGAAGGGAAGTGGACAGAGGTATCATATGTGGATATGTTTTTCTCCCTTCAAAATCACCCCAGATGGCAGAGGGACTGTGGGCTCAGGGCTCCATCTGACCCTCTGGTATTGGCTTTAGAGAAGGAGAATAACACTAGGAGAGGAAAGCTCAAGCAGTGTTGTTCAGTGTGTAGTATAGGGCAAAGATGTACAAAATCTGATAAGGTTTACCAGCCTGTGGCCCAGGAACAAGATCTGGCAGACGATTTGCTCAGGTCTCCCCATGTAAAGCAGGAAAGGGATGAGGATGCAGACTCAGAGGATGCTGACCCCCCTCTGATCACACACCAGACTAGACAACAGATGTTGGAGTCTGTAAGTCAAGAGTCTCTCTGAATTCTTCAGAGAGAAATCAGAGTGCAGGGATTGAATTAAAACCTTTGGATGGATTCAAGTATATTAAGCCACTCACATAAAGTAGAGGTGTAAGTTTAAGTTTTAGAATAAGGAAGTAAGTAAGAATAAGTTTTAAGTGCTTTTAGGTAGTAAAGATCTCAGAGACCAGTGTAGAAGCATGAGTTCTAGTGAGGGTTGAAAAATATAGCCTTAGATACTAGTGTTTCTGTGGAGGCTCCAGGAACATAGCTTTAGACATAATAAAACTATACTAAGAATATTGTTTACATTTTTTAGCTAGAACAAGATAGAACATATATGTAGTTTATACATAGCTGGTGTGCTAAGAAACTAGAACTAGGTTCGAGTTCCTGTCTTTAGCTTGCTGGGAAGTTTGTATATAAGAATCTATGCACTGGGGAGAGACTCACATTTTGCTTCTTGACTTTTGATTTTGTTCCTGCTCTCTCACTTCTCACCACCACCATCATCACCCAAAGAAGACAGGAGCTGCCCCAGCAACATCAGCCCTTCAGGACCTCCAGGAGCAGCTTCTGCTTCTGATTGGGACTTTACCTATTTAGGACTTTATACCAAAACTTTAGCATGGACTTGAATGCTTGTGACTCTTTGCCTTTTGAGACTGATGTGCCTTTGCAATAAACAACTTTATAGCAACTATTAGCTGCTCGGCTCTATTAAGAAAACAATCACAACTCAACTAACAGACACACATATTCCAGGCATCTCTGCGAGAGGCAGGGGGACCAGAGGGAGGAATGGTATTGGTTAAAGTTCCCTTCTCCAGAACCGACTTGGAGGCATGGGAAAAGGTTGCTAAAAATTACCACAGTGATCCAGTTAACACGGCTAAATGTCTGCAATTTATAATAAAATAGCATAATCCAGATTAGAACGATATGCAATTATTATTGGATGCACTGACTGAGACAGAGAAACAATTAATTATAGAAATGGCAGGGGATCTGGCAGAAGATTATTATGAAATCCAACAATTGGATGTGGAAGATTATTTCCCACTCCAAAATCCACAGTGGGACCCAAACAGATGAGCAGAATTGAGAAAGCTATTGGGAGTGGGTCAAAAAGGGAATTGAAAAAGCCATTCCCAGAACTACAAAATGGTCAGCATTGTATGAAATTAAGCAGGGGCCCTCTGAGCCACCATCCGAATTCCTTGATCAATGAAGGGATGCAATGAGCTGCCACACACCACTGGAGCCTGGGTCTGACATAGGGACACAGCAGCCAGTCAGTTTATTCCTGGGGCAGTCTATGGATGGCATAACACAAAAACTTCAAAAGCTTTGGGAGCTGGATGGGAGGGACTTAGAGACTCTGTTGGACGAGGTGTGGAGAGTCTTCAGGAATAGGGAAGAAGGATATAAACAAGGAATGAGGAAGTTTGTGGCTGTCCGAAGTGAGAGGGAGAGAGGAAGAAGCGAACAAAGACCACCCAGACAAGGCCCATCCCGGCTGGGCAGAGACCAGTGTGCAATCTGTAAGAAATACGGTCACTGGAAAAATCAATGTCCAAAAAAACAACAAAGGAACCATCATAAAAAGGGAGAACAAGAAAAAGGAAATGTGATTGCACATGTGAAAAAAACACTAAGGAGGACCAGTAAATCTTACCCCAGGAAAATCACTGGTTATAAAATTAAAGCTATGGGGAAAAGGGGGGAAAAAGTGGAATTTCTAGTGGACACGGGAGCAACATATTCAGCTCTGAATAAAACTTTGGCACCTGTGGGGAAGGATTATGTTACATTAATAGGAGCATCTGGCCAACCTGGAAAAGCAAATTTTTACAAACCATTGAAGTATAGGCTTAGAAAATAATGGGGTGTTCATAAATTTCTATATCTGCCCAGATCCCCAAGGCACCTTTTGGGGAGAAACTTGTTAGAACAATTACAAATAACCATTGAATTTAAAATTGGGGAAGTTATTCTGGAGGTAAATGATGAACATTACATAGAGGCATTAAGTTTAATGTTAACATCAGTTCAAATTGAGGGAGAAGTTAGCGAAGAAATAATAAATCAAGTATTTCTTGGAGTGTGGGCTTCTAATGTAGCAGGGAGGGCGAAAAATGCATCTCCTATAGTAATTAAACTGAAGGAAGGAAAGAAACCAGTTAGAATTAAACACTACCCCTTGAAAAGAGAGAACAGGGAAGGAATTAGCCCAATAGTTGAAAACGTTTTGCAATTAGGGTTCTTAAAAGAATGTCAATCTGAGTTCAATACTCCCATCTTACTGGTCTGAACACCTGATGGGTCATATCAGATAGCACAGGGTCTAGGAGCTGTTAACAAAATAACTGAAGATCTGTATCCCATGGTAGCAAATCCATACACTTTGCTAACGTGCCTAACACCAGAGCTAACTTGGTTTACCATTTTAGACTTGAAAGATGCCTTCTTTTGCTTCCCTCTCCATGAAGGTAGCCAGAAAATTTTTGCATTTGAATGGGAAAACCCTAAAAGAGGGCTCAGATCCCAGCTCACATGGATGGTGTTTAAAAACTCTCCTAACCTGTTTGGAGAACAACATGCAAAGATCTGGAATGCTGGGAGGCTTCCCCAGAAGAAGGAAAGCTACTGCAGTACATGGAATGATCTCCTCATAGCCACCCGGATGAATGAGGCATGTGCAGCCTGCACAGTAACCCTCCTAAACTTCCTAGGACTTGAGGGATACAGGGTGTCAAAGAAAAAGGCCCAGGTAATGAAGCAAAAGGTAATTTATCTGGGTTATTAAATTAGTGTGGGACAACGGATTGTAGGGCAAGATTGCAAGGAAGAGATCTGCAAAACCCCAAAACCTCAAACAGTGAAGGAACTGCAAACATTCTTAGGAATGACAGGGTGGTGTAGGCTGTGGATACACAGCTATGGGCTGCTTGTAAAACCTCTGTATTCACTCATTGCAAATGGGAACAGAGAACTCCAGGGGACAGAAGAGGCCACTCGGGCCTTTCACCAGCTGAAGAATGCTCGAATGTCAGCTCTGGCTCTCAGACTCCCAGATGTGAGTAAACCATTCTTTCTGTTTTCCCATGAGAAGCAGGGAATTGCCCTGGGGATACTGGCCCAGGACCTGGGTCCATACCAGAGAGCAGTTGCTTGCTTCTCCAAACAACTGGACACAACAGCCAAGGGATGGCCGGGATGCCTCAGAGCCCTTGCAGCAGTGCTGCTGAATATTCAAAAGGCACACAAATTCACCCTGGGCCAGACAATGACTGTATTGGTGTCTCACACAGTGTCTGCAGTCCTGGAAGTAAAAGGCAGGCACTGGCTCTCCCCACAGAGGTTCCTAAAATACCAAGCCATCATGGTAGAACAAGACAATGTAGAGATAATTGTGACTAACATTATCAACCCAGCTTCTTTTCTTAGTGGAAATCAAGAAAAGTGATTTTTTTACACCATGACTGCCTGGAGACTATCAAAGCCTCCTACTCCAGCTGCCCATATCTGAAGGACACCCCTTTGGATGACGCAGAAACCTGTTCCACTGATGGAAGCAGCTACGTTGTCAGTGGAAAGTGACATGGTGGGTATGCAGTTACCACCTGCAAAGAGGGAACAGAACCTGGAGCCTTCCAGTAGATACCTCTACACAAAAAGCTGAGATAATTTCTCTAACCTGCACCTTAGAGATCATGAAAGGAAAGAAAATAAATATTTATAGAGACTCAAGATATGCATTTGGGGTTGTACAAACACATGGAGCCATCTGGAAAGAAAGGGGACTGTTGAAGTCACAAGGGAAAAACACCAAACATGCACAGGAAATATTGCGGCTACTGGAAGCAGTTCAGCAAGCTGATTATGCACATTAAGACACACCAGAAGGTGAGCTCAGAACTGGAGGAAGGAAACGAGCTGGCAGACAGAGAGGCAAGAGAAGCAGCAAGAGATGAAATGACGATTGAGGGAGCTTTAATTCCAGATGGACTGTTCTCCCTTGAAGGTAAGCCAGTATATACCAGAAGGGATAGAAAACTAATTAAGGCTCAAGGAGGAATGTATAACCAAGAGGGATGGGCTGTTACTGCAGAAGGGACAATGGTCATCCCTTCCCACCTGTTATGGTCATTAGTAAGGGAAGAGCACCAGAAAACACACCAGGGAACAGATGTCCTGTATAGCTATCTAATTGAAAAGATTACTGCCAGAAATTTATACTCTGTTTTCGTTCAGATAGCCCAGCAGTCTGACATTTGGCTCCAGACCAAACCCAAGAATATCCCCAACCCAAAACTTGGTCAAATTGGAAAATGCAATGGTCTTGGGCAACAGCAGCAAATTGACTTTTCAGAACTCCCAAGAAAAGGGGGGTATTGATATTTGCTGGTGTTAACAGACACTTTTTAAAGGTGGACAGAGGCTTTTCCCACCAGAACTGCCAAAGCCTTAGAGGTAAGCAGGGTATTGTTACAAGAGATAATAACTTCAGAGTTCCAGCCACAATATCTTCAGATGGAGGCCCACATTTTATTTCAAAAATAGTACAACAAATCAGTCGTCATTTGGGCATAGACTGGGAGCTCCATACTCCATATCATCCCCAGTCAAGTGGCCAAGTTGAAAAAATGAATCATTTAATTAAGCAGCAAATTGTGAGGCTAGGACAAGAAGCTAATTTACCCTGGCCTCAGTCTCTCCCACTGGCATTGCTGCGGATCCAAACCAAGCCTAGAGCGAGAAAAAAAACTAAGTTCCTTTGAAATGCTTTATGGGAGACCATATGGAGTGCAAAAGGGATTGTCTACCCAAGTGGGGAAGAGAGGCTGCCTGCCTATACAATAGCCTTAAGTAAGCAACTCAGAGAAATTGAGAAAAATGTGTCTGGAACTCGGGGCAGAGGGCTGGATGGACCAGTGCATGACAGACAGCCTGGAGATTATGTATATGTTAAGTCTCTTACACAAAAAACTTTGTAGCCACTATGGGAAGGACCATTCAGGTGCTTCTCACCACCTTCACTGAAGTTATGATCAAGGAACAGAGTGCCTGGATTCACCATTCTTGAGTGAAAAATGCTTCAGAAGCCCCTTGGAAAGTAACACTGGGTAACAATGAAATGAAATGAAAATGAAATTAAAACTTACTTGAGCAAAATGAGTACATTGTGGTTGGGAATATTCAGTAATTTAGCTCGCAGAAATCTAGTCAATAGAAGAGTTTTGTTTGTTTTGCTTGTAGTCATAAGTGTAATCCAAGTATTGGAAAGCACCTCTAGCCAGAATAATGCTGAATGGCCTTGGTCCCAAGCTTTCATTCAGTACACTGGATCCATGGGAAAGTGTTCTGATATAAAATACCCAAGCTGCCATGAAAGACGTCTGGCTGCCCTCGCTTACAGTGGCTGCCTCTCATCTTCTTCCAAAACACTTGGACTTTCTGCTTTTCTTTCATATGGAAAAACCCATCTATCTTGACATGATGTCCATGACCAAAATTTGAATTCCACCTTCCAAATTCCATATATCCAAGGATTGCTCCCAGACAAAAGCTGCCATTCCTGTCAAGACTGGCTGGCTCTACCTCCTGAGGGCCAGCTCTCACCTGCCTTCCAAACACTGGGGCTCCATGCTTTCCTTTTTATGGAAAAGATTCGTCCTGCTTGTCCAGGCACAAATGGCCAAAATTGGCATTCCACATTCAAAATTCTTTATATCCTAGTGCTACTCCCAGACAAACCTGCCAGGACAGACAGATGTGGCTGGCCTTGGTCTCTGATGCTTGTGTCTCATCTGTCTCTGAACCACTGGGACTCGGTGCTTCCCTTCCCATGGAGACCATTGTGACTCTGCGTGGGCTCATGGAAGCCAGGGGCCATTGTGACACTGCAGGGCTTGTGGAACCACGGGGACCACAGGGATGCTGTGGTGTTCCATGGAACCAAGGGGACACTGTGGCACTGCTGAGCCCCAAGGAACCACGAGGCCTTTGTGACACAGCAGGGCCCCATGGAACCAAGGGAACATGGAACAGCTCTGGCTGGCATGGGCTCCTGGGGGCTGCCTGAGAGGTTCAGATGACCTGGGCATGGTGAGAGCTTCTTCTCCAATGGACCTGGAGCAATGGGGCTCCGTGCTTTCCTTCCCATGGAACAAAACTGTCCTTCACTTCCAGGCACAAATGGCCAAAATTGGGATCCCTCCTCCAACATTCTGTATATCCAAGGATTGTTCCCATATGAAACTTGCCAGGACAGACAGCTTTGGCTGGACTTGGCCTCTTGGGGGCCACCTCTCATCTGCCTTTGAAACACTTTGGGGCTGTGCTTTTCTTCCCATAGAAAAAAAATCATTCAAGTTCAGGCATCCAAGCCCAAAATTGGGAATTCATCTCCAAAATTCTATCGATCTAAGTATAGCACCGAGACAAAATCTGCCTGGACTGACAAGTTTAACTTCCCTTGGCTTCCTGAGGGCCACTCTCAGCTGCATTGAAACACAGGGGCTGTGCTTTCCTTCTTATGGAAAAGAACTATCCTTCTCTTCCAGGTGTCCATGGCAAAAATTAGAATTTGGCCTCAAAAATTCCATCTATTGAAGGATTGCTCCCAGAAAAACACAGCCAAGACAAACAGGTCTGGCTGACCTTGGCATCTGGTGAACACCTTTCATCTTTCAATTCTGGCATTCTGTGGTTTCCTTCCCACAGAAGAGAACTGTACCTCTTGTCCAGGTGCCCATGGACTCAAGCACTTGACCACTTTATAGGGACAAAGGAGCTCTGTGCTCAGTGGAGTGGAGACTGAGGACAGCAGAGGAGAGCCCTGGGAGGGATTGAAGATCAGTTTCAGAGATGGTGGATCCTTTTGACATAGAGGAAAAGAGTCACAGAAAGAAAGAATTAAGGCCAAATGTAACTGGGGTGGTCCAGATTTGAAAAAAGGATAAAGGAATTTCTCTCCCAGGGCAGGGCTGGGTGCAGCACATCCCCCAGAAGGAGTCTGGAGCAGCCCATGGCTCTGTGTGTGCAGGCAGAGGCAGGCAGGAGGCAGAGCTGTCAGCAAAGGAAGGGGCCAGCGAGGTGGGGCAGCCGGGGGATGACGACAGCCTGCAGGGACAGAGGCGCAGGGCATGGACACCGTAGGACAGCCTGGGCTGCAGAGGGCACAGGGATGGGCAGCAGCTGAAAGGCCCTGACACAGCCAACTCCTGCAGCACTTGGGCCATGCAGGCTGGCCCTGGGCCTGAGGCCAGCAGGGGACAAGTGAGCCTTGCTGTGCTGGGGCCTCATTGCCTCCTTGTCCCTGCTCAGCAGCCTGGCAGGGGCCGCCCCATGGTGCTGCCCTTGGCATTGCACATGCCCAGAGCCCAGTGGCCCGGGAAGAGCCCTGAGCAATGAGGGAGGGACAGGATGTGCCTTGCCAGGGGCTGGGGCTCAGCCCTTGGCCCTTTGCATTCCTGAAACACATCCAGGTTTGCTCAGCATCACAGACACCTTTGCCTTGTTTGTCCCCACCTGTCATCAGTGCCTCCAGTGTTCTGCTCTAACTGGAACCTGGGTGTTGAAATTCAAAATGCAAGGAATTCTCAGAACATTGGCCCTGTAAGCCAAAGCTTACAACTATGCATAGTTAAGTAGAGATAGGTTTAGCTTTAGAATTTAAGATATAGAAAAAAGAAAGGTAGTTACAAAGGGAACAAGAAGTTGTAGAGTGCAGCAATGTAAGTTTCCATGTCGGGATATAATTGGCTAAGAAAGTTCACACTGTAGTATGAGTCAGTAAGACAAAATAACTTAGTATTGAATTAGAAATTTAAATATCTCTATTGACAGGGTTTTATTGCTTAATAAATTATTTAAAGGCCTTGTAACCATAAGTCCTGCGACTTCTAAGCCACAATGTGACCATCTGTAAGACAAATTTACCCTTTCTGACTGGATAGAAAATAAAAAAATTAAACCAAACTTTCTAAAGCAACTCAGAAGTCCTGTCTCTCTGTGTCACTCAGAAAAAGAAAAAATCCAGACAAAAAAAGGCAATATAAAAAAAATAAGGCCACTTAAAAATTACATCATAAGAAGAAAAAACTGAGAGTTTAGAAATGTAACATAAAAACAATAAATCTGCACCTGGGGACACTTTCTTTGTCATGTCCCTCAGTGGGACCCATTAAAACTTCAAGAAACTTTGGACTTTGAATCTGACTTTGAATTCTTCAGAGGTTTCTTTTCCTCCTTTACCCTATTTTTTCCTACCTGACATCACTGTCATCAATTTTCTGCTTGAATTCAACCCTTGGGAAACTTTATCTTTCATGATTATCAGTGAGAGTCACTAAAAGTAAGAGAAACTTTGGAGTTTGAATCTGACTTGGAATTCTTGAGAGGTTTCTTCAACTCCCTCTCAGGGACTGATGTTCAGGGACTCAGCCCCAGCCCCGAGAGGGTCATTAAAGTCCTTGTGCTGTGCCTGTGCTGCTGAGCTGGGCCGGGCTGCTGGCAAGGACGGAGCTGAAGAGAATGAGCCAATATTTCCAAAATATTATTTGGAGCTCCTTGGCAGCACCAAATGCACCACTGGGCTCATTTGGATCAAGCAAGTCCTGACAAACCGTGGCTCTGCCTTGATTTCCCTCTGGTCTAGTGCAGTTCATGGGGAAAGTTTTCAACTCCAGATATGGAGAAATATTTCAAAGAGCTTCTTAGAAACACACATTCCTATTTTCAAGGCTGTATTTTATTACTGTTCTCTTCAGAGCAGAGGTGATTGCAGCATTCTGTGATTGATGTTGATCCAGGGTCTCTCCTCAGGAGGTCTGGCAAGGACGAGTTTCCTTTCTTTGTCAGAACCACTTCCGGGACTACAGCTCCCATGATGCTTTGCAGTTCACATAGAGTGCTATAGCAGCCATGACTTCATCTCCCATCATGCACCGCGCCCCACCGAGAACCATTGTAGCTGTGCCTACAACTCCCATGATGCTCCACGGCTCTATCAAACCATATTATACCCACGCCTACAACTCCCATCATCCCCTGCACCCCCGAGAGCCCCGTTAGAGCCCCCCAAGTGCCCGCTTGAACCCCGAATGGCCCCAGATTCCCCTCCCTGAGCTCCCAAGTGCCCTCCTGGATCCCCAAGAGCTCCCCCAGGCCCTGAAGTGTCCATCACAATTCCTCAGTGCTCCTCCTAGTGCCCACTCAGGTCGCCAAAGTTTCCTCCAGACTCTAAAGTTCTATCTAAATTCCCTCTCCAGACCCAAAACTGCCTCAAATGTACCGCAGAAATGTCTCCTTGAACCCTAAATGTGTCCTTTTTCATACGGTCTGAGAAAATTATTAAAAAGGTAACAATGGTACTAAAACTAGAACTAATAATCATAAAGCTGGAGAAATCCATAGCCAATAGTGGTCACTTCTTAATGAATGGAATTGCGTTACTTAGAACCAATGACCAAAAAAATTTTTGGTTGCCAAAAATGTATGGATTTTTTTACACAAAGAGAAAATTAAGGTAATAAAAATATAGAATAGTATTATTATGAAAAATATATTATTTTAATTTTGTAAATTAATAATCTTTTTTTTGGCATGTCAGTCCCAGGTGGGTGATGTGAGACACACTGATGTTGAGGGTGAGGAGCAGGTTGTCCAAACAAGGTCATTCCTCAAGGATCTCGTACTTCTGGGTGCCCAGACCTCCTAAAGAGACATTCAGCATCAAGATCATCTGGGAAATAGTTGTATCAGCTCTCCTCTAAAATGAAAAATAAAAAATACTCATGTGATTAAAAACACAAAAGTCATGAGGTGCACATTGAAATCCTTCCTCATTAACAAAACTCCAAATTGACTCCAAGCAGCTGCACAAGCCCTGGAGACTTGAAGATAACTGGAAGAAGACAAGGTGCTCCTGAGGACTTTCTGTATTTCAGTGATACCCAGGGTGGATTTGGGGCTGAGTGCAGGACCCTCAGGCACTGAAAGAAGGCTGAAGAAGCTGCTCAAGGAGTCAGAAGCAAAACTCCAAGTCCCTTGGAGCATCACTGGCCCCACTGAGGGCAGGGAATGCCAAAGGCTCCCCAGGGAGTGGTGAGAGCAGATCCTTGAGGCCAGGATTGCAGGAGCCCGAGGCTGTGAGCAGGGAACTGCAATGCTGAGCAAGGCCTGGGCTGGGTGGAGGAAGCAGAAAGGCCAAGGCCTGAGCCCAGGCCTGGGCCAGCAGGGCCTGTCCCTCACAGGTGGCTCGGGGCTGTTCCTGGGGCAGTGGGATGGCAGGGGCAGCAAGGACAAATGTCATCAAGCTGCAAGCCCTGGCAGCCTCCTGAGGGAGGGCCGAGGCAGAAGCAAAGTGCAGCCCCTGCCAGGAAAGTTCCTTCTGTGGGGCTGCAGAGGCCCTGCCCGAGCCCAGGGCACAAAGGCCTGGGTGCCTCTGGCCCTGCCAGCCCTGCCCAGCCCTTGGCCATCTCTCCTGCAGGCTGTGCCCCCTGTGCGTGCTGCTCCTGTGCCCTGGCCGGCTGCACACGCCCATCTCGCTGTCCCCCCCAGCATTTCTCAGCCCAGCATTGCTGTGCCCTCCCTGGGCTCCCTGCACCCAGCGCTGCCGGCTCCTGGCACACAGAGCCATGGCCTGGCCCAGCCTCACGCTGGGACACCTCGGGCACCAACATTCTGCCCTGGGAGGGACTTTTCTGTTTCCTCACCTCCAGGCTGAACCTTCCAGGCTGCACTTTGGGGAGGTTTCCATCTCTTCCCACTGCCCAGGAAAGCTCTGTCTCCTGCTGTTCACAAACAGTGAAGGGCTGGTGGAAGATGTGGTGGTCAGAGGCTGTTTGGGGTACAGTGAGCATGAAATTATTGAGTTTTTAAATATTCTGTGAAAGGAGGAGGGGCCTCAACAAAACTTCTACACTTGAGTCACAGCAGATTTCAGTTTATTCAGGATGCAGATTTTGAAAGCACTAAATCAGGTACTGATTTTCTTATGGGAAAGCACATTTTCAAACAAAGGATTCCAGAAAGAATGGACACACTACAAGAAAGAAATCTTGAAGGCGCAGCCTGTCCATCTGTGCCAAAAAGTGATCAGTGACGTAGCAAGAAAACTGACTGGCTTGGCTGAGCATGGAGCATTTTCCAAGCACTCAGGGAAAAAAAAGAGGCTTTGGACAGAGAGGTAGACAACTCAGGAAGGGTTTAAAGATGTTTTTTTAATCATGCCAATGAGAGAATTAAAGAAGTGAAAAAAATTAAGAGAAGTGAAACCTCAATTAGGACATAACCTGGCCACTTCTGCAGAAGATATCAGAAATTATTTTATTAAAACATTAGAGGTAAAACGAGGGACAATTAGAAAATCCATTGTTTTTTTGGTGGGATATTGTTGCCAAAGATGAGGAAAAGACTGGGATACATAACCCTTTCTTTGCCTCAGTTTTCAACAAAAAGTCAGTCAGGTTGTCCTCAGGACAAGTGTTCACCTGAGCTGGGAGATGGGGACAGGGAGCAGAACAGACCCCTGTAATCCAGGAGGAAGCAGCTGGGGACCTGCTGAGCCACTCAGATCCTCACAGGTGTCTCTGGAAACAGATGGGATCCATCCTAGGGGGATGAGGGAGCTGCTGGATGAGCTCCCCAAGCTGCTCTCCATCATTTCTCATCAGTGCTGGCTCAGCAGGGAGGTGCCAGAGGACTGGAGGTGCCAATGGGTGCCCATCCCCAAGAAGGGCTGGAAGGAGGATGTGGGGAACTGCAGGCCTGTCAGCCTGACCTGGGTGCCTGGTGAGGTGATGGAACAGATCACCTTGAGTGCCATCACAGGGCACCTCCAGGATGGCTGAGGGATCAGAGGCAGCCAGCGTGGATTTCAATATCTGCATTGATGATCTGGATGGGGGCATTGAGTGCAGCATCAGCAAATGTGCAGATGGCACCAAGCTGGGTGTGAGTGTGGATGTGCTGGAGGGTAGGAGGGCTCTGCACAGGGACCTGGACAGGCTGGATCCAGGGCCCAAATCCAACAAGGTGAGGTTTAACAAGACCCAATGCCAGGTCCTGAACTTTGGCCACAACAACCCCTGCAGTGTTACAGGCTGGGGACAGAATGGCTGGACAGCAGCCAGGCAGAAAGGGACCTGGGGGCACTGATGGACAGCAGGCTGGACATGAGCCAGCAGTGTGCCCAGGTGGCCAAGAAGGCCAATGGTTCCTGGCCTGGATCAGTAGTTATGTGGCCAGCAGGAGCAGGGCAGTGATTGTTCCCCTGTGCTCAGCACTGGTTGGGCAGCACGTCGAGTGCTGTGTCCAGTTCTGGGCCCCCAATTTAGGAAGGACATGGAGGGGCTGGAGTGTGTCCAGAGAAGGGCAACAAGGCTGGTGAGGGGTGTGGAACACAATTCCTGTGAGGAGGGGCTAAGGGAGCTGGGGATGTTTATCCTGGAGAAGAGGAGGGCTCAGGGTGACCATATGACAACTCCCTGGAAAGTGGTTTTAGTCAGGTGGGATTTGGTCTCCTTCTTCAGGCAGCAATGTCAGAATGAGAGGACACAGTCTTAAGCTGCACCATAGGTTGGATATTAGGAAAGTATTTTTTAAAGAAAGGGTGATGAAGTACTGCAATGATCTGCCAGAGGTTGGTGGAGACATCATCCCTGGATGTTATTAAAAACAGACTGGTTATGGCACTCAGTGCCATGGTCTAGTTGAGGTGTTAAGGCAGGGGTTGGACTTGATGATCTTGAAGGACTCTTCCAACCCTGTGATTCTGTGAATTCTCTGAGTCTTTCAGCTGAATTCTCTGTCCCTGTCCCTTCCCATGATCTCTGTTGCAGATGGAAGCTGCTGGTGCCTTTCTCACTTTTTTCCCATTTTCTGAATACAGACAGATGTTCCTAGGAGTGTTAAGCAGGCGTTGCTCGATGTTTATGCAAAGCTTTTGTATCCTCATGAAACCAAGAAGACCCTTGTGACACTGTGGAACCTCATGGTACCAAAAATCCATTGTGACATTGGGGTGGGATGGTGTCAAGGAGAACATTGAGATCCTGTGGATCCAAGGAGACCGTGGTGACACTGTGGAAACTGATGGAACCATGGGCATTGTGACACAGCAGGGCCTCATGGAACCAAGGAGTGAATTGTGATTCTACCAAACCTCATGGAACCAGGGGCCTTTGTGACTCTGAGGAACTTCACAGAACCAAGAGTCTATTGTGACGCAGGGTACTCATGAAACCATGGAGAGCATTTTGAAACCAAGGCCTGCTGGAACCAAGGGGAGCACAGTGACACTGTGGGGCTCCATGGAACCAAGGGGCAATGGTGACACTGTGGAGCTTTATTGAACCAACAGTCCATTGTGACACTGCAGGGAAGTATGGAATCATGGAGACCACTGGGACACTACACAGTGTTATGGGATCAAGGGGCCATTGTGACACTGTGGAGCCTCGTGGGACCAAGGGACAGTTGTGGTACCATGGAACCAAGGAGACCATTGTGACACAGGATACAGGATGCCATGGAATTAAGGATTCATGTCACAGTGTGGGACATATGGAACCGCAGGGCCATTGTGACACTGTGGGGCCTCATGGATTTATAGAGACCTTTGTGACACTGCAGGGCTTCATGGAACCAAGGGACAGTTGTGACACTGTGGGGCCTTGTGGGACAAAAGGCAACTGTGACACTGCAGGACTTTGTGGAACTAGAGGTTGATGTGACACTTCTTAACCTTGTGGAGCCAAGGAGAGCATTGTGATGCTCCAGGACACAAGGGAATTGCTGCAAATAATCCACATTTTAATTTTTTAATGTAACTTCAGTCAAGGGTTTGTTTGCCTTTGCCCAGCAGGAGGGGAATGGAAGTTTCTCTTCAATCTACAGATTGGGAGTAGTCAGAAGATACACAGGAGATAAACAAACATCAATGAACATCACTCCCAGTGTGGTTGGAGACACCTGGTCTGGGAAAAGATTGGTAAGAGAATCAAATGAGGGCCTAATTCACATCAAAGGCAAAGTGGTCAATAACCAATAGGAGATTGAATACTAAGGACTGTGCAATTTAGGATCAATTAATTTCTTCAATGAAACATGAATTTCTCTGGGTTTTGTCTGTATAAGTATGTGAAAAGCCTAGTAAAGAACCATGTGTGATGGAATGATTTTCACTGCCCAAGCCAGACATGTGTGGGTAGAATGATTTCTATTGGACATGCTGGGCACAAAAACATCCTGGCCAGAAGAAAGTAATGCCTAAATCCTCTAACACTGAGAAGATGTTGTTGGAGGGTTTCTGTTTTTCATGGAGTTTCAGTGTCAGTCCCACTGAGGTCCACCACCAACACAGGCTCCTCCTGGACTCCTTGGAGGACAGAATTGGAGGCCAGGATTGCACAAAGCTCTCAGAGACTCCAAGGCAAAAGCAAAACCCAAAGTGCTCTGAAAAACCTGCAGTCCCTGGGAGCATGAAGGAGCCTCCCAGGGCCATTCCTGACCAAGGCTCCCCAGGGATTCATCCCAGCAGATCCCTGAGGCCACTGGGATGTGGGGGGATGCTGAGGGCAGGACAAGGGGTGCCAGTGGCCAGCCTTGCTGGGGCTGTGTCAGGAGGCCCCAGTGGCTCAGGACAAGGTGTCTCCTCCCAGCCCTTGGTGGTTGTTGGGGATTGAATTGCTCCCTTTTCTTTCTGTGGAATTTCTCCCATTGTTATGCTAAGTATTTTTGGTTACACCTTCAAACGGTAATGTTCTCTTGCAGGGGGGTGGGTGGAAGGGGAGGGAGCGAGACCAGAAAAGGAAAGGTGGGATGGGGGATCTGGGTGGGCTGGGGCTCTCTCACTTGGCTCGTGGAGTGGGAGGATGGCCCGGGCTCCAATCTGGCATCTCCCCCTGCCATCCCGGCGCTGAGATCCACGCTCCCTGCCGTTGGACATTGCTCTGCTGCTCTCCCACCTCACCCTACTATCTCTGGACACTCTGCTGAGCACCATGAGTGGGAGTCGCTTCCCCATCCCTCTCACCCCTGGGCCGCTGCCGCCATCACCCAGCCCTCTTCAACTGCGCGGGACCTGCCCTGCCCCCAGCACCGGTAACTGAGCACAGGGAGACGGCCTGTGGCCAAAAGAGACTGGAACTGAGCTAGACTGTTCTGTTCTGTTGTCAATTTTTATAGCTGTTGTTGTTGTCTGCCTTGTTAGATATCAGTAAAGAACTGTTATTCCTATCCCCATATCTCCTGCCTGAAGGCCTCTGATTTGAAACAAAAATAATTAGAATGGAGGGGGTTGCTCTCTGCATCTCAGGAAAGGGGCTCTTGCCTTTCCTTAGCAAATACCTGTCTTTCAAACCAAGACAGTGGCACAGACCCTGCTGTGCCCCAGGGCACCAAGACTTGCCTTCTCCTGGGCACTGCCACCCCTGCCAGGGCCCTTGGCCATGTCCAGCCCAGCTTGTCCTGCACTGTCCCACAGCTGCTGCTGTGTCCCTGCAGGCTGCACACTCCCATCTTGCTGCCCCTGCCTCTGCCCTGCCATTGCCAGCCCTGCCCTGACCTCTGCCCACCCTCACCCTCTGTGCCTTGGGACACACACACATGCACTGAGCTCATGCTCCTCCTCCTGGCTGCTTCTCCTGCCACAGCACTGCCCTGGGAGGGTTCATTCCTCACTGGAGCTGCTGTGTTTGTACTGGTGCATTTGATAGCTCTGCTTCTGTCTCTCTGCCAATTCTGCCTTCAAAGAGCTCTGCAAGGCAAAGATTCATTGAATGGTGGAATAGCAGAGGTGGGAAGAGCCCCCTGAGCCCCCTTGGCCTGGATGTGGCTGGGATGGAGTTCCCTTTGCCCAGAGCAGCTCCTGTCCTGCAGTGCTTAGCTCTCGTGGCTGGAGTGGGTTTGGTCCCAGCCTAAGGCTTTGGCTGCTCCTGAGCAGGGCTGGCCCCACATGAGGCATCTCTGCAACCCCCCAACCAATGTCCTGGGGGTGGGCAAGTGATCCTGGGGACACGGGATGGGATGGGATGGGATGGGATGGGATGGGATGGGACAGCTGGGCTGGACTGACACAAGGGATCTTCCATTCCATGGGATTTCCTGATCAGTAGGGAAATGTGGGTGACAAGAGGGTCTCTGCATTGGCTGTATTAATACATTTGTCTTCCAAAGCAACCACTACATGTGTTGAAATCTTGTCTCTCCATCATCTTCCTTGCTTCTGCATCTGGCCTTTGCTTTTTAGTCCCCCTAACATAAATATATTTTTACGGTGACCCACAATCTTTTCACATTATTATCTCCTGTTTTTTGAGTAAGGAGGGACAGTGACAGAAACACTTGGCTGTCTCTTGATCCCCAGAGAGGTTTAACCACAGTCATCTTGCCCAACTCTGCTCTTATGCACACACCCAGCAATGTCAGGGCTCTGTCAGGTGCCCAGCCCTGAGCTGGGCTCATGCCCTGCTCAAAGCCCCAGGGGTGTCCAGGGACACGAGTCCTTCCCTGGCACACACACACACAGTTCATTGTAACACAGGCAGGGGCTCCCTGGGCTCTGCTGCCACTGCCAGAGCCTGGCAGGGACCTCAGCCCTGTGGGTGTCACCCTGCCCTGCCCCTGCCCGAGGTGCCCCAAGGCCGAAGGGATGGACACAGGGAGCTCTGGGCACAGGAGCTCATCCCAGCCCTGCATCCAGGGGTTCCCAGGGGATGTTATTCTCTGGAAACTCCAGGAACAGCTGCAGGTGTTTGTGTCACTGGGTTTGTGTCCCCTCACACACACACAGGATGTTCAGAGCTGTGGAATGTCCCTGAACTGCAAACACAGACTCCTGACCCAGTCACTTCATGTCCCTCCACGCAGAGAAGAACAACCTCTGTGCCCTGGGGTGAGAGGCCACTGCTGGGTGTGGTGCTGGCTTTGCAAGGGCACTGCTGGGACAGCCCCACCCTGAACACTGCCACACTTGTGCTGGTCACTGCTGCTCTCCTCTCCAGGGCTCTGTGTTGGGAATATCCTTGAGAGCAAACTGGGAAGGAGATTGAAGCTTTCAGGCCCTGCACTGGGGAGATGCCCCTGCATGATGGAAATGCTGCTGCAGAGCCCAGCTCTGTCCCAGCAGTGCCCATGGCCTGTCCCTGCCTGCAGTCCCTGGACAGTCACACAGCAGGACTGGGACTGAGCTGAGAGAGCCCTGAGGCCTTAAACCAACACAGGGCTCTGAAGGGGAGTGTGGAAATTAAGGATGGGGAGGTTGTGGAGCAGAAGCCCTGGGACTGCCTGCAGGGAGGAGCACTGGAATTCCCTTTTTGCCTCAGATCTGCCCAGAGGCACCAACCCTGCAGCTCCAAAGAAGCCAGGGAACAATAATGTCAGGGGAACACGGTAATACAGAGTTCTTTATTTTGTGTAAGCAGTTAAGTAGAATAGCTCCCAGGTTACAGAGTCTCTGGGTGTGCTAGAAGGGCAAACACTGAATTTAAAATCCTACAGTCAAAGACTTCTGTGCAAACGAATTCTCAATAGTGTAACACCTGTGTGAGCAGCAAAAAAATACAGGACACAGAGTGAGTGTAAATGTAACACAACAACAGCAATGCAGAAAAAGAACAGTTTATTGCTTCTGAACAGCATTCATGATAATTTTCTTCAGGCCATCCTTGAGTTCCTGGCTCCTCAGGCTGTAGATGAGGGGGTTCAGGGCTGGAGGCACCACTGAGTAAAGAAATGACAGGGACAGATCCAGGGATGGGGAGGAGACGGAGGGGGGCTTCAGGTTAGCAAATATGCCAGTGCTGAGGAACAGAGAGACCACGGCCAGGTGAGGGAGGCAGGTGGAAAAGGCTTTGTGCCGGCCCTGCTCAGAGGGGATCCTCAGCACAGCCCTGAAGATCTGCACATAGGAGAAAACCATGAACACAAAACAGCCCAAATAAAGAAAAGCACTTAGCACAATGAGCCCAAGTTCTCTGAGATAGGATTCGGAGCAGGAGAGCTTGAGGATCTGGGGTACCTCACAGAAGAACTGGCCCAGGGAATTGCCATGGCACAGGGGCAGGGAAAATGTATTGGCCGTGTGCAGCAGAGCATTGAGAAAGCCACTGGCCCAGGCAGCTGCTGCCATGTGGGCACAAGCTCTGCTGCTCAGGAGGGTCCCGTAGTGCAGGGGTTTGCAGATGGACACGTAGCGGTCATAGCACATGATGGTCAGGAGGGCAAGCTCTGATCCAAGGAAGAACACAACCATAAACACCTGGGCCACACATCCTTCAAAGGAGATGTGTCTGGTGTCCCAGAGGGAATTGTGCATGGCTTTGGGGACAGTGGTGCAGATGGAGCCCAGGTCGCTGAGGGCCAGGTTGAGCAGGAAGAAGAACATGGGGGTGTGCAGGTGGTGGCCGCAGGCTACGGCGCTGATGATGAGGCCGTTGGCCAGGAGGGCAGCCAGGGAGATGGCCAGGAAGAGGCAGAAGTGCAGGAGCTGCAGCTGCCGCGTGTCTGCCAATGGCAGCAGGAGGAAGTGGCTGATGGAGCTGCTGTTGGACATTTCCTGTGTCTTGCCATGGGAATCTGTAAAATAAATAATCATAGAATAATTCAGTTTGGAGAAGACTTGAAATATCCCAGCCCAGCTTGGTGGCACTTTCCCCCCCACTGCCTGCCCAGGGCTCTGCTGCCTGGAGCTGTCCCTGCCAGCAGCTGCTTCCCTGTGCCCAGGGCTGGGCCCTGCCAGTGCTGCCAGAGCCCAGCCCTGGGGGCTCAGCTCTGCCCTGCAGACCCCTCCCAGCACAGGGCACTGCCCAGGGCCAGCTCTGCCTCTGCAGGATCTGATGGCAACATCACAGCAACCCTGAGGAGGCTGGAAAAATGACACTGGTGTTGCCTGTGAGGGACCCTGTGCTGATTTCTGTCACTGACTGCTTTATTAAGATCCGAGATCAACATTTTTTTTTCCCAATCTGAACTGAGAGATGAAAATCTATATGCAATTTTCCCACCTACGCAACACGGAGCAGCAGATTATAAAATCACGATTTTCCTTTTTATGCAGCCCCTGCCTCACTGTGCTCCCTGTATAATCTGTTTGAAAATGTTCTAGATTTAAATGTCATGCTGGGAGCAGCAGTCCTGAACAATGCAACATCCTCACCACACAAGGAGAACACTTCCAAGCCTTACCAGCTGTCTCCTTCCACCCAGACCTTGTCCCCCAGTGCTGGGAGCAGCTCCCAGGGCTGGCTGAGAGCTGTCCCTGGCAGGCAGCAGAGTCCCTGCCCCAGCACAGCACCCTGGGCTGCAGGACCCTGCTCTGCACCACAGCCCTGGGCACCCCTGGCTGCTCTACACAAGAGATCATCAGAGAATGTACTCACACAGTCTGCAGGCACTGGGATGTTGCAGCTTTAGGAGATCAGTGCAGGAGCTGCAGCTGCATTGTCCTGCAGCCAGAGGCTTCCTGTGTCAAGGGCTGGGAGTGATTCTGCCCCAGTCACTTGTGAGCATCTTCCCAGCCCTGACTGATTGAAGCTCTCTGTGCCTCTGTGCTGTGCCTGGGGTGGCTGCAGGCAGTGCCCCATCCCTGCTGAGCCGGGAGAAGAGCTGCTCCTGAAGAGAAATGTGTTTTTGAAGCTCTTCTGGGTTGCCAGGATCGCCTTCTGTGCCAGGAGCCCGGCCCGGCTCATCAGCACAGACACAGCACAAGGACTTTAATGACCCTCTCGAGGCTTGTGCTGAGGCCCTGAACATCAGTCCCTGAGAGAGAGCTGAAGAAACTTCTCAAGAACTCCAAGTCAGAATGAAACTCCAAAATTTCCTGAAGTTTTAATGGGTCCCACTGAGGGACACAACTGAGAAAGTGTCCCCAGGTTCCAGTTAGAGCAGGAAATTGGAGGTAGTGATGACAGGTGGGGACAAAGAGAAGCCAAGTCTTGGTGCCCTGGGGCACAGCAGGGTCTGTGCCACCAAGGGCTGGGAGGAGACACCTTGTCCTGAGCCACTGGGGCCTCCTGGCACAGCCCCAGCAAGTCTGGCCACTGGCACCCCTTGTCCTGCCCTCAGCATCCCCCCACATCCCAGTGGCCTCAGGGATCTGCTGGGATGAGTCCCTGGGGAGCCTTGGTCAGGAATGGCCCTGGGGGGCTCCTTCATGCTCCCAGGGACTGCAGGTTTTACAGAGGACTTTGGGTTTTGCTTTTGCCTTGGAGTCTCTGAGAGCTTTGTGCAATCATGGCCTCCAATTATCTGCTTTAATTAGTCTCTTGAGAGGCTTTGTCAGTTCAAACACTCAGTGGGGATCATTAATGCTTCAGGGTAGTTCAGTTTTTTTAAAGTATTTTCCTTTTTCCTTTCTTCTCTGACTCCCTGAAAGGTTTTTGGCAATCATGGCCTCCCATTCTCTCCTCTAAGCAGTCCATGAGGAGCCTGTGTTGGGGATGGGCCCATTAATACCTCAAGACACTTTGGGCTTCCCTTTTGACTTTGATTTTTGGAAGGGTTTGTGCAATCTCCTCACAGGCCCTGAGGTTCGTAGGCTCAGCTTCAAATGCACCATGGGCATGACTGGGATCAATCAAGCCCTGACAAACCATGGCTCTGCCTTGATTTCCCTCTGGTCTGGTGCAGTTCAGGAGAAGGTTTTCAACTCCAGTCATGGAGATTTATGTCAAAGAGCTTCTTAGAAATATCCGTTCCTATTTCAATGGATGTATTTTATTACTGTTCTCTTTTGAGCAGAGGTGATTGCAGCATTCTGTGATTGATATTGATGCAGGGTCTCTCCTCAGGAGGTATGGCCTGCTCACAGAAGCTGTGCCTTGAGGTCTGACCCAGTGTGCACAACCTTGCTCCACATTGCCCAACCCCATCCTGTCTCTCCTCACTCACCTGGGACCTGCTTAGCTTGGAGAACTGGCTGCACTCAGGAAAATAGATGTTTTTCCTTTTTTTTTCAATATAAAACTCCTGAATTTCCTCATTGAAAACAGACACCTTTGATTAGTGTGTGCCAGCCCAAGCTTCCACCATTGAAGTTCCCCTTCCCCGAGGCAGAACCATGCAAGAACTGCTTTAGACCTTTGGATTCATTGGTTCTACGAGGCCTTGCTGTGCCACCATGCAGTCTTGGTTCTGGGAGGTTCTGTACTGTCACATGGACTTTTGGTTCCTCGAGGTTGCATAGTCTCAACAATGGTCTCTGTAGTTCCAAAGTTTCACAATGGACCCTTGGTCCCATGAGTTTCCTCAGTGTGCCAATGGTTCCTTGGCTCCACGTGGCCCCGCTGTGTCACAATGAACTCTTGGTTCCATGTGCCCCACAGTGTCACAGGGGTCTCCTTTTCCCTGTAGCACCCAGCAGCAAACCCCACTTGCAGGACCAAATGCCTGGGAAGAAGGAGGAGGAGGGGACATTTGGAGTGATGGTTTTTGTCATCCCAGGGCACAGTGACGTGGGCTGGGGCCCTGCTGTCCTGGAGATGGCTGAACACCGGCCTGCCCATGGAAGGGCTGAGAGACAACAACCTCTGTGCATGGAACTGCAACAGCAGAGAGCTCAGGCTGAAGGCTGGGTTTCAAAGACTGTCAGCAGCACAGGAACCATCAATGTGAGAGGAAAGATGTGTGCTCATGTCTTTCCAAATCATGTGGTGGGTGAAGGGATGGGTGTTAATGTCTTTGCAATGGGTCGTAACATTTCTACTGACTTTGGGCAGCAGGTTTGTTACCGACCCAGCCAGCTTGGCTCCTGACACAGACAAGGGTGTTCACTGGTTTGTACTGGTTTTTACCTATTTTCCTGGTTTGTAGAGGTCCATACTAGTTTGTACTGGTTACTACAAGTTTGGATTACACTGCTTTTTACTGGTTTTAACTGGTTTTTACCACTTCTACTCCTCCATACTGGTCCATACTGGTCCAGACTGGTTTATACAGGTTTCAGGGTGCTGTTGGAGCTGTCATTCATTGGGCAGTGCCTGGGGGTGAGCCCCAAATCCTACGGGGTGTGGCACCACCAGGCCTGGGTGCTCGGCCATGCTGCAGCGCCCCCTGCTGGCCGGGAGGACCTGGCACTGTGCGAGCACCTCCTGGTGGCCGACCCCTGCAACTGTGAGTGGGTTGTACTGGTTTGTATTGGTTTGTGCCGGGATGGGGTCCAGGGGGTACTGGGATGGGTCTGGGGTCACTGGGTAATACTGGGTTATACTGGGAGAGAGTGTGTGAGTGTCCGGGAAGATCTAGCACTGTGTGTACTGGTTGTACAAGGTTATACTGGTTTGTACGGGGATGAGGTGCTGGGGGTTACTGGTCTGTACTGGGTTATACTGGGATGAGGTACTGGGAGTGACTGCTTTATACCGGGTTATACTGGGATAGGATGCTGGGGTTTTACTGCGTTATACTGGTTTGCACTGGGATGAGGTGCTGGGGTGTTTCTGATTTGTACTGGGCTCTACTGGGAAAGGGAGCAGGGGTATGTGAGTGCCCCCTGCTGGCTGGGAGGACCTGGTGGCTGACTGTGAGTTATACTGGGTTATACTGGTTTATATTGGGATGGGGTGCTGGGGGTCACTGGGTTATACTGGGTAGTACTGGTTTATACTGGGATGTGGTTTTGGGGTTGACTGCGTTGTGATGGGTTATAGAGGGATGTTCTGGTTTTTACTGGGCAAAACTGAGGTGTCCTGGGTTATACTGGAAGGGGGCTTGGGGATGCTTGGCACTCCACTGGGAGCAACTTTTGGGGATGCTGGCCTTACTGATTTATACTGGGATGGGGCCTGGGACCTACTGGGAGTGACTTCAGGTTGTGCTGGCCTTACTGGTTTATACTGGGAGCTGCTGCCATGGGCTCATGGGCTCAGTTGTGGCTCCCAGTTCTTACTGGTTTATACTGGTGCCTTCCCAGTATAAACCTGGGAGCCCGAGGACCACACTAGGAGCCCCTAGACTACACTGAGAATGGGTTTGGGTGCATGAGACCTTACTGGTCTATACTGGGAGCTGCTGCCACAGGCCTCAGGAGCTCAGGAGTGGCTCCAAGTGCTTACTGGTTTATACTGGTGCCTTCCCAGTCCACACCTGGGAACACTGGTAGGCACTTGCAGCCAGGCAGGACCTCAAGGCCGATCTGGCCTTCACCAGGGCCTTGCTGAGCCACAACTTCTTCAACTTGTCAGCCGGGTAACACTGCCTGGGGCTGCTGATGCCCACCAGGAACTACAGCAAGGGCACTGCTCCCTGGAAGGCTGAAGGAAGGTGAGGGATTCCCCAAAAAGCTCCAACAATTTTGCGGAATCCTCAAAGTTTTCCAGCCCTTCCCTCTCCTAAAGTGGGAGCTGGTGGGTTCTCTTGGGTTGAATGTGTAGACCTGGTGTTCCTAACTTCCTATTGACTTCAATGGGCAGACCTGGTTTCCCTAAATCCCCAATGATTTCAATGGGTAAACCTCAATTCCTGGATACCGGGGTGCATCCATCGAGATATTGGGGTTTCCCCTGTTGCCCCCGTGAGATTTTGGGGTGCTTCCTTTGCCCACCCCAGAGCTGGAGCTGCTGCAGAATACCATCTTCACCAACCCCATGCACCAAAGCACCTGGCTGTACCTGCACTGCATCCTCTCCTGAGGTAGCTCAGGGCTCCCTCTCACCCCTGATGTCCTCACCTGGAGTTTTGGGGTACCCCTGAATGTTGGGGTGCACCCCAACAGCCCCGCAGTTGCCAAGGGTCATCTGTGTCCATGTCGACTGGGAGGACAGTGGCCATCATCTTCTCCTGGCCTGTCAGGGTGAGTCAGGGCACTTGGGTGCCCCAAAAATAACCTGAATATCCCTGAAAATTATCGGGGTACACCTGGATACTGCCCAAAATCACCTGGATCCCTCCCAGCAATCACCTGGGTACACCTGGCTATCCCCAAAAATCACCTGGATACCCCCAGAAATCACCTGGATACACCTGGTTACCCCTTTGATACCTGGATCACCAAAAACCCCTTGGGACCCCTGAAACCTAGTGTCTCAAACATCCTCATTGCTTTGATTGGGTAGACCTGGTACCCCTAAACCCCATTGCCTTTAAAGGGTAGACCTGCTGTCCCTAAATTCCTATTGACTTCAATGGGTTAGATCTGGAGTCCTGTTTATCTCCATTTATCTCTACAAATCCCTCCCAGTGGCCTCACTTTTGCTTCAGTGCTCCCAGTCACCCCAGGGTCCCCCCTTAGCCCCTCCCAGTCCACCCAGTTTAAAGAGTAACTCTTCCCAATCAAGCCCTATCAATGGGTAGACCTGGTGTCCCTAAATCCCTGTTGATTTTACAGGGGTAGACCTGGTGTCCTTCAATCCCTTTTTACTTCAGTGGGCAGACCTAACGTCCCAATATTTTGCATGCTACAATTACCAATTTTGGGCTTAGAATTCCCATATTTCAGGCTGAAAATGGAAATTTTTGGGCTTATCTGGATGCCCAGCTCCAGCATGGACCACAGGTGAGGGATCAGGGATTTAGAATTGGCCTCCAGGAATTCATCCAGCACATCCAGAGCATCAGCACTACTATCCTGGAATGGAAACTCCCAGAATTCAGCCCAATATTTTCCTCAAATTTCCCCATTTTAGGACCAAATTTCACCAGAAGCCCATTGACTTCAATGGATAAACCAGGTGTTCCTAAATCCCTATTGACTTTAATGGAATAGACCTGGTGTCCATAAGTCCCTATTGATTTCATTAATCATGTCTGATGTCAAGAAAATGTGCATTGGGAGATTGACATTACAAGAGATGGGGCAACTGAGAGACGTTGTCAAAGATGGTTTATGGCCTCATGGTGTCAGTCTCATAGAAGGGTGAGACATTAAAGCTGCTACATCCAACACCAAACTATCAGAAGCCTCCTCATTCTTAGTTACAATGTCTTATGTTAGTTTTTAGCCAATCAAATACTTCTGTGAAGTTTGCCAGCATCCTTTTACACCAATCACTGATTGCTTTCCTTCTCATGGCTTTGCAGTAATGTGTCATTTTTCAACCAATCCTATAACACTTCACAAACCTACATTGATATATCTTAAACTTCTAACTAAATTTATAACAGGTTCTATTGCAAAGCTTTACAATCTTTTACTATCTTACTTAACATAATGCTATGCTTACATAATGCATATTTCTGTTTGCTGAAAACATATTTCTACTTAAACTAAAAACTTATGGTTTTTATATCTATTTTACTTTTCATGCTCTGATTCCCCAAGCCTTCTCCAAGGTCTTAGGTCAAACCTTGGATCCATCTCAATCTCTGAGCCTGTATGCACAAGGCCCTGAGAGCTCTCTGTGCCTGCATTTCCCACACCACCTGTCATCTCTGCCTCCAATTTCCTGCTCTCACTGGAACCCGGGGACACTTTCTCAGTTGTGTCCCTCAGTGGGACCCATGAACAGTATCAGAAATTTTGGAGTTTGATTCTGACTGAATTCTTCAGAGGTTTCCTTGAAAGCAACGGTTCTGGCTTGATTTCCCTCTGGTCTGGTCCAATTCTTTCAGTAGTTTTTTAACTCCAATTATAGAGAAATATGACAAAGAGCTTCTTAGAAATATCCTTTCCAATTTTCAAGGGTGTATTTTATTACTGTTGTCTTCAGAGCAGAGGTGATTATAGCATTCTGTGATTGATATTTGTGAGAAATGGATTTGTAAAGGATTCTCAAAGCCTGACTGAAAGCTCACACAGTCTTGTACATCTGGATGCAAACTCTGAGATAAGGTGTGCTGACTCAGAATGGCCCTGGAATAGACATCGCTGAGAGAGAGATTGAACTAGAAACAAGTTTCAAACAATGGCCTTGCAAAAAGACCAGATTTTTTAAAGAATTAGAACTGTGAAAGATGCATTATGGCAAGACTATGTGGAGTAAAACACTAGGTGATTGGTGTTAGAATTATTAGAACCATTGTGTGGCAAAAGCTAATAGGCTGAAAAACATTTATAAAATATTGTAACCAGGAAACAAGTTGGCTTCAGATAGAATGGCATGGAGTTTTACATCTCTTATGTTTCACTCTTCCAGGAGTCTCATAATGGAATAAAATATTTTAAAACCCCTCTGTTGCCCCATCTCTGTAGAGCTAGGATTTTCTGACAGTTCAGAGTCCCCGGACATCAGTCCCTGAGAGGGAGCTGAAGGAAAACCTCTCAAGAACTCAAAGTCATTTTCAAGCTCCAAAGTTTCTTTAACTTTAATGGGTCTCAATGAGGGACACAATTGAGAAAGTGTCCCCAGGTTCCAGGTAGAGCAGAACACTGGAGGCACTGATGACAGGTGGGGACAAACAAGGGAAAGCTTGTGATGCTGAGCAAACCTGGATGTGTTTCAGGAATGCAAAGGGCCAAGGGCTGAGCCCCAGCCCCTGGCAAGGCAGATCCTGTCCCTCCCTCATTGCTCAGGGCTCTTCCCGGCCCACTGGGCTCTGGGCATGTGCAATGCCAAGGGCAGCACCATGGGGCGGCCCCTGCCAGGCTGCTGAGCAGGGACAAGGAGGCAATGAGGCCCCAGCACAGCAAGGCTCACTTGTCCCCTGCTGGCCTCAGGCCCAGGGCCAGCCTGCATGGCCCAAGTGCTGCAGGAGTTGGCTGTGTCAGGGCCTTTCAGCTGCTGCCCATCCCTGTGCCCTCTGCAGCCCAGGCTGTCCTACGGTGTCCATGCCCTGCGCCTCTGTCCCTGCAGGCTGTCGTCATCCCCCGGCTGCCCCACCTCGCTGGCCCCTTCCTTTGCTGACAGCTCTGCCTCCTGCCTGCCTCTGCCTGCACACACAGACCCTTGGCCTTGATGTCAAAAGTTTAATTCAATTTTTCCTGCACCTCTGAACTTTTAGCACAGGAACAATGCATGCAGGGCCTGCTTTCTCATCAAAGATGAGACTCTGTGGGAGCTCATGGAACCACAATCCATGTTGACGGAGTGGGGTCACATGGAACCAATGGTCCATTGTTATACTGCAGATCCAAGGAGGCCATGGTGACACTGTGGAACCTCCTGCAACCATGGGTGCATTGTGACACTGCAGGGCCTCCCAGAACCAAGGAGTCAATTGTCGCACTTCAGAACCTCAGAGAACCTAGGCGACCATGTTATACTATAGAACCTCGTGGAAAGAAGGGTCCATGGTGGCATTGCCAAACAGTTGCTGAGAATCTGAAAGCTCAGAAGTCCATTGTCACCAAGGGGCCATTGTGACACTGAGGAACCTCATGGAACCAAGGGTCCATTGTTGCACTGTGGGAACTCAGGAAACCAAAGGTCCATTGTGACATTGCACGGCCTCATGGAACAATGGAGACTATTATGAAACAGAATCACATCATGAATTAGGTTAGAAAAGACATTTGAGATCATTAAGTCCAACCTAGGACCTGACATCACCTCAATAGGGCTCATCACCTCAATAAAGGCCTTCAATAGATTCACCTTGGGCAATCAAAAAGGGCCCAGAGGCTACACCCAAGATGGACGGTGGTCACAACTTTTTAAGACACATATAAGCTTAGTTTGTTTGCATATCAAGGGATAGACCTCCAATTACAGCTTCAAGTAATGAAGTAAGATTCATCCAGTTGGCTCGCCCCCATTCAGGTTTGTTTATACTTCTCAGAGCCTGAGGCTGTAGGGTGCCCTTGAGTTTCAGGCATAGGGGAATTGATTTGTCTGACAGAAATGTAAGGAGCGTTAGCTAATACTTTACATGGAGTTTAGAGCTATGCACTAATGCAGTACTGAATTTGAAAAATATAAAGGCTAAAATCTTAAGGTATCACAGGCCTCACTGAACCAAGGGGCCACTGTGACACTTTGTGGCCCCATGGAACCAAGGAGTCCATTGTGACACTGCAAGGCCTCATGGAAGCAAGGAACCATTGTGGCACTATGGGGTCTTGTTGGGCCAAGGGGTGATTGTGTCACTGTGTGGCACCATTGAACCAAGGAGTCCATTGTGACACTACAGGGCCCCATGGAACTGAGGATTCATGGAACAGTTTGGGACCTGATGGAACCAAAGGTCCATTGTGACATTGTGGGACTGTATGGAATCAGGAGGCCATGATGACACTTTGAGGCCTTGTTGAACCAAGGGGCTCTTCAGGACCTCATGGAACCAAGGAGAACCTTCTGATACTGTGAGTCCCTATGGAACCAAGGGTCCATTGGGATACTGTGGCACCAAGGAGACCCCTGTGACACTGCAAGTCCTCATGGGAGCAAAGCACCATTGTCCATTTTTTGCTACCATTCCACTGCGGAGCCCCATGTAAACATAGGGCCACTATCACACTGAGGGTCCCCACAGATCCAAGGCAACAGGTAACAGGTCTGCTTGGCTTGGCCTGACTGGTCCAACTGCCCTTGGCATGTCAAGGGTCTCTTCTCATGTATTCCTGAAACACTGGGGGTCTGAGCTTTCCTTCAAATGGAAAAGAGCTGTCGTTATTATCCAAGGGCCCATAGCCAAAAGAGGATTCTGCCTCCAAAATTCCCAATACCCAGGGATTGCTCCCAGGGGAAAGCTGTCATTTCTAAGAAGTCTGACTGACCTTGGCTTCATGAGAGTTGGGTCTCACCTGCCCTCAAGCACTGGGGCTCAGTGCAATCCCTCCTATGGAAAAGAACCGTCCCTCTGGCCCAGGCAGCCATAGCCAAAATTAGTACTTTTACTCCGAAATTTCCTATCTGCAAGAGTTACCCCTAGATGGAACAAGCTGACAAGACAGACAGGTTTGGCTCGCCTTGGCCTCTGGTGATTGCTTCTAATCTGCCCTGAGACATTGGGGCTCCATGGTTTCCTTCCTACAGGAAAGAACCATCTTTCTTCAGGCACTTATGGCTGAAATTGGGATTCTGCCTCCAAAATTCTGTATAACCAAGGATTGCTCCCAGACAGAAGCCACCAGGACAGATGGGTCTGGCTGCCTCTGGTGGCTACTGCTCATCTGCCTCTGAAACACCAGGGGTCTATGGCTCCCTTCCAGTGGAGAAGAACCATTCTTCTTCTGCAGGTGCTCATGGCCGAAATTGGGATTCCACCTCCAAAAGTCCTAGATCCAAAGACTGCTTCTTGACGAAAACTGCCTTTCCAGACAGGTCTGGTTGGCTTTTGTCTCCTGAGGGCTGACTCTCACCTGCCTTCCAAACACTGGGGCTGCATGCTTTCCTTTCTATGGAAAAGAACTGGCCTTCTCCTCCAGGCACAAATGGCTGAAATTGGGGTGCAACTGACAAAATTCTGTATATCCAAGGGTTGCTCCCAGAGAAACTTGCCGGGACAGAGAGGTCTGCCTGGCCTTGGCCTCTCATGACTGCAGTTCATCAGCCCCAGAAACACTGAGGCTCTGTGGCTTCCTTCCTGTGGACACGATTGTGACACTGTGGGCACCTCATGGAACCATGGAGACCATTGTGACACTGCAGGGTATCATGGATCCCAGGAGCCATTGTGACACTGTGGGGACCCCGTGGAACCAAGGACATCACAGTGGCTCTGCTGGGCCGCATGGTGCCAAGGGGCCGGTGTGAAGCAGTGGGGCTTTGTGGAACCAAGAGCCCATTGTTGCATTCCAGGGCCTGGTGCAGCCAAAGGGCCATTGGGATCCTGCAGGGCACCATGGATCCATGGAGACCATTGTGGCATTGCAAGGCCCCATGGAATCATGGAGACCATTGTGACACTGTGGGGCCCATGGAACCACAGGGCTGTTTTGATTCTGCAGGGCACTGTGGAAGCAAGGAGAGCATTGTGGCACTGCAAGGGCTCATGGAATGAAGGAACCCTTGTGACACAGGGGAGGCCAATGGAGCCAAGTGTCTGCTGTTACAATGCAGGGTCTCAAGGAACCAAAGGCCATTTTAAAGCTGCAGAGCCAAGCAGACCTTTAGAACATTGAGGGGCCTGATTGAACTGATGAGAATATGGTGACACAGCGAGACCTTATGGAAACAAGGATCCATAGTGACACTTTGGGATCTCATGTGACCAGGACTCCAGTTGTGACACTGCAGAGCCAAGGAGATCATTATGATACTACAGGGTCTCATCAAATCAAGAGGCCATTGTGTCACTTTGGGGTCCCCATGGAACTAAGGCATCCATTGTGAAATGATGGGGCATGATGGAACCAAGGGGCCATTGTGACACTGCAGGGCCCCATGGAAGCGAGGGTCCATTGCAACAATGCTACTAAAAATTGGAAAAAACAGAAGAATGCTTAACACCAGGGGAGCAGTAAGGGGAGATGGAACAGATCTGGGTGGTTTTCCTTCCCCAGGGCCACCAGCAGGTCTAGCTGACCTTGGAATGTTGAGGTCTGCCTCTCATCTGCTGCTAGAGAACTGAGACCCTGTGCTTTCCTTCCTATGGAAAAGAACCATCCATCCTTCCATGTGCCCATGGCCAAAAGTGATATTTCCCCTGAAAAATTCCTTATATGCATAGGTTCTCCCAGTCAAAAGCTTCCAGGACAGAGAGCTCTGTCTGGCCTTGGCCTCTATTCATCACCTCAAGGAAACCCTGAGGAAGGTGTTTGAGCAGGTTTGACTACAGGAATATCAATGAGTCTTTCATAATCTGCAAAACTCAGATGTTCTTCTGATCATATGTGTCCTTTCTTTCTCAATTTGTATTATGCATGAAATTATTTTTTCAGCTAAAAAATATTATTCTTATCACTCTACCAGTCTTATCTGCAATAAAACACCTCCTCAACATATTGATGCAGTCACCTGCGTAAGCAAACACATTAAAGAATCCAGTAGGAATTATTTGTCTCTGCTCCCATCTGTCCCATCTCCTTGGAAGGTTGAAGTGCAGCCGTGGTGCCGACAGCAGCCCTGGGGCTCTGTGCCCCATGGCCTCCCTGCTGGGCAGTGTCTGCCAGCTCCTGCCCAGCCCGTGGCACCTGTGGGCCTGCACTGACAGCCCTGCCCCGGGCTCTGCCGGGCTCTGGGCCAGCACAGAGGCCGGGCAGGGCTGGCCATGGCCGGGAACAGGCCCTGAGCCCCGCAGGAGGATGGAGCTGGGCCACAGCCAAACTCAGCCCAGGCCAAAGCTGGGCTCAGCAGCCAGGGCTGGCAAGGGCTGGGGACAGAGGCTGGCACTGACAAATGTCCTGGGCCCCCTCCCTGCTCTGTGCATGCCACCAAGGGCACAGAGCAGCCTCCTCTCTGGGCCACTTGCCTGTTTGCAATGCCTTCCCCAGGTGCTGGCCCTGCCCCACAAGGCCTGGGCTGAGTCGTGCCCCTGCACGCTCAGCCAGGCTGACATGGACACTGCTGCTTTCTCTGGCAGGCTCTCTCAGGCCAGCCCAGCTCCCTGCAAGCTGTGCCAGCTGCCCTGAGCTCTGTGCAGCACCAAGGGCCTCTCCCCAGCACAGCCCAGCCGGCTCTGGCCCCACAGCTCTGCTCAGGCCAGGGGGCTCTGGGCAGTGGCCCCACGGCCTCAGCCCCTGCCAAGGGCACAGCAGCAGCTGCAGCTCAGAGAGGACTCAGCCCCAGCCATGGGGGAAGGTGTTTGGCCAAGGCAAAAGGAGGCTCCCTGTGTGCCCTGCTCCCCTCTCCCTGAGCTCCTGAGAGCTCTGCAGCCCCTCCTGCCATCCCATCTGCCCAGGCCAGCAGAACAGCCCCGGCCTTGGGGCCCTCCAGAGCTGCTCCTGCTCCAGGCCCAGGACCCATCCCAAAGCTGGGATTCGGCATTGGAATGAGCTGCCCAGAGTGAGTGTGTCACCATCCCTGGAAGTGTTTCAGGAAAGACTTGATGTGGCATTGAGTGCCATGGTCTGGGTGACAAGGTGGTGTTGCATCACAGGTGGCACTTGATGCTCTCCAAGGTCTTTTCCAGCCTGGGTGATTCTGATGTGACAGATGTGGGTGATGGCTGTGACACTGCAGGGCCCTGGGGAAGCAAGGGGCCATTGTGACACTGCAGGGCCTCGTGGAACTGAGAGGACCATGGTGACACTGTGTATGACATGGCACCACAGAGCCAAGGGGCCACTGTGACACTGTGGGGCTACATGGAAGCAAGGAGTCCATTGTGACAGTCTGGGTCCTGGTGGAACCACAGAGGCCACTGTGACACTACAGGGCCTTGTGGGACCCTGCAGAGCATTGTGACAGAGCAGGACCTCGTGTCACGATGAGGCCATTGTGACACTGCAGGGCCCATGGAACCAAGGGGCCACTGTTGCTCCTCAGGGACTCCTGGAATGAGGAAAACATGTTTGACACCATGCTGCCCATTGGGACCAAGAGGCCATTGTGACACTGTGGAACCAAGGAGAGCATTGCAGCACTGTGAGACCTCATGGAACCAAGGATCCATTGTGACACTACAGGGCCATGGGACAAAAAGTGCCACTGTGACACTGCGGGGCTCAAGGATCAAAGGGACTTTGTAACACCAAGGGATCCCATGGAACCAAAGGGACATTGTAACACGGGGAGGACTCATGGAATCATGGAGACCATTGTGACACTATAGGATGTCATGGAACTCTGATGGCACTAAATTGCCTGGGAGGGTTGATCTGGTGGAGGGTAGAAGGGCTCTGCAAAAGGATCAGGGCAGGGGGCAGAGCCTGCAGGAGAGATGGCCAAGGGCTGGGCAGGGCTGGCAGCCCGGCTCTGCAGAGGGACCTGGACAGGCTGGATCCAGGGCCCAAATCCAACAAGGTGATGTTTAACAAGACCAAGTGCCGGGGCCTGCACTTTGGCCACAAAAACCCCTGCAGTGCTCCAGGCTGGGGACAGAGTAACTGGACAGCAGCCAGGCAGAAAGGGACCTGGGGGCATAGATGGACAGCAGGCTGGACATGAGCCAGCAGTGTGCCCAGGTGGCCAAAAAGGCCAATGGCTCCTGGCCCGGATCAAGAGTGGTGTGGCCAGCAGGAGCAGGGCAGTGATTCTTCCCCTGTGCTCAGCACTGGTTGGGCAGCACCTCGAGTGCTGTGTCCAGTTCTGGGCCCCAAGTTAGGAAGGACATGGAGGGGCTGGAGCGTGTCCAGAGAAGGGCACCAAGGCTGGTGAGGGGTCTGGAACACAAGTCCTGTGAGGAAGGGCTGAGGGAGTTTGTAATGTTTATCCTGGAGGAGGCTCAGGGACACAAGGTGGTGTCAGGGTGCAGCTTGGACTTGATGATCCCCAAGGTCTTGTCTAGGCCTGCTGATTTTGTGATTCTCTGAAACCACCCCTGGAGCAGTTGCAGGATGAGCCCTGGGATTCCTCTTCACAAGGTCCAGCAGCCCAGGTCCTTCAGCTTCTCCACACAGCCCCAAAGCCCATCCTGTCAGTCCTGCAGAGCCTCTCCAGCCCTTCCTTATTGCCCACAGGGAGCCCCACACCCAGACACAGCAGCCCAGATGTGCCCCCCTGGCCTGTGGTGCCTCTGGCAAGGGAGCAGCACGAGGAACTGCAGGACCTTGCAGACAATTCCTGAAGCACTTGGAGGATGATCCTGCACCCCAAGGGATGTTCCCATGGTGCCAACTCAGGAACTGAAATGGGGAGTGGGGCCAGAGAGGAAAGGGCAAACAGGGATGGTCTATTTGCAGGGGAGGGAACAGGGATGGGCAAGAGGAAGAAATTTGGATCAGGAAGGAGTAAAGAAAGCAAAGGTGAAGCAAAAGAAATGCTCAGGGCAGTTTGTGGGTGGCTGCCAGGCAGCCCTGGCTCAGAGCAACAACATATGCAGTGGGGCAGGAAACTCACAGCTCATGGGAACAAACTTTCTGGTTGACTTCAGAGCCCACAACAAAGCTGAGTGGTTTCCCTGCCGGCCCCCAGCCCTTGCTGGCCCCAGGGGCTGATGGCATTTGTGCTCACTCAGCTCCATGTCCCCACAGCAGCACCATGGGGGTGCTGACCCTGCTGTGTGCAATGCAAACAGGGGCTCCTGAGCCAGTGCTGCCGTGTGTGTGCCTGCAAGGATGCGGCTCCTGTGTGAGCTGGGGGAGAGGCCAGGGCTGCAGAGGGGGGATGTTGTTGGCAGGTGCATGAGGACGCTCTGGGACGCTGCCCTGGGGTGTCCAGCACAGTGGGGATGGATCAGCCCCTGCTCTGCTGCTCCTTGCCAGGGTGTCCCCCTTGCAGGGAGCTTGCAGAGCACCAGCCATGCTGTTTGCCCCTCTTCTGCCCATGGCCAGCCTGGGGCTGCTCCCGGGGCTTTTCTGTGCTCAGCATTGGGCTGGCCAAGTGTTGTGGAGAGAGCCTGGCCAAGGAGCCTGGAGCCCCCAGGCCCTGGCCTGAGGCGTCAGTGCTGCCCCAGCAGTGCCCATGGCCTGTCCCTGCTGCAGCCCCAGCACTGCCACCCCCAGGGCTGTGCCTGGCCCCCAGAGCACTCAGGCCCTGCAGCAACACGAGGGCCAGGAGGGCAGCGGGGCAGTGGCACGGGAGCAGCACTGGCAACACCAAGTGCTGCTGCTGCTGCTGGGCACAGCTGCTGTGCCAGCACTGATCTACCCCTAGCACTGCACACAGACATTGCTGCTGCAGCTCCAGAGAAGTGAACAAAAGAGGCATCTCTAGAGAAAACTTTGCTGGAATAGCCTTTAGTTCACTGAAAGCCACCCAGAGCACAGCTACTCATTTACACAGTCAGTGCCCTGATGGAGACATAAAATCCAGAAATGGCAGGAAAAAAGCATTGATTTAGGGACAATATTAAAAAAACAAACAAACAAACAAACAAAAAAACCCAACCAAACTATAGGCACATTCAAAGTTTACTTTCATAACCAGTGATTTTCAGGAATTAGCAACCATTTTAATGCTTCCTAAATATTCGAGTCATCAATGTCCACATGGCAGCCTTGAGCTCCTGGTTCCTCAGGCTGTAGATCAGGGGGTTCAAGGCTGGAGGAACCACTGAGTACAGAACTGACAGTGCCAGATCCAGGGATGGGGAGGACATGGAGGGGGGCTTCAGGTGAACAAATGTCCCAGTGCTGATAAACAGAGAGACCACAGCCAGGTGAGGGAGGCAGGTGGAAAAGGCTTTGTGCCTTCCTTGCTCAGAGGGGATCCTCAGCACAGCTCTGAAGATCTGCACATAGGAGAAAACAATGAACACAAAACAAACAAGTCCTGAAGAGGCACTAACAGTAAGAAGCCCAACTTCCCTAATATAGGGTTTGGAGCAGGAGAGTTTGAGTATCTGGGGAATTTCACAGAACTGGCCCAGGGCATTGCCATGGCACAGGGGCAGGGAAAATGTATTGGCTGTGTGCAGCAGAGCATTGAGAAAGCCACTGGCCCAGGCAGCTGCTGCCATGTGGGCACAAGCTCTGCTGCCCAGGAGGGTCCCGTAGTGCAGGGGTTTGCAGATGGACACGTAGCGGTCGTAGCACATGATGGTCAGGAGATAATACTCTGCTGACATGAAGAACATATAAAAAAAGAGCTGAGCAGCACATCCAGCAAAGGAGATGTGTCTGGTGTCCCAGAGGGAATTGTGCATGGCTTTGGGGACAGTGGTGCAGATGGAGCCCAGGTCGCTGAGGGCCAGGTTGAGCAGGAAGAAGAACATGGGGGTGTGCAGGTGGTGGCCGCAGGCTACGGCGCTGATGATGAGGCCGTTGGCCAGGAGGGCAGCCAGGGAGATGGCCAGGAAGAGGCAGAAGTGCAGGAGCTGCAGCTGCCGCGTGTCTGCCAATGGCAGCAGGAGGAAGTGGCTGATGGAGCTGCTGTTGGACATTTCTTCACTCTGGACATGGTGGACTGTTGAATGAAGACATTGTAAAGTCGTGACCAACTCCTTTGACTCAATCCTATGCTATTTTCTTAGGAATCCCCTCAAAATACTGCTCTTCTTGTTGGGGTAACTTTGCTAAACCTTTTTCAGTTTGGGTATCTGTTGATGCTGATTTACTGCGTCATCCTCAGAATTGCTCTCAGCCAGAACACTGAGAAGCCCAGAAGGAAAACAGGGCTACATTTGACACTGTGCAGTCAGCCCTGCTGGTCCCACACTCTTGCACTTTGCTCATTTCCCCTCTCTCTATTTCATTGTGATTGCCTTTAAAACATTCTTGAAAAACTAAGTGGACTTTGAAGGCTCCAATTTCAAAATACTTTACCACAAAGTCTTTTTAATTTTTTTGCAGATAGACAGAGAGATACCAAGGGTTGTTCTTGCTCTCTGCTGCCTGGAGTTGTGCCTACTTGGAGAGGCTTCTCTCTATCCAAGCCTTGTCCCTGCCAGTGCTCTCAGAGCCCAGCCCAGCTCTGGGGGCTCAGCTCTGCCCTGCACACCCCTCCCAGCACAGGGCACTGCCCAGGGCCATCTCCCTGCCAGCAGGGCCTTAAGGGCAGCTCACACAAACTGAGATGCTGCAAGCCAAGGTGCTGCTGCTGCTGTCTGGAGGCACAGGAGGGTGAGGAGGCACTTTGTGAGGGAGATGTGAGGCAGATCTGCCGAAGCCCAGTGGGACAGTGCAGGAGTGTCAGTGACACAGACACACCTGACAGCCCCTTTGCCTTGCCTTGAGGAGAAAGCTGAGAGCAGCCCTGGCCGTGCAGCACCATCTCCACAGCAGGAGGAATCTGCCCTGATGGGGGTGGCTCCTTGCACCTCCAACTTCTCCCCACAGTCGATGGGGAGCTGCCAGGCAGGCTGAGAGCTGTCCCTGGCAGGTGGCACATGGCCTGGGCTGGCCAAGAGCCCTGAGGGCTGCAGGAGCTGCTCTGCAGGACAGCCCTGGGCAGCCCTGGCTGCAGCCCCAGCTTCAGCCCCTGCAGCCGTCCCTGGCAGCAGGAGCCGTCCTGCCCTGTCCCTCTGACGATGCCCAGGGCAGCCCCGCTCTGCAGAACATCCTCCTCCTCCTCCTCCTCCTCCTCCTCCTCCTCCTCCTCCTCCTCCTCCTCCTCCTGCGCCTCAGAGAAACTGGGAGAGTCCTCCTGACACATCCCCCCGGCTGTGGGCTGTGCTGGCTCCAGGAGATGCCTCCAGGAGCACAGGGGACATTGCCCTGCACCCACACACTCACCATGTCCAGGGCTGTGAAGATGTTTCCCCAAGTGCAGTCTCAGCTCAATGTCTTCCCAGTCCTGATTGCCTTGAGCCTGTCTGTGCCTGGCTCCTGTGCCCTCAGTGCCTGCAGGCAGTGCCCTCAGCCCTGCTGGGCTGGCAGAGGAGCTGCTCCTCAGCAGAAATGTCTTTTTGAAGCTTCTCTTGGTTTACCTTGGGAGCTGCCTCTGTGCCAGGAGCCCGGCCCAGATCAGCAGCCCAGACACAGCACAAGGACTTGAATGAATCTCTTGGGGCTTAGTTCTTGTTTATATCAGACTCAGTCCCTTAGAGAATGTTCAAAAAATTTCTCAAGAGCTCAAAATTAACTTTAAACACTGAAATTTCTTGAAGGTTTAATGGATTCCACTGAGGGTTATGACTGAGAAAGTGTCGCCAGGTTCCAGATAGAACATTGAAGGCTCTGATGACAGGTGGGGACAAACAAGGGAAAGGTGTCTCTGATGCTGAGCACACCTGGATGTGTTTCAGGAATGCAAAGGGCCAAGGACTGAGCCCCAGCCCCTGGCAAGGCAGATCCTGTCCCTCCCTCATTGCTCAGGGCTCTTCCCGGCCCACTGGGCTCTGGCCATGTGCAATGCCAAGGGCAGCACCATGGGGCGGCCCCTGCCAGGCTGCTGAGCAGGGACAAGGAGGCAATGAGGCCCCAGCACAGCAAGGCTCACTTGTCCCCTGCTGGCCTCAGGCCCAGGGCCAGCCTGCATGGCCCAAGTGCTGCAGGAGTTGGCTGTGTCAGGGCCTTTCAGCTACTGCCCATCCCTGTGCCCTCTGCAGCCCAGGCTGTCCTACGGTGTCCATGCCCTGTGCCTCTGTCCCTGCAGGCTGTCGTCATCCCCCGGCTGCCCCACCTCGCTGGCCCCTTCCTTTGCTGACAGCTCTGCCTCCTGCCTGCCTCTGCCTGGACACACAGAGCCTTGGCCTTGACACCAAAAGGGTTTAATTCAAGTTTTACTGTGCCTATGTTCCTGTGAACTTCATGTGCCTATGAACTTTCAGCAGAGAAACAAGGCATTGTGGGGCTGCTTTCCCAGATGGGACAGTTGGAAGAAATGAAGAAGACATCTGGCTCAAGGCTGCAGTGATAGAAAAATCACAGACTGTAACTGGGAAATAGGCATGACTTCTATGGAAATGGGTAAATTGTAATGCACATGTAGTGACTGAAGTTAAGCCACACGCTTTTAGAATCACATGTCCGCATGAGGTTAGGTGTTATCCTTTGCTGGACCTCAGGCCTGAATAAATTATGCCCTTTTAAACACCAGATTAGTTTCAAAGAGTCTTATTCTTATATATTGGAGATTTGGTAACATTGTGGCCTCAGGGACCCAAGGAGTCCACTGTGACACTGTGGAATCTCATGGCACAAAGGCTCCATTGTGACACAATAGAATCTCATGGAACCAAGGGGCCTTTTTAACCCTGTGGGGCTGCATGAAACCAAAATCCATTTGGACACAGCGGGGCCCAATGGCACTGATGGTCCATTGTGATAGTGCAGATCCATGGAGACCATTATGACACCACAGAAACGCCTGGAACCAAAATTCCATTGTGACAGAGAAAGGTCTCATGGAACCAAGGGGCCATTGTGACACAGCAGGGCCTGACAGAACCAAGGAGTCCATGGTGACACTGTGGAGCCTCATGGAACAAAGGGTCTGTTGTTACACTGGGGGCCCTGTGGAAGCATGGAGACCATTCTGATACTGTGGTGCTCCATTAAACAAAGGGGCCATTCTGACAGTGCCACCCCTCACGGAACCAAGGGCCCAATTGTGTCACAGTGGGGCTTTATGGAACCAAAGGTCCATTGTGACACTGCAGGGCCTTGTTTAACCAAGGGGCCATTTTAGCACAGCAGGGCCTCATGGAATCAAGGGGACCACAGTGACAGTGTGGGGCTCCATGGGATGAAGGGTCCATTCTGACACCATGGAACCAAGGAGGCCATTTTGAAGCAGTGGGGCCTCATGGAACCATGGAGACCATGATGACACTTTGAGGCCTCATCTAACCTAAAGACCATTGTGGCACTGCAGGAACTCATGGAACCAAGGGCATAATAGTGACACTGTGAGGCTCCAAAGGACCAAGGGGGCATTCTGACACTGCAGAACCAAGGGTCCATTGTGACACAGCATGACCTCATGAAAGCATGGAGGCTATTTTAAAAGTTTGAGGCTTTTTTAAACTAAAGGGCCATCGTGACACTTCAGAGCCCTGTGAAACCAAGGGGACCCTAGTGACACTGTGGGGCTCAATGGGACCAAGCTGTCACTGTGACACTGTGGGGTGTCACGGAACCAATCGTCTGTTGTGACACTGCAGAGCCTTATGGAATCATGGAGACTACTGTGACACAACAGATCTCATTGAACAAAGGGGCCATTGTGACACTTTGCAGCCCCACGGAACCGAGGAGTCCATTGTGACATTACTGGGGCTTGCCAGGCCAAGGGGCAATTGTGGCACTGTGTGGCACGGTTATGGGGGGCAATTGTGGGGGTTTAGATTAGTCCCTGCCCTTTTCCCAGGCCTCTGGCAGCAGGCAGTGTCTTTATTGAGGTGGTCAGCACCCAAAAACTCACTCTCATTTGCAATATCTTTTATAATGGCTAATTCGGTCTATTATAGCATGAATTCTTTATTTAATAGACAGAAAACTAACAGATGTAAGACTTAAACTAATACTGCACAGGAATAAGGACAAAAAGAGACTTCAACCAGCTATATACAGCACGAGGTTAAAGGTACCTCTTAATATTACAGCTAGCAAAGATATAACTTAGGATTTATTGTATCTTACCATCCAATTGTTGGTGGAGTCTCATATCGAGATCCTTTCCCTCAATCCCCAGGGAAGTACCCCTGGAATCTGTGTGCAAACTACAAGAAGAAGCCCTTTACACCTTCAGGGTGTGCATGTGGTGGCTTCTGCTTCTGTGATAACTCATATGTATTTTAGTTTGTAAAACAGTGTCTCTCAGTCAAGAATATTTCTTTTATCTCTTCCCACATCTGCTCTCCAGACTAAGATGTTGATTCTGAGCTGAGGCCTGAGCCCTTTTGGCCCCAGAGATGATCCCTTGCTGGGTCTCTCAGCCCGGGTTATCTCTTTATGCACTGTGTGTGGTAGGGGTGGGTGGACGTCCTGCCACAGGCACCCCTGAACCAAGGAGACCTTTGTGACCCTGCAGGGCCCATGGAGCTAAGGGTTCATGTGACAGTGGGGGACCCCATGGAATCACTTTCTATATGCCTTTACTGTAATCATTATATGTACAGCTTCTATCTCTCAGCTAAGCTCTTAACCATTTGATTTTTGCTTCAAAGTGTTGAGTGGAGAAAGCTCAGATTTGCACAAGGCTGCTCTGAGTCCAAGGGGTTAGATGAGGGAAATGGTGGCACATGGGCAAGGACAAAGTGTCATTGATTGTCAGCCAAAAAGGGTCTTAATTTTCATATCTGTTCAGACTGCATTAGGAGGTGCTGGGGATCAATATAACTGGAGATTGCTGATATAAATCCATACACTGGAAAAGAATAAATGGCAAAAAAGATATTCACTCTTTTTGTTTTTAAATAAAATATGTTTTGAATGGAGTGGAAGTCCTGCTTTATGCTCAGGTTTCTAGTAGTAGCTCTGTTTCAGGTGACTTGTAGCCCAAATTGCTCCTGCTCTCATGTTCTTTAGAATGGCTGATTAGGTCTATTATAAAAGGAATTATTCATTGAATGGACACAAGATTAACAGACAAGAGACTTTAAATAGACTACTTACTGCACAGGATAAAGAAAAGAAGTACAGGTAGATACAAACACAGTGCACAATAAAGTTCCTTAGTTCCCTATTACAGCTAGTGAAGAAATAGCAGAGATCAGGATTCAATGTAACTTACCACCAAACTGATGAGGGAGTACACAGGCAGCCCTTTCACTCAGCTTCCACAAAAGGAACCACAAAGTTGCATCCACACTTGAGAGAGAAGCCCTACCTGTTTGCAGGGACTATGCAGAAGATTTTTGCTTGGTGAAAGTTCTGTGTGGCTTTTCTAGTTTATAAAGTGAAGTGTGTGTCACTCAGAAATTCAAGGCTCATCTCCCTTCAGCTGCTCTCAAGGCCAGATGTTCATGGTCAGCTGGGAATTCCACCCCCCTGGCACCAGAGAGAACTCAGGACAGGACAGATGTCCGGCCTGGGTTATCTCAGCAATTCCTGAGAGGGGGAAGATGCCCTGAGTGATGGCCCCAGCTGATGGACAGAAGAGATGAGCTCTGCTGGGCCATAGGGGAAGTCCTGCTGCAGGAACCTCATGGAACCAAGGCTCTGTTGTGACAGATCAAGTCACAAAAAATGGGGCTTCTTGGAACCCAGGAGAACATTGTGGGGCAATGGAAACTGATGGAGCCAAGTGTCAATTGTCAGAACAGAGAGGCCTCATGGAACCCAAGTGACCCAAGGGACTCCATGGAATCTCATGGAACAAACTGTCAGGTGTAACACAGCAGGGTGTCATGGAACACAGGTGCCACTGGGACATTGCCATTGCTCATGGAACCAAGTGTCCATTGTGACACAACTGGGCATAATGGAACACAGGAGACCACTGTGACACAAGGGAATCTCAAGAAACCAAGACTGCATTGTGAGACAGCAGGGTGTCAGGGAACCAAGGGAACCATTGTGAGGCAATGGAATGTCCTGGAAGAACAGGTAGATTTTCAAGAGAGCAGGACCTGATGGAACCCAGGTGCCAATGGGACATTTCCAAGGCTCATGCAAGCAAGCATCCATTGTGACAGAGCCAGGCCTAATGGAGCAAAGAAGAACATGGTTACCCAATGGAATCTGATGGAACCAAGTGTCCACAGTTTCACAGTGCTGCCTTATAGAGTGGTGGAGACCATTGTGTTGCAATTGAATATGCTGGAACTGTTGTGACAAATGTGGGCTTTATGAAACCAAGGAGACCACGGTGATGCAATCAAATCTCAAGGAAACAAGGGTCAATTGTGAACACATCAGATGCTCAGGAAAATAAGGAGAACAGTGTAACATAGTGGAATCTCATGGAACCAAGTCTTTATTTTGACAAAGTGGGACTGAATAGGAGACAGGTGCCATTGGGACACTGCCAGCTCTTGTGGAATCCAGTGTCCATTGGGACACAGGGCAGGTCATGGAAACTTAGGGAGCGTTGTGATGCAACAGAACCAAGGGTCAATTGTGACAGAGAGGGGCCACATGGAACACAAGGGCCATGGAAATATTGCCAGGCCTAATAGAAACAAAACTCCACGGTGGCAGAACAAGGTCTCGTGAGATCTGGGAGAGCACTGTGAAACAATGGAATCTCATGGAAGCAAGTGTCCATTGTGACATGGCAGGGCCTGATGGCACCTATGTGCCACTGGGTCATTGCCAAGGCTCGTGCAAGCAAGGCTCCACTGTGACAACAAACAGCCTCATGGCACCCTGGAGGACATTGTGTCACAGTGGAATCTCATGGAACCAAAGCTCCATTGTGACAAAGAGTGGCCTGATGGAAACCCAGTGCCACTGGGACATCTCCAGCCTTGAAGGAAGCAAGTGTCCATTTTGACACAGCACAGCCTTGTGAATCACAGGAGAGCACAGTGACACCGTGGAATCTTGGGGAACCAAGTGTCAATTGTAAACCCATGGAAGCCAGGAGACCATTGTGACACTGTGGAATTGCAAGGAAGCAAATGTCCACTGTTTCATGTTTCATGTTGTGGCCTCACAGAGCGCTGGAGACCATTGTGACAGAATAGAAAAATGTGGAGCAAAGGCTCTTGTAAGAGTCAGTCTGGAGTTTCCCTCATTTGCCTCATGACCATCGCGAGGATAGAGGCTGTCCCAAGGACCCCCACCCGCTTCTGGACAGGAGTTCTGGCCTGGCCGAGGTGGATGCTGGCCAAGGGACTGTTTGCTGGTGCTCTGTGCTTGCTGTGCTGTCCACGGTACAGAGCCTTTGAACAGGTACTGCACCTACAGCTGCTTCTCGGAGCACCACTGCATGTTCTGTCTCGAGCACCTCACAATGGCCCATAAATCTCCCACCTCTTGGCCAGACTCTACTCACTTTGGAAAAGGACTATAAGAAAGTGACCCTCTGGAGAAGCCTTTGAGATCTCCCCACAGAAGACGTGTCTATTGGCTGGGACCACCAGGACACCGGAGTCTCTTGGGCCAGACCACGAGGACATCCGTCTCATCTGTCAGTAGCTATTCCCCATTCTCCCCTTTCTCTAACTAACTCAGAAAACACTTCATAAATGCAGCAACATGTTGCATATTCATAGACCTTCATGCATTATTCAGAATCATTCTCTCCAACCTGTCAATCATTATTTTTTCCTGCCCTGGGGTTCTGGTGTTCCATAATCCAAGAATGTGAACAATTTCTTGATTATCTTTTTTCCATTCCCTGAGTTAGGTACATGAAGAAAAGATTTTACATCAAAATGTTGTAGTCCAAAAAAATACATTTATCACTACTATTTATAAGTTCTGTTAATCACAGAGCTATAAGAAACTATGTTCATACAGCAAAGTTTTCCAACAGATAGCATTCATTTTAATATTTGCAAAAAGACAATAATATAATATGTACTTATAACACATCTAGGATTCAAATTTCTTTTCTGAGTCTGGAAGAGTCATAGCTGGGGCACCAATCACTTTGTTATTTTTCATTTTCTCAGCTTTTGTTCCTTTTCTCCTGTCTATACCACAACCTTGAGGCTATTGAGGTTTAGAAAGCGATACAATGTCATAGGTAGAAGAGAATCCTCAATCCAGGTCATGCAAAATATCCTATTAATGCTCAGAATTCTTGCACCTCCTTTTCAGTCCTGGATTACTTCCGAGATTCTCCAGACCCTCTCTGGGTCAATACACCACAAACCTACAGTCAAAATACATCCCAAATATTTAACTATTTTTTAGAGCATTTGCTCTTTTATTTTCAAATAATCAAAGATGCTGTTTGGCTGAACATTCAGCCAATTCGCAGAGGCTTCTTCTACCACTTCTTGTCCTCCTGATTGCAGCAAGTCATCTACATCCTGTATTAACCCAATCCCTGGGGGTGGGGTAAATTCTTGTGATGTTTTCTGCAAGGCTTCCCCGAATAAGGCTGGTACTTCCGTGCAACCCTGCAGAAGGACCGTCCATGTCTTTTCCATTTTCCCTTCTACCTCTTGTTCCCAGTCAAAGGCAAAATACAGTTTACCATCCTGTGTGAGTGGGCATCCCCAGAAAGCATCTTTGCCATCAAGGAGTGAATGGTGGCAGTGTGAGGAGGGAACCTGGTTCAGGATGGTGTAAGGATGTGAGAGCCCCTGGGTGCTGGGGCCCCCTTGGGCCCTGGGGTTCATCCCTCAGGGGCTGTAGAAACTCTGCCATGGCCATGGCCTTGGCCTTCCCCTTGGCCTTTTCCTCATCCCTTCTTGCATTCCCCTGCTGTGCCTTTGTGACCAAGTGCTCCAGGGGCTTCTTCTGCCCCTCCTGCAGCCCCCTCAGTGCCTGGGGGTGCTCATCCTATGACAGCTGCTGAGCTTTCTGCAAAATCATTCCTTTCTGCAGTAAGCCAAGGAAAATGCTTAAAAGCTAATCTCGATCCTTGCACGTCCAATGCCCATTTCCCAGCTGTTCCTTCCTGCTGCTCCTTGTGCTGTGGCTGCCGTGGCCAGCCCGTATCCCAGAGCCGGTGCCTGTCCTGCCGCAGTGTCCAAACGCGGCCCCCCCGGCGGGCAGGGCCGGCAGCTCCACGGGGCCGGGCAGCGGCCGGGGCATCCCGCAGCCTCCTGGGGGCCGGGGGCCACTGCCGGGCCTGCAATTGCCGGCGGCTGCTGGGCTCAGGCAGCGCCCGGCGCTGAGCCCCGGCTGCCCCACAGCCCCGGCCCGGCCCCGCAGCTCCCCACAGGCCCCCAGCCCGTGCTCCCGGTGCCGCCCCTCTGCGCCCGCTCCTGCCGCTGCCAGCACAGAGAAACCCCCTGCAATCCTCACCTCCTTGTGTGCCTGTCCTGGCAACCGCGGATACAAACGATCTGGATCAGATGGCAACTTCTGAGGATAAGAGCCTGCTGAAAAAATGCCCCTCCTCAGTATTTTTCTCTTCCTCGTCTTTTACATCATCCTTTTTCTTGCCACATAGATTCCTCCTGCTGCTTCTTGCCTGAGCCATATTCCTGCACACTGCCCTTCACCCAATCCCTTCCCAGCACACCAACAGCATCCATCTCCTGTGGTCTCAATCCCTTCTGGATTTCCCTTATTGGCCCCCTGGGGGTCCATGTCCTTGATTCTCTCTGGGACAATGTGCAAACTCCCTCAACATGCTCCCAAGGGACCCTTCAGAGATATTTTGGGATCATCTTCCCTTTTGCCGGGAGCCCTTCCTGGCTTTCCCTTTCTACCCTCCATGGGTGCCCTGCCATGTTTAGTCCCCGAAGATCCCACTGTAGTCACTGCTGAGATTTTCAGTGCTCTCTGGCTGCCGACTCTTCCCAGCCCCCCTGATCTGTCACTCGTCTGTCTCCCGGCCCCAGCGCCCCCCGCCAGGGGAATTTGGGGAGGTGGGAGCGGGGAGCGCCAAGGCCGGGCCCCCCCGCGCTGTGGTGGCGGCAGCGGCTGCAGTGGGGAGCGAGTGCGGGCGGGAGCGGCCGAGAGCCCAGCGCTGCCCCAGCCCGAGCTGCCCCAGCTCCATCGCTGCCCCTGCGCTGGGATGCTGTGGGTTTGGGGGGAAGAGGGAGCCGGCAGTGGGTGCTGAGCCTGGGGGCAGCAGGAGAAGGGAAGGAGAAGCAGGCTTGGAGAACAAAATGGTAAAAGAATGCACGTGGGAGGAGAAGGTGGGATTGTGCAGGAGAAGGAAGAATAGTAGGACGAAGAGGAGTGCGAGGAAGAGTAGGGACACAGGAGGAGGAGGAGGCGGAACAGGAAGCAGCTCAAGGTTCCACCCCTTTCTGTATCTGCAGCCTCTCCCCCAGCCCCAAGAGCGTTGCACTCCCCACAGGCACCAGGTGACCAGGAAGAAAAATCCACTCTTTTCAGTGGGGTGAATCTTGGCGTTTCTTAGCTTTATTGGGCTAAATGTCGGTGCTTTTGTTACTTTGGGGGGCCTGAATGTTTATATTTTGGAGGGAGTTTTGGCTGAATCTTGATATTTCGAGTAATTTTGATCTGTGTCGTGATGTTTGGAGGGTTTTTGTTTTGAATCTTGGTGTTTTGGTGGTTCTGACAGACACAAGATGCCCAATGTCTTCCTGAGCTGCACTTGAGCAAGGAAGAGCTCCCCAACCCAAGGCCCTCTCCTCTTGTTTTCTCCCAAACCAGGATATTTTGTTCCCAAGGTGTGGGCAGATGGAGGAGGAGGAAAAGCCCCAGAGTTTCCTCAGGAGGAGGGGCTGCAAACCCATCCTGGGGAGCTGTGAGGAGCAAAGACCCTCCCTGTGCCGGGAAGGCGGCCGGAGATTCAGTCAGAGCTCAGAGGTGGTGGAGAAGGCTCATGGAGGGGAGAAGCCCCACAGGTGCTTGGAATGTGGGAAGGATTTCAGCTCCAGCTCCAGCCTGATCCGGCACCAGAGAATGCACACTGGGGAGAGGCCCTACGAGTGTGGGGAATGTGAGAAGAGCTTTTGGACAATATCTTATCTGTTGCAGCACCAGGTGATCCACACAGGAGAACGGCCCTACACCTGCTTGGAATGTGGGAAGAGCTTTGGGTGGAGCTCCAGCCTGAGAAAACACCAGTGCATCCACACTGGGGAGAGGCCCTACGAATGTCCCAGGTGTGGGAAGAGGTTTCAGAGCAGCTCCAATCTCCTCAGACATGAGCGGATTCACACAGAGGAGAGGCCCTTCCGCTGCCCCGCCTGCGGGAAGGGCTTCAAGCACAACTCCACCCTCACTGCCCACCGGAGCATCCACACGGGGGAGAGGCCCTACGAGTGTCCTGAGTGTGGGAAGGGCTTCTCCACGAGCTCTCACTTGACCCAGCACCAACGAAGCCACCAATAAAGGAAGCCCTGTGATTGCCCCGAGTGCGGGAAGAGCTTCGTGCTCTGCTCCAGCTCCATCCCTCATGGGAGGATCGGTGTTGGATGATCCCCAGTGACCCCCGTTGGGCAGAGCCCTGGTGATCCATGGTCCTGGTGATCCGTGTTGGGTGGGGTGAAGGGGTTGGAGAGATTTCTCTCCCTTCTCCTTGTGCTGCTGTGATGTGGTTGGTAATAAATTCCCTCCCTGTGCCCAGGCTGGGTCTGTTGTTCCCGTGCCGGTGCTCGGGACGGGATCTCTCCTGTTCCTTCTCTCAACTCCCGGGCCTCTCCTCAGCCAATCAGAGAATGCGATGAAGAAGATTCAGCCAATCAGAGAGAGCAGCTGTGATGACTCACCGGTTGCCGGGCAGACCCGCAGCACCCAGTGTTCCCCACCTGGGCCCCACCCTCCCCGCCCAATCACGATCCCCCCGCGGGGTCCCCCCAAGTCCCTCCCCAGTCCCGCCCCACAATAAACGGGACTGCGGCAAACTGGGAAGATTTATTTGGAACACTGGGAGCAGCTGAGCTGGGGCAGAGTGACTGCGGGGCTGGGGGGACACACAACACTCCCAAAATCAGCGTGGGGGTGGAGCAGGGGGTTCTGGCTGGGCTCGAGGCCACGGGGAGGGGCTGAAGCCGCTGCTGGGTCAGGAGCTCTGTGGGCAGAGAAAAGGGGGTGAAACTGAGCCAGGGGTCCTCAGGGAGAGCACACACACTCCGGGACCCCCCGTCACCTTCTTGCACAGGTAGAAGCCGAGCCCCAGCGCCAGGAAGACAAAGCCCAACAAGGAGACCCTGATCCCCATCAGCACCCACCAGCTTTGGGCGGTGTCTGGTGGCGTCTCTAGGGGGTCTGCAGGGGCCAGGACCCCCCAAAACCTCTCACAGATACCCAAATCCCTTCTAATCACATTCTCAATTGCTGCCAGCCAAAGTCAGGATTCCCTGAAACCTCTTCCCAGTCTCTTCCCAGCCTACCCAGGATCCACCAGATCCCCTCCTGTCCTTCTCAGGATCCCATAACCCCGTCCCATTTGCCCCCGACCACCCCAGGACCCCCAGTCTTTCTCCCAGTCCCTTCCCAGCCCCACCAGGACTCACCAAGACTCTCCCAGCCTCTTTCCAGCACAACCAGCCTCATTCCAACTCCTGCTTTCCAATCCCTGATCTTTTCCCAGCCCCACCCAGTTCACTCAAATCCCTCCCAATTACACCCAGCACCCCCAGACTCCATCCCAGTGCCCACCAGGACCCCTGGAACCCCATTCCACCCTCCACAGCATCCTTTAAACTCCTCAGCCCTTCCAGATCCCTGAACCATGCTCCCAGTTTTAACCAGGCTCTCTCAAACTCACTCCCAGTTACTTCCAGCACACCCCACTCCCTCTCCCAGCCTCCTCAGTGCCTCCCCCACTCCCCCCGCACTGTGGGGTCCGGGCCGTGCCCCAGTGCCGGCTCAGGGGGTGCTCCAGGCTGACGTGCTCCGCCTGGCAGCTGGAGCTGACCCCGTGCCAGGGGAGGTTTCCAGCTCCTAGTGCTGCTGGAAACCAGGTCGGTGGCCACCACATGCCCTGAGAGCTCCTGCTTGCCCTGGAACCAGCTCAGCTGGATCTCGGCAGGGGAGAAATCCATCACAGAGCAGAGCAGGCAGCTGGGGCCGGGCTGGGAGTTGGAGAGAACCAGTGAGATGGACTCACTGAGGGGTACTGGGAGAGAGTGGGGACACACTGGGATCAGCTGGGGGGAACTGGGAGGGATGAAAGAGGGCTGGTATGGCACTGAGAGTGACTGGGAATGAAACTGGATAGAGTGGGGCAACACTGGGAGAGAGTGGAGTGGATTAGGGCAAAGGGAGTGGGTGGTCGTCTGGGATTGGACTGGAAAAGGACTTGGAAAGATTAGGAAGGACTGGGAAGGCATTGGGAGACGGGGTGGAGGTCTGAGAGTGGGGTTAGAAGGACTGGGAGTGGACTGGGAATGGAATGGCTGTGGACTGAGGAATTGGGAGGGATTCTGGTGACACTGGGAGGGACTATGAGGACACTGGGAGAGACTGGGATGGACTGGGAGAGCCTCACTTGGGGTGAGGGGGCAGGAAGCCCCGGGGATGGGCACAAGAAGGGCTGACGTGTCTCGGGTGATTCCCAGGGAGGTTTTCAGGAGTTCCAGGGTCATTCCCAGGGCAGAGCCCGAGGGGACACGCTCTGCCCCACGCTCACCTCTGTGCTCCACGAGGAACGGGCTGGACAACTCGTAGTTGTGCCAGCAGTGCCTGTCCACCACAGCCCGTCTGTACTCCATCCATTGCAGGTCGCTGTTCCAGTACCTGGCAGCCTTCTGTCTCAATGAAGAGATGGAGCTGTCACCCCCGTGTCTGGTTGGTACCACCAGCACAGCCCACACGGCACCAGCACTGGCTGAGCTCCATGTCCAGGAGCAGCCATGGATGCCCACGGTGCGGGCAGGCAGGAGCCAGGCAGGGGCTGCTGTGACCAGCGGCGGGGCCCCGAGGGGCTGGGGGAGCCCGTGCTGAGCATCCCTGGGCGGAGGGCACATCTCCTTCAGTGCCATCATCTGGGCCTGGCCCTCCTCCAATGGCATGCCCAGGAAAAGAGGGGAGCCATGGAGAGCATCTCCAGTGACACAGCCTGACCAGCAGTGTCAGCAGGCCAAACAAAGGTTTTGCTAAGCAATGGCCCTTTGATGGAGCAAAACATTTACAATCAGGGCAGTCCATTCGTGCAGATGGGGGTACACTCTGGGGGTGCAGCTAAGGCCATGAGGTCACAGCAGGCTCTGGGGTCACAGCAGGCTGAGGTCACAGCAGGCTCTGGGGTCACAGAGGTCCCAGAGCCCTGTGGTTGCACAGCACCACAGGCACCGAGCAGTCAGTCCTTGAGCACAACTGCTGCGGCAGCAGCGGCGGCGGCGGCAGTGGTGCTGACATTGGGACAGCGGTGTCAGGACAGCGGGGGCAGCAAGAGCTGCGGGACTGGCACAGGACAAGGCACCGTGGCCCTTGCTCTGCGCCTCTTCCTCCTGCTCCTCCTGGCACTGGCCCTGCCTGCCAGGGCTGCCCAGGCAGCTCCGTGGCGAGCACAGGGAGCAGGTGAGCCGGCAGCCTGGCTCCCCTTTCCCGGGACAGCGCTCCCTTCTCCCCAGGGAGCGTTGGGGATGGTTTTGCATAGGGATTTAGGGAGGCTTTCCTCAATGGGAGGGAGAGAGCCCAGAGGGGCCCTGGGCTGTTCCGGTTTTCCCTCCAGGGATGTTGAACAGGGCATGGAGAGTGTGAAGAGTGACCATAGTCAGCCCAGAGCTCCCCAGGCCCCTCTGCAGCTTTGGCCATCTCCATTCACATCTGGCTCACACAGCTTTACCCGAGCCCCTTGCAGTGCCCAGTTCCCTAAGGCAGAAGAGCATCCCAGAACACCATGGAAATGGTTCTCATCTGTGCTTCCTTCTAGACTGAGATCGTGACATGGTTTATTTTGAAAAACTGCTGAATGACAGGATGAAGATTCTAGAGCATGGTGGAGGCAAGTTCTCAGTGCACCTTTCCTGACAAAATAATTCCTGTCACTGTGGCAAGAGCTCACTCCTGTGATGATTCCTTTACATAATCTCAGGGTTGAGGCATTCTGTAAACCATGCCCTGCTCCCTTCTGGAGCCCTGACTAGTCCCACAGGATTGCTGCCAGTGGGAGGAAGGAGCATTTAGCTGTCAATGCTCTTCCCGTGTGCAATGCCAGTGTCTCCTTCCGTGTGCTCTGTGCAGCCTCAGAGAAGATCAGAGAGGGAAAGGAAGGGAAGGGCCCAGGACTGTGTCCCTGGGCTGATCCTTGCATGGCTCCTTTGCCGGCCCCAGGCAGCCTGAGGATCTCCTGCAGTGCTGGGAGCTGTTGTGCTCTGCCTTTCTTTGCAGATGACCCTGTTGGGGAAGGTGATCTGGCTTCCCAACCCACGTTCAGGGATGAGTCTCTGGGAGATGGTGAGGGTAGGTCAAGGCCTTTCACCCTGAGGGAGCTGCCAGCTCAGAGCCCAAAGCTCGGCCAGGGGGCATCGCTGCAGGTGCCAGGACAGAGCCGTGCACGTGTGTGCCCTCGCCCTGTGCAATCCCCTCACTGCTCCTGAGGCTCAGACCTGGCAGCTGTTTGAGAGTGAGGGCCCTGGCTCTGGCTCAGAAGCCCAAATGTTTCTTGAACCTAATCCATGACTTTGCCAAGGATTGCCTTCTGAAGGTGCAGCCTATCCAATGGGGAATAGTTCCATCTGATCCAGCTGTCCCTTTTTCTTTCTCAAGTGATGGACCAAAAGTCTGTGCAGAAGGAGCCCCATTTCAGAGGCAGCAGTGGGCCGGTGCCAGCCTCTACTGCAGGTGGGGAAGTGATGCCAGACACGGGCACAGGCACAGGAGGTCATTGCTGTGCCAGGCTCAGCCCTGGGCAGGGCTGTGTGGCAGCAGCTCTTCCCCCAGGGCCTGCCCTTGCACGGCCCTGCAGCAGCCAAAGCTGGAGGCGCCTCAGCTTTGAGGCCTCTGGAGCTCGTTCCCAGCTCCTGGGAAACAGGACTCATGCACCAAGGTCCCTCCCGCTGCAGCTGCTCCTGGAGCTGCCCTGAGTGCCCAGAGGCCCAAGGCACAGGAGCAGCCCCGAGCGGGAGCCCTGCTGCGAGCCCAGGGCCACAGCCAGCCCTGGCTCCCGACTGGGCAGGGGCTGCACTGGGTCCTGACAGGGCCTGACTCTGTCCCCTTGGGCTGGGGGAGCTGTCCCGGGGCAGGGAGCCTCGGGGCTGGCAGTGGCTGCTCAGGGATGGGTCGGGCCCAGGTCCCTGGAAGGAGCAACTGCCCAAGCAGCTGCGCTGGCCCCGGGCTCTCCTCCCGGCCTTCTGGGCTTTGTTGGGTGGCACAGCCTGTGCCAAGGGGTGCCAAGGTGCCTGCAGGCCCCAGCTCTGCGGGAAACAGAGAATGTCCTGGCTGTGACCAGCGAGCTGCCAGCTCAGCAGTGGAGCACAGCAAGGACTCATGCTCCCCATTGATCACACAGATGCAGCCAGCACCTCAACACGTGTTCCTGATTCCCAGAAGGGCACTGGAAAGGGTTTCTGTCAGGGAACACGCTGCTGGCTAGAGTTAATGGCAGGCTTGGCTATTCCATGGCACACAGGTGATGGGGACCCCTGTAAGGCTGGCAGATGACTGGGGTCTGTCATGAGGCACACAGGTAGGGTATGGAGTTTTCCAATAAGATATGTGGGGTTTGGGTTCTTTGTCAGTGGTGCATGTGGCTGGGGTTCCTCCTGAGGTTTTTAGGGGATTTGGGATCCCTTCTATGGCGTACAGGTGACTGGAGAGCTCTGTAAGTTTGGCAGGGAGGTTGAGCTCCTCATGATTTACGTGGCAGTTTAGTGGTTGTTGTCAAAGCCTGCAGAGGAGCTGAGTCCATCCTAAGGTGGACAGGGGCTGGATTCTTTTGTGAGGCACAAAGGGATATTCTGGGCTCTCTGCTTGGTTTTGCAGGGATCCCTCATGAGGTGTGCAGAGGGGTTAAACTAGCCGTGTTTTTTAAGGCTTCTCAGCACAGCAAAGGGACACTGTGGCTCCAGACTGTGCAAAGTCGGCGGGAAGCTTCCTGCAAAGCCGGGCCCGGCCCGGGCCCAGCGGGCGGGCGGAGCCCATCCCTTGGGGGCCGGGCGGGGCCTCTGGAGCCTCCGCGCCCTGGTCGGGCCGGGTCCCGCGGCCGGGCCGGGCCGGGTCAGGGCCCCGGCGGGGAAGGGCCGCGGCCCCGGGCTGCGATGGGGCTGCCGAGCTGCGCCGGAGGCACAACAAGGGCCTGGCTACACCCTGGGCCTGTGCTGCAGCCACACACACATTGACAGCCACGGCCATTGACCTGGGCCTGTGCTCCAGCCACACACACATTGACAGCCACGGCCATTGGCCTGGGCCTGTGCTGCAGCCACACACACATTGACAGCCACGGCCACTGGCCCTGGGCCTGTGCTGCAGCCACACACACATTGACAGCCACTGCCATTGGCCTGGGCCTGTGCTGCAGCCACACACACATTGACAGCCACGGCCATTGGCCCTGGGCCTGTGCTGCAGCCACACACACATTGACAGCCACGGCCATTGGCCTGGGCCTGTGCTGCAGCCACACACACATTGACAGCCAGGGCTGCTCCCTGGGGCACAGGAGGCACCCGGGGCTATAACTGAGGCCGTGGTTTCTCACACTGAAGGGAGGTTGGCTCTGTTCATTCGGGGGGCACAGCTTAAATCCCAGTTACCTTTGTGCACCCCCTGGTGAAGTGTTGAGGGGCAGAGAGTTCCAACCCTTCTCACTGGGAAGTGTGGCTGATGATGTGGGGCTTTTTAATTTTTTTGCCCTTTAAATTTGTGTCCTGGCAGAGGGTTAAGTTTGCTTGCTTTCAGTAGGGCCCTTTTCTTCTTGGTGCTCAGTGGGGCTGCAATGCAGCCAGGGTTGAAGGAGGATCTCTGGCTGCTTGGGCCATGGTTGTGGGACACCTTGGTTTCATCCTTCTTTTGGCTGTCTTTTGTGGTGGTGCTTGTGCAGGCATTTTAGAGTAACTGGCTTCAGTTTGTTCATCTTGTCACCAACAATTGGGAATAAACCTCTTGAACAGCACTGTAGTATTAAGAGGCAGGCATGACTTTGTTGAAGTGCTGGATGCACAGGCCATTGGATCACAGGGCCTTCTTGGTGGGGTCTTCGGCACCCTGGTGGTCATTGAAGAAGGAAGCTGATTCTTCTGGCAAAAAGATTGTTTTCCATGTGTGGAAAAGAATCACCTTTCATTTTCCCCATCCATTTCTATACAAAATTATACAGCCAAGTGCATTCATATGTCTCTGTCTTATTACTCTATTTTTCTATCAATCTTACTTATCTATGAAATATTTTTGTGCATGAAAATGACTGGTGGACATTTTTGTGATATCATTAAAAGCCCTTTTTTAAATTTTAATTCTTTTCTACTGTTATGGTTGGTAAATACCTTCTTCCTTAAGCTATGTGCTGGCAATATTGGAGGTAGAAAATATAGTTTTATAGTTTTCTTGTCAAATTTTATTGCAGTATCTCCTGTCTAAAACCCCCTCAAAACCACATCAGCAGGCCAGCTACTGAGCAGAACTTACTGCATAGCAGCAGCTCATGTTTCTACAATGGAAGTGGCTTTTTTTCTTCTGCACATGTATCGAACACAACAAATTGAAAATCTGCTAACAGAGGAAAGAGCCTTGTTTAGTGTAGCCTGGACTTTGGAAAGGTGGTTGCTGTTAGATCAATACCCAACAAACTGCCTACATTTTTTGTTTTGTGACTGCTCTCTGGTGATTTTGGCCTGGCTTCTTTAGGAGGTTCAATTTTAACTTAGAAATGGCACAAGAGCACTCAGTGTGCTCCCGTGGAGCCAGTGCTGTCACAGGACAGATGGAGCTGGGACAAATGGCACATTGATTTTGATTTTGATCTCAACAAGAAGCCACCACAGCTCCTCATGATAGCAACCCCACAGACTGGAAATGGATCCATTAAAATGAACTCATCACAAAGCTTTTAACTGAAACTCTGACATATGGAGCTTGTTCAGTTCTGCCTCTGAGGAAGGGAGTTTGAAGACAAAGAGGTTTAGCAAGGAGATCCATGCACAGTGTCCTGGTTTTGGGCAAATTTGGGGGAAAACCTCCAGAAGGAGCCCCCAGACAGCAAACCCCACGACTCCTCCCCCCCCACCCCACCGGGTTCGGGAAGAATTTCCTCGGAGAAGAGTGGGAGAAAAAACCTGTTTATTTAACAAGCAAGACACTCCCCAGCACAGGGAAAAAAGACAACACCAGCTGACAAAAAAACTCTTTCACCGTTCTGAAGGGATGACAAACTCAGTCTCTCTGGCGAGTGGTCGCTCAGTTATCAGTCTGTGGCGCTGGGGATGACTGCTGCAGGTGACAAAGTGTAGCCTCCCGGTGTTTCTTGGGGTTCCCAGGTCCCCGTCCGTTCAGATGGTATCCAGGAGAGGGAGGGGACGGGGTGGAAGAGAAAACAGTCCAGGGAAAAAGTTGGACTGCCTAGCTGAACTAACTAATAAGCAGAAAGCAAGGGCAAAGCGAAGGAAAGAAAAAGGCAGAAGCGAGCAAGCAGGCAAGCAAGCAGGCAAGCAAGCAGGCAAGCAAGCAAGCAAGCAAGCAAGCAAGCCGAGCTAAAACCTCTCCTAAACATAGACCATGGGGGAGGTGAGCCGGCTGATAACAAGACAAAACAAAGCTTCACTCTCAGACTCAGTCCTGGAAGCACAGGACATAATACCAAACATAATCAGGACACACGATTGGAGATAGAAACACCATAACATCACCCTAGGACATTCCACCCCTTATCTCCATATCGTGAACATACTAAACAGCATGTAAAAACTTCAGCAAGTAGAAATTTCCATCTTTCACTTATTCGGACACATTTTCTTCCATCTCACTTGCTCAGACCTTTGACACTTACATATTTCCTTCTGTCTCATGCTGCCTCACCCCACAATCAGATCTCCCTGAGGCACACATCGTGTTGTTCCATCTCTCTGCATTACCCACCATGTACAACCTGGTCCTTGAGCAAAGACAATCCCACGAATGGGTTTGTCTGTACTCGGGGCAGAATTGATCCAAACTGCCTTCCCTAACAAACCTCTGATATGTGCCACTGGGACTTTGTCTCCATCTACTATATTCAGGGACTCAGACTGGGCAGGGCCCGCTCGGTTGGTGGAACCCCGGGTGTTAACTAACCAAGTGGCCTTTGCTAAATGCTGCTCCCAGTTTTTGAATGATCCCCCACCCAATGCTCTCAAGGTGGTTTTTAACAGTCCATTGTACCTTTCCACCTTCCCTGCAGCTGGTGCATGGTAGGGGATATGGTACACCCACTCAATGCCATGTTCCCTAGCCCAAGTGTTGATAAGGCTATTCTTGAAATGAGTCCCATTGTCTGACTCAATCCTCTCAGGGGTGCCATGCCTCCAAAGGACCTGCTTTTCCAGGCCCAGGATGGTGTTACGGGCTGTAGCGTGAGACACAGGGTAGGTCTCCAACCATCCAGTGGTGGCTTCCACCATGGTCAGTACATAGCACTTGCCCTGGCGGGTTTGAGGCAGTGTGATGTAGTCAATCTGCCAGGCCTCTCCATACTTGTACTTGGACCATCGCCCCCCATACCAGAGGGGCTTCACCCGCTTGGCTTGCTTGATGGCAGCGCACGTCTCACAGTCATGGATAACTTGAGAAATACTGTCCATGGTTAGATCCACCCCTTGGTCTCGTGCCCACTTATATGTGGCATCTCTGCCCTGATGACCTGAGGCATCATGGGCCCATCGAGCCAGGAACAACTCTCCCTTGTGTTCCCAATCAAGGTCTATCTTCGACACCCCTATCTTTGCAGCCTGATCTACCTGCTGATTGTTTTTCTGCTCTTCATTAGCCCTACTTCTGGGAACATGGGCATCTACATGGCGAACCTTCACAGGTAATTTCTCTAACTGGGTAGCGACATCTTTCCACTCTTCGGCAGCCCAAATTGGTTTTCCTCTACGCTGCCAGTTAGCCTCTTTCCATCTCTCCAACCATCCCCACAGAGCATTGGCTACCATCCATGAATCGGTATAAAGGTAAAGCTTTGGCCACTTCTCTCTTTCAGCAATGTCTAAGGCCAGTTGAACCGCTTTGAGTTCAGCAAGTTGACTGGATCCACCCTCTCCTTCAGTGGCCTCTGCTACCCGTCGCGTGGGGCTCCATACGGCTGCTTTCCACCTCCGATTCATCCCCACAATGCGACAGGAACCGTCGGTGAATAGAGCATAGCGTGTTTCCTCTGCTGGCAGTTGGTTATATGGTGGAGCTTCTTCAGCCCGTGTCACTGGTTCTTGTTCCTCATCTGTGACACCAAAACTTTCACCTTCAGGCCAATTTGTAATTACTTCCAAAATCCCAGGGCGATTCAGTTTTCCAATCCGGGTGCGCTGTGTAATGAGGGCAATCCATTTGCTCCATGTAGCACTGGTGGCATGGTGGGTTGAGGGAACCTTTCCTCTGAACATCCACCCCAGCACTGGTAGTCGGGGTGCCAGAAGGAGTTGTGCTTCTGTGCCAACCACCTCTGAGGCTGCTTGGACCCCTTCGTAGGCAGCCAAGATCTCCTTCTCTGTTGGGGTGTAGTTAGCTTCAGACCCTCTGTAGCTCCGACTCCAAAATCCTAATGGTCGGCCTCGAGTCTCACCAGGCACCTTCTGCCACTGCCATTTCTCTCAGGCGTTGGATCCCTTGTTCTATCGTCTTCCAGTGGGTCTGCTGCATATAAAGATCATCTGCACACAGGTATCTTTGTGCTACACTGTCCAGGACCCGTGCCCAGAGGCTGTGAGGGTTAGGCCCTCTCATCATTCCTTGGTCGATGACAGGATCATGTGACAGGGATCCCAAATGCCTGGCTTCAGTGCCATCCAGAATTGTAGCCTCGCCTGCAGCATCCCAAAGACGGACCAACCAACTAATTATAGACTCATCAGGTCGTCGGGTGTAATCCTTTCTTAGGCCACGGAGGTCCTTTAGGGAAAAAGACTCAATATTGGCCTCTGATCTTTTACCAGTTGCTTTGACTCCTGGTTTTATGTCAGGAGGCGTCGAGGGTCCTTCTCCTGCATCATCATCATCATCATCCACTGGTCGATCAGTCTTGTCTGTGCACTTCCCACTTCTCGTGCTGGTAGCAACAGCCATTGGTTGAGGCTTACTGACAGGTTTAGCTGCTGGCTTAGGCTCACTGTCTGGTGTAGTTGTTGGCCTCGAGCCTGGGGTGTTGGCTGCAGCCTGAGTGACTGGGATAGTGGCTGATTTATCTGCCTGTCCCCCTTCCTCTGTCTGCTGCCCTACAGTATCTAGCAGGGTACGGTAAGCATATGCCAGGGCCCAGCTCACTGCAATGATCTTCTTCTCCTTAGAATTACCATGGCACTTCTCTTTCAGGTACTTTGCTACCTCAGCTGGGTTCTGAATTTGTTCACATGGAAAATCCCAGGATGTAGGGTCAGAAAATTCCTTTAAGATTTGGCCCATATCCTCCCATTTCCCACACCATTCAGGATTCCTCACGCCTGGCTCTACTCTGGGGTCAAGGGTCTCAGCCCCTCTAGAAATCTCAGCTCTCATTCTAGAGAAACTGCAGACTGTATAGAGAAAGCTTACTATATTAAACACCAGAAAGATGGTCTCTTTAACACTCAGGGGGAACTGAACATTCTCTAATAAGGATGTAACAAATTCAGAGGAGAAGGAGAACAAAGGCTGAAAAGCCTCATCCCCTGCTTCTCCTCTAACAAACTGAGTGCACAACCACAACCAAGAACCATACATTCCTGGAACAGATTCCAGCACCTTTATAAATCTCCTGCAGGCCATTAAAACCAAGCCCAGCCCGATGGATATTTTGGTCAATGCCCCTCTGCTACAGAAACTACGCATTAGGGACAATACCGGAGCTATTTCTGGATAAGCAAATAAACCCAGGGACCACAAAGGTATTAAGACTTCAAAAAACCCTAGGGACCAAAATCCCATGCAGGCCTCCACCCCAAAAGACATGAATTCCAACAACATAGTCAATAACTGCTCTATACCAAAACAAAAGAATTTGAACCAAATTATTATTATTAGAACAGGGTTTTTTTCCCACTTTCTCGAGCCCCACGTTGGGCGCCAATTTATTTGTCCTGGTTTTGGGCAAATTTGGGGGAAAACCTCCAGAAGGAGCCCCCAAACAGCAAACCCCACGACTCCTCCCCCCCCCACCCCACCGGGTTCGGGAAGAATTTCCTCGGAGAAGAGTGGGAGAAAAAACCTGTTTATTTAACAAGCAAGACACTCCCCAGCACAGGGAAAAAAAGACAACACCAGCTGACAAAAAAACTCTTTCACCGTTCTGAAGGGATGACAAACTCAGTCTCTCTGGCGAGTGGTCGCTCAGTTATCAGTCTGTGGCGCTGGGGATGACTGCTGCAGGTGACAAAGTGTAGCCTCCCGGTGTTTCTTGGGGTTCCCAGGTCCCCGTCCGTTCAGATGGTATCCAGGAGAGGGAGGGGACGGGGTGGAAGAGAAAACAGTCCAGGGAAAAAGTTGGACTGCCTAGCTGAACTAACTAATAAGCAGAAAGCAAGGGCAAAGTGAAGGAAAGAAAAAGGCAGAAGCGAGCAAGCAGGCAAGCAAGCAGGCAAGCAAGCAGGCAAGCAAGCAGGCAAGCAAGCAAGCAAGCAAGCAAGCAAGCCGAGCTAAAACCTCTCCTAAACATAGACCATGGGGGAGGTGAGCCGGCTGATAACAAGACAAAACAAAGCTTCACTCTCAGACTCAGTCCTGGAAGCACAGGACATAATACCAAACATAATCAGGACACACGATTGGAGATAGAAACACCATAACATCACCCTAGGACATGGGTGTAATTGGGAGGGATTTGAGTGAACTGGGTGGGGCTGGGAAAAGATCAGGGATTGGAAAGCAGGAGTTGGAATGAGACTGGTTGTGCTGGAAAGAGGCTGGGAGGGTCTTGGTGAGTCCTGGTGGGGCTGGGAAGGGACTGGGAGAAAGACTGGGGGTCCTGGGGTGGTCGGGGGCAAATGGGACGGGGTTATGGGATCCTGAGAAGGACAGGAGGGGATCTGGTGGATCCTGGGTAGGCTGGGAAGAGACTGGGAGAAGGTTTCAGGTACTCCTCACTTTGGCTGGCAGCAATTGAGAATGTGATTAGAGGGGATTTGGGTATCTGTGAGAGGTTTTGGGGGGTCCTGACCCCTGCGGACCTCCAGAGACGCCGCCAGACAGCGCCTAAAGCTGATGGGTGCTGATGGGGATCAGGGTCTCCTTGTTGGGCTTTGTCTTCCAGGCGTTGGGGCTCAGCTTCTACCTGTGCAAGAAGGTGACGGGGGGTCCCGGAGTGTGTGTGCTCTCCCTGAGGACCCCTGGCTCAGTTTCACCCCCTTTTCTCTGCCCACAGAGCTCCTGACACAGAGGCTTCAGCCCCTCCCCGTGGCCTCGAGCCCAGCCAGAACTCCCTGCTCCACCCCCACGCTGATTTTGGGAGTGTTGTGTGTCCCCCCCCAGCCCCGCAGTCACTCTGCCCCAGCTCAGCTGCTCCCAGTGTTCCAAATAAATCTTCCCAGTTTGCCGCAGTCCCGTTTATTGTGGGGCGGGACTGGGGAGGGACTTGGGGGGACCCCGCGGGGGGATCGTGATTGGGCGGGGAGGGTGGGGCCCAGGTGGGGAACACTGGGTGCTGCGGGTCTGCCCGGCAACCGGTGAGTCATCACAGCTGCTCTCGCTGATTGGCTGAATCTTCTCCATCGCATTCTCTGATTGGCTGAGGAGAGGCCCGGGAGTTGAGAGAAGGAACAGGAGAGATCCCGCCCCGAGCACCGGCACGGGAACAACAGACCCAGCCTGGGCACAGCGAGGGAATTTATTACCAACCACATCACAGCAGCACAAGGAGAAAGGAGAGAAATCTCTCCAACCCCTTCACCCCACCCAACACGGATCACCAGGGCTCTGCCAAACGGGGGTCACTGGGGATGATCCAACACCGATCCTCCCATGAGGGATGGAGCTGGAGCAGAGCACGAAGCTCTTCCCACACTCGGGGCAATCACAGGGCTTCCTTTATTGGTGGCTTCGTTGGTGCTGGGTCAAGTGAGAGCTCGTGGAGAAGCCCTTCCCACACTCAGGACACTCGTAGGGCCTCTCCCCCGTGTGGATGCGCCGGTGGGCAGTGAGGGTGGAGTTGTGCTTGAAGCCCTTCCCGCAGGCGGGGCAGCGGAAGGGCCACTCCTCTGTGTGAATCCGCTCATATCTGAGGAGATTGGAGCTGCTCTGAAACCTCTTCCCACACCTGGGACATTCGTAGGGCCTCTCCCCAGTGTGGATGCACTGGTGTTTTCTCAGGCTGGAGCTCCACCCAAAGCTCTTCTCACATTCCAAGCAGGTGTAGGGCCGTTCTCCTGTGTGGATCACCTGGTGCTGCAACAGATAAGATATTGTCCTAAAGCTCTTCTCACATTCCCCACACTCGTAGGGCTTCTCCCCAGTGTGGATGCACTGGTGCCGGATCAGGCTGGAGCTGGAGCTGAAATCCTTCCCAAGCACCTGTGGGGCTTCTCCCCTCCATGAGCCTTCTCCACCACCTCTGAGCTCTGACTGAATCTCCGGCCGCCTTCCCGGCACAGGGAGGGTCTTTGCTCCTCGCAGCTCCCTAGGATGGGTTTGCAGCCCCTCCTCCTGAGGAAACTCTGGGGCTTTTCCTCCTCCTCCATCTGCCCACACCTTGGGAACAAAATATCCTGGTTTGGGAGAAAACAAGAGGAGAGGGCCTTGGGTTGGGGGACTCTTCCTTGCCCAGGTGCAGCTCAGGAAGACATTGGGCATCTTGTGTCTGTAAGATCCACCAAAACACCACGATTCAAACCAAAAATCCTCCAAACATCAAGACACAGATCAAAAATACCCAAAATATCAAGATTCAGCCAAAACTTCCTCCAAAATATAAACATTCAGGCCCCCCAAAGTAACAAAAGCACCGACATTTAGCCCAATAAAGCTAAGAAACACCAAGATTCACCCCACTGAAAAGAGTGGATTTTTCTTCCCGGTCACCTGGTGCCTGTGGGGAGTGCAACGCTCTTGGGGCTGGGGGAGAGGCTGCAGATACAGAAAGGGGTGGAACCTTGAGCTGCTTCCTGTTCCGCCTCCTCCTCCTCCTGTGTCCCTACTCTTCCTCGCACTCCTCTTCGTCCTACTATTCTTCCTTCTCCTGCACAATCCCACCTTCTCCTCCCACGTGCATTCTTTTACCATTTTGTTCTCCAAGCCTGCTTCTTCTTCCCTTCTCCTGCTGCCCCCAGGCTCAGCACCCACTGCCGGCTCCCTCTTCCCCCCAAACCCACAGCATCCCAGCGCAGGGGCAGCGATGGAGCTGGGGCAGCTCGGGCTGGGGCAGCGCTGGGCTCTCGGCCGCTCCCGCCCGCACTCGCTCCCCACTGCAGCCGCTGCCGCCACCACAGCGCGGGGGGGCCCGGCCTTGGCGCTCCCCGCTCCCACCTCCCCAAATTCCCCTGGCGGGGGGCGCTGGGGCCGGGAGACAGACGAGTGACAGATCAGGGGGGCTGGGAAGAGTCGGCAGCCAGAGAGCACTGAAAATCTCAGCAGTGACTACAGTGGGATCTTCGGGGACTGAACATGGCAGGGCACCCATGGAGGGTAGAAAGGGAAAGCCAGGAAGGGCTCCTGGCCAAAGGGATGATGATCCCAAAATATCTCTGAAGGGTCTCTTGGGAGCATGTTGAGGGAGTTTGCACATTGTCCCAGAGAGAATCAAGGACATGGACCCCCAGGGGGGCAATAAGGGAAATCCAGAAGGGATTGAGACCACAGGAGATGGATGCTGTTGGTGTGCTGGGAAGGGATTGGGTGAAGGGCAGTGTGCAGGAATATGGCTCAGGCAAGAAGCAGCAGGAGGAATCTATGTGGCAAGAAAAAGGATGATGTAAAAGAAGAGGAAGAGAAAAATACTGAGGAGGGGCATTTTTTTCAGTAGGCTCTTATCCTCAGAAGGTGCCATCTGATCCAGATCGTTTGTATCCGCGGTTGCCAGGACAGGCACACAAGGAGGTGAGGATTGCAGGGGGTTTCTCTGTGCTGGGCAGCGGCAGGAGAGGGCGCAGAGGGGCGGCACCGGGAGCACGGGCTGGGGGCCTGTGGGGAGCTGCGGGGCCGGGCCGGGGCTGTGGGGCAGCCGGGGCTCAGCGCCGGGCGCTGCCTGAGCCCAGCAGCCGCCGGCAATTGCAGGCCCGGCAGTGGCCCCCGGCCCCCAGGAGGCTGCGGGATGCCCCGGCCGCTGCCCGGCCCCGTGGAGCTGCCGGCCCTGCCCGCCGGGGGGGCCGCGTTTGGACACTGCGGCAGGACAGGCACCGGCTCTGGGATACGGGCTGGCCACGGCAGCCACAGCACAAGGAGCAGCAGGAAGGAACAGCTGGGAAATGGGCATTGGACGTGCAAGGATCGAGATTAGCTTTTAAGCATTTTCCTTGGCTTACTGCAGAAAGGAATGATTTTGCAGAAAGCTCAGCAGTGTGATAGATGTGATTCGTGCTAATTAAATTTTAACTGTATATTAACAAAATTGTATTTAGAAGACAATTGTTACAGAGTGAGGGGGGAGATGGATGAGACAGGGCAAAGGACATCTTCCAGATGTTGGGAGTCGAAGAAGGAGGTTGGAAGAAAGTCAAACAAGAATAGTTGAAGTACGTAGGTCTGACAAGCAGCATCTAGAAATTGGAAGTTTCAACCTTGAAATGCGCCAAAATGGGATGATTCCAAGCATGAGACTCAATTAAAGTCTTGTTATGGAAAACATCTGCTCAGTCACACAGTGCACCTGCGCTACCTGCAGGTCACACCTCGGTCACTGATGATGATGATGAGCCTTCATCGGAAATAAGACCCTCAAAAGGATGAGAGACCCCCTAACCCATTAGTAGAGCATGCGCCGTGCAGTATAGTTACGTAGTTTTTAGGAATAGAAACTAGGAGGAGCTTTCTAGAAACTTCTGTAGCCTACAGTCAATAAGTGGGATTGTTAGCCTGGATGCTTTGGTACGAGAGGAATGGGAGCCACTCCCCGTACCCCCGGTCGGAGGGGGGCCCCTCCCCGGTTGGTTTTGCTTATGCTTTATATGAACCTCAATTATACTAAATTACTTACTGCCAAATTTTGTATATTCTTAAATATATGCACTTTGATTGTTTAATCTCCAATACTTTGTCATCTCCAATACTTTGTCATCTCCAATACTTTGATTATATTCATTTTGTTACTATTAAAAACTTACTATTAAATTTAATCTTGTTGCTTGATGAATTGGAAAAATAGAACATCATTCATAACAGAACCAAGGGCACAAGAGTGACACTGTGAGGCTCCAAGGGACCAAGGGGGCATTCTGACATTGCAGAACAAAGGGTCCACTGTGACACAGTAGGACCTCATGAAAGCATGGAGGCCATTTAAAAGTTTGAGGCCATGTGAAACCAAATATCCATTTTAGCATTTCAGGGCCTTGTGAAACCAAGGGGACCCTAGTGACACTGGGGCTCAGTGAGACCAAGGGGTCACTGTGACACTGTGGGGTCTCACGGAACAAATGGCCTATTGTGACATTGCAGAGCCTTATGGGAACTGTGACACAACAGATCTCATTGAACAAAGGGGCCATTGTGACACTTTGCAGCCCCACGGAACTAAGGAGTCCATTGTGACACTACAGGGCATTGTTGGGCCAAGGGGCAATTGTGGCACTGTGTGGCACCACTGAACCAAGGAGACCATTGTGACACTGCAAGGCCCCATGGAAGCAAGGGACAGTTGTTACACAGTGGGTCCCCATGGGAACAAGAGGCCAGTTTGACACTGCAGGACCCAATGGATCCAAGGGAACAGGTAACAGGTCTGGTTGGCTTGGCCTGACTGGTCCAACTGCCCTCGGCATGTCGAGGGTCTCTTCTCATGTGCCCCTGAAACACTGGGGCTCTGGCCTTTCCTTCAAATGCAAAAGAGCTGTACTTCTCATCCAGGTGCCCATGGCCAAAATGGGAATCCACCTCCAAAATTCCCTATACCCAGGAATTGCTCCTAGACAAAGATTGCAATTTCCAACAAGTCTGGCTGCCCTTGGCTTCCTGAGAGCCATCTCTATCCTGCCTTCACACACTGAGGCCTTGGGCTGTCCTTCCTATGGAAAAGAGCTGTCCTTCCTGCCCAGACATCTATGGCCAAAACTGGTACTTCTCCAAAATTTCCTATCTGCAAGGGTTTCTCCCAAATGGAAAAAACTGCCAGGACAGACAGGGCTGCCCTTGGCCTCTGGTGGTCAGCTCTAATTTGCCCTGAAATACTGGGAGGGGCTCTGTGCTTTCCTTCCTATGGAAAAGAACCATCCTTCTCTCAATGGTCCCATGGCCAATATTAGGATTCCACATTCCAAATTCCATACATTCAAGGACTGCTCCAGACAAGCCTGTCAGGTTAGACAGGTCAGGCTCCTCTTGGTGTCTGGTGGCTGTTGAGCATCAGCCCCTGAATCACAGAATCACAGAATCACAGGACCACAGAATCACAGAATCACACAATCACTAGGTTGGAGAAGACTTCCAAGATCATCAAGTCCAACAAATGCCCTAACACCTAAACAAAACCAAGGCACTGAGTGCCATATCCAGTCTTTTTATAACACATTCAGTGATGGTGTTTCCACCAACCCCTGGCAGATCATTCCAGTACTTTATCACCCTTTCTATAAAAAACTTTTTCCTAATAACCAACCTGTATTTCACCTGGCACAGCTTAAGACTGTGTCCTCTCGTTCTGTCAGTTGCTGCCCAGTGAAAGAGACCAACCCACACCTGACTACAATCACCTGCCAGGGAGCTGGAGAGAGTCATAAGGTCACCCCTGAGTCTACTTTTCAACAGGACAAACATCCCCAGCTCCCTCAGCCACTCCTCACAGGACTTGTGTTCCACACCCCTCACCAGCCTTGTTGCCCTTCTCTGGACAGGCTCCAGCCCCTCCATGTCCTTCCTAAATTGGGGACCCAGAACTGGACACAGCACTCGAGGTGCTGCCCAACCAGTGCTGAGCACAGGGGAAGAATCACTGCCCTGCTCCTGCTGGCCACACCATTCCTGATTCAGGCCAGGAACCATTGGCCTTCTTGGCCACCTGGCACACTGCTGGCTCATGTCCAGCCTGCTGTCCATCTGTGCCCCCAGGTCCCTTTCTGCCTGGCTGCTGTCCAGCCACTCTGTCCCCAGCCTGTAACTCTGCAGGGGTTGTTGTGGCCAAAGTTCAGGACCCGGCACTTGGTCTTGTTAAACCTCACCTCGTTGGATTTGGGCCCTGGATCCAGCCTGTCCAGGTCCCTCTGCAGAGCCCTCCTACCCTCCAGCACATCCACACTCACACCCAGCTTGGTGCCATCTGCACATTTGCTGATGCTGCACTCAATGCCCTCACCCAGATCATCAATGCAGATATTGAAATCCACGCTGGCTGCCTCTGATCCCTCAGCCATCCTGGAGGTGCCCTGTGATGGCACTCAAGGTGATCTGTTCCATCACCTCACCAGGCACCCAGGTCAGGCTGACAGGCCTGCAGTTCCCCACATCCTCCTTCCAGCCCTTCCTGGGCATGGGCTCACATTGGCACCTCCAGTCCTCTGGCACCTCCCTGCTGAGCCAGCACTGATGAGAAATGATGGAGAGCAGCTTGGGGAGCTCATCCAGCAGCTCCCTCATCCCCCTAGGATGGATGCCATCTGGTCCAGAGACACCTGTGAGCATCTGAGTGGCTCAGCAGGTCCCCAGCTGCTTCCTCCTGGATTACAGGGGTCTGTTCTGCTCCCTGTCCCCATCTCCCAGCTCAGGTGAACACTTGTCCTGGGGACAACCTGTCTTATTGTTGAAAAGTGAGGTGATGAAGGGGTTGAATACTTCAGCCTTTTCCTCATCTTTGGTAACCATATCCCCCCCTAATAAGGAATGGAGATTTTCCTTGTCCCTCCTTTTGCCATTAATGCGTTTATAAAATCATTTTTGTTATCTTTCACAGAAGCAGCTGGGTTAACTCCTACTTTGAGCTTTCACCTCTGATTTTCTTTCTGCATGACCTAACAACTTCTTTAAACATTTCCTGAGTTGCCTGCCCCTCTGTCCAAAGGTAATGCACCTTATTTTCTCCCTGAGTTCCTGGTAAAAGCTCCCTGCCTAGCCAGGCCAGTTATTTTCCTCGCTAGCTCACTTCCTTCTGTGAGGAATGTGAGAGACAGGTTGCTTCTGCTCCTTCAAGATTCCTTTCTTGAACTGTCTCCATTCTTCCTGGAATCCTTTAAGAGCTGTTTCCCGTAAAAAAATCAGTTAAATTATCCCCAAATCTGCATTCTGAAGTCTGCTCTCTGTAGGCCCAGTGTAGAAGTTTTGTTGATGCCCCACCTGCTTTCACAGAATATTAAAAAACTGCATTATTTCATGGTCACTGTACCCCAAACAGCCTCTGAGCACCACATCTCCCACCAGCCCTTCTCTGTGAACAGCAGGAGACAGAGCTTTCCTTCTGAGTGAGACAAGAAGGAATCTTGGTTTTAATCAAGGGCATATTATTTTGATTTTTCAGTTCAGAGAAGGGCTGACTTAAACATTCCTTAAGTGATCTTGATGCTGAATGTCTCCTTAGGAGGTCTGGGCATGCAGAAAAATGAGCCCCTTGCAGGCCAACCCTGTTTGGACAACCTGCTCCTCACCCCCAGCCTCACCGTGTCTGACATTGCCTATCTAGGACTGACATCCTAAAACATAAAAAGCCCCTATAAATTTATTATTAATATTGTAATTTAATTAAATAATGAATTCATAATTATGCTTTTATTTTTATAATACTATTATTCTTTTTTATACCGAATTTTTATATTTATATGAAAAAATCTATACATTTTTAGCAATCACAAAAATTAATGGTCGTTAGTTCTAAGAAACACAATTCACTTCATTAATTAATTGACCACTACTGGCCATTAATTTTTCCCTCTTTATGATAATTAGCCCTATTTTAATCCCTTTCTCTTCTTTTTAATCATTTTCACAGACAGGATAAAACGGGGTCACTTTAGGGTCCATGAAGACATTTCTGGGGTACATTTCAGGAAGTTTTGGGTCTGGGGAGAGAATTTAGAGAGAACTTGAGAGTCTGGAGGACACTTCAGGGAGCCGGGTGGTCACTTAAGGATTAGGACAGAAACTTCAGGGTCGGGGTGAGCTCTTGGGGGTCCAGGGTGGGCACTTGGGGGTGAGGGAGGGGAATCTGGGGCCATTCGGGGTCCAAGCGGACACCTGGGGGGCTCTGACGGGGCTCTCCAGGGTGCGGGGAATGATGGGAGTTGTAGGCACAGGTATAATACGGTTCAATGGGGCCACGGAGCATCATGGGAGTTGTAGGAGCAGCTACAATGTCTCTCCCGTGGTGCATGACGGGAGATGAAGTCATGGCTTCAATAGCACTCTATGGGAACCACGGAGCATGATGGGAGCTGTAGTCCCGGAAGTGGCTCAGCCAGGGCGTTTGGGGGTCCGGGAAGGCACCTGGGGGACACTTTTGTGTCCGAGCCGAGACTTGAGGTGCTCAGGACGGAGCGTGAACGGTTCGGGAGCACTTGGGGGGAGCTTGGGGAGCTCTAACCGGGCTCTTTAGGGCTCAGGGCACGGCAGGAGTTTTAGGTACAGAACTGTGTTATGAGGGACTCTGAGGCTGTGGGGGATTACAGGAGATGAATTCCCAGAAGTGACTGTAACGGGAATCTGTGGGGTTGGGAGCATTCAGGGGATCTGGGGACACTTTTAGGGGGTCCCGAATGGGTGCTGAGGAGGCACTTCTGAATCCTGGAGGGTCTGGGGGACACTGAAGGGACATGTGGGGGACGGACACCGGGGTTCTGTGGGGCGCGGGGCATGAGAGGCGTTGTAGTCCCGGCTCCAGTTGGGCTCTGTCAATCCCAGGATGTCCCAGGATGTCCCTGTATTTTCAAGTGCAGCCCACAGTCCATCCCAGTCCACCCAGATTCCCCTCAGCACTTCCTGTCTTCCCAGGTTGTCCCAGTGCTCCCCAGTGTTCCCAAGGAAACTTGAACTTCTCCCGGTTGCTGTGGCAGCCAAAGCCAGCAGTGGGGTCAGTGCAGTGTCCATGGCCACAGCCCCTGGCAGTGGCCCAGGGCAGGTTGGGATGATAATCCACCCTCACAGCTGGCCCAGGGCAGCTCTGCAGTGGTTTTGGTGGAACCTTGGGCTGGCACACACCTGAGGAGTGTGTCTGTTTGCAGTGGGGAACATTACGAGTTTTAGATTGCTTCAAAAATTAAAAAAATTCGAAAGCCCCTCTTTGCCAGAGTTCCTGAGGAGAGACCCCGGATCAACATCAATGACAGAATGCTGCAATCACCTCTGCTCTAAAGAGAACAGTAATAAAATACACCCTTTATAATAGGAATGGATATTTCTTAGAAGCTCTTTGAAATATTTCTCCATATCTGGAGTTGAAAACCTTCCTAATGAACTGCACCAGACCAGAGGGAAATCAAGGCAGAGCCACGGTTTGTCAGGACTTGCTTGATCCCAATCAGCCCCGTGGTGCATTTGGTGCTGCCAAGGAGCTCCAAATAATATTTTGGAAATATTGGCTCTCTCTCTGCAGTGCTGCCTTTGCCAGGAGCCCAGCCCAGCTCAGCAGCACAGACACAGCACAAGGACTTTAATGACCCTCTCGGGGTTGGGGCTGAGTCCCTGAACATCAGTCCCTGAGAGGGAGCAGAAAAAACCTCTCAAGAACTCCAAGTCAGATTCAAACTGCAAAGTTTCTTTTACTTTTAGTGACTCCCACTGATAAATGTGAAGGAGGTTTCCCATTGATTGAATTAGAGCAGGAAAAGAAAACTCTCAAGAATTGAAAGTCCAAAGTTTCCTGAAGTTCTAATGGGATCCACTGAGAGACATGACTGAGAAAGTGTTCCCTGGTGCAGGTTTGTTGATTTTACATTATATTTTCAAAATGTGTGTTTATTGTTTATATTATATATTTTTCAAGTGTGGCCTTATTGATTTTATGTTGTAATTTTTGGTGGGGACTTTTTGTTTTTCCAAATGAAGAAGAGAGACAGGACTTCTGAGTTCCTTTAGAAAGTGTGATTTATTTTGTTTAATTTTCTATCCAGGTAGAAAGGGTAAGTTTGTCTTAGAAGTGGTTGCAGCTCGGCTTAGAAGTCACAAGACTTATGGTTACAAGGTCTTTTAAGGATTTATTAACCAATAAATCACTGTCAACGGAGATATTTCTGTATCTAATTGAATACTAAGATATTTTGTTTCACTGACTCATTCCACAGAGTGAACTTAGCCAATTATATCCTCACACACAAACTTACATTGCTGCACTCTACAACTTCTTGTTCCCTTTGTAAGTACATTAATTTCTTCTAGATCTTAAATTCAAAAGCTAAACCTATCTCTAATTGTGTTTAGTTTTAAACTTTGGATAACAGACATTGCATTTTGAATTCTAACACAGCAATGAATTGACTTTACTCTGGATGTTGCCTGCAGCTTCCATCAGCTCCAGCTGAGCTTTGCCTTTCCTAAACACATGAACACACGCTCAGGGCAGATTTCTGAATTCCTCCTCTGTATCTTCTCCTCACTTCCACCTCCTGGTCGTTGTGCTGTGGCTCATGCCTGTCATTTGTCCCTGAGGCAGCACAGCCCCCCTGGCCAGCACAGGCCCCACATCCCCTCATCAGACACGGCACAGCACAGGGAGTGTTTTGGGTGGGCAAATGTTCCCCACCAGAGTGTCCACTCCACACCTCAGTGTCCAGTCCCAGCACCCACATCCCGTGCCAGGGTTCACAGAGAGCCCTGCTCTGGGCTCTGCCAAGGGCTGGCTGAGGAGGGAGCCCGGGCAGGGCTGATGCTGCCCCTAGAGCAGTGCTGAAATGGGCAGGAGGAAGGAGATAAGCACAGAACAAATAGACCAAGAAAGTGGGGTGAGAGCCCAGGTCTGGAAGGGGCTGATGGAAGAGGCTGGAGGGATGCTCAAAGCCCTGGGGCACCTTCTCACACTGGCCATGCCACCAAGGCCACAGACCAAGCTCCTCAGTGCTGCACCTGCCTGTGTGAGTTCCCTGCCAGGGGACTGGCACAGCAGCACACACCTGCTGGAATGTGTCCTGGCCCTGCAGAGTCACACAGCTCACCTGACAGGAGTGGGCACTCGCCTTAATTCTTTGGGGCCTCAGATTGTCACAATGTTCTCCTTGTTTCTGCAGTGTCACAACGGCCACTTGCTGCCAAGGGACCCTGCAGGGTCACAATGGCCCTTTGGTTCCCCACAGTGTCACAATGGTCTCCATGATTCCATGGGGCCTTGCAATGCCACAATGGTCTCCATGGATCCACGGTGCCCTGCAGGATCACAGTGGCCCTTGGGCTGCACCAGGCCCTGTAATGCAACAATGGCCTCTTGGTTCCACAAAGCCCTGCTGCTTCACACCGGCCCCTTGGCACCATGCAGCCCAGCAGTGCCACAGTGATGTCCTTGGTTCCATGAGATCCCACAATGTTAAAATGGTCCCTTGCTTCCATACAGCCCAGCAGTGCCACAACAATGTCCGTGGTTCCACAGGGTTGCCACAGTGTCACAATGGCTCTTTCATTTCAGAAGGCCCCAAAGTGTCACAATGGTCCCTTGGATCCATGGTGTCCCCACAGTGTCACAATGGTCTCCATGGTTCCATGGGCCCCCACAGTTTCACCATGGTCTCCACAGGAAGGAATCCATGAATCCCCCGTGTTTCATGGCCTCATGAACTGCAGCCACCAGAGGCCGAGGCCAGCCAGACCTGTCTGTCCTGGTAGCTTTTGTCTGGCAGAAATCCTTGTGGATAGGAATTCTGGAAGAAAAGCACCAATTTTTGCCATGGGTGCCTGTGCAGGAGGGATGGTTTTTTTCCATCGGAAGGAGAGCATGGAGCCCCAATGTTTGAAGACAGGGGAGACCCAGCCCTAAGGAAGCCAAGGGCAGCCAGAATATTGAAAATGGCAGCTTTTGTTTGGGAGCAATCACGGATATTGATAATTTTGTAGAGGGAAATCTCATTTTGGCAATGGGTTCCTGGATGAGAAGGACAGTTCTTTTCCATTTGAACGAAAAGCCCAGGGTTTCAGGGGCACATTAGAAGAGACCCTCAACATGCCAAGGGCAGTTGGATCAGTCAGGCCAAGCCAATCAGACTTGTTCCTTGTTCCCTTGTTTCCATGAGCCCTTGCAGTGTCACAGGGGTCTCCTTGGTGCCAGAGTGTCCCAATGGACCCTTGGTTCCATGGGGACTCACAATGGCAGAAGGGTCTCCTTGGTTCCATGAGTCCCTGCAGAGCCCCTTGATTCAACGAGGCCTCAAAGTGTCATCATGGCCTCCAGGATTCCATAAAGTCCCACAATGTCACAATGGACCTTTGTTTCCATGGGGTCCTGCACTGTTCCGTGAATCCTCAGTTCCATGGGACCCTGAGGTGTCACAATGCACTCCTTGGTTCAATGGTGCCCCACAGTGACACAATCACCCCTTGGCCCCACAAGACCCCATAGTGTCACAATGGTTCCTTGCTTCCATGAGGCCTTGTAGTGTCACAATGGACTCCTTGGTTCAACGGGGCTGCAAAGTGTCACAGTGGCCCCTTGGTTCAGTGAGTCCTGTGCTGCCTTAAGATTTTACCCTTAATATTTTTCAAATTCAGTACTGCATTAGTGCATAACTCTAAACTTCATACAAAATGTTAGTTAACTGTATTCACATTTTGGTCAAACAAAACAATTCATCTAGGCCTGAAACTCAAGGACACCCTACAGCCTCAGGCTCTGAAAAGTATAAACAAAAGTGAATTCAAGGGTGAGAAAACTGAGGTAATGTGGCTTCATTACTTGAAGTTGTTATTGGAGGATTAACCTCTGATATGCAAACAGACCAAAATTAAATCTTTCTGAAAAACTCATTATCACAGTCCATCTTGAGTGTAGCCCCTGGGAGGCTTTTGACTGCCCAAGGTGACTCTATTGAAGGCCTTTAATAAATACCCACTTTATTCTCTTTACCTTGTCTAGTCTCTGTTCTAGGTAGCCGCTCCAAGGCATCACCTGTAGTGTCACAATAATCTCCATGATTCCATAAGGCCCTGCAGTGTCAAAACAGACCATTGATTCCATGACACCCCACAGTGTCACAACAGACCATTGGTTTTACTGAGCCCCACAGTGTCACTATGGTCCCCTTGGCTCCACAAGGCTCTGAAGTGCCACAATGGCCCTTTGGTTTCACAAGGCCTCAAAGTGTCAAAATGGACTCCATGGTTTCATGAGGCCGTGCTGACAATGGACCTTTGTTTCCATGGTGCCCCATAGTGTCACAATGGTCTCCTTGGTTCTACAGTGTCAGAATGGACCCTTCATCCCATGCAGACCCACAGTGTTCACGTAGTGCCCTTGATTCCATGAGGCCCTGCCATGCTGTAATGGCCCCTTGGTTCCAGTTGGTCCCAAAGTGTCAGAATAGTCTCCATTGTTCCATGAGGCCCTGCAATGTCACTGTGGTCCCCTTGCTTCCACAGGGCCCCACAGTGTAACAATGGACTCGTGGTTCCATGAGGTTCCTCAGTCACAATGGTCTCCTTGGATCCACAGTGTCACAATGGCCCCTTGGCTCCATGTGGCCATGCTGTGTCACAATGGCTCATGGCTCCATGACGCCACACAGTTTAATGACAGACCCTTGGTTCCACAAGGCCTTGGAGTGTCACAATGAACCCACGGTTCCATGAGCTTCCATAGTCTCACCACGGTCTCCTGGGATCCAAATTGTCAAAATGGACAACTGGTTCCATGGGACCCTGCTGTGTCACAGTAAACCTTTAGTGCCATGGGGTTCTGGAGTGTCACAATGGTTTCCCTTGTTCAACAAGGCCCTGGAGTGTCACAATGGCTGCTTGGTTCCATGAGCTTCCAAGGTGTCACCATGGTCTCCTTGTTTGTGCAGTGTCATAGTGGACCCTTGGCTCCATAAGGCTCTTAAATATCACAGGTCTCCTTGGTTCCATGTGGCCCTGCTGTGTCACCAGGGCCCCTTGGTTCCAGGAGTTTCTGGGCTGTCAGCAGTGGTTCCTTTGTTCCAATCAGGCACCGCTGTGTCACACTGCACCCTGGCTTCCATGAAGTTCTTCAGTGTCACAGTGGCCCCTTGGATCCATGCGGTCCCACAGTGTCACCATGGTCTCCTTGGATCTGCATTGTCATAAGGGACCATTGGTTCCATGTGGCCCGGCTGTGTCACAGTGATGTGGATTCCGTAATTGCCTTCAGTGTCACAATGGAGCCTTGTTTCTGTGAGGCTCTCAACTGTCACAATTGTCTCCTTGGTTCCATCAGCCCCCGCTGTGTCACAAGGGTCCCCTTGGTTCCATGAGCACACCAAAGCTTTGCATAAACATTGAGCAGCACCTGCTTAACACACCTGGGAACATCTGTCTGCATTCAAAAGACAGGTCACAGCTGAGAAAGGCACCAGCAGCTTCCATCTGCAACAGAGATGCAGGGAAAGGACAAGGACAGAGAATTCAGCTGGAAGACTCCGAGAATTCTGCTTACAAAGATCATTGTTGCTCACACTGGCCCTTGTGGAAATGTGACATCATTCCAGGCAGCCTGGACTGAGCATGTGGTTCCTCAGTGGGGTTTGTTGTTCAGGAAACCTGCTCAGAATTTTCCATTCTTTCCTCACAAACAGGAAAACTTCTCCTGGGCCTGTGTGCAGGCAGAGCCCTGAGGAGAGCAGGTGGGACATGGTGCAATGGGCAGGGACACCCATCTGCAGAGCTCAGGGGACAAGGTTCTGGTGCAGGGCACAGGGATGTCAGTCCCAGGTGGGCGATGTCAGACATGGTGAGGCTGGGGTGAGGAGCAGGTTGTCCAAACAGGGTCAGCCTGCAAGGGGCTCATTCTTCTGCATGCCCAGACCTCCTAAGGAGACATTCATAATCAAGATCATTTGGGGAATGCTTCTATCAGCTCTTCACTGAACTCCAATATAGAAATATGCTTGATTAAAACATAAAAGAAAAAGTCATGAGGTGCACTTTGAAATTTTCTTCCTTAACAGAACTCCAATATTTTTTCCAATGAGCTGCACAAGGCCTGGAGACTTGAAGACAATTAGAAGAAGACTAAGAGCCATTGAGAGCTTTCTGTATTTTAATGAACCCTGTGGTGAATTGGGGCTGAGTCCAGGATGCTCAGGCACTGAGAGAAGGTTGAAGAAGCTGCTCCAGGAGTCAGAAGCAAAACTCCAAGTCCCTTGGAGCATCAGTGGCCCCACTGAGGGCAGGGACTGCCAAAGGCTCCCCAGGGAGTGGTGAGAGCAGATCCTTGAGGCCAGGATTGCAGGAGCCCGAGGCTGTGAGCAGGGAACTGCAATGCTGAGCAAGGCCTGGGCTGGGTGGAGGAAGCAGAAAGGCCAAGGCCTGAGCCCAGGCCTGGGCCAGCAGGGCCTGTCCCTCACGGGGGGCTCAGGGCTGTTCCTGGGGCAGTGGGCTGGCAGGGGCAGCAAGGACAAATGTCATCAAGCTGTGTGACACTCCAGATGCTCATGGAACCAAGGGCCAGTGTGACACAGGAGGGCCTGATGGAAACAAGAGGTCATGGTGAGCCTGCAGGGCTGTAACACCCCAGAACACTGAAATGCTGGGGGTGACCAAATGTTCCTTTACTCAAGTACGTTGCACAGGAGAATCCCAGCCAGATATTTTCTAGAGGTCAAAATGACATAAAATTTTACTGGCAAAGTATAGAAAATCAAGGAACTTTGGAAAAGAATTTAATAAAACATCCTAGTCAACATAAAACACTTATCATAGCAGGAACGTCATTAACTTTGCCCATTTAATCTATAAACCTCTAAACACTTAGATTGTTGAGGTGCCCAAAACTGTTCTGTATAAAGAGCATTAGAAGGAGAGGAAAGAGACACAGAAAAACAGAAGCTCTAGAAAGACACACACATGGCTCCCAGCTCCTAGGGTTCCAGTGTGGGTGAGACACAGACCCCAGGAGAAGGCAGGGTATGGACCATGGGCTGAGCACCTGCTCTGTGTTTTAAGCCCCTGGGCCTTCGTGGGCCTCCCCCAGGTGGGACTTGTGATTGCTGGGGCAATCAGAGCCTGGGTCAGCACCACCCCACTGTGTGACTGATTGACAGCTCATCCCCAGGTGTCTGGGACATTGATCTCATCCAGCCTCTGACAGTGACCATGGTGACACTGCAGAACCTCATGGAACCATGGGTCAGTTGTGACAATGCAGATCCAAGGACACCATGGAGACACTTTGGAACCTCATGGATTCATTCTGACACTTTTGTGCCTCATAGAGTCAAGAAGAGCTTTATGAAACTCAAGGGCCCCAAGGACCAAGGGTCCATGGTGACCTTGTGAAGCCCAAAGTGTCATGGAGGAGCCATTGTGACACAGTGAGAGCACGTGGAGCCGAGGGGCCATTGTGACACATCAGGGCATTGTGGAAGCATGAAGCCATTGTGACATTGCAGGACCTCATGGTGTCATTGGGCCATTGTGCCACTACAGAAGCAAGGGGAACATTGTGACCCTGCAGGGCCTCATGGAACCAAGGCATGTTAACTGGAAGGTGCCAGCACAGGCAGGTCAGGCTGCCATTGGCCTCTTGGGGGCTGCCTCTCCCCTGCTTTGCAAACACTGGGGCTCCAGGCTTTTCTTCCAGGGGAAAAGAACTGTCCGTCTCAAGGTGTCTGTGGTCAAAACTGAGATTCCTCCTCCCAAATTCCATATATTCAAGGATTGGTCCATGACAAAAGCTGCCAGGACAAACAGGTCTGGCTGGCTTTGCCTCCCAGAAGCCACCTCTCATCTGCCTTTGAAACACTGGGGCTCTGTGCTTTCCTTCCAATGGAAAAGAACCATCCTTCTAATCTATACAGAAATGGCCAAAATCGGGATTCCACCTCTGAAATTCCCTATATCCAAGAGTTGCTTTCAGACAAAATCTGCCAGGACAGAGAGGTCTGGCTGGCCTTGGCCTCTGATGTCTGCCTTTCTTCTGCCCCTGAAACACTGGTGTTTCCTGCTTTCCTTCCTATTGAAAAGAACCATCCATCTCCTCCATGTGTCCATGTTTGAAATTGGGATTCCAGCTCTAAAATACTGTAGATCCAAGGGTTGCTCCCAGGCAAAATCTGCCAGTACTGTCAAGTCTGGCTGGCCTTGTGCTCTGGTGACTGCCCCTGCACCACTGGGGCTTGGTTCTTTCCTTCAATGGAGGTCACTGGAACACTGTGGGGACCTCATGATGAAACAGAGGGAAATTAAAATTAAAATTAAAGTGTTAAGAGTAAAAATACAGGAGGATGATTTAAGTAGAAGGGAGGTGACATGATTCTATGAATGCTTAATGTTCGTTGTCTTTGCAAGAACAGGAGAACAGAGCAAGGCTACAAGATAAGATGGAACAAGAATGCATAAACAGGGTGGAAGAACGAGGCCTTTTCCATATAAGGGGGTTTCTGCAGACCCCTGAGCAAGTGAAAACTGGTATCAAGGTCTGGAAGGAGAGCAAAAGCTAATACACATGTGCAAAGAAGGCGAGGTGAAAACTTCAACTGAGAAGAAGACTGTTCACTTCATCCCAAGGACCCCCAGACGACCACCAGAGCGATCAACAAGGAGCAGTGCACAGTCACAAAGAAGCGTGGAGTTAATTTTAATACCAAGTGAGAACAGGTAGAGTTAGGAAATGAATATGTATTAGGTGCATTGTGCAATTCTAACTTGTAGAGAATAAAAAGAGAGGCACAGGTCACCAAAGTTGTGCATGTTTTTGGAGGAGCTATCCCCCATGCACCTCAGCGCTGAATAAATTATTCATACCTACTTTGCAACTTTTACGAGTTATGGAGTTGTTCTGTGCTTCATAATTGGTGAGCCAGCCAGGAGATCTGTGTGGCTGAGGGAGCACCACCAGGGCAGACACCCTGAGGGGCGCCCCGGGATATTTTCCTGGAGGGATCCTGAACCTTGGCTCACTCAACACGGGGACAGACAACGACCTGCTGGTACTGTGGATAAAACGGTCTGTAATAAATATCTATAACAGGACTGCTGGTGAGTCGTACAGAGACGTCTGACACTCAGCACAGTCCCTGGGGGCTTGCAAGCTGCTGGCCAAGGGAGCCAGAGACAGAGGGAGAGGGGTCGATCCCCGGCTGATAACGCCACTGACAGAGGGGTCTCACTGAGCTGATAGAGCAGCCTGCTAGTGACTCTGGGGTGGGTCGAATGAACCCTTGTTTTCGCTGCTGTTTTGTGTGACTGCCAGGTCTGGACACGTTGAGTTGTTGAGTGTGTCAGTGAGTGAATGAGCGAGTGTGGAGCTCTATCTGCATTTCCAGCCTCGGGCGACTGAGGCGGCCAGAGAAAAGCGAAGGAGCGGGGTCAGTGTGAGGCGAGTGCAAGTGAGAAGGGAGGAGTGTTGTGCTTGAACATAGAGTGGTTAGTGTTTGTTTTAATCATGGATAGACAAATTGAAGGAGTTTCTCCTCAGCAGTGGTTTGGACTTGATCCCTGGGAATTTATTGATCCAGTAAGTCATTGGATAGAAAGAGGGAATGAACAGGAGGGATATAGGAAACCTCTGGAGGGTGATTGGTAACCTTGGACTGGGAACAACCTGCAGTAAGGACTCTGAGTATTCCAGAGGGAGTGAACAGGATAATTGGTCTTTGTGGGAGATTTAGAGCAGTCAGAGGATCAAGGCATCTGGCATGGAGTTTATTACAGTGTAGAGATTGTGAAAGACGTTGGTATTGTTGCTCTAATAACCAGCAGGGCATATGCCCCAAATGTGAATTGAAAAATTTTCCTAATCAAATCGATGTTGAACCTAAAATTCTGAAATTAGTGCGTGGAAAGTCACATTCGATACCTGCAAATTGGGATTGTGTGTGGGAAGAAAACTGAGAAAGAACAGTGAAATTGTGCGAGGAAAAGTTTGGATGGAAACAGCACAGGACAAGAAGGAGAAGATAATGGGAACTGGACAAAGTAAAGAGATCCCTAAGGCCAGGCCACTAGGCTGTGTTATTGCACATTGAAAGATGCTGCTGGACATGGGGGCATGGAAACCAAGAGAGATCTTGTTAGATTTTGCAAGAACTGGTGGCCTTTTTAAATTGGACAATGGAGCGAAGTGGCCACCCAGTGGAACTTTGGATTATAACAGCTATTACAGCTCATGCTATTTCTGGGAGGGAAGGGAAGTGGACAGAGGTATCATATGTGGATATGTTTTTCTCCCTTCAAAATCACCCCAGATAGCAGAGGGATTGTGGGCTCAGGGCCCCATCTGACCCTCTGGTATTGGCCTTATAGAAAGAGAATAAGACTAAGAGAGGAAAGCTCAAGTGGTGTTGTTCAGTGTGTAGCATAGGGCAAAGATGCACAAAATCTGATAAGGTTTACCAGCCTGTGGCCCAGGAACAAGATCTGGCAAACGATTTGCTCAGGTCTCCCCAGATAAGACAGGAAAGGGATGAGGATGCAGACTCAGAGGATGCTGACCCCCCTCTGATCACACACCAGACTAGACAACAGATGTTGGAGTCTGTAAGTCAAGAGTCTCTCTGAATTCTTCAGAGAGAAATCAGAGTGCAGGGATTGAATTAAAACCTTTGGATGGATTCAAGTATATTAAGCCACTCACATAAAGTAGAGGTGTAAGTTTAAGTTTTAGAATAAGGAAGTAAGTAAGAATAAGTTTTATGTGCTTTTAGGTAGTAAAGATCTCAGAGACCAGTGTAGAAGCATGAGTTCTAGTGAGGGTTGAAAAATATAGCCTTAGATACTAGTGTTTCTGTGGAGGCTCCAGGAACATAGCTTTAGACATAATAAAACTATACTAAGAATATTGCTTACATTTTTTAGCTAGAACAAGATAGAACATATATGTAGTTTATACATAGCTGGTGTGCTAAGAAACTAGAACTAGGTTCGAGTTCCTGTCTTTAGCTTGCTGGGAAGTTTGGATATAAGAATCTATGCACTGGGGAGAGACTCACATTTTGCTTCTTGACTTTTGATTTTGTTCCTGCTCTCTCACTTCTCACCACCACCATCATCACCCAAAGAAGACAGGAGCTGCCCCAGCAACATCAGCCCTTCAGGACCTCCAGGAGCAGCTTCTGCTTCTGATTGGGACTTTACCTATTTAGGACTCTATACCAAAACTTTAGCATGGACTTGAACGCTTGTGACTCTGCCTTTTGAGACTGATGTGCCTTTGCAATAAACATCTTTATAGCAACTATTAGCTGCTCAGCTCTATTAAGAAAACAATCACAACTCAACTAACAGACACACATATTACAGGCATCTCTGCGAGAGGCAGGGGGACCAGAGGGAGGAATGGTATTGGTTAAAGTTCCCTTCTCCAGAACCGACTTGGAGGCATGGGAAAAGGTTGCTAAAAATTACCACAGTGATCCAGTTAACACAGCTAAATGTCTGCAATTTATAATAAAATAGCATAATCCAGATTAGAACGATATGCAATTATTATTGGATGCACTGACTGAGACAGAGAAACAATTAATTATAGAAATGGCAGGGAATTTGGCAGAAGATTATTATGAAATCCAACAATTGGATGTGAAAGATTATTTCCCACTCCAAAATCCACAGTGGGACTCAAACAGATCAGCAGAATTGAGAAAGCTATTGGGAGTGGATCAAAAAGGGAATGGAAAAAGCCATTCCCAGAACTACAAAATGGTCAGCATTGTATGAAATTAAGCAGGGGCCCTCTGAGCCACCATCTGAATTCCTCGATCAATGAAGGGATGCAATGAGCTGCCACACACCACTGGAGCCTGGGTCTGACATAGGGACACAGCAGCCAGTCAGTTTATTCCTGGGGCAGTCTATGGATGGCATAACACAAAAACTTCAAAAGCTTTGGGAGCTGGATGGGAGGGACTTAGAGACTCTGTTGGACGAGGTGTGGAGAGTCTTCAGGAATAGGGAAGAAGGATATAAACAAGGAATGAGGAAGTTTGTGGCTGTCCGAAGTGAGAGGGAGAGAGGAAGAAGCGAACAAAGACCACCCAGACAAGGCCCATCCCGGCTGGGCAGAGACCAGTGTGCAATCTGTAAGAAATACGGTCACTGGAAAAATCAATGTCCAAAAAAACAACAAAGGAACCATCATAAAAAGGGAGAACAAGAAAAAGGAAATGTGATTGCACATGTGAAAAAAAACACTAAGGAGGACCAGTAAATCTTACCCCAGGAAAATCACTGGTTATAAAATTAAAGCTATGGGGAAAAGGGGGGAAAAAGTGGAATTTCTAGTGGACACAGGAGCAACATATTCAGCTCTGAATAAAACTTTGGCACCTGTGGGGAAGGATTATGTTACATTAATAGGAGCATCTGGCCAACCTGGAAAAGCAAATTTTTACAAACCATTGAAGTATAGGCTTAGAAAATAATGGGGTGTTCATAAATTTCTATATCTGCCCAGATCCCCAAGGCACCTTTTGGGGAGAAACTTGTTAGAACAATTACAAATAACCATTGAATTTAAAATTGGGGAAGTTATTCTGGAGGTAAATGATGAACATTACATAGAGGCATTAAGTTTAATGTTAACATCAGTTCAAATTGAGGGAGAAGTTAGCGAAGAAATAATAAATCAAGTATTTCTTGGAGTGTGGGCTTCTAATGTAGCAGGGAGGGCGAAAAATGCATCTCCTATAGTAATTAAACTGAAGGAAGGAAAGAAACCAGTTAGAATTAAACACTACCCCTTGAAAAGAGAGAACAGGGAAGGAATTAGCCCAATAGTTGAAAACTTTTTGCAATTAGGGTTCTTAAAAGAATGTCAATCTGAGTTCAATACTCCCATCTTACTGGTCTGAACACCTGATGGGTCATATCAGATAGTACAGGGTCTAGGAGCTGTTAACAAAATAACTGAAGATCTGTATCCCATGGTAGCAAATCCATACACTTTGCTAACGTGCCTAACACCAGAGCTAACTTGGTTTACCATTTTAGACTTGAAAGATGCCTTCTTTTGCTTCCCTCTCCATGAAGGTAGCCAGAAAATTTTTGCATTTGAATGGGAAAACCCTAAAAGAGGGCTCAGATCCCAGCTCACATGGATGGTGTTTAAAAACTCTCCTACCCTGTTTGGAGAACAACATGCAAAGATCTGGAATGCTGGGAGGCTCCCCCAGAAGGAAAGCTACTGCAGTACATGGAATGATCTCCTCATAGCCACCCGGATAAAAGAGGCATGTGCAGCCTGCACAGTAAGCCTCCTAAACTTTCTAGGACTTGAGGGATACAGGGTATCAAAGAAAAAGGCCCAGGCAGTGAAGTGAAAGGTAATTTATCTGGGTTATGAAATTAGTGTGGGACATCAGACTGTAGGGCAAGATCACAAGGAAGAGATCTGCAAAACCCCAAAGCCTCAAACAGTGAAGGAACTGCAAACATTCTTAGGAATGACAGGGTGGTGCCAATTATGGATTTATAATTATGGTGTACTTATGAAACCCCTGTACGTGCTGATTACAAATGGGAACAGAGAACTCCAGGGGACAAAAGAGGCCACTCGAGCCTTTCACCAGCTGAAGAATGCTCGAATGTCAGCTCTGGCTCTCAGACTCCCAGATGTGAGTAAACCATTCTTTCTGTTTTCCCATGAGAAGCAGGGAATTGCCCTGGGGATACTGGCCCAGGACCTGGGTCCATACCAGAGAGCAGTTGCTTGCTTCTCCAAACAACCGGACACAACAGCCAAGGGATGGCCGGGATGCCTCAGAGCCCTTGCAGCAGTGGTGCTGAATATTCAAAAGGCACACAAATTCACCCTGGGCCAGACAATGACTGTATTGGTGTCTTACACAGTGTCTGCAGTCCTGGAAGTAAAAGGCAGGCACTGGCTCTCCCCACAGAGGTTCCTAAAATACCAAGCCATCATGGTAGAACAAGACAATGTAGAGATAATTGTGACTAACATTATCAACAAAGCTTCTTTTCTTAGTGGAAATCAAGAAAAGTGCTTTTTTTACACCATGACTGTCTGGAGATTATCAAAGCCTCCTACTCCAGCCACCCAGATCTGAAGGACACCCCTTTGGATGACACCCAAACCTGGTTCTCTGATGGAAGCAGCTACGTTGTCAGTGGAAAGTGACATGCTGGGTATGCAGTTACCACCTGCAAAGAGGTAACAGAACCTGGAGCCTTCCAGTAGATACCTCTGCACAAAAAGCTGAGAAAATCGCTCTAACCCGCACCTTAGAGATCATGAAAGGAAAGAAAATAAATATTTATAGAGACTCAAGATATGCATTTGGGGTTGTACAAACACATGGAGCCATCTGGAAAGAAAGGGGACTGTTAAACTCACAAGGGAAAAACATCAAACATGCACAGGAAATATTGCAGCTACTGAAAGCAGTTCAGCTACCTGAGCAGGTAGCAATTATGGACATTAAGGAACAGCAGAATGTGAGCTCAGAACTGGAGGAAGGAAATGAGCTGGCAGACAGAGAGGCAAAAGAAGCAGCAAAAGGTGAGATGACGATTGAGGGAGCTTTAATTCCAGATGGACTGTTCTCCCTTGAAGGTAAGCCAGTATATACCAGAAGGGATAGAAAACTAATTAAGGATCAAGGAGGAATGTATAACCAAGAGGGATGGGCTGTTACTGCAGAAGGGACAATGGTCATCCCTTCCCACCTGTTATGGTCATTAGTAAGGGAAGAGCACCAGAAAACACACCAGGGAACAGATGTCCTGTATAGCTATCTAATTGAAAAGATTACTGCCAGAAATTTATACTCTATTATCGTTCAGGTAGCCCAGCAGTCTGACATTTGGCTCCAGACCAAACCCAAGGATATCCCCAAACCAAAACTTGGTCAAATTGGAAAAGGCCATGGTCTTGGGCAACAGCAGCAAACTGACTTTTCAGAACTCCCAAGAAAAGGGGGGTATTGATATTTGCTGGTGTTAACAGACACCTTTTCAGGTTGGCCAGAGGCTTTTCCCACCAGAACTGACAAAGCCTGAGAGGTAACCAGGGTATTGTTACAAGAGATAATCCCACGCTTCAGAGTTCCAGCCACAATATCTTCAGATGGAGGGCCACATTTTATTTCAAAAATAATAGAACAAATCAGTCATCACTTGGGCATAGACTGGGAGCTCCATACTCCATATCATCCCCAGTCAAGTGGCCAAGTTGAAAAAATAGATCATTTAATTAAGCTAGGACAAGAAGCTCATTTACCCTGGCCTCAATCTCTCCCACTGGCATTACTGTGGATCCAAACCAAGACTAGAGCCAAAGAAAATCTAAGTTCTTTTGAAATGTTTTATGGGAGACCATAGGAGTGCAAAAGGGATTGTCTACCCAAGTGGGGAAGAGAGGCTGCCTGCCTATACAATAGCCTTAAGTAAGCAACTCAGAGAAATTGAGAAAAATGTGTCTGGAACTCGGGGCAGAGGGCTGGATGGACCAGTGCATGACACACAGCCTGGAGATTATGTATATGTTAAGTCTCTTACAGAAAAACTTTGTAGCCACTATGGGAAGGACCATTCAGGTGCTTCTCACCATCTTCACTGAAGTTGTGATCAAGGAACAGAGTGCCTGGATTGACCATTTTTGAGTGAAAAAGGCTCCAGAAGCCCCTTGGAAAGTAACACTGGGTAACAATGAAATGAAAATGAAATTAAAACTTACTTGAGCAAAATGAGTACATTGTGTTTGGGAATATTCAGTAATTTAGTTTGCAGAAATCTAGTCAATAGAAGAGTTTTGTTTGTTTTGCTTGTAGTCATAAGTGTAATCCAAGAATTGGAAAGAACCTCTAGCCAGAAAAATGCTGAATGGCCTTGGTCCCAAGCTTTCATTCAGTACACTGGATCCATGGGAAAGTGTTCTGATATAAAAGATTTAAACCTATCAAATGTGGTCATGCACAAAAACCGGGTATATGAAAAGCAGGAATGGCAAATACAAAGGTTGTGGTCCCTTCAAGAGACTATAGGAGAAGCAATCAGAATAGGGTCCTGAATGATTAGTGGGACTCAGCATCAGAACACAATTCAAATTGTGTTTCAACTTCTCCTGCAGACAAGCACCTGGAGATTTGCAATGGTCTAAGTAAATTAGATTGTTGGTATAATTTTGCATTAGTACAGACTGTGGATGTGACCTTTGGAGCCATGACACTACTGGGCTCTCATTTAAATTTAAATTAAAGGCCATACCTATTACAACAATTGAATCTACTGTAACCTCTGTTAGTACCCAAGCCCAGACCACACCACCTAAGATTGAACCTAAAATTTATGAACTTGGCCCCTATGTAATAAGGAACACGGGCCAACAACCACTGTTATTTAACCCTGAGTGGTCTCTCAAGCATGTTGAATGACTAATGCAAACTAATATCTCTGAAATTCAGCCAGCCTGCTCCTCTTTCCTAAAGACATCCTTTGAGGGCTGGGCAACATGGTTACAAAAGCAAGTACAATTCAGGGGCAGAATGCGAAGAGATTTAACTGGAATATGAGGAGCAGGATTGAGAGTCTTAAATGGAATCGATTCAGAAATATTAATGAATAAGTTGGGCACTGCAACAAGTGATTTGACAAAGTTAAAACAGCCCCTACAGTCATCTTTACTGGCATTAGGAACTAGTCAATGGCAGGTTTCAAAAGTGTTACCTTTGTGACTCTGAGGGACCCCATGGAACCAAGGGAACATGGAAGAGCTCTGGCTGGCCTGGCCTCCCAGGGGCTGCCTGAGAGGTTCAGCTGACCTTGGCACGGCTGGGGCTGCTTCTCCTCTGCCTGTGGAGCTCTGGGGCTCTGTGCTTTCCTTCCTATAGAACAGAGCTGTCCTCCTCCAGGTACCATGGCCAGAACTGGGATTTGGCCTCCAAAATTCCATATATCCAAGGACTGTACTCAGATGAAACCTGCCAGGAAAGATAGATTTGCCTGGCTTGATCTCCCAGGGACCAGCTCTCATTTGCCTTCAAAACGCTGAGCCTTTGTGCTTTTCTTCCTATGGAATTAAACATATTTTATGTCCAGATGCCCATGGCCAATATTAAGACTCCATCTCCAAAATTCTGTATATCCAAGGATTGTTCCAAGACACAAGATGCTATGAGAGATGTCTGGCTGCCCTCGCTTATGGTGGCCACCTCTCATCTTCCAAAACACTTGGACTTTCTGCTTTTCTTTCATATGGAAAAACCCATCCATCTTGACATGGTGTCCATGGCCAAAATTGGGATTCCTCCTCCCAAATTCCATATATCCAAGGATTGCTCGCAGACAAAAGCTGCCATTCCCCTCAAGACTGGCTGGCTCTACCTCCTGAGGGTCAGCTCTAACCTGCCTTCCAAACACTGGGGCTCCATGCTTTCCTTTTTATGGAAAAGACTCGTCCTGCTTGTCCAGACACAAATGGCCAAAACTGGCATTCCACATTCAAAATTCTCTATATCCAAGTGCTACTCCCAGACAAACCTGCCAGGACAGACAGATGTGGCTGGCCTTGGTCTCTGATGCTTGTGTCTCATCTGTCTCTGAACCACTGGGACTCAGTGCTTCCCTTCCCATGGAGACCATTGTGACTCTGCGTGGGCTCATGGAAGCCAGGGGCCATTGTGACACTGCAGGGCTTGTGGAACCACGGGGACCACAGGGATGCTGTGGTGTTCCATGGAACCAAGGGGACACTGTGGCACTGCTGAGCCCCAGGAAACCACGAGGCCTTTGTGACACAGCAGGGCCCCATGGAACCAAGGGAACATGGAACAGCTCTGGCTGGCATGGGCTCCTGGGGGCTGCCTGAGAGGTTCAGATGACCTGGGCATGGTGAGAGCTTCTTCTCCAATGGACCTGGAGCAATGGGGCTCCGTGCTTTCCTTCCCATGGAACAAAACTGTCCTTCACTTCCAGGCACAAATGGCCAAAACTGGGATCCGTCCTCCAACATTCTGTATATCCAAGGATTGTTCCCATATGAAACTTGCCAGGACAGACATCTTTGCCTGGACTTGGCCTCTTGGGGGCCACCTCTCACCTTTGAAACACTTTGGGGCTGTGCTTTTCTTCCCATGGAAAAAATCTTTCCAGTCCAGGCATCCAAGGCAAATACTGGGAATTCATCTCCAAAATTCTATCTATCTAACTATAGCTCCGAGACAAAATCTGCCTGGACTAACAAGTCTAACTTCCCTTCGCTTCCTGAGGGCCACTCTCAGCTGCATTGAAACACAGGGGCTGTGCTTCCTATGGAAAAGAACTATCCTTCTCTTCCAGGTAGCCATGGTAAAAATTAGAATTTGGCCTCAAAAATTCCGTCTATTGAAGGATTGCTCCCAGACAAATGCAGCCCAGACAAACAGGTCTGGCTGACCTTGGCATCTGGTGAACGCCTTTCATCTTTCAATTCTGGCATTCTGTGGTTTCCTTCCCACAGAAAAGAACTGTACCTCTTGTCCAGGTGCCCATGGACTCAAGCACTTGACCACTGTATAGGGACAAAGAAGCTCTGTGCTCAGTGGAGTGGAGACTGAGGACAGCAGAGGAGAGCCCTGGGAGGGATTGAAGATCATTTTCAGAGATGGTGGATCCTTTTGACATAGAGGAAAAGAGTCACAGAAACAAAGAATTAATGCCAAGTGCAGCTAGGGTGGTCCAGAGTTGACACAAGGAGAAAGGAATTTCTCTCCCAGGGCAGGGCTGGGGTGCAACACATCCCCCAGAAGGAGTCTGGAGCAGCCCAAGGCTTTGTGTGTGCAGGCAGAGGCAGGCAGGAGGCAGAGCTGTCAGCAAAGGAAGGGGCCAGCGAGGTGGGGCAGCCGGGGGATGACGACAGCCTGCAGGGACAGAGGCGCAGGGCATGGACACCGTAGGACAGCCTGGGCTGCAGAGGGCACAGGGATGGGCAGCAGCTGAAAGGCCCTGACACAGCCAACTCCTGCAGCACTTGGGCCATGCAGGCTGGCCCTGGGCCTGAGGCCAGCAGGGGACAAGTGAGCCTTGCTGTGCTGGGGCCTCATTGCCTCCTTGTCCCTGCTCAGCAGCCTGGCAGGGGCCGCCCCATGGTGCTGCCCTTGGCATTGCACATGGCCAGAGCCCAGTGGCCCGGGAAGAGCCCTGAGCAATGAGGGAGGGACAGGATCTGCCTTGCCAGGGGCTGGGGCTCAGCCCTTGACCCTTTGCGTTCCTGAAACACATCCAGGTTTGCTCAGCATCACAGACACCTTTCCCTTGCTTGTCCCCACCTGTCATCAGTGCCTCCAGTGCTCTGCTCTAACTGAAACCTGGGGACATTTTCTCAGTCATATCCCTCATTGAGACCCATTAAAACTTCAAGGAACTTTGGAGTTTGAATATGACTGAATTCTTGAGAAGTTTTCCTTCAGCTCCCTCTCAGGGACTGATGTCCAGGGACTCAGGACTGTTGAAAAATCCCAGCTCTACAGAGATGGGGAAACTGAGAGGCACTTTTTAAAAAAGATTTTTTTCCATTATCAGTCTCCTTGAAGGGTGAAACATAAGAGAATAAAACTCCATGCTATGCCATCAAAACCCAAGTGTTTTCTTGGTTACAACACCTTTGAAATGCTTTTCAGCCTATTAGCTTTTGCCACACAATGGTGGAAATAATTCTAACATCAAGCACCTAGTATTCTACCCCATGTGCTCTTGTCACAATGCATCTTTCATGTTCTAATTCTCAAAAATATCTGATCTTTTTGCAAGGCCATTGTTTGAAACTTGTTTCTAGTTCAATCTGTCTCTCAGCAATGTCTTCTCTATTCCAGGGCCATTCTGAGTCAGCACACCTTATCTCAGAGTTTGCATACAGATGTACAAGACTGTGTGAGCTTTCAGTCTGACTTTGAGAATCCTTTACAAATCCAATTCTCACAAATATCAATCACAGAATGCTGCAATCACCTGTGTTCTAAAGACAACAGTAATAAAATACACCCCTGAAAATAGGAATAGAAATATCTAAGACGGTCCTTTTCTTATTTCTGCCATAAATTGAGTTTAAAAACTTCTGAATGAACTGGACCAGACGGAAATCAAGGCAGAACCCTGGTTTGAATTTCAAGAATTCAGTCAGAATCAAACTCTAAATTTTCTGATTCTGTTCATGTGTCCCACTGAGGGACACAACTGAGAAAGTGTCCCCAGGTTCCAGTGAGAGCAGGAAATTGGAGGCAGAGATGACAGGTGGTGTGGGAAATGCAGGCACAGAGAGCTCTCAGGGCCTTGTGCATACAGGCTCAGAGATTGAGATGGATCCAAGGTTTGACCTAAGACCTTGGAGAAATCTTGGACAATCAGAGCATTAAAAGTAAAATAGATATAAAACAAGAATATAAGATTTTAGTTTATGTAGGAATATGTTTTAAGCAAACAGAAATATGCATTATGTAAGCATAGCAGTATGTTAAGTAAGATAGTAAAAGATTGTAAAGCTTAGCAATAGAACCTGCAATAAAGTTAATTAGAAGTTTAAGATAGATCAATGTAGGTTTGTGAAGTGTTATAGGATTGGCTGAAAAATGACACATTACTGCAAAGCCATGAGAAGGAAAGCAATCAATGATTGGTGTAAAAGGATGCTGGCAAACTTCACAGAAGTATTTGATTGGCTAAAAAACGAACATAAGGCATTGTAACTAAGAATGAGGAGGCTTCTGATAGTTTGGTGTTGGATGTAACAGCTTTAATGTCTCACCCTTCTATGAGACTGACACCATGAGGCCATAAACCATCTTTGACAACGTCTCTCAGTTGCCCCATCTCTTGTAATATCAATCTCCCAATGCACATTTTCTTGACATCAGACATGACTAATGAAATCAATAGGGACTTATGGACACCATGTCTATCCCATTAAAAGTCAATAGGGATTTAGGAACAGCTGGCTTATCCATTAATGTCAGTGGGGATTTTTCTGAAATTTGGTCCTAAAATGGGGAAATTTGGGTCAACTTGGGGAAAATCTTGGGCTGAATTCTGGGAATTTCTGCTCCAGGATTGCAGTGCTGATGCTGTGGTAGCCCTGGATGAATTCCTGGAGGCCTGTCCCAAATCCCTGATCCCTCACCTGCTGTCCATGTTGGAGCTGTGCCTCCAGGTAAGCCCAAAAATGTCCATTTTCAGCCTGAAATCTGGGAATTTTGAACTCAAAATTGTGATTTTTAGCACCAAAAATGTTGGACATCAGCTCTGCCCACTCAAGTGAAAAGGGATCCAAGGACACCAGGTCTACCCATTGAGAGGGCTTGATTGGGAAGAGTTACTGTTTAAACTGGGTGCACTGGGAAGGGCTAAGGGAGGACACTGGGGTGACTGGGAGCACTGAAGCAAAAGTGGGACCACTGGGAGGAATTTGTAGAGATAAATGGAGATAAACAGGACTCCAGGTCTAACCATTGAAATCAATAGAAATTTGGGGACAGCAGATTTATCCTTTAAAGGCAATGGAGTTTAGGGGCACCAGGTCTACCAAGTCAAAGCAATGAGGATGTTTGAGACACTTGTTTTGAGGGTCCCAGGGGTTTTTGGTGATCCAGGTGTCCAAGGGGTACCCAGGTATATCCAGGTGATTTCTGGGGATACCGAGGTGATTTTTGGGGATAACCAGGTGTACCCAGGTGATTTTTGAGTGGGATCCAGGTGATTTTGGGCAGTATCCAGGTGTATCCAGCTAATTTTTGGGGATATCCAGGTTATTTTTGGGGCACCCAAGTGCCCTGACTCACACTGACAGGCCAGGAGAAGATGATGGCCACCGTCCTCCCAGTCGACATGGACACAGATGACTCTTGGCAGTTGTGGAGCTATCAGGGGGCACCCCAGCATTCAGGGGTACCCCAAAACTCCAGGTGAGGACATCGGGGGTGGGAGGGAGCCCTGAGTTACCTCAGGAGAGGATGCAGTGCAGGTACAGCCAGGTGCTTTGGTGCATGGGGATGGTGAAGATGGTATTCTGCAGCAGCTCCAGCTCTGGGGTGGGCAAAGGAGGCACCCCAAAATCTCAGGGGGACACCAGGGGAAACCCCAATATCTCAGTGGGCACAGCCAGGTATACAGGGGTTTAGATCTACCCATTAAAGTCAATGGGGATTTAGGAACACCGGGTCTACCCATTCAACCCAACAGAACCCACCAGCTCCCACTTCAGACGAGGGAGGGGCTGGGAAATTTCGGGGATCCCACAAAATTGTTGGAGATTTTTTGGGGAATCCCTCTCCTTCCTTCAGCCTTTCAGGGGACGGTGCCCTTGCTGTAGTTCCTGGTGGGCATCAGCAGCCACAGGAAGTGTTGCCAGGCTTAGAAGTTGCAGCTCAGCAAGGCCCTGGTGAAGGCCATCTCGGCCTTGAGGTCCTGCCTGGATGCAAGTGCCTACCAGTGTTCCCAGGTGTGGACTGGGAAGGCACCAGTATAAACCAGTAAGCACTTGGAGCCACTCTCGAGCTCCTGAGGCCTCTGGCAGCAGCTCCCAGTATAAACCTGTAAGGTCTCATGCACCCAAACCCATTCCCAGTGTAGTCTAGGGGCTCCTAGTGTGGTCCTGGGGCTCCCAGGTTTATACTGGGAGGGCACCAGTATAAACCAGTAAATACTACGAGCCACCCCTGAGCCCCTGAGCCCATAGCAGCAGCTCCCAGTATAAACCAGTAAGGCCAGCACAACCTGAAGTCACTCCCAGTAGGTCCCAAGCCTCATCCCAGTATAAATCAGTAAGGCCAGCATCCCCAGAAGTTGCTCCCAGTGGAGTGCCAAGCATCCCCAAGCCCCCTTCCAGTATGAGGTAGTACACCTCAGTTTAATTCAGTAAAATCCAGAATATCCCAGTATAACCCTGTATAAACCACTACAACCCAGTCACCCCCAGAAGCACATCCCAGTACAACCCAGTATAACCCAGTCACCCCCAGCACCCCATCCAGATATAAACCAGTATAACTCACAGTTGGCCAGCGGGTCCTCCAAGCCAGCAGGGGGCACTCACACACCCCGGTTCCCTTTCCCAGTAGAACCCAGTACAAATCAGTAACACCCCCAGCACCTCATCTGAGTATAACCCAGTGTAACCCAGTCACTCCCAGTACGACATCCCAGTATAACCCAGTACAGACCAGTAACCCCCCAGAACCTCATCCCAGTACAAACCAGTATAACCCAGTACAACCAGTACACACAGCGCTAGGTCTTCCCGGACACTCACACATTCTCTCCCAGTATAACCCAGTGACCCCAGCTCCATCCCAGTACCCCCTGGACCACATCCCAGCACAAACCAGTACAACCCACTCATAGTTGCAGGGGTCGGCCACCAGGAGGTGCTCGCACAGTGCCAGGTCCTCCCGGCCAGCAGGGGGCGCTGCAGCATGGCCGAGCACCCAGCCCTGGTGGTGCCACACCCCTTAGGATTTGGGGCTCACCCCCAGGCACTGCCCAATGAATGACAGCTCCAACAGCACCCTGAAACCTGTATAAACCAGTCTGGACCAGTATGGGCCAGTAGAAGTGGTAAAAAACAGTAAAAAACAGTAAACAACAGTGTAATGCAAACCAGTAGTAACCAGTACAAACCAGTATGTACAAGAAAAAAACAGTATGGACCACGATAAACCAGGAAAATAGGTAAAAACCAGTACAAACCAGTGAACACCCTTGTCTGTGTCAGGAGCCAAGCTGGCTGGGCCCGGTAACAAACCTGCTGCCCAAAGTCAGTAGAAATGTTACGACCCATTGCAAAGACATTAACACCCATCCCTTCACCCACCACATGATTTGTAAAGACATGAGCACACATCTTTCCTCTCACATTGATGGTTCCTGTGCTGCTGACAGTCTTTGAAACCCAGCCTTCAGCCTGAGCTCTCTGCTGTTGCAGTTCCATGCACAGAGGTTGTTGTCTCTCAGCCCTTCCATGGGCAGGCCGGTGTTCAGCCATCTCCAGGACAGCAGGGCCCCAGCCCACGTCACTGTGCCCTGGGAAGACAAAAACCATCACTCCAAATGTCCCCTTCTCCTTCTTCCCATGGATTTGGGCCTGCCAGTGGGGTTTGCTGCTGGGTGCCACAGGGAGAAGGAGACCCCTGTGACACTGTGGGGCACATGGAACCAAATATCCATTGTGACACTCCAGAACCAAGGAAACCCCTGTGACACTGTGGGACACCTTGGAACCAAAAGTCCATTGGGAGACACCTGGGCCATGTGGAGCCAAGGAACCATTGTGACACTGGGGAAACTCATGGCACCAAGGGGCCTCTGTGACACTGTGGGGCCTCATGGAACCTGTGAGCCATTGTGACACTGCACGGCCTTGTGGAACCAAGGAGACCACGGTGACACCGTGGGGCCACATGGAACCAAGGGTCAGTTGTGACACTTTGGAACTAAGGAGCTCATTGTTGAGTACAGCACTTCATGGAACCAAAAGTCCATTGCGACAGATCAAGGCCTCATAAACTCATGAAGAACACTGTGACTCCGTGGGACCCAATGGACCCAAGTCTCCATTGTGTCAGGGAAGCAAGGAGCCTTTGTGACACTGCAAGGCCTCAGGAAACCAGGGAGTCCAAAGGTCTGAAATAATCTTTGCAGGGTTCTACCTTGGGAAAGGGGAACCTCCTTGGTGGCACCTTGGGCAGGGTACACACCTGAGGAGTGTGTCTTTTTGCAGTGGGGAAACTTAGGACTTTTAGATTGCTGCTAAAAAAAACAGGAAAACCCCTTTTTTCCAGAGTGCAGGCAGTTCTCCAAGCAAAGCAGGTCCTAGGTGAGTGAGGACAGACAGGATGGGGTTGGGCAATGTGGAGCAAGGTTGTCCACACTGGCTCAGACCTCAAGGCACAGCTTCTGTGAGCAGGCCAGACCTCCTGAGGAGAGACCCTGCATCAATATCAATCACAGAATGCTGCAATCACCTCTGCTCTAAAGAGAATAGCAATGAAATACACCCTTCAAAATAGGAATGGGTATTTCTTAGAATCTCTTGGAAATATTTCTCCATAATTGGATTTGAAAATCTTCCTAATGAATGGCACCAGACCAGAGGGAAAACAAGGCAGAACCATGGTTTGTCAGGACTTGCTTGATCCCAATCAGCACCATGATGCCTTTGGTGCTGAGCCCTTGAACCTCAGGGCCTGAGAGGAGATTGCACAAACCTTTCCAGGAGTCCAAGTCAGAAGAAAAATCCAAAGTGTCTCAAAGCATTAATGGGTCTCACTGAGGTCCATCCCCAACACAGGCTCCTCATGGACTCCTTGGAGGAGAGAACTGGAGGCCAGGATTGCCCAAAAACCTCTCAGAGAGTCAGAGAGGAAAGGAAAATCCAAAATACATTTAAAACCTTGAGTATCTCAAAGTATTAGTGAGTCTCACTGAATGTCAAAACAAAGCTCTCACGGGACTAATTAAAGTAGATAATTGGGGGCATCACTGCATAAACTACTAAAATAATTGGTGTAAAAAGGGAAACACCAAGTACCTTAAAAAATTAACCCTGAGTATCTTGAAAGATTAATGAACCCCATTGAGTGTTGTTACTGAGAAAGGCTCTCGAGAGACTAATTAAAGCAGATAATTGGAGGCCAGGATTGCACAAAGCTCTCAGAGACTCCAAGGCAAAAGCAAAACCCAAAGTCCTCTGAAAAACCTGCAGTCCCTGGGAGCATGAAGGAGCCCCCCAGGGCCATTCCTGACCAAGGCTCCCCAGGGACTGGTCCCAGCAGATCCCTGAGGCCACTGGGATGTGGGGGGATGCTGAGGGCAGCACAAGGGGTGCCAGTGGCCAGCCTTGCTGGGGCTGTGCCAGGAGGCCCCAGTGGCTCAGGACAAGGTGTCTCCTCCCAGCCCTTGGTGGCACAGACCCTGCTGTGCCCCAGGGCACCAAGACTTGGCTTCTCTTTGTCCCCACCTGTCATCTCTGCCTCCAATTTCCTGCTCTGACTGGAACCTGGGGACACTTTCTCAGTTGTGTCCCTCAGTGGGACCCATTAAATCTTCAAGAAACTTTGGAGTTTGGTTCTGACTGTAATTTCTTGAGAAGTTTCTTCAGCTCTCTCTCAGGGATTGATGTTCAGGGCCTCAGCACAAGCCTCGAGAGGGTCATTAAAATCCTTGTGCTGTGTCTGTGCTGATGAGCTGGGCTGGGCTCCTAGCACAGAAGACGATCCTGGCAAACAAGAAGAGCTTCAAAAACACATTTCTCTTGATGAGCAGCTCTTCTCCCAGCCCAGCAGGGCTGGGGCACTGCCTGCAGCCACCCCGGGCACAGCACAGAGGCACAGGGAGCTTCAATCAGTCAGGGCTGGGAAGATGCTCACAAGTGACTGGGGCAGAATCACTCCCAGCCCTTGACACAGGAAGCCTCTGGCTGCAGGACAATGCAGCTGCAGCTCCTGCAGTGATCTCCTAAAGCTGCAACATCCCAATGCCTGCAGACTGTGTGAGTACATTCTCTGATGATCTCTTGTGTAGAGCAGCCAGGGGTGCCCAGGGCTGTGGTGCAGAGCAGGGTCCTGCAGCCCAGGGCACTGTGCTGGGGCAGGGACTCTGCTGCCTGCCAGGGACAGCTCTCAGCCAGCCCTGGGAGCTGCTCCCAGCACTGGGGGACAAGGTCAGGGTGGAAGGAGACAGCTGGTAAGGCTTGGGAAAAAAAGTGTTCTGCTTATGGGGTGAGGATGCTGCATTGTTCAGGACTGCTCCCAGCATAACATTTAACTCCAGAATATTTCTAGGTAGATTACACAGAGAGCACAGTGAGGCAGGGGCTGCATAAGGGAAAATCCAGATTTTGTAATTTACTGCTCTGGGTTGCCTAGAATGGAAATTGCATATAGATATTAATCTCTTCAGGGTGGGAAAAATAGAAAATCTTTTTCTGGAATATTAATAAACAGGCATTGACAGAAATCAGCACAGGGTCCCTCACAGGCAGCATCAGTGTCACTTTTCCAGCCTCCTCAGGGTTACTATGATCTTACCATCAGAGCCTGCAGAGGCAGAGCCGACTGTGGGCAGTGCCCTGTGCTGGGAAGGGTCTGCAGGGCAGAGCTGAGCCCCCAGGGCTGGGCTGGGCTCTGGCAGCACTGGCAGGGCCCAGCCCTGGGCACAGGGAAGCAGCTGCTGGCAGGGACAGCTCCAGGCAGCAGAGCCCTGGGCAGGCAGTCGGGGGAAAGTGCCACCAAGCTTAGCTGGGATATTTCAAGTCCTCTCCAAACTGAACTATTCCATGATTACTTTTCTTACAGATCGCCATGGCAATATACAACAAATGTCCAACAGCAGCTCCATCAGCCACTTCCTCCTGCTGCCATTGGCAGACACGCGGCAGCTGCAGCTCCTGCACTTCTGCCTCTTCCTGGCCATCTCCCTGGCTGCCCTCCTGGCCAACGGCCTCATCATCAGCGCCGTAGCCTGCGGCCACCACCTGCACACCCCCATGTTCTTCTTCCTGCTCAACCTGGCCCTCAGCGACCTGGGCTCCATCTGCACCACTGTCCCCAAAGCCATGCACAATTCCCTCTGGGACACCAGACACGTCTCCTATGAAGGATGTGCTGCACAAGCCTTTTTCTTTCTGTTCTTCATCTCAGCAGAGTATTTCTTCCTGACCATCATGTGCTACGACCACTACGTGTCCATCTGCAAACCCCTGCACTACGGGACCCTCCTGGGCAGCAGAGCTTGTGCCCACATGGCAGCAGCTGCCTGGGCCAGTGCCTTTCTCTATTCACTGCTGCACACGGCCAATACATTTTCCCTGCCCCTGTGCCAGGGCAATGCCCTGGGCCAGTTCTTCTGTGAAATCCCACCCATGCTCAAGCTCTCCTGCTCCAAATCCTATCTCAGGGAACTGCGGATCATTGCTGTTAGTGCCTGTTTGGTATTTGGTTGTTTTGTGTTCATTGTTTTCTCCTATGTGCAGATCTTCAGGGCTGTGCTGAGGATCCCCTCTGAGCAGGGAAGGCACAAAGCCTTTTCCACCTGCCTCCCTCACCTGGCTGTGGTCTCCCTGTTTGTAAGCACTGCAGTGTTTGTCTACGTGAAGCCCCCCTCCATCTCCTCCCCATCTCTGGATCTGGCACTGTCAGTTCTGTACTCAGTGGTGCCTCCAACCCTAAATCCCCTCATCTACAGCCTGAGAAACCAGGAGCTCAAGGCGGCAATGTGGAGACTGATAACTGGATGTTTTCAGGAAAATTAAACTGCTTTCCAATTGCTGCATATCGCTTGTAATAAACGTTGCCTCTGCTTCTTGTTGGTTTACTTGTTGGTTTGTTCTTTTCTTTCCTTTGTTTTAGCATTTCAATAAAGTCTACAAAGAAATGTCATTGCTTGTGCCGAAATTTCAATTTGCTTTTCTCCATCCCTTCTGTGACCCGTAGACTGTGTAAATGAGGGGCTGTGCTCCTGGTAACTCAAAAGAAACGAAAGAATCTCTCTGTCTGCAAAGTTTTCTCCAGACATGCCCCTTCTGTTCCCTTCTCTAGAGCTGCAGCAGCAATGTCTGTGTGCAGAGCTGGGGCAGATCAGTGCTGGCACAGCAGCTGTGCCCAGCAGCAGCAGCTTTTGGTGTTGCCAGTGCTGCTCCCGTGCCACTGCCCCGCTGCCCTCCTGGCCCTCGTGTTGCTGCAGGGCCTGAGTGCTCTCGGGGCCGGGCACAGCCCTGGGGGTGGCAGTGCCGGGGCTGCAGCAGGGACAGGCCATGGGCACTGCTGGGGCAGCGCTGACACCTCAGGGCAGGGCCTGGGGGCTCCAGGCTCCTTGGCCAGGCTCTCTCCACAACACTTGGCCAGCCCAATGCTGAGCACAGAAAAGCCCCGGGAGCAGCCCCAGGCTGGCCGTGGGCAGGCTGGGGGCAAACAGCATGGCTGGTGCTCTGCAAGCTCCCTGCAAAGGTGAGACCCTGGCAAGGAGCAGCAGAGCAGGGGCTGATCCATCCCCACTGTGCTGGACACCCCAGGGCAGCGTCCCAGAGCATCCTCATGCACCTGCCAACAACATCCCCCCTCTGCAGCCCTGGCCTCTCCCCCAGCTCACACAGGAGCCGCATCCTTGCAGGCACACACACGGCAGCACTGGCTCAGGAGCCCCTGTTTGCATTGCACACAGCAGGCTCAGCACCCCCATGGTGCTGCTGTGGGGACATGGAGCTGAGTGAGCACAAATGCCATCATCCTCTGTGGCCAGCAAGGGCTGGGGGACGGCAGGGAAGCCACTCAGCTTTGTCGTGGCCTCTGAAATCAGCCAGAAAATTTGTTCCCATGGGCTGTGAGTTTCCTGTCCCACTGCAGACATTGTTGCTCTGAGTCAGGGCTGCCTGCCAGGCGCCCTCAAAATGCCCTGAGTATTTCCTTGCCTTCACCTTTGCCTTCTTTCCTCTTTCTTGATCCAGATTTTTTCCTCTTGCCCATCCCTGTCCCCTCCCTTGTAAACAGCCCATCCCTGATTGCCATTTCCTCTCTGGCCCCACTCCCCATTTCAATTTCTGAGCTGGCTCCATGGGAACATCCCTTGGGGAGCAGGATCATCCTCCAAGTGCTTCAGGAATTGTCTGCAGGCTCCTGCAGTTCCTCGTGCTGCTCCCTTGCCAGAGGCACCACAGGCCAGGGGGGCACATCTGGGCTGCTGTGTCTGGGTGTGGGGCTCCCTGTTGTGGGCAATGAGGAGGGGCTGGAGAGGCTCTGCAGGACTGACAGGATGGGCTTTGGGGCTGTGTGGAGAAGCTGAGGGACCTGGGCTGCTGGACCTTGTGAAGAGGAGGCCCAGGGCTCATCCTGCAACTGCTCCATGGGTGGTTTCAGGGAATCACAGAATCAGCCAGGCTGGAAAAGACCTTCGAGATCATCAAGTCTGACCCATGCACTGACCACCCTCACTAACCTCACCAATTGGCCATTCCCCAATGACCACAATCTCTGACTACAACCACTGACCACACTCCAATTAAAACCCAACTGACCCCATCCACTGACCACAAACCCTCACCACACCCCCACTGACCACCTGCATCAACCACATTCACTTACCACACCCACTGACCACACTCACAGACCACCTCCACTGACTACACCCCAATGACCACCGGACCACTTCCACTGACACCTTCCCACTGACACCTTCACACTGACACCTTCACACTGACACCTTCCCACTGACTAGCCACCTGACATTACCTGACCACACCCACTCACCACAGCCAGTGACCACACCCCCCTGACCACACCCACTGCGAATACACCAATGCCCACACCCCACTGGCCACATCCAACTGACCACCCAAGTGACCACACCCACTGATCAAACCCACTGACCACTCGATATGGCCACACCCATTGACCACACCCCACTGACCACAACCACTTACCACACCCAGTGCCCACACCAAGTGACCACACCAAGTGACCACACAACTGACCATTGCTGATTATATCACAACTGATCATATCACAACTGACCACACCCACGGATCACAACCCACTGAATTCTCCCACTGACCACACCCACTGCCCACTCCTGACCACAATCCACTGACCACTCAACTGAACAAAGTGACTGAGCACCTGAGTGGCCGTACCCTGACTGATCACATGCCACTGACCACACCAACTTACCACCCCTTCACTGACCACACCCACTGCCCAGACACCAATGCCCACACTGCCACTGACCACAGCCACTGATCACCTCCCACTGACCACCCTGTCCTGGTTTGAAAGACAGCTGTCTACTAGGGAAAGCAGGGCCTTCCCTTGAAATGGAGAAAGTAAATCCCTCCCTCTGAATTAGTATCATTTTGAAATGAAGGGGCTGTCAGGCAAAGATATGGGGATAGGAATAACAGTTCTTTACTAATATATATATAACAAGGCAAAACAAAACAACAACTATGAAATTAACAACAAACAGAACAGGAACCCAGTAGCAGTTCTCTTGGCTCTGGGGACTTTTCCCCTCTGGTGCAGTTACCCTCCCAGTTGGCAGTGAGCTCTGGCAGGTTCCTGGTGGACAGGGGCAGATCCTGCACAGCTGCAGGGGCACTGGGGTGATGGTGGCTGTGTCCCAGATGGGAAGGGTGGAGGACAGGCTGTGCTCACGAATCCTTGGAGCAGTGTCAGTCCCAGTGCCCCAACAGGATGCTTGGAGATAGCAAACTGAAGCAGGAGAGCGTCCTAGCAGGGGTGTGGGGTCCAACACCAGAAGAGGCAGCTCCTGGCGTTGGGATGGCGGGGTGAGGTTTTCCAGTGGCCTTTCTCCTCCAATAGCCAAAGCAAGTGAGTGCCAACAACAGCCCCCCACCCTCCTTTACCCTCTTCTCATCTCACACTGTTCCCCCCCCTCCACACCTGCCCTCCAAGAGAAACTCCTGAAGAAACCAGGGAGTCTCTCCCTCCCCCATCTCTAAGTCTCAAGGACCTAGCCAGCAGTGATCCTTAGCATATCAGTGGGAAAAAATTCCACAGGCAGAGAGGGAACGAAAAAAACAACTCCCAACACCTCTTTACTCATGGGTTCTTCCGTCCTGGGGGTCTCTGTGGTGGTCCCTGGTGGTCGTGGACCCCAATGTTCCAGTCGGCCCGGCTGAGTTGACAGGACATTGAAGCTGGTGAACTTCTGTGGAAGGAGCAGAAACCCTAACAGAGCCTCCTTGGAAAGCTATCCCTTAGATAAGAAATTGCTTACTTAGAATGACTAATACTAGAAATATTTCCCCCCTTTGCAAACCTCACTTTATCTCCCTGTGATATAATTGGTCCATTTTCAATCCCCTTAGCAATTGGTCCCTTTTCTCTAAAATCCCTAAGTAGTTGGTCCGTTTTACAATCCCCTAAATTATTGGTCTGTATTCAAGACACCCTGACCCTACAAAAGCCCCTGTTAGTACCTTGTCCATTGAATTGCTGCCTGGGACCCCTTCGTGGAAGAAATAAAGTGTCTGTGGAATCTCCCTGCAGCTTCCTCGGTCTCCTTCCTCTGCTGGCCAAAGGTACTTTGGAAGCAAGGCTCAAATTACAACATGGGCTGAAGGCCTGGACTCCAGGCATTGCTTGCATCCTCCTACCTCGTGGCTGAAATCTGCCTGAGACACCAGGAAAGGCTGATCCTTGTGGGACATCTTATCCAGGCACGTTGTGGCAGCTCAGGGCCCAAACCCCAAAGCCCCGACAGCTACAAACTTCCAGTTCCCCTCCTTATACAACAGGCATTGTGCAGTTTCCAGAGGCCAAGGGTTCTGGAGAATAAGGATTGTGTCAGCTCACTTGTGTGGGCAATTTATCATCTGGTAACATGAGGTCACAGAGTGGGCTATGACATCACAGAGTGGGCTATGTGAGGTCACTGAGCAGCTATGGCATAGAGCAGACAATGACATCACAGAGCAGGCTGTGACATCACTGGGCTGCTTTGTCACATCACAGGAGGGGCTGTGTGACATCACAGCAGGGCTGTGTGACATCACAGCAGGGCTGTGTGAGATCACTGGGTGGTCACTCTGTCCCAGCCCCCCCTCACAGTTTCCCCAGACAAGTCCAATGCTGTTCATGCCCAGCAGGGTCCCCTGTCCCCCGGGATCCCCCTGCTCCACCTGGAGCCACAGCCTCCCCCAAGGATGTTCCACAAATCAACCCCAGAGCCTGACACGGGGACAAGGGGCCAGGGCTGTGTGACCAGGACATCAAGGACGTGGATTATCCAGGTCACTGGGGCCTGCTTTGGGTTGCCCAGGGCAGGAAAGATGTCTGGCAGCTGGAGCAGGGTGAGGGAAGGGCCTCCAAGGTGGGGCTGGAGCCCTTTGGCTGAGAGGAGAGGCTGAGGGAGCTGGGCTTGTCCAGCCTGGAGCAGGGAAGGCTGAGGGGCTCCTCATGCCAGCCTGGCAGAGCCACCCAGGAGCTGATGGAGAACACAGAGCCAGGCTCTGCACTGGGGGGCTGGAGGGGACAAAAGACAACGGGTGGAAGGGGAATGAGGGCAGATCAGACATGTGGAAAACCTTTGTTCCCATGGGCTCAGACAGGTTCTGAGATGCTGCCCCATCCCTGGCTTTGGGATTTTCCAATCCACACCAAATCAAGGCTTGAACCACTTGGTCTGACCCAGTTTCTGACAGGTTTGGCTGCAGACTTGCTGAGGTCCCTTCCAACCTCAGCTCCCTGATGATCCCAGGACGATGCTGCTCCCGATTTTGGAATGGGCTGGAGCTGATATTTCTGGGACAGGAGCCCTCTGGGACTGTAGGGGACCTGCAGCTTTTGAGGTGCACGAGCACATCTCATTAGCTGGGGCATTTGAGTACTTTAAGAAATGTCAAAATTTCCCACCAGAAGAGAAGAGAAATTTCCTGGATGTGTACTGATGGCAGGACAAGAAATACTGATCTTCCCCTGTACCTGTGTTACCACTATACTGTCTATTATTTCATGTCCCTCTTCATTTGGGTGTTTCCACCTCTCCTGTTTAAATGGCCATGTCTAAGGACATCTCTTCCCTAGACCAGCTGGTCCTATGGCCTTGCCATTGCTCCCAGATTTCCTCCTCCCATTGTTCTCTGGTCATTCCACATTAGTCAACATCTTAATTGTGTCTACATCTATCACAGAATCACCCTTTCTAATGTCTGTGTCTAAAACTGTTCCTGTATGAAAATCCCTTGTTCATGGTGGATACATCAGATACTGCTTTGACATTGCACAGAGCTGAGGGAAGAATTTTGAAGTTTATTGAATTTTATCATAGGTACATTTTTTTATGTTGGCCAAGAAGAGAAACCTTCTGTGCCTCTGAGTCTCACCAGTTGCTGAGCCCCAAAGGACACAAACCTGATGAGTTGTGGTTCCCACTGCAGTGCTGGCACTTGCACCTCCCTCCATCCCCACAGCAGAGCTCCCTTGTCCCACAAAGTCCCTGGCAATGCAGGGATGAAGGAAACAGGACAGGCTGTGGGGATCAGGGGCAGGGCACAGCCAGGGATTTGGGGTGGTTGTGAGCCCAGGGCAGGTCCCAGCCCTTGGCCTTGCTGAACCTCATCCAATTGTCCTGGGCCCATGGCTCCAGCCTGTCCAGATCCCTCTGCAGAGCTTCCTGCCCTGCAGCACAGCCACACTCCCACCCAGCTTGGCCTCACCTGGACACTGACTCAGGGTGCCCTCCATGGCCTTGTCCACATCAGCAATAAAGAGATTTCACTGCCCTGGCCCCAATCCTGAGCCCTGGGGACACCCCTGGATGTGACTCCATTGCCCAGCACTCCTTGGGCTGGACTTCTGTTTCTTAATGGAGCTGTGCCTGCCTTTGGTTTTTGCTGGCAAGAAATGAACATCCCTCTGTGTCTCAGGCAGCTCCTTCTCCAAGGAAAGCAGGTGGGAGTTGGTGCCAAGGAGCTGAAAGCTGCAGGCACAGCCTGGAGGGGAGGGAGCTCAGATTTGCACAAGGCTGCTCTGAGTGCCAGGGGTTGGATGGGGGAAATGGTGGGGTGGGGGTAGGGACAGAGTGTGATTGATTGTCACCCATAAAGGGTCTTGATTTTCATCTCTGTTCAGACTGCATTATAAGGTTTCAGGAATTAATATCAACTGGAGATTGCTGATATCAGTGTATAAAAAGAGAAGCTGTGCCTTGAGGTCTGACTCAGTGTAGACAACCTTGCCCCACATTCCCCAACCCCATCCTGTCTGTCCTCACTCACCTGGGACCTGCTTTGCTTGGAGAACTGGCTGCACTCAGGCAAACAGGGTTTTTTCCTTTTTTTTAGTTTTGAAGAAATGTAAAACTCCTAATGTTCGCCACTGAATACAGACACCTGCCATTAGTGTGTTTCAGTCCAAGGTGCCACCAAGGGGGTTCAGCTTTAGGGATCGGGGCTTCGGGGGCGGTGCCTGCAGTCGGCGCCATCTTTCCTTTCTGCCTCTAACTCCCATCATGCGCCGCGGCCCCATAGAGCCCCACTGGAGCTGGGACTGCAATGCCCGTCATGCCCCGCGCTCCACAGAACCCCCGGTATCCGCTCCCCATCTGCCCCATACGTGTCCCAGGACCCTCCAGGATCCGTAATTGCTCCCTCAGGGCCCATTCTTGACCACCCAAAGACGTCCCCAGATCCCCTGAATGCTCCCAACCCCATAGATTCCCCTTGCAGCCATTTCTGAGAATTCATCTCCTGCCATCCCCCGCGAGCTCAGAGCACCTCATAACCCAGTCCCGCGCCGAAAACTCCTGCCCTGCCCCGCGCCCTAAAGAGCCCGGTTAGAGCTCCCCAGGCTCCCCCCAAGTTCTCCCGACCCATATACGTTCCCCGCTGAGGACCTGAAGTCTCCGCTCAGAGGGAAAACTGTCCCTAAGTGCCTTCCCAGACCCCAAAAGCTCCGTAAGGACCACTTCCGGGACTACAGCTCCCATGAAGCTCCGCGGTTCCGGTTAAACGCCATTCCAGCCCTGACTTCATCTCCCGTCATGCCCCGCACCCACCGAGAGACAGTGCAGCTGCGCCTACAACTCCCATGATGCTCCACGGCCCCCTTGAACCGTATTATACCTGTGCCTACAACTCCCATCATCCCCCGCGGCCCGGAGACCCCCTTGTTAGAGCCCCCCAAGAGCCCGCCCAGACCCCGAATGGCCCCAGATTCTCCTCCCTGACCTCCAGGTGCCCTCCTGGACCCCCAGGTGACACTCTGAAGCCCAGACTTTCCCCCAGGATCCCTAAGTTCTCTCTCAGTGCCCACTCGAGGCCCCGAAGTGTCCTCCTGTCCCTCAACTTCCTTCTAAATTCTTTCCCCAGTCCCAAAATTGCCTCAAATGTGCCCCAGAAATGTCTCCCTGGACCCTGAAGCACCCACCTTGACCCTGTCAGAGAAAAAGATGATAATAAAGATGACAAAATGACTACAACTATTATGAAATATCTTACACAGGGAGAAATAAACAACCAGTAAAGCTTATTTATGTAATGAAAGGAATTGTGTTAGTTAGAACCAATGACCAATATTTTTTTTTGTTACTAATAATGTAAAGTTTTTACATATCAATATAAAAATAAATTATAAAAATATAGAATACTAATAAGTAAGAAAAAATTCTTTTTAATATTAAAGATGTGATAAATGTGGTTCATGCTAACGAAATTGTAACTATATTAGCAAAATTGTACTTATATCAATAGAAAATAATTGTTAGAAAGCAAAAGAAATGATGAGACAAAGCAGAGTCCAGATGTTAGGGGGGAGTAGTAGAAGGATATAGGTTTGATAAGCAGCATCTAGAAATAAAAAGTTTCGACCTTGGAATGGGCCAAATTGGGATGATTCCAGGCATGAACTTGAATAAGGTTTATTGTGGGAACTTATGCTGAGCTACATAACCCCAAGCTCAGTGCACTTGTGCTGCCTGCAAGGTCACACAGCAGACACTGATGAAGACAAAGAGCCTTCATCGGAAATAAGACCCTCAAAAGGATGAGAGACCCCCCTAACCATTAATAGAGAATGCTCCACACAACACAGTGACACAGATTTTAGGAATGGAAACTGGGAGGAGCTTTCCAGAAAATTCTGTATTCATACATATTAGCATACAGTGTATAAGTGGGATTTTTGGCCTTGATTGTTTGGTACGTGGGGAAGGGCGAGCCCCTCCCTGTACCCCCGGTCAGTTTTGCTTATGCTTTACACAAACCTCAATTATACTAAATTACTCACTGCCAAATTTTCTATACACTCAAATATATGTATCTAAGATACTTTTGATTGGTATTACTTTATATACAATTTTTGATATTAAATTACTCCACAATTTAATCTTATTGTTTGATAAAATTGGACAAATAGAATGTCATTCATAACGACAGTAATAAAATACAACTTTTAAAATAGGAATGTGTATTTCTCACAAACTCTTTGAAATGTTTCTCTGTAACTGAACTTGAGAACTTCCTTAATGAACTGCACTAGACCAGAGGGAAATCAAGGCTAAGCCATGGTTTGTCAGGAAACCTCTCAAGAATTCCAAGTGAGAATGAAAGTCCAAAGTTTCTTCTACTTTTAATGGGCTCCATTGAGGGACACAACTGAGAAAGTGTCCCAGGTTCCAGTTAGAGCAGGAAATTGGAGGCAGAGATGACAGGTGGGGACAAAGAGAAGCCAAGTCTTGGTGCCCTGGGGCACAGCAGGGTCTGTGCCACCAAGGGCTGGGAGGAGACACCTTGTCCTGAGCCACTGGGGCCTCCTGGCACAGCCCCAGCAAGGCTGGCCACTGGCACCCCTTGTCCTGCCCTCAGCATCCCCCCACATCCCAGTGGCCTCAGGGATCTGCTGGGATGAGTCCCTGGGGAGCCTTGGTCAGGAATGGCCCTGGGGGGCTCCTTCATGCTCCCAGGGACTGCAGGTTTTTCCAAGGACTTTGGGTTTTGCTTTTCCCTTGGAGTCTCTGAGAGCTTTGTGCTCTCATGGCCTCCAATTAACTGCTTTAATTAGTCTCTTGAGAGTCTTTGTCAGTAGCAACACTCAGTGGAGCTCATTAACACTTCAAGGTACTCAGGGTTAATTTAAGTTTTACTTTTTGACACGGGGTCTCTGAGAGGTTTGTGCAGTGACAGTTTCCAGTTATCTGCTTTAATTAGTCCCTTGAGAGGCTTTGCCAGTAATGATACTCAGTGGGGCTCATTAATGCTTCAAGGTACTCAGTTTTTTAAGCTACTTGGAGTTTCCCTTTTTACACCAACTCTTTTAGTAGTTCATGCAATGATGCCCCCAATTATCTGCTTTAATTAGTCCCTTGAGAGCTTTGTATTGACACTCAGTGGGGCTCAATAATACTTTGAGAAACTTAAGGGTTTAAAGGTACTTTGGATTTTCCTTTCCTCTCTGACTCTCTGAGAGGTTTTTGGGCAATCCTGGCCTCCCATTCTCTCCTCCAAAGAGTCCATGAGGAGCCTGTGTTGGGGATGGACCTCAGTGGGGCCCATTAATGCTTTGAGACACTTTGGGTTTTTCTTCTGCCTTGGACTCCTGGAAAGGTTTGTGCAATCTCCTCTCAGGCCCTGAGGTTCAAGGGCTCAGCTCCAAATGCGCCACGGGGTTGATTGGGATCAAGCAAGTCCTGACAAACCATGGCTCTGCCTTGATTTCCCTCTGGTCTGGTGAAGTTAATTCTACTGCAATTATGGAGAAATAATTCAAAGAGATTCTTAGAAATATACATTGGTATTTTAAAGACTGTGTTTTATTTCTATTCTCTTTATGGAAGAATTTTGTGGTTGATATTGATGCAGGGTCTCTCCTCAGGAGGTCTGGCCTGCTCACAGAAGCTGTGCCTTGAGGTCTGACCCAGTGTGGACAACCTTGCTCCACATTGCCCAACCCCATCCTGTCTGTCCTCACTCACCTGGGACCTGCTTTGCTTGGAGAACTGGCTGCAATCAGGTAAACAGTTTTTCCTTTTTATATTTTTGAAGCAAGCTAAAACTCCAATCTTTCCCCATTGAAAACAGTCACACTCCTCAGGTGTGTGCCAAGCTTAAGGTGCCAGCCAGGATGTTCCCCTTCATCCAAGGCAGAACACTGCAAGGAAGGTCTGAGAGCTTTGCACTCCTTGGTTCCCTGAGGCCTTGCAGTGTCACAAAGGCCCCTTGGTTCCATGAGGTTCTGCACTGCCACAATGGAGATTTGGGTCCATGGGTCCCCACGGTGTCACAATGCTCTTTTTGGTTCCATGAGGCCTTGATCTGTCACAATGGACTTTTGGTTCCATGAGGTTCTGTATTCATCAATGGTCTCTGGAGTTCCAAAGTGTCACAACAGACCCTTGGTTCCATGAGGTTCATTGGTGTCACCGTGGTCTCCTTGGTTCCAGGAGCCATCACAATGTCACAACAGAGCCTTGGTTCCATGAGGTTCCTGCAGCAGGACTTCCCCTATGGCCCAGCAGAGCTCATCTCTTCTGTCCATCAGCTGGGGCCATCACTCAGGGCATCTTCCCCCTCTCAGGAATTGCTGAGATAACCCAGGCCCGACATCTGTCCTGTCCTGAGTTCTCTCTGGTGCCAGGGGGGTGGAATTCTCAGCTGACCATGAACATCTGGCCTTGAGAGCAGACTGAAGGGAGATGAGCCTTGAATTTCTGAGTGACACACACTTCACTTTATAAACTAGAAAAGCCACAAAGAACTTTCACCAAGCAGAAATCTTCTGCATAGTCCCTGCAAACAGGTAGGGCTTCTCTCCCAATTCTGGCTGCATCTTTGTGGTTCCTTTCCTGGAAGCTGAGTGAAAGGGCTGCCTGTGTACTCCCTCATCAGTTTGGTGGTAAGTTACATTGACTCCTGACCTCTGCAATTTCTTCACTAGCTGTAATAGGGAACTAGGGAACTTTATTGTGCACTGTGTTTGTATCTACCTGGGCTTCTTTTGTTTATCCTGTGCAGTAAGTATTGAATCACTAAGAAAACTGATATAATCACGGACAAAGACCCTCTAACTAATTAAAGTTACAAAGTGGTGTGTTTATTCACTGGCGGGTGGCACGGGAGTCACCTCTGAAAGGCGTGACTGCCCTGAACAAGGTTCTTTGCCATGCATTTATTCCCCAAGATCTTACATACAATACATCTGCATAACCCCAACACCTCCCAGCCCCATCCCGTATTAAAATGAGCCCATCAGTCCTTCACACGTGCACAGTTCTTCTCTTGAATTGGGTCGGTGGTCTCGAAATGGGTCAGTGGTCTCGAAGGATGAAGTCAGGAGAGTCTTCATCAGGTCTCAGTGACCCTCTGGCACAATCCAAGGCTCTGTGCTTCATGGTTAACAGTTTACTTATTTTACGTTTTTCTGTGTGCAAATTTATAATAGCAGATAATTATACCAATTAGCTCTAGCCTAAGCATCTAATAATTATTAACCTACCATTTACCTACCTAACTTACATCTTGGTCATGGAAACTACTTCTACTCTTAGCAAAAATTCTAACTTTTTAAAACCATGATTCATTCCCCACTCCTTCTTCAAAGTTAGTAAATTCTTTTACTAATAACAATGCTTTGGTTGCTTTTCATGCTTTGACAGTTTTGGTTGAGAAAGTTTCTGGCCACCCTGAAAAGTTATCTGTTAATACCAATAGGTATTGGTACCCGCCTCTCCTGGGTAGGTCTGAAAAATCAATTTGCTACTGCTGCCTGGGCCCATAGCCTTTTCCAATTTGCCCAAGCTTTGGTTTAGGAATATTTTTGGGATTAGTTTGGAGGCAAGGCTACATTGGTGAGTCACCTGAATTACTGCACCTTGCAAGTTTCTGGCCATAATTTGATTTTTCAAATAATTGTACAGAGCATCAATTCCACAATGTGTTTTCTCATGTTCCTTTCTCACTAATAACCATAACATATAAGAGGGGATCACAAGCCTTCTTTTTCTTCTGTCTCTAATAGCCCACCCCTCTTGGTTATAACGCCTGTTTTCTTCTCTAATGAGTTTTTGTCCCTTTTATTGTATCTTGGCTTACCTTCTATAGAAATTTGCCCATCTAGTATTAAAGCTGCCTCAATTGTTTTAATAATTACCTTACCTTTAGCTGTTTCTTTTGCCTTTGTGTCCAGCAGCTCATTTCCTTTTTCCAATTCAGAACTCACTCTTTGGTGTGCCTTGATGTGCATAATAGCTACTTTTTCAGGTAACTGAACTGCATTCAATAGTTTTAGTATACTTTTTGTACATGTTTAATATTTTTTCCTTTTGAGTTCAGCAGCCCTTTTTTTTTTCCAAATAGCTCCATGTGCATGAACCACTCCAAATGCATACCTTGAGTCTCTATACATGTTGATTTCTTTTCTTTTAGCTAGCTCTAAGGCCTGGGTTAAAGTGATTATTTCAGCCTTCTGTGCAGAGGTGTTTGTTGGCAATGGTCCAGACTCTATCACCTCTCTATTGTGGTAGCTGCATACCCAGCATGTCTTTTTCCACTGATGATGTAGCTGCTCCCATCAGTGAACCAGGTCTCAGTGTCCTCGAGAGGGGTGTCCTTCAGATCTGGGCGACTGGAGTAGGTGGCTTCAGTGGTCTCCAGGCAGTCATGGATCACTGGTTCTCCCATACTCCTGCTGAGGAAAGAAGCTGGATTCACAATGTTAGTTACCACAATTTCAACATCATCTTGTTCTGTTAGTATGGCCTGGTACTTTAGAAATCTTTGTGGGGAAAGTCAACGTCTTCCTTTCACCTCCAGGACTGCAGACACTGTGTGGGATTCTAGCACAGTCATCTTCTGGCCTAGGGTGAATTTGTGTGCCTCTTGAATGTTCAGTGCTATTGCTGCAACAGCTCTGAGGCACCCTGGCCACCCCGTGGCTGCCGTGTCCAGCTGTTTGGAGAGGTAGGCGACTGCCCTCTGATACGGGCCCAGGTCCTGTGCTGGTATTCCAGAGTAATCCCCTGCTTTTCGTGAGAAAACAGGAAGAATGGTTTACTCACATCTGGAAGTCCCAGGTCTGGAGCTGACATGAGAGCCTTCTTTAGTTGGTCAAAGGCTCGTGTTGCTTCTTTCGTCCATTGGAGATCTCTGCTTCCCTCCATGACCAAGGCATCTAGGGGTTTGACTAACAGCCCATAATTGTAATTCCACAGTCTGCACCACCCTGGCATGCCCAAGAAGGTTCTCAGTTCTTTCATTGTTTGGGGTTTTGGGGTCTGGCATATTGTTTCCTTGCGATCCTGTCCCAAGGTTCTTTGTCCAGCACTAATCTCACAGCCCAAAAAGACAAGTGTTCATCTCACCATCTGGGCTTTCTTCTGGGATACCCGATACCAAGAAATTTAGGAGGCTTACCATCCACTCCATACATGCTTCTTGAGTCTTAGTAGCTATCAGGAGGTCGTCCACATACTGTAACAGCTGTCCTTCTCCTGATGCAGCTTCCCAGGATTCTAGATCTTTTGCCAGCTGTTCTCCAAATATGGTAGGGGAGTTCTTGAACCCCTGGGGTTGTATACACCATGTGAGCTGAGTTTTACATCCAGTTTTGGGATTTTCCCATTCAAATGCAAAAATTTTCTGTCTGGTTTCATGGAGAGGAAGGCAAAAGAAAGCATCCTTCAAATCTAAAACAGTAAACCAGGTTAGTTCAGATGTTAAAGGAGTTAACAAGGTGTAGGGGTTGGCTACCACTGGTAACAGCTCGCAAATCTTGTACTAACCTGTATGATCCATTGGGCTTTTCTGTGGACAAATTAGGAGTATTAAAATCGGATTGACATTTTTTAGTAGTCCTATTTGCAAAAAGTTCTTAATTACTGGATTAATCCCTTCCCTACTTTCCTTTTTTAAGGGGTATTGTCTAATTTTAACTGGTTGTTTTCCTTCTTTAAGCCGGATTTGTACTGGTAGAGCATTCTTTGCTCTCCCTGGTATATTGGAAGCCCACACCCCAGGGACCAGCTGATCTATTATTTTCTTAATAACTTCTTCTTTGTTTTCAGCCACAATATCCTTGGTTATTAGCATTAAGCTTAGCAGTTCCACATATTGCTGATCATTTACCTCCAAACTAATTTCCCCATTTTTGAATATTATTTTTGCTTCTAATAGTTCCAATAGGTCCCTACCCAAAAGTGCTAATGGGGCATTGGGCATATATAAAAACCTGTGAATTCCCCATTGTTTCCCAAACTTATATTTCAATGGGCTACAAAAATAAGCCCTTTCAGATTGGCCAGTTGCCCCCTTTACCATGACATAATCATCTGTTATTGGTATTAAGGCTTTATTTAACATCAAATATGTTGCTCCTGTGTTTATCAATTTTTTTTTTCTTTGTTCCCTACTTTTATTATAACCAGAGGGTCTCCTAGGGTAAGATCCTCTGCTCCATTCCTCTTTTCAATCTCCTCTTCTTTGATCATCACCTTTTCTTCCTTCTGGATACTGGAGTTGAAATAGAAATTACTTTAACTGGAGTGGGGGATGGAACATAGGTCAGAGTCTGGATAGAAGAAGAAATCTCAGGAGGTGGAATGGGACTGGAGTGGGGGATGGGACACAAATTTCAGGAGGTGGAATGAGGGAATAGGAGCTGAAGTAACTCGAGCTGGCTTTTTTTTTTTTTTTCAGAAGTAGAAGGTAAAGTGGGAGTTGAGGTTAATAACCGTCTTAAATTTGCTTCCCCTCTCACCCCCCTTTGCCTTTTAGTGGGTGGTTCAAACAAATTCCCCAATTCTTATTCCAGAGGGTTACCTGGATACACCTTATCAGGGTGTGTGCAGTGTTGTTTTATGGAGCATGTACTACAACATTATTTTAATTTAGCCTCGTTGTCTTTTTCTAAGACCAGTACCAAGGGGTCAGAGGGGGCTCTGAGTCCACAATCTTTCTGTCACTCAGGGTGATTCAGGAGAGAAAAAACCAAAAAAACCCCAAAACACTCAGCGTAAGTCACCTCCTCCCATTTCTGTGTCTCAAAAAATAACATAAGCTGTAACAAAGTTTCATAATGTAAATATCCAACTGAGGGCCACCTGGCTCCCCCCTCAAGTTTATAAAGTGGCCACTGTTGTGTACAAAACTTCACAAGGGTCTTTGGTTCTCTGAGCCTCCATACCCCACTAGCTCCTTCCAATGTGCCAAAACGCACCCCAAAGGACTGGTTTTAGGGATCTCTTTACTCTGGTTAGTCCCCGTCATCCCACCTTAACAAAACTGGTGCCTCTGCTTTAATTCTTATTATCTTGTCCTTTGCTTCTTGTCCTGCTTTTCACTCAGCAAGACAAGATCCTTACAGTCCTTTCCTAGACTTTTTCTTACAGCCCACAGCTCGGGTACTAAATGTAACTTTCCACTTATCAGCTCGATCAAGGAGCTGTTGTTTACATTTACTGTGCTGGTTAGCAGAAGAACAATAGTAATAGCACCCAGGCACAAGGCCAACCTCTAGATGCACCAAAAACTGCAGGAAAATTCCTACAAATACAAGCTATTTCATTCACTCTTTCTTAACTCTAGATTTTCCAGAGCTTGTTGCTCCCAATCCAAAGCCACAAGTTCTCCAGCAGATGTCTGATATAAACTTTTAAAATATGTTCTCTTATTCCTCCTGTCTGTCCACTAGTTTACTGAATTCACAAACTGCTATGGGTCAAGCCCAAACCACTGAGGTAAAGAAATTCCTTCTATTCATCTGGTTAGATTGAATCCTTAAACTGACGCTGCTCTTATTCTGATTTCAACAATCTACAAACACAGCCTCTGTACTTAAAATCATATTCATGCCTCATTTCCTAATAAACTCTTTCACTCAGGCTGTGCTTCCCTTATAACTTTTTGCACAAGTCAAAAGGCACTATTGCCTCAGAAATACAGTTAGAGTGAATACTGTCTTTGGTAACCAGAGCACACACACCACAATCACAGCAGGGAGGGAGTTTTTAAGGATTTCATGCACCCCACTTGCTTTGTTTTTCCCCGGCCGTTTCAGTCGCCCGAGAACGGAACCGCGGGTCCAAACTCCCACTCACTTCGTGCTAACAGCACGTCTCAACGAGCTCTCGCTCAACCATTCTCACAATCAGGACACACACAGTTCAACAACCATACACCAGGATTTTGCCTTTACAAGTGCTAGCCCCACAATGCTAGCAAACAAAGCCCTCTACGGCACAACAAATGGCAAAATCTACTGCCAGCAACTGCAGACCGGGCCCTTTTGGCTCGGCATAACAAGATTCTCTTCTGGCAACCAAGTACAACCAAATACCAAACAAGTCTTGCAAGCACACAGAGGCACAAGTTGTGCGTGGGACGTCTCCCACGACTTACCAACGGCCTTACCTGACCATGCATGCACCTTACAGGTCACAACTTAAATTGTTTCAATTTTTAAACATACCCTTTTGTCCGGAGTTTTGGAGTCAGGAGTCCTTGTCTGCTGCTGGATGAACAGTTCGGGCAGTGGAGCCCTCTCTTCCAGGAATATCCCTGGGGCGCCCTGAGGGGTCCACTACCCAGGCTGGTCTCACAGCCTAACAGAGCTTCCTCCTGGCTGGCTCGCCAAATGAATCATTAAGAAAACTGATATAATCACAGACAAAGACCCTCTAACTAATTCAAGTTACAAAGTGGTGTGTTTATTCACTGGCGGGTGGCACGGGAGTCACCTCTGAAAGGTGTGACTGAACTGAACAAGGTTCTTTGCCGTCTATTGATTCCCCAAGATCTTTCATACAATACATCTGCATAACCCCAGCACCTCCCAGCCCCATCCCATATTAAAATGAGCCCATCAGTCCTTCACACGTGCACAGTTCTTCTCTTGAATTGGGTCGGTGGTCTCGAAATGGGTCAGTGGTCTCAAAGGATGAAGTCAGGAGAGTCTTCATCAGGTCTCAGTGACCCTCTGGCACGATCCAAGGCCCCGTGCTTCATGGTTAACAGTTTACTTATTTTACATTCTTCTGTATGTAAATTTATAATAGCAGATAATTATACCAATTAGCTCTAGCCTAAGCATCTAGTAATTATTAACCTACCATTTACCTACCTAGCTTACATCTTGGTCATGGAAACTACTTCTACTCTTAGCAAAAATTCTAACTCTTTAAAACCATGATTCACACAAGTCCCAGGTGCTGCAGAGAGGACAGCAGGTCACACCATGTGCCACTGGGGCAGCCCCCACATGCCCAAGGATGCTGAGACCAGGCTCTGGGAGCAGCAGCATCCCCCTGATAAACGCCATCTGTATTCCATAGGAATCTTGTCCTACAGCCCCCCGGAATGGACCAAGTTTGGCTGGTACTATGGCAAGCCAGCTACCATCTGGTCCCTGGGCATCCTGCTGCACCAGATGGTCTGTGGGGAGCACCCTTTCAGGAGGGGCCAGAACATCAGCTGGGACCATCAGCTCTCACTGCCACAACGGCTCTCTCAAGGTGGATCCTCATCTCTGGGCACGGGGGGAATACCAGTGCTGGGAGACAGCAGCAGGCTCGTGAGCATCCTGCTCTGGCAGCTGCTGAGGGGGTGGCACATGTCCTGCTCTCCTCCAAAACAAAGAACTGATGGGAAGGTTTAGGCCCAGCTCTGAGCACATGCAGCATGGCCTGGGCATGGGAAGAGTGGGGCAAAGCGGACTGGAGACTTCTCCAACTGACCAGTGGTTTATGGTTTCTCTCCCCAGAGTGCTAAAATCTGTATGCCCAAGGATTTCCCTCAGATGAAAGGTGTCAGGAGAGACAGGTCAGGCTGGCTAGGCCCATGGGTTGCTGTGTCTCATCTTCTTCCAGAACGCTTGGGCTTTGCACTTTTCATTCCTATGGAAAAAAACATCCACGTCAACCAGGCGCCTGTGGCTGAAACTGGAATTCCACCTCCAAAACTCTGTACATCCAAGGACTGCTCCCAAGTGAAAGCTGCCAGGACAGACAGGTCTGGCTGCACTTGGCCTCTTGGGGGCTGCCTCTCACCTGCTTTTAAAACACTAGGGCTCAGTGCTTTCCTTCCAATGGAAAGGAACTGTCCTTATCGTCAACGTGTCTGTAGTCAGAATTGAGATTGTTTTTCCCAAAATCAGTATATCCAAGGATTCCTCTGTAATAAAAGCTGCCAGTACAAATAGGCCTTTCTCACTTGAGCTCCCAGGAGCCAACTCTCATCTATATTTAAAATACTGGGGCTCTGTGCTTTCCTTCCTCTGCAAAAACCTGTCCTTCTTATCAATGCAGAAATGGCTGAAATTAGGATTTCATCTCTGAAATTCCCTATATCCAATTATTGCTTTCAGACAAAAGCTACCAGGATGGAGAGGTCTGGCTGGCCTTGGTCTTTGACGTCCCCCTTTCATCTGCCCCTAAACTCCAGTGTACCATGCTTTCCTTTATTTGGAAAAGAACCGTCCATTTCCTTCCAGAGGTGCATGTATTAAATTGACATCTGCCTCTAAAATTCTGTGTATCTGGGGATCTCGTGCAGCCAAAGGGCTGTTGTGATCCTGCCGGGCACTGTGGATCCATGGAGACCATTGTGGCATTGCAAGGCCCCATGGAATCATGGAGACCATTGTGACACTGGGGAGCCAAAGGGCCATTGTGACCCTGCAGGAGCAAGGAGAACATTGTGACACTGAGGGGCCTCTTGGAACCAAGGGGAGATGGAACAGATCTGGCTGGCTTGGCCTCCTGGGGGCCACCTGGCAAGTCTGGCTGATTCTGGTATGTCGAGGGCTGCTGTTCATCTGCCCCTGGAACACTGGAGATCTGTGCTTTCCTTCCTATGGAAAAGAATCATCCCTCTTTCCAGGTGCCAATGGCTAAAATTGGTACTGCCCCTAAAATTTCCAGTATTCAAGGGTTTCTCCCAGAAAAAAGCTGCCAGGAGAGCCTCTGTTAGTCACCTCTCATCTTCCTCTGAAACACTCAGACACTGTTCCTTCCTACCTATGGAAAAGAACCAGCCTTCTAGTCCAGGGCCCATGGCCAAAATTGTGATTGGGCCTCCCAAATTCTATCTATCCAAGGGATACTCCTAGACAAAAGTAGTCAGGAAAAAGAGGTGTGGCTGGCCTTGTTCTTCTCCTTAGACTATGAGCAGAATGTTTTCTTTGCCAACACGTTGGAGAGGGCCCAGAGATCTCCCAAGATGAGGTTTGGAGGCTGCAAGCACATGAATACAGTACATGGACAAAGGAGCTCTGTGCTCAGTAGTGTGGAGATTGAGGACAACAGAGGAGCGACCTGGGGAGTGCTTGGAGGGCAGTTGCAGAGATGGAGGATCCTATCAACACAGTTGATACCAGGAGCAGCTGGGGAGGCACAGAGAAGACCAAGAAGAAAGGAGTTTCTCTCCCAGGGCAGGGCTGTGGTGCAACACGTCCCCCAGAAGGAGTCTGGAGCAGCCCAAGGCTTTGTGTGTGCAGGCAGAGGCAGGCAGGAGGCAGAGCTGTCAGCAAAGGAAGGGGCCAGCGAGGTGGGGCAGCCGGGGGATGACGACAGCCTGCAGGGACAGAGGCGCAGGGCATGGACACCGTAGGACAGCCTGGGCTGCAGAGGGCACAGGGATGGGCAGCAGCTGAAAGGCCCTGACACAGCCAACTCCTGCAGCACTTGGGCCATGCAGGCTGGCCCTGGGCCTGAGGCCAGCAGGGGACAAGTGAGCCTTGCTGTGCTGGGGCCTCATTGCCTCCTTGTCCCTGCTCAGCAGCCTGGCAGGGGCCGCCCCATGGTGCTGCCCTTGGCATTGCACATGGCCAGAGCCCAGTGGCCCGGGAAGAGCCCTGAGCAATGAGGGAGGGACAGGATCTGCCTTGCCAGGGGCTGGGGCTCAGCCCTTGGCCCTTTGCATTCCTGAAACACATCCAGGTTTGCTCAGCATCACAGACACCTTTCTCTTGCTTGTCCCCACCTGCCATCAGCGCCTCCAGTGTTCTGCTCTCATTGGAACTTGGGGACACTTTCTGAGTCGTGTCCCTCAGTGGAATCCATTAAAACTTCAGGAAACTTTGGAGTTTGAATATGATTTTGACTTCTGACAAATTTTCCTTCAGCTCCCTCTCAGGGACTGATGTCCAGGGACTCAGCACTGTTGAAAAATCCCAGCTCTACAGAGATGGGGCAACTGAGAGGCTTTTAAAATATTTTCTTCAATTATCAGTCTCCTTGAAGGTTGAAACATAAGAGATGTAAATCTCAATGCCATTCTATTCGAAGCCAATTTATTTCCTGTTTACAATATTTTATAAATGCTTTTTAGCCTATTAGCTTTTGTCGCATAGTGGTGCAAGTAATTCTAACACCAATCATCTATTATTTTACAACACATGATCTTGCCAAAATGCACATTTAACAGTTCTAATTCTCCAAAAGATCTGAGCTTTTTGCAAGGCCGTTGTTTGAAACTTGTTTCTAGTTCAATCTCTCTCTCAGCAATGTCTTCTCTATTCCAGGGCCATTCTGAGTCAGCACACCTTATCTCAGAGTTTGCATCCAGATGTACAAGACTGTGTGAGCTTTCAGTCAGGCTTTGAGAATCCTTTACAAATCCATTTCTCACAAATATCAATCACAGAATGCTGCAATCACCTCTGCTCTAAAGACAACAGTAATAAAAATACACCCCTGAAAATTGGAATGGATGTTTCTAAGAAGGTCGTTGTCATATTTCTCCATAACTGGAGTTGAAAAACTTCTGAATGTACTGGACCAGACCAGAGGAAAATCAAGGCAGAACCGTGATTTTCTAGGAAACCTCTGAAGAATTCAGTCAAAATCGAACTCCAAAATTTCTGATACTGTTCATGTGTCCCACTGAGGGACACAACTGAGAAAGTGTCCCCAGGTTCCAGTGAGAGCAGGAAATTGGAGGCAGAGATGACAGGTGGTGTGGGAAATGCAGGCACAGAGAGCTCTCAGGGCCTTGTGCATACAGGCTCAGAGATTGAGATGGATCCAAGGTTTGACCCAAGACATTGGAGAAATCTTGGACAATCAGAGCATTAAAAGTAAAATAGATATAAAACAAGAATATAAGATTTTAGTTTATGTAGGAATATGTTTTAAGCAAACAGAAATATGCATTATGTAAGCATAGCAGTATGTTAAGTAAGATAGTAAAAGATTGTAAAGTTTAGCAATAGAACCTGCAATAAATTTAATTAGAAGTTTAAGATATATCAATGTAGGTTTGTGAAGTGTTATAGGATTGGTTGAAAAATGACACATTACTGTAAAGCCATGAGAAGGAAAGCAATTAATGATTGGTGTAAAAGGATGCTGGGAAACTTCACAGAAGTATTTGATTGGCTAAAAACTAACATAAGGCATTGTAACTAAGAATGAGGAGGCTTCTGATAGTTTGGTGTTGGATGTAACAGCTTTAATGTCTCACCCTTCTATGAGACTGACACCATGAGGCCATAAACCATCTTTGACAACGTCTCTCAGTTGCCCCATCTCTTGTAATATCAATCTCCCAATGCACATTTTCTTGACATCAGACATGATTAATGAAATCAATAGGGACTTATGGACACCAGGTCTATCCCATTAAAGTCAATAGGGATTTAGGGACACCTGGTCTTTCCATTAAAGTCAATGAGATTTTTTAGGAAATTTGGCCCTAATATAGGGAAATTTAAGTAAATTTGGAGGAAATCTTGGGCTGAATTCTGGGAATTTCCACTCCAGGATTGCAGTGCCAATGCTCTGGATGTCCCGGATGAATTCCTGGAGGCCAATCCCAAATCCCTGATCCTTCACCTGCTGTCCATGCTGGAGCTGTGTTCCCAGGTAAGCCCAAAAATGTCCATTTTCATCCCAAAAGCTGGGAATTCCAAGCCCAAAATTGGGATTTTTAGCACCAAAAGTTTTGGGACATCAGCTCTGCCCACTGAAGTCAAAGGGGATTGAAGGACACCAGGTCTACCCATTGATAGGACTTGATTGGGAAGAGTTACTGTTTAAACGGGGAGCACTGGGAAGGGCTGAGGGGGGACATTGGGGTTACTAAGAGCACTGAAAAAAGTGGGACCACTGGGAGGGATTTGTAGCAATAAATGGAGATAAACAGGACTCCAGGTCTAACCCGTTAAAATTAATAGGAATTTAGGGACAGCAGGTCTACCCTTTAAAGACAATGGGGTTTAGGGGCACCAGGCCTACCCAATCAAAGCAATGAGGATGTTTGAGACACTCGTTTTCGGGGGTCCCAAGGGGTTTTTGGTGATCCAGGTATCCAAGGAGTACCCAGGTGTATCCAGGTGATTTCTGGGGGTATCCAGGTGATTTTTGGGGATAGCCAGGTATACCCAGGTGATTGCTTGGGGGGATCCAGGTGATTTTGGGCAGTATCCAGGTGTACCCCGATAATTTTCAGGGATATTCAGGTTATTTTTGGGGCACCCAAGTGCCCTGACTCACCCTGACAGGCCAGGAGAAGATGATGGCCACTGTCCTCCCGGTCTACATGGACAGAGATGACCCTTGGCAGCTGCGGGGCAGTCGGGGGGCACCCCAACATTCAGGGGTACCCCAAAACTCCAGGTGAGGACATCAGGGGTGAGAGGGAGCCCTGAGTTACCTCAGGAGAGGATGCAGTGCAGGTACAGCCAGGTGCTTTGTGCATGGGGTTGGTGAAGATGGTATTCTGCAGCAGCTCCAGCTCTGGGGTGGGCTAAGGAGGCACCCCAAAATATCAGGGGGACACCAGGGGAAATCCCAATATCTCAGTGGGCACAGCCAGGTATCCAGGAGTTCAGGCCTACCCATTAAAGTCATTGGGGATTTAGGGAAACTAGGTCTACCCATTCAACCCAAAAGAACCCACCAGCTCCCACTTTAGGAGAGGGAGGGGCTGGAATATTTTGGGGATCCCGCAAAATTGTGGGAGATTTTTTGAGGAATCCCTCACCTTCCTTCAGCCTTCCAGGGGGCAGTGCCCTTGCTGTAGTTCCTGGTGGGCATCAGCAGCCCCAGGCAGTGTTGCCAGGCCGAGAAGTTGGAGAAGCTGTGGCTCAGCAAGGTCCTGGTGAAGGCCAGCTCTGCCTTGAGGTCCTGCCTGGCTGCAAGTGCCTACCAGTGTTCCCAGGTGTGGACTGGGAAGGCACCAGTATAAACCAGTAAGCACTTGGAGCCACTCCCGAGCTCCTGAGGCCTGTGGCAGCAGCTCCCAGTATAGACCATTAAGGCCTCATGCACCCAAACCCATACTCAGTGTAGTCTAGGGGCTCCTAGTGTGGTCCTGGGGCTCCCAGGTTTATACTGGGAAGGCACCAGTATAAACCAGTAAGGCCAGCACTACCTGAAGTCACTCCCAGTATGTCCTAAGCCCCATCCCAGTATAAAGCAGTAAGGCCAGCATCCCCAGAAGTTGTTCCCAGTGGAGTGCCAAGCATCCCCAAGCTCCCTCCCAGTATAACCCAGTACACCCCAGTCTGACCCAGTAAAATCCAGAATATCCCTCTATAACCCAGTATAAACCACTACAATCCAGTCACCCCCAGGACCACATCCCAATATAAAGCAGTATAACCCAGTATAACCCAGTGACTCCCAGCACACAAACCCAATATAAACCAGTGTAACCCAGTATGACCCAGTATAACCAAGTATAACCCAGCATAAACCAGTCACCCCCAGTACCACATCCCAGAATTACCCTGTACAAATCAGTAACCCCCCAGCAGCCAATCCCAGTACAAACCAGTATAAACCAGTACAACCAGTACACACAGTGCTAGGTCCTCCCAGACACTCACACACTTTCTCTCAGTATAACCCAGTAGAACCCAGTGATCTCAGCCCTGTCCCAGCACCCGCTGGACCCCATCCCAGCACAAACCAGTACAAACCAGTACAAACCAGTACAAGCCACTCACAGTTGCGGGGTCATCCACCAGGAGGTGCTCACACAGTGCCAGGTCCTCCCGGCCAGCAGGGGGCGCTGCAGTGTCCAGTGTGACCCTACAGAACCAAGGAAACCCCTGTGACACTGCGGGGCCCCACGGAACCAAGAGTCCATTGTGAGACACCTGGGCCACGTGGAGCCAAGGAACCATTGTGACACTGGGGAAACTCATGGGACCAAGGGGCCACTGTGACATTGTGGGGCCTCATGGAACCTGTGAGCCATTGTGACACTGCATGGCCTTGTGGAACCAAGGAGACCACGGTGACACTGTGGGGGCCACATGGAACCAAGAGTCCATTGTGACACTCTGGAACTACAGAGACCATTGCTGAGAGTATGGAACCTCGAGGAACAAAAGTCCATTGTGACAGATCAAGGCCTCATGGAACCCAAAAGAGTATTGTGACACCGTGGGACCCCATGGACCCAAATCTCCATTGTGAGAGAACTGAACCACACAGAACCAAGGGGCCTTTGTGACACTGCAGAGTCTCAGGGAACCCAGGAATCCAAAGGTCTCAAACATTCCATACAGGGTTCAGAGTTGGGAAAGGGGAACCTCCTTGGTTACACCCTGGTTGGCACACACTAAGAGAAGGGGTCTGTTTTCATTGAGGAAATTAAGGAGTTTTAGATTGCTTCAAAATAAAAAAAAAATGGGGGAGGGTAAATTCGTTTTGGCCTGAGTGCAGCCAACTCTCCAAGCAAAGCAGGTCCCAGGTGAGTGAGGACAGACAGGATGGGGTTGGGCAATGTGGAGCAAGGTTGTCCACACTGGCTCAGACCTCAAGGCACAGCTTCTGTGAGCAGGCCAGACCTCCTGAGGAGAGACCCTGCATCAACATCAATCACAGAATGCTGCAATCACATCTGCTCTAAACAGAACAGTAATAAAATACACTCTTCAAAATAGGAATGGATATTTCTTAGAATCTCTTGGAAATATTTCTCCATAACTGGATTTGAAAATCTTCCTAATGAATGGCACCAGACCAGAGGGAAATCAAGGCAGAGCCATGGTTTGCCAGGACTTCCTTGATCCCAATCAGCCCCATGGTGCATTTGGTGCTGAGCCCTTGAACCTCATGGCCTGAGAGGAGATTGCACAAACCTTTCCAGGACTTCAATCAGAAGAACCCAAAGTGTCTCACAGCATTAATGGGTCCCACTGAGGTCCATCCCCAACACAGGCTCCTCATGGACACATTGGAGGAGAGAACTGGAGGCCAGGATTACCCAAAAATCTCTCAGAGACTCAGAGAAGAAAGGAAAAGGAAAATACTTTAAAAAGCCGACCTACCTTGAACCATTATGAGCTCCACTGAGTGTTGTTACTTAGAAAGACTCTCAAGGGACTAATTAAAGCAGATAATTGAAGGCCCTGATTACAGAAAGCTCTCAGAGACTCCAAGGCAAAAGCAAAACCCAAAGTCCTCTGTAAAACCTGCAGTCCCTGGGAGCATGAAGGAGCCCCCCAGGGCCATTCCTGACCAAGGCTCCCCAGGGACTCGTCCCAGCAGATCCCTGAGGCCACTGGGATGTGGGGGGATGCTGAGGGCAGGACAAGGGGTGACAGTGGCCAGCCTTGCTGGGGCTGTGCCAGGAGGCCCCAGTGGCTCAGGACAAGGTGTCTCCTCCCAGCCCTTGGTGGCACAGACCCTGCTGTGCCCCAGGGCACCAAGACTTGGCTTCTCTTTGTCCCCACCTGTCATCTCTGCCTCCAATTTCCTGCTCTGATGAGAACCTGGGAACACTTTCTCTGTTGGGTCCCTCAGGGGGACCCATTAAAACATCAGGAAACTTTGGAGTTTGATTCTGACTTGGAGTTCTTGAGAGGTTTCTTCAGCTCTCTCTCAGGGACTGATGTTCAGGGCCTCAGCACAAACCCCAAGAGTGTCATTAAAGTCCTTGTGCTGTGTCTGTGCTGATGAGCTGGGCCGGGCTCCTGGCACAGAAGGCGATCCTGGCAACCAAGAAGAGCTTCAAAAACACATTTCTCTTGATGAGCAGCTCTTCTCCCAGCCCAGCAGGGCTGGGGCACTGCCTGCAGCCACCCCGGGCACAGCACAGAGGCACAGAGAGCTTCAATCAGTCAGGGCTGGGAAGATGCTCAGAAGGGACTGGGGCAGAATCACTCCCAGCCCTTGACACAGGAAACCTCTGGCTGCAGGACAATGCAGCTGCAGCTCCTGCAGTCATCTCCTAAAGCTGCAACATCCCAATGCCTGCAGACTGTGTGAGTACATTCTCTGATGATCTCTTGTGTAGAGCAGCCAGGGGTGCCCAGGGCTGTGGTGCAGAGCAGGGTCCTGCAGCCCAGGGCGCTGTGCTGGGGCAGGGACTCTGCTGCCTGCCAGGGACAGCTCTCAGCCAGCCCTGGGAGCTGCTGCCAGCACTGGGGGACAAGGTCTGGGTGGAAGGAGACAGCTGGTAAGGCTTGGAAGTGTTCTCCTTGTGTGATGAGGATGCTGCAGTGTTCAGGACTGCTCCCAGCATAACATTTAACTGCAGAATATTTCTAGGTAGATTACACAGGGAGCACAGTGAGGCAAGTTCTACACAAAAGGGAAAATTCTGCTTTTTAAATCTACTGCTCTGAGTTACTTAGATGGGAAATTGCAGTCAGTGACAGAAATCAGTACAGGGTCCCTCACAGGCTGCATCAATGTTGCTTTTCCAGTCTCCTTAGGGTTGCTGTGATGTTGCCATCAGAGCCTGCACAGGCAGAGCTGACCCTGGGCAGTGCCCTGTGCCGGGAGGGGTCTGCAGGGCAGAGCAGAGCCCCCAGGGCTGGGCTGGGCTCTGGCAGCACTGGCAGGGCCCAGCCCTGGGCACAGGGAATCTCCAGGCAGCAGAGCCCTGGGCAGACAGTAGGGAGAAAGTGCCACCAAGCTGAGCTGGGATATTTCAAGTCCTCTCCAAACTGAACTATTCCATTATTACTTTTCTTACAGATCCCCATGCCATGACACAGGAAATGTCCAACAGCAGCTCCATCAGCCACTTCCTCCTGCTGCCATTGGCAGACATGCGGCAGCTGCAGCTCCTGCACTTCTGCCTCTTCCTGGCCATCTCCCTGGCTGCCCTCCTGGCCAACGGCCTCATCATCAGCGCCGTAGCCTGCGGCCACCACCTGCACACCCCCATGTTCTTCTTCCTGCTCAACCTGGCCCTCACTGACCTGGGCTCCATCTGCACCACTGTCCCCAAAGCCATGCACAATTCCCTCTGGGACACCAGACACATCTCCTACACTGGATGTGCTGCTCAGCTCTTTTTCTTTGCCTTTTTCATGACAGCAGAGTTTTTCCTCCTGACCATCATGTGCTACGACCGCTACGTGTCCATCTGCAAACCCCTGCACTACGGGACCCTCCTGGGCAGCAGAGCTTGTGCCCACATGGCAGCAGCTGCCTGGGCCAGTGCCTTCCTCAATGCTCTGCTGCACACAGCCAATACATTTTCCCTGCCCCTGTGCCAGGGCAATGCCCTTGGCCAGTTCTTCTGTGAAATCCCACACATCCTCAAGCTCTCCTGCTCACAATCCTACCTCAGGGAACTTGGGCTCATTGTGATAAGTGCTGTTCTATATTTTGGTTGTTTTGTGTTCATTGTTTTCTCCTATGTGCAGATCTTCAGAGCTGTGCTGAGGATCCCCTCTGAGCAGGGAAGGCACAAAGCCTTTTCCACCTGCCTCCCTCACCTGGCTGTGGTCTCCCTGTTTCTCAGCACTGCAGCGTTTGCCTACCTGAAGCCCCCCTCCATCTCCTCCTCATCTCTGGATCTGGTGGTGTCAGTTCTGTACTCGGTGGTGCCTCCAGCCCTGAATCCCCTCATCTACAGCCTGAGGAACCAGGAGCTCAAGGCTGCAGTGTGGACAATAATAACTAGATAGTTTCAGAAACATTAAACTGCTTGCCAATTTCTGCAAATCACTTGTAATAAAAATCGGCTTTGATACTTCTTGTTGATTTAATTTTGCTGATTTTTTGCTTTGTTTTAATTTTTAATATTCTACACAAATAAATATCACTGTTTGTACCATGACTCATTTTGTTTCTCTCCACCTTTGCTGTGGTCACTGACTGTGTAAATGAGCATCTGTGCTCTTGGTGCCTTTAAACGAACTAAAGTATCTTTGTCCCTGCAAAGTTTTCTCCAGAGATGCCCCTTCTGTTCCCTTCTCTGGAGCTGCAGCAGCAATGTCTGTGTGCAGAGCTGGGGCAGATCAGTGCTGGCACAGCAGCTGTGTCCAGCAGCAGCAGCAGCACTTGGTGTTGCCAGTGCTGCTCCTGTGCCACTGCCCCGCTGCCCTCCTGGCCCTCGTGTTGCTGCAGGGCCTGAGTGCTCTCGGGGCCGGGCACAGCCCTGGGGGTGGCAGTGCCGGGGCTGCAGCAGGGACAGGCCATGGGCACTGCTGGGGCAGCGCTGACACCTCAGGGCAGGGCCTGGGGGCTCCAGGCTCCTTGGCCAGGCTCTGTCCACAACACTTGGCCAGCCCAATGCTGAGCACAGAAAAGCCCCGGGAGCAGCCCCAGGCTGGCCGTGGGCAGGCTGGGGGCAAACAGCATGGCTGGTGCTCTGCAAGCTCCCTGCAAGGGGGACACCCTGGCAAGGAGCAGCAGAGCAGGGGCTGATCCATCCCCACTGCGCTGGACACCCCAGGGCAGCGTCCCAGAGCATCCTCATGCACCTGCCAACAACATCCCCCCTCTGCAGCCCTGGCCTCTCCCCCAGCTCACACAGGAGCCGCATCCTTGCAGGCACACACACGGCAGCACTGGCTCAGGAGCCCCTGTTTGCATTGCACACAGCAGGCTCAGCACCCCCAGCTGTGGGGACATGGAGCTGAGTGAGCACAAATGCCATCAGCCCCTGGGGCCAGCAAGGGCTGGGGGCCGGCAGGGAAAGCACTCAGATTTGTCGTGGCCTCTGAAGTCAGCCAAAAAGTTTGTTCCCTGAGCTGTGAGTTTCCTGCCCCTCTGCAGACATTGTTGCTCAGAGCCAGGGCTGCCTGGCAGCCACCCCTAAACTGTCCTGAGTATTTCCTTGGCTTCAGCTTTCTTTCCTTTACTCTTCTTAGAAATGGTTCTAGATTTCTTCCTCTTTCCCATCCCTGTCCCTCCCCTGAAAACAGCCCATCCCTGTTTGCCTTTTCCTCTCTGGCCCCACTCCTCATTTCAGGTCCTGAGCTGCCACCATGGGAACATCCCTTGGGGAGCAGAAGCATCCTCCACGTGCTTCAGGAATTGTCTGCAGGGTCCTGCAGTGCCTCATGCGGTCCCTTGCCAGAGACACCACAGGCCAAGGGGGCACATTTGTTCTGCTGTGTCTGGGTGTGGGGCTCCCTGTTGTGGGCAATGAGGAGGGGCTGGAGAGGCTCTGCAGGACTGACAGGATGGGCTTTGGGGCTGTGTTGAGAAGTTGAGGGACCTGGGCTGCTGGACCTTGTGAAGAGGAGGCCCAGGGCTCATCCTGCAACTGCTCCACGGGTGGTTTGAGAGACTCACAGAATCAGCCAGGCTGGAAAAGACCTTGGAGATCATCAAGTCCATCCTGTGAACTTACACCACCTTCTCTACTTTGCGCCTCCTCCAGGATAAACATCCCCAGCTCCCTCTGTTGCTCCTCACAGGACTTGTGTTCAAGACCCCTCACCAGCCTTGTTGCCCTTCTCTGGACACACTCCAGCCCCTCCATGTCCTTCCTAAATTGGGGGCCCAGAACTGGACACAGCACTCGAGGTGCTGCCCAACCAGTGCTGAGCACAGGGGAAGAATCACTGCCCTGCTCCTGCTGGCCACACCATTCCTGATCCTGGCCAGGAACCATTGGCCTTCTTGGCCACCTGGGCACACTGCTGGCTCATGTCCAGCCTGCTGTCCATCAGTGCCCCCAGGTCCCTTTTCTCCTGGCTGCTGTCCAGCCACTCTGTCCCCACCATGTAACACTGAAGGGGTTAATATGGCCAAAGTTCAGGACCCGGCACTTGGTCTTGTTAAACCTCTCCTTGGATTTTGGCCCTGGATCCAGCCTGTCTAAGTCTGTGTACAGAGCCCTCCTACCTTCCAGAAGATCCACACTCACATCCAGCTTGGTGCCATCTGCACATTTGCTGATGCGGCACTCAATGCCCTCATCCAGATCATCAATGCAGATATTGAAATCCACGCTGGCTGCCTCTGATCCCTCAGCCATCCTGGAGGTGCCCTGTGATGGCACTCAAGGTGATCTGTTCCATCACCTCACCAGGCACCCAGGTCAGGCTGACAGGCCTGCAGTTCCCCACATCCTCCTTCCAGCCCTTCTTGGGCATGGGCTCACATTGGCACCTCCAGTCCTCTGGCACCTCCCTGCTGAGCCAGCACTGATGAGAAATGATGGAGAGCAGCTTGGGGAGCTCATCCAGCAGCTCCCTCATCCCCCTAGGATTGATCCCATCTGTTTCCAGAGACACCTGTGAGCATCTGAGTGGCTCAGCAGGTCCCCAGCTGCTTCCTCCTGGATTACAGGGCTCTGTTCTGCTCCCTGTCCCCATCTCCCAGCTCAGGAGAACACTTGTCCTGAGGACAACCTGACTGACTTTTTGTTGAAAACTGAGGCAAAGAAAGGGTTATGTATCCCAGTCTTTTCCTCATCTTTGGCAACAATATCCCACCAATAAAAGAATGGATTTTCTACTTGTCCCTCGTTTTGCCTGTAATGTTTTAATAAAATAATTTCTGATATCTTCTGCAGAAGTGGCCAGGTTATGTCCTAATTGAGGTTTCACTTCTCTTAATTTTTTTTCACTTCTATAATTCTCTCATTGGCATGATTAAAAAAACATTTTTTAATCCTTCCTGAGTTGTCTACCTCTCTGTCCAAAGCCTTTTTTATTCCCTGAGTGCTTGGAAAAAGCTCCATGCTCAGCCAAGCCAGTCAGTTTTCTTGCTACATCACTGATCACTTTTTGGCACAGATGGACAGGCTGCGCCTTCAAGATTTCTTTCTTGTAGTGTGTCCATTCTTTCTGGAATCCTTTGTTTGAAAATGCGCTTTCCCATAAGAAAATCAGTACCTGATTTAGTGCTGTCAAAACCTGCATCCTGAATAAACTGAAATCTGCGTGACTCAAGTGTAGAAGTTTTGTTGAGGCCCCTCCTCCTTTCACAGAATATTTAAAAACTCAATAATTTTATGGTCACTGTACCCCAAACAGCCTCTGACCACCACATCTCCCACCAGCCCTTCTCTCTTTGTGAACAGCAGGAGACAGAGCTTTCCTGGGCAGTGGGAAGAGAAGGACACCTCCCCAAAGTGCAGCCTGGAAGGTTCAGCCTGGAGGTGAGGAAACAGAAAAGTCCCTCCCAGGGCAGAATGTTGGTGCCCGAGGTGTCCCAGCGTGAGGCTGGGCCAGGCCATGGCTCTGTGTGCCAGGAGCCGGCAGCGCTGGGTGCAGGGAGCCCAGGGAGGGCACAGCAATGCTGGGCTGAGAAATGCTGGGGGGGACAGCGAGATGGGCGTGTGCAGCCGGCCAGGGCACAGGAGCAGCACGCACAGGGGGCACAGCCTGCAGGAGAGATGGCCAAGGGCTGGGCAGGGCTGGCAGGGCCAGAGGCACCCAGGCCTTTGTGCCCTGGGCTCGGGCAGGGCCTCTGCAGCCCCACAGAAGGAACTTTCCTGGCAGGGGCTGCACTTTGCTTCTGCCTCGGCCCTCCCTCAGGAGGCTGGCAGGGCTTGCAGCTTGATGACATTTGTCCTTGCTGCCCCTGCCATCCCACTGCCCCAGGAACAGCCCCGAGCCACCCGTGAGGGACAGGCCCTGCTGGCCCAGGCCTGGGCTCAGGCCTTGGCCTTTCTGCTTCCTCCACCCAGCCCAGGCCTTGCTCAGCATTGCAGTTCCCTGCTCACAGCCTCGGGCTCCTGCAATCCTGCCCTCAAGGATCTGCTCTCACCACTCCCTGGGGAGCCTTTGGCAGTCCCTGCCCTCAGTGGGGCCAGTGATGCTCCAAGGGACTTGGAGTTTTGCTTCTGACTCCTGGAGCAGCTTCTTCAACCTTCTCTCAGTGCCCGAGGGTTCTGGACTCAGCCCCAAATCCACCCTGGGAATCATTGAAATACAGAAAGTCCTCAGGAGCACCTTGTCTTCTTCCAGTTGTCTTCAAGTTATGAGGGCTTGTGCAGCTGCTTGGAGTCAATTTGGAGTTTTGTTAATGAGGAAGGATTTCAATGTACACCTCATGACTTTTGTGTTTTTAATCACATGAGGTTTTTTTATTTTTCATTTTAGAGGAGAGCTGACTGAAGCATTTCCCACGTGATCTTGATGCTGAATGTCTCCTTAGGAGGTCTGGGCACCCAGAAGTACGAGCCCCTTGAGGGCTGACCCTGTTTGGAGAACCTGCTCCTCACCCCCAACCTCAGTGTGTCTCACATCACCCACCTGGGACTGACATGCCAAAAAAAAGATTATTAATTTATAAAATGAAAATAATATCTTTTTCATAATAATTCTATTCTATATTTTTCTTATCTTAATTTTCTATTTATGTAAAAAAATCCATATATTTTTGGCAACCAAAATTTTTTTTGGTCATTGACTTTGGTCATAAGTAACACAATTCCCTTCATTAATAAGTGACCACTATTGGCTATGGATTTCTCCAGCTTTATGATTATTAGTCCTATTTTTAGTAACATTGCCATATTTTTAATAATTTTCTTAGTTTGTATAAAAGGGACCCATTTGGGATTCACTGAGACATTTCTGGGGTACATTTGAGACAGTTTTGGGTCTGGAGAGGGAATTTAGACAGAACTTTAGTGTCTGGAGGAAACTTGGGGCACCTGAGTGTGCACTAGGAGGGGCACTGAGGGATTGTGATGGACACTTTGGAGCCCTGGGAAGCTCTTGGGGGTCCAGGAGAGCACTTGGGAGGTCAGGGAGGGGAATCTGGGGCCATTCTGGCTCCAGGCGGGCACTTGTGGGGCTCTAACGGGGCTCTCCGGGGTGCAGGGGATGATGGGAGTTGTAGGCGTGGGTATAATATGGTTTGATAGAGCAGTGGAGCTTCATGGGAGTTGTAGGCACAGCTACAATGGCTCTCAGTGGGGTGCGGTGCATGATGGGAGATGAAGTCACTGCTGCAATAGCACTCTATGGCAACTGCGAAGCATCATGGGAGCTGTAGTCCCGGAAGTGCCTCGGACAAAATGAGAAAACTCCTCTTTGCCAGACCTCCTGAGGAGAGACCCTGGATCAACATCAATCACAGAATGCTGCAATCACCTCTGCTCTAAAGAGAACAGTAATAAAATACACCCTTGAAAATAGGAATGGATATTTCTAAGAAGCTCTTTGAAATATTTCTCCATATCTGGAGTTGAAAACCTTCCTAATGAACTGCACCAGACCAGAGGGAAATCAAGGCAGAGCCATGGTTTCTCAGGACTTGCTTCATCCCAAGAAGCCCCTGTGTGCATTTGGTGCTGCCAAGGAGCTCCAAATAATATTTTGGAAATATTGGCTCTCTCTCTGCAGTGCTGCCTTTGCCAGGAGCCCGGCCCAGCTCAGCAGCACAGACACAGCACAAGGACTTTAATGACCCTCTCTGGGTTGGGGCTGAGTCCCTGAACATCAGTCCCTGAGAGGGAGTTGAAGAAACCTCTCAAGAATTCCAAGTCAGATTCAAACTCCAAAGTTTCTCTTAATTTTAGTGAGTCCCACTGATAAACATGGAGGAGAAAGTTTCCCAAGGGTTGAATTAGAGCAGAAATTTGATGACAATGATGTCAGGTTGGAAAAAATACGGTAAAAGAGGAAAAGAAACATCTGAAGAATTCAAAGTCAGATTCGAAATCCAAAGTTTCCTGACGTTCTAATCGGTCCCATTGAGGGACATGACAAATAAAGTGTCCCCAGGTGCAGGTTTATTGCTTTTATGTTACATTTTTAAAGTATCAGTTTTTTCTTTTTATGATATAATATTTAAGCGGGCTTATTGTTTTCATATTACCTTTTTTTTGTCTGGATTTTTCCTTTTTCTGAATGACACAGAGAGACAGGACTTCTGAGTTGCTTTAGAAAGTTTGTTTTAATTTTTTCATTTTCTATCTAGTCACAAAGGGTAAATTTGTCTTACAGATGTTCACAGCATGCCTTAGAAGTCACAGGACTTATGGTTACAAGGCCTTTAAAGTATTTATTAAGCAATAAAACCCTGTCTATAGAGATATTTAAATTTCTAGTTCAATACTAAGATATTTCATCCTATTGACTGATGATACAGAGTGGAATTTCTCTAGTCAATTATATCCCGACACACAAACTTAACATTGCTGCACTCCACAACTTCTTGTTCCGTTTCTAAGTACCTTTATTTCTTCTGTATCTTAAATTCTAAAGCTAAACCGATCACAACTGTGTTTAATTCTAAGCTTTGGCTTACAGACCCAATGTTCTGAAAATTCCTTGTACTTTGAATTCCAACACAGCAGTGAATGGACTTTGCTCTGGATGTTGCCTGCAGCCTCCATCAGCTCCAGCTGAGCTTTGCCTTTCCTAAACATATGAACATATGCTCAGGGCAGATTTCTGAATTCCTCCTCTGGACTTTGTCCTCACTTCCACCTCCTGGTCGTTGTGCTGTGGCTCATGCCTGTCATTTGTCCCTGAGGCAGCACAGCCCCCCTGGCCAGCACAGGCCCCACATCCCCTCATCAGACACGGCACAGCACAGGGAGTGTTTTGGGTGGGCAAATGTTCCCCACCAGAGTGTCCGCTCCACACCTCAGTGTCCAGTCCCAGCACCCACATCCCGTGCCAGGGTTCACAGAGAGCCCTGCTCTGGGCTCTGCCAAGGGCTGGGTGAGGAGGGAGCCCAGGCAGGGCTGATGCTGCCCCTAGAGCAGTGCTGAAATGGGCAGGAGGAAGGAGATAAGCACAGAACAAATAGACCAAGAAAGTGGGGAGAGTGCCCAGGTCTGGAAGTGGCTGATGGAAGAGGCTGGAGGGATGCTCAAAGCCCTGGGGTACCTTCTCAGACTGGCCATGCCACCAAAGCCACAGACCAAGCTCCTCAGTGCTGCACATGCCTGTCTGAGATCCCTGCCAGGGGACTGGCACAGCAGCACACACCTGCTGGAACATGTCCTGGCCCTGCAGAGTCACACAGCTCAGCTGACAGCAGTGGGTTTTATCTCCTGGGATCTCTCCTTGGTTCCATGGGGCTTCAGAGTTTCACAATGTTCTCCTTGTTTCTGCAGTGTCACAGTGGCTCCTTGCTGCCATGAGGCTCTGCAGGGTCACAGTGGCCCTTTGGTTCCCCACAGTGTCACAATGATTCCATGGGGCCTTGCAATGCAACAATGGCCTCTTGGTTCCACAAAGCCCTGCTGCTTCACACCGGCCCCTTGGCACCATGCGGCCCAGCAGTGCCACAGTGATGTCCTTGGTTCCCTGGGGTCCCCACAGTGTCACAATGGCTCCTGGGATCTGTGGTGCCCTGCAGTGTCACAGTGGTCTCCATGGTTCCACAAAGCCCCACAGTGTCACCATGGTCTCCAGAGGAAGGAAACCACAGAGCCCCAGTGTTTCAGGGTCTGATGGACTGTAGTCACCAGAGGCCAAAGCCAGATAGACCTGTCTGTCCTGCCAGGTTTGTCTGAGAGGAACCTTTGGATATTCAAAATTTTGAATGTTTAATCCCAATTTCAGCCCTTCCAGCCTGGAGGAGAAGGCCAGTTCTTTTCCATAGAAAGGAAAGCACACAGCCCCAGTGTTTGGAAGGCAGGTGAGAGCCAGCCCTCAGGAGGCCAAGGTCAGCCAGACCTGTCTCTAATGTCAGCTTTTGTGTAGGAACAATCTTTGGATCTAGGGCTTTTGGAGGTGAAATCCTGTTTTTGGCCATGGGTGCCGGGAGAAAAGGATGGTTCTTTTCCACAGGAAGGAAAGCACAGAGTCCCAGTGCTTCAGGGGCTGATGAGCAGTAGCCACCAGAGCCCACACGTGCCAGACCCATTTGTCCTGGTAGCTTTTTTCTGAGACCAATCCTTGGTTACATAGAATTTTGGAGGCAGAATCCCAATTGCAGCCATGAGCACCTGGAGAAGAAGGATGGCTCTTTCCTATAGGAAGGAAAGCACAGAGCTCTAATGTCACAGGGCAGATTAGAGGCGAACACAGGAGGCCAAGGTCAGCCAGAGCTGTATGTCCTGGAAGCTTTTGTCTGGGAGAAACCCTTACATATAGGGAATTTTGGAGGAAAAGTACCAATTTTGGCCATGGGTGCCATGCGTGCAGGAGGGATGGTTCTTTTCCACAGGAAGGAAAGCACAGAGCCCAGTGTTTGAAGGCTGGTGAGAGCTGGCCCTTGGGAACAGAAGGTCAGCCAGGCTTGTTGGTAATGGCAGGTTTTGTCTGGGAGAAATCCCTGGATATTGGGAATTTTGGAGGCAGAATCCTGTTTTGGCCATGGATGCCTGGATGAGAAGGACAGTTATTTTCCATTTGAAGGAAAGCATAGAGCCCCAGTATTTCAGGGGCACAGGAGAAGAGAATTTCAACATGCCAAGGGCAGTTGGACCATCAGGCCAAGCCAACATGTAGAAGTGTGTGATGGGCTTTGCACCTCTGATTAGTGGTTTGTCATCAGTCTTGTCTGTTTCTATTCAGAGTCAAAATTATTAGAAAGGCAATTGAGACGGTTCCTTGTGTTCAGACTTGGATGTTTATTATATCTTATCAGAGAATTACAGAAAGCACCTCTAGCTCCTTGCTAGAAGTAGGAAAAATGGCTCTCTGCTGAGCCTGTTTCAAGGCCTTTTAAAGTTAAACAAACCAATACAAGTTTAACACCTATAGTATTTATACTTTTGACCCAATAATAGATTCCCATGACCCTTAGAGTGATTTTTGACTGACTAATCCAAAGATTACTACCTAAGTTCCATGAAGAAGGAAGAAGAAGAAAATGAACAAGAGAAAGACACCACCCAAAATTCTCCATCTTTTCCCATAACTACCACTGTACTATAAAAATCTCAAATTTAAAACCCATCAGCCAGTGAAAATACACACATCTAATCCACTTATACATTTGTGATTTCTAACTCATTATTTATATTTACAAGTCTTCTTCAAGGTTTCAGGTCCAATGCAGTGTTTTTCAGGGTGTCTGTGCCTGGAAGCACAGAAAGCTCAAAACCTCCAGATTTCTGGGATCCAACACCAACAGACCTGTTACCTGTTCCCTTGAATCCATGTGGCCCTGCAGTGTCACAATGGTTCTGTTATATTGGATCCTTGGTTCCATGAGGCCCAGCTGTGTCACACTGACCCCTTGTTTCCATGGGGTTCCACAGTGTCACAATGGTCCCTTGTTTCCATGAGCCCTTGCAGTGTCACAGGGGTCTCCTTGGTGCCACAGTATCCCAACGGACCCTTGGTTCCATGGGGACTCACAGTATCAGAAGGGTCTCCTTGGTTCCATGAGGCCCTGCAGAGCCCCTTGATTCAACAAGGCCTCAAAGTGTCACCATGGCCTCTAGGATTCCATGAGGCCCCACAGTGTCACAATGGACTCCTTGGTTCAATGGTGCCACACAGTGACATAATCACCCCTTGGCCTGATGAGACCCACAGTGCCAAAATGGTTCCATGGGGCCCTGTAGTGTCACAATGGCCCCCTGGTTCAATGTAGCCTTTAGTGTCACAATGGTCTCCATCATTCCATAAGGCCTTGCAGTGTCACAATGGACCTTTGCTTCCATGATACCCCATAGTGTCACAATGGTATTCTTGGTTCCACAATGTCATCCCTTCATCCCATGGAGACCCACACTGTTCATTGTAGTGCCCTTGATTCCATGAGGCCCTGCCATGCTGTAATGGCCCCTTGGTTCCAGTGGGTCCCACAGTGTTAGAAGGGTCTCTTCTGTTCCATGACGCCCCACAATGTCACTGTGGTCCCCTTGGTTCTATGCAGCCCCACAGTGTCACCATGGACCCTTAGTTCCATGAGATTCCATAATATAACATGGTCACCTTGTTTCCGTGAGGTTCTGAAGTGTCACAATGGGCCCATGGCTCCACGAGGCCAGGCTGTGTCAGAATGACCCCTTGGTTCCAAAAGCTTTCTTAGTTTCACAATGGTCTCCTTGGATCTGCAGTGTCACAATGGCCCCTTTGTTCCATCAGTTTGCACAGTGTCACACCAGACTCCTTGGTTCAGTTAGGCCTTGCCATGACATAATCTACAGAATATCAGAATAAGACTCCTGAACAGTAATTTGCTATTTAAGAGAGCATCATTTTTTCAGCCCTGAGGTCTAGTGAAGGATAACTCCTAATCATACATGGGCATGTAATTCCACCAGTGTGTTGCTTATGAACAGTCAATAAATGTGTACTACAATTTACCCATTTCCATAAAACCCACCCCATGTTCCCAGGTTCAGTCATTGTTTTCTCTGTCACTGCACTTTTGAGCCAGATTTCTTCTCTTCCAGCAATCCTTACTGGCAAAGCAGCACCTGCAAGGCTACTTTTTGTGCTAAAAGTTCACCAGCACAGTAAAAATTGAATTAAACCTATAGATGTCAAGGCCAAGGCTCTGTGTGTGCAGGCAGAGGCAGGCAGGAGGCAGAGCTGTCAGCAAAGGAAGGGGCCAGCGAGGTGGGGCAGCCGGGGGATGACGACAGCCTGCAGGGACAGAGGCGCAGGGCATGGACACCGTAGGACAGCCTGGGCTGCAGAGGGCACAGGGATGGGCAGCAGCTGAAAGGCCCTGACACAGCCAACTCCTGCAGCACTTGGGCCATGCAGGCTGGCCCTGGGCCTGAGGCCAGCAGGGGACAAGTGAGCCTTGCTGTGCTGGGGCCTCATTGCCTCCTTGTCCCTGCTCAGCAGCCTGGCAGGGGCCGCCCCATGGTGCTGCCCTTGGCATTGCACATGGCCAGAGCCCAGTGGCCCGGGAAGAGCCCTGAGCAATGAGGGAGGGACAGGATCTGCCTTGCCAGGGGCTGGGGCTCAGCCCTTGGCCCTTTGCATTCCTGAAACACATCCAGGTTTGCTCAGCATCACAGACACCTTTCCCTTGTTTGTCCCCACCTGTCATCAGTGCCTCCAGTGTTCTGCTCTAACTGGAACCTGGGTGTTGGAATTCAAAATGCAAGGAATTCTCAGAACATTGAGACTGAGAGCCAAAGATTAGAATTAAACATAGTTAAATAGAGATAGGTTCAACTTTATATATTAAGATATAGAAAAAGTAAAGTTAGATACAAAGGTAACAAGAAGTTTTAGAGTGTAGTAATATAAGTTTGTGTCATGATATAATTGGCTAAGAAAGTTCACACTGCAGTATGAGTCAATAAGAAGAAACTTCTTACTATTGAATTAGAAACAAAAATAATGCTGTTGACAGTGTTTTATAGGTTAATAAATCCTTAAAAGACCTTGTAACCATAAGTCTTTTGACTTCTAAGCCATGCTGTGAACATCTGTAGGACAAACTTACCCTTTCTGCCTGTATAGAAAAAAAATAAACTACAATTTCTAAAGCAGTTCAGAAGTCCTGTCTATCTGCTTCATTCAGAAAAATATAAAAGTCTTCTAAAATAAAAAAGGTAGCATAAAAACAGTAAGCCTACACTTTAAAAATATAATAAAAATAAACCCACATGTTAAAAATATAATGTATAAAAAATAAATCCGCACCTGGATACAACTTCTCAGGAATGTCCCTTACTGGGATCCATTAGAACTTCATCAAACTTTGGACTTTGGAACTGACTTTGAATTCTTCAGATGTTTCTTTTCCTTATTTACTCTATTTTTGTCTGACACCATTGTCATCAATTTTCTGGTCTAATACAACCCTTGGGAAATCTTCTCCTTCATGTTTATCAATGAGACTCACTAAAAGTAGCAGAAACTTTGGAGTTTGAATCTGACTTGGAATTCTTGAGAGGTTTCTTCAACTCCCTCTCAGGGACTGATGTTCAGGGACTCAGCCCCAACCTCGAGAGGGTCATTAAAGTCCTTGTGCTGTGCCTGTGCTGCTGAGCTGGGCCGGGCTGCTGGCAAGGACAGAGCTGAAGAGAATGAGCCAATATTTCCAAAATATTATTTGGAGCTCCTTGGCAGCACCAAATGCACCACGGGGTTCATTTGGATCAAGCAAGTCCTGAGAAACCTGCCTTGATTTCCCTCTGGTCTGGTGCCATTCATTAGGAAGGTTTTCAACTCCAGATATGGAGAAGTATTTCAAAGAGCTTCTTAGAAATGTTATGAATGGTTTTCTATTTTTCCAATTAAACAAACAACAAAGATTAAAAGTAACAACAAATTTTTAGTAGTAACAATTATAAATGAATACAATCAGAAGTATTAAAGATGATTACAAAAATTATTGAAACTAAATACCATCCAAGTAAAGTATTACAGTTGTATAATTTGGGATGGATAAAATTTGAGAGTAAGTGTTTTAGTATAATTGAGGTTCATATAAAGCATAAGCAAAACCGACCGGGGGTACGGGGAGGGGCCTGCCCTTCCTCACGTACCAAAGCATCCAGGCTAACAATCCCACTTATTGACTGTAGGCTACAGAAGGTTCTAGAAAGCTCCTCCTAGTTTCTATTCCTAAAATCTACGTAACTATACTGCACGGTGCATGCTCTACTAATGGGTTAGGGGGTCTCTCATCCTTTTGAGGGTCTTATTTCCGATGAAGGCTCATCATCTTCATCAGTGACCGAGGTGTGACCTGCAGGTAGCGCAGGCGCCCTGTGTGACTGAGCAGATGTTTTCCATAACATGACTTTAATTAAGTCCCATGCTTGGAATCATTCAATTTTTGACAGCTTCAAGGTTGAAGCTCTATTTCTAGATGCCGCTTATCAGACCTACGTCCTTCTACTATTCTTATCTGACTTTCTTCCAACCTTCTTCTTCGACTCCCAACATCTGGAAGATGTCTTTTATCCTGTCTCACCCATCTCCCCCCCTGTCACTCAGTCACAATAGTCTTCTATTGATCTAAATACAATTTTGTTAATATAGTTACAATTTAATTAGCACGAATCACATTTATCACAATTCCCCCATTTCTTTTTTTTTAAAATAATTTTGATTCGTGCTTTAGAAGGTTGTTACTTGGTATTGTCTATGTTCCTTCATACTAGCCTCCATTTTTTCTAACATTTTTCGTGCGGTCTCCAGCTTTTCACACTCCTTCTCAAATTTGATTAACATTTCCCGTGCCAGGGTATTCTCTTTGCATTCAGTCACCACTTTTTCGACCACTTTTCCTTGCGTGCGATTAGATTGTGCTTTCAATACCATTAAGGAGTTTATTTTTCCTTTTGTTGTTAATTCTGGATCTATGGGCATGGCTGTAAGTTGCATTCCTTGAATTACTGAGTGTATTAGTCTGATTAGACATGGTATCATGCAAGGCAGAAACAATAGACCTAAAACAGAACACAATAGCATGAATCCTATTTTTTTCCACCACACACCCCCAAAAAGATTATCCCCCCAGTCAGCTTTCAGGATAGAATTCCATTTTTGAACTGGTACATGTGCCACTCTTTTAATTTTGTCAGCAAGTTTGGTGATGGCTTCCCCGTGGTCATCTATTTCCACACAGCACTCAGATTCATTAAACCTCCCACAAACTCCTCCTTCTTCTGCCAACAGGTAGTCTAGGGCAATTCTGTTTTGATATACAAATGCTCGCATTTGTGAATGCTGTTTGGCCAACAACTTTAAAGCGTCTGCTGTGTGGTTTGAGACGACTTCTACTACGGCCTGGAGCCTTATCAACCGGTTTAATAGGTAAATTGGAGTTCTGTATCCCCAAGACCCATCCTGAGCCCAAGTAGCAGGTTCATAGTATGCTATAATTCTTTCTGCAGGCCATTCTTCATCTTTCCATTTTTGGTTTCCTCCCGCCATTGGAAAGTCGAGATTTAATTCTCTTTTTTTTCTTTCTAAGGTTTCATAAAGTGGTGTTCCTAGTGCATCGCCCTTAGACCTTGGTATGACAAAGAAGGAGGGTCGTATAATCCCTAAGGTACAAGTTCCCTCCCATTTTTGGGGTAGTTCACTGTATGCTCGTTGCCCACAAATCCAATATATTCCATCAGGGGCTTTCCATCTTTTGTATTTTCTGGTTGTTCCCAATAAGATTTCAAGTCTTTTATGGATTGGTAGGGGTTAGCTCCAGAACTGTTATGCCAGCACAAATTAGTTTGATTATTCCACTTGCAATTCATTTCTTTTGCTGTTCCCCAATATCCAGTAGGACTCTTGGGTCGCCAGGTCTTTGTGTTATTGTCTGAATTTACTACTAAAGTAGATAGGCAAGGAGTATATCCTACCACTTCAGTGTATTTTCTCCCTTCCCCAGTTATACAAACTGTTCCAATGACTTGATGACTCAGGACCCAGCCTTCAGGCCGTCTTAGGGTCTTAGAAATTTGTGTATGATTCCATTTTAAAAATTGTTCTGGAGACAAACCCTCACCTCTCCATGGCCATCTTTCAGCCATTCTAAGTCCTCCACAAACAAAACATTTAGATAATCCCAATTCTGTGGCAATTTCTTGCATTAGATCTACAAACAAATTTTTGTTTGAAGTTGGCAAATCCCAGTTGCTATAGTGCTGTTTTAATTGTTTATACAGCTCATTCAATTTCCTTAACTCTTTCTTTTTGATCTTTTCCTATCTTTTTTTTTTTTCTTTTTTTTTTTGTTACTTTTTGTTTTTCAACTTCCATTATTATATTTTTTAAAACAAAAGAAAATTTTATATCTAGGACAAAGTTGATTTTTGTTAGGATAAGGAGTTCACCTATTGAATCTTAAATTTCTTCTTACTCAATAGAAGTTTGGACTTTTCACACAATTTTCTAAAAAGCTGGTACAGTCATAACAGGCAGCAGTAACATGTGAATGTGCCACAAAAACTGATTCCATCTTATCCTTGACCCACAGGGATCAGGAATAGTTTGTTTCTTTACTGCTGGCTCTTGCATTGCTTGTCTTCTTGTAATTTGTTCCTGCATGGCCTGTTCTTTGCTCCATGCTGTCTTATGGTTTTAGCCAGTTGCCAGGGGTATTATAGTAAGCACAATGAAAATAATTCTCAGGAATTTTAACTTTCTACCTGTCTCAAGGCCCCTTGGGTTGCAGCCAAGGGCTGAGATGTTCATCTTCTCGGTAGCAAAGTTTTTATCCTGGAATTTGTTTCTTTTTGATACCCTTGGCCTCATAAGGTTCCTATGAACTATTTTAACTTTTTTTTTTTTTTTTTTTTTTTTTTTTTTGTTCCAAAGATGGCACAAAGTATTCGTAGTTCTGTAGCACTGCCTTATTTTTCTCCTTAGATTGATCAGCTATTTTTCCTAATCCATTAAAGCTTCGGAGATATGCCAACTACAAGATTTGTTTTCACATAACTTGTCCCAATAGCATTCCATAAAAAAATTACTAAAAAATTTTTTTTTTTTTTTAAAGTTAGCTGTTTACATACACAACTTAAACAAACTAATTATCTTTTTTTTTTTTTTTCACTCTAGTTACTCTTTACTACAAATTAAAACAATAGGTACAAATAACACAAATTTATGGACAACACTTTAAGCCATGGTTAGTAATTTCCCAGTGTGTTAATTATGTTTTTGACCCTCTTAATAACAGGTGTTACCAGTTTTTTTTTCTGGAGTTGTAGTTCTTCAAATAAATCAGTTCATGTTGACTGTTGGAGGCTCTTGGAGAAATTTTTCAATCCTCCTGGGCTGTTTTCATTGATCAACGAGGTGTCTGATTCTTTCCCATCAGCACTGTTCTGCCTTCAGGTTCAATGAGGTTGCAGTTGGCAGCTAATTCAGGATGTCTAGACTTTGATAATGCACCTTTTAAAACAACTTTAAACTGGTATTTCAAACAGCAATAAAATAATATTTTTTTTACTGCACATACAAAAATCACATTCTCCCTTGGTCCCAAAGTACAGTGGTTCTATGCTAACTCTATATGGACTGTAGCTTTTGGCACCCAGTACCCTCCTTAGCTTTATTCGATTTATTACAATTTGAGTAATTTGTTTTTTAATAAAATTTTACAAAATGGTCACAAAGTGCTCTCGTGCCCCAGTGAATCCCCCCATGTGAGCTGCCTGGGATCTGTTGGGCCAAAAGTCCTGGCACCGCTCTTTTACTATTGGGCAGAAGAATTTATCCTTTTTTCAGGGTTACCCCCAGCTTCTTCACAGCTTCCACTTCTGCCAAGGAAAAGCATGTTGCCCCACCCTGTGCTTTTGCTTCCCGAAAAGCCACACTCACACTGCTGTTTTTTCCTAGGGCTCCCCCCTGCTTTATTATCAGCTAAATTGTTTCTTTTTATTTTATGATGCTTGTATCTTTAAATAGTCTGTTCAGTTGGTGTTGAATATTGAATTCTGCAGCTTTAAGACTGATTCCAGGAGTGAAAGAGGAGAGAAAAAGTGCAGAATTAGTTATCAGAAACTACACTGACTCCCCCGCATTCCTGCTCACAGACCTAGTTGTCTGCAGTGGACAGCGGGAGAGAACTCTCTTTTGCTTTTTGGTTAGGTTTTTTTTTTTTTTTTTCTTAACCAATTAAAGTAAAAAAAATTCCCTGGAGTGTGTTTTTCTTCTTTTTTTTTTTTTTTTTTCTTCTTTTTTTTTTTTTTAATTATTCAATTTTGCTCTGGACTGAAAACCCAAGAAAGCACTGGAAGCTCACACCGTAGCCCACCTAGCCTGGCCTGGGCCAAGGCATTTCTCAGCACTGAAGGAACTGATACCAGACTAAGTAAGTTAAGCTGCAACTTACAAAAAAACCTTCTTTTGAATCTGTCATCTTTTTGAAACAATAAGAAGTTTTGTTGTTTAATATTGTTCATTTTTATACTGAAAAGTGTTTTGCCTGTTAAATAAATAGTTATTTTTCTCACTTCTCTCTGAAGAAATATTTTTTTTTTCTCTAACTAATTAAAAAAAGATTGCTTAAATTTGTTTCCCAGAAAAATTCTATTCAAAAGTTTCTTTCTAAATTTACCTTAAACTAAAACAAAGTCCTTGTGTCTACTAAAAATATGATTTCTTCATTTTGAGAATCTACTTTCAGCTTTATCAAGGGGTCTTCTGGTATTTTGGTTCATATTAAATAAATGAGCTCCTGACCCCCCCTTAGTTTTCTTGAATTAATATTTTTTTCCTGATAAATTCTTTGTGTTTGTGGCTGTTTGTATTTCTTGGATTGCTGTTATTAGAATCCTGGCTTTAATTTTCTTTTCCTCATCTCTCCGAACATATGCTTCTTGTGCTTCCTTTAACAACTCCTGAAGCTCTTATCCTGCTAATCTTCCAATTTTTCTAATTTTTTCCTGATGTCCCCCCCTAAGACTTAGCTACAAATTGTGTTTTCAAAAGGACCTGCCCTGCTGGTGTATCAGGGTCTATGCTTGAGTATAACTGCAAATCCTTTTTTTAGTCTCTTTAACCATTCTGCCAGGCATTCATCTTTCCCTTGGTGCTCACTCAGAGATTTCCCTATATTTTGTCCTCTGGGCATTGCTTCCTGAATTCCTTGGATAATCATCCACCTGAAATCTCTCATATTTTGCCTATGTTCTACCTCCTGATTATTACAATTTGGATCTGCCATAGGCCATTTCTGATCTCTTTGGTTTGGCTTCTAATGATCTCTATTCTAAGCCTGTATTCCTGACTGTCTAATCATTTCTCTCTTCCACTGTAAACAAGATTTCTAAAATAGACTGTAATTTTACTTAGGTGTAAATATTCAGTCCCAATAACTGATCTAGTTTCTCTGCTACCCCAATATGATCTTCTGGCATCTTGCCCATCTCTTTCTTAAATTTCCTAACGTCCCTAGTATTCAGGGGAACACTCATGTAACCAATAGGTCCCTGTCCTGGGGCCAGATTTGCCATTGGAACCTCTCTAAGAGGGTATAATCTATCTTCCCTTCCTGCTCCCTCGTCCTCTTTGTCACTTTCTTCCTCCTGTGCTCTTCTGCCTCTAGTTCTGTGTGCTACTGGCTCGTCCTGAATAGGGGGTGCATCGGGGACCAAGGGCTGGACAGGCTGGACAGGCTGTCTGTATGGGGGTGGGAGGTGATCTAATGGGTCCCATGGCTTTATCTGGTCCCTTCTTGCTGCCTGTCCTTTAGTTTGCAAAGGGTATAACGAATAACCTTCTTTTTCTTGCCTTTGAACTATAAATTTACCCCCCCACACACTTTTTGGAAGCCACAAAGCAGCATATTCACTTTCCTCCTGATTAAAACGTTGTTTTGAACTCATATATAGATTTAAAACCTAACAAATCTAATCTTCAAATGATTTAAACTCTGGCCAGTACAAATTATTTGCACAAATCTTTTCTTTAGTCCACTCAAACATACAGTACTGTATAATTTTCTGCTTACTTTTTTTTTTTTTTTTTTTTTTTTTTTTTTTTTTTTTTTTTTTTTTTTTTTTGGGGATTCCCTTGTACCTTAGTATTGTAACACTATCCCCAGGGGGCTGTCCTAAGGAATCTCACTCCCCTTTCTTGGAAACCTCCTCTCGGTTCCCAGGCACACTGGGTTCTTGTGAATTATTCTCACACTTCACAACCGCTGGGTCAGAGATTTTACTTTTTCAACTCCTTCGCTTAATATACACCATCTCACTTCTTTTGCCAACCACTTGTTTCCCACCTAATTCCTTCTTTTCCTTTTATTCTCTCCCCAAATTCTCTTTCTGGCCACTCTCCACAATCCTTCTTAATCACGTAGTGAAACTTTCATCTATTATCCTCCCAACAGATAGTTGAACCTGACTCGTTCACTCCCTTCTTAAATCACTTCTCCGAGCATCAGCTCCCTTCGCACAGACTTTTCCTGTGAGTTCTCAGGCTGGGACTTTCCCTCATGGTCCCTCCGGGGGTATTCACTTGCTTTCCCCATTCAGACCTTCCTCACACACAAGCACACAGCCGCCCTCTTTACCCAACCCCATGGTGCTCACACAGCCCCGTTTTCACACAGGGTTCTTGTGCACATGACGTTTTACGGGCACCTTTCCCTTTCTGCCGGCGTTCCCACAGGAGCCTTCTTCTGGCACACCTCCTTGTAGCGAACTTCTTTTGCTTATGCTTTATTTTAATTTGGAACTCCTTCTCCAAGAGAGCCTGATCTAGCCTCGGGACCACCTTAACAACTGGTGGGGAGCTCCTTCCCAAAACCAGCCACTCTTCACTGGGACTGTAGTTCCCGGGTTTCGGCACCAAGTTGTTATGAATGATGTTCTATTTTTCCAATTTATCAAGCGACAAGATCAAATTTAATAGTAACAAAATTAATACAATCAAAGTATTGGAGATGACAAAGTATTGGAGATGAAACAATCAAAGTGCATATATTTAAGAATATACAAAATTTGGCAGTAAGTAATTCAGTATAATTGAGGTTCGTATAAAGCATAAGCAAAACTGACCGGGGGTACAGGGAGGGGCTCCCATTCCTCACATACCAAAGCATCCAGGCTAACAATCCCACTTATTGACTGTAGGCTACAGAAGTTTCCAGAAAACTCCTCCTAGTTTCTATTCCTAAAATCTCCATCACTGTGTGTACGGTGCATGCTCTACTAATGGGTTAGGGGGTTTCTCATCCTTTTGAGGGTCTTATTTCCGATGAAGGCTCATCGTCTTCATCAGTGACCGAGGTGTGACCTGCAGGTAGCGCAGGCGCCCTGTGTGACTGAGCAGATGTTTTCCATAACAAGACTTTGAGTCCCATGCTTGGAATGATTCCATTTTTGCCCATTTCAAGGTCAAAACTTTCTATTTCTAGATGCTGCTTGTCAGACCTACGTCCTTCTACTATTCTTGTTTGACTTTCTTCCAACCTCCTTCTTCGACTCCCAACATCTGGGAGATGTCCTTTGTCCTGTCTCACCCATCTCCCCCCTCACTCTGTAACAATTGTCTTCCATTGATCTAAATACAATTTTGTTAATATAGTTACAACTTAATTAGCACATTTATCACAGTGATAAGGAAATTCCTCCACAATCATTTAATCTCTCTTTGGGCTGACACCACCATCTTTGCTCAGCCCAGCTCCAGAGCAGCAACACATGCAAACACGACACAATTATTTGTGGGCTAGGGAAGGACAGCCACGTGCAAACAATCTCTGTACCAAAGTACCCCTCAAGTCTTGTGCTCAGTTTTGAACCTCTTGCTGCAAGGAAGGCATCAAGGGGCTGGAGTGTGTCCAGGGAAGGGCAATGGAGCTGGGGAAGGGTCTGGAGAACAAGTCTGATGAGGAGCAGCTGAGGGAGCTGGGGAGATTCAGCCTGAAGAAAAGGAGCTCAAGGGGGACCTTCTCACTCTCCACAACTCCCTGACAGGAGGGTGGAGCCAGGTGGGGTGAGTGTCTTTCCCAGGTAACAAGTAACAGAGGAAATGGCCTCAAGCTGTATAACAGGTTTAGATTGGGCATTAGGTGAAATTTCTTTACTGAAAGGATAGTCAGGCATTGAAACACGCTGTCTAGGGCAGTGATCGAGTCACTACCCCTGGAGGTGTTCAAAAGGTGTGTGGGTGTGGCATTTTGAAACATGGTTTAGTGGTGGGCTTAATAGTGCTGGGGTAACAGTTGGACTCAATGATCTCAGACATATTTTCCAACCTGAACAATAATGTGATTCTAAGTTTTTGCTGAGCACGATGAGTGAGAATGAGTGAGATGAGTATTCCAGCAGGCAGGACGATAGTGAGAGGAAGGACAGCCCCATCTTCTGGAAGCTGAGGTGATTGAAGCTCCTGCCCGATTTTGGCAAGAGATTCGAAGCAAGAAGCCTGCTTTGGGGTGGGTTTCTGCTGTAAACTCAGCAGCAAGGTGCCACTGACATATGTGCTGTCCTCACCACGAGCTGGCCTGCTCGTGTCAGTAAGCTCTGAGCAAGCTCTGTATGAACTCACCGCCTGGCCCTAAAGGATTGGCAGAACAGGAAACTCTTTCAAAGGTGTCTAAGGACTTGATGTTGATGTTTGAATTTCCCTTTCATATTGCTGCAGCGTTTTTGTCCAGGTGCTTTATCCCTGCAGCACAAAGCTGTCATTTATTTGTAGTAAGAGATTTTGTGCTTTTGAAATTAAAGCCAAGGCAGACAGAAAATAAAAGTATTCCAAGACACTTTAATGCATTAGGCAAGTGTTAATTAGGGGAAGCTGCGTCTTTCCAGCCCTTGGGGGGAAGCATATCTTGTGTAAAAATAATTCAGAAAAGGGCAAAGCTGTTCTGCCTAGTGAGATTTTTGGTTCTCCACAGTTTGAGGAAAACACAAAATGTACTCATCAGTGGAAAAAGTTATAACACAGTGAGAATAACTTAGAAGGAGCTGATGGGGTCCAAGGCCAATGCAGAATGCGTGGCCACAGCTGGGAAAGCAGCATCCTTGCTCAGGCAGGCACACAAGCAAGAAAATGGGCTGAGAAAACATGGCAGGGTTATTGAGGGAGCTCCTGTGGTCACAGTCCTACCTGTGAAATGGCTTCTGCCTGCTCACGGCCTGTGATCACAGGAGCAAGCAGAGTGTTATCTCACCCTCTTCCCAGGAGCTTCTGGGAACCAGCTCCTGGAGCAGCAACTGGCAGTGATGGTTATTGAAAAATACACTCATGAAGCTGCATCTGGAGCTGGCCACATTTTCCTGCCAATTTTCAGCAAATTGTGTACTTGGAAGAACTATGGAAAAAAATCTACCAAGAATCAGTGAATATGACTCCTTAGGTGAAACTGTCTCCCACTTATTATCCAGCTCAGCAAATGTTAATGCCCTATCCCTGAATTCAAATTCCCATCAGAGCCATTGTCTGTACCCAGACAATGGCCTTCTTTGCCCTGGTAAACCCAGAAAATGGGCATTTTCTCAGAGGATGTAAATTTGGCTTTTTAGACAACCCCTCCACACACACACACACACACACTGACAAATCTTTCCAATAATCTGGGAAAGTATTATCAAACAAAACCTTTTCTGCTAAAGGGGAAACACTTTGCCCAAACCACTGAGATGCTAAGGGACAACACATTACTTTAATATTATCTTAAATGAAGAAAATTAGATGTCCTTGGATTTAATTTTACCAGTATACATACCTTCCACTGATTTTCTGACTTTATTTTAAAAGAGTGATTCATGCATTTAGCTTTTGGTTAATTTTAAACTTATTTTAGGAGTCATAATAAATCTCACTTTGGAAGAGTAGAATGATTAATTTCTCAACTACATTTTTGCTTTGAAGTGTCTGTTGGCGGTTAATAAAATAAGTCCTTTTACGTTTTCTTCAAAGTGACAAAACACAAATACACGTGGATGCTTTGGGCCAAAGGAGGGGGCTGAAAACCTGTCTGGCAGTGGGAATTTAGCTGAAAGGAGGAGGGGAGCTGCTGCCTCACCACTCTGAGGAAAAGTGCTGCATTTGTGCAGCCAAAACCGCTGCGTGTGGAGACAATGGGAAATTTGGGACTGGATCTGCAGAGATCCTGATTTAGAGGGTGGAGTCTTGGGCAATGAACATTACATTTTGTTAGAAAACCACTCGTGTTTTCACAGCGCAGATTTCATAAACCTGATGTCTGTCTGACTGAAAGTTAAGTGCCTTACAGCCCTTCCCTCAGTGTTTGCTCAGTGGTGAATACTGCACTAGGCTCTGTGTCCAGCTCACAGCTGCTTTTGGAGTCTGTCTAGAAACACTCATGCCTCTGAGACATGGAGAAACGTGCAGGCTCAGAGGAGCAAACTGCCAGCTGGCAGAGCTGGGCAGCCACCCTTGGAAGCCATTGGTTCAGGCTGGCTGAGGATGAGCCTCAGGTGCTCAGCACTGAGGTTTTTTACAAAGACCGCAGTCAGAGCAGAATGCCGAACTCAGGTGCTGGTGCTCTGGACCACTGCAGTAGTGCAAAGGTCCTCCCACCCTTGGGGAAGCATTTCACCAGGAACATTGATGCTACCAAGCAATTTCCATGCTAAGTCAGCATCTGTGTTGCCATCATGGCACAGAAGAAGGGAGAAGGGAGAAAAAAATCAAAGCAGATTGGAATTGAGCAAGGGATACGCCATGGAAGGAGTTCTCTCTGGAAGATAAAATTCTCAAAACCAAAAATCTTTATTTTGCTAAAATATTTCACATTTCTCTTAGGGAGAGTCCTATTTTGCTGTTACACTTCAGTCACCCGTTTTCTTTGCAGTGTCCTAACTTGCAGTCTGATTGCTGGCTCTGCTTGTTTTCTTCCATTTTGCATCACCCCCACAAAAGAAAGGATCACCACACAAAAGAAACAGCTGAAGAGGGGAGTAGATAAAGTCAGCAAGTACTTTGTGAGCAATTTCCACCCTTTATTCATCGGTAGATGTGATTTGGGCTAGGCAAATGATTGGAAATGTTTGTTTCCCTCTCCCCTGCTCAGGGTGCTTTAACAAGACAAGGAAACAACTAGAGACAGGGGAAGATTGATGTTCTGGAGGGGGCAAGCACGTCTACAGCCATTCACTTGTTATGCTTCTCCAGGACCAGAGTGGAATACATAAACCTCTGGCTCCAGCTAGAGGCCACTCACGGCTGGGTTTCTAAGCTGAACAGAGCTGTCCTTAGGAAGTATCACTCTGCTCTGTTAAGGTGTGTGATACAATAGGCCCAATATCTCAAGAAGACCAGAGAATAGAGAAATTGCTTGCTTCCCAGAAAGTGGCTCAATATCTCTCGTCTGTGAGAAGCAGAGACTAAGTGTTTTTTCTCCTTTACTTCTGTGTGCACAAACTCTCAGCTTTTTCACGTTAGTCAACAGCTTTATCTCAGCTTATTACTTGTTTTCCGTTGTATTTTCTCTCCACTGTCTCACTAGGAAGCGGAGTAATAGATGGCTTACTGAGCACCTGGCATTCAGACAAGGGGAACCCACTACACCCATCTTCAAAAAGGGTAGAAAAGAGCACTCTGGAAATGATCAACATGTCAGCCTCACCTCTGTGCCTGGGAGGATCATGGAACACATCCTCCTTGAAGCTGTGCTAAGGCACATGGAGAACAGGGAGGTGATTCTGGGCAGCCAAGGCTGAGTCCTGCCTGACCCGTCCAGTGGCCTGCTATGACAGAGCAAGTACATGAAGAAACAAGGCAAGGACTCCAGGTGTCATTTATCTGGACATCTGGATAGACTTTGGCATGATCCCCACAACATCCTCTCTAAATTGGAGAGAGATGGATTTGATGCCTGGACTGTTGGACGGATAAGAAATTGCATGCATGGTCACTTCAGAGGCCAACACATCAGAGTCAGGATGGACATGAGTGACCACTGGTGTCTCTAGAGGGTGTGTTCTGGGAGCAGTGTTTCTTAAAATCTTCATTAATGTCATAGACAAAGGGATCGAGGGCATCCTCAGCAGATTTCCTGACGTCAATGAGCAGAGAGGGGCAGTTGCACACCTGAAGGATAGAATGCCAACCAGAGAGATGTGGATGTACTTGAGGAGTAGAACCAAGGCGATCTTACTTGATTTAAAAAGACAAGTAGGGGTTGCTGCACCTGGGTAAGGGTAGGCCCCAGGATACACGCAGGTGCAGGGTGGTGCATGGGTAAAAAGAGGATGGGAGCTCCTGCCTGTCCGTGTCCTGTCTGCCTGTTGGGTCTGCCCCAGGGCAGTCAGGCTGTGACTGCAGCCATGTGTCCCCCTGTGGCTGTGGCCGGCACTGCTGTCCCTGCTGCCCTGCTGCCAGAGCCCTGTCCCTGGGCAGAGCCGTTCCCTCCCCAGCACAGCCCCGTGGGTGCTCCCTGCTGCGGCCTGGCCTGGCCCCAGAGCAGGGTCCCCCTGCGGGTGGCCCCGGGGTGGCCGCGTGTCCCCAGCCGGCCGTGCCTGGGCAGCTGCCTCAGCCGTGAGGGACGCAGAGCTGCGGGAGCCCAGGGCTCTGTGCCGCCCGCACTGCAGAGCTGCCTGCTCCAGCTGCCAGGGCCTCGGCGCCCGCCCTGTGCCCTCCCGCCCCGACGGCCGTGCCGGGCCCCGCTTGCTGCCCTCATGGTGCCACTGCTGGCCCCAGGGCTCTGCCAGGCCTTCTCCAGGGACACCTTCCCGCAGCCTTTCAGTCCCTGCACGGGCCCGGCACACACCTGCAGAGGGGCTCTTTGCAAGGGCCTGCAGGGACAGCGCCAGCGCCAGTGGCTTCCCAGTGCCACAGGGAGGGCTTAGGCTGGAGACGTGCAGGACATTCTGCCCTCTGAGGCTGCTGAGGCCCTGGCCCACGCTGCCCACAGAAGCTGTGGCTGCCCCAGCCCTGGCAGTGCTCCAGGCCAGGCTGGGTGGGGCTCGGAGCATCCTGGCCTAGTGGAAGGTGTCCCTGTCCTTGGCAGCAGGGCTGCAACAAGGCAATTTCTAAGGACCCTTCCAAGCCAAGCCAGTCTGTGATTCTGTGATCAGGGGGGCCGGGGGCAGCTGGGCTTCATTTCTGATTGGAACCAGTTCAGCACTGTCAGCCTGGTTGAGTTCTAGGAGTCTATCCACGAGCCCATATCCACAGCTTGTGAGAATTACCAACACTATAGGTCTGGCTGAGATCAATAAAGTCTTGCACAATCCAGATTCTGCAATATTGTATTTTATTGAAACAAGATCAAAGCAGTCTCCAAGTTGGCACTATCTATAGACCATTAATATGGGTTGCAACAGATAGCGACACAAGATATGGCTTTACTTGTATATAAAAATAACATCATACAGGTACTATACAATATACATATTATATACAATATAAATTTTATCCCTATAATTATATATAATGTCTATAGTATCTATATTTTATATGTATGTTCCATATGTATAAATACATTTACTTTATGAAAAACTTCCCAGCCAAAAATGCACTGGCAGTATTAATGTGTCTCAACAGATAGTGACACTAAATATGTGCTCTACTGTTATTATTTAAACATAATTACATATTCAACTCTCCAGAATTATTTCTTGTCAGGATAGAATAATTGCATTTTTCTTGTGTTTGATATTATTTATATAAATGCATTCTTTGTTTCATTGTATTTTACTATTCTATATGATAATTAATAAACGTATTTTTATATAATTTGTATACATGATGTAAATATCTATTAAAAAAAATCTAGATTCTTATATATACAAAATTTCAGGTCAGCTCCAAGACAGTTTGTCCAATGTTGACCTAAAGGTGTCCCTTTTGGGGACAAGGAGAGACACTGTCCATTGACTGATGCTGGCCAAGCAGTGCTGTTTTTTCCTCTTGGTCTTTTCTGCCCTGTTTCTTTTATCTTTTTCTGTCCCACATTCCCACTTCTTTCATACTTTAAATTTTGGCGCTTCTCAAAGGCCTGGAACAACCCCATGTTATGGGTGGGGTTTGGTGACTTTGGCCCTGCATGTACAGCATGTTCTCTCTTCACGCACATTCTCAGGAGTGGGGAAATTCCAGCAGGGCTTTATGCAGATCTGGGTGCCTTTTTTGGAAAATGTAATGATAGAAGGAGGTAGAATAAACCCTCCCGTGTTCCTCCACCTGCTGAGGCGGCAGGAGAGGCTGTGGGACCTTTGCCAGAGCCTTAGCACGCATCCTCTTCTCCTTAAAGCACCAAATTTGTACTCTGAGGTGGCTCTCTGCTGCCAGCTGCGAGCAGCACACGCACAGCGCTATGCAGGAGAATCTCTTTCAATTTTCAGCTTTGAGGACAGCTAGGAGTCGACGTTGCAGATCCAGGTACTCGCCTATGCCCTGGGAGTAGGCTACCGGATCCATGGCCAGGTGGTGGAAGAGGTTGGGTGGCTCAGCCATTTGAACATCCTGGGGCACACTGATCTCCTCAGGAAGCCTCCAGTTGCCCACAATAAAGTGGTTGAGGCGTTTCACTTGCAGGGATAAGCGCAGGCTCTCACTGATATCAAACATTCGCCTCAGGAAATGCCTCCTGCACCACTGTGACACAGGAATGGTGTTCAGGAGGTGCATGACAATGGTTTTCATAGTGTAGGTGGAAAAGCCTATGCCCAGCTGAAGAGACGTGAATAGCTTCAGGCATTTGAGGTGCAAGCTGTCACGGGGAGCCTGCATGGCAATGTGCTGGAAGAATTTCATCTCTGCCACAGCATAAGTCTCAGGCCACAGAGTGCTTGGGGTTCTGGCATATCCAGGCTGGCTGCTCACAAAGATGTCTGAGTCACCTCTCTGCACCCCAAGCTTCATCTCAATCCGGAAGCTTTCTCTGCCATTGGTCACCTTGAATTGGCAGGAGTGTCTGGAGGGCAGCAGCATTAAATGCCAATTTTGTGACTGAGGCAAAGCTGGCCAGATTGCTCTCACCAGCTGGCAGAACCAGCGGGCAGTTTTGTGCACATCCAGGTAGGAGTCGGTGCACAGGGTGTCTAGGAGGCTGGGATCCTGATTCCTCCTCAGCTCCTCCTCGGGGTGGTGCAGGAAGCACAGCATGTTCTCACCCTGCTGCTCCTTGGTGCAGGTGCACTCCAGCTGCACATGGACACGGAAGTTCCTCACGTGCCTCTGCTCTGCAGAGTCCAGCTCCAGGTGGAAGCTGTGGCCTCGGGGAGGAGTCATGGGGATGAGCACCTGGTACACAACATCCTGCTCACGTGGACTCCAGCCTTCAAAGGCGCTGCCCACCCCGATGGCTCCTTGCAGGACTGGGTAGAAGCTGTTTGATAAGACATGTCCAAGGTAAATTGCATAATTATCCATGAGGTTCCTTGTCCACTCGCAGCCTTTCTGCAGGTCCTGTACAGGCCACTGTATGCGTTCCATTAGAGTTCTTCCAACGTTATCGTCAAAATCATTGTCTTCTTCATGGACTGCAATTGCAAGATCACTGTTTTCTGCATTTGCAGCCTCATTGACAACTTCATTTTCAATATTATCTTCTTCATTTGGAGCAACATTAGTAACTTCCCGTACATTGCCATCATCATTGCTATCTTCCTTCCGATTCTCATCATCTTCTTCTTCTGCATTTCCAACCTCTACTTCTTCATTTGCATCCCCATTTCTGACTTCCTCTTCATTTGCACCATTGTTTTCTTCTTCAGGCTCCTCTCTTCGCAGGCTCCTTTTGGACCCCATCCACCATAGGACCAAGACAAGGACCAGGAGCACAGCAACAGCTAAGAGCTGCAAGAGCTGCACCTGCTTCAGGGTGAGCTGCTCCACCTCCTGCTCCAGCCTAATCCTCTGCCATTCCAGGTATTTTGCACGCATTTCCATGCGCAGACGGGTTTCCTCATCCTGATCATCACCCACGAGCTTCGGGTACTGGATGAGGCTTTTCAAGAGCACGAAAAGCAACACTATGGAATTCATGGTCTGCAGGAGGATGGAGAGAAGGCCTTGAGTGGGGCTGTGAGGGAGGCAAGTGGCAGTGGGGGCAGCAGGGACTGGGATCCTCAGGGGTCTGAGGGCAGGAAGGACAGGGCCCCAGACAGCTGGCAGGCAGCAATGCCTACCCACACCAGCATGGCCTGCCCAAAGCTCTCCCATCAGGGGCTGTCCCTGCATGCAGGGGGAGAACCCAGCCCCGGGTGCAGCTTTTATGCCCCGGCCCTTGTCCCCAGCCCAGCCTCCCCTCCACGTGTGCACTCACTGCTTGCCCAAGCAATGCAGGGCCAGCGTTACCTGCTGGGCCCTTTTATACCTGCCCCCATTGTGACACGTCCCCCCGATGTCACAGGTGTCACAGCGCATCACAACGCAGCCAACCCCACCCTTTGTCCCCACCCTGCCTCAGCCACTCAGAGTGACCCCTGGGTACTGGTTCAGGCTGCTTTTGAGTGAATGTTCTTCAAAGGGCTCCCATTGTTCTTTCTTTTGGGTTGAATTTTATCTGCCCTGCTTTGGCAATCTCATAGATATCCATGTTGGAAGGCACCCTTGACGATCATTGAGTCTCAGCTTTGACTCCTCACTGCTTGAGCTACACTTCAATCTCAGAATCAGTGTGGCTGTAAACTGATGCCTTGAGGAGCTGGAACAGAGGCTACACACAGAGTTAAGGAGAACAAAATGGGTATTTATTGTGAGGCCTACGAAAGGCCTACAAAAGCCACACCCCAGCAATATAAGTGCCACAGTCATGGCCCCTGCCCAGATGGCTCCAAGATGGAAGGAAAGGAGAGGGCTGGTCACAAAATCTTACACTTTTATAGGTTCTGGTTAATTTGTATGAACCCACCCTCCACCTTTCCACGTAGTTTGCGCTTAGGGCCTGAAGTTTGGAGAAACTGTCCTTGAGTTCTTCACTAGAATAGGACTGTTTTGTCTTCCTCAGCCTAGCACATCAGAAAATCACATCCAAGGAGAACAGGAAAACTTAAAACTAAAGGCATCATTTCCTCCCTTTAGAGGCTCGACAAGGCCTTTACCTTGTCGAGTCTCTATTCTAAATATTAATAACAAATATTTAATTACAGATAAGTGACCAATAATAATAAATACCCACCATTAGATAAATACCTACTAGTAAATACATACTTGATAATAAACGTAAACATAAACCTAATAACAATAAACATCTAACAAGAGTAATATCTTATACAATCAAATGTTATATAAAAGAAAAGTAATTAGGCCCAGAAGAAAAACTATCATTTCCACCAGTCTTTGTTGTCACAATTGTTCAGAAGCAGAAGCTTTCTTAATTCTGGAGTAGTGAATCCAGGGTCCTCTGCCAGCAACTTTGACTAGAGTGAAGGTAGTCAGCAGGACTTTAAATTGTCCTTTCCACTTGGCTTGCAGAGGATCACTGTCCCACCACTTCACATAGACCCAGTCTCCAGGCTGGAACAGATGTGCAGGGGTGTCCAGTCCTATGGGTCTGGATAGCACGATGTAACTCTGAAGCTTTTGGAGCTTCTGCAAAGTGAAACTTAGAGCCATTAAATAACACTGTAAATCACGTTTCCTCTTCATGTCGGTTGCAGCCAACAGTGGAGCCATAAGATCTTCTTGGTGGCAAACACAGAGGCCAACCCAGCCTTGCCCCTGATTATTTCATGAGGGTCTTGGCCAGCCCTGCTCTTTCACCTGGTTATCAAAGCAGAGTTTCACCTGCCTCATCCGGCAACAAGTGGCTACCAAAGCACACAAATTTGCATTAACATTGGAACTACAATGGGGTGCAGCAGCTCGTTGAAAATGCCAGTGGCCATGGGGAACCAGCCAAAAGGAACTTCCCACCAGTGGTGTTCTCCTGCCCTCCTAATTTGTTCCATTCCCTGTTTATACCTTTACCATCATCGTGAACTGTTATTGGGATCTTTTTAGCTTTGGCCTTGGCATTTTCTGGCAGCTGCTGCAGATTTGCATGCTGTAACATTTATTTTACAATTGTTTGTGTTTATACACAAAACCACAGTCTCTAATTGTAGTTACATTACAAATACACGTATTTACGTTACCAAACACAGTCTGGGTACAAGCTTCCAAGCCTCCAATTCTCCTTCTTCTCCCTGACAATGGTTTTGGTGAGGTAGGCATGTAAAGGAATTGATGCTTCTCCAATTTGAATTCCAAAGGTAGAAGAAAAAACTGTGTTTCCCTTACCCCAGTCACCCCAATAACATGTATAGTGTCGTGACTCATTTCCCTTCTAAGGTATTTAACATAGAATATGCTGCTCCACAATCTACAAAAATTACTTGATGTCAACTTTCCCCAGCTTAGTTATAATCAAGGGCTCTGCTGGGGGAATAGCCCTTGGTTGCCATCACTCAGAGCCTGAGCCACTTGAGGTTTGTACTACTGAGAGCTGGGAAACTGCGGATTTTTCTTTTAACACTGGACAGTCCTTTTTCCAATGTCCCCACTTTCTACAGTATGCACACTGGTCCTTCTGTGTAGGGGAAGCTTTGTTGGGTGACTTTTTCTGAGTTGCCTTCTTACTAGGTTGGGATTTAACTCTTTTAGTTGAACCTCTATCTTGAAACACTTTCCAGGCAACCTCTAGCAGTCTCTCCATATCTCAGACCCCCTCTCTCTTTTGCAGCTTCCTTCTTATATCATTTGAGGCCTGACCCATAAACAACAAAACCAGATGTGCTTTACCATCAGCTGATTCAGGGTCTAGATCAGTATATTTGATGGCAGTTTCTCTTAACCTGTTCAAAAAATCAGATGGTGATTCATCATCATTTTGTCTTACTTCAGAAAGCTTTGACCAATTTATAGCTTTAGGTGCTCCATGTTTTAACCCATATACCACAAGACTTTGATATCATTTTAGCCTTGCCATATGTTCTGGTATATTTGGATCCCACCCAGGATTCTCAAGGGGAAATATCTGGGTGACAGTACCCTGAAGCAATCCACTGGCTATGCTCCCCTCCACTGAGGTTATGATGGCTTTATTGACCATTTGTCTCTCAATGAGGTCGAGTAATGTATCTAACATGGAGTTTAAATCTGCCCAGTCGGGGATTTGTGAGTTAATAGCCTGCTCCACTAATTTTGCCACTTTATTTGGGTTTTCTTTATATTTTCCTACAGTAGTTTTCCACTGTTCTAACTCTATAAGGGAGTATGGTACTTTCACATATACTGGCCCCTGATTACCGACTGCCTGTCATAAAGGGGCTTGCAAAACTGGTTCTCTGTCCCTCTCCCTTTTTGATCTAGTGCGGTGGGCAATGGGGCTACGCTCTCTGAGGACCTTTTTGGCTATCTTTCCCCTTCTCCTCCTGTTTAAGGCAGCAATAACCTCGTCCGTTTCCTCATCCTCCTCTTCCTCCTCAGAGTTATTTGAGCAAGAGCTGTCTGACTGTTGTAGCCAAGAGTCGATCTCGGCTATCCCCATCCTGGAAAGCATCATACAAGACCTGTTGTGACTCCACTGCCGGGCTGTGTGTCTGCAATCTTTGATGATTTCACCTTCCGAGGCAGCTGCCTGGCCTTTGGTTTGCCATGGCACCTCACAGGCCTGAGAATGGAGGAGGTGTCGCTCCCCTTTGGGAGGTTCCCTCTCCCCCTTCCCTGTAAAAGGCCCTGTCCCCCGGCCTCTCCCCTCGGGAGGGTGCCAGGGGCTGCACACACTGGCTCTCTCCTCCCCCCTTCCCCACTGTTATGAATGATGTTCTATTTTTTCCAATTTATCAAACAACAAGATTAAATTTAATAGTAAGTTTTTAATAGTAACAAAATGAATACAATCAAAGTATTGGAGATGACAATTAAAGTATTGGAGATGAAACAAAGTGCATGTATTTAAGAATATACAAAATTTGGCAGTAAGTAATTTAGTATAATTGAGGTTCATATAAAGCATAAGCAAAACCGACCGGGGAGGGGCCCCCTCCGACCGGGGGTACGGGGAGTGGCTCCCATTCCTCTCGTACCAAAGCATCCAGGCTAACAATCCCACTTATTGACTGTAGGCTACAGAAGTTTCTAGAAAGCTCCTCTTAGTTTCTATTCCTAAAATCTACGTAACTATACTGCACGGTGCATGCTCTACTAATGGGTTAGGGGGTCTCTCATCCTTTTGAGGGTCTTATTTCCGATGAAGGCTCATCATCTTCATCAGTGACCGAGGTGTGACCTGCAGGTAGCGCAGGCGCCCTGTGTGACTGAGCAGATGTTTTCCATAACATGACTCTAATTGAGTCCCATGCTTGGAATCATCCCATTTTGGCCCATTTCAAGTTTGAAGCTCTATTTCTAGATGCTGTTTATCAGACCTACGTCCTTCTACTATTCTTAGCTGACTTTCTTCCAACCTCCTTCTTCGACTCCCAACATCTGGGAGATGTCCTTTGCCCTGTCTCACCCATTTCCCCCCTCACTCTGTAACAATTGTTTTCTATTGATCTAAATACAATTTTGTTAATATAGTTACAACTTAATTAGCACGAATCACATTTATTACACCCAGCCCTCGGGCTGCTGCCGGAGGTGGTGGTGGGGGCAGTGTCCATTGCTGCCCCGGCCCGCCTTCCTCCTCCTCCTTCACTGCCCAGGGCCCCCCTGAGCTGTGGCTCCCCTGGCCCCCCTTTGCGGCAGTGCCGGAGGAGGGGCCGTGCCCTGGCCTGAGCCCACGCCCCGGCCCGGGCCCCCGCCCAGCGCGGCCGGGACCGATCCTGTCCTCATGGCAGGAGCCACCAGATCTGTCTCCGCCTCCTCTGGGTTTTTATATATACTGCTGAAAGGTAGCTCTTTCTTTTTGTCTTTTCAGACTAACATATGTTCTTTCTTCTTATATAGGTCCTGCTCACATGCTAATACCATAAAAAGTCAGGCATACTCTAATTCTTCAAAGAATCTATCTCGGCGTATTCGGGATATTAAACTTGATATTAATTTTCGATCTAAACTCCCAACTTTAGGCCATGTTTCTCCATCATCTAGCCCATATGTTGGCCAGATTTTCTCCGAGAGACTGATAAGTTTAGGTTTTGAAAGTATAGACTCTTCCCCGAATAGATTTGCCCAATTTTTCAATATTAACCCCAAAGGGCTATCCCCTGGAATACTACCATTATCATGTTCACCAGAAAATACACAACCCATTCTGATGCCCAAAATAAAGAGTAAGAGACACAGAGACTCGGGGTAGAACTCACAACTCTCAGAGTCACAGCACAAATGCTACGCCGCCTTCTGGCTCTAGATGCTGCAATTTAAACCTGCTCTTTAAGAAGAGGGATAAAGAGCAAAACAATTCTACTTGGAACTCTAAGGTTCCCCAAACGAATTTGCAATTTACAAAATTATAACCCACAAACCCTCCTAGCACCTAACCCAGATGCTAAACAGAATACCATTTTACTCGGTCACTCACGTGCCTCTGTCCCCAGGGTTCTTGGCTCTGATACCTCTGGACCTCTGCTGGGCCTTTTCAGGGCTGCTGGCAGAACTTCAGTCCAGGGGGTTTTCCAGATGCCTTCACTGTCCCCTCTGGGTCGCCAGCTCCGATGCCTTGAGGAGCTGGAACAGAGGCTACACACAGAGTTAAAGGGAATAAAATGGGTATTTATTGTGAGGCCACGAAAGGCCTCCAAAAGCCACACCCTAGCAGTATGAGTGCTACAGTCGTGACCCCTGCCTGGATGACTCCGAGATGGAAGGAAAGGAGGGGGTTGGTCACAAAATCTTACACTTTCATAGGTTCTGGTTAATCTGCACGAACCCATTCTCCACCTTTCCACGTAGTTTGTGCATAGGGCCTGAAGTTTGCAGAAACTGTCCTTGAGTTCTTAACTAGAATAGGACTGTTTTGTCTTCATCACCCTAGCACACCAGAAAAGCACATCCAAGGAGAACAGGAAAACTTGAACTAAAGGCATCAGAGAAATATGACAAAGACCTTCTTAGAAATATCCATTCCTATTTTAATGGGTGTATTTTATTACTGTTGTCTTTAGAGCAGAGGTGATTGCAGCATTCTGTGATTGATATTTGTGAGAAATGGATTTGTAAAGAATTCTCAAAGTCTGACTGAAAGCTCACACAGTCTTGTACATCTGGATGCAAACTCTGAGATAAGGTGTGCTGACTCAGAATGGCCCTGGAATAGAGAAGACATTGCTGAGAGAGAGACTGTCCTAGGGTGATGTTATGGTGTTTCTATCTCCAATCGTGTGTCCTGATTATGTTTGGTATTATGTCCTGTGCTTCCAGGACTGAGTCTGAGAGTGAAGCTTTGTTTTGTCTTGTTATCAGCCGGCTCACCTCCCCCATGGTCTATGTTTAGGAGAGGTTTTAGCTCGGCTTGCTTGCTTGCCTGCTTGCTTGCTTGCTTGCTTGCTTGCTTGCTTGCCTGCTTGCTTGCCTGCTTGCTTGCCTGCTTGCTTGCCTGCTTGCTCGCTTCTGCCTTTTTCTTTCCTTCGCTTTGCCCTTGCTTTCTGCTTATTAGTTAGTTCAGCTAGGCAGTCCAACTTTTTCCCTGGACTGTTTTCTCTTCCACCCCGTCCCCTCCCTCTCCTGGATACCATCTGAACGGACGGGGACCTGGGAACCCCAAGAAACACCGGGAGGCTACACTTTGTCACCTGCAGCAGTCATCCCCAGCGCCAGAGACTGATAACTGAGCGACCACTCGCCAGAGAGACTGAGTTTGTCATCCCTTCAGAACGGTGAAAGAGTTTTTTTGTCAGCTGGTGTTGTCTTTTTTCCCTGTGCTGGGGAGTGTCTTGCTTGTTAAATAAACAGGTTTTTTCTCCCACTCTTCTCCGAGGAAATTCTTCCCGAACCCGGTGGGGTGGGGGGGGGAGGAGTCGTGGGGTTTGCTGTCTGGGGGCTCCTTCTGGAGGTTTTCCCCCAAATTTGCCCAAAACCAGGACAAAAACAAGTTTCAAACATTGGCCTTGTAAAAAGATCAAATATTTAGGAGAATTAGAACTGTGAAAAATGCATTGTGGCAAGACTACATGGAGTAAAATACTAGGTGATTAGTGTTATAATTATTAGCACCATTGTGTGGCAAAAGCTAATAGGCTGAAAAACATTTATAAAATATTGTAACCAGGAAAGAAGATGGCTTCAGATAGAATGGCATGGAGTTTTACATCTCTTATGTTTCACCCTTCAAGGAGTCTGATCATGGAATAAAATCTTTTTAAAACCTCTCTCAGTTGCCCCATCTCTGTAGAGCTGGGATTTTCCAACAGTGCTGAGACCCTGAACATCAGTCTCTGAGAGGGAGCTGAAAGCAAACTTCTCAAGAATGCAAAGACATACTCAAACTCCAAAGTTTCGTTGACTTTAATGGGTCTCAATGAGGGATATGACTGAGAAAGTGTCCCCAGGTTCCAGGTAGAGCAGAACACTGGAGGCACTGATGACAGGTGGGGACAAACAAGGGAAAGTTGTCTCTGATGCTGAGCAAACCTGGATGTGTTTCAGGAATGCAAAGGGCCAAGGGCTGAGCCCCAGCCCCTGGCAAGGCACATCCTGTCCCTCCCTCATTGCTCAGGGCTCTTCCCGGGCCACTGGGCTCTGGGCATGTGCAATGCCAAGGGCAGCACCATGGGGCGGCCCCTGCCAGGCTGCTGAGCAGGGACAAGGAGGCAATGAGGCCCCAGCACAGCAAGGCTCACTTGTCCCCTGCTGGCCTCAGGCCCAGGGCCAGCCTGCATGGCCCAAGTGCTGCAGGAGTTGGCTGTGTCAGGGCCTTTCAGCTGCTGCCCATCCCTGTGCCCTCTGCAGCCCAGGCTGTCCTACGGTGTCCATGCCCTGCGCCTCTGTCCCTGCAGGCTGTCGTCATCCCCCGGCTGCCCCACCTCGCTGGCCCCTTCCTTTGCTGACAGCTCTGCCTCCTGCCTGCCTCTGCCTGGACACACAAAGCCTTGGGCTGCTCCAGACTCCTTCTGGGGGATGTGTTGCAACACAGGCCTACCCGGGGACATAAACTCCTTTCTCTTTGTTCCCAGTCTTGTCCTCCCCATCTGCTCTTGGCATTATTTCTTTCTTTCTCTGGCTATTCTCTATGTCAAAAGGATCCACCATCTCTGAAATCACCCTTCAATCCCTCCTAGGGCTCTCCTCTCCTGTCCTCAATCTCCACTCCACTGAACACAGAGCTCCTTTGTCCCTATACAGTGCTCATGTGCTGAGGCCATGGGCACCTGGACAAAAATGTTTCTTTTCCACAGGAAGGAAACCACAGATCTCCAGGGTTTTGGAGGCAGATCAGAGGTTCTTACTAGAGGCCAAGGCAAGCCAGACCTGTCTGTCCTTGCAGCTTTTGTCTGAAAGCAACTTTTGGATATTTGTAGAGTTTTCGAAGTGGAATTCCATTTCAGCTGTGAGTCCCTGGATTGCAATGACAGTTCTTCTCCATGGGAAGGAAAGGCAAGAGCCCTAGTGTTTCAAAGGCAGATGAGAGCTGGCCTAAGGAAGCCAAATGAACCTAGACATTCCTTGCAGCTTTTTTCTTGGAGCTGTCCTTAGATATAAGGAGTTTTGGAGGATCATTCCCAATTTAGGCCATAGATGCTTGGACATGAAAGATTTTTTTTCCATGGAAACAAAAGCATGGCCTCTCACTGTTTTAAAGGCAGATGCAAGGTGGCCCCTAAGAGATCATGGCCAGCCAGAGTTGCCTGTCCTGACAGGTTTCATATGGGAGCCATGCAAGAATATAATCACATTTGGAGGAGGTATCCCAATTTTGGCCATTGGGCACCTGGAGAAGAAGGAAAGTTCTTTCCCACAGAAAGGAAAGCATGGAACTCCAAGCTTTCAGGGGCAGATGAGAAGCAACCCTCAACATGGCAAGGTCAGCTGGAACAGTTAGGCCGTCCCCAGAAGACCAAGCCAGCCAGACCTGTTCCATGCTTTTGTGTCCTTGGGGCCTTTCAGCATCACAATTGCCCCTTGGTTCCATGTGGCCCCATAGTGTCACAACAGATTTTTGTTTCCATGAGGCCCAGCAGTGTCACAATGGTCTCCTTGGCTCTGCAGTGGCACAGTGGCCCCTTGCTTCCATGAGGCCGTGCAATGTCAAAATGGTTTCCTTGGTTCCATGGGACTGCACAATGCCAGAATGTCCCTTTGGTTCCACGAGGCCTGGCTTTGTCACACTGGCCCCTTGCTTCCATGGAGACCCAGAGTGTCACAATGGGCCCTTGTGCCCATGAGACCCTGCAGTGTCACAATGGTTGCCTTGGTTCCATGAGGCCCTGCGGTGTCACAATGGCGTCTTGGTTCTGTGGGGACCCAGAGTTTCAGAATGGTCTCCAGGATTCCATGAGGCCTCACAGTGTCACAATGGTATCTTTTGGTTCCACAGTATCACAATGGCACCTTGGTTCCATGAAGCCCTGAAGTATGGAATGGCACCTTGATTCCATTGGGCCCCTCTCTGTTACATGAGTTCTTAGTTCCATGGAGCCCTGTACTGTCACAATGGCCCCTTGGTTCCACGGTGCCACACAGTGTCACAATGGCCCCTTGGTTCCATGGTGCCACACAGTGTCACTACGATCCCCTTGATTCCATGAGGCCCTGCATTGTCACAATGGCCCCTTGGTTCCAGTGGGTCCTGAAGTGTCATAATGGCCACCGTGGCTCCCTGAGGCCCTGCAATGTCACAATGGACTTTTGGTTCCATGACCTTTTGTACTGCCAACAACAATCTCCTTGGTTCTTCAGTGTCACAATGGACCCCTTGTTCCATGAGGTGCCTGGCCTCCCACAGCCCCTCACAGCCCCTCATGGCCCCTCACAGCCCCTCACGGCTCCTCCCAAAGGAGTAGGGGTGGGGCCCTCTTGTTCCCCTTTTATTTCGGTCCCTTCACAACGATGAGTAAAGAAAGGCTGAAATGGAGCCTTTCCCCAGCGTTTCCCTCGGGGTTCATTGCAGGCTGAAGCTCTGTGCTGGCGCTGCCCCAGCACCAACATCCCTGCAGCCCCCAAGGCCTTTGCTGTCCCCCCGTGTCCATTCCCTGTCCCCGAGTCCCGCCCGGCTCTGGCAGCAGCAGCAGCCGCAGCGCAGTGGGCGCCGGCCCGGCCCAGCCGGGGCTCCCGGGCAGGAGCAGCAGCAGCGCCGGCCCCTTCCCACCTGCTCCTGCCTCGGCTTCCAAGGCCTTTGTCCAGGGCAATTCTGGAGTACAGCAACAATCACCCACACCCAGCCCTGATTCCTCAGGGCCCGCCTGTGCTGCCCTGACCCAGCCTGCAGAGAAAGAAAGGATCAGGTTCCAGCACTGCTTTCAGACCTGTTTTACACACCCTGAGCTGACAGCAGGAGGCTGTTGTTGCCTTTGCCTTGGGAATTGTAAGCTCATGGCTGCTCTTGCCCCTCTTCTGTTTGCCATTTGAATTTTATCTGTAAAACTTCAATTGCCTTTTCCAATCAGTGCTATCCAGAGTGCTTTTGTGATGGGGAACTCAGGCTGTTTGTTGCAGCCATCATGAGTAGCAGATCTCGTAATGCTCACAAGTCCCTGAGCACAAAGTCAAGGAGAATTAAAGCCACACAGGCCACTTTGGCAGTGCTCAAACAGTGCCCTGTTGCTGGTGCTGCTGAGATAGAATCAGCTGACAGAGGCTATTACAGAAATTGCCTCTGGAGTGTCAAATAAAATGAAAAAATCCACCAGGACAAAGAGAAACCAGAACTTGTTGACTTGCTTCATTGTTCCTTCCAGCAGCAGCAGCAAATGGAGATGCCCAGAGGTATTTCCAGCTGCTGCTGATGCCAGTGGGAGCCCAGCCTGCTGCCCAGCCCCAGCGGGATCCTGAGCCCAGCCCGGGCAGCTCCCGCAGTGTCGGGAGCTCAGCGCACGCGGGGCCAGGCCCAGAGCCCCGGGCACGGCCGCCCATTGTGGGGCAGCGGCGCAGGCGGAATGTCCTGAGCCCAAACCTCCTGCTCCTGCCACACAGCGCCCAGCCTTCTCCCCCTGCTCCTCCTCTCCCAGCACGGCACAAATTCCAGCTCCGAGGAGGCTTCCCCACACAGGCCTCAGGCTCCTCTTTCAGCCTGAGTGTCCCTGCAGAGGAACACGGCATCTCTCAGGCACTTCCACAAGCTCAGGGTTCTCATTTCATGGGGAATCTGGGATGGAAATCCCTTGCTAAAAAGGACAAAAGCAGAGGGAATGAATTGGAAATTATTAGGAAAAAATTACCCTTCTTACAGACAAAGTTCATTCCTCACATTTCTCCTTTTCAGATTCTTTCAGTCATCTCCTCACAGAGGTCCAGCTTGTTCTGGTGCTTGTCATGAACTGATGGTACTCTTGATTTATACCAGTGCAAGAGATGTAGAATCAGCTAAACTGAACACAGAAACCAACTCCCTCTGTCAGCCCATTTTCATCTTCTAGATCACTTTCAAGATGTGCATGGGGGTGTTGAAATGATTATGACACAACTCTCCACTTCTGGCTGCAGGCTCTGGAGATTCTTTCTCTGCATTCAGTCAGGGTTGCGTTCCCTAACAATTCTTGGTACCACCTCCTGTTTTCTTAGGTTAGAACAGTAACAATGAAAACCTTACCCATGGCACAACTCCCCAGCCCACAAGGAAAAGAAAGGACATGCTGTCGAGTTCTCAAAACCTTTGTCCTGCTTTGCTGCATAAGTTGTGCTGCACGTGCAATGTGGAAAGCCAAGAGAAGCTGCAGTTGGTGGCACATCTTGTGACAGGAGCTGCAACTCCTTCTCCAGGAAAGGTTTTTGGAAAGAGGAAACAGGACTGTGGAGAAGATTCTGGGAAAACTGAAAACAGCTTTAAAGAAGTGAAATGAAAATGGAAAGAAACAATCCAAGATGTTTTTCTCTATTTATTTCTGTGGTTCCATTTTCCATCTTGCACTACTTCTCCATCCCTTTAATTCCAAATGGATCTCAGCTCTAAGATCCGTGACTTGGCCAGTTTTAGACACTGTAAAATACCATGAGCTGCACACAGTTTGCCTTTCCCTTTTTTTCTTGGAAAGCAGTGCTGGAGACACAGTGCAGTGTTTGGGTCAGGTACAAATTCTGCATTCAGGGAATGTGCTCAGATAGTGTTTGAGCCTCAGCAGGGACAATGCACAGAAGCAACCACGAAGATTCCTGTGCCACTGTGCAGGAGTCAGGACTCTGGATCTTTGCTCAACACGGCAAAGTTCCCGTGTTTGGACAGACCCAGGAGCTGCCAAGGGGGAGAGCGGAGATCGGTGCGGGGGCGAGCAGGGAACGGACACACGGACACACGGCCCTGGCGCTTCAGTGGTAGCAGCGGCAGCGAAAGAAGCGACTTTGTCGACTCCTTCATGCTTCTCCTCTCCCTCTCCTGCTCTCTCTTTAGTGCTTTACCAGCCCCTCCCTCCCCGGCCTCCCTCTCCCTATTCCGGACCAGGCCATGTCCCTGGTCCCGGGCGGGGCTGCTCCGTTCCCCGTCCCCGTCCCCGTCGCCGGCCCCGGCCCCGGCCCCGGCCCCGGCCCCGGCCCCGGCCCCGGCCCCATCCCCGGCCCCGTCCCCGGCCGTCCCGCCGCGGACTCGCCTCCGCCCGGCTCTGCCCGTGCTGGCGGTGCCGCTGCTGGGCGGGCATCAGTGCCTGGGGCTGGGGCGGCATCGCCTCCCTTTGGCTCCGCCTGTCCCGTCCCCGTCGCCGTCCCCGTCGCCGTCCCCGGCCCCGGCTCCTCCCGGGGCCCGTGGAGGACACACGCGGCGCGGCCGCTCCCGCCGCCTGCGCTGCGGCTCCCCCGGCCCGAGCTCCGCCGCTCGGCAGCGCGGCCGCCGGCCCCGAGCCGCCGCTGTCCCGTTCCAAAGAGCGAACGCCTGGGGCTGCCCGGCCCGGGGCGGCTGAGGGGCGCTCGGGGGCCGTTCCTGGCCCCGGGCCGAGCGCTGACAGCCGCGTCTCGCCGGCAGGGAAGGCGCAGCAGGGCCTGAAGGAGCGGTACCGGCTGGGTTCGCTGCTGGGAGAGCGGGCGTGGGGTGAGCGCTGCATCCCTGATGCAGAGCATCCCGGGCTGGCTGAGGGGTCCCAGAGCCCCGGCACGGCCCCAGCCCCACTGAGATCGTGCCCCTGGAGATCGTGCTGCTGGCCAAGGTGTCCTCTGGGTGTGCTGGGGTCATTCAGCTCCTGGAGTGGGTTGGGTTGAGCTGCCCAACAGCTTCTTGTTGGTGCTGGAGCGTCCGGAGCTGTGCCAGGACCTCTCGGGTTTGCAGGCAGAGTGGAGATTCCTGGTGGAGCAGGAGGTGCAGGAGCTGTTCCAGCAGCTGCGGGGTCCTGCTCAGGGACATCAAAGCAGAGAACATCCTGCTCGACCTGGCCACTGGGGAGCTGAAACTGATCGACTTTGGTTGTGGCACCTTCCTCCAGGACACAGCCTACACGCAGTTTTCAGATGAGCCCTCCCAGGGGATGCTCCTGGGCATCTCATGGCCCAGCCTGGGTGTAGCACCGGGGCTTCCCCCTATTGCAGCCGGGGTGGGATCAATGCTCGAGCCAAATTGATTTGGGTGGGGGGTGTGAGGGGTGCCCACTCCCAGCCCTGCTGACAGCCTTCATCACCCACTCTGCCCTGGGCTGGGGCTGGAGCTGAGGCAGCCAGGCTGACAAAAACCCCACGGGGACAGCAGAGAGGGGGGTCAGACCTCATGCCCCAGCCGGTTTGGTGTTCAGGCAAGGAAAGGCTTGAACTGCTCTGCTCTGCTTGTTTGCCTTGGCTTATTTTGGGGGCCATGCAGGTGGGGAGAAGAGTGGGTTTTCTCCACCTCTGGGTGGGGTTTTCTTTTGCATGTCATGCTTGGGCCTCCCTAGGGCTTCTGCTGCCCTCTTTCAGCACCAGTGGATTCTTTTCCAACCCCGAGTTTGTACACAAGTCCCAGGTGCTGGCGAGAGGACAGTGGGTCACACCCTGTGCCACTGGGGCAGCCCCCACATGCCCAGGGATGTTGGGACCAGGCTCTGGGAGCAGCAGCATCCCCCTGATGAACTCCATCTGTATTCCATAGGAGCCCTGTCCTACAGCCCACCAGAGTGGATCCACCACCAACGCTACCATGGCGAGGCAGCAACGATCTGGTCCCTGGGCCTCCTGCTGTACCACCTGGTCATGGGGAAGCAGCCGTTCAGGAGGGGCCAGGAGATCATCTGGGGGTGGATCCTGTTCCCACGAGGGCTCTCTCAAGGTGGAGCCTCATCTCTGGGCAGGGGGGAATACCAGTGCTGGGAGACAGCAGCAGGCTCATGAGCATCCTGCTCTGGCAGCTGCTGAGGAGGTGGCACATGTCCTGCTCTCCTGCTCTCCTCCAAACAGAGAATCCATGGGGAAGTTTAGGCACAATCCTGGGCACACCCAGCATGGCCTGGGCACAGGAACAGGGGGACAACTTCTCCAGCTGACTGGTGATTTATGGTTTCTGTCTTCAGAGTGCCAAGATGTTATTAAGAGGTGTTTGTCCATGCAGCCCTTGGACAGGCTGTCCTTAGAAGATCTTTTCTGTGATTCTTGGCTGCAGGGTGTTCATCTGCCATAGAAGATGGAGGAGATTCACAGGCACAGTTGGATCCAGAAGCCTGGCAGGTAACAGCTATGGTCAGTGGCAAAGCAAACCAGACTGGTTTTGTCCTGCTGTAGCTCTGGGCAGGGATCATCAGAAGAGAACAAGCAGCTCTTGGGCTGGAGCTGAGCTGGAGACCTGGTGTGGCAAGCACTGGTGGCCACCATCCACCCTGGGTTTGCTTGTCTGGTTCACTGATGGCTGGGGCCCTGGGCAGAACACTGACAGCCTGGTCTGGCCCCAGGGAAGGAGAAGGAGCCCCTGGAGTAGCTGTACCAGGTGGGGCTGCTGCTGCTGGGGACAGCAAGGAAGACATCAAGGATGACAGCCTCTTCCTCCACCTGGCCACAGAAAAGCTGAAGATGATGGACTTGGATTCTGGCACCTTCTTCAAAGCCAGGCTCCACAGCGAATTTGCAGATGAGTGCAGACCCAGGGGGATGCTCCCAGATTTGGGCATTGCACAGGTTCCCCCTTTGCTGGGGAGGATAAAATGGATTCTTCCGTCGGCTGCCGAGCTGCTTTTTGGCAGGGCTGGGGAAATGGGCTGGGCTGGGTACAAAATGGGAGTTGGCTCCTGGCCCTGGCAACAGCCCCCAGCACCCACCGTGCCCTGGGCTGGGGCTGGAGCTGGGGCAGCCAGCCTGACACAAACAAACCCCGTGGCAGCAGCAGAGGTGGGACTGCAGAACTGTGCATGGCTGCTTTGCTTTGCAGGCAAGGAAGGGCTTGGGCTGCTCCACTGCCCTTGCTTGCTTTGAGATCACCATTACTTTTGGGGGCAATGCAGGGGGAAAGGGAAAAACCATGGGCTTCCCTCACCCCTGGGTGAATTTTTCCCTGGCATGTAGAGGTTGAGCCTTCCTCCAGCCCCTGACAGAGATAAGATTTTTTTACCTTTTCTCGTGTCTCCCCTTTTTGTCTGTAATCTATTTTCATTCATTTGTCATTTGTTTCTCTAAAGGAAGTGTTCTAGGTGGTGTCCAGTGTGGATCAGGAAGTGCTTGGGCCCAGCTGCAGCGTGGATGGGCCGTGTCCTTGGAGAAGGCTGAGGACATCGTTTGGGACCAGCTTTTCTTCCAGCAGCGATGGCGTGAGGCGGGTCCCCGTCTCCTTGGCAGGGTGAGATAAGAGCTTTTGGGAGATGGCAGCGAGCACAGGAGCATCCTGCTGTGGCAGCTGCTGAGGGGCTGGATGTGCCATGGCTGGCTGCAGGCTGGGCACAGTCCTGCCCTCCTGCTCTGTGCCCAAGGCAGCAATGATGGGCAGCTTTGGGCACCGCTCTGGGCACGGCCAGCATGGCCTGGGCACGGCGGGAGCTGGGACAAGGGGGACAGGAGCCTTCAGCTGACGGGCGGTTTCTGGTTTCTCTCCTTGCAGCCGGGCTCTGTGGATGCTGAGGCTGCTCTGGGCTCTGCCAGGGCTCTGCTGGGCTCAGCCCTGGGCACGGCTGGGCCCGCTCTGCCCTCACATGGCTCTGACAGCTTTGCATCAGACAAACCCATTCCGAGCACAGCACCTGAGCTTTGTGCTTCTGCAGGTGAGGGAGACTCTCCTGCAGGCCAAGACATTGCAGTTAGGGACACACATCCAGTTGGCAAGAGCCCAAACTCTCCACAGTCCCAGCTGAACACCTGGATCTCCACGGGAGGTTTTGTTGGTCCCACTCTTCATTCCTTCTTGGCTGCAATTGTGCAATTGCACTTTCTTCTTCCTCTAGAAGTACCCTGAGTGGACAAAACTTGTCGAGTGGGCCGTGCTCCTAAGGCAGTGCAGTCTGGAGCTGAGGGATGGAGAATTGCCCTTCTGCACTTCCAAACCAAGCAAAAAGCCATAAGTGAGACTTTCTTTAAAAAAACCCTGATAATGTCAAAGGTGATGTGCAGCTCATTCACAGTGAGAAAGAAGGGCATCTTCTAAAGGATTTGGGTTGTGACAGAATTTAGATTCCCAGTCCTGCTTGGAGCTGACAGGGCACAAAGGAAGTTCTTCTTGCTTCCCACCAGTTTCACCACAATTTAAAATAATAATATTGGAAACAAACCCCAAAATCTTTTTGAAAAAGGTTACTGAGGCCAGTAAGATGCATCAATGCCATCAGCTCATTTATAAAGTCAATAAATGAGTTTTCTGTTTCAGAAGATCTGTTACCTCTTAATTCCAAGTTACACAAAATGTTTCCCTGCACACTTGTGTGTTTTTATCTTTCACATTTTATAGAGGTTTTTTTCTTTTCTTTTTCCTTTTTCTTTTCCTTAAAACAGAAAACATGCCATAAAAAAGGAGTGTCCTTTGCTCCTGGTTCCCATGAGGAGCAGCTCCTTCCCGCTGGCTGAGCTGCTCAGGCAGAGCCCGGCAGCTCCTGGCCCTGCAGGGCTGAGGCTTTTCCCCATTGCTGGGCACAGACTGATGGAGCAGCACTGCAGAGCACGGGGACACACAGAGGGACCAGGAGCAGCTGCCTTTGTCCACCTGGAGCTGCAAGGGCCAAACTCTGAGCAGACAGGGCTGGCAGAGACTCACAGGCTCCTGTTTGCTGTGCTGCCCCACTTGTGCCCAGCCCAGCTCTGTGTGGGGCAGAGGGAGAACAAGGGGCAGCTCCCTCCCAGCCCCCAGCGCAGGGACCCCTCTGGCCCCGGGGCTTGGGGCACTGTCAGCACCCACTGCTGCAGCCACCGCCTCTGCTGGCACTGACAGCAACCCCCAAATTGTGGCTGATCCCGAGGGAGCAGCAGCAGGGCCTGGATCTGATCCCTGACTCTGGGGCAGGGCTGGACAAATGACCCCCACAGCAGCAGCAGCAGCAGCAGCAGCAGCAGCAGCAGCAGCAGCAGCAGCAGCAGCAGCAGCACATGGACCTGAGTTTCAGCACAGCCCCTGCCACTCTTCCCTCCCGTGTGCAGTGGTGTCACAGCAGCCTGGGCCACCTGGGAGCCCCCAGGGCCAGCAGGGACTGGAGATGGCAGCCCTGGGCTCCTGGAGGTTGTGCAGGGAACAGAGGTGGGGACTCCCTGTCCGTGTGGAGCTTCCAGATGGAAAAGGCTGCTGTGAGCAGGCAGCTCCAAGGGCACAGAAAGGAGGGGCTGGAGCCCCTGATCTGTGCCAGTGCCACAGTCCTGGGCAGCAGCCACCGAGCACAGGGGGAACAGAGGGCACAGCAAGAGGGACAAAACCAGTCAAGGTCAGAGAGTGGGAAGAGCCAGAGCTGGGAGCAGGAGCAGCTGCTTCACTGCACCCTTGGAGAAAGCTCTTGGCTGCTTCAAAGTGCTGAAAGGTGTGAAGGGCAGAGAGGAGAGCACAGCAAACAATGCTCCTGTTTCCACAGCCTCCCCTCTCAGTGTCCCAGGAGGAATTGGATGAATTGTATTCTTCTCTCTGAGCCATCTCGTTCAGCATGAGCAGCTCAGCACCAGGAGCTAAAGGAGCTGAAGCCTTAGGCCACAAGAGCTGACCAAGAGGGAACTTTTGACCAAAGTAATGCTGCCAACATGGACCTAAGTGAATGCAGCAGATGGAATCCTGGAATTATAGAATCCTTTCTGTTGGGAAAGACCTCTGAGCACATGGAGTCCAGCTGTTCAGCCAGCACTGTCAAGCCCAGCACTAAACCCAGTCCCTGAAGTGCCAAGGCCTGGACAACAGGCCCTGAGCCAAAGGTGACCTCAGGATGAACCTTCCAACCAAAGGTTATCCTTGTATTAGCAAATATACATGGTCATTAGTGCTGTGATAGATGTATCCACTCATTAATGAAACATGGATTGACCTTTGTGCATTTAGAAACCAGACAAGGCCATGAAATCTGACATCTGGCCTTGTTTGGGGCTGTATGGTCAAAGTCAGCTCCCTTGGTTCCTCCTTGAGGCCTGGCCAGGCTTTGGGAGGAGCCCAAGAGGAGAATGAAAGCAGCTGTTCCTGCACTAGAAGTGCTGTCAGTTTGTTTATTCAGCACTGTCAGAGCTGGGCCCTCTCACAGCGGGGTTGGAAGCCTCCCCTGTGGCTGGAGGCACCTGCAGGAATTCCCAGTGTCCAGGAGTGGCTCTGCAGTCCTTGGCTGTGACAGCTTCCCCAGCTGATGTGTGCACCTGGCTGATGGCAAAGTCTGAGGGTGACTGGTGCTGTCTCTTAATCCCTGCAGGCAATCTTTGGTGCTGATGGTTGGCTGCATTGCTGAGCTTCTCCTTTTGTGATTCTTTGCTGCTTTGAACTGCAGTAAATGACACTGATTGCTGAACTTGTGTCTGTGTCTCTGCTGCTGCCCCTACCCACTGCTAAAACAAAGCTGGTGTAGTCTGGCCAGATCACCACAAAATGTTGCTTTTTAAATGTAAATGTAAGGAATCAGTCTTGTCTGGAATTCCCAGGTATAGGGAAAACCTTCCCTAGAGTTTGCTGGCTCTGCAGTGGGCTGAGGTTGGAGCACTGTGTGAGCAATGGGGAAGTCAGCTGAAAGAAGCTGAACCACAGGATGTATTAAAATGCATCCAAAAATTGCACTTGGAAAAAGGAAAAGAACCTATGGGTGTAGGAAGATGAGGGTGAATTCCGTAAAAATAATCCCAGAAACAGCACCAACAGAAGGATCAATTGTTGTTGGAACTCTATCACATGGAGGAACAGAAGAGGTTCTTAATCTTGAGTTTGTATTTGTGCAATAGAAATAACAATATCATAATAAATAATTATATACATATGTACAAAATAATAAATTTTTATGTATATATTTATATGTATATAATAACATTGTAAAACAATATTTCAAATTCTAGTTTTTTAGCTTTGGCTGCTCAGGGATGTAACACTAAATACCCTACTGAAAATTATTGGCCAGGACCCAAATATCCCTGGTGAACTCTGTGAGATTGTATACAATGAATGAAAGAGGAAAGGATGCAATTGGAAGTTTTTACAGGGTTTGCTGACACTAGGATGTGGAATGCTTCGTCTGTTCCTTTGAAAAATACAGTAAAGAAGACTGCTGGGTTTTTCATATACCAGAATACCTACAGGCTACAGAATTGAGTGAAAGGGATTGTTACAAGAGCAGTTTAAAAAAAAAATAGGAGATGGGAACGTGTCACAATGAAAATCCCATCTCCCAGATGTGCTCCATACCCTTATCAATGGCCCCACTGGGAAATGGGAACCCCCTGGATGTGCATGGCTGCACCCAGTTTGCAAATACAGCCATGGACAGTGACACTGTGACTGCCTGGGAAATTATTCCGGGTGTGATGGCCCCTGACAGGGCCACCCCAGAGGCTGCAGGGCTGGACCTTCATGCATAGGAATTAATTAGGATAAATCAGGAGCAAATGAGAGTTATCAATACTGGAATAGTGATTCAGATTCCTCCAGGACACTTTGCTTTGATGATTGCTCACTCAAGCTTGGCCTTGAAATTGTTCATGTCATGGGAGGAGGAATTGGTGCAGATTATCAAAGAGAAATTGAAGTAGTTCTGTTAAACAGTAGTGAACAATTGGATTATTCAACCCCATATTCAATTGTGGAAGGGTAGCACAATTATTGATATTGCAGTTTTTAAAACAACTGTGAGAAAAGGACATCCACCTCAAATCACTGCTGTTGATGGAGATAAAGTGTTTGGATGCACCAGTCCTAATAATGGAGCCAGAGTGTGGGTGCAGAGGCCCAATGGCCCTCCCAGGCCAGCTGAAGGAACAGCTCTGGGCAAAGACAACACTGTTTGACTCCTGAAACCTGGCTGAGAACAATGGGAATGTGTCCCTGCAGCCAAGTGTTCTGTGCCAGAACAAGTGGATGTTATGGGATATTGTTTTACAGATCCTGCCAGACCAAATCTCCCTCTTTGCCCCAACAGCTCTTTGGAAAATGATCCATGGGGCTCCATGTGAAGGCTGATGTGACTCTGAGGATGTGGAATTCCACACAAATTCCAGCCAGGAGCCTGGGTGTCCTCAGGGACTGGGACCTGGCACCTCTCCAGCCAGAGGGGAAAGGACCCCACCAAGCCTTGTCACCCACAGACAGCACAGTAGAGCTGAACAGCAAAGGACCTTGAGGACATTATTCTGGAATTAAATTGCTCCAGCTCCATGGGCAATAGAATTATTGTTCCTAACCCAAATGAGACTGAGGAAAAAGAATGAAGAGCCGTGTCACTAAAGTGCTACTGAAGTCTGTAAATTATATCTTGATAGGCAGCCAGAATCTTTGTTTGCCAGAAACACCTCTAGAGTTTTATCAAGGATTAGTCATGAAAATTGTGATGAACATGTAAAGATCAAAGTAGCCAAAATACTCAGTGTAACTAATTGCTGGATATGTTCTTGACCCTAGGGAAATCAAGGCAGAGCCATGGTTTGTCAGGACTTGCTTGATCCCAATCAGCCCCGTGGTGCATTTGGTGCTGAGCCCTTGAACCTCAGGGCCTGAGAGGAGATTGCACAAACCTTTCCAGGAGTCCAAGGCAGAAGAAAAACCCAAAGTGTCTCAAAGCATTAATGGGTCCTACTGAGGTCCATCCCCTACAGAGGCGCCTCATGGACTCTCTTTGGAGGAGAGAGTGGGAGGCCAGGATTGCCCAAAAACTTCTCAGAGACTCAGAGAAGAAAGGAAAAAGGAAAGTACCTTAAAAAACTGAAGTTCCTTGAAGCATTAATGAGCCCCAGTGAGTGTCAGTACAAAGCTCTCAAGGGACTTGTTAAAGCTGTAATTGGGGGCATCACTGCATAAACTACTGAAAGAGTTGGTGTTAAAAGAGAAACTCCCAGTACCTTAAAAAAACTGAGTACCTTCAAGTATTAATGAGCCCCACTGAGTATCATTACTGACAAAGGCTCTCAAGGGACTAATTAAAGCAGATAATTGGAGGCCATCACTACACAAACCTCTCAGAGACTCAATGTTAAAAAGTAGAACTTAAATTAACCCCGAGTGCCTTGCAGTGTTAATGAGCCCCAGTGAGTGTTGTTACACACAAAAGCTCTCAAGGGACTCATTAAAGCAGATAATTGGAGACCATGATTGCACAAAGCTCTCAGGGACTCCAAGGCAAAAGCAAAACCCAAACCTTGAGTATCTCAAAGTATTAATGAGCCCCACTGAATGTCAATACAAAACTCTCAAGGGACTGATTAAAGTAGATAATTTGGGGCATGATTCTATAAACTACTAAAAAAGTTGGTGTCAAAAGGGAAAGACTTGACATTTCTTTGTCCCCGCCTGTCATCTCTGCCTCGAATTTCCTGCTCTAACTGGAACCTGGGGACATTTTCTCAGTTGTGTCCCTCATTGGGACCCATTAAAACTTCAAGAAACTACAGCATTTTAATTTGAGTTCTTGAGAAGGTTTTGGAACACTCTCAGGGAATTATTATGATGAAAACATTTAATGATCCGAGAGGATCATTAAAGTCCTTGTGCTGTGTCTGGGCTGCTGAGCTGGGCCGGGCTCCTGGCACAGAGGCAGCTCCCAAGGTAAACCAAGAGAAGCTTCAAAAAGACATTTCTGCTGAGGAGCAGCTCCTCTGCCAGCCCAGCAGGGCTGAGGGCACTGCCTGCAGGCACTGAGGGCACAGGAGCCAGGCACAGACAGGCTCAAGGCAATCAGGACTGGGAAGACATTGAGCTGAGGCTGCACTTGGGGAAACATCTTCACAGCCCTGGACATGGTGAGTGTGTGGGTGCAGGGCAATGTCCCCTGTGCTCCTGGAGGGATCTCCTGGAGCCAGCACAGCCCACAGCCTGGGGGATGTGTCAGGAGGACTCCCCCAGTTTCTCTGAGGCACAGCAGGAGGAGGAGGAGGAGGAGGTGGAGGAGGAGGAGGAGGAGGAGGAGGATGTGCTGCAGAGCGGGGCTGCCCTGGGCACCGTCAGAGGGACAGGGCAGGACGGCTCCTGCTGCCAGGAACGGCTGCAGGGGCTGAAGCTGGGGCTGCAGCCAGGGCTGCCCAGGGCTGTCCTGCAGAGCAGCTCCTGCGGCCCTCAGGGCTCTTGGCCATCCCGGGCCATGTGCCACCTGCCAGGGACAGCTCTCAGCCTGCCTGGCAGTTCCCCATGGACTGTGGGGAGAAGTTGGAGGTGGAAGGAGCCACCCCCATCAGGGCAGATTCCTCCTGCTGTGGAGATGGTGCTGCATGGCCAGGGCTGCTCTCAGCTTTCTCCTCAAGGCAAGGCAAAGGGGCTGTCAGGTGTGTCTGTGTCACTGACACTCCTGCACTGTCCCACTGGGCTTCAGCACATCTGCCTCACATCTCCCTCACAAAGTGCCTCCTCACCCTCCTGTGCCTACAGACAGCAGCAGCAGCACCTTGGCTTGCAGCATCTCAGTTTGTGTGAGCTGCCCTTAAGGCCCTGCTGGCAGGGAGATGGCCCTGGGCAGTGCCCTGTGCTGGGAGGGGTGTGCAGGGCACAGCTGAGCCCCCCGGGCTGGGCTGGGCTGTGGCAGCACTGACAGGGACAAGGCTTGGATAGAGAGAAACAGCTCCCAGTAGGCACAACTCCAGGCAGCAGAGAGCCAGGCCAACCCTTGGTTTCCCTCTCTCTGTTTTGAAATTAGATCCTTCAAAAAGGCTAATTTATTTCTCTAAAATGTTTTAAGTGCCATCAGCCTGAATTAGAGGGAGGTGTTACTAGTAAAGTTCAGCTCTGTGGGACTAGCAGGACTGACTGCACTGGGGCACAGGGAGCCCTGTCTTCCCTCTGGGCTCCTCAGTGTTCAAACTGACAGCACTGATGAAGATGAAGCACTAACTCAGCAGCACAAACTGAGCTCAAAAATGTAAATCCTAAGTGAAGTTTCTCCAAAGGACAGGAAATAGTTTTCAGTGAACTCTATATAATATCACATACAAATGATTCAAAGAGGTTGGTCCCAACTTGTCAATGTTTTGTTTCAACAGTCCTCAATGCCCAGAGTGAAGAAATGTCCAACAGCAGCTCCATCAGCCACTTCCTCCTGCTGCCATTGGCAGACACGCGGCAGCTGCAGCTCCTGCACTTCTGCCTCTTCCTGGCCATCTCCCTGGCTGCCCTCCTGGCCAACGGCCTCATCATCAGCGCCGTAGCCTGCGGCCACCACCTGCACACCCCCATGTTCTTCTTCCTGCTCAACCTGGCCCTCAGCGACCTGGGCTGCATCTGCACCACTGTCCCCAAAGCCATGCACAATTCCCTCTGGAACATCAGGAACATCTCCTATACAGGATGTGCAGCACAGGTATTTCTGATATTCTTCTTCCTTGGATCAGAGCTTTCCCTCCTGACCATCATGTGCTACGACCGCTACGTGTCCATCTGCAAACCCCTGCACTACGGGACCCTCCTGGGCAGCAGAGCTTGTGCCCACATGGCAGCAGCTGCTTGGGCCAGTGGCTTTCTCACTGCTCTGCTTCACACAGCCAATACATTTTCCCTGCCCCTGTGCCATGGCAATGCCCTGGGCCAGTTCTTCTGTGAAATCCCACACATCCTCAAGCTCTCCTGTTCACACTCATACCTCAGGAAATTTGCAGTTTCTGCATTCACTAGCTCCTTAGCAGTCATCTGTTTTGTGTTCATTGTTTTCTCCTATGTGCAGATCTTCAGGGCTGTGCTGAGGATCCCCTCTGAGCAGGGCTGGCACAAAGCCTTTTCCACCTGCCTCCCTCACCTGGCTGTGGTCTCCCTGTTTCTCAGCACTGCAGTGTTTGCCTACCTGAAGCCCCCCTCCATCTCTTCCCCATCCCTCGATCTGGCAGTGTCAGTTCTGTACTCAGTGGTGACTCCAGCCCTGAATCCCCTCATCTACAGCCTGAGGAACCAGGAGCTCAAGGCTGCAGTGTGGGGAAGGATGACTGGATGGTTTAACAAAGAGTAAACTCCTTGCCAATTTCTACAAATCACTTGCAATAAAGTCATCTTCGACAGAACTTGTTTGGTTTGGTGGGTGAATTTTTCTTTTCTGTCACTTGCCTTAGTATTTTATTATATTCCACAAAGAAATATCATTATTTGTGCATTATTCCATTTTGTTTCTTCCCATGTTTCTTGCAGACCCACATAGTGTCACTAAGGGGCTGCCATCTCAGTGACTTTAAATGAATTGAAGGATCTCTCTCCCAGTAAAGTTTTCTCCAGAGATGCCCCTTTTGTTCCCTTCTCTGGAGCTGCAGCAGCAATGTCTGTATGCAGAGCTTGGGCAGATCAGTGCTGGCACAGCAGCTGTGCCCAGCAGCAGCAGCACTTGGTGTTGCCAGTGCTGCTCCTGTGCCACTGCCCCGCTGCCCTCCTGGCCCTCGTGTTGCTGCAGGGCCTGAGTGCTCTCGGGGCCGGGCACAGTCCTGGGGGTGGCAGTGCTGGGGCTGCAGCAGGGACAGGCCATGGGCACTGCTGGGGCAGCGCTGACACCTCAGGCCAGGGCCTGGGGGCTCCAGGCTCCTTGGCCAGGCTCTCTCCACAACACTTGGCCAGGCCAATGCTGAGCACAGAAAAGCCCTGGGAGCAGCCCCAGGCTGGCCATGGGCAGGCTGGGGGCAAACAGCATGGCTGGTGCTCTGCAAGCTCTCTGCGAGGGGGACACCCTGGCAAGGAGCAGCAGAGCAGGGGCTGATCCATCCCCACTGCACTGGACACCCCAGGGCAGCGTCCCAGAGCGTCCTCATGCACCTGCCAACAACATCCCCCCTCTGCAGCCCTGGCCTCTCCCCCAGCTCACACAGGAGCCGCATCCTTGCAGGCACACACACGGCAGCACTGGCTCAGGAGCCCCTGTTTGCATTGCACACAGTAGGCTCAGCACCCCCATGGTGCTGCTGTGGGGACATGGAGCTGAGTGAGCACAAATGCCATCAGCCCCTGGGGCCAGCACGGGATAGGGGATGGCAGGGAAACCACCTGGGTTTGTTGTGGCCTCTGAAGTCAGCCAGAAAGTTGGTTCCCATCAGCTGTGAGTTTCCTGTCCCACTGCAAATGTTGTTGCTCAGAGCCAGGACTGCCTGGCAGGTGCCCCCAAACTTCCCTGAGCATTTCCTTGGCTTCACCTTTGCTTTCTTTACTCCTTCCTGATCCAGCTTTCTTCCCCTTGCCCATTCTGGTCGCATCCCCTACAAACAGCCCATCCCTGATTGCCCTTTCCTCTCTGGCCTCACTCCCTATTTCTGTTCCCATATTGCCACGATGGGAACATCCCTTGGGGAGCAGGATCATCCTCCAAGTGCTTCAGGAATTGTCTGCAGGGTCCTGCAGTGCCTCGTGCTGCTCCCTTGCCAGAGACACCACAGGCCAGGGGGGCACATCTGGGCTGCTGTGTCTGGGTGTGGGGCTCCATGTTGTGGGCAATGAGGAGGGGCTGGAGAGGCTCTGCAGGACTGACAGGATGGGCTTTGGGGCTGTGTGGAGAAGCTGAGGGACCTGGGCTGCTGGACCTTGTGAAGAGGAGGCCCAGGGCTCATCCTGCAACTGCTCCAGGGGTGGTTTCAGAGAATCACAGAATCAGCCAGGCTGGAAAAGAGTTTGTAAATTGTTGAGTCCAACCTGTGCTCTGACACCACCTTGTCTCCCTGAGCATCCTCTTCTCCAGGATAAACATCCCCAGCTCCCTAAACCACTGCTCACAGGTGTTGTGTTCCAGACCCCTCACCAGCCTTGTTGCCCTTCTCTGGACACACTCCAGCCCCTCCATGTCCTTCCTAAATTGGGGCCCAGAACTGGACACAGCACTCGAGGTGCTGCCCAAGCAGTGTCGAGTACAGGAGAAGAATCACTGCCCTGCTCCTGCTGGCCACACCATTCTTGGTTGTGGCCAGTTGCCATGGACTTTCTTGTCCACCTGGGCACACTGCTGGCTCATGTCCAGCCTGCTGTCCATCAGTGTCCCCAGGTCCCTTTCTGCCTGGCTGCTGTTCAGCCACTCTGTCCCCAGCCTTTAGCACTGCAGGGGTTGTTGTGGTCAAAGCGCAGTACCCGGCACTTGGTCTTGTTAAATCTCTCCTTGGATTTGGGCCCTGGATCCAGCCTATCCAGGCCCATGTACTGAGCCCTCCTACCTTCCAGAAGATCCACACTCACACCCAGCTTAATGTAAGGACGATTCCATACGGTCTTAGAATGTCACAATTTCATGAGGCCTCCCAGTGTCACAATGTCTTTTTGGTTCAATGGAGCCCCAGGGTTTCACAAAGTCCCTTGGATCATTGTGCCCTGCAGTGTCATAATGGATCCTTGGTTCCATGAGGTCTCACAGTGCAGCAATGCTCTCCTTGGTTCCACAGTGTCACAATGGCCTCTTGGTACGAGGTCCAGCAGTGTCACGGTGGTCTCCTTGTTTCGAGAAGGACAGAAAGTGTCACAACTGTCTTCATGATTTCATGAGGTCGCATGGAGTCACATGGACCCCTGAATTCCATAAGGGTCCACGGTGCCACAATGGACCCCCGCTGACACAAGATCCTGCAGAGTCACAATGGTTTCTTGGTGCCATGACACCCTGCAGTGTCAGTGTCACAGTGGTGTCTGAGTCCCTCTGCAGAGCCCTCCTGCTCTCCAGCACATCCACACTCACACCCAGCTTAATGTAAGGACGATTCCATACGGTCTTAGAATGTCACAATTTCATGAGGCCTCCCAGTGTCACAATGTCTTTTTGGTTCAATGGAGCCCCAGGGTTTCACAAAGTCCCTTGGATCATTGTGCCCTGCAGTGTCATAATGGATCCTTGGTTCCATGAGGTCTCACAGTGCAGCAATGCTCTCCTTGGTTCCACAGTGTCACAATGGCCTCTTGGTACGAGGTCCAGCAGTGTCACGGTGGTCTCCTTGTTTCGAGAAGGACAGAAAGTGTCACAACTGTCTTCTTGATTTCATGAGGTCGCATGGAGTCACATGGACCCCTGAATTCCATAAGGGTCCACGGTGCCACAATGGACCCCCGCTGACACAAGATCCTGCAGAGTCACAATGGTTTCTTGGTGCCATGACACCCTGCAGTGTCAGTGTCACAGTGGTGTCTGAGTCCCTCTGCAGAGCCCTCCTGCTCTCCAGCACATCCACACTCACACCCGGCTTGGTGCCATCTGCACATTTGCTGATGCTGCACTCAATGCCCTCATCTAGATCATCAATGCAGATATTGAAATCCACGCTGGCTGCCTCTGATCCCTCAGCCATCCTGGAGGTGCCCTGTGATGGCACTCAAGGTGATCTGTTCCATCACCTCACCAGGCACCCAGGTCAGGCTGACAGGCCTGCAGTTCCCCACATCCTCCTTCCAGCCCTTCTTGGGCATGGGCTCACATTGGCACCTCCAGTCCTCTGGCACCTCCCTGCTGAGCCAGCACTGATGAGAAATGATGGAGAGCAGCTTGGGGAGCTCATTCAGCAGCTCCCTCATCCCCCTAGGATGGATCCCATCTGTTCCCAGAGACACCTGTGAGCATCTGAGTGGCTCAGCAGGTCCCCAGCTGCTTCCTCCTGGATTACAGGGGTCTGTTCTGCTCCCTGTCCCTATCTACCAGCTCAGGAGAACACTTGTCCTGAGAATATCCTGTCTAATTGTTTGAAACTGTGGCAATGAATGGGTTAAGTATCTCAGTCTTTATCTCATCTTCAGTTTCTCTATTCCCCACAGCATCCAATAAAGAGCTGAGATTCTCCTTGTCCGCTGGTTTACTAATAACTTATTTATAGAAATATTTTCTATTATTTTTCACAGAAGTGGCCAAGTTAAGTCCTAATTGAGTTTTCACTTCTCACATTTTCTTTCTGCATGACTTAATAACATCCTTAAACACTTCCTGAGTTGCCTGCACCTCTTTCCAAATGTGATGCACCCACTTTTTCCCTGAGTGCCTAGAAAAATCTCCATACCCAGCCAGGCCAGTCATTTTCCTCACTAGCTCACTTCTGGCACACTGGGACAGGCTCCTTCTGCTCATTCATGATTTCTTTCTTGAAGTGTCTCTATCTGTAAGGGTAGGTCCGAAGTTTCCCTCGATTTTGCCTCCCGACCATCGCAAAGAGGCCTCGAGGACCCCACCCAGGCTGACTCCCAACATTGGTTTCCTGGCCAGGCCAAGGTGGATGCTCGTGACTGTGTGCTGGTGTATTGTGTTCACTGGACTGTGCTGTTGTGGCACCAACCAGAGGTTGTGTTGTACCAGCTGAGGACTGCTTGTCCGTACCTGTCTCCTGCAGCACCACACAATGGTCCATAAATCTTCCCACCTCTTGGCCAGAGGCCACTCACTTTGGAGAAGGAATACAAGAGCGACCCTCAGGAAAGACCCTTTGAGATCTCTCCACTGATGAAGACCTGTCTACCCCCTGGAGAAGACCCCTGAGATCTCCCCACGGACGAAGACTCGTCTATCGGATGACCCGCGAGGACGCCCGTCTCGTCTGTTGGTAACTATTTTCCCATCCCTTTCTTTCCTTCCCCTCTCCCTATACTTTGTTTCCTATACCTCTCCCCTTTACCGTAACTGAATTGTTGGCATTTGATGAAATGCATTGCTGTTGTTGAAAAAACTGATTTTCTGCTGTTGAATAAACTGATTTTGTCCCCTGCACTTTGGCTGTTTGCACCTTTAAGATCAAAAGAGCCATCACGACCCCCGCTCTGTAATAATAGCGGATCATGACACCATCGTCCTTGGCTCAGGCAGTCTCAGAATACCAAATCCTCCTGAATATTGCCCTGAACCCCAAATTCATGCTCAAATGCCAGTAAAATGATTCAGCTTGAGATCTCTTTGCTTAATTTCTTTATTTCTACCCCAATTCTGGGTGTTTTGATGGGATCAACATGGAAATTATTCAGGTAGGAAAAGATCTCCAAGATCATCCAGCATTGCTTGATGCCACCAGAAGAAACAACTGGACAGAGCAGATGAGATTTTTTGGGCTGTAAAGTCAAAAAATCATCTCCTCAATTAATTTCCAATGTCGATCTGAGTCCCCATGGATGTTCCTGCCCCTGGGTTCATCCAGGTGCCCATGGGGATCCAGGAGGACATGAAGAGCACCAGCCAGGTGTCATCCCAACCTGGATCACCAGGGATGTGGGCCACCAGGGCTCTGCCCAACCAGCGTGGCTCCTGTGATGGGGTATGAGGTTGGAGACGCACACGAAGCTCTTCCCACAGTTGGGGCACTCACAGGGCTTCCCTTACTGGTGCCTGCATTTGTGTTTGGCCAAGAGAGAGCTCTGGGTGAAGCTCTTCCCACACTGGGGACACTCCTATGGCCTCTCCCCAGTGTGGATGCTCAGGTGCCTGATGAGGGTGGAGTTGCAGCTGCAGCCCTTCCTGCAGTTGGGGCAGCAGAAGGGCCTCTCCTCTCTTACAGCAGAGGAGAGCAGACCTGTTCTGAAACCTCTTCAAACACCCGGGACACTCAGAGGGCCTCCCCTGGTGTGAGTCCTCTGGTACTGGATCACGTTGTTGCTCCACCCAAAGCTCTTCCCACATTCCCCACCCTCATAGGGGCTTTCCCCAGTGCAGAGGCACTGGTGGGTGATGAGGTTGGAGCTGCAGTTGAAAACCTTCCCACACTTGTAAAGCCATTCCATGGTATATGGATCATTTGGTGCTTTATCAGGTAAAATCTCTCACTGATACTCCTCCTGTGGAGGCTCAGACAGATTTGTGACTTCAGCCCTGGAGGGACAACAACAGGCAAGGACAAACACCCCTCTAGATCATGGCGAGATGTTCCTCCCTCCCATAGGCCTTTGTAGGCACATGTGAATTCCTTCAGTTCTATTGGTTATTGTAGTTGATGTCACCAATGTTCACCCCAGCTCTGTGAGATTTGGATTTGTGAAGGATTCTCAAAGCCTGACTGAAAGCTCACACAGTCTTGTACATCTGCATGCAAACTCTGAGATAAGGTGTGCTGACTTAGAAAGGCCCTGGAATAGAGAAGACATTGTTGAGAGACAGATTGAACTAGAAACAAGTTTCAAACAATGGCCTTGCAAAAAGACCAGCTATTTTTGAGAATTAAAACTGTGAAAGATGCACTGTGGCAAGACCACGTGGGATACAATAATAGGTGACAGGTGTTACAATTATTAGCACCAGTGTGTGGCAAAAGCAAATAGGCTGAAAAACATTTATAAGGTATTGTAACCAGGAAATAACTTGGCTTCTGATAGAATTTTACACGTCTTATGTTTCACCCTTCAACAAGACTGATAAAGGAAGAAAATCTTAAAAACAAGAAGCCACTCAGTTGCCCCATCTCTGTAGAGCAGGGATATTCCAACATGCAGGCAGGGCTCCAGCCCTGCTGGGCTGGGAGAGGAGCTGCTCATCCAGAGAAATGTTTTTGAAATTGTTCTTCATTGCCAAAATCACCGTCTGGGCCAGAAGCCTGGCCCAGCTCAGCAGCACAGACACAGCACAAGGACTTTAATGACCCTCTCAGGGTTTTGGGGCTATTTACATCAGAATCAGTCCCTGAGAGTGTCTTCAGAAATCTTCTGAAAACTTAAATTGAAATTCCAAAGTTTCGTGAAGTTTTGATGGACTCCACTGAGGGTCACAACTCACATGAAAATATCCCCAGGTTCCAGTTAGAGCAGAACACTGGAGGCACTGATGACAGGTGAGGACAAACAAGGGAAAGGTGTCTGTGATGCTGAGCAAACCTGGATGTGTTTCAGGAATGCAAAGGGCCAAGGGCTGAGCCCCAGCCCCTGGCAAGGCACATCCTGTCCCTCCCTCATTGCTCAGGGCTCTTCCCGGGCCACTGGGCTCTGGCCATGTGCAATGCCAAGGGCAGCACCATGGGGCGGCCCCTGCCAGGCTGCTGAGCAGGGACAAGGAGGCAATGAGGCCCCAGCACAGCAAGGCTCACTTGTCCCCTGCTGGCCTCAGGCCCAGGGCCAGCCTGCATGGCCCAAGTGCTGCAGGAGTTGGCTGTGTCAGGGCCTTTCAGCTGCTGCCCATCCCTGTGGCCTCTGCAGCCCAGGCTGTCCTACGGTGTCCATGCCTGTAAGGGTCGGTCCGAAGTTCCCCTCGACTTTGCCTCCCGGCCGTCGCAAGGAGACCTCGAGGACCCCCACCCAGGCTGACTCCCAACATTGGTTTCCTGGCCGGGCCAGGTGGATGCTCATGACTGTGTGCTGGTGTATTGTGTTCACTGGACCGTGCTGTCGTGGCACCAACCAGAGACTGTGTTGCATCAACTGAGGACTGCTTGTCCGTACCTGTCTCCTGCAGCACCACACAATGGTCCATAAATCTTCCCACCTTTTGGCCAGAGGCCACTCGCTTTGGAGAAGGACTATAAAAGAGCGACCCTCTGGAAAGAACCCTTTGAGATCTCTCCACTGATGAAGACCCCTGAGATCTCCCCACGGACGAGGACTCGTCTATCGGATGACCCGCGAGGACGCCCGTCTCGTCTGTTGGTAGCTATTCTCCCATCCCTTCCTTTCCTTCCCCTTTCCTTATCCTGTACCTCTCCCCTTTACCGTAACTGAATTGTTGGCATTTGATGAAATGCATTGCTGTTGTTGATTAAACTGATTTTCTGTTGTTGAATAAACTGATTTTGTCCCCTGCATTTTGCCTGTTTGCACCTTTGAGATCAAAAGAACCATCACGACCCCCGCTCTGCATTAATAGCGGATCGTGACAATGCCCTGCACCAAATTAGTGTTAGGGAGTCTTATTCTGATATTTTGGAGATTTAGTGACAGTGGGTCCTCACAGAACCAAAGTCTCAACTGTGACAATATGGAACCTGGAGGTACAAAGGAGACTTTTGGTACTGTGGGAGCTCATGGAACTAAAATCCATTTTGACAGAGTGAGGCCACATGGAACCTATGGTCCCTTGTTACACTGTACATCCAGGGAGACCATTGTGGCATTGAGAAACCTCCTGGAACCAGAAGTCCATTGTGACAGAGAAAGGCCTCATGGAACCAAGGGGCCATTGTGACACTGTGGGGCCACATGGAACCAATGGTCCATTTTTATGAATCCTGGTTTTAAAAAGTTACGATTTTTGCTAAGAGTAGAAGTAGTTTCCATGACCAAGATGTAAGCTAGGTAGGTAAATGGTAGGTTAATAATTACTAGATGCTTAGGCTAGAGCTAATTGGTATAATTATCTGCTACTATAAATTTACATACAGAAGAAGGTAAAATAAGTAAACTGTTAACCATGAAGCACGGGGCCTTGGATCGTGCCAGAGGGTCACTGAGACCTGATGAAGACTCTCCTGACTTCATCCTTCGAGACCACTGACCCATTTCGAGACCACCGACCCAATTCAAGAGAAGAACTGCGCACGTGTGAAGGACTGATGGGCTCATTTTAATATGGGATGGGGCTGGGAGGTGCTGGGGTTATGCAGATGTATTGTATGAAAGATCTTGGGGAATCAATAGACGGCAAAGAACCTTGTTCAGGGCGGTCACGCCTTTCAGAGGTGACTCCCGTGCCACCCGCCAGTGAATAAACACACCACTTTGTAACTTTAATTAGTTAGAGGGTCTTTGTCTGTGATTATACCAGTTTTCTTAATGATTCAATACTTACTGCACAGGATAAACAAAAGAAGCCCAGGTAGATACAAACACCGTGCACAATAAAGTTCCCTATATTACAGCTAGTGAAGAAATAGCAGAGATCAGGAGTCAATGTAACTTAGCACCAAACTGATGAGGGAGTACACATGGAGCCCTTTCACTCAGCTTCCACAAAAGGAACCACAAAGATGCATCCAGACATGGGGGATGAACCCTGCCCGTTTGCAGGGACTATGCAGAAGATTTCTGCTTGGTGAAAATTTTGTGTAGCTTTTCTAGTTTATAAAGTGAAGTGTGTGTCACTCAGAAATTCAAGGCTCATCTCCCTTCAGCTGCTCTCAAGGCCAGATGTTCATGGTCAGCTGGGAATTCCGCCCCCCTGGCACCAGAGAGAACTCAGGACAGGACAGATGTCCGGCCTGGGTTATCTCAGCAATTCCTGAGAGGGGGAAGATGCCCTGAGTGATGGCCCCAGCTGATGGACAGAAGAGATGAGCTCTGCTGGGCCATAGGGGAAGTCCTGCTGCAGGAACCTCATGGAACCAAGGCTCTGTTGTGACATTGTGATGGCTCCTGGAACCAAGGAGACCACGGTGACACCAATGAACCTCATGGAACCAAGGCTCTGTTGTGAAACTTTGGAACTCCAGAGACCATTGTGGAGTACAGAACCTCATGGAACCAAAGGTCCATTGTGACAGATCAAGGCCTCATGGAACCAAAAAGAGCATTGTGACACCGTGGGGACCCATGGACCCAAATCTCCATTGTGACAGTGCAGAACCTCATGGAACCAAGGGGCCTTTGTGACACTGCAAGGCCTCAGGGAACCAAGGAGTGCAAAGCTCTCAGACCTTCCTTGCAGTGTTCTGCCTTGGATGAAGGGGAACATCCTGGGTGGCACCTTAAGCTTGGCACACACCTGAGGAGTGTGACTGTTTTCAATGGGGAAAGATTGGAGTTTTAGCTTGCTTCAAAAATATAAAAAGGAAAAACTGTTTACCTGATTGCAGCCAGTTCTCCAAGCAAAGCAGGTCCCAGGTGAGTGAGGACAGACAGGATGGGGTTGGGCAATGTGGAGCAAGGTTGTGCACACTGGCTCAGACCTCAAGGCACAGCTTCTGTGAGCAGGCCAGACCTCCTGAGGAGACCCTGGATGAATATCAAACACAAAATGTTTCCATAAAGAGAATAGAAATAAAACACCCTCTTTAAAATACCAATGTATATTTCTAAGAATCTCTTTGAATTATTTCTCCATAATTGCAGTAGAATTAACTTCACCAGACCAGAGGGAAATCAAGGCAGAGCCATGGTTTGTCAGGACTTGCTTGATCCCAGTCAGCCCCGTGGTGCATTTGGTGCTGAGCCCTTGAACCTCAGGGCCTGAGAGGAGATTGCACAAACCTTTCCAGGAGTCCAAGGCAGAAGAAAAACCCAAAGTGTCTCAAAGCATTAATGGGCCGCACTGAGGTCCATCCCCAACACAGGCTCCTCATGGACTCCTTGGAGGAGAGAACTGGAGGCCAGGATTGCCCAAAAACCTCTCAGAGACTGAGAAAAGAAAGGAAAAAGGAAAGTACCTTAAAAAAATGAAGTACCTTGAAGGACTAGTAAGCTCCACTGAGTGTTGTTAATGATAAAGGCTCTCAAGGGACTAATTAAAGCAGATAATTGGAGGCCATGGTTGCACAAAGCTCTCAGAGACTCCAAGGCAAAAGCAAAACCCAAAGTGCTCTGAAAAACCTGCAGTCCCTGGGAGCATGAAGGAGCCCCCCAGGGCCATTCCTGACCAAGGCTCCCCAGGGACTGGTCCCAGCAGATCCCTGAGGCCACTGGGATGTGGGGGGATGCTGAGGGCAGGACAAGGGGTGCCAGTGGCCAGCCTTGCTGGGGCTGTGCCAGGAGGTCCCAGTGGCTCAGGACAAGGTGTCTCCTCCCAGCCCTTGGTGGCACAGACCCTGCTGTGCCCCAGGGCACCAAGACTTGGCTTCTCTTTGTCCTCACCTGTCATCTCTGCCTCCAATTTCCTGCTCTGACTGGAACCTGGGGACACTTTCTCAGTTGTGTCCCTCAGTGGGACCCATTAAAAGTAGAAGAAACTTTGGACTTTCATTCCGACTTGGAGTTCTTGAGAGGTTTCCTAACAAACCATGGCTTAGCCTTGATTTCCCTCTGGTCTAGTGCAGTTCATTAAGGAAGTTCTCAAGTTCAGTTACAGAGAAACATTTCAAAGAGTTTGTGAGAAATACACATTCCTATTTTAAAAGTTGTATTTTATTACTGTCGTTATGAATGACATTCTATTTGTCCAATTTTATCAAACAATAAGATTAAATTTAGGAGCAATTTTTTTAATAGCAAAAATTGTATATAAAGTAATACAAATCAAAGTATCTTAGATACATATATTTGAGTGTATAGGAAATTTGGCAGTGAGTAATTCAGTATAATTGAGGTTTGTGTAAAGCATAAGCAAAACTGACCGGGGGTACAGGGAGGGGCTCGCCCTTCCCCACGTACCAAACAATCAAGGCCAAAAATCCCACTTATACACTGTATGCTAATATGTATGAATACAGAATTTTCTGGAAAGCTCCTCCCAGTTTCCATTCCTAAAATCTATGTCACTGTGTTGTGTGGAGCATTCTCTGTTAATGGTTAGGGGGTCTCTCATCCTTTTGAGGGTCTTATTTCCGATGAAGGCTCTTTGTCTTCATCAGTGTCTGCTGTGTGACCTTGCAGGCAGCACAAGTGCACTGAGCTTGGGGTTATGTAGCTCAGCATAAGTTCCCACAATAAACCTTATTCAAGTTCATGCCTGGAATCATCCCAATTTGGCCCATTCCAAGGTCGAAACTTTTTATTTCTAGATGCTGCTTATCAAACCTATATCCTTCTACTACTCCCCCCTAACATCTGGACTCTGCTTTGTCTCAGCATTTCTTTTGCTTTCTAACAATTATTTTCTATTGATATAAGTACAATTTTGCTAATATAGTTAAAATTTCATTAGCATGAACCACATTTATCACATCTTTAATATTAAAAAGAATTTTTTCTTACTTATTAGTATTCTATATTTTTATAATCTATTTTTTATATTGATATGTAAAAACTTTACATTAATAGTAACAAAAAAAAATATTGGTCATTGGTTCTAACACAATTGCTTTCATTACTGAGAGGAATGTTAAATTTGTCTTTACAAATGAGTTGTGGATCAGCCTATGGATAAATCCAGTACTGAGAGATAAAAGAAACAATGGGATGGATTCCACTGATTGATGAATGGAAAGAGATATTTGCCTTTACAAACAAACTGTAGGGCTGCTGATAAATGAAATTGGATATCAAAAGATGAAAGAAGCAACGGGGGGAAAACTATGAATTCTATAAGAATTAAAAATTAAAAGGGAGGGTTATACATTAGAGGGGAATTTCAGGTATCAGGCGTTCCGGGAAGTCTGTGCCTCTCAAGTACCTCAGCCAATGGGGAAAGAGAGAGGGAAATGCGGCCGGGAAAATAGGATAAAAAGGAGGCTGCGTCCTCCGAAAATTAGAGAGATCCCAGGGGAATGTCCCATGGCCTCTCCCTTTATTCGAATAAAGCAAAAAGGACTCCTCTGTCTCCTTTTTGGACATAAACCTCTGGTGTTTGTGGATTAATTTTCCTGACATTACATAAATAAGCTTTACTGGTTATTTATTTCTCCCTGTGTAAGATATTTCATAATAGTTGTAGTCATTTTGTCATCTTTATTATCATCTTTTTCTCTGACAGGGTCAAGGTGGGTGCTTCAGGGTCCAGGGAGACATTTCTGGGGCACATTTGAGGCAATTTTGGGTCTGGGGAAAGAATTTAGAAGGAAGTTGAGGGACGGGAGGACACTTGGGGGCCTGGAGTGGGCACTGAGAGAGAACTTAGGGATCCTGGGGGAAAGTCTGGGCTTCAGAGTGTCACCTGGGGGTCCAGGAGGGCACCTGGAGGTCAGGTAGGAGAATCTGGGGCAATTCGGGGTCCGGGCGGGCTCTTGGGGGGCTCTAACAAGGGGGTCTCCGGGCCGCGGGGGATGATGGGAGTTGTAGGCACAGGTATAATACGGTTCAATGGGGCCGTGGAGCATCATGGGAGTTGTAGGCACAGCTGCACTGTCTCTCGGTGGGTGCGGGGCATGACGGGAGATGAAGTCAGGGCTGGAATGGCGCTTAACCGAAACCGCGGAGGTTCATGGGAGCTGTAGTCCCGGAAGTGGTCCTTACGGAGACTTTTTGGGGATCTGGGAAGGCACTTAGGGACAGTTTTCCCTCTGAGCGGAGACTTCAGGTCCTCAGCGGGGAACGTATACGGGTCGGGAGAACTTGGGGGGAGCCTGGGGAGCTCTAACCGGGCTCTTTAGGGCGCGGGGCAGGGCAGGAGTTTTCGGCGCGGGACTGGGTTATGAGGTGCTCTGAGCTCGCGTGGGATGGCAGGAGATGAATTCCCAGAAATGGCTGCAAGGGGAATCTATGGGGTTGGGAGCATTCAGGGGATCTGGGGACGTCTTTGGGTGGTCAAGAATGTGCCCTGAGGGGGCAATTACGGATCCTGGAGGGTCCTGGGACACGTATGGGGCAGATGGGGAGCGGATACCGGGGGTTCTGTGGAGCGCGGGGCATGACGGGCATTGCAGTCCCAGCTCCAGTGGGGCTCTATGGGGCCGCGGGGCATGATGGGAGTTAGAGGCAGAAAGGAAAGATGGCGCCGACTGCAGGCACCGCCCCCGAAGCCCCGATCCCTAAAGCTGAACCCCCTTGGTGGCACCTTGGACTGAAACACACTAATGGCAGGTGTCTGTATTCAGTGGGGAACATTAGGAGTTTTACATTTCTTCAAAACTAAAAAAAAGGAAAAAACCCTGTTTGCCTGAGTGCAGCCAGTTCTCCAAGCAAAGCAGGTCCCAGGTGAGTGAGGACAGACAGGATGGAGTTGGGGAATGTGGGGCAAGGTTGTCTACACTGAGTCAGACCTCAAGGCACAGCTTGTCTTTTTATAGACTGATATCAGCAATCTCCAGTTGATATTAATTCCTGAAACCTTATAATGCAGTCTGAACAGAGATGAAAATCAAGACCCTTTATGGCTGACAATCAGTCACACTCTGTCCCTACCCACACCCCACCATTTCCCCCATCCAACCCCTGGCACTCAGAGCAGCCTTGTGAAAATCTGAGCTCCCTCCCCTCCAGGCTGTGCCTGCAGCTTTCAGCTCCTTGGCACCAACTCCCACCTGCTTTCCTTGGAGAAGGAGCTGCCTGAGACACAGAGGGATGTTCATTTCTTGTCAGCAAATAAAATAAAGCCAGGCACAGCTCCATTAAGAAACAGAAGTCCAGCCCAAGGAGTGCTGGGCATTGGAGCCACATCCAGGGGTGTCCCCAGGGCTCAGGATTGGGGTCAGGGCAGTGAAATCTCTTTATTGCTGATGTGGACGAGGCCATGGAGGGCACCCTGAGTCAGTGTCCAGGTGAGGCCAAGCTGGGTGGGAGTGTGGCTGTGCTGCAGGACAGGAAGCTCTGCAGAGGGATCTGGACAGGCTGGAGCCATGGGCCCAGGACAATTGGATGAGGTCACCAAGGCCAAGGGCTGGCTCCTGCCCTGGGCTCACAACCACCCCAAATCCCTGGCTGTGCCCTGCCCCTGATCCCCACAGCCTGTCCTGTTTCCTTCATCCCTGCATTGCCAGGGACTTTGTGGGACAAGGGAGCTCTGCTGTGGGGATGGAGGGAGGTGCAAGTGCCAGCACTGCAGTGGGAACCACAACTCATCAGGTTTGTGTCCTTTGGGGGTCAGCAACTGGTGAGACTCAGAGGCACAGAAGGTTTCTCTTCTTGGCCAACATAAAAAAATGTACCCATGATAAAATTCAATAAACTTCAAAATTCTTCCCTCAGTTCTGTGCAATGTCAAAGCAGTATCTGATGTATCCACCATGAACAAGGGATTTTCATACAGGAAGAATTTTAGACACAGACATTAGAAAGGGTGATTCTGTGATAGATGTAGACACAATTAAGATGTTGACTAATGTTGAATGACCAGAGAACAATGGGAGGAGGAAATCTGGGAGCAATGGCAAGGCCATAGGACCAGCTGGTCTAGGGAAGAGATGTCCTTAGACATGGCCATTTAAACAGGAGAGGTGGAAACACCCAAATGAAGAGGCACATGAAATAATAGACAGTATAGTGGTAACACAGATACAGGGGAAGATCAGTATTTCTTGTCCTGCCATCAGTACACATCCAGGAAATTTCTCTTCTCTTCTGGTGAGAAATTTTGACATTTCTTAAAGTACTCAAATGCCCCAGCTAATGAGATGTGCTCGTGCACCTCAAAAGCTGCAGGTCCCCTACAGTCCCAGAGGGCTCCTGTCCCAGAAATATCAGCTCCAGCCCATTCCAAAATCGGGAGCAGCATTGTCCTGGGATCATCAGGGAGCTGAGGTTGGAAGGGACCTCAGCAAGTCTGCAGCCAAACCTGTCAGAAACTGGGTCAGACCAAGTGGTTCAAGACTTGATTTGGTGTGGATTGGAAAATCCCAAAGCCAGGGATGGGGCAGCATCTCAGAACCTGTCTGAGCCCATGGGAACAAAGTTTTTCCACATGTCCTGTCTGATCTCCCCTCATTCCCCTTCCACCCATTGACTTTTGTCCCCTCCAGCCCCCCCAGTGCAGAGCCTGGCTCTGTGTTCTCCATCAGCTCCTGGGTGGCACTGCCAGGCTGGCATGAGGAGCCCCTCAGCCTTCCCTGCTCCAGGCTGGACAAGCCCAGCTCCCTCAGCCTCTCCTCACAGCCAAAGGGCTCCAGCCCCACCTTGGAGGCCCTTCCCTCACCCTGCTCCAGCCCCAGACATCTTTCCTGCCCTGGGCAACCCAAACCAGGCCCCAGTGACCTGGATAATCCACGTCCTTGATGTCCTGGTCACACAGCCCTGGCCCCTTGTCCCCGTGTCAGGCTCTGGGGTTGATTTGTGGAACATCCTTGGGGGAGGCCGTGGCTCCAGGTGGAGCAGGGGGATCCCGGGGGACAGGGGACCCTGCTGGGCATGAACAGCATTGGACTTGTCTGGGGAAACTGTGAGGGGGGGCTGGGGCAGAGTGACCAACCCAGTGATCTCACACAGCCCTGCTGTGATGTCACACAGCCCTGCTGTGATGTCACAAAGCAGCCCAGTGATGTCACAGCCTGCTCTGTGATGTCATTGTCTGCTCTATGCCATAGCTGCTCAGTGACCTCACATAGCCCACTCTGTGATGTCATAGCCCACTCTGTGACCTCATGTTACCAGATGATAAATTGCCCACACAAGTGAGCTGACACAATCCTTATTCTCCAGAACCCTTGGCCTCTGGAAACTGCACAATGCCTGTTGTATAAGGAGGGGAACTGGAAGTTTGTAGCTGTCAGGGCTTTGGGGTTTGGGCCCTGAGCTGCCACAACGTGCCCGGATAAGATGTCCCACAAGGAACAGCCTTTCCTGGTGTCTCAGGCAGATTTCAGCCACGAGGTAGGAGGATGCAAGCAATGCCTGGAGTCCAGGCCTTCAGCCCATGTTGTAATTTGAGCCTTGCTTCCAAAGTACCTTTGGCCAGCAGAGGAAGGAGACCGAGGAAGCTGCAGGGAGATTCCACAGACACTTTATTTCTTCCACGAAGGGGTCCCAGGCAGCAATTCAATGGACAAGGTACTAACGGGGGCTTTTGTAGGGTCAGGGTGTCTTGAATACAGACCAATAATTTAGGGGATTGTAAAACGGACCAACTACTTAGGGATTTTAGAGAAAAGGGACCAATTGCTAAGGGGATTGAAAATGGACCAATTATATCACAGGGAGATAAAGTGAGGTTTGCAAAGGGGGGAAATATTTCTAGTATTAGTCATTCTAAGTAAGCAATTTCTTATCTAAGGGATAGCTTTGCAAGGAGGCTCTGTTAGGGTTTCTGCTCCTTCCACAGAAGTTCACCAGCTTCAATGTCCTGCCAGCTCAGCCGGGCCGACTGGAACATTGGGGTCCACGACCACCAGGGACCACCACAGACACCCCCAGGACAGAAGAACCCATGGGTAAAGAGATGTTGGGAGGTTTTTTTTTTCCTTCCGTCTCTGCCTGTGGAATTTTTTCCCACTGATATGCTAAGGATCACTGCTGGCTAGGTCCTTGAGACTTAGAGATGGGGGAGGGAGAGACTCCCTGGTTTCTTTAGGAGTTTCTCTTGGAGGGCAGGGGTGGAGGGGGGGGAACAGTGTGAGATGAGAAGAGGGTAAAGGAGGGTGGGGGGCTGTTGTTGGCACTCACTTGCTTTGGCTATTGGAGGAGAAAGGCCACTGGAAAACCTCACCCTGCTATCCCAATGCCAGGAGCTGCCTCTTCTGGTGTTGGACCCCACACCCCTGCTAGGACGCTCTCCTGCTTCAGTTTGCTATCTCCAAGCATCCTGTTGGGGCACTGGGACCAATACTGCTCCAAGGATTCGTGAGCACAGCCTGTCCTCCACCCTTCCCATCTGGGACACAGCCACCATCACCCCAGTGCCCCTGCAGCTGTGCAGGATCTGCCCCTGTCCACCAGGAACCTGCCAGAGCTCACTGCCAACTGGGAGGGTAACTGCACCAGAGGGGAAAAGTCCCCAGAGCCAAGAGAACTGTTACTGGTTCCTGTTCTGTTTGTTGTTAATTTCATAATTGTTGTTTTGTTTTGCCTTGTTATATATATATTAGTAAAGAACTGTTATTCCTATCCCCATATCTTTGCCTGGCAGCCCCTTCATTTCAAAATGATACTAATTCAGAGGGAGGGATTTACTTTCTCCATTTCAAGGGAAGGCCCTGCTTTCCCTAGTAGACAGCTGTCTTTCAAACCAGGACAGGGTGGTCAGTGGGAGGTGATCAGTGGCTGTGGTCAGTGGCAGTGTGGGCATTGGTGTCTGGGCAGTGGATGTGGTCAGTAAAGGGGTGGTAAGTTGGTGTGGTCAGTGGCATGTGATCAGTCAGGGTACGGCCACTCAGGTGCTCAGTCACTTTGTTCAGTTGAGTGGTCAGTGGATTGTGGTCAGGAGTGGGCAGTGGGTGTGGTCAGTGGGAGAAATCAGTGGGTTGTGGTCCGTGGGTGTGGTCAGTTGTGATATGATCAGTTGTGATATAATCAGCAATGGTCAGTTGTGTGGTCAGTTGGTGTGGTCAGTGGGTGGGGCATTGGGTGTGGTAAGTGGTTGTGGTCAGTGGGGTGTGGTCAGTGGGTGTGGCCATATCGAGTGGTCAGTGGGTTTGATCAGTGGGTGTGGTCACTTGGGTGGTCAGTTGGATGTGGCCAGTGGGGTGTGGGCATTGGTGTCTTCGCAGTGGGTGTGGTCAGGGGGGTGTGGTCACTGGCTGTGGTGAGTGGGTGTGGTCAGGTAATGTCAGGTGGCTAGTCAGTGTGAGGTGTCAGTGGGAAGGTGTCAGTGGGAAGGTGTCAGTGGGAAGGTGTCAGTGGGAAGGTGTCAGTGGAAGTGGTCCGGTGGTCATTGGGGTGTAGTCAGTGGAGGTGGTCTGTGAGTGTGGTCAGTGGTTGTGGAAAGTGAATGTGGTTGATGCAGGTGGTCAGTGGGGGTGTGGTGAGGGTTTGTGGTCAGTGGATGGGGTCAGTTGGGTTTTAATTGGAGTGTGGTCAGTGGTTGTAGTCAGAGATTGTGGTCATTGGGGAATGGCCAATTGGTGAGGTTAGTGAGGGTGGTCAGTGCATGGGTCAGACTTGATGATCTCGAAGGTCTTTTCCAGCTTTGCTGATTCTGTGATTCTCTGAAACCACCCATGGAGCAGTTGCAGGATGAGCCCTGGGCCTCCTCTTCACAAGGTCCAGCAGCCCAGGTCCCTCAGCTTCTCCACACAGCCCCAAAGCCCATCCTGTCAGTCCTGCAGGGCCTCTCCAGCCCTTCCTTATTGCCCAGAACAGGGAGCCCCACACCCAGACACAGCAGCCCAGATGTGCCCCCCTGGCCTGTGGTGCCTCTGGCAAGGGAGCAGCACGAGGAACTGCAGGAGCCTGCAGACAATTCCTGAAGCACTTGGAGGATGATCCTGCTCCCCAAGGGATGTTCCCATGGAGCCAGCTCAGGAATTGAAATGGGGAGTGGGGCCAGAGAGCAAATGGCAATCAGGGATGGGCTGTTTACAAGGGAGGGGACAGGATGGGCAAGAGGAAAAAATCTGGATCAAGAAAGAGGAAAGAAAGCAAAGGTGAAGGCAAGGAAATACTCAGGGCATTTTGAGGGCGCCTGGCAGGCAGCCCTGACTCTGAGCAACAATGTCTGCAGTGGGACAGGAAACTCACAGCCCATGGGAACAAACTTTCTGGCTGATTTCAGAGGCCACGACAAAGCTGAGTGGTTTCCCTGCCGTCCCCCAGCCCTTGCTGGCCCCAGGGGCTGATGGCATTTGTGCTCACTCAGCTCCATGTCCCCACAGCAGCACCATGGGGGTGCTGAGCCTGCTGTGTGCAATGCAAACAGGGTCTCCTGAGCCAGTGCTGCCGTGTGTGTGCCTGCAAGGATGCGGCTCCTGTGTGAGCTGGGGGAGAGGCCAGGGCTGCAGAGGGGGGATGTTGTTGGCAGGTGCATGAGGACGCTCTGGGACGCTGCCCTGGGGTGTCCAGCGCAGTGGGGATGGATCAGCCCCTGCTCTGCTGCTCCTTGCCAGGGTCTCACCTTTGCAGGGAGGTTGCAGAGCACCAGCCATGCTGTTTGCCCCCAGCCTGCCCATGGCCAGCCTGGGGCTGCTCCCGGGGCTTTTCTGTGCTCAGCATTGGGCTGGCCAAGTGTTGTGGAGAGAGCCTGGCCAAGGAGCCTGGAGCCCCCAGGCCCTGGCCTGAGGCGTCAGTGCTGCCCCAGCAGTGCCCATGGCCTGTCCCTGCTGCAGCCCCAGCACTGCCACCCCCAGGGCTGTGCCCGGCCCCGAGAGCACTCAGGCCCTGCAGCAACACGAGGGCCAGGAGGGCAGCGGGGCAGTGGCACGGGAGCAGCACTGGCAACACCAAGTGCTGCTGCTGCTGGGCACAGCTGCTGTGCCAGCACTGATCTGCCCCCAGATCTACACACAGACATTGCTGCTGCAGCTCCAGAGATGGGAACAAAAGGGGCATCTCTGGAGAAAACTTTGCAGACAGAGAGATTCTTTCGTTTCTTTTGAGTTACCAGGAGCACAGCCCCTCATTTACACAGTCTACGGGTCACAGAAGGGATGGAGAAAAGCAAATTGAAATTTCGGCACAAGCAATGACATTTCTTTGTAGACTTTATTGAAATGCTAAAACAAAGGAAAGAAAAGAACAAACCAACAAGTAAACCAACAAGAAGCAGAGGCAACGTTTATTACAAGCGATATGCAGAAATTGGAAAGCAGTTTAATTTTCCTGAAAACATCCAGTTATCATTCTCCACATTGCCGCCTTGAGCTCCTGGTTTCTCAGGCTGTAGGTGAGGGGATTTAGGGTTGGAGGCACCACTGAGTACAGAACTGACACTGCCAGATCCAGAGATGGGGAGGAGATGGAGGGGGGCTTCACGTAGACAAACACTGCAGTGCTTACAAACAGGGAGACCACAGCCAGGTGAGGGAGGCAGGTGGAAAAGGCTTTGTGCCTTCCCTGCTCAGAGGGGATCCTCAGCACAGCCCTGAAGATCTGCACATAGGAGAAAACAATGAACACAAAACAACCAAATACCAAACAGACACTAAAAGCAATGATCCCAAGTTCCCTGAGGTAGGATTTGGAGCAGGAGAGCTTGAGGATGTGTGGGATTTCACAGAAGAATCCCCCCAGGGCATTGCCCTGGCACAGGGGCAGAGAAAATGTATTGGCTGTGTGCAGCAGTGAATAGAGAAAGCCACTGGCCCAGGCAGCTGCTGCCATGTGGGCACAAGCTCTGCTGCCCAGGAGGGTCCCGTAGTGCAGGGGTTTGCAGATGGACACGTAGCGGTCGTAGCACATGATGGTCAGGAGGGCAAGCTCTGATCCAATAAAGAAGATAAAGAAAAACACCTGAGCAGCACATCCTTCATAGGAGATGTGTCTGGTGTCCCAGAGGGAATTGTGCATGGCTTTGGGGACAGTGGTGCAGACGGAGCCCAGGTCAGTGAGGGCCAGGTTGAGCAGGAAGAAGAACATGGGGGTGTGCAGGTGGTGGCCGCAGGCTACGGCGCTGATGATGAGGCCGTTGGCCAGGAGGGCAGCCAGGGAGATGGCCAGGAAGAGGCAGAAGAGCAGGAGCTGCAGCTGCCACGTGTCTGCCAATGGCAGCAGGAGGAAGTGGCTGATGGAGCTGCTGTTGGACATTTGTTGTATATTGCCATGGCGATCTGTAAGAAAAGTAATAATGGAATAGTTCAGTTTGGAGAGGACTTGAAATATCCCAGCTCAGCTTGGTGGCACTTTCCCCCCACTGCCTGCCCAGGGCTCTGCTGCCTGGAGCTGTCCCTGCCAGCAGCTGTTTCCCTGTGCCCAGGGCTGGGCCCTGCCAGTGCTGCCAGAGCCCAGCCCAGCCCTAGGGGCTCAGCTCTGCCCTGCAGACCCTTCCCAGCACAGGGCACTGCCTAGGGTCGGCTCTGCCTCTGCAGGCTCTGATGGTAAGATCATAGTAACCCTGAGGAGGCTGGAAAAGTGACACTGATGCTGCCTGTGAGGGACCCTGTGCTGATTTCTGTCAATGCCTGTTTATTAATATTCAAGAAAAAGATTTTCTATTTTTCCCACCCTGAAGAGATTAATATCTATATGCAATTTCCATTCTAGGCAACCCAGAGCAGTAAATTACAAAATCTGGATTTTCCCTTATGCAGCCCCTGCCTCACTGTGCTCCCTGTGTAATCTACCTAGAAATATTCTGGAGTTAAATGTTATGCTGGGAGCAGTCCTGAACAATGCAGCATCCTCACCCCATAAGCAGAACACTTTTTTTCCCAAGCCTTACCAGCTGTCTCCTTCCACCCAAACCTTGTCCCCCAGTGCTGGGAGCAGCTCCCAGGGCTGGCTGAGAGCTGTCCCTGGCAGGCAGCAGAGTCCCTGCCCCAGCACAGCGCCCTGGGCTGCAGGACCCTGCTCTGCACCACAGCCCTGGGCACCCCTGGCTGCTCTACACAAGAGATCATCAGAGAATGTACTCACACAGTCTGCAGGCATTGGGATGTTGCAGCTTTAGGAGATCAGTGCAGGAGCTGCAGCTGCATTGTCCTGCAGCCAGAGGCTTCCTGTGTCAAGGGCTGGGAATGATTCTGCCCCAGTCACTTCTGAGCATCTTCCCAGCCCTGACTGATTGAAGCTCTCTGTGCCTCTGTGCTGTGCTTGGGGTGGCTGCAGGCAGTGCCCCAGCCCTATTGGGCTGGGAGAAGAGCTGCTCATCAAGAGAAACGTGTTTTTGAAGCTCTTCTTGGTTGCCAGGATCACCTTCTGTGTAGGGAGCCCAGCCCAGCTCATCAGCACAGACACAGCACAAGGATTTTAATGACACTCTTGGGGTTTGTGCTGAGGCTCTGAACATCAGTCCCTGAGAGAGAGCTGAAGAAACTTCTCAAGAAATTATAGTCAGAACCAAACTCCAAAGTTTCTTGAAGATTTAATGGGTCCCACTGAGGGACACAACTGAGAAAGTGTCCCCAGGTTCCAGTTAGAGCAGGAAATTGGAGGCAGTGATGACAGGTGGGGACAAAGAGAAGCCAAGTCTTGGTGCCCTGGGGCACAGCAGGGTCTGTGCCACCAAGGGCTGGGAGGAGACACCTTGTCCTGAGCCACTGGGGCCTCCTGGCACAGCCCCAGCAAGGCTGGCCACTGTCACCCCTTGTCCTGCCCTCAGCATCCCCCCACATCCCAGTGGCCTCAGGGATCTGCTGGGATGAGTCCCTGGGGAGCCTTGGTCAGGAATGGCCCTGGGGGGCTCCTTCATGCTCCCAGGGACTGCAGGTTTTTCCAAGGACTTTGGGTTTTGCTTTTGCCTTGGAGTCTCTGAGAGCTTTGTGCAATCCTGGCCTCCAATTATCTGCTTTAATGAGTCCCTTGAGAGCCTTTCTCAGTAACAACACTCAATGGGGTTCATTAATCTTTCAAGATACTCAGGGTTAATTTTTTAAGGTACTTGTTGTTTCCCTTTTTACACCAATTATTTTAGTAGTTTATGCAGTGATGCCCCCAATTATCTACTTTAATTAGTCCCGTGAGAGCTTTGTTTTGACATTCAGTGAGACTCATTAATACTTTGAGATACTCAAGGTTTTAAATGTATTTTGGATTTTCCTTTCCTCTCTGAGTCTCTGAGAGGTTTTTGGGCAATCCTGGCCTCCAGTTCTCTCCTCCAAGGAGTCCATGAGGAGCCTGTGTTGGGGATGGACCTCAGTGGGACCCATTAATGCTTTGAGACACTTTGGATTTTTCTTCTGACTTGGACTCCTGGAAAGGTTTGTGCAATCTCCTCTCAGGCCCTGAGGTTCAAGGGCTCAGCACCAAAGGCATCATGGTGCTGATTGGGATCAAGCAATTCCTGAAAAACCATGGCTCTGCCTTGTTTTCCCTCTGGTCTGGTGCCATTCATTAGGAAGATTTTCAAACCCAATTATGGAGAAATATTTCCTAGATATTCTAAGAAATACACATTCCTATTTTGAAGGGTGTATTTCATTGCTTTTCTCTGTAGAGCAGAGGTGATTGCAGCATTCTGTGATTGATATTGATCCAGGGTCTCTCCTCAGGGGGTCTGGCCTGCTCACAGAAGCTGTGCCTTGAGGTCTGAGCCAGTGTGGACAACCTTGCTCCACATTGCCCAACCCCATCCTGTCTGTCCTCACCCACCTGGGACCTGCTTTGCTTGGAGAACTGCCTGCACTCTGGAAAAAAGGGGTTTTCCTGTTTTTTTTAGCAGCAATCTAAAAGTCCTAAGTTTCCCCACTGCAAAAAGACACACTCCTCAGGTGTGTACCCTGCCCAAGGTGCCACCAAGGAGGTTCCCCTTTCCCAAGGTAGAACCCTGCAAAGATTATTTCAGACCTTTGGACTCCCTGGTTTCCTGAGGCCTTGCAGTGTCACAAAGGCTCCTTGCTTCCCTGACACAATGGAGACTTGGGTCCATTAGGTCCCACGGAGTCACAGTGTTCTTCATGAGTTTATGAGGCCTTGATCTGTCGCAATGGACTTTTGGTTCCATGAAGTGCTGTACTCAACAATGAGCTCCTTAGTTCCAAAGTGTCACAACTGACCCTTGGTTCCATGTGGCCCCACAGTGTCACCGTGGACTCCTTGGTTCCACAAGGCCGTGCAGTGTCACAATGGCTCACAGGTTCCATGAGGCCCCACAGTGTCACAGAGGCCCCTTGGTGCCATGAGTTTCCCCAGTGTCACAATGGTTCCTTGGCTCCACGTGGCCCAGGTGTCTCCCAATGGACTTTTGGTTCCAAGGTGTCCCACAGTGTCACAGGGGTTTCCTTGGTTCTGGAGTGTCACAATGGATATTTGGTTCCATGTGCCCCACAGTGTCACAGGGGTCTCCTTCTCCCTGTGGCAACCAGCACCAAACCCCACTGGCAGGCCCAAATGCCTGGGAAGAAGGAGGAGGGGACATTTGGAGTGATGGTTTTTGTCTTCCCAGGGCACAGTGACGTGGGCTGGGGCCCTGCTGTCCTGGAGATGGCTGAACACCGGCCTGCCCATGGCAGGGCTGAGAGACAACAACCTCTGTGCATGGAACTGCAACAGCAGAGAGCTCAGGCTGAAGGCTGGGTTTAAAAGACTGTCACCAGCACAGGAACCATCAATGTGAGTGGAAAGATGTGTGCTCATGTCTTTCCAAATCATGTGGTGGGTGCAGGGATGGGTGTTAAGGGGTTTGAAATGGGTCGTAACATTTCTACTGACTTTGGGCAGCAGGTTTGTTACCGGCCCAGCCAGTTTGGCTCCTGACACAGACAAGGGTGTTCACTGGTTTGTACTGGTTTTTACCTATTTTCCTGGTTTGTCGTGGTCCATACTGTTTTTTTCTTGTACATACTGGTTTGTACTGGTTACTACTGGTTTGCATTACACTGTTGTTTACTGTTTTTTACTGTTTTTTACCACTTCTACTGGCCCATACTGGTCCAGACTGGTTTATACAGGTTTCAGGGTGCTGTTGGAGCTGTCATTCATTGGGCAGTGCCTGGGGGTGAGCCCCAAATCCTACGGGGTGTGGCACCACCAGGGCTGGGTGCTCGGCCATGCTGCAGCGCCCCCTGCTGGCCGGGAGGACCTGGCACTGTGCGAGCACCTTTTGGTGGCCGACCCCTTCAACTATGAGTGGGTTGTACTGGTTTGTACTGGTTTGTGCTGGGATGTGGTCCAGGGGGTACTGGGATGGAGCTGGGGTCACTGGGTTATACTGGGAGAGAATGTGTGAGTGTCCGGGAAGACCTAGTGCTGTGTGTACTGGTTGTACTGGGTTATACTGGTTTGTACTGGGATGAGGTTCTGGGGGGTTACTGGTCTGTACTGGGTTATACTGGGATGCCGTACTGGGAGTGACTGGGTTATACTGGGTTATACTCAGATGAGGTGCTGGGGGTGTTACTGATTTGTACTGGGTTCTACTGGGAAAGGGAACCGGGGTGTGTGAGTGCCCCCTGCTGGCTTGGAGGACCCGCTGGCCAACTGTGAGTTATACTGGTTTATATCTGGATGGGGTGCTGGGGGTGACTGGGTTATACTGGGTTGTACTGGGATGTGCTTCTGGGGGTGACTGGGTTGTAGTGGTTTATACAGGATTATACTGGGATATTCTGGATTTTACTGAATTAAACTGAGGTGTACTACCTCATACTGGAAGGGGGCTTGGGGATACTTGGCACTCCACTGGGAGCAACTTCTGGGGATGCTGGCCTTACTGATTTATACTGGGATGAGGCTTGGGACCTACTGGGAGTGACTTCAGGTTGTGCTGGCCTTACTGGTTTATACTGGGAGCTGCTGCTATGGGCTTAGGGGCTCAGGGGTGGCTCGTAGTATTTACTGGTTTATACTGGTGCCCTCCCAGTATAAACCTGGGAGCCCCAGGACCACACTAGGAGCCCCTAGACTACACTGGGAATGGGTTTGGGTGCATGAGGCCTTAATGGTCTATACTGGGAGCTGCTGCCACAGGCCTCAGGAGCTCGAGAGTGGCTCCAAGTGCTTACTGGTTTATACTGGTGCCTTCCCAGTCCACACCTGGGAACACTGGTAGGCACTTGCAGCCAGGCAGGACCTCAAGGCCGAGATGGCCTTCACCAGGGCCTTGCTGAGCCGCAGCTTCTCCAACTTCTCGGCCTGGCAACACTGCCTGGGGCTGCTGATGCCCACCAGGAACTACAGCAAGGGCACTGCCCCCTGGAAGGCTGAAGGAAGGAGAGGGATTCCCCAAAAAATCTCCAACAATTTTGTGGGATGCCCGAAATTTCCCAGCCCCTCCCTCGTCTGAAGTGGGAGCTGGTGGGTTCTGTTGGGTTGAATGGGTAGACCCGGTGTTCCTAAATCCCCATTGACTTTAATGGGTAGATCTAAACCCCTGTATACCTGGCTGTGCCCACTGAGATATTGGGGTTTCCCCTGGTGTCCCCCTGAGATTTTGGGGTGCCTCCTTTGCCCACCCCAGAGCTGGAGCTGCTGCAGAATACCATCTTCACCATCCCCATGCACAAAGCACCTGGCTGTACCTGCACTGCATCCTCTCCTGAGGTAACTCAGGGCTCCCTCTCACCCCTGATGTCCTCACCTGGAGTTTTGGGGTACCCCTGAATGCTGGGGTGCCCCCTGATAGCTCCACAACTGCCAAGAGTCATCTGTGTCCATGTCGACTGGGAGGACGGTGGCCATGATCTTCTCCTGGCCTGTCAGTGTGAGTCAGGGCACTTGGGTGCCCCAAAAATAACCTGGATATCCCCAAAAATTAGCTGGATACACATGGATACTGCCCAAAATCACCTGGATCCCACTCAAAAAGCACCTGGGTACACCTGGATATCCCCAAAAATCACCCCGGTATCCCCAGAAATCACCTGGATATACCTGGGTACCCCTTGAACACCTGGATCACCAAAAACCCCTGGGACCCTCAAAACGAGTGTCTCAAACATCCTCATTGCTTTGACTTGGTAGACCTGGTGGCCCTAAACTCCATTGCCTTTAAAGGGTAAATCTGCTGTCCCCAAATTTCTATTGATTTCAATGGTTGGACCTGGAGTCCTGTTTATCTCCATTTATCTCTACAAATCCCTCCCAGTGGTCCCACTTTTGCTTCAGTGCTCCCAGTCACCCCAGTGTCCCCCCTCAGCCCTTCCCAGTGCACCCAGTTTAAAGAGTAACTCTTCCCAATCAAGCCCTATCAATGGGTAGACCTGGTGTCCTTCAATCCCCTTTGACTTCAGTGGGCAGAGCTGATGTCCAACATTTTGGTGCTAAAAATCACAATTTTGAGTTCAAAATTCCCAGATTTCAGGCTGAAAATGGACATTTTTGGGCCTACCTGGAGGCACAGCTCCAACATGGACAGCAGGTGAGGGATCAGGGATTTGGGATTGGCCTCCAGGAATTCATCCAGGACTACCACAGCATCAGCACTGCAATCCTGGAGCAGAAATTCCCAGAATTCAGCCCAAGATTTTCCCCAAGTTGACCCAAATTTCCCCATTTTAGGACCAAATTTCAGAAAAATCCCCACTGACATTAATTGATAAACCAGGTGTCCCTAAATCCCTATTGACTTTAATGGGATAGACCTGGTGTCCATAAGTCCCTATTGATTTCATTAGTCATGTCTGATGTCAAGAAAATGTGCATTGGGAGATTGATATTACAAGAGATGGGGCAACTGAGAGACGTTGTCAAAGATGGTTTATGGCCTCATGGTGTCAGTCTCATAGAAGGGTGAGACATTAAAGCTGTTACATCCAACACCATAATATCAGAAGCCTCCTCATTCTTAGTTACAATGCCTTATGTTAGTTTTTAGCCAATCAAATACTTCTGTGAAGTTTGGCAGCATCCTTTTACACCAATCATTAATTGCTTTCCTTCTCATGGCTTTACAGTAATGTGTCATTTTTCAACCAATCCTATAACACTTCACAAACCTACACTGATATATCTTAAACTTCTAATTAACTGTATAACAGGTTCTATTGCTAAGCTTTACAATCTTTTACTATCTTACTTAACATACTGCTTTGCTTACATAATGCATATTTCTGTTTGCTTAAAACATAGTTCTACTTAAACTAAAAACTTATATTCTTGTTTTATATCTATTTTACTTTGAATGCTCAGATTGACCAAGATTTCTCCAAGGTCTTAGGTCAAACCTTGGATCCATCTCAATCTCTGAGCCTGTATGCACAAGGCCCTGAGAGCTCTCCGTGCCTGCATTTCCCACACCACCTGTCATCTCTGCCTCCAATTTCCTGCTCTCACTGGAACCTGGGGACACTTTCTCAGTTGTGTCCCTCAGTGGGACACATGAACAGAATCAGAAAATCTAGAGTTTGATTCTGACTAAATTCTTGAAATTCAAACCAGGGTTCTGCCTTGATTTCCGTCTGGTGCAGTTCATTCAGAAGTTTTTAAACTCAAGTTATGGCAGAAATAAGAAAAAGACCTTCTTACATATTTCTATTCCTATTTCACAGGTGTATTTTATTACTGTTATCTTTAGAGCAGAGGTGATTGCAGCATTCTGTGATTGATATTTGTGAGAAATGGATTTGTAAAAGATTCTCAAAGCCTGACTGAAAGCTCACACAGTCATGTACATCTGGATGCAAACTCTGAGATAAGGTGTGCTGACTCAGAATGGCCCTGGAATAGAGAAGACATTGCTGAGAGACAGATTGAACTAGAAACAAGTTTCAAACAATGGCCTTGCAAAAAGATCAGATATTTTGGAGAATTAGAACATGAAAGATGCATTGTGACAAGAGCACATGGGGTAGAATACTTGGTGATTGATGTTAGAATTATTTCCACCATTGTGTGGCAAAAGCTAATAGGCTGAAAAGCATTTCTAAGGTGTTGTAACCAAGAAAACACTTGGGTTTTGATGGCATAGCATGGAGTTTTATTCTCTTGTGTTTCACCTTTCAAGGAGACTGATAATGGAAAAAAATCTTTTTTAAAAACTGCCTCTCAGTTTCCCCATCTCTGTAGAGCTGGGATTTTCCAGCAGTGCTGAGTCCCTGGACATCAGTCCCTGAGAGGGAGCTGAAGGAAAACTTCTCAAGAACTCAATGACATATTCAAACTCCAAAGTTTCTTGAAATTTTAATGGGTCCCACAGAGGGATATGACTCAGAAAATGCTTCCAAGTTCCAGTTAGAGCAGAACACTGGAGGCAGTGATGACAGGTGGGGACAAACAAGGGAAAGGTGTCTGTGATGCTGAGCAAACCTGGATGTGTGTCAGGAATGCAAAGGGCCAAGGGCTGAGCCCCAGCCCCTGGCAAGGCAGATCCTGTCCCTCCCTCATTGCTCAGGGCTCTTCCCGGGCCACTGGGCTCTGGCCATGTGCAATGCCAAGGGCAGCACCATGGGGCGGCCCCTGCCAGGCTGCTGAGCAGGGACAAGGAGGCAATGAGGCCCCAGCACAGCAAGGCTCACTTGTCCCCTGCTGGCCTCAGGCCCAGGGCCAGCCTGCATGGCCCAAGTGCTGCAGGAGTTGGCTGTGTCAGGGCCTTTCAACTGCTGCCCATCCCTGTGGCCTCTGCAGCCCAGGCTGTCCTACGGTGTCCATGCCCTGCGCCTCTGTCCCTGCAGGCTGTCGTCATCCCCCGGCTGCCCCACCTCGCTGGCCCCTTCCTTTGCTGACAGCTCTGCCTCCTGCCTGCCTCTGCCTGCACACACAGAGCCATGGGCTGCTTCAGACTCCTTCTGGGGGATGTGCTGCACCCCAGCCCTGCCCTGGGAGAGAAATTCCTTTATCCTTTTTTCAACTCTGGACCACCCTAGCTGCACTTGGCATTAATTCTTTCTTTCTGTGACTCTTTTCCTCTATGTCAAAAGGATCCACCATCTCTGAAAATGATCTTCAATCCCTCCCAGGGCTCTCCTCTACTGTCCTCAGTCTCCACTCCACTGAGCACAGAGCTCCTTTGTCCCTATACAGTGGTCAAGTGCTTGAGTCCATGGGCACCTGGACAAGAGGTACGGTTCTTTTCTGTGGGAAGGAAACCACAGAATCCCAAAATTGAAAGATGAAAGGCGTTCACCAGATGCCAAGGTCAGCCAGACCTGTTTGTCTGGGCTGCATTTGTCTGGGAGCAATCATTCAATAAATGGAATTTTTGAGGCCAAATTCTAATTTTTACCATGGACACCTGGAAGAGAAGGATAGTTCTTTTCCATAAGAAGGAAAGCACAGCCCCTGTGTTTCAATGCAGCTGAGAGTGGCCCTCAGGAAGCCAAGGGAAGTTAAACTTGTCAGTCCAGGCAGATTTTGTCTCGGAGCTATAGTTAGATAGAATTTTGGAGATGAATTCCCAGTATTTGCCTTGGATGCCTGGACTGGAAAGATTTTTTTCCATGGGAAGAAAAGCACAGCCCCAAAGTGTTTCAAAGGCAGATGAGAGGTGGCCCCCAAGAGGCCAAGTCCAGGCAAAGCTGTCTGTCCTGGCAAGTTTCATATGGGAACAATCCTTGGATATACAGAATGTTGGAGGAGGGATCCCAGTTTTGGCCATTTGTGCCTGGAAGTGAAGGACAGTTTTGTTCCATGGGAAGGAAAGCACGGAGCCCCATTGCTCCAGGTCCATTGGAGAAGAAGCTCTCACCATGCCCAGGTCATCTGAACCTCTCAGGCAGCCCCCAGGAGCCCATGCCAGCCAGAGCTGTTCCATGTTCCCTTGGTTCCATGGGGCCCTGCTGTGTCACAAAGGCCTCGTGGTTCCTTGGGGCTCAGCAGTGCCACAGTGTCCCCTTGGTTCCATGGAACACCACAGCATCCCTGTGGTCCCCATGGTTCCACAAGCCCTGCAGTGTCACAATGGCCCCTGGCTTCCATGAGCCCACGCAGATTCACAATGGTCTCCATGGGAAGGGAAGCACCAAGTCCCAGTGGTTCAGAGGCAGATGAGACACAAGCACCAGAGACCAAGGCCAGCCACATCTGTCTGTCCTGGCAGGTTTGTCTGGGAGTAGCACTTGGATACAGAGAATTTTGAATGTGGAATGCCAACTTTGGCCATTTGTGCCTGGACAAGCAGGACAAGTCTTTTCCATAAAAAGGAAAGCATGGAGCCCCAGTGTTTGGAAGGCAGGTGAGAGCTGGCCCTCAGGAGGTAGAGCCAGCCAGTCTTGAGGGGAATGGCAGCTTTTGTCTGGGAGCAATCCTTGGATATACGGAATTTGGGAGGAGGAATCCCAATTTTGGCCATGGACACCATGTCAAGATGGATGGGTTTTTCCATATGAAAGAAAAGCAGGAAGTCCAAGTGTTTTGGAAGATGAGAGGTGGCCACCATAAGCGAGGGCAGCCAGACATCTCTCATAGCATCTTGTGTCTTGGAACAATCCTTGGATATACAGAATTTTGGAGATGGAGTCTTAATATTGGCCATGGGCATCTGGACATAAAATATGTTTAATTCCATAGGAAGAAAAGCACAAAGGCTCAGCGTTTTGAAGGTAAATGAGATCTGGTCCCTGGGATGTCAAGCCAGGCAAATCTATCTTTCCTGGCAGGTTTCATCTGAGTACAGTCCTTGGATATATGGAATTTTGGAGGCCAAATCCCAGTTCTGGCCATGGTACCTGGAGGAGGACAGCTCTGTTCTATAGGAAGGAAAGCACAGAGCCCCAGAGCTCCACAGGCAGAGGAGAAGCAGCCCCAGCCGTGCCAAGGTCAGCTGAACCTCTCAGGCAGCCCCTGGGAGGCCAGGCCAGCCAGAGCTGTTCCATGTTCCCTTGGTTCCATGGGGCCCCTCAGAGTCACAAAGGTAACACTTTTGAAACCTGCCATTGACTAGTTCCTAATGCCAGTAAAGATGACTGTAGGGGTTGTTTTAACTTTGTCAAATCACTTGTTGCAGTGCCCAACTTATTCATTAATATTTCTGAATCGATTCCATTTAAGACTCTCAATCCTGCTCCTCATATTCCAGTTAAATCTCTTCACATTCTGCCCCTGAATTGTACTTGCTTTTGTAACCATGTTGCCCAGCCCTCAAAGGATGTCTTTAGGAAAGAGGAGCAGGCTGGCTGAATTTCAGAGATATCAGTTTGCATTAGTCATTCAACACGCTTGAGAGACCACTCAGGGTTAAATAACAGTGGTTGTTGGCCCATGTTCCTTATTACATAGGGGCCAACTTCATAAATTTTAGGTTCAATCTTAGGTGGTGTGGTCTGGGCTTGGGTACTAACAGAGGTTACAGTAGATTCAATTGTTGTAATAGGTATGGCCTTTAATTTAAATTTAAATGAGAGCCCAGTAGTGTCATGGCTCCAAAGGCCACATCCACAGTCTGTACTAATCCACAATTATACCAACAATCTAATTTACTTAGACCATTGCAAATCTCCAGGTGCTTGTCTGTGGGAGAAGTTGAAACACTAATTTGAATTGTGTTCTCATGCTGAGTCCCACTAATCATTCAGGACCCTATTCTGATTGCTTCTCCTATAGTCTCTTGAAGGGACCACGACCTTTGTTATTGCCATTCCTGCTTTTCATATACCCGGTTTTTGTGCATGACCACATTTGATAGGTTTAAATATTTTATATCAGAACACTTTCCCATGGATCCAGTGTACTGAATGAAAGCTTGGGACCAAGGCCATTCAGCATTTTTCTGGCTAGAGGTTCTTTCCAATTCTTGGATTACACTTATGACTACAAGCAAAACAAACAAAACTCTTCTATTGACTAGATTTCTGCAAGCTAAATTACTGAATATTCCCAACCACAATGTACTCATTTTGCTCAAGTAAATTTTAATTTCATTTCATTGTCACCCAGTGTTACTTTCCAAGGGGCTTCTGGAGCCTTTTTCACTCAAAAATGGTCAATCCAGGCACTCTGCTCCTTGATCATAACTGCAATGAAGGTGGTGAGAAGCACCTGAATGGTCCTTCCCACTGTGGCTACAAAGTTTTTCTGTAAGAGACTTAACATATACATAATCTCCAGGCTGTATGTCATGCACTGATCCATCCAGCCCTCTGCCCCGAGTTCCAGACACATTTTTCTCAATTTCTCTGAGTTGCCTTAAGTAAGGCTATTGTATAGGCAGGCAGCCTCTATTCCCCCACTTGGGTAGACAATCCCTTTTGCACTCCTATGGTCTCCCATAAAACATTTCAAAGGAACTTAGATTTTCTTTGGCTCTAGTCTTGGTTTGGATCCACAGTAATGCCAGTGGGAGAGATTGAGGCCAGGGTAAATGAGCTTCTTGTCCTAGCTTAATTAAATGATCTATTTTTTCAACTTGGCCACTTGACTGGGGATGATATGGAGTATGGAGCTCCCAGTCTATGCCCAAGTGATGAATGATTTGTTCTATTATTTTTGAAATAAAATGTGGGCCTCCATCTGAAGATATTGTGGCTGGAACTCTGAAGCGTGGGATTATCTCTTGTAACAATACCCTGCTTACCTCTCAGGCTTTGGCAGTTCTGGTGGGAAAAGCCTCTGGCCAACCTGAAAAGGTGTCTGTTAACACCAGCAAATATCGATATCCCCCTTTTCCTGGGAGTTCTGAAAAGTCAGTTTGCTGCTGTTGCCCAAGACCATGGCCTTTTCCAATTTGACCAAGTTTTGGGTTGGGGATATTCTTGGGTTTGGTCTGGAGCCAAATGTCAGACTGCTGGGCTACCTGAACGATAATAGAGTATAAATTTCTGGCAGTAATCTTTTCAATTAGATAGCTATACAGGACATCTGTTCCCTGGTGTGTTTTCTGGTGCTCTTCCCTTACTAATGACCATAACAGGTGGGAAGGGATGACCATTGTCCCTTCTGCAGTAACAGCCCATCCCTCTTGGTTATACGTTCCTCCTTGATCCTTAATTACTTTTCTATCCCTTCTGGTATATACTGGCTTACCTTCAAGGGAGAACAGTCCATCTGGAATTAAAGCTCCCTCAATCATCATCTCACCTTTTGCTGCTTCTTTTGCCTCTCTGTCTGCCAGCTCATTTCCTTCCTCCAGTTCTGAGCTCACATTCTGCTGTTCCTTAATGTCCATAATTGCTACCTGCTCAGGTAGCTGAACTGCTTTCAGTAGCTGCAATATTTCCTGTGCATGTTTGATGTTTTTCCCTTGTGAGTTTAACAGTCCCCTTTCTTTCCAGATGGCTCCATGTGTTTGTACAACCCCAAATGCATATCTTGAGTCTCTATAAATATTTATTTTCTTTCCTTTCATGATCTCTAAGGTGTGGGTTATAGCAATTATCTCAACTTTTTGTGCAGAGGTATCTACTGGAAGGCTCCAGGTTCTGTTCCCTCTTTGCAGGTGGTAACTGCATACCCACCATGTCACTTTCCACTGACAACGTAGCTGCTTCCATCAGAGAACCAGGTTTGGGTGTCATCCAAAGGGGTGTCCTTCAGATATGGGTGGCTGGAGTAGGAGGCTTTGATAATCTCCAGGCAGTCATGGTGTAAAAAAATCACTTTTCTTGATTTCCACTAAGAAAAGAAGCTGGGTTGATAATGTTAGTCACAATTATCTCTACATTGTCTTGTTCTACCATGATGGCTTGGTATTTCAGGAACCTCTGTGGGGAGAGCCAGTGCCTGCCTTTTACTTCCAGGACTGCAGACACTGTGTGAGACACCAATACAGTCATTGTCTGGCCCAGGGTGAATTTGTGTGCCTTTTGAATATTCAGCACCACTGCTGCAAGGGCTCTGAGGCATCCCGGCCATCCCTTGGCTGTTGTGTCCGGTTGTTTGGAGAAGCAAGCAACTGCTCTCTGGTATGGACCCAGGTCCTGGGCCAGTATCCCCAGGGCAATTCCCTGCTTCTCATGGGAAAACAGAAAGAATGGTTTACTCACATCTGGGAGTCTGAGAGCCAGAGCTGACATTCGAGCATTCTTCAGCTGGTGAAAGGCCCGAGTGGCCTCTTTTGTCCCCTGGAGTTCTCTGTTCCCATTTGTAATCAGCACGTACAGGGGTTTCATAAGTACACCATAATTATAAATCCATAATTGGCACCGCCCTGTCATTCCTAAGAATGTTTGCAGTTCCTTCACTGTTTGAGGCTTTGGGGTTTTGCAGATCTCTTCCTTGCAATCTTACCCTACAGTCTGATGTCCCACACTAATTTCATAACCCAGATAAATTACCTTTTGCTTCATTACCTGGGCCTTTTTCTTTGATACCCTGTATCCCTCAAGTCCTAGAAAGTTTAGGAGGGTTAGTGTGCAGGCTGCACATGCCTCATTCATCCGGGTGGCTATGAGGAGATCATTCCATGTACTGCAGTAGCTTTCCTTCTTCTGGGGGAGCCTCCCAGAATTCCAGATCTTTGGCAAGTTGTTCTCCAAACAGAGTAGGAGAGTTTTAAATCCCTGAGGCAACACCATCCGTGTGAGCTGGTTTTCCCATTCAAATGCAAATATTTTCTGGCTGTCTTCATGGAGATGGAGGCAAAAGGAGGCATCTTTCAAGTCTAAAATGGTAAACCAAGTTAGCTCTGGTGTTAGGCACGTTCGCAAAGTGTATGGGTTTGTTACCACAGGATAGAGATCTTCAGTTATTTTGTTAACAACCCTTAGATCCTGTAGTATCTGATCTGACCCATCAGGTTTTTGGACGAGTAAAAAAGGAGTGTTAAACTCAGATGGACACTCTTTTAATAACCCTGTTTGCGAAAGGTTTTCGACTATTGGAATAATTCCCTCCCTGTTTTCCCTTTTCAAAGAGTAGTGTTTAATTCTAACTGGTTGTTTTCCTTCCTTCAGTTTAATTACTATAAGAGATGCATTTTTTGCCCGTCCTGGTACAATAGAAGCCCACACTCCAGGAAACACTTGACTCATTATTTCTTCACTAACTTCTCCCTCCATTTGAATGGCTGTTAACATTAAACTTAATGCCTCTATGTGCTGTTCATCATTTACTTCCAGAATAAATTCCCCATTTTTAACTTTAATGATTATTTGTAATTGTTCTAGCAAGTTTCTCCCCAAAAGATGTCTCGGGGAACTAGGCAGGTATAGAGATTTATGAATACCCCATTGCTTTCCAAGCCTATACTTTTGTTTGTAAAAATATGCTTTTTCAGGTTGGCCAGTTGCTCCTATTACTGTAACATAGTCCTTCCCCACAGGTGCCAGTGTTTTATTCAGAGCTGAATATGTTTCCCCAGAGTCAACCAGGAATTCCACCTCTTTCTCTTTTTCCCCCCAGCTTCAATTTTATCACCAGTGGATCTTCTGGGGTGAGGTCTACTGGTCCTCCTCAGTCTTCTGTCACATGTCCAATCACTTTTCCCTTTTCCTGGTCTCCCTTTTCCTGAAGGCCAACCCATCTTTGTTCTGGGCTTTGATTTTTCCAGTGACCACAATTCTTACAGATCACACACTGGTCTCTGCCCAACCAGGATGGGCCTTGTCTAGGTGGTCCCTGTCCGTGTCTTCCTCTCTCCCCCTTGCTTATGACAGCTACAAACTTCCTTCTTCCTTCTTCCCAGTTACTAAAGATGTTCCACACCTCATTCACCAGAGTCTCTAAGTTCCTCCAATCCACCCCCCGTATCTTTTGAAGTTTCCATCTTATGTCACCCGTAGGTTGCCCCAGGAATAAACTGACTGGCTGCTGTGTCCCCATGTCAGACCCAGGCTCCAGTGGTGTGTGGCAGCCATTGCATCCCTTCATCGATCGAGGAATTCAGATGGTGGCTCAGAGGGCCCCTGCTTAATTTCATACAATGCTGACCATTTTGTAGTTCTGGGAATGGCTTTTTCCATTCCCTTTGCAATCCACTGCTGATAGCTTTCCAACTTTCTCAATTCTGCTGATCTGTTTGAGTCCCACTGTGGATTTTGGAGTGGGAAATAATCTTTCACATCCAATTGTTGGATTTCATAATAATCTTCTGCCAGATCCCCTGCCATTTTTACAATTAATTGTTTCTCTGTCTCAGTCAGTGCATCCAATAATAATTGCATATTGTTCCAATCTGGATTATGTTGTTTTATTATAAATCTCAGACATTTAGCCGTGTTAACTGGATCACTGTGGTAATTGTTAGCAACCTTTTCCCATGCCTCCAAGTCGATTGTGGAGAAGGGAACTTTAACCAATACCATTCCTCCCTCTGCCTCTCACAGAGGTGCCTGTAATATGTGTGCCTGTTAGCTGAGTTGTGATTGTTTTCTTTAAAGAGCCAAGCAGCTAATAGTTGCTATAAAGTTGTTTATTGCAAAGGCACATCAGTCTCAAAAGGCAAAGAGTCACAAGCGGTCAAGTCCATGCTAAAGTTTTGGTATAGAGTCCTAAATAGGTAAAGTCCCAATCAGAAGCAGAAGCTGCTCCCAAAGGTCCTGAAGGGCCGATGTTGCTGGGGCAGTGTCACGATCCTCTATTAATGCAGAGCAGGGGTCGTGATGGTTCTTTTGATCTCAAAGGTGCAAACAGGCAAAATGCAGGGGACAAAATCAGTTTATTCAACACCAGAAAATCAGTTTAATCAACAACAGCAATGCATTTCATCAAATGCCAACAATTCAGTTACGGTAAAGGGGAGAGGTATAGGATAGGGAAAGGGGAAGGAAAGGAAGGGATGGGAGAATAGCTACCAACAGACGAGACGGGCGTCCTCGCGGGTCATCCGATAGACGAGTCCTCGTCCGTGGGGAGATCTCAGGGGTCTTCATCAGTGGAGAGATCTCAAAGGGTCTTTCCCAGAGGGTCGCTCTTTTATAGTCCTTCTCCAAAGCGAGTGGCCTCTGGCCAAAAGGTGGGAAGATTTATGGACCATTGTGTGGTGCTGCAGGAGACAGGTACGGACAAGCAGTCCTCAGTCGATGCAACACAGTCTCTGGTTGGTGCCACGACAGCACAGTCCAGTGAACACAATACACCAGCACACAGTCATGAGCATCCACCTTGGCCCGGCCAGTAAACCATTGTTCGGAGTCAGCCTGGGTGGGGTCCTCGAGGTCTCCTTGCGATGGTCGGGAGGCAAAGTCGAGGGGAACTTCGGACCTACCCTTACAGGCAGCTCCTGTCTTCTTTGGGTGATAATGATGGCAGTGAGGAGAGAAGTGAGAGGGCAGGAACAAAATCAAAAGGCAAGAAGCAAAATGTGAGTCTCTCCCCAGTCCATAGATTCTTATATCCAAACTTCCCAACAGGAAAGACATGAACTCGAACCTAGTTCTAGTTTCTTAGCACACCAGCTATGTATAAACTACATATATGTTCTATCTTGTTCTAGCTAAAAAAATGTAAGCAATATTCTTAGTATAGTTTTATTATGTCTAAAGCTATGTTCCTGGAGCCTCCACAGAAACACTAGTATCTAAGGCTATATTTTTCAACCCTCACTAGAACTCATGCTTCTACACTGGTCTCTGAGATCTTTACTACCTAAAAGCACTTAAAACTTATTCTTACTTTCTTCCTTATTCTAAAACTTAAACTTACACCTCTACTTTATGTGTGAGTGGCTTAATATATTTGAATCCATCCAAAGGTTTTAATTCAATCCCTGCACTCTGATTTCTCTCTGAAGAATTCAGAGAGACTCTTGACTTACAGACTCCAACATCTGTTGTCTAGTCTGGTGTGTGATCAGAGGGGGGTCAGCATCCTCTGAGTCTGCATCCTCATCCCTTTCCTGTTTTACATGGGGAGACCTGAGCAAATCGTCTGCCAGATCTTGTTCCTGGGCCACAGGCTGGTAAACCTTATCAAATTTTGTGCATCTTTGCCCTATGCTACACACTGAACAACACCACTTGAGCTTTCCTCTCTTATTCTCTTTCTATAAGGCCAATACCAGAGGGTCAGATGGAGCCCTGAGCCCACAATCCCTCTGCCATTCGAGGTGATTTTGAAGGGAGAAAAACATATCCACATATGATACCTCTGTCCACTTCCCTTCCCTCCCAGAAATAGCATGAGCTGTAATAGATGTTATAATCCAAAGTTCCACTGGGTGGCCACTTCGCTCCATTGTCCAATTTAAAAAGGCCACCAGTTCTTGCAAAATCTAACAAGATCTCTCTTGGTTTCCATGCCCCATGTCCAGCAGCATCTTTCAATGTGCAATAACACAGCCTAGTGGCCTGGCCTTAGGGATCTCTTTACTTTGTCCAGTTCCCATTATCTTCTCCTTCTTGTCCTGTGCTGTTTCCATCCAAACTTTTCCTCGCACAATTTCACTGTTCTTTCTCAGTTTTCTTCCCACACACAATCCCAATTTGCAGGTATCGAATGTGACTTTCCAAGCACTAATTTCAGAATTTTAGGTTCAACATCGATTTGATTAGGAAAATTTTTCAATTCACATTTGGGGCATATGCCCTGCTGGTTATTAGAGCAACAATACCAACGTCTTTCACAATCTCTACACTGTAATAAACTCCATGCCAGATGCCTTGATCCTCTGACTGCTCTAAATCTCCCACAAAGACAAATTATCCTGTTCACTCCCTCTGGAATACTCAGAGTCCTTACTGCAGGTTGTTCCCAGTCCAAGGTTACCAATCACCCTCCAGAGGTTTCCTATATCCCTCCTGTTCATTCCCTCTTTCTATCCAATGACTTATTGGATCAATAAATTCCCAGGGATCAAGTCCAAACCACTGCTGAGGAGAAACTCCTTCAATTTGTCTATCCATGATTAAAACAAACACTAACCACTCTGTGTTCAAGCACAACACTCCTCCCTTCTCACTTGCACTTGCCTCACACTGACCCTGCTCCTTCGCTTTTCTCCGGCCGCCTCAGTCGCCCAGGCTGGAAATGCAGATAGAGCTCCACACTCGCTCATTCACTCACTGACACACTCAACGACTCAACGTGTCCAGACCTGGCAGTCACACAAAACAGCAGCGAAAACAAGGGTTCATTCGACCCACCCCAGAGTCACTAGCGGGCTGCTCTATCAGCTCAGTGAGACCCCTCCATCAGTGGCGTTATCAGCTGGGGATCGACCCCTCTCCCTCTGTCTCTGGGCCCCTTGGCCAGCAGCTTGCAAGCCCCCAGGGACTGTGCTGAGTGTCAGACGTCTCTGTACGACTCACCAGCAGTCCTGTTATAGATATTTATTACAGACCGTTTTATCCACACTGCCAGCAGGTCGTTGTCTGTCCCCGTGTTGAGTGAGCCGAGGTTGGGGATCCCTCCAGGAAAATATCCCGGGGCGCCCCTCAGGGTGTCTGCCCTGGTGGTGCTCCCTCAGCCACACAGATCTCCTGGCTGGCTCACCAATTATGAAGCACAGAACAACTCCATAACTCATAAAAGTTGCAAAGTAGGTATGAATAATTTATTCAGGGCTGAGGTGCATGGGGGATAGCTCCTCCAAAAACATGCACACCTTTGGTGACCTGTGCCTCTCTTTTTATTCTCTACAAGTTAGTATTGCACAATGCACCTAATACATATTCATTTCCTAACTCTACCTGTTCTCACTTGGTATTAAAATTAACTCCATGCCTCTTTGTGACTGTGCACTGCTCCTTGTTGATCGCTCTGGTGGTCGTCTGGGGGTCCTTGGGATGAAGTGAACAGTCTTCTTCTCAGTTGAACTTCTCACCTTGCCTTCTTTGCACATGTGTATTAGCTTTTGCTCTCCTTCCAGACCTTGATACCAGTTTTCACTTGCTCAGGGGTCTGCAGAAACCCCCTTATATGGAAGAGGCCTAGTTCTTCCACCCTGTTTATGCATTCTTGTTCCATCTTATCTTGTAGCCTTGCTCTGTTCTCCTGTTCTTGCAAAGACAACGAACATTAAGCATTCATAGAATCATGTCACCTCCCTTCTACTTAAATCATCCTCCTGTATTTTTACTCTTAACACTTTAATTTTAATTTTAATTTCCCTCTGTTTCATCATGAGGTCCCCACAGTGTTCCAGTGACCTCCATTGAAGGAAAGAACCAAGCCCCAGTGGTGCAGGGGCAGTCACCAGAGCACAAGGCCAGCCAGACTTGACAGTATTGGCAGATTTTGCCTGAGAGCAACCCTTGGATCTACAGTATTTTAGAGCTGGAATCCCAATTTCAAACATGGACACATGGAGGAGATGGATGGTTCTTTTCAATAGGAAGGAAAGCAGGAAACACCAGTGTTTCAGGGGCAGAAGAAAGGCAGACAGCAGAGGCCAAGGCCAGCCAGACCTCTCTGTCCTGGCAGATTTTGTCTGAAAGCAACTCTTGGATATAGGGAATTTCAGAGGTGGAATCCCAATTTTGGCCATTTCTGTGTAGATTAGAAGGATGGTTCTTTTCCATTGGAAGGAAAGCACAGAGCCCCAGTGTTTCAAAGGCAGATGAGAGGTGGCTTCTGGGAGGCAAAGCCAGCCAGACCTGTTTGTCCTGGCAGCTTTTGTCATGGACCAATCCTTGAATATATGGAATTTGGGAGGAGGAATCTCAGTTTTGACCACAGACACCTTGAGACGGACAGTTCTTTTCCCCTGGAAGAAAAGCCTGGAGCCCCAGTGTTTGCAAAGCAGGGGAGAGGCAGCCCCCAAGAGGCCAATGGCAGCCTGACCTGCCTGTGCTGGCACCTTCCAGTTAACATGCCTTGGTTCCATGAGGCCCTGCAGGGTCACAATGTTCCCCTTGCTTCTGTAGTGGCACAATGGCCCAATGACACCATGAGGTCCTGCAATGTCACAATGGCTTCATGCTTCCACAATGCCCTGATGTGTCACAATGGCCCCTCGGCTCCACGTGCTCTCACTGTGTCACAATGGCTCCTCCATGACACTTTGAGCTTCACAAGGTCACCATGAACCCTTGGTCCTTGGGGCCCTTGAGTTTCATAAAGCTCTTCTTGACTCTATGAGGCACAAAAGTGTCAGAATGAATCCATGAGGTTCCAAAGTGTCTCCATGGTGTCCTTGGATCTGCATTGTCACAACTGATCCATGGTTCCATGAGGTTCTGCAGTGTCACCATGGTCACTGTCAGAGGCTGGATGAGATCAATGTCCCAGACACCTGGGGATGAGCTGTCAATCAGTCACACACTGGGGTGGTGCTGACCCAGGCTCTGATTGCCCCAGCAATCACAAGTCCCACCTGGGGGAGGCCCATGAAGGCCCAGGGGCTTAAAACACGGAGCAGGTGCTCAGCCCATGGTCCATACCCTGCCTTCTCCTGGGGTCTGTGTCTCACCCACACTGGAACCCTAGGAGCTGGGAGCCATGTGTGTGTCTTTCTAGAGCTTCTGTTTTTCTGTGTCTCTTTCCTCTCCTTCTAATGCTCTTTATACAGAACAGTTTTGGGCACCTCAACAATCTAAGTGTTTAGAGGTTTATAGATTAAATGGGCAAAGTTAATGACGTTCCTGCTATGATAAGTGTTTTATGTTGACTAGGATGTTTTATTAAATTCTTTTCCAAAGTTCCTTGATTTTCTATACTTTGCCAGTAAAATTTTATGTCATTTTGACCTCTAGAAAATATCTGTCTGGGATTCTCCTGTGCAACATACTTGAGTAAAGGAACCTTTGGTCACCCCCAGCATTTCAGTGTTCTGGGGTGTTACAGCCCTGCAGGCTCAGCATGGCCTCTTGTTTCCATCAGGCCCTGCTGTGTCACACTGGCCCTTGGTTCCATGAGCATCTGGAGTGTCACACAGCTTGATGACATTTGTCCTTGCTGCCCCTGCCATCCCACTGCCCCAGCAACAGCCCTGAGCCACCTGTGAGGGACAGGCCCTGCTGGGCCAGGCCTGGGCTCAGCCCTTGGCCTTTCTGCTTCCTCCAACCAGCCCAGGCCTTGCTCAGCATTGCAGTTCCCTGCTCACAGCCTCGGGCTCCTGCAATCCTGCCCTCAAGGATCTGCTCTCACCAGTCCCTGGGGAGCCTTTGGCACTCCCTGCCCTCAGTGGGGCCACTGATGCTCCAAGGGACTTGGAGTTTTGCTTCTGACTCCTGGAGCAGCTTCTTCAACCTTCTCTCAGTGCCTGAGCATCCTGGACTCAGCCCCAATTCACCACAGGGTTCATTAAAATACAGAAAGCCCTCAATGGCTCTTAGTCTTCTTCTAATTGTCTTCAAGTCTCCAGGCCTTGTGCAGCTCATTGGAAAAAATATTGGAGTTCTGTTAAGGAAGAAAATTTCAAAGTGCACCTCATGACTTTTTCTTTTATGTTTTAATCAAGCATATTTCTATATTGGAGTTCAGTGAAGAGCTGATAGAAGCATCCCCCAAATGATCTTGATGCTGAATGTCTCCTTAGGAGGTATGGGCCCACAGAAGAATGAGCCCTTTGCAGGCTGACCCTGTTTGGACAACCTGCTCCTCACCCCAGCCTCACCATGTCTGACATGGCCCACCTGGGACTGACATCCCTGTGCCCTGCAGCAGAACCTTGTCCCCTGAGCTCTGCAGATGGGTGTCCCAGCCCATTTCACCATGTCCCACCTCCTCTCCTCAGGGCTCTGCCTGCACACAGGCCCAGGAGTAGTTTTCCTGTTTGTGAGGACAGAATGGAAAAGCCTGAGCAGGTTTCCTGAACAACAAACCCCACTGAGGAACCACATGCTCAGTCCAGGCTGCCTGGAATGATGTCACATTTCTACAAGGGCCAGTGTGAGCAACAATGATCTTTGTAAGCAGAATTCTTGGAGTCTTCCAGCTGAATTCTCTGTCCTTGTCCTTTCCCTGCATCTCTGTTGCAGATGGAAGCTGCTGGTGCCTTTCTCAGCTGTGACCTGTCTTTTGAATGCAGACAGATGTTCCCAGGTGTGTTAAGCAGGTGCTGCTCAATGTTTATGCAAAGCTTTGGTGTGCTCATGGAACCAAGGGGACCCTTGTGACACAGCTGGGGCTGATGGAACCAAGGAGACAATTGTGACAGTTGAGAGCCTCACAGAAACAAGGCTCCATTGTGACACTGAAGGCAATTACGGAATCCACATCACTGTGACACAGCCGGGCCACATGGAACCAGTGGTCCCTTATGACAATGGAGATCCAAGGAGACCATGGTGACACTATGGGACCGCATGGATCCAAGGGGCCACTGTGACACTGAAGAACTTCATGGAAGCCAGGGTCCAGTGTGACACAGCAGTGCCTGATTGGAAGAAAAGGAACCACTGTTGACAGCCCAGAAACTCCTGGAACCAAGGGGCTGTGGTGACACAGCAGGGCCACATGGAACCAAGGAGACCTGTGATATTTAAGAGCCTTATGGAGCCAAGGGTCCACTATGACACTGCACAAACAAGGAGACCATGGTGACACCTTGGAAGCTCATGGAACCAAGCAGCCATTGTGACACTCCAGGGCCTTGTTGAACAAGGGAAACCATTGTGACACTCCAGAACCCCATGGCACTAAAGGTTTACTGTGACACAGCAGGGTCCCATGGAACCAGTTGTCCATTGTGACAATGCGGATCCCAGGAGACCGTGGTGAGACTATGGAAGCTCATGGAACCGTGGGTTCATTGTGACACTCCAAGGCCTTGTGGAACCAAGGGTCTGTCATTAAACTGTGTGGCGTCATGGAGCCATGAGCCATTGTGACACAGCATGGCCACATGGAGCCAAGGGGCCATTGTGACACTGTGGATCCAAGGAGACCATTGTGACTGAGGAACCTCATGGAACCACGAGTCCATTGTTACACTGTGGGGCCCTGTGGAAGCAAGGGGACCACAGTGACATTGCAGGGCCTCATGGAACAATGGAGACTATTCTGACACTTTGGGACCCACTGGAACCAAGGGGCCATTACAGCATGGCAGGGCCTCATGGAATCAAGGGCACTACAGTGACACTGTGGGTCTGCATGGGATGAAGGGTCCATTCTGACACTGTAGAACCAAGGAGACCATTGTGACACTATGGGGCACCATGGAAACAAAGGTCCATTGTCAGCACGGCCTCATGAAACCATGGAGTCCATTTTGACACTTTGAGGCCTTGTGAAACCAAAGGGCCATTGTGGCACTTCAGAGCCTTGTGGAGCCAAGGGGACCATAGTGACACTGTGGGGCTCAGTAAAACCAATGGTCTGTTGTGACACTGTGGGATGTCATGGAATCAATGGTCTGTTTTGACACTGCAGGGCCTTATGGAATCATGGAGATTATTGTGACACTACAGGTGATGCCTTGGAGCGGCTACCTAGAACAGAGACCAGACAAGGTAAAGAGAATAAAGTGGGTATTTATTAAAGGCCTTCAATAGAGTCACCTTGGGCAGTCAAAAGCCTCCCAGGGCTACACTCAAGATGGACTGTGATAATGAGTTTTTCAGAAAGATTTAATTTTGGTCTGTTTGCGTATCAGAGGTTAATCCTCCAATAACAACTTCAAGTAATGAAGCCACATTACCTCAGTTTTCTCACCCTTGAATTCACTTTTGTTTATACTTTTCAGAGCCTGAGGCTGTAGGGTGTCCTTGAGTTTCAGGCCTAGATGAATTGTTTTGTTTGACCAAAATGTGAATACAGTTAACTAACATTTTGTATGAAGTTTAGAGTTATGCACTAATGCAGTACTGAATTTGAAAAATATTAAGGGTAAAATCTTAAGGCAGCACAGGACTCACTGAACCAAGGGGCCACTGTGACACTTTGCAGCTCCGTTGAACCAAGGAGTCCATTGTGACACTACAAGGCCTCATGGAAGCAAGGAACCATTGTGACACTATGGGGTCTTGTGGGGCCTAGGGGTGATTGTGTCACTGTGTGGCACCATTGAACCAAGCAGTGCATTGTGACACTACAGGGTCCCATGGAACTAAGGATTCACGGAACAGTGCAGGACCCCATGGAAACAAAGGTCCATTGTGACATTGTGGGACTTTATGGAATCCTGGAGGCCATGATGACACTTTGAGGCCTCGTTGAATCAAGGGGCTCTGCAGGGCCTCATGGAACCAAGGAGACCCTTCTGCCATTGTGAGTCCCCATGGAACCAAGGGTCCATTGGGATACTGTGGCACTAAGGAGACCCCTGTGACACTGCAAGGGCTCATGGAAACAAGGGAACAAGGACCAAGTCTGATTGGCTTGGCCTGACTGATCCAACTGCCCTTGGCATGTTGAGGGTCTCTTCTAATGTGCCCCTGAAACCCTGGGCTTTTCGTTCAAATGGAAAAGAACTGTCCTTCTCATCCAGGAACCCATTGCCAAAATGAGATTTCCCTCTACAAAATTATCAATATCCGTGATTGCTCCCAAACAAAAGCTGCCATTTTCAATATTCTGGCTGCCCTTGGCTTCCTTAGGGCTGGGTCTCCCCTGTCTTCAAACATTGGGGCTCCATGCTCTCCTTCCGATGGAAAAAAACCATCCCTCCTGTACAGGTACCCATGGCGAAAATTGGTGCTTTTCCTCCAGAATTCCTATCCGCAAGGGTTTCTGCCAGACAAAAGCTACCAGGACAGACAGGTCTGGCTGGCCTCGGCCTCTGGTGGCTGCAGTTCATGAGACTATGAAACACGGGAGATTCATGGATTCCTTCCTGTGGAGACCATGGTGAAACTGTGGGGGCCCATGGAACCATGGAGACCATTGTGACACTGTGGGGACACCATGGATCCAAGGGACCATTGTGACACTTTGGGGCCTTCTGAAATGAAAGAGCCATTGTGACACTGTGGCAACCCTGTGGAACCACGGACATTGTTGTGGCACTGCTGGGCTGTATGGAAGCAAGGGACCATTTTAACATTGTGGGATCTCATGGAACCAAGGACATCACTGTGGCACTGCAGGGCTGCATGGTGCCAAGGGGCCGGTGTAAAGCAGCAGGGCTTTGTGGAACCAAGAGGCCATTGTTGCATTCCAGGGCCTGGTGCAGCCAAAGGGCCGTTGGGATCCTGCAGGGCACCGTGGATCCATGGAGACCATTGTGGCATTGCAAGGCCCCATGGAATCATGGAGACCATTGTGACACTGTGGGGAACCAAAGGGCCATTGTGACACTGCAGGGCCCCTTGGCAGCAAGTGGCCATTGTGACACTGCAGAAACAAGGAGAACATTGTGACACTCTGAAGCCCCATTGAAACAAGGCGAGAGCCCAGGAGATAAAACCCACTCGTGTCAGCTGAGCTGTGTGACTCTGCAGGGCCAGGACACGTTCCAGCAGGTGTGTGCTGCTTTGCCAGTCCCCTGGCAGGGATCACAGACAGGCAGGTGCAGCACTGAGGAGCTTGGTCTGTGGCCTTGGTGGCATGGCCAGTGTGAGAAGCTGCTCCAGGGCTTTGAGCATCCCTCCAGCCACTTCCATCAGCCCCTTCCAGACCTGGGCTCTCACCCCACTTTCTTGGTCTATTTGTTCTGTGCTTATCTCCTCCCTCCTGCCCATTTCAGCACTGCTCTGGGGGCAGCATCAGCCTTGCCCGGGCTCCCTCCTCACCCAGCCCTTGGCAGACCCCAGAGCAGGGCTCTCTGTGACCCCTGGCACGGGATGTGGGTGCTGGGACTGGACACTGAGGTGTGGAGTGGACACTCTGGTGGGGAACATTTGCCCACCCAAAACACTCCCTGTGCTGTGCCGTGTCTGATGAGGGGATGTGGGGCCTGTGCTGGCCAGGGGGGCTGTGCTGCCTCAGGGACAAATGACAGGCATGAGCCACAGCACAACGACCAGGAGGTGGAAGTGAGGACAAGGTCCAGAGGAGGAATTCAGAAATCTGCCCTGAGTGTGTGTTCATGTGTTTAGGAAAGGCAAAGCTCAGCTGGAGCTGATGGAAGCTGCAGGCAACACCCAGAGCAAAGTCAATTCATTGCTGTGTTAGAATTCAAAATGCAATGTCTGTAAGCCAAAGTTTAAAACTAAACACAAGTAGAGATAGGTTTAGCTTTTGAATTTAAGATCTAGAAGAAATTAATGTACTTACAAAGGGAACAAGAAGTTGTAGAGTGCAGCAATGTAAGTTTGTGTGTGAGGATATAATTGGCTAAGTTCACTCTGTGGAATGAGTCAGTGAAACAAAATATCTTAGTATTAAATTAGATACAGAAATATCTCCGTTGACAGTGATTTATTGGTTAATAAATCCTTAAAAGACCTTGTAACCATAAGTCTTGTGACTTCTAAGCCATGCTGCAACCACTTCTAAGACAAACTTACCCTTTCTACCTGGATAGAAAATTAAACAAAATAAATCACACTTTCTAAAGGAACTCAGAAGTCCTGTCTCTCTGCTTCATTTGGAAAAACAAAAAGTCCCCACCAAAAATTACAACATAAAATCAATAAGGCCACACTTGAAAAATATATAATATAAACAATAAACACACATTTTGAAAATATAATGTAAAATCAACAAACCTGCACCAGGGAACACTTTCTCAGTCATGTCTCTCAGTGGATCCCATTAGAACTTCAGGAAACTTTGGACTTTCAATTCTTGAGAGTTTTCTTTTCCTGCTCTAATTCAATCAATGGGAAACCTCCTTCACATTTATCAGTGGGAGTCACTAAAAGTAAAAGAAACTTTGCAGTTTGAATCTGACTTGGAGTTCTTGAGAGGTTTTTTCTGCTACCTCTCAGGGACTGATGTTCAGGGACTCAGCCCCAACCCCGAGAGGGTCATTAAAGTCCTTGTGCTGTGTCTGTGCTGCTGAGCTGGGCTGGGCTGCTGGCAAAGGCAGCACTGCAGAGAGAGAGCCAATATTTCCAAAATATTATTTGGAGCTCCTTGGCAGCACCAAATGCACCACGGGGCTGATTGGGATCAAGTAGGTCCTGACAAACCGTGGCTCTGCCTTGATTTCCCTCTGGTCTGGTGCAGTTCATTAGGAAGGTTTTCAACTCGAGTTATGGAGAAATATTTCTAAGAGCTTCTAAGAAATATCCATTCTTATTTTAAAGGGTGTATTTTATTACTGTTCTCTTTAGAGCAGAGGTGATTGCAGCATTCTGTCATTGATGTTGATCCGGGGTCTCTCCTCAGGAAGTCTGGCAAAGAGGGGCTTTCGAATTTTTTTTAATTTTTGAAGCAATCTAAAACTCCTCAGGTGTGTGCCAGCCCAAGGTTCCACCAAAACCACTGCAGAGCTGCCCTGGGCCAGCTGTGAGGGTGGATCATCATCCCAACCTGCCCTGGGCCACTGCCAGGGGCTGTGGCCATGGACACTGCACTGACCCCACTGCTGGCTTTGGCTGCCACAGCAACCGGGAGAAGTTCAAGTTTCATTGGGAACACTGGGGAGCACTGGGACAACCTGGGAAGATGGGAAGTGCTGAGGGGAATCTGGGTGGACTGGGATGGACTGTGGGCTGCACTTGAAAATACAGGGACACATCCTGGGACATCCTGGGATTGACAGAGCCCGACTGGAGCCGGGACTACAACGCCTCTCATGCCCCGCGCCCCACAGAACCCCGGTGTCCGTCCCCCACATGTCCCTTAAGTGTCCCCCAGACCCTCCAGGATTCAGAAGTGCCTCCTCAGCACCCATTCAGGACCCCCTAAAAGTGTCCCCAGATCCCCTGAATGCTCCCAACCCCACAGATTCCCGTTACAGTCACTTCTGGGAATTCATCTCCTGTAATCCCCCACGGCCTCAGAGTCCCTCATAACACAGTTCTGTACCTAAAACTCCTGCCGTGCCCTGAGCCCTAAAGAGCCCGGTTAGAGCTCCCCAAGCTCCCCCCAAGTGCTCCCGAACCGTTCACGCTCCGTCCTGAGCACCTCAAGTCTCGGCTCGGACACAAAAGTGTCCCCCAGGTGCCTTCCCGGACCCCCAAACGCCCTGGCCGAGCCACTTCCGGGACTACAGCTCCCATCATGCTCCGTGGTTCCCATAGAGTGCTATTGAAGCCATGACTTCATCTCCCGTCATGCACCACGGGAGAGACATTGTAGCTGCTCCTACAACTCCCATGATGCTCGGCGGCCCTATTGAACCGTATTATACCTGTGCCTACAACTCCCATCATTTCCCGCGCCCCGGAGAGCCCTGTCAGAGCCCCCAGGTGTCCGCTTGGACCCCGAATGGCCCCAGATTCCCCTCCCTCACCCCCAAGTGCCCACCCTGGACCCCCAAGAGCTCACCCGGACCCTGAAGTTTCTGTCCTAATCCTTAAGTGACCACCCGGCTCCCTGAAGTGTCCTCCAGACTCTCAAGTTCTCTCTAAATTCTCTCCCCAGACCCAAAACTTCCTGAAATGTACCCCAGAAATGTCTTCATGGACCCTAAAGTGACCCCGTTTTATCCTGTCTGTGAAAATGATTAAAAAGAAGAGAAAGGGATTAAAATAGGGCTAATTATCATAAAGAGGGAAAAATTAATGGCCAGCAGTGGTCAATTAATTAATGAAGTGAATTGTGTTTCTTAGAACTAACGACCATTAATTTTTGTGATTGCTAAAAATGTATAGATTTTTTCATATAAATATAAAAATTCGGTATAAAAAAGAATAATAGTATTATAAAAATTAAAGCATAATTATGAATTCATTATTTAATTAAATTACAATATTAATAATAAATTTATAGGGGGTTTTTATGTTTTAGGATGTCAGTCCTAGATAGGCAATGTCAGACACGGTGAGGCTGGGGGTGAGGAGCAGCTTGTCCAAACAGGGTTGGCCTGCAAGGGGCTCATTTTTCTGCATGCCCAGACCTCCTAAGGAGACATTCAGCATCAAGATCACTTAAGGAATGTTTAAGTCAGCCCTTCTCTGAACTGAAAAATAAAAATAATATGCCCTTGATTAAAACCAAGATTCCTTCTTGTCTCACTCCCAAGGAAAGCTCTGTCTCCTGCTGTTCACAAACAGAGAAGGGCTGGTGGGAGATGTGGTGCTCAGAGGCTGTTTGGAGTACAGTGACCATGAAATAATGCAGTTTTTTTAATATTCTGTGAAAGCAGGTGGGGCATCAACAAAACTTCTACACTGGGCCTACAGAGAGCAGACTTCAGAATGCAGATTTGGGGATAATTTAACTGATTTTTTTACGGGAAACAGCTCTTAAAGGATTCCAGGAAGAATGGAGACAGTTCAAGAAAGGAATCTTGAAGGAGCAGAAGCAACCTGTCTCTCACATTCCTCACAGAAGGAAGTGAGCTAGCGAGGAAAATAACTGGCCTGGCTAGGCAGGGAGCTTTTACCAGGAACTCAGGGATAAAATAAGGTGCATTACCTTTGGACAGAGGGGCAGGCAACTCAGGAAATGTTTAAAGAAGTCGTTAGGTCATGCAGAAAGAAAATCAGAGGTGAAAGCTCAAAGTAGGAGTTAACCCAGCTGCTTCTGTGAAAGATAACAAAAATGATTTTATAAACGCATTAATGGCAAAAGGAGGGACAAGGAAAATCTCCATTCCTTATTAGGGGGGGATATGGTTACCAAAGATGAGGAAAAGGCTGAAGTATTCAACCCCTTCATCACCTCACTTTTCAACAATAAGACAGGTTGTCCTCAGGACAAGTGTTCACCTGAGCTGGGAGATGGGGACAGGGAGCAGAACAGAGCCCTGTAATCCAGGAGGAAGCAGCTGGGGACCTGCTGAGCCACTCAGATGCTCACAGGTGTCTCTGGGACCAGATGGGATCCATCCTAGGGGGATGAGGGAGCTGCTGGATGAGCTCCCCAAGCTGCTCTCCATCATTTCTCATCAGTGCTGGCTCAGCAGGGAGGTGCCAGAGGACTGGAGGTGCCAATGTGAGCCCATGCCCAGGAAGGGCTGGAAGGAGGATGTGGGGAACTGCAGGCCTGTCAGCCTGACCTGGGTGCCTGGTGAGGTGATGGAACAGATCACCTTGAGTGCCATCACAGGGCACCTCCAGGATGGCTGAGGGATCAGAGGCAGCCAGCGTGGATTTCAATATCTGCATTGATGATCTGGATGGGGGAATTGAGTGCAGCATCAGCAAATGTGCAGATGGCACCAAGCTGGGTGTGAGTGTGGATGTGCTGGAGGGTAGGAGGGCTCTGCAGAGGGACCTGGACAGGCTGGATCCAGGGCCCAAATCCAACGAGGTGAGGTTTAACAAGACCAAGTGCCAGGTCTTGCACTTTGGCCACAACAACCCCTGCAGTGTTACATGGTGGGGACAGAGTGGCTGGACAGCAGCCAGGCAGAAAGGGACCTGGGGGCACAGATGGACAGCAGGCTGGACATGAGCCAGCAGTGTGCCCAGGTGGCCAAGAAGGCCAATGGCTCCTGGCCTGGATCAGGAATGGTGTGGCCAGCAGGAGCAGGGCAGTGATTCTTCCCCTGTGCTCAGCACTGGTTGGGCAGCACCTCGAGTGCTGTGTCCAGTTCTGGGCCCCCAATTTAGGAAGGACATGGAGGGGCTGGAGTGTGTCCAGAGAAGGGCAACAAGGCTGGTGAGGGGTGTGGAACACAACTCCTGTGAGGAGTGGCTGAGGGAGCTGGGGATGTTTGTCCTGTTGAAAAGTAGACTCAGGGGTGACCTTATGACTCTCTCCAGCTCCCTGGCAGGTGATTGTAGTCAGGTGTGGGTTGGTCTCTTTCACTGGGCAGCAACTGACAGAATGAGAGGACACAGTCTTAAGCTGTGCCAGGTGAAATACAGGTTGGTTATTAGGAAAAAGTTTTTTATAGAAAGGGTGATAAAGTACTGGAATGATCTGCCAGGGGTTGGTGGAGACACCATCACTGAATGTGTTATAAAAAGACTGGATGTGGCACTCAGTGCCTTGGTTTTGTTTAGGTGTTAGGGCATTTGTTGGACTTGATGATCTTGGAAGTCTTCTCCAACCTAGTGATTGTGTGATTCTGTGATTCTGTGGTGCTGTGATTCTGTGATTCTGTGATTCAGGGGCTGATGCTCAACAGCCACCAGACACCAAGAGGAGCCTGACCTGTCTAACCTGACAGGCTTGTCTGGAGCAGTCCTTGAATGTATGGAATTTGGAATGTGGAATCCTAATATTGGCCATGGGACCATTGAGAGAAGGATGGTTCTTTTCCATAGGAAGGAAAGCACAGAGCCCCTCCCAGTATTTCAGGGCAAATTAGAGCTGACCACCAGAGGCCAAGGGCAGCCCTGTCTGTCCTGGCAGTTTTTTCCATTTGGGAGAAACCCTTGCAGATAGGAAATTTTGGAGAAGTACCAGTTTTGGCCATAGATGTCTGGGCAGGAAGGACAGCTCTTTTCCATAGGAAGGACAGCCCAAGGCCTCAGTGTGTGAAGGCAGGATAGAGATGGCTCTCAGGAAGCCAAGGGCAGCCAGACTTGTTGGAAATTGCAATCTTTGTCTAGGAGCAATTCCTGGGTATAGGGAATTTTGGAGGTGGATTCCCATTTTGGCCATGGGCACCTGGATGAGAAGGACAGCTCTTTTGCATTTGAAGGAAAGGCCAGAGCCCCAGTGTTTCAGGGGCACATGAGAAGAGACCCTCGACATACCGAGGGCAGTTGGACCAGTCAGGCCAAGCCAACCAGACCTGTTACCTGTTCCCTTGGATCCATTGGGCCCTGCAGTGTCAAACTGGCCTCTTGTTCCCATGGGGACCCACTGTGTAACAACTGTCCCTTGCTTCCATGGGGCCTTGCAGTGTCACAATGGTCTCCTTGGTTCAGTGGTGCCACACAGTGCCACAATTGCCCCTTGGCCCAACAATGCCCTGTAGTGTCACAATGGACTCCTTAGTTCCGTGGGGCTGCAAAGTGTCACAATGGCCCCTTTGTTCAATGAGATCTGTTGTGTCACAGTTCCCATAAGGCTCTGCAATGTCACAATAGGCCATTTGTTCCGTGAGACCCCACAGTGTCACAGTGACCCCTTGGTCTCACTGAGCCCCAGTGTCACTAGGGTCCCCTTGGTTTCACAAGGCCCTGAAATGCTAAAATGGATATTTGGTTTCACATGGCCTCAAACTTTTAAATGGCCTCCATGCTTTCATGAGGTCCTACTGTGTCACAGTGGACCCTTTGTTCTGCAATGTCAGAATGCCCCCTTGGTCCCTTGGAGCCTCACAGTGTCACTCTTGTGCCCTTGGTTCTGTTATGAATGATGTTCTATTTTTCCAATTCATCAAGCAACAAGATTAAATTTAATAGTAAGTTTTTAATAGTAACAAAATGAATATAATCAAAGTATTGGAGATGACAAAGTATTGGAGATGACAAAGTATTGGAGATGACAAAGTATTGGAGATGACACAATCAAAGTGCATATATTTAAGAATATACAAAATTTGGCAGTAAGTAATTTAGTATAATTGAGGTTCATATAAAGCATAAGCAAAACCAACCGGGGAGGGGCCCCCTCCGACCGGGGGTACGGGGAGTGGCTCCCATTCCTCTCGTACCAAAGCATCCAGGCTAACAATCCCACTTATTGACTGTAGGCTACAGAAGTTTCTAGAAAGCTCCTCCTAGTTTCTATTCCTAAAAACTACGTAACTATACTGCACGGTGCATGCTCTACTAATGGGTTAGGGGGTCTCTCATCCTTTTGAGGGTCTTATTTCCGATGAAGGCTCATCATCTTCATCAGTGACCGAGGTGTGACCTGCAGGTAGCACAGGCGCCCTGTGTGACTGAGCAGATGTTTTCCATAACAAGACTTTAATTGAGTCTCATGCTTGGAATCATCCCATTTTGGCCCATTTCAAGGTTGAAACTTCCAATTTCTAGATGCTGCTTGTCAGACCTACGTACTTCAACTATTCTTGTTTGACTTTCTTCCAACCTCCTTCTTCGACTCCCAACATCTGGAAGATGTCCTTTGCCCTGTCTCACCCATCTCCCCCCTCGCTCTATAACAATTGTCTTCTAAATACAATCTTGTTAATATACAGTTAAAATTTAATTAGCACGAATGACATTTATCACACTGCTGAGCTTTCTGCAAAATCATTCCTTTCTGCAGTGACCCAAGGAAAATGCTTAAAAGCTAATCTCGATCCTTGCACGTCCAATGCCCATTTCCCAGCTGTTCCTTCCTGCTGCTCCTTGTGCTGTGGCTGCCGTGGCCAGCCCGTATCCCAGAGCCGGTGCCTGTCCCGCCGCAGTGTCCAAACGCGGCCCCCCCGGCGGGCAGGGCCGGCAGCTCCACGGGGCCGGGCAGCGGCCGGGGCGTCCCGCAGCCTCCTGGGGGCCGGGGGCCACTGCCGGGCCTGCAATTGCCGGCGGCTGCTGGGCTCAGGCAGCGCCCGGCGCTGAGCCCCGGCTGCCCCACAGCCCCGGCCCGGCCCCGCAGCTCCCCACAGGCCCCCAGCCCGTGCTCCCGGTGCCGCCCCTCTGCGCCCGCTCCTGCCGCTGCCAGCACAGAGAAACCCCCTGCAATCCTCACCTCCTTGTGTGCCTGTCCTGGCAACCGCGGATACAAACGATCTGGATCAGCTGGCAACTTCTGAGGATAACAGCCTACTGAAAAAAATGCCCCTCCTCAGTATTTTTCTCTTCCTCGTCTTTTACATCATCCTTTTTCTTGCCACATAGATTCCTCCTGCTGCTTCTTGCCTGAGCCATATTCCTGCACACTGCCCTTCACCCAATCCCTTCCCAGCACACCAACAGCATCCATCTCCTGTGGTCTCAATCCCTTCTGGATTTCCCTTATTGCCCCCCTGGGGGTCCATGTCCTTGATTCTCTCTGGGACAATGTGCAAACTCCCTCAACATGCTCCCAAGGGACCCTTCAGAGATATTTTGGGATCATCATCCCTTTTGCCGGGAGCCCTTCCTAGCTCTCCCTTTCTACCCTCCATGGGTGCCCTGCCATGTTTAGTCCCCGAAGATCCCACTGTAGTCACTGCTGAGATTTTCAGTGCTCTCTGGCTGCCGACTCTTCCCAGCCCCCCTGATCTGTCACTCGTCTGTCTCCCGGCCCCAGCGCCCCCCGCCAGGGGAATTTGGGGAGGTGGGAGCGGGGAGCGCCAAGGCCGGGCCCCCCCGCGCTGTGGTGGCGGCAGCGGCTGCAGTGGGGAGCGAGTGCGGGCGGGAGCGGCCGAGAGCCCAGCGCTGCCCCAGCCCGAGCTGCCCCAGCTCCATCGCTGCCCCTGCGCTGGGATGCTGTGGGTTTGGGGGGAAGAGGGAGCCGGCAGTGGGTGCTGAGCCTGGGGGCAGCAGGAGAAGGGAAGGAGAAGCAGGCTTGGAGAACAAAATGGTAAAAGAATGCACGTGGGAGGAGAAGGTGGGATTGTGCAGGAGAAGAAAGAATAGTAGGACGAAGAGGAGTGCGAGGAAGAGTAGGGACACAGGAGGAGGAGGAGGAGGCGGAACAGGAAGCAGCTCAAGGTTCCACCCCTTTCTGTATCTGCAGCCTCTCCCCCAGCCCCAAGAGCGTTGCACTCCCCACAGGCACCAGGTGACCGGGAAGAAAAATCCACTCTTTTCAGTGGGGTGAATCTTGGTGTTTCTTAGCTTTATTGGGCTAAATGTCTGTGCTTTTGTTACTTTGGGGGGCCTGAATATTTATATTTTGGAGGGAGTTTTGGCTGAATCTTGATATTTTGGGTATTTTTGATCTGTGTCTTGATGTTTAGAGGATTTTTGTTTTGAATCTTGGTGTTTTGGTGGATCTTACAGACACAAGATGCCCAATGTCTTCCTGAGCTGCACCTGGGCAAGGAAGAGTCCCCCAACCCAAGGCCCTCTCCTCTTGTTTTCTCCCAAACCAGGATATTTTGTTCCCAAGGTGTGGGCAGATGGAGGAGGAGGAAAAGCCCCAGAGTTTCCTCAGGAGGAGGGGCTGCAAACCCATCCTAGGGAGCTGCGAGGAGCAAAGACCCTCCCTGTGCCGGGAAGGCGGCCAGAGATTCAGTCAGAGCTCAGAGGTGGTGGAGAAGGCTCATGGAGGGGAGAAGCCCCACAGGTGCTTGGAATGTGGGAAGGATTTCAGCTCCAGCTCCAGCCTGATCTGGCACCAGAGAATGCACAGTGGGGAGAGGCCCTACGAGTGTGGGGAATGTGAGAAGAGCTTTAGGACAATATCTTATCTGTTGCAGCACCAGGTGATCCACACAGGAGAACGGCCCTACACCTGCTTGGAATGTGGGAAGAGCTTTGGGTGGAGCTCCAGCCTGAGAAAACACCAGTGCATCCACACTGGGGAGAGGCCCTACGAATGTCCCAGGTGTGGGAAGAGGTTTCAGAGCAGCTCCAGTCTCCTCAGACATGAGCGGATTCACACAGAGGAGAGGCCCTTCCGCTGCCCCGCCTGCGGGAAGGGCTTCAAGCACAACTCCACCCTCACTGCCCACCGGCGCATCCACACGGGGGAGAGGCCCTACGAGTGTCCTGAGTGTGGGAAGGGCTTCTCCACGAGCTCTCACTTGACCCAGCACCAACGAAGCCACCAATAAAGGAAGGCCTGTGATTGCCCCGAGTGTGGGAAGAGCTTCGTGCTCTGCTCCAGCTCCATCCCTCATGGGAGGATCGGTGTTGGATCATCCCCAGTGAGCCCCGTTGGGCAGAGCCCTGGTGATCCGTGTTGGGTCGGGGGAAGGGGTTGGAGAGATTTTTCTCCCTTCTCCTTGTGCTGCTGTGATGTGGTTGGTAATAAATTCCCTCGCTGTGCCCAGGCTGGCTCTGTTGTTCCCGTGCCGGTGCTCGGGGCGGGATCTCTCCTGTTCCTTCTCTCAACTCCCGGGCCTCTCCTCAGCCAATCAGAGAATGCGATGGAGAAGATTCAGCCAATCAGCGAGAGCAGCTGTGATGACTCACCGGTTGCCGGGCAGACCCGCAGCACCCAGTGTTCCCCACCTGGGCCCCACCCTCCCCGCCCAATCACGATCCCCCCGCGGGGTCCCCCCAAGTCCCTCCCCAGTCCCGCCCCACAATAAACGGGACTGCGGCAAACTGGGAAGATTTATTTGGAGCACTGGGAGCAGCTGAGCTGGGGCAGAGTGACTGCGGGGCTGGGGGGACACACAACACTCCCAAAATCAGCGTGGGGGTGGAGCAGGGGGTTCTGGCTGGGCTCGAGGCCACGGGGAGGGGCTGAAGCCGCTGCTGGGTCAGGAGCTCTGTGGGCAGAGAAAAGGGGGTGAAACTGAGCCAGGGGTCCTCAGGGAGAGCACACACACTCCGGGACCCCCCGTCACCTTCTTGCACAGGTGGAAGCTGAGCCCCAGCGCCAGGAAGACAAAGCCCAACAAGGAGACCCTGATCCCCATCAGCACCCGTCAGCTTTGGGCGGTGTCTGGCGGCGTCTTTAGGGGTCCGCAGGGGCCAGGACCCCCCAAAACCTCTCACAGATACCCAAATCCCCTCTAATCACATTCTCAATTGCTGCCAGCCAAAGTCAGGATTCCCTGAAACCTCCTCCCAGTCTCTTCCCAGCCTACCCAGGATCCACCAGATCCCCTCCTGTCCTTCTCAGGATCCCATAACCCCGTCCCATTTTCCCCCGACCACCCCAGGACCCCCAGTCTTTCTCCAGTCCCTTCCCAGCCCCACCAGGACTCACCAAGACCCTCCCAGTCTCTTTCCAGCACAACCAGCCTCATTCCAACTCCTGCTTTCCAAACCCTGATCTTTTCCCAGCCCCACCCAGTTCACTCAAATCCCTCCCAATTACACCCAGCACCCCCAGACTCCATCCCAGTGCCCACCAGGACCCCTGGAACCCCATTCCACCCTCCACAGCATCCTTTAAACTCCTCAGCCCTTCCAGACCTCTGAACCCTACTCCCAGTTTTAACCAGGCTCTCTCAAACTCCCTCCCAGTTACTCCCAGCACACCCCACTCCCTCTCCCAGCCCCCTCAGTGCCTCCCCCACTCCCCCCGCACTGTGGGGTCCGGGCCGTGCCCCAGTGCCGGCTCAGGGGGTGCTCCAGGCTGACGTGCTCCACCTGGCAGCTGGAGCTGACCCCGTGCCAGGGGAGGTTTCCAGCTCCTAGTGCTGCTGGAAACCAGGTCGGTGGCCACCACATGCCCTGAGAGCTCCTGCTTGCCCTGGAACCAGCTCAGCTGGATCTCGGCAGGGGAGAAATCCATCACAGAGCAGAGCAGGCAGCTGGGGCCGGGCTGGGAGTTGGAGGGAACCAGTGAGATGGACTCACTGAGGGGTACTGGGAGAGAGTGGGGACACACTGGGATCAGCTGGGGGGAACTGGGAGAGATGAAAGAGGGCTGGTATGGCACTGAGAGTGACTGGGAATGAAACTGGAGAGAGTGGGGAAACACTGGGAGAGAGTGGAGTGGATTAGGACAAAGGGAGTGGGTGGGGGTCTGGGATTGGACTGGAAAAGGACTTGGAAAGATTGGGAAGGACTGGGAAGGCATTGGGAGATGGGGTGGAGGTCTGAGAGTGGGGTTAGAAGGACTGGGAGTGGACTGGGAATGGAATGGCTGTGGACTGAGGAATTGGGAGGGATTCTGGTGACACTGGGAGGGACTGTGAGGACACTGGGAGAGACTGGGATGGACTGGGAGAGCCTAACTTGGGATGAGGGGGCAGGAGGCCCCGGGAATGGGCACAAGAAGGGCTGACGTGTCTCGGGTGATTCCCAGGGAGGTTTTCAGGAGTTCCAGGGTCATTCCCAGGGCAGAGCCCGAGGGGACACGCTCTGCCCCACGCTCACCTCTGTGCTCCACGAGGAACGGGCTGGACAACTCGTAGTTGTGCCAGCAGTGCCTGTCCACCACAGCCCGTCTGTACTCCATCCATTGCAGGTCGCTGTTCCAGTACCTGGCAGCCTTCTGTCTCAATGAAGAGATGGAGCTGTCACCCCCGTGTCTGGTTGGTACCACCAGCACAGCCCACACGGCACCAGCACTGGCTGAGCTCCATGTCCAGGAGCAGCCATGGATGCCCACGGTGCGGGCAGGCAGGAGCCAGGCAGGGGCTGCTGTGACCAGCGGCGGGGCCCCGAGGGGCTGGGGGAGCCCGTGCTGAGCATCCCTGGGCGGAGGGCACATCTCCTTCAGTGGCATCATCTGGGCCTGGACCTCCTCCAATGGCATGCCCAGGAAAAGAGGGGAGCCATGGAGAGCATCTCCAGAGACACAGCCTGACCAGCAATGTCAGCAGGCCAAACAAAGGTTTTGCTAAGCAATGGCCCTTTGATGGAGCAAAACATTTACAATCAGGGCAGTCCATTCGTGCAGATGGGGGTACACTCTGGGGGTGCAGCTAAGGCCATGAGGTCACAGTGATACCGAAATAATGAGAAAAAGGACTAATGTGGATATAGTCGTAGTCATGCTAAGGCTTAGAAAACTGCAGTTCTTGGACAGGCCCTGGGAACCAGCCCTGGGAATGAGCTGGGGACTGTGGAAACAATAATTAAAGATAATTAAAGAATTTAGTGGAGCATATAGAACATTTAGAAACTTTCAGGATAAGGCTAAAGTATAATAATAAATGAAGGGTTCTGGTGATGGGGAAACATGCAAGGGGGAATTAAAGGGGGGTAGCCTATAGTTTTGAATAGACAAGCATGCAAAATTTATAACTTTTAGGAATGATATCAACAAGATTTATGTATCTGTATTGTCTTGAAGAATGTGTACCTCTGCACGTAGACTACTTTGTAAAAAGGTATAAAAACCTGACGAAAAAGGGAACTGTGGGACCCTGACTTTGGACGCTAGTCCGCAGGTTCCCCGGGCCCTGAATAAAGCACTGCATAAACTGACACTCTGTTAGTTTGTGTTCTGTTTGGGGCATCGGGCAGCAAAGGGGCTGTCAGGCAAAGATATGGGGATAGGAATAACAGTTCTTTACTAATATATATATAACAAGGCAAAACAAAACAACAATTATGAAATTAACAACAAACAGAACAGGAACCCAGTAACAGTTCTCTTGGCTCTGGGGGCTTTTCCCCTCTGGTGCAGTTACCCTCCCACTTGGCAGTGAGCTCTGGCAGGTTCCTGGTGGACAGGGGCAGATCCTGCACAGCTGCAGGGGCACTGGGGTGATGGTGGCTGTGTCCCAGATGGGAAGGGTGGAGGACAGGCTGTGCTCACGAATCCTTGGAGCAGTGTCAGTCCCAGTGCCCCAACAGGATGCTTGGAGATAGCAAACTGAAGCAGGAGAGCGTCCTAGCAGGGGTGTGGGGTCCAACACCAGAAGAGGCAGCTCCTGGCGTTGGGATAGCAGGGTGAGGTTTTCCAGTGGCCTTCCTCCTCCAATAGCCAAAGCAAGCGAGTGCCAGCAACAGCCCCCCACCCTCCTTACCCTCTTCTCATCTCACACTGTTACCCCCCTTCCACCCCTGCCCTCCAAGAGAAACTCCTGAAGAAACCAGGGAGTCTCTCCCTCCCCCATCTCTAAGTCTCAAGGACCTAGCCAGCAGTGATCCTTAGCATATCAGTGGGAAAAAATTCCACAGGCAGAGAGGGAAGGAAAAAAACAACTCCCAACACCTCTTTACCCATGGGTTCTTCTGTCCTGGGGGTGTCTGTGGTGGTCCCTGGTGGTCGTGAACCCCAATGTTCCAGTCGGCCCGGCTGAGCTGGCAGGACATTGAAGCTGGTGAACTTCTGTGGAAGGAGCAGAAACCCTAACAGAGCCTCCTTGCAAAGCTATCCCTTAGATAAGAAATTGCTTACTTAGAATGACTAATACTAGAAATATTTCCCCCCTTTGCAAACCTCACTTTATCTCCCTGTGATATAATTGGTCCATTTTCAATCCCCTTAGCAATTGGTCCCTTTTCTCTAAAATCCCTAAGTAGTTGGTCCGTTTTACAATCCCCTAAATAATTGGTCTGTATTCAAGACACCCTGACCCTACAAAAGCCCCCGTTAGTACCTTGTCCATTGAATTGCTGCCTGGGACCCCTTCGTGGAAGAAATAAAGTGTCTGTGGAATCTCCCTGCAGCTTCCTCGGTCTCCTTCCTCTGCTGGCCAAAGGTACTTTGGAAGCAAGGCTCAAATCACAACATGGGCTGAAGGCCTGGACTCCAGGCATTGCTTGCATCCTCCTACCTCGTGGCTGAAATCTGCCTGAGACACCAGGAAAGGCTGTTCCTTGTGGGACATCTTATCCGGGCACGTTGTGGCAGCTCAGGGCCCAAACCCCAAAGCCCCGACAGCTACAAACTTCCAGTTCCCCTTCTTATACAACAGGCATTGTGCAGTTTCCAGAGGCCAAGGGTTCTGGAGAATAAGGATTGTGTCAGCTCACTTGTGTGGGCAATTTATCATCTGGTAACATGAGGTCACAGAGTGGGCTATGACATCACAGAGTGGGCTATGTGAGGTCACTGAGCAGCTATGGCATAGAGCAGACAATGACATCACAGAGCAGGCTGTGACATCACTGGGCTGCTTTGTGACATCACAGCAGGGCTGTGTGACATCACAGCAGGGCTGTGTGAGGTCACTGGGTGGTCACTCTGCCCCAGCCCCCCCTCACAGTTTCCCCAGACAAGTCCAATGCTGTTCATGCCCAGCAGGGTCCCCTGTCCCCCGGGATCCCCCTGCTCCACCTGGAGCCACGGCCTCCCCCAAGGATGTTCCACAAATTAACCCCAGAGCCTGACACGGGGACAAGGGGCCAGGACTGTGTGACCAGGACATCAAGGCCGTGGATTATCCAGGTCACTGGGGCCTGGTTTGGGTTCCCCAGGGCAGGAAAGATGTCTGGGGCTGGAGCAGGGTGAGGGAAGGGCCTCCAAGGTGGGGCTGGAGCCCTTTGGCTGTGAGGAGAGGCTGAGGGAGCTGGGCTTGTCCAGCCTGGAGCAGGGAAGGCTGAGGGGCTCCTCATGCCAGCCTGGCAGTGCCACCCAGGAGCTGATGGAGAACACAGAGCCAGGCTCTGCACTGGGGGGGCTGGAGGGGACAAAAGTCAATGGGTGGAAGGGGAATGAGGGGAGATCAGACAGGACATGTGGAAAAACTTTGTTCCCATGGGCTCAGACAGGTTCTGAGATGCTGCCCCATCCCTGGCTTTGGGAATTTCCAATCCACACCAAATCAAGTCTTGAACCACTTGGTCTGACCCAGTTTCTGACAGGTTTGGCTGCAGACTTGCTGAGGTCCCTTCCAACCTCAGCTCCCTGATGATCCCAGGACGATGCTGCTCCCGATTTTGGAATGGGCTGGAGCTGATATTTCTGGGACAGGAGCTCTCTGGGGCTGTAGGGGACCTGCAGCTTTTGAGGTGCACGAGCACATCTCATTAGCTGGGGCATTTGAGTACTTTAAGAAATGTCAAAATTTCCCACCAGAAGAGAAGAGAAATTTCCTGGATGTGTACTGATGGCAGGACAAGAAATACTGATCTTCATTTGTACCTGTGTTACCAATACACTGTCTATTATTTCATGTCTCTCTTCATTTGGGTGTTTCCACCTCTCCTGTTTAAATGGCCATGTCTAAGGACATCTCTTCCCTAGACCAGCTGGCCTTGCCAGCTCCTATGGCCTTGCCATTGCTCCCAGATTTCCTCCTCCCATTGTTCTCTGGTCATCCCACATTAGTCAACATCTTAATTGTGTCTACATCTATCACAGAATCACCCTTTCTAATGTCTGTGTCTAAAACTGTTCCTGTATGAAAATCCCTTGTTCATGGTGGATACATCAGATACTGCTTTGACATTGCACAGAACTGAGGGAAGAATTTTGAAGTTTATTGAATTTTATCATGGGTACTTTTTTTTATGTTGGCCAAGAAGAGAAACCTTCTGTGCCTCTGAGTCTCACCAGTTGCTGACCCCCAAAGGACACAAACCTGATGAGTTGTGGTTCCCACTGCAGTGCTGGCACTTGCACCTCCCTCCATCCCCACAGCAGAGCTCCCTTGTCCCACAAAGTCCCTGGCAATGCAGGGATGAAGGAAACAGGACAGGCTGTGGGGATCAGGGGCAGGGCACAGCCAGGGATTTGGGGTGGTTGTGAGCCCAGGGCAGGTCCCAGCCCTTGGCCTTGGTGAACCTCATCCAATTGTCCTGGGCCCATGGCTCCAGCCTGTCCAGATCCCTCTGCAGAGCTTCCTGCCCTGCAGCACAGCCACACTCCCACCCAGCTTGGCCTCACCTGGACACTGACTGAGGGTGCCCTCCATGGCCTCGTACACATCAGCAATAAAGAGATTTCACTGCCCTGGCCCCAATCCTGAGCCCTTGGGACACCCCTGGATGTGGCTCCATTGCCCAGCACTCCTTAGCCTGTATTTCTGTTTTTTATGGAGCTGTGCCTGACTTTGGTTTTTGCTCGCAAAAAAATGAACATCCCTCTGTGTCTCAGGCAGCTCCGTCTCCAAGGAAAGCAGGTGGGAGTTGGTGCCAAGGAGCTGAAAGCTGCAGGCACAGCCTGGAGGGGAGGGAGCTCAGATTTGCACAAGGCTGCTCTGAGTGCCAGGGCTTGGATGGGGGAAATGGTGGGGTGTGGGTACGGACAGAGTGTGACTGATTGTCAGCCATAAAGGGTCTTGATTTTCATCTTTGGTTAGACTGCATTATAAGGTTTCAGGAATTCATATCAACTGGAGATTGCTGATATCAGTGTATAAAAAGAGAAGCTGTGCCTTGAGGTCTAACCCAGTGTGGACAACCTTGCCCCACATTGCCCAACCCCATCCTGTCTGTCCTCACTCACCTGGGACCTGCTTTGCTTGGAGAACTGGCTGCACTCAGGCAAACAGGGTTTTTTCGGTTTTTTTTTAGTTTTGAATAAATTTAAAACTCCTAATGTTCCCCACTGAATACAGACACCTGCCATTAGTGTGTTTCAGTCCTAGGTGCCACCAAGGGGGTTCAGCTTTAGGGATCGGGGCTTCGGGGGCGGTGCCTGCAGTCGGCGCCATCTTTCCTTTCTGCCTCTAACTCCCATCATGCCCCGCGGCCCCATAGAGCCCCACTGGAGCTGGGACTGCAATGCCCGTCATGCCCCGCGCTCCACAGAACCCCCGGTATCCGCTCCCCATCTGCCCCATACGTGTCCCAGGACCCTCCAGGATCCGTAATTGCCCCCTCAGGGCCCATTCTTGACCACCCAAAGACGTCCCCAGATCCCCTGAATGCTCCCAACCCCATAGATTCCCCTTGCAGCCATTTCTGGGAATTCATCTCCTGCCATCCCACGCGAGCTCAGAGCACCTCATAACCCAGTCCCGCGCCGAAAACTCCTGCCCTGCCCCGCGCCCTAAAGAGCCCGGTTAGAGCTCCCCAGGCTCCCCCCAAGTTCTCCCGACCCGTATACGTTCCCCGCTGAGGACCTGAAGTCTCCGCTCAGAGGGAAAACTGTCCCCTAAGAGCCTTCCCAGACCCCCAAAAGCTCCGTAAGGACCATTTCCGGGACTACAGCTCCCATGAAGCTCCGCGGTTCCGGTTAAACGCCATTCCAACCCTGACTTCATCTCCCGTCATGCCCCGCACCCATCGAGAGACAGTGCAGCTGCGCCTACAACTCCCATGATGCTCCACGGCCCCCTTGAACCGTATTATACCTGTGCCTACAACTCCCATCATCCCCCGCGGCCCGGAGAGCCCCGTTAGAGCCCCCCAGGGTCCCGCCCAGACCCCGAATGGCCCCAGATTCTCCTCCCTGACCTCCAGGTGCCCTCCTGGACCCCCAAGTGACACTCTGAACCCCAGACTTTCCCCCAGGATCCCTAAGTTCTCTCTCCGTGCCCACTCCAGGCCCCCAAGTGTCCTCCCGTCCCTCAACTTCCTTCTAAATTCTTTCCCCAGACCCAAAATTGCCTCAAATGTGCCCCAGAAATGTCTCCCTGGACCCTGAAGCACCCACCTTGACAATGTCAGAAAAAAAGATGATAATAAAGATGACAAAATGACTACAACTATTATGAAATATCCTACACAGGGAGAAATAAACAACCAGTAAAGCTTATTTATGTAATGAAAGGAATTGTGTTAGTTAGAACCAATGACCAATAATTTTTTTGGTTATAATAATGTAAAGTTTTTACATATCAATATAAAAAATAGATTATAAAAATATAGAATACTAATAAGTAAGAAAAAAATCATTTTAATATTAAAGATGTCATAAATGTGGTTCGTGCTAACTAAATTTTGACTATATTAGCAAAATTGTACTTATATCAATAGAAAATAATTGTTAGAAAGCAAAAGAAATGCTGAGACAAAGCAGACTCCAGATGTTAGGGGGGAGTAGTAGAAGGATATAGGTCTGATAAGCAGCATCTAGAAATAAAAAGTTTCAACCTTGGAATGGGCCAAATTGGGATGATTCCAGGCATGAACTTGAATAAGGTTTATTGTGGGAACTTATGCTGAGCTACATAACCCCAAGCTCAGTGCACTTGTGCTGCCTGCAAGGTCACACAGCGGACACTGATGAAGACAAAGAGCCTTCATCAGAAATAAGACCCTCAAAAGGATGAGAGACCCCCTAACCATTAACAGAGAATGCTCCACACAACACAGTGACATAGATTTTAGGAATGGAAACTAGGAGGAGCTTTCCAGAAAATTCTATATTAATACATATTAGCATACAGTGTATAAGTGGGATTTTTGGCCTTGATTGTTTGGTACGTGGGGAAGGGCGAGCCCCTCCCTGTACCCCCGGTCAGTTTTGCTTATGCTTTACACAAACCTCAATTATCCTAAATTACTCACTGCCAAATTTTCTATACACTCAAATATATGTATCTAATATACTTTGATTTGTATTACTTTATATACAATTTTTGATATTAAATTACTCCACAATTTAATCTTATTGTTTGATAAAATTGGACAAATAGAATGTCATTCATAACGACAGTAATAAAATACAACTTTTAAAATAGGAATGTGTATTTCTCACAAACTCTTTGAAATGTTTCTCTGTAACTGAACTTGAGAACTTCCTTAATGAACTGCACTAGACCAGAGGGAAATCAAGGCTAAGCCATGGTTTGTCAGGAAACCTCTCAAGAATTCCAAGTGAGAATGAAAGTCCAAAGTTTCTTCTACTTTTAATGGGCTCCATTGAGGGACACAACTGAGAAAGTGTCCCAGGTTCCAGTTAGAGCAGGAAATTGGAGGCAGAGATGACAGGTGGGGACAAAGAGAAGCCAAGTCTTGGTGCCCTGGGGCACAGCAGGGTCTGTGCCACCAAGGGCTGGGAGGAGACACCTTGTCCTGAGCCACTGGGACCTCCTGGCACAGCCCCAGCAAGGCTGGCCACTGGCACCCCTTGTGCTGCCCTCAGCATCCCCCCACATCCCAGTGGCCTCAGGGATCTGCTGGGATGAGTCCCTGGGGAGCCTTGGTCAGGAATGGCCCTGGGGGCTCCTTCATGCTCCCAGGGACTGCAGGTTTTTCAGAGCACTTTGGGTTTTGCTTTTCCCTTGGAGTCTCTGAGAGCTTTGTGCTCTCATGGCCTCCAATTAACTGCTTTAATTAGTCTCTTGAGAGTCTTTGTCAGTAGCAACACTCAGTGGAGCTCATTAACACTTCAAGGTACTCAGGGTTAATTTAAGTTTTACTTTTTGACACGGGGTCTCTGAGAGGTTTGTGCAGTGACAGTTTCCAGTTATCTGCTTTAATTAGTCCCTTGAGAGGCTTTGTCAGTAATGATACTCTGTGGGGCTCATTAATGCTTCAAGGTACTCAGTTTTTTAAGCTACTTGGAGTTTCCCTTTTTACACCAACTCTTTTAGTAGTTCATGCAATGATGCCCCCAATTATCTGCTTTAATTAGTCCCTTGAGAGCTTTGTATTGACACTCAGTGGGGCTCAATAATACTTTGAGAAACTTAAGGGTTTAAAGGTACTTTGGATTTTCCTTTCCTCTCTGACTCTCTGAGAGGTTTTTGGGCAATCCTGGCCTCCCATTCTCTCCTCCAAAGAGTCCATGAGGAGCCTGTGTTGGGGATGGACCTCAGTGGGGCCCATTAATGCTTTGAGACACTTTGGGTTTTTCTTCTGCCTTGGACTCCTGGAAAGGTTTGTGCAATCTCCTCTCAGGCCCTGAGGTTCAAGGGCTCAGCTCCAAATGCACCACGGGGCTGATTGGGATCAAGCAAGTCCTGACAAACCTTGGCTCTGCCTTGATTTCCCTCTGGTCTGGTGAAGTTAATTCTACTGCAGTTATGGAGAAATAATTCAAAGAGATTCTTAGAAATATACATTGGTATTTTAAAGACTGTGTTTTATTTCTATTCTCTTTATGGAAGAATTTTGTGGTTGATATTGATGCAGGGTCTCTCCTCAGGAGGTCTGGCCTGCTCACAGAAGCTGTGCCTTGAGGTCTGACCCAGTGTGGACAACCTTGCTCCACATTGCCCAACCCCATCCTGTCTGTCCTCACTCACCTGGGACCTGCTTTGCTTGGAGAACTGGCTGCAATCAGGTAAACAGTTTTTCCTTTTTATATTTTTGAAGCAAGCTAAAACTCCAATCTTTCCCCATTGAAAACAGTCACACTCCTCAGGTGTGTGCCAAGCTTAAGGTGCCAGCCAGGATGTTCCCCTTCATCCAAGGCAGAACACTGCAAGGAAGGTCTGAGAGCTTTGCACTCCTTGGTTCCCTGAGGCCTTGCAGTGTCACAAAGGCCCCTTGGTTCCATGAGGTTCTGCACTGCCACAATGGAGATTTGGGTCCATGGGTCCCCACGGTGTCACAATGCTCTTTTTGGTTCCATGAGGCCTTGATCTGTCACAATGGACTTTTGGTTCCATGAGGTTCTGTACTCATCAATGGTCTCTGGAGTTCCAAAGTGTCACAACAGACCCTTGGTTCCATGAGGTTCATTGGTGTCACCGTGGTCTCCTTGGTCCCAGGAGCCATCACAATGTCACAACAGAGCCTTGGTTCCATGAGGATCCTGCAGCAGGACTTCCCCTATGGCCCAGCAGAGCTCATCTCTTCTGTCCATCAGCTGGGGCCATCACTCAGGGCATCTTCCCCCTCTCAGGAATTGCTGAGATAACCCAGGCCGGACATCTGTCCTGTCCTGAGTTCTCTCTGGTGCCAGGGGGGTGGAATTCCCAGCTGACCATGAACATCTGGCCTTGAGAGCAGCTGAAGGGAGATGAGCCTTGAATTTCTGAGTGACACACACTTCACTTTATAAACTAGAAAAGCCACAAAGAACTTTCACCAAGCAGAAATCTTCTGCATAGTCCCTGCAAACAGGTAGGGCTTCTCTCCCAATTCTGGCTGCATCTTTGTGGTTCCTTTCCTGGAAGCTGAGTGAAAGGGCTGCCTGTGTACTCCCTCATCAGTTTGGTGGTAAGTTACATTGACTCCTGACCTCTGCAATTTCTTCACTAGCTGTAATAGGGAACTAGGGAACTTTATTGTGCACTGTGTTTGTATCTACCTGGGCTTCTTTTGTTTATCCTGTGCAGTAAGTATTGAATCATTAAGAAAACTGATATAATCACGGACAAAGACCCTCTAACTAATTCAAGTTACAAAGTGGTGTGTTTATTCACCGGCGGGTGGCACGGGAGTCACCTCTGAAAGGCGTGACTGCCCTGAACAAGGTTCTTTGCCATGCATTTATTCCCCAAGATCTTACATACAATACATCTGCATAACCCCAACACCTCCCAGCCCCATCCCATATTAAAATGAGCCCATCAGTCCTTCACACGTGCACAGTTCTTCTCTTGAATTGGGTCGGTGGTCTCGAAATGGGTCAGTGGTCTCGAAGGATGAAGTCAGGAGAGTCTTCATCAGGTCTCAGTGACCCTCTGGCACAATCCAAGGCTCTGTGCTTCATGGTTAACAGTTTACTTATTTTACGTTTTTCTGTGTGCAAATTTATAATAGCAGATAATTATACCAATTAGCTCTAGCCTAAGCATCTAATAATTATTAACCTACCATTTACCTACCTAACTTACATCTTGGTCATGGAAACTACTTCTACTCTTAGCAAAAATTCTAACTTTTTAAAACCATGATTCATTCCCCACTCCTTCTTCAAAGTTAGTAAATTCTTTTACTAATAACAATGCTTTGGTTGCTTTTCATGCTTTGACAGTTTTGGTTGAGAAAGTTTCTGGCCACCCTGAAAAGTTATCTGTTAATACCAATAGGTATTGGTACCCGCCTCTCCTGGGTAGGTCTGAAAAATCAATTTGCTACTGCTGCCTGGGCCCATAGCCTTTTCCAATTTGCCCAAGCTTTGGTTTAGGAATATTTTTGGGATTAGTTTGGAGGCAAGGCTACATTGGTGAGTCACCTGAATTACTGCACCTTGCAAGTTTCTGGCCATAATTTGATTTTTCAAATAATTGTACAGAGCATCAATTCCACAATGTGTTTTCTCATGTTCCTTTCTCACTAATAACCATAACATATAAGAGGGGATCACAAGCCTTCTTTTTCTTCTGTCTCTAATAGCCCACCCCTCTTGGTTATAACGCCTGTTTTCTTCTCTAATGAGTTTTTGTCCCTTTTATTGTATCTTGGCTTACCTTCTATAGAAATTTGCCCATCTAGTATTAAAGCTGCCTCAATTGTTTTAATAATTACCTTACCTTTAGCTGTTTCTTTTGCCTTTGTGTCCAGCAGCTCATTTCCTTTTTCCAATTCAGAACTCACTCTTTGGTGTGCCTTGATGTGCATAATAGCTACTTTTTCAGGTAACTGAACTGCATTCAATAGTTTTAGTATACTTTTTGTACATGTTTAATATTTTTTCCTTTTGAGTTCAGCAGCCCTTTTTTTTTCCAAATAGCTCCATGTGCATGAACCACTCCAAATGCATACCTTGAGTCTCTATACATGTTGATTTCTTTTCTTTTAGCTAGCTCTAAGGCCTGGGTTAAAGTGATTATTTCAGCCTTCTGTGCAGAGGTGTTTGTTGGCAATGGTCCAGACTCTATCACCTCTCTATTGTGGTAACTGCATACCCAGCATGTCTTTTTCCACTGATGATGTAGCTGCTCCCATCAGTGAACCAGGTCTCAGTGTCCTCGAGAGGGGTGTCCTTCAGATCTGGGCAACTGGAGTAGGTGGCTTCAGTGGTCTCCAGGCAGTCATGGATCACTGGTTCTCCCATACTCCTGCTGAGGAAAGAAGCTGGATTCACAATGTTAGTTACCACAATTTCAACATCATCTTGTTCTGTTAGTATGGCCTGGTACTTTAGAAATCTTTGTGGGGAAAGTCAACGTCTTCCTTTCACCTCCAGGACTGCAGACACTGTGTGGCATTCTAGCACAGTCATCTTCTGGCCTAGGGTGAATTTGTGTGCCTCTTGAATGTTCAGTGCTATTGCTGCAACAGCTCTGAGGCACCCTGGCCACCCCGTGGCTGCCGTGTCCAGCTGTTTGGAGAGGTAGGCGACTGCCCTCTGATACGGGCCCAGGTCCTGTGCTGGTATTCCAGAGTAATCCCCTGCTTTTCGTGAGAAAACAGGAAGAATGGTTTACTCACATCTGGAAGTCCCAGGGCTGGAGCTGACATGAGAGCCTTCTTTAGTTGGTCAAAGGCTCGTGTTGCTTCTTTCGTCCATTGGAGATCTCTGCTTCCCTCCATGACCAAGGCATATAGGGGTTTGACTAACAGCCCATAATTGTAAATCCACAGTCTGCACCACCCTGTCATGCCCAAGAAGGTTCTCAGTTCTTTCACTGTTTGGGGTTTTGGGGTCTGGCATATTGTTTCCTTGCGATCCTGTCCCAAGGTTCTTTGTCCAGCACTAATCTCACAGCCCAAAAAGACAAGTGTTCATCTCACCATCTGGGCTTTCTTCTGGGATACCCGATACCAAGAAATTTAGGAGGCTTACCATCCACTCCATACATGCTTCTTGAGTCTTAGTAGCTATCAGGAGGTCGTCCACATACTGTAACAGCTGTCCTTCTCCTGATGCAGCTTCCCAGGATTCTAGATCTTTTGCCAGCTGTTCTCCAAATATGGTAGGGGAGTTCTTGAACCCCTGGGGTTGTATACACCATGTGAGCTGAGTTTTACATCCAGTTTTGGGATTTTCCCATTCAAATGCAAAAATTTTCTGTCTGGTTTCATGGAGAGGAAGGCAAAAGAAAGCATCCTTCAAATCTAAAACAGTAAACCAGGTTAGTTCAGATGTTAAAGGAGTTAACAAGGTGTAGGGGTTGGCTACCACTGGTAACAGCTCACAAAACTTGTACTAACCTGTATGATCCATCGGGCTTTTCTACGGACAAATTAGGAGTATTAAAATCGGATTGACATTTTTTAGTAGTCCTATTTGCAAAAAGTTCTTAATTACTGGACTAATCCCTTCCCTACTTTCCTTTTTTAAGGGGTATTGTCTAATTTTAACTGGTTGTTTTCCTTCTTTAAGCCGGATTTGTACTGGTAGAGCATTCTTTGCTCTCCCTGGTATATTGGAGGCCCACACCCCAGGGACCAGCTGATCTATTATTTTCTTAATAATTTCTTCTTTGTTTTCAGCCACAATATCCTTGGTTATTAGCATTAAGCTTAGCAGTTCCACATATTGCTGATCATTTACCTCCAAACTAATTTCCCCATTTTTGAATATTATTTTTGCTTCTAATAGTTCCAATAGATCCCTACCCAAAAGTGCTAATGGGGCATTGGGTATATATAAAAACCTGTGAATTCCCCATTGTTTCCCAAACTTATATTTCAATGGGCTACAAAAATAAGCCCTTTCAGATTGGCCAGTTGCCCCCTTTACCATGACATGATCATCTGTTATTGGTATTAAGGCTTTATTTAACATCAAATATGTTGCTCCTGTGTTTATCAATTTTTTTTTCTTTGTTTCCTACTTTTATTATAACCAGAGGGTCTCCTAGGGTAAGATCCTCTGCTCCATTCCTCTTTTCAATCTCCTCTTCTTTGATCATCACCTTTTCTTCCTTCTGGATACTGGAGTTGAAATAGAAATTACTTTAACTGGAGTGGGGGATGGAACATATGCCGGAGTCGGGATAGAAGAAGAAATCTCAGGAGGTGGAATGGGACTGGAGTGGGGGATGGGACACAGAAATTTCAGGAGGTGGAATGAGGGAATAGGAGCTGAAGTAACTCGAGCTGGCTTTTTTTTTTTTTTTTCAGAAGTAGAAGGTAAAGTGGGAGTTGAGGTTAATAACCGTCTTAAATTTGCTTCCCCTCTCACCCCCCTTTGCCTTTTAGTGGGTGGTTCAAACAAATTCCCCAATTCTTATTCCAGAGGGTTACCTGGATACACCTTATCAGGGTGTGTGCAGCGTTGTTTTATGGAGCATGTACTACAACATTATTTTAATTTAGCCTCGTTGTCTTTTTCTAAGACCAGTACCAAGGGGTCAGAGGGGGCTCTGAGTCCACAATCTTTCTGTCACTCAGGGTGATTCAGGAGAGAAAAAACCAAAAAAAACCCAAAACACTCAGCGTAAGTCACCTCCTCCCATTTCTGTGTCTCAAAAATAACATAAGCTGTAACAAAGTTTCATAATGTAAATATCCAACTGAGGGCCACCTGGCTCCCCCCTCAAGTTTATAAAGTGGCCACTGTTGTGTACAAAACTTCACAAGGGTCTTTGGTTCTCTGAGCCTCCATACCCCACTAGCTCCTTCCAATGTGCCAAAACGCACCCCAAAGGACTGGTTTTAGGGATCTCTTTACTCTGGTTAGTTCCCGTCATCCCTCCTTAACAAAACTGGTGCCTCTGCTTTAATTCTTATTATCTTGTCCTTTGCTTCTTGTCCTGCTTTTCACTCAGCAAGACAAGATCCTTACAGTCCTTTCCTAGACTTTTTCTTACAGCCCACAGCTCGGGTACTAAATGTAACTTTCCACTTATCAGCTCGATCAAGGAGCTGTTGTTTACATTTACTGTGCTGGTTAGCAGAAGAACAATATAATAGCACCCAAGGCACAAGGCCAACCTCTAGATGCACCAAAAACTGCAGGAAAATTCCTACAAATACAAGCTATTTCATTCACTCTTTCTTAACTCTAGATTTTCCAGAGCTTGTTGCTCCCAATCCAAAGCCACAAGTTCTCCAGCAGATGTCTGATATAAACTTTTAAAATATGTTCTCTTATTCCTCCTGTCTGTCCACTAGTTTACTGAATTCACAAACTGCTATGGGTCAAGCCCAAACCACTGAGGTAAAGAAATTCCTTCTATTCATCTGGTTAGATTGAATCCTTAAACTGACGCTGCTCTTATTCTGATTTCAACAATCTACAAACACAGCCTCTGTGCTTAAAATCATATTCATGCCTCATTTCCTAATAAACTCTTTCACTCAGGCTGTGCTTCCCTTATAACTTTTTGCACAAGTCAAAAGGCACTATTGCCTCAGAAATACAGTTAGAGTGAATACTGTCTTTGGTAACCAGAGCACACACACCACAATCACAGCAGGGAGGGAGTTTTTAAGGATTTCATGCACCCCACTTGCTTTGTTTTTCCCCGGCCGTTTCAGTCGCCCAAGAACGGAACCGCGGGTCCAAACTCCCACTCACTTCGTGCTAACAGCACGTCTCAACGAGCTCTCGCTCAACCATTCTCACAATCAGGACACACACAGTTCAACAACCATACACCAGGATTTTGCCTTTACAAGTGCTAGCCCCACAATGCTAGCAAACAAAGCCCTCTATGGCACAACAAATGGCAAAATCTACTGCCAGCAACTACAGACCAGGCCCTTTTGGCTCGGTATAACAAGATTCTCTTCTGGCAACCAAGTACAACCAAATACCAAACAAGTCTTGCAAGCACACAGAGGCACAAGTTGTGCGTGGGACGTCTCCCACGACTTACCAACGGCCTTACCTGACCATGCGTGCGCCTTACAGGTCACAACTTAAATTGTTTCAATTTTTAAACATACCCTTTTGTCCGGAGTTTTGGAGTCAGGAGTCCTTGTCTGCTGCTGGATGAACAGTTCGGGCAGTGGAGCCCTCTCTTCCAGGAATATCCCTGGGGCGCCCTGAGGGGTCCACTACCCAGGCTGGTCTCACAGCCTAACAGAGCTTCCTCCTGGCTGGCTCGCCAAATGAATCATTAAGAAAACTGATATAATCACAGACAAAGACCCTCTAACTAATTAAAGTTACAAAGTGGTGTGTTTATTCACTGGCGGGTGGCACGGGAGTCACCTCTGAAAGGTGTGACTGAACTGAACAAGGTTCTTTGCCGTCTATTGATTCCCCAAGATCTTTCATACAATACATCTGCATAACCCCAGCACCTCCCATCCCCATCCCATATTAAAATGAGCCCATCAGTCCTTCACACGTGTGCAGTTCTTCTCTTGAATTGGGTCGGTGGTCTCGAAATGGGTCAGTGGTCTCGAAGGATGAAGTCAGGAGAGTCTTCATCAGGTCTCAGTGACCCTCTGGCACAATCCAAGGCTCTGTGCTTCATGGTTAACAGTTTACTTATTTTACATTCTTCTGTATGTAAATTTATAATAGCAGATAATTATACCAATTAGCTCTAGCCTAAGCATCTAGTAATTATTAACCTACCATTTACCTACCTAGCTTACATCTTGGTCATGGAAACTACTTCTACTCTTAGCAAAAATTCTAACTCTTTAAAACCATGATTCACACAAGTCCCAGGTGCTGCAGAGAGGACAGCAGGTCACACCATGTGCCACTGGGGCAGCCCCCACATGCCCAAGGATGCTGAGACCAGGCTCTGGGAGCAGCAGCATCCCCCTGATAAACGCCATCTGTATTCCATAGGAATCTTGTCCTACAGCCCACCAGAATGGACCACGTTTGGCTGGTACTATGGCAAGCCAGCTACCATCTGGTCCCTGGGCATCCTGCTGCACCAGATGGTCTGTGGGGAGCACCCTTTCAGGAGGGGCCAGAACATCAGCTGGGACCATCAGCTCTCACTGCCACAACGGCTCTCTCAAGGTGGATCCTCATCTCTGGGCACGAGGGGAATACCAGTGCTGGGAGACAGCAGCAGGCTCGTGAGCATCCTGCTCTGGCAGCTGCTGAGGGGGTGGCTCATGTCCTGATCTCCTCCAAAACAAAGAACTGATGGGAAGGTTTAGGCCCAGCTCTGAGCACATGCAGCATGGCCTGGGCATGGGAAGAGTGGGGCAAAGCGGACTGGAGACTTCTCCAACTGACCAGTGGTTTATGGTTTCTCTCCCCAGAGTGCTAAAATCTGTATGCCCAAGGATTTCCCTCAGATGAAAGGTGTCAGGAGAGACAGGTCAGGCTGGCTAGGTCCATGGGTTGCTGTGTCTCATCTTCTTCCAGAACACTTGGACTTTGCACTTTTCATTCCTATGGAAAAAAACATCCACGTCAACCAGGCGCCTGTGGCTGAAATTGGAATTCCACCTCCAAAACTCTGTACATCCAAGGACTGCTCCCAAGTGAAAGCTGCCAGGACAGACAGGTCTGGCTGCACTTGGCCTCTTGGGGGCTGCCTCTCACCTGCTTTTAAAACACTAGGGCTCAGTGCTTTCCTTCCAATAGAAAGGAACTGTCCTTATCGTCAACGTGTCTGTAGTCAAAATTGAGATTGTTTTTCCCAAAATCAGTATATCCAAGGATTCCTCTGTAATAAAAGCTGCCAGTACAAATAGGCCTTTCTCACTTGAGCTCCCAGGAGCCAACTCTCATCTATATTTAAAATACTGGGGCTCTGTGCTTTCCTTCCTCTGCAAAAACCTGTCCTTCTTATCAATGCAGAAATGGCTGAAATTAGGATTTCATCTCTGAAATTCCCTATATCCAATTATTGCTTTCAGACAAAAGCTACCAGGATGGAGAGGTCTGGCTGGCCTTGGCCTTTGATGTCCCCCTTTCATCTGCCCCTAAACTCCAGTGTACCATGCTTTCCTTTATTTGGAAAAGAACCGTCCATTTCCTTCCAGAGGTGCATGTATTAAATTGACATCTGCCTCTAAAATTCTGTGTATCTGGGGATCTCGTGCAGCCAAAGGGCCGCTGTGATCCTGCCGGGCACTGTGGATCCATGGAGACCATTGTGGCATTGCAAGGCCCCATGGAATCATGGAGACCATTGTGACACTGGGGAGCCAAAGGGCCATTGTGACCCTGCAGGAGCAAGGAGAACATTGTGACACTGAGGGGCCTCTTGGAACCAAGGGGAGATGGAACAGATCTGGCTGGCTTGGCCTCCTGGGGGCCACCTGGCAAGTCTGGCTGATTCTGGTATGTCGAGGGCTGCTGTTCATCTGCCCCTGGAACACTGGAGATCTGTGCTTTCCTTCCTATGGAAAAGAATCATCCCTCTTTCCAGGTGCCAATGGCTAAAATTGGTACTGCCCCTAAAATTTCCAGTATTCAAGGGTTTCTCCCAGAAAAAAGCTGCCAGGAGAGCCTCTGTTAGTCACCTCTCATCTTCCTCTGAAACACTCAGACACTGTTCCTTCCTACCTATGGAAAAGAAGCAGCCTTCTAGTCCAGGGCCCATGGCCAAAATTGTGATTGGGCCTCCCAAATTCTATCTATCCAAGGGATACTCCTAGACAAAAGTAGACAGGAAAAAGAGATGTGGCTGGCCTTGTTCTTCTCCTTAGACTATGAGCAGAATGTTTTCTTTGCCAACACGTTGGAGAGGGCCCAGAGATCTCCCAAGATGGTCTTTGGAGGCTGCAAGCACATGAATACAGTACATGGACAAGGGAGCTCTGTGCTCAGTAGTGTGGAGATTGAGGACAACAGAGGAGCGACCTGGGGAGTGCTTGGAGGGCAGTTGCAGAGATGGAGGATCCTATCAACACAGTTGATACCAGGAGCAGCTGGGGAGGCACAGAGAAGACCAAGAAGAAAGGAATTTCTCTCCCAGGGCAGGGCTGCGGTGCAACACGTCCCCCAGAAAGAGTCTGGAGCAGCCCAAGGCTTTGTGTGTCCAGGCAGAGGCAGGCAGGAGGCAGAGCTGTCAGCAAAGGAAGGGGCCAGCGAGGTGGGGCAGCCGGGGGATGACGACAGCCTGCAGGGACAGAGGCGCAGGGCATGGACACCGTAGGACAGCCTGGGCTGCAGAGGGCACAGGGATGGGCAGCAGCTGAAAGGCCCTGACACAGCCAACTCCTGCAGCACTTGGGCCATGCAGGCTGGCCCTGGGCCTGAGGCCAGCAGGGGACAAGTGAGCCTTGCTGTGCTGGGGCCTCATTGCCTCCTTGTCCCTGCTCAGCAGCCTGGCAGGGGCCGCCCCATGGTGCTGCCCTTGGCATTGCACATGGCCAGAGCCCAGTGGCCCGGGAAGAGCCCTGAGCAATGAGGGAGGGACAGGATGTGCCTTGCCAGGGGCTGGGGCTCAGCCCTTGGCCCTTTGCATTCCTGAAACACATCCAGGTTTGCTCAGCACCAGAGACACCTTTCTCTTGCTTGTCCCCACCTGCCATCAGTGCCTCCATTGTTCTGCTCTCATTGGAACTTGGGGACACTTTCTGAGTCGTGTACCTCAGTGGAATCCATTAAAACTTCAGGAAACTGTGGAGTTTGAATATGATTTTGACTTCTGAGAAGTTTTCCTTCAGCTCCCTCTCAGGGACTGATGTCCAGGGACTCAGCACTGTTGAAAAATCCCAGCTCTACAGAGACGGGGCAACTGAGAGGCTTTTAAAATATTTTCTTCAATTATCAGTCTCCTTGAAGGTTGAAACATAAGAGGTGTAAAACTCCATGCCATTCTATCTGAAGCCAACTTATTTCCTCGTTATAAAACCTTAGAAATATTTCTCAGCCTATTATCTTTTGCCACACAATGGTGCTAATAATTCTAATGCCAATCATCTATTATTTTACAACACATGATCTTGCCAAAATGCATATTTCACAGTTCTAATCTCCAAAATATCTGATCTTTTTGCAAGGCCATTGTTTGAAACTTGTTTCTAGTTCAATCTCTCTCTCAGTGATGTCTTCTCTATTCCAGGGCCATTCTGAGTCAGCACACCTTATCTCAGAGTTTGCATCCAGATGTACAAGACTGTGTGAGCTTTCAGTCAGGCTTTGAGAATCCTTTACAAATCCATTTCTCACAAATATCAATCACAGAATGCTGCAATCACCTCTCCTCTAAAGAGAACAGTAATAAAATACACCCTTGAAAATAGAAATGGATATTTCTAAGAAGCTCTTTGTCCTATTTCTCCATAACTGGAGTTGAAAAACTTCCAAATGAACTGTACTAGACCAGAGGGAAATCAAGGCAGAAACGTTGTTTTCTAGGAAACCTCTGAAGAATTCAGTCAGAATCGAACTCCAAAGTTTCTGATACCATTCATGGGTCCCACTGAGGGCCACAACTGAGAAAGTGTCCCCAGGTTCCAGTGAGAGCAGGAAATTGGAGGCAGAGATGACAGGTGGTGTGGGAAATGCAGGCACAGAGAGCTCTCAGGGCCTTGTGCATACAGGCTCAGAGATTGAGATGGATCCAAGGTTTGACCCAAGACCTTGGAGAAATCTTAGACAATCAGAGCATTCAAAGTACAATAGAGATAAAACAGGAATATAAGTTTTTAGTATAACTAGATCTATATTTTAAGCAAACAGAAATATGCATTATGTAAGCAAAGCAGTATGTTAAGTAAAATAGTAAAAGATTGTAAAGCTTAGCAATAGAACCTGCAATAAAGTTAATTAGAAGTTTAAGATAGATCAATGTAGGTTTGTGAAGTGTTATAGGATTGGTTGAAAAATGACACATTACTGTAAAGCCATGAGAAGGAAAGCAATCAATGATTGGTGTAAAAGGATGCTGCCAAACTTCACAGAAGAATTTGATTGGCTAAAAAACGAACATAAGGCATTGTAACTAAGAATGAGGAGGCTTCTGATTTTATGGTGTTGGATGTAGCAGCTTTAATGTCTCACCCTTCTATGAGACTGACACCATGAGGCCATAAACCATCTTTGACAACGTCTCTCAGTTGCCCCATCTCTTGTAATATCAATCTCCCAATACACATTTTCTTGACATCAGACATGACTAATGAAATCAATAGGGACTTATGGACACCAGGTCTATCCCATTAAAGTCAATAGGGATTTAGGGAAACCTGGTCTTTCCATTAAAGTCAATGAGATTTTTTAGGAAATTTGGCCCTAATATAGGGAAATTTGAGTAAATTTGGAGGAAATCTTGGGCTGAATTCTGGGAATTTCCACTCCAGGATTGCAGTGCCAATGCTCTGGATGTCCTGGATGAATTCCTGGAGGCCAATCCCAAATCCCTGATCCTTCACCTGCTGTCCATGCTGGAGCTGTGTTCCCGGGTAAGCCCAAAAATGCCCATTTTCATCCCAAAAGCTGGGAATTCCAAGCCCAAAATTGGGATTTTTAGCGCCAAAAGTTTTGGGACATCAGCTCTGCCCACTGAAGTCAAAGGGGATTGAAGGACACCAGGTCTACCCATTGATAGGGCTTGATTGGGAAGTGTTACTGTTTAAACGGGGAGCACTGGGAAGGGCTGAGGGGGGACATTGGGATTACTAAGAGCACTGAAAAAAGTGGGACCACTGGGAGGGATTTGTAGCAATAAATGGAGATAAACAGGACTCCAGGTCTAACCCGTTAAAATTAATAGGAATTTAGGGACAGCAGGTCTACCCTTTAAAGGCAATGGGGTTTAGGGGCACCAGGCCTACCCAATCAAAGCAATTGAGGATGTTTGAGACACTCGTTTTCAGGGGTCCCAAGGGGTTTTTGGTGATCCAGGTATCCAAGGAGTACCCAGGTGTATCCAGGTGATTTCTGGGGATATCCAGGTGATTTTTGGGGATAGCCAGGTGTACCCAGGTGATTGCTTGGGGGGATCCAGGTGATTTTGGACAGTATCCAGGTGTACCCCGATAATTTTCAGGGATATTCAGGTTATTTTTGGGGCACCCAAGTGCCCGGACTCACCCTGACAGGCCAGGAGAAGATGATGGCCACTGTCCTCCGAGTTGATGTAGACACAGATGACCCTTGGAAGCTGCGGGGTGGTCGGGGGGCACCCCAACATTCAGGGGTACCCCAAAACTCCAGGTGAGGACATCAGGGGTGAGAGGGAGCCCTGAGCTACCTCAGGAGAGGATGCAGCACAGGTACAGCCAGGTGTTTTGGTCCATGGGGTTGGTGAAGATGGTATTCTGCAGCAGCTCCAGCTCTGGGGTGGGCAAAGGAGGCACCCCAAAATCTCACGGGGGCAACAGGGGAAACCCCAATATCTCGATGGATGCACCCCGGTATCCAGGAGTTCAGGCCTACCCATTAAAGTCATTGGGGATTTAGGGAAACCAGGTCTACCCATTCAACCCAACAGAACCCACCAGCTCCCACTTTAGGAGAGGGAGGGGCTGGAATATTTTGGGGATCCTGCAAAATTGTGGGAGTTTTTTGGGGAATCCCTCACCTTCCTTCAGCCTTCCAGGGGGCAGTGCCCTTGCTGTAGTTCCTGGTGGGCATCAGCAGCCCCAGGCAGTGTTGCCAGGCCAAGAAGTTGGAGAAGCTGTGGCTCAGCAAGGTCCTGGTGAAGGCCAGCTCGGCCTTGAGGTCCTGCCTGGATGCAAGTGCCTACCAGTGTTCCCAGGTGTGGACTGGGAAGGCACCAGTATAAACCAGTAAGCACTTGGAGCCACTCCCGAGCTCCCGAGGCCTGTGGCAGCAGCTCCCAGTATAGACCATTAAGGCCTCATGCACCCAAACCCATTCCCAGTGTAGTCTAGGGGCTCCTAGTGTGCTCCTGGGGCTCCCAGGTTTATATTGGGAAGGCACCAGTATAAACCAGTAAGGACTTGGAGCCACAACTGAGCCCGTGAACCCATGGCAGCAGCTCCCAGTATAAACCAGTAAGGCCAGCACTACCTGAAGTCACTCCCAGTAGGTCCCAAGCCCCATCCCAGTATAAATCAGTAAGGCCAGCATCCCCAGAATTTGCTCCCAGTGGAGTGCCAAGCATCCCCAAGCTCCCTCCCAGTATAACCCAGTACACCCCAGTCTGACCCAGTAAAATCCAGAATATCCCTCTATAACCCAGTATAAACCACTACAATCCAGTCACCCCCAGGACCACATCCCAATATAAAGCAGTATAACCCAGTATAACCCAGTGACTCCCAGCACACAAACCCAATATAAACCAGTGTAACCCAGTATGACCCAGTATAACCAAGTATAACCCAGCATAAACCAGTCACCCCCAGTACCACATCCCAGAATTACCCTGTACAAATCAGTAACCCCCCAGCAGCCAATCCCAGTACAAACCAGTATAAACCAGTACAACCAGTACACACAGTGCTAGGTCCTCCCAGTATTACCCAGTACAACCCAGTGACCACAGCCCCATCCCAGCACAAACCAGTACAACCCACTCACAGTTGTAGGGGTCGTCCACCAGGAGGTGCTCACACAGTGCCAGGTCCTCCCGGCCAGCAGGGGGCGCTGCAGTGTCCAGTGTGACCCTACAGAACCAAGGAAACCCCTGTGACACTGCGGGGCCCCACGGAACCAAGAGTCCATTGTGAGACACCTGGGCCACGTGGAGCCAAGGAACCATTGTGACACTGGGGAAACTCATGGCACCAAGGGGCCACTGTGACACTGTGGGGCCTCATGGAACCTGTGAGCCATTGTGACACTGCACGGCCTTGTGGAACCAAGGAGACCACGGTGACACTGTGGGGCCACATGGAACCAAGAGTCCATTGTGACACTCTGGAACTACAGAGACCATTGCTGAGAGTATGGAACCTCGAGGAGCCAACAGTCCATTGTGACAGATCAAGGCCTCATGGAACCCAAAAGAGTATTGTGACACTGTGGGGCCCCATGGACCCAAATCTCCATTGTGACAATGCAGAACCTCATGGAACCAGCAGTGCATGGTGACCCAGCAAGGCCTTGTGGAACCAAGGAAACCAAAGGTCTCAAACATTCCTTGCAGGTTTCTGACTTGGGAAAGGGGAACCTGTTTGGTAGTATCTTGAGCTAGCACACACTAATAGAAGGTGTCTGTTTTCAATGAGGAAATTCAGGAGTTTTAGATTGCTTCAAAAATTAAAAAAAAATTTAAAAAGGGGGAGGGGAAACTCCTTTTGGCCTAAGTGTAGCCAATTCTCTAAGCAAAGCAGGTCCCAGGTGAGTGAGGACAGACAGGATGGGGTTGGGGAATGTGGAGCAAGGTTGTCCACACTGGCTCAGACCTCAAGGCACAGCTTCTGTGAGCAGGCCAGACCTCCTGAGGAGAGACCCTGCATCAATATCAATCACAGAATGCTGCAATCACCTCTGCTCTAAAGAGAATAGCAATGAAATACACCCTTCAAAATAGGAATGTGTATTTCTTAGAAGCTCTTAAAAATATTTCTCCATAATTGGATTTGAAAATCTTCCTAATGAATGGCACCAGACCAGAGGGAAATCAAGGCAGAACCATGGTTTGATCCCAATGAACCCCGTGGTGCATTTGGTGCTGAGCTCTTGAACCTCAGGGCCTGAGAGGAGACTGCACAAACCTTTCCAGGAGTCCAAGTCAGAAGAAAAACACAAAGTGTCTCACAGCATTAATGGGTCCCACTGAGGTCCATCCCCAACACAGGCTCCTCATGGACTCTTTGGAGGAGAGAATGGGAGGCCAGGATTGCCCAAAAATGTCTCAGAGACTGAGAAAAGAAAGGAAAAAGGAAAGTACCTTAAAAAACTGAAGTTCCTTGAAGTATTAATGAGCCCCAGTGAGTATCAGTACAAAGTTCTGTCAAGGGACTTCTTAAAGCAGATAATTGGGGGCATCACTGCATGAACTACTAAAAGAGTTGGTGTCAAAAGGAAAACTCCAAGTACCTTAAAAAAACGGAGTACCTTCAAGTATTAATGAGCCCCACTGAGTATCATTACTGACAAAAGCTCTCAAGAGACTAATTAAAGCAGATAATTGGAGGCCATGATTGCACAAAGCTCTCAGAGACTCCAAGGGAAAAGCAAAACCCAAAGTGCTCTGAAAAACCTGCAGTCCCTGGGAGCATGAAGGAGCCCCCAGGGCCATTCCTGACCAAGGCTCCCCAGGGACTCGTCCCAGCAGATCCCTGAGGCCACTGGGATGTGGGGGGATGCTGAGGGCAGGACAAGGGGTGCCAGTGGCCAGCCTTGCTGGGGCTGTGCCAGGAGGCCCCAGTGGCTCAGGACAAGGGGTCTCCTCCCAGCCCTTGGTGGCACAGACCCTGCTGTGCCCCAGGGCACCAAGACTTGGCTTCTCTTTGTCCCCACCTGTCATCTCTGCCTCCAATTTCCTGCTCTAACTGGTAATAGAGAACACTTTCTCAGTTGTGTCCCACAGTGGGACCCATTAAAACTTCAAGAAACTTCAGTATTTTAATTTAAATTTTAGTTCTTGAAAAGTTTTTTGAACACTCTCTCAGGGAATGATTATGATGTAAACCGAACTGAAGCCTCAAGAGATTCATTCAAGTCCTTGTGCTGTGTCTGTGCTGCTGAGCTGGGCCGGGCTCCTGGCACAGAGGAAGCTCCCAAGGTAAATCAAGAGAAGCTTCAAAAAGACATTTCTGCTGAGGAGCAGCTCCTCTGCCAGCCCAGCAGGGCTGAGGGCACTGCCTGCAGGCACTGAGGGCACAGGAGCCAGGCACAGACAGGCTCAAGGCAATCAGGACTGGGAAGACATTGAGCTGAGACTGCACTTGGGGAAACATCTTCACAGCCCTGGACATGGTGAGTGTGTGGGTGCAGGGCAATGTCCCCTGTGCTCCTGGAGGGATCTCCTGGAGCCAGCACAGCCCACAGCCTGGGGGATGTGTCAGGAGGACTCTCCCCGTTTCTCTGAGATAGAGGCAGAGGAGGAAGAGGAGGAGGAGGAGGAGGAGGATGTGCTGCAGAGCGGGGCTGCCCTGGGCATGGTCAGAGGGACAGGGCAGGACGGCTCCTGCTGCCAGGGACGGCTGCAGGGGCTGAAGCTGGGGCTGCAGCCAGGGCTGCCCAGGGCTGTCCTGCAGAGCCCTCAGGGCTCTTGGCCAGCCCAGCCCATGTGCCACCTGCCAGGGACAGCTCTCAGCCTGCCCGGGAGCTCCCCATGGATGGTGGAGGGGAGCTGTGGGTGCAAGGAGTGAGTCCTGCCAGGACAGGTTCTGCTGCTGTGCAGAGGGTGCTGTGTGGGCCAGGGCTGCTCAGAGCTCCAGCTCATGCCCAGGTCATTTCTGAGGGGACTTTTCATGAGTTCATTCAGGGCAGGAGTTTCCTGCTTGTGCCTCTGTTTTCCTGAATCTGTGCTCCCATTTTTCCCAGACTCAGCTTGGTCAGAGTGGAAACTCAGCTGTGCAGGGTAGAGCAGGGGCTGAGGCTCTTAAACCATCACACTGAGGATTCCTGGGCACCTCAGAAAGGGATCCATCCTCCAGATACATCCAGCATTACCTTTCCATGGTGCCCAGGCTTGGGGGAGCTGTTCTTTAATCCCTGCACCCCCGAGCAGCTGCAGGGCAGAGCTGGCCCAGGGGCTGGGCTGGGCTCTGGCAGCTCTGGCAGGGAAGGAGCCCGGGGCCACAGGAACAGCTCGGGCTGGGACAGCTCCAGCAGCAGAGCCATGGAGAGGGAGGGAGGGAGGCAGTGCTGAGGGAAGCCCTGCTGCAGGGCAGATGTGACACCTGCCAGCCCTGCCCTGCAGGGCAGACACTGCCCTGAGCAGGACAGCTCTGGTGTCCCCTCCCAGCCAGCTCAGCCCTCAGCCCGGGGGCTCAGGGCCCTCAGTCCCCTCCTGGGCTGGCAGAGCAGCACCAGACATGAAGGGAATCTCTCCTGCCATGTGCCCATTCCCTGCTGACCAGGGCCTGAGGGCCACTGTCCTGCCCTGGTGCTGCCTGGCAGGGACTGGGTAGGGATGGACAGGGAAAGGATTTTCCTCAGGGTCAGCTCTCTCTCCTTGCCTTGCCCAGGTGCTCCTGGCATTGCTGAAGGGCTCTCTGGCAATGGCAGCTCCAGCTGCAGGCTCAGGCCCAGCCCTTGGGCTCCTCCTGTGCAGGCTGAGCACAGCAATGGGGTGTCCCAGCTCCCTGTGCCCCGGGGAGCTCAGGGCAGGGCAGACTGGGAGGCTGGGAATGAGCTGACTCTCCTCAAGCAGTGCCATGGACAGGCTGAGACTCTGAAAAAGGCTGAGCCAGGTTGCTCTGCTGTCCCTCTGCTCTCAGCTGTGTCAGGCTGATTTCAGGGGAACACAGTGACTGCCCTGGATCTCAGAAAGGGCAGCTGGGGACAGATGGAGTGACAGAGCAGCTCCCCTCACCCTTCACTGAGTTACAGCTCTTGCATTGCACAGTTCTCTCTGATCTCCCTGGGCACAGCAGGAATCCCTCTCAAACTGCCTTTGGCCATCACTGTTCCTTAGCCCTGGGACAGGAGATGGTACCAAGCTCCTCTGCCTCAGGAGCAGTTTGGGCTGATGAAATCCAGCCCCAGGACTGGCCCCTGTCCCTGTTCCCATGACCCCACTGCTGCAGAGCAGAGCTGACCCCTCAGTGTCCATAGACACGGCCCCTGCTCATCACAGCAATGGGGCCAGATCCCAGCAGAGCTCCAGGCACGGGGCTGAAGGAAGGTCTTTGAGTAAAGGAAGATGGGGTGGCACAGAGCAGCAGGGGCGGGGCTGGGAGAAGGGACATGGACATTGCTCAGCAAAGTCTCCCCTGAATTATAACTGTGTCCTCCTTCAACAGGACTCCATGGCCACAGTGCAGAAATGTCCAACAGCAGCTCCATCAGCCACTTCCTCCTGCTGCCATTGGCAGACACGCGGCAGCTGCAGCTCCTGCACTTCTGCCTCTTCCTGGCCATCTCCCTGGCTGCCCTCCTGGCCAACGGCCTCATCATCAGCGCCGTAGCCTGCGGCCACCACCTGCACACCCCCATGTTCTTCTTCCTGCTCAACCTGGCCCTCTCTGACCTGGGCTCCATCTGCACCACTGTCCCCAAAGCCATGCACAATTCCCTCTGGGACACCAAGAACATCTCCTATGCTGGATGTGCTGCTCAGCTCTTTTTCTTTCTGTTCTTTATCTCAGCAGAGTATTTCTTCCTGACCATCATGTGCTACGACCGCTACGTGTCCATCTGCAAACCCCTGCACTACGGGACCCTCCTGGGCAGCAGAGCTTGTGCCCACATGGCAGCAGCTGCCTGGGCCAGTGCCTTTCTCTATTCACTGGTGCACACAGCCAATACATTTTCCTTGCCCCTGTGCAAGGGCAATGTCCTGGGCCAGTTCTTCTGTGAAATCCCACCCATCCTCAAGCTCTCCTGCTCCAAATCCTATCTCAGAGAACTTGGGATCATTGCTGTTAGTGCCTGTTTGTTATTTGGTTGTTTTGTTTTCATGGTTTTCTCTTATGTGCAGATCTTCAGGGCTGTGCTGAGGATCCCCTCTGAGCAGGGACGGCACAAAGCCTTTTCCACCTGCCTCCCTCACCTGGCTGTGGTCTCCCTGTTTGTAAGCGCTGCAGTGTTTTCTCACATGAAGCCCCTCTCCATCTCCTCCCCATCCCTGGATCTGGCACTGTCTGTTCTGTACTCAGTGGTGCCTCCAGCCCTGAACCCTCTCATCTACAGCCTGAGGAATCAGGAGCTCAAGGCGGAATTGTGGAGACTGATCAAAAGATGGTTTAATAAACAGTAAACTGATTCCCAGTTCCTGCAAATCACTTCCAATAAAAATCATCTTTGATAGTACTTGTTTAGTTTGGTAGTTGAATTGCTCTTTTATTTCCTTTTTTTTAGTATTTTAACATAGAAATGCCATTATTTGTGCAATATTTCATTTTTTCTCCCCATGATTTCTGTGGCCACAGACTGTGTCAATGAAGGTCTGCAATCTCAGTGGCTTTAAATGAACCTAAGGATCTCTCTCCCATCAAAGTTTTCTCCAAATAAACCCCTTTTGTTCCCTTCTCTGGAGCTGCAGCAGCAATGTCTGTGTGCAGAGCTGGGGCAGATCAGTGCTGGCACAGCAGCTGTGCCCAGCAGCAGCAGCACTTGGTGTTGCCAGTGCTGCTCCCGTGCCACTGCCCCGCTGCCCTCCTGGTCCTCGTGTTGCTGCAGGGCCTGAGTGCTCTCGGGGCCGGGCACAGCCCTGGGGGTGGCAGTGCCGGGGCTGCAGCAGGGACAGGCCATGGGCACTGCTGGGGCAGCACTGACGCCTCAGGCCAGGGCCTGGGGGCTCCAGGGTCCTTGGCCAGGCTCTCTCCACAACACTTGGCCAGCCCAATGCTGGGCACAGAAAAGCCCCGGGGCTGTGTGGAGAAGCTGAGGGACCTGGGCTGCTGGACCTTGTGAAGAGGAGGCCCAGGGCTCATCCTGCAAATACTCCAAGGGTGGTTTCAGAGAATCACAGAATCAGCAAGGCTGGAAAAGATCTTGGAGATCTTCACGTCCAACCTGTGCCCTGACACCACCTTGTCTCCCTGAGCATTCTCTTCTCCAGGATAAACATCCCCAGCTCCCTCAGCCACTCCTCACAGGACTTGTGTTCCAGACCCCTCACCAGCCTCGTTGCTCATCTCTGGACACGCTCCAGCCCCTCCATGTCCTTCCTAAATTTGAGAGGCCCAGAACTGGACACAGCACTCGAGGTGCTGCCCAACCAGTGCTGAGCACAGGGGAAGAATCACTGCCCTGCTCCTGCTGGCCACACCATTTCTGATCCAGGCCAGGAGCCATTGGCCTTCTTGGCCACCTGGGCACACTGCTGGCTCATGTCCAGCCTGCTGTCCATCAGTGCCCCCAGGTCCCTTTCTGCCTGGCTGCTGTCCAGCCACTCTGTCCCCACCCTGGAGCACTGCAGGGGTTGTTGTGGCCAAAGTGCAAGACCTGGCACTTGGTCTTGTTAAACCTCACCTTGTTGGATTTGGGCCCTGGATCCAGCCTGTCCAGGTCCCTCTGCAGAGCCCTCCTACCCTCCAGCACATCCACACTCACACCCAGCTTGGTGCCATCTGCACATTTGCTGATGCTGCACTCAATGCCCTCATCCAGATCATCAATGCAGATATTGAAATCCACGCTGGCTGCCTCTGATCCCTCAGCCATCCTGGAGGTGCCCTGTGATGGCACTCAAGGTGATCTGTTCCATCACCTCACCAGGCACCCAGGTCAGGCTGACAGGCCTGCACTTCCCCACATCTTCCAGCCCTTCTTGGGCATGGGCTCACATTGGCACCTCCAGTCCTCTGGCACCTCCCTGCTGAGCCAGCACTGATGAGAAACGATGGAGAGCAGCTTGGGGAGCTCATCCAGCAGCTCCCTCATCCCCCTAGGATGGATCCCATCTGGTCCCAGAGACACCTGTGAGCATCTGAGTGGCTCAGCAGGTCCCCAGCTGCTTCCTCCTGGATTACAGGGGTCTGTTCTGCTCCCTGTCCCCATCTACCAGCTCAGGAGAACACTTGTCCTGAGGACAACCTGTCCTATTGTTGAAAACTGAGGCAATGAAGGGGTTGAGTACCTCAGCCTTTTCCTCATCTTTAGTTACTATATTCCCCACTGCAGCAAATAAAGAGGTGAGGTTCTCCTTATCCAACAGTTTTCAATTAATCTATTTGTAGAAATACTTTCTATTATTTTTTCACAGAAGTGGCCAGGTTAAGTCCTAATTTAGCTTTCACCTCTAATTTCCTTTCTGCATGACCTGACTACATCCTTAAACATTTCCTGAACTGTCTGACTTTCTGTCTAATGGTGATGCAGCCCCTTTACTTTCTCTGTGTTCCTACAAAAGCTCCATGGGCAGCCAGGTCACTCATTTTCCTCACTGGCTCATCTTTTTGCACACAAGGACAGGCTGCTCCTTCCCCCTTAAGATTACGTTCTTGAGGTGTGTCCATCCTTCCTGGAATCTGTTGTTTTTAAGGGCTATTTATCTTAAAAAAAAAAAAAAATCAGTATCTGATTCAGTTATTCTGAAATCTGCATCCTGAATAGGCCAAAGGCTTCTCTCTCTAAATCCAGTGTAGAAATTTTGTTGCTGCCCCTCCTTCTTTCACAGATTTTTTTTTAAAAAACTGCATTATTTCATGGTCACTGTACCCCAGGCAGCCTCTGAGCCCCACATCTCCCACCAGCCCTTCTCTGTGAACAGCAGGAGACAGAGCTTTCCTTGCGAATGAGAAGAGAAGGAATTTTGGATTTAATCAAGGGCATCTTATTTTTATTTTTCAGTTCAGCCGGCTGAAGCATTGCTTATGTGATCTTGATGCTGAATGTTTCCTCAGGAGGTCTGGGCATGCAGATAAATGAGCCCCTTTCAGGCCAACCCTGTTTGGATAACCTGCTCCTCACCCCCAGGCTCACCATGTCTGATATTGCCTATGTGGGAATGACATCCTAAAACATAAAAAACCCTGAAAATGTATTATTCATATTGTAATTTAATTAAATGATAAAAATATATTAAGCTTTTACTTTTATAATACTGTTATTCTTTTTTTTATAGCTATTTTTTTATATTTATATCGAAAAATCTATACATTTTTAGCAACCAGAAAAATTTATGGTCATTGGTTCTAAGTAACACAATTCACTTCATTAATTAATTGACCACTATTGGCCATTGATTTCTTCCTGTTTATGATCCTTAGTCCTATTTTAATCCCTTTCTCTTCTTTTTAAACATTTTCACAGACAGGATAAAACGGGGCCACTTTGGGGTCCATGAAGACATTTCTGGGGTATATTTTAGGACGTTTTGGGTCTGTGGGAGGGAATTTAGAGAGAACTTGAGGGTCTGGAGGACACTTCAGGGAGCCGGGTGGTCACTTAAGGATTCTGAAGGACACTTCGGGGTCGGGGTGAGCTCTTGGGGGTCCAGGAGGGCACTTGGGGGTGAGGGAGGGGAATCTGGGGCCATTCGGGGTCCAAGCGGACACCTGGGGGGCTCTGACGGGGCTCTCCAGGGTGCGGGGAATGATGGGAGTTGTAGGCACAGGTATAATACGGTTCAATGGGGCCACGGAGCATCATGGGAGTTCTAGGAGCAGCTACAATGTCTCTCCCGTGGTGCATGACGGGAGATGAAGTCATGGCTTCAATAGCACTCTATGGGAACCACGGAGCATGATGGGAGCTGTAGTCCCGGAAGTGGCTCGGCCAGGGCGTTTGGGGGTCCGGGAAGGCACCTGGGGGACACTTTTGTGTCCGAGCCGAGACTTGAGGTGCTCAGGACGGAACGTGAAAGGTTCGGGAGCACTTGGGGGGAGCTTGGGGAGCTCTAACCGGGCTCTTTAGGGCTCAGGGCACGGCAGGAGTTTTAGGTACAGAACTGTGTTATGAGGGACTCTGAGGCTGTGGGGGATTACAGGAGATGAATTCCCAGAAGTGACTGTAACGGGAATCTGTGGGGTTGGGAGCATTCAGGGGATCTGGGGACACTTTTAGGGGGTCCCGAATGGGTGCTGAGGAGGCACTTCTGAATCCTGGAGGGTCTGGGGGACACTTAAGGGACATGTGGGGGACGGACACCGGGGTTCTGTGGGGCGCGGGGCATGAGAGGCGTTGTAGTCCCGGCTCCAGTCGGGCTCTGTCAATCCCAGGATGTCCCAGGATGTCCCTGTATTTTCAAGTGCAGCCCACAGTCCATCCCAGTCCACCCAGATTCCCCTCAGCACTTCCCATCTTCCCAGGTTGTCCCAGTGCTCCCCAGTGTTCCCAAGGAAACTTGAACTTCTCCCGGTTGCTGTGGCAGCCAAAGCCAGCAGTGGGGTCAGTGCAGTGTCCATGGCCACAGCCCCTGGCAGTGGCCCAGGGCAGGTTGGGATGATGATCCACCCTCACAGCTGGCCCAGGGCAGCTCTGCAGTGGTTTTGGTGGAACCTTGGGCTGGCACACACCTGAGGAGTGTGTCTGCTTGCAGTGGGGAACATTACGAGTTTTAGATTGCTTCAAAAATTAAAAAAATTCGAAAGCCCCTCTTTGCCAGACTTCCTGAGGAGAGACCCCGGATCAACATCAATCACAGAATGCTGCAATCACCTCTGCTCTAAAGAGAACAGTAATAAAATACACCCTTGAAAATAGGAATGTGTGTTTCTAAGAAGCTCTTTGAAATATTTCTCCATATCTGGAGTTGAAAACCTTCCTAATGAACTTCACCAGACCAGAGGGAAATCAAGGCAGAGCCACGGTTTGTCAGGACTTGCTTGATCCCAATGAGCCCCATGGTGCATTTGGTGCTGCCAAGGAGCTCCAAATAATATTTTGGAAATATTGGCTCTCTCTCTGCAGTGCTGCCTTTGCCAGGAGCCCAGCCCAGCTCAGCAGCACAGACACAGCACAAGGACTTTAATGACCCTCTCGGGGTTGGGGCTGAGTCCCTGAACATCAGTCCCTGAGAGGGAGCAGAAAAAAACCTCTCAAGAACTCCAAGTCAGATTCAAACTGCAAAGTTTCTTTTACTTTTAGTGACTCCCACTGATAAATGTGAAGGAGGTTTCCCATTGATTGAATTAGAGCAGGAAAAGAAAACTCTCAAGAATTGAAAGTCCAAAGTTTCCTGTAGTTCTAATGGGATCCACTGAGAGACATGACTGAGAAAGTGTTCCCTGGTGCAGGTTTGTTGATTTTACATTATATTTTCAAAATGTGTGTTTATTGTTTATATTATATATTTTTCAAGTGTGGCCTTATTGATTTTCTGTTGTAATTTTTGGTGGGGACTTTTTGTTTTTCCAAATGAAGCAGAGAGACAGGACTTCTGAGTTCCTTTAGAAAGTGTGATTTATTTTGTTTAATTTTCTATCCAGGTAGAAAGGGTAAGTTTGTCTTAGAAGTGGTTGCAGCATGGCTTAGAAGTCACAAGACTTATGGTTACAAGGTCTTTTAAGGATTTATTAACCAATAAATCACTGTCAATGGAGATATTTCTGTATCTAATTTAATACTAAGATATTTTGTTTCACTGACTCATTCCACAGAATGAACTTAGCCAATTATATCCTCACACACAAACTTACATTGCTGCACTCTACAACTTCTTGTTCCCTTTGTAAGTACATTAATTTCTTCTAGATCTTAAATTCAAAAGCTAAACCTATCTCTACTTGTGTTTAGTTTTAAACTTTGGCTTACAGACATTGCATTTTGAATTCTAACACAGCAATGAATTGACTTTGCTCTGGGTGTTGCCTGCAGCTTCCATCAGCTCCAGCTGAGCTTTGCCTTTCCTGAACACATGAACACACACTCAGGGCAGATTTCTGAATTCCTCCTCTGTATCTTCTCCTCACTTCCACCTCCTGGTCGTTGTGCTGTGGTTCATGCCTGTCATTTGTCCCTGAGGCAGCACAGCCCCCCTGGCCAGCACAGGCCCCACATCCCCTCATCAGACACGGCACAGCACAGGGAGTGTTTTGGGTGGGCAAATGTTCCCCACCAGAGTGTCCACTCCACACCTCAGTGTCCAGTCCCAGCACCCACATCCCATGCCAGGGGTCACAGAGAGCCCTGCTCTGGGCTCTGCCAAGGGCTGGGTGAGGAGGGAGCCCGGGCAGGGCTGATGCTGCCCCTAGAGCAGTGCTGAAATGGGCAGGAGGAAGGAGATAAGCAAAGAACAAATAGACCAAGAAAGTGGGGAGAGTGCCCAGGTGTGGAAGTGGCTGATGGAAGTGGCTGGAGGGATGCTCAAAACCCTGGGGCACCTTCTCAGACTGGTCATGCCACCAAAGCCACAGACCAAGCTCCTCAGTGCTGCACATGCCTGTCTGAGATCCCTGCCAGGGGACTGGCACAGCAGCACACACCTGCTGGAACGTGTCCTGGCCCTGCAGAGTCACACAGCTCACCTGACAGGAGTGGGCACTTGCCTTAATTCTTTGGGGCCTCAGATTGTCACAATGTTCTCCTTGTTTCTGCAGTGTCACAATGGCCACTTGCTGCCAAGGGGCCCTGCAGGGTCACAATGGCCCTTTGGTTCCCCACAGTGTCACAATGGTCTCCATGATTCCATGGGGCCTTGCAATGCCACAATGGTCTCCATGGATCCACGGTGCCTTGCAGGATCACAAGGGCCCTTGGGCTGCACCAGGCCCTGTAATGCAACAATGGCCTCTTGGTTCCACAAAGCCCTGCTGCTTCACACCGGCCCCTTGGCACCATGCAGCCCAGCAGTGCCACAGTGATGTCCTTGGTTCCATGAGATCCCACAATGTTAAAATGGTCCCTTGCTTCCATACAGCCCAGCAGTGCCACAACAATGTCCGTGGTTCCACAGGGTTGCCACAGTGTCACAATGGCTCTTTCATTTCAGAAGGCCCCACAGTGTCACAATGGTCCCTTGGATCCATGGTGTCCCCACAGTGTCACAATGGTCTCCATGGTTCCATGGGCCCCCACAGTTTCACCATGGTCTCCACAGGAAGGAATCCATGAATCTCCCGTGTTTCATGGGCTCATGAACTGCAGCCACCAGAGGCCGAGGCCAGCCAGACCTGTCTGTCCTGGCAGCTTTTGTCTGGCAGAAACCCTTGTGGATAGGAATTCTGGAAGAAAAGCACCAGTTTTTGCCATGGGTGCCTGTGCAGGAGGGATGGTTTTTTCCATCGGAAGGAGAGCATGGAGCCCCAATGTTTGAAGACAGGGGAGACCCAGCCCTAAGGAAGCCAAGGGCAGCCAGAATATTGAAAATAGCAGCTTTTGTTTGGGAGCAATCACGGATATTGATAATTTTGTAGAGGGAAATCTCATTTTGGCAATGGGTTCCTGGATGAGAAGGACAGTTCTTTTCCATTTGAACGAAAAGCCCAGGGTTTCAGGGGCACATTAGAAGAGACCCTCAACATGCCAAGGGCAGTTGGATCAGTCAGGCCAAGCCAATCAGACTTGTTCCTTGTTCCCTTGTTTCCATGAGCCCTTGCAGTGTCATAGGGGTCTCCTTGTTGCCACAGTATCCCAATGGACCCTTGGTTCCATGGGGACTCACAATGGCAGAAGGGTCTCCTTGGTTCCATGAGTCCCTGCAGAGCCCCTTGATTCAATGAGGCCTCAAAGTGTCATCATGGCCTCCAGGATTCCATAAAGTCCCACAATGTCACAATGGACCTTTGTTTCCATGGGGTCCTGCACTGTTCCGTGAATCCTCAGTTCCATGGGACCCTGTAGTGTCACAATGCACTCCTTGGTTCAATGGTGCCACACAGTGACACAATCACCCCTAGGCCCCACAAGACCCCATAGTGTCACAATGGTTCCTTGCTTCCATGAGGCCTTGTAGTGTCACAATGGACTCCTTGGTTCAACGGGGCTGCAAAGTGTCACAGTGGCCCCTTGGTTCAGTGAGTCCTGTGCTGCCTTAAGATTTTACCCTTAATATTTTTCAAATTCAGTACTGCATTAGTGCATAACTCTAAACTTCATACAAAATGTTAGTTAACTGTATTCACATTTTGGTCAAACAAAACAATTCATCTAGGCCTGAAACTCAAGGACACCCTACAGCCTCAGGCTCTGAAAAGTATAAACAAAAGTGAATTCAAGGGTGAGAAAACTGAGGTAATGTGGCTTCATTACTTGAAGTTGTTATTGGAGGATTAACCTCTGATACGCAAACAGACCAAAATGAAATCTTTCTGAAAAACTCATTATCACAGTCCATCTTGAGTGTAGCCCCTGGGAGGCTTTTGACTGCCCAAGGTGACTCTATTGAAGGCCTTTAATAAATACCCACTTTATTCTCTTTACCTTGTCTAGTCTCTGTTCTAGGTAGCCACTCCAAGGCATCACCTGTAGTGTCACAATAATCTCCATGATTCCATAAGGCCCTGCAGTATCAAAACAGACCATTGATTCCATGAGATCCCACAGTGTCACAACAGACCATTGGTTTTACTGAGCCCCACAGTGTCACTATGGTCCCCTTGGCTCCACAAGGCTCTGAAGTGCCACAATGGCCCTTTGGTTTCACAAGGCCTCAAAGTGTCAAAATGGACTCCATGGTTTCATGAGGCCGTGCTGACAATGGACCTTTGTTTCCATGGTGCCCCATAGTGTCACAATGGTCTCCTTGGTTCTACAGTGTCAGAATGGACCCTTCATCCCATGCAGACCCACAGTGTTCACGTAGTGCCCTTGATTCCATGAGGCCCTGCCATGCTGTACTGGCCCCTTGGTTCCAGTGGGTCCCAAAGTGTCAGAATAGTCTCCATTGTTCCATGAGGCCCTGCAATGTCACTGTGGTCCCCTTGCTTCCACAGGGCCCCACAGTGTAACAATGGACTCGTGGTTCCATGAGGTTCCTCAGTCACAGTGGTCTCCTTGGATCCACAGTGTCACAATGGCCCCTTGGCTCCATGAGGCCATGCTGTGTCACAATGGCTCATGGCTCCATGACGCCACACAGTTTAATGACAGACCCTTGGTTCCACAAGGCCTTGGAGTGTCACAATGAACCCACGGTTCCATGAGCTTCCATAGTCTCACCACGGTCTCCTGGGATCCAAATTGTCACAATGGACAACTGGTTCCATGGGACCCTGCTGTGTCACAGTAAACCTTTAGTGCCATGGGGTTCTGGAGTGTCACAATGGTTTCCCTTGTTCAACGAGGCCCTGGAGTGTCACAATGGCTGCTTGGTTCAATGAGCTTCCAAGGTGTCACCATGGTCTCCTTGTTTGTGCAGTGTCATAGTGGACCCTTGGCTCCATAAGGCTCTTAAATATCACAGGTCTCCTTGGTTCCATGTGGCCCTGCTGTGTCACCACAGCCCCTTGGTTCCAGGAGTTTCTGGGCTGTCAGCAGTGGTTCCTTTGTTCCAATCAGGCACCGCTGTGTCACACTGCACCCTGGCTTCCATGAAGTTCTTCAGTGTCACAGTGGCCCCTTGGATCCATGTGGTCCCATAGTGTCACCATGGTCTCCTTGGATCTGCATTGTCATAAGGGACCATTGGTTCCATGTGGCCCGGCTGTGTCACAGTGATGTGGATTCCGTAATTGCCTTCAGCGTCACAATGGAGCCTTGTTTCTGTGAGGCTCTCAACTGTCACAGTTGTCTCCTTGGTTCCATCAGCCCCCACTGTGTCACAAGGGTCCCCTTGGTTCCATGAGCACACCAAAGCTTTGCATGAACATTGAGCAGCACCTGCTTAACACACCTGGGAACATCTGTCTGCATTCAAAAGACAGGTCACAGCTGAGAAAGGCACCAGCAGCTTCCATCTGCAACAGAGATGCAGGGAAAGGACAAGGACAGAGAATTCAGCTGGAAGACTCCGAGAATTCTGCTTACAAAGATCATTGTTGCTCACATTGGCCCTTGTAGAAATGTGACATCATTCCAGGCAGCCTGGACTGAGCATGTGGTTCCTCAGTGGGGTTTCTTGTTCAGGAAATCTGCTCAGGCTTTTCCATTCTGTCCTTACAAACAGGAAAACTTCTCCTGGGCCTGTGTGCAGGCAGAGCCCTGAGGAGAGCAGGTGGGACATGGTGCAATGGGCTGGGACACCCATCTGCAGAGCTCAGGTGACAAGGTTCTGCTGCAGGGCACAGGGATGTCAGTCCCAGGTGGGCGATGTCAGACATGGTGAGGCTGGGGGTGAGGAGCAGGTTGTCCAAACAGGGTCAGCCTGCAAGGGGCTCATTCTTCTGCATGCCCACACCTCCTAAGGAGACATTCAGCATCAAGATCATTTGGGGAATGCTTCTATCAGCTCTTCACTGAACTCCAATATAGAAATATGCTTGATTAAAACATAAAAGAAAAAGTCATGAGGTGCACTTTGAAATTTTCTTCCTTAACAGAACTCCAATATTTTTTCCAATGAGCTGCACAAGGCCTGGAGACTTGAAGACAATTAGAAGAAGACTAAGAGCCGTTGAGGGCTTTCTGTATTTTAATGAACCCTGTGGTGAATTGGGGCTGAGTCCAGGAGCCCCAGGCACTGAGAGAAGGTTGAAGAAGCTGCTCCAGGAGTCAGAAGCAAAACTCCAAGTCCCTTGGAGCATCAGTGGCCCCACTGAGGGCAGGGAGTGCCAAAGGCTCCCCAGGGAGTGGTGAGAGCAGATCCTTGAGGCCAGGATTGCAGGAGCCCGAGGCTGTGAGCAGGGAACTGCAATGCTGAGCAAGGCCTGGGCTGGGTGGAGGAAGCAGAAAGGCCAAGGCCTGAGCCCAGGCCTGGGCCAGCAGGGCCTGTCCCTCATGGGTGGCTCGGGGCTGTTCCTGGGGCAGTGGGATGGCAGGGGCAGCAAGGACAAATGTCATCAAGCTGTGTGACACTCCAGATGCTCATGGAACCAAGGGCCAGTGTGACACAGCAGGGCCTGATGGAAACAAGAGGCCACGGTGAGCCTGCAGGGCTGTAACACCCCAGAGCACTGAAATGCTGGGGGTGACCAAAGGGTCCTTTACTCAAGTATGTTGTACAGGAGAATCCCAGCCAGATATTTTCTAGAGGTCAAAATGACATAAAATTTTACTGGCAAAGTATAGAAAATCAAGGAACTTTGGAAAAGAATTTAATAAAACATCCTAGTCAACATAAAACACTTATCATGGCAGGAACGTCATTAACTTTGCCCATTTAATCTATAAACCTCTAAACACTTAGATTGTTGAGGTGCCCAAAACTGTTCTGTATAAAGAGCATTAGAAGGAGAGGAAAGAGACACAGAAAAACAGAAGCTCTAGAAAGACACACACATGGCTCCCAGCTCCTAGGGTTCCAGTGTGGGTGAGACACAGACCCCAGGAGAAGGCAGGGTATGGACCATGGGCTGAGCGCCTGCTCTGTGTTTTAAGCCCCTGGGCCTTCGTGGGCCTCCCCCAGGTGGGACTTGTGATTGCTGGGGCAATCAGAGCCTGGGTCAGCACCACCCCACTGTGTGACTGATTGACAGCTCATCCCCAGGTGTCTGGGACATTGATCTCATCCAGCCTCTGACAGCAACCATGGTGACACTGCAGAACCTCATGGAACCATGGGTCAGTTGTGACAATGCAGATCCAAGGACACCATGGAGACACTTTGGAACCTCATGGATTCTGAGACTTTTGTGCCTCATAGAGTCAAGAAGAGCCTTATGAAACTCAAGGGCCCCAAGGACCAAGGGTTCATTCTGACCTTGTGAAGCTCAAAGTGTCATGGAGGAGCCATTGTGACACAGTGAGAGCACGTGGAGCCGAGGGGCCATTGTGACACATCAGGGCATTGTGGAAGCATGAAGCCATTGTGACATTGCAGGACCTCATGGTGTCATTGGGCCATTGTGCTACTACAGAAGCAAGGGGAACATTGTGACCCTGCAGGGCCTCATGGAACCAAGGCATGTTAACTGGAAGGTGCCAGCACAGGCAGGTCAGGCTGCCCTTGGCCTCTTGGGGGCTGCCTCTCCCCTGCTTTGCAAACACTGGGGCTCCAGGCTTTTCTTCCAGGGGAAAAGAACTGTCCTTCTCAAGGTGTCTGTGGTCAAAATTGAGATTCCTCCTCCCAAATTCCATATATTCAAGGATTGGTCCATGACAAAAACTGCCAGGACAAACAGGTCTGGCTGGCTTTGTCTCCCAGAAGCCACCTCTCATCTGCCTTTGAAACACTGGGGCTCTGTGCTTTCCTTCCAATGGAAAAGAACCATCCTTCTAATCTACACAGAAATGGCCAAAATTGGGATTCCACCTCTGAAATTCCCTATATCCAAGAGTTGCTTTCAGACAAAATCTGCCAGGACAGAGAGGTCTGGCTGGCCTTGGCCTCTGATGTCTGCCTTTCATCTGCTCCTGAAACACCGGTGTTCTGTGCCTTCCTTCCTATTGAAAAGAACCATCCATCTCCTCCATGTGTCCATGTCTGAAATTGGGATTCCAGCTCTAAAATACTGTAGATCCAAGGGTTGCTCCCAGGCAAAATCTGCCAATACTGTCAAGTCTGGCTGGCCTTGTCCTCCTGTGACTGCCCCTGCACCACTGGGGCTTGGTTCTTTCCTTCAATGGAGGTCACTGGAACACTGTGGGGACCTCATGATGAAACAGGGGGAAATTAAAATTAAAATTAAAGTATTAAGAGTAAAAATACAGGAGGATGCTTTAACTAGAAGGGGGGTAACATGATTCTATGAATGCTTAATGTTCGTTGTCTTTGCAAGAACAGGAGAACAGAGCAAGGCTACAAGATAAGATGGAACAAGAATGCATAAACAGGGTGGAAGAACGAGGCCTCTTCCATATAAGGAGGTTTCCTCAGACCCCTGAGCAAGTGAAAACTGGTATCAAGGTCTGGAAGGAGAGCAAAAGCTAATACACATGTGCAAAGAAGGCAAGGTGAGAAGTTCAACTGAGAAGAAGACTGTTCACTTCATCCCAAGGACCCCCAGACGACCACCAGAGCAATCAACAAGGAGCAGTGCACAGTCACAAAGAGGCATGGAGTCAATTTTAATACCAAGTGAGAACAGGTAGAGTTAGGAAATGAATATGTATTAGGTGCATTGTGCAATACTAACTTGTAGAGAATAAAAAGAGAGGCACAGGTCACCAAAGGTGTGCATGTTTTTGGAGGAGCTATCCCCCATGCACCTCAGCCCTGAATAAATTATTCATACCTACTTTGCAACTTTTACGAGTTATGGAGTTGTTCTGTGCTTCATAATTGTTGAGCCAGCCAGGAGATCTGTCTGGCTGAGGGAGCACCACCAGGGCAGACACCCTGAGGGGCGCCCCGGGATATTTTCCTGGAGGGATCCCCAACCTCGGCTCACTCAACACGGGGACAGACAACGACCTGCTGGCAGTGTGGATAAAACGGTCTGTAATAAATATCTATAACAGGACTGCTGGTGAGTCGTACAGAGACGTCTGACACTCAGCACAGTCCCTGGGGGCTTGCAAGCTGCTGGCCAAGGGAGCCAGAGACAGAGGGAGAGGGGTCGATCCCCGGCTGATAACGCCACTGACAGAGGGGTCTCACTGAGCTGATAGAGCAGCCTGCTAGTGACTCTGGGGTGGGTCGAATGAACCCTTGTTTTCGCTGCTGTTTTGTGTGACTGCCAGGTCTGGACACGTTGAGTAGTTGAGTGTGTCAGTGAGTGAATGAGCGAGTGTGGAGCTCTATCTGCATTTCCAGCCTGGGCGACTGAGGCGGCCGGAGAAAAGCGAAGGAGCGGGGTCAGTGTGGGGCCAGTGCAAGTGAGAAGGGAGGAGTGTTGTGCTTGAACATAGAGTGGTTAGTGTTTGTTTTAATCATGGATAGACAAATTGAAGGAGTTTCTCCTCAGCAGTGGTTTGGACTTGATCCCTGGGAATTTATTGATCCAGTAAGTCATTGGATAGAAAGAGGGAATGAACAGGAGGGATATAGGAAACCTCTGGAGGGTGATTGGTAACCTTGGACTGGGAACAACCTGCAGTAAGGACTCTGAGTATTCCAGAGGGAGTGAACAGGATAATTTGTCTTTGTGGGAGATTTAGAGCAGTCAGAGGATCAAGGCATCTGGCATGGAGTTTATTACAGTGTAGAGATTGTGAAAGACGTTGGTATTGTTGCTCTAATAACCAGCAGGGCATATGCCCCAAATGTGAATTGAAAAATTTTCCTAATCAAATCGATGTTGAACCTAAAATTCTGAAATTAGTGCGTGGAAAGTCACATTCGATACCTGCAAATTGGGATTGTGTGTGGGAAGAAAACTGAGAAAGAACAGTGAAATTGTGCGAGGAAAAGTTTGGATGGAAACAGCACAGGACAAGAAGGAGAAGATAATGGGAACTGGACAAAGTAAAGAGATCCCTAAGGCCAGGCCACTAGGCTGTGTTATTGCACATTGAAAGATGCTGCTGGACATGGGAGCATGGAAACCAAGAGAGATCTTGTTAGATTTTGCAAGAACTGGTGGCCTTTTTAAATTGGACAATGGAGCGAAGTGGCCACCCAGTGGAACTTTGGATTATAACATCTATTACAGCTCATGCTATTTCTGGGAGGGAAGGGAAGTGGACAGAGGTATCATATGTGGATATGTTTTTCTCCCTTCAAAATCACCCCAGATGGCAGAGGGACTGTGGGCTCAGGGCTCCATCTGACCCTCTGGTATTGGCTTTAGAGAAGGAGAATAACACTAGGAGAGGAAAGCTCAAGTGGTGTTGTTCAGTGTGTAGTATAGGGCAAAGATGTACAAAATCTGATAAGGTTTACCAGCCTGTGGCCCAGGAACAAGATCTGGCAGATGATTTGCTCAGGTCTCCCCAGATAAGACAGGAAAGGGATGAGGATGCAGACTCAGAGGATGCTGACCCCCCTCTGATCACACACCAGACTAGACAACAGATGTTGGAGTCTGTAAGTCAAGAGTCTCTCTGAATTCTTCAGAGAGAAATCAGAGTGCAGGGATTGAATTAAAACCTTTGGATGGATTCAAGTATATTAAGCAACTCACACATAAAGTAGAGGTGTAAGTTTAAGTTTTAGAATAAGGGAGAAAGTAAGAATAAGTTTTAAGTGCTTTTAGATAGTAAAGATCTCAGAGACCAGTGTAGAAGCATGAGTTCTAGTGAGGGTTGAAAAATATAGCCTTAGATACTAGTGTTTCTATGGAGGCTCCAGGAACATAGCTTTAGACATAATAAAACTATACTAAGAATATTGCTTACATTTTTTAGCTAGAACAAGATAGAACATATATGTAGTTTATACATAGCTGGTGTGCTAAGAAACTAGAACTAGGTTCGAGTTCCTGTCTTTAGCTTGCTGGGAAGTTTGTATATAAGAATCTATGCACTGGGGAGAGACTCACATTTTGCTTCTTGACTTTTGATTTTGTTCCTGCTCTCTCACTTCTCACCACCACCATCATCACCCAAAGAAGACAGGAGCTGCCCCAGCAACATCAGCCCTTCAGGACCTCCAGGAGCAGCTTCTGCTTCTGATTGGGACTTTACCTATTTAGGACTCTATACCAAAACTTTAGCATGGACTTGAATGCTTGTGACTCTTTGCCTTTTGAGACGGATGTGCCTTTGTTATAAACAACTTTATAGCAACTATTAGCTGCTCAGCTCTATTAAGAAAACAATCACAACTCAGCTAACAGACACACATATTCCAGGCATCTCTGCGAGAGGCAGGGGGACCAGAGGGAGGAATGGTATTGGTTAAAGTTCCCTCCTCCACAATCGACTTGGAGGCATGGGAAAAGGTTGCTAAAAATTACCACAGTGATCCAGTTAACACAGCTAAATGTCTGCAATTTATAATAAAATAGCATAATCCAGATTAGAACGATATGCAATTATTATTGGATGCACTGACTGAGACAGAGAAACAATTAATTATAGAAATGGCAGGGAATTTGGCAGAAGATTATTATGAAATCCAACAATTGGATGTGAAAGATTATTTCCCACTCCAAAATCCACAGTGGGACTCAAACAGATCAGCAGAATTGAGAAAGTTGGAAAGCTATCAGCAGTGGATTGCAAAGGGAATGGAAAAAGCCATTCCCAAAACTATAAATTGGTCAGCATTGTATGAAATTAAGCAGGGGCCCTCTGAGCCACCATCTGAATTCCTTGATCAATGAAGGGATGCAATGTGCTGCCACACACCACTGGAGCCTGGGTCTGACACAGGGACACAGCAGCCAGTCAGTTTATTCCTGGGGCAGTCTATGGATGGCATAACACAAAAACTTCAAAAGCTTTGGGAGCTGGATGGGAGGGACTTAGAGACTCTGTTGGACGAGGTGTGGAGAGTCTTCAGGAATAGGGAAGAAGGATATAAACAAGGAATGAGGAAGTTTGTGGCTGTCCGAAGTGAGAGGGAGAGAGGAAGAAGCGAACAAAGACCACCCAGACAAGGCCCATCCCGGCTGGGCAGAGACCAGTGTGCAATCTGTAAGAAATACGGTCACTGGAAAAATCAATGTCCAAAAAAACAACAAAGGAACCATCATAAAAAGGGAGAACAAGAAAAAGGAAATGTGATTGCACATGTGAAAAAAACACTAAGGAGGACCAGTAAATCTTACCCCAGGAAAATCACTGGTTATAAAATTAAAGCTATGGGGAAAAGGGGGGAAAAAGTGGAATTTCTAGTGGACACAGGAGCAACATATTCAGCTCTGAATAAAACTTTGGCACCTGTGGGGAAGGATTATGTTACATTAATAGGAGCATCTGGCCAACCTGGAAAAGCAAATTTTTACAAACCATTGAAGTATAGGCTTAGAAAATAATGGGGTGTTCATAAATTTCTATATCTGCCCAGATCCCCAAGGCACCTTTTGGGGAGAAACTTGTTAGAACAATTACAAATAACCATTGAATTTAAAATTGGGGAAGTTATTCTGGAGGTAAATGATGAACATTACATAGAGGCATTAAGTTTAATGTTAACATCAGTTCAAATTGAGGGAGAAGTTAGCGAAGAAATAATAAATCAAGTATTTCTTGGAGTGTGGGCTTCTAATGTAGCAGGGAGGGCGAAAAATGCATCTCCTATAGTAATTAAACTGAAGGAAGGAAAGCAACCAGTTAGAATTAAACACTACCCCTTGAAAAGAGAGAACAGGGAAGGAATTAGCCCAATAGTTGAAAACTTTTTTCAATTAGGGTTCTTAAAAGAATGTCAATCTGAGTTCAATACTCCCATCTTACAGGTCCGAAAACCTGATGGGTCATATCAGATAGTACAGGGTCTAGGAGCTGTTAACAAAATAACTGAAGATCTGTATCCCATGGTAGCAAATCCATACACTTTGCTAACGTGCCTAACACCAGAGCTAACTTGGTTTACCATTTTAGACTTGAAAGATGCCTTCTTTTGCTTCCCTCTCCATGAAGGTAGCCAGAAAATTTTTGCATTTGAATGGGAAAACCCTAAAAGAGGGCTCAGATCCCAGCTCACATGGATGGTGTTTAAAAACTCTCCTACCCTGTTTGGAGAACAACATGCAAAGATCTGGAATTCTGGGAGGCTCCCCAGAAGAAGGAAAGCTACTGCAGTACATGGAATGATCTCCTCATAGCCACCCGGATGAATGAGGCATGTGCAGCCTGGACAGTAACCCTCCTAAACTTCCTAGGACTTGAGAGATACAGGGTGTCAAAGAAAAAGGCCCAGGTAATGAAGCAAAAGGTAATTTATCTGGGTTATGAAATTAGTGTGGGACAACGGATTGTAGGGCAAGATTGCAAGGAAGAGATCTGCAAAACCCCAAAACCTCAAACAGTGAAGGAACTGCAAACATTCTTAGGAATGACAGGGTGGTGTAGGCTGTGGATACACAGCTATGGGCTGCTTGTAAAACCTCTGTATTCACTCATTTCAAATGGGAACAGAGAACTCCAGGGGACAGAAGAGGCCACTCGGGCCTTTCACCAGCTGAAGAATGCTCGAATGTCAGCTCTGGCTCTCAGACTCCCAGATGTGAGTAAACCATTCTTTCTGTTTTCCCATGAGAAACAGGGAATTGCCCTGGGGATACTGGCCCAGGACCTGGGTCCATACCAGAGAGCAGTTGCTTGCTTCTCCAAACAACTGGACACAACAGCCAAGGGATGGCCGGGATGCCTCAGAGCCCTTGCAGCAGTGCTGCTGAATATTCAAAAGGCACACAAATTCACCCTGGGCCAGACAATGACTGTATTGGTGTCTCACACAGTGTCTGCAGTCCTGGAAGGAAAAGGCAGCCACTGGCTCTCCTCACAAAGGTTCCTGAAATACCAAGCCATCATGGTAGAACAAGACAATGTAGAGATAATTGTGACTAACATTATCAACCCAGCTTCTTTTCTTAGTGGAAATCAAGAAAAGTGATTTTTTTACACCATGACTGCCTGGAGACTATCAAAGCCTCCTACTCCAGCCACCCAGATCTGAAGGACACCCCTTTGGATGACACCCAAACCTGGTTCTCTGATGGAAGCAGCTACGTTGTCAGTGGAAAGCAACATGGTGGGTATGCAGTTACCACCTGCAAAGAGGGAACAGAATCTGGACCCTTGCCAATAGATACCTCTACACAAAAAGCTGAGATAATTGCTCTTACCCACACCTTAGAGATCATGAAAGGAAAGAAAATAAATATTTATAGAGACTCAAGATATGCATTTGGGGTTGTACAAACACACATGGAGCCATCTGGAAAGAAAGGGGACTGTTGAAGTCACAAGGGAAAAACACCAAACATGCACAGGAAATATTGCAGCTACTGAAAGCAGTTCAGCAAGCTGATTATGCACATTAAGACACACCAGAAGGTGAGCTCAGAATTGGAGGAAGGAAACGAGCTGGCAGACAGAGAGGCAAGAGAAGCAGCAAGAGATGAAATGACGATTGAGGGAGCTTTAATTCCAGATGGACTGTTCTCCCTTGAAGGTAAGCCAGTATATACCAGAAGGGATAGAAAACTAATTAAGGATCAAGGAGGAACGTATAACCAAGAGGGATGGGCTGTTACTGCAGAAGGGACAATGGTCATCCCTTCCCACCTGTTATGGTCATTAGTAAGGGAAGAGCACCAGAAAACACACCAGGGAACAGATGTCCTGTATAGCTATCTAATTGAAAAGATTACTGCTAGAAATTTATACTCTGTTATCGTTCAGGTAACCCAGCAGTCTGACATTTGGCTCCAGACCAAACCCAAGAATATCCCCAACCCAAAACTTGGTCAAATTGGAAAAGGCCATGGTCTTGGGCAACAGCAGCAAATTGACTTTTCAGAACTCCCAAGAAAAGGGGGTATTGATATTTGCTGGTGTTAACAGACACCTTTTCAGGGTGGCCAGAGGCTTTTCCCACCAGAACTGACAAAGCCTGAGAGGTAACCAGGGTATTGTTACAAGAGATAATATCACTCTTCAGAGTTCCAGCCACAATATCTTCAGATAGAGGGCCACATTTAATTTAACAAATAGTACAACAAATCAGTCGTCACTTGGGCATAGACTGGGAGCTCCATACTCCATATCATCCCCAGTCAAGTGGCCAAGTTGAAAAAATGAATCATTTAATTAAGCAGCAAATTGTGAGGCTAGGACAAGAAGCTAATTTACCCTGGCCTCAGTCTCTCCCATTGGCATTGCTGCGGATCCAAACCAAGCCTAGAGCGAGAAAAAAACTAAGTTCCTTTGAAATGCCTTATGGGAGACCATATGGAGTGCAAAAGGGATTGTCTACCCAAGTGGGGAAGAGAGGCTGCCTGCCTATACGATAGCCTTAAGTAAGGAACTCAGAGAAATTGAGAAAAATGTGGCTGGAACTTGGGGCAGAGGGCTGGATGGACCAGTGCATGACATACAGCCTGGAGATTATGTATATGTTATGTCTCTTACAGAAAAACTTTGTAGCCACAGTGGGAAGGACCATTCAGGTGCTTCTCACCATCTTCATTGCAGTTATGATCAAGGAGCAGAGTGCCTGGATTGACCATTTTTGAGTGAAAAAGGCTCCAGAAGCCCCTTGGAAAGTAACACTGGGTAACAATGAAATGAAAATGAAATTAAAACTTACTTGAGCAAAATGAGTACATTGTGGTTGGGAATATTCAGTAATTTAGCTCGCAGAAATCTAGTCAATAGAACAGTTTTGTTTGTTTTGCTTGTAGTCATAAGTGTAATCCAAGAATTGGAAAGCACCTCTAGCCAGAATAATGCTGAATGGCCTTGGTCCCAAGCTTTCATTCAGTACACTGGATCCATGGGAAAGTGTTCTGATATAAAATACCCAAGCTGCCATGAAAGACGTCTGGCTGCCCTCGCTTACAGTGGCTGCCTCTCATCTTCTTCCAAAACACTTGGACTTTCTGCTTTTCTTTCATATGGAAAAGCCCATCTATCTTGACATGATGTCCATGACCAAAATTTGAATTCCACCTTCCAAATTCCATATATCCAAGGATTGCTCCCAGACAAAAGCTGCCATTCCTGTCAAGACTGGCTGGCTCTACCTCCTGAGGGCCAGCTCTCACCTGCCTTCCAAACACTGGGGCTCCATGCTTTCCTTTTTATGGAAAAGACTCGTCCTGCTTGTCCAGACACAAATGGCCAAAACTGGCATTCCACATTCAAAATTCTCTATATCCAAGTGTTACTCCCAGACAAACCTGCCAGGACAGACAGATGTGGCTGGCCTTGGTCTCTGGTGCTTGTGTCTCATCTGCCTCTGAACCACTGGGACTTGGTGCTTCCCTTCCCATGGAGACCATTGTGACTCTGCGTGGGCTCATGGAAGCCAGGGGCCATTGTGACACTGCAGGGCTTGTGGAACCACGGGGACCACAGGGATGCTGTGGTGTTCCATGGAACCAAGGGGACACTGTGGCACTGCTGAGCCCCAAGGAACCACGAGGCCTTTGTGACACAGCAGGGCCCCATGGAACCAAGGGAACATGGAACAGCTCTGGCTGGCATGGGCTCCTGGGGGCTGCCTGAGAGGTTCAGATGACCTGGGCATGGTGAGAGCTTCTTCTCCAATGGACCTGGAGCAATGGGGCTCCGTGCTTTCCTTCCCATGGAACAAAACTGTCCTTCACTTCCAGGCACAAATGGCCAAAACTGGGATCCCTCCTCCAACATTCTGTATATCCAAGGATTGTTCCCATATGAAACTTGCCAGGACAGACAGCTTTGGCTGGACTTGGCCTCTTGGGGGCCACCTCTCATCTGCCTTTGAAACACTTTGGGGCTGTGCTTTTCTTCCCATGGAAAAAAATCTTTCCAGTCCAGGCATCCAAGGCAAATACTGGGAATTCATCTCCAAAATTCTATCTATCTAACTATAGCTCCGAGACAAAATCTGCCTGGACTGACAAGTCTAACTTCCCTTGGCTTCCTGAGGGCCACTCTCAGCTGCATTGAAACACAGGCGCTGTGCTTTCCTTCCTATGGAAAAGAACTATCCTTCTCTTCCAGGTAGCCATGGTAAAAATTAGAATTTGGCCTCAAAAATTCCGTCTATTGAAGGATCGCTCCCAGACAAATGCAGCCCAGACAAACAGGTCTGGCTGACCTTGGCATCTGGTGAATGCCTTTCATCTTTCACTTCTGGGATTCTGTGATTTCCTTCCCACAGAAAAGAACCGTACCTCTTGTCCAGGTGCCCATGGACTCAAGCACTTGACCAGTGTATAAGGACAAAGAAGCTCAGTGGAGTGGAGACTGAGGACAGCAGAGGAGAGCCCTGGGAGGGATTGAAGATCATTTTCAGAGATGGTGGATCCTTTTGACATAGAGGAAAAGAGTCACAGAAAGAAAGAATTAAGGCCAAGTGCAGCTGGGTTGGTCCAGAGTTGACACAAGGAGAAAGGAATTTCTCTCCCAGGGCAGGGCTGGGGTGCAACACATCCCCCAGAAGGAGTCTGGAGCAGCCCAAGGCTTTGTGTGTGCAGGCAGAGGCAGGCAGGAGGCAGAGCTGTCAGCAAAGGAAGGGGCCAGCGAGGTGGGGCAGCCGGGGGATGACGACAGCCTGCAGGGACAGAGGCGCAGGGCATGGACACCGTAGGACAGCCTGGGCTGCAGAGGGCACAGGGATGGGCAGCAGCTGAAAGGCCCTGACACAGCCAACTCCTGCAGCACTTGGGCCATGCAGGCTGGCCCTGGGCCTGAGGCCAGCAGGGGACAAGTGAGCCTTGCTGTGCTGGGGCCTCATTGCCTCCTTGTCCCTGCTCAGCAGCCTGGCAGGGGCCGCCCCATGGTGCTGCCCTTGGCATTGCACATGCCCAGAGCCCAGTGGCCCGGGAAGAGCCCTGAGCAATGAGGGAGGGACAGGATCTGCCTTGCCAGGGGCTGGGGCTCAGCCCTTGGCCCTTTGCATTCCTGAAACACATCCAAGTTTGCTCAGCATCAGAGACACCTTTCCCCTGTTTGTCCCCACCTGTCATCAGTGCCTCCAGTGTTCTGCTCTAACTGGAACCTGGGTGTTGGAATTCAAACTGCAAGGAATTCTCAGATCACTGGGTCTGTAAGGCAAAGCTTAGAATTAAGCATAGTTGAGTTGAGATTGTTTTAGCATTAGAATTTAAGATATAGAAAGAAAAATGTTAGTTACAATGGTAACAAGTTTCAGAGTGCAGCAATGTATGTTTCTCTGTTATATGATTGGCTAAGAAAGTTCACACTGTAGTATGACTCAATAGGACAAAATATTTTAGTACTGAATTGGAAGCATAAATATCTCTGTTGACAGTGTTTTATTGGTTAATACATCCTGAAAAGCCACTGTAAACATAAGTGTTTTGACTTCTAAGTCATGCTGTGAACATCTGTAAGACCACCCTACCTTTTCTGCCTGTATAGGAAATTTCAAAAACAAGCTACACTTTCTAAAGCAAATCAGGAGTCCCATCTCTCTGCTTCATTCAGAAAAAGAAAAAATCCCCATGAACGCCCACGCTTAAAAAAGACATCATAAAAACAATAAGCATACACTTTAAAAATATAATGTAAAAAGAATAAAACCACACCTGGGGACATTTTATTTGTCATGTCCCTCACTGGGACCCATTAGAACTTCAGGAAACTTTGAACTTTGAATCTGACTTTGAATTCTTGAGAGGTTTCTTTTCCTCATTTACCCTGTTTTTTCCTATCTGAAATAATTGTCATCAATTTTCTGCTCTAATTCAACACTTGGGAAACCTTCTTCTTCATGTTTATCAATGAGACTCACTAAAAGTAGCAGAAACTTTGGAGTTTGAATCTGACTTGGAATTCTTGAGAGGATTTTTCTGCTCCCTCTCAGGGACTGATGTTCAGGGACTCAGCCCCAACCCCGAGAGGGTCATTAAAGTCCTTGTGCTGTGTCTGTGCTGCTGAGCTGGGCTGGGCTCCTGGCAAAGGCAGCACTGCAGAGAGAGAGAGAATATTTCCAAAATATTATTTGGAGCTCCTTGGCAGCACCAAATGCACCATGGGGCTCATTGGGATCAAGCAAGTCCTGACAAACCGTGGCTCTGCCTTGATTTCCCTCTGGTCTGGTGCAGTTCATTAGGAAGGTTTTCAACTCGAGTTATGGAGAAATATTTCTAAGAGCTTCTAAGAAATATCCATTCCTATTATAAAGGGTGTATTTTATTACTGTTCTCTTTAGAGCAGAGGTGATTGCAGCATTCTGTGATTGATGTTGATCCAGGGTCTCTCCTCAGGAAGTCTGGCAAAGAGGGTTTTCTTCTTTTTCTTTTTTGAAGCAATCTAAAACTCGTACTGTTCCCCACTGCAAACAGACACACTCCTCAGGTGTGTGCCAGCCCAAGGTTCCACCAAAACCACTGCAGAGCTGCCCTGGGCCAGCTGTGAGGGTGGATCATCATCCCAACCTGCCCTGGGCCACTGCCAGGGGCTGTGGCCATGGACACTGCACTGACCCCACTGCTGGCTTTGGCTGCCACAGCAACCGGGAGAAGTTCAAGTTTCCTTGGGAACACTGGGGAGCACTGGGACAACCTGGGAAGATGGGAAGTGCTGAGGGGAATCTGGGTGGACTGGGATGGACTGTGGGCTGCACTTGAAAATACAGGGACATCCTGGGACATCCTGGGATTGACAGAGCCCGACTGGAGCCGGGACTACAACGCCTCTCATGCCCCGCGCCCCACAGAACCCCAGTGTCCGTCCCCCACATGTCCCTTAAGTGTCCCCCAGACCCTCCAGGATTCAGAAGTGCCTCCTCAGCACCCATTCGGGACCCCCTAAAAGTGTCCCCAGATCCCCTGAATGCTCCCAACCCCACAGATTCCCGTTACAGTCACTTCTGGGAATTCATCTCCTGTAATCCCCCACAGCCTCAGGGTCCCTCATAACACAGTTCTGTACCTAAAACTCCTGCCGTGCCCTGAGCCCTAAAGAGCCCGGTTAGAGCTCCCCAAGCTCCCCCCAAGTGCTCCCGAACCGTTCACGCTCCGTCCTGAGCACCTCAAGTCTCGGCTCGGACACAAAAGTGTCCCCCAGGTGCCTTCCCGGACCCCCAAACGCCCTGGCCGAGCCACTTCCGGGACTACAGCTCCCATCATGCTCCGTGGTTCCCATAGAGTGCTATTGAAGCCATGACTTCATCTCCCGTCATGCACCACGGAGAGACATTGTAGCTGCTCCTAGAACTCCCATGATGCTCCGTGGCCCCATTGAACCGTATTATACCTGTGCCTACAACTCCCATCACCCCCCGCACCCTGGAGAGCCCCGTCAGAGCCCCCCAGGTGCCCGCTTGGACCCCGAATGGCCCCAGATTCCCCTCCCTCACCCCCAAGTGCCCCCCTGGACCCCCAAGAGCTCACCCCGACCCCGAAGTGTCCTTCAGAATCCTTAAGTGACCACCCGGCTCCCTGAAGTGTCCTCCAGACCCTCAAGTTCTCTCTAAATTCTCTCCCCAGACCCAAAACTTCCTGAAATGTACCCCAGAAATGTCTTCATGGACCCTAAAGTGACCCCGTTTTATCCTGTCTGTGAAAATGATTAAAAAGAAGAGAAAGGGATTAAAATAGGGCTAATTATCATAAAGAGGGAAAAATTAATGGCCAATAGTGGTCAATTAATTAATGAAGTGAATTGTGTTACTTAGAACCAATGACCATAAATTTTTCTGGTTGCTAAAAATGTATAGATTTTTCAATATAAATATAAAAAAATAGCTATAAAAAAAAGAATAACAGTATTATAAAAGTAAAAGCTTAATATATTTTTATCATTTAATTAAATTACAATATGAATAATACATTTTCAGGGGTTTTTTATGTTTTAGGATGTCAGTCCTAGATAGGCAATATCAGACATGGTGAGCCTGGGGGTGAGGAGCAGGTTATCCAAACAGGGTTGGCCTGAAAGGGGCTCATTTTTCTGCATGCCCAGACCTCCTGAGGAAACATTCAGCATCAAGATCACATAAGCAATGCTTCAGTCGGCTGAACTGAAAAATAAAAATAAGATGCCCTTGATTAAATCCAAAATTCCTTCTCTTCTCATTCGCAAGGAAAGCTCTGTCTCCTGCTGTTCTCAGAGAAGGGCTGGTGGGAGATGTGGGGCTCAGAGGCTGCCTGGGGTACAGTGACCATGAAATAATGCAGTTTTTTTTTAAAAAAATCTGTGAAAGAAGGAGGGGCAGCAACAAAATTTCTACACTGGATTTAGAGAGAGAAGCCTTTGGCCTATTCAGGATGCAGATTTCAGAATAACTGAATCAGATGCTGATATTTTTTTTTTTTTTTTAAGATAAATAGCCCTTAAAAACAACAGATTCCAGGAAGGATGGACGCACCTCAAGAACGTAATCTTAAGGGGGAAGGAGCAGCCTGTCCTTGTGTGCAAAAAGATGAGCCAGTGAGGAAAATGAGTGACCTGGCTGCCCATGGAGCTTTTGTAGGAACACAGAGAAAGTAAAGGGGCTGCACCACCATTAGACAGAAAGTCAGACAGTTCAGGAAATGTTTAAGGATGTAGTCAGGTCATGCAGAAAGGAAATTAGAGGTGAAAGCTAAATTAGGACTTAACCTGGCCACTTCTGTGAAAAAATAATAGAAAGTATTTCTACAAATAGATTAATTGAAAACTGTTGGATAAGGAGAACCTCACCTCTTTATTTGCTGCAGTGGGGAATATAGTAACTAAAGATGAGGAAAAGGCTGAGGTACTCAACCCCTTCATTGCCTCAGTTTTCAACAATAGGACAGGTTGTCCTCAGGACAAGTGTTCTCCTGAGCTGGTAGATGGGGACAGGGAGCAGAACAGACCCCTGTAATCCAGGAGGAAGCAGCTGGGGACCTGCTGAGCCACTCAGATGCTCACAGGTGTCTCTGGGAACAGATGGGCTCCATCCTAGGGGGATGAGGGAGCTGCTGGATGAGCTCCCCAAGCTGCTCTCCATCATTTCTCATCAGTGCTGGCTCAGCAGGGAGGTGCCAGAGGACTGGAGGTGCCAATGTGAGCCCATGCCCAGGAAGGGCTGGAAGGAGGATGTGGGGAACTGCAGGCCTGTCAGCCTGACCTGGGTGCCTGGTGAGGTGATGGAACAGATCACCTTGAGTGCCATCACAGGGCACCTACAGGATGGCTGAGGGATCAGAGGCAGCCAGCGTGGATTTCAATATCTGCATTGATGATCTGGATGAGGGCATTGAGTGCAGCATCAGCAAATGTGCAGATGGCACCAAGCTGGGTGTGAGTGTGGATGTGCTGGAGGGTAGGAGGGCTCTGCAGAGGGACCTGGACAGGCTGGATCCAGGGCCCAAATCCAACAAGGTGAGGTTTAACAAGATCCAATGCCAGGTCCTGAACTTTGGCCGCAATAACCACTGCAGTGCTACAGGCTGGGGACAGAGTGGCTGGACAGCAGCCAGGAGAAAAGGGACCTGGGGGCACTGATGGACAGCAGGCTGGACATGAGCCAGCAGTGTGCCCAGGTGGCCAAGAAGGCCAATGGCACCTGGCCTGGATCAGGAATGGTGTGGCCAGCAGGAGCAGGGCAGTGATTCTTCCCCTGTGCTCAGCACTGGTTGGGCAGCACCTCGAGTGCTGTGTCCAGTTCTGGGTCCCCAATTTAGGAAGGACATGGAGGGGCTGGAGCGTGTCCAGAGAAGGGCAACAAGGCTGGTGACGGGTCTGGAACAAAAGTCCTGTGGAGAATGGCTAAGGGAGCTGGGGATGTTTAGTCTGGAGAAAAGTAGACGCAGGGGTGACCTTATCACTCTCTCCAACTCCCTGAAAAGTGGTTGTAATCAAGTAAGTGTTTGTCTTTTTCACCAGACAGGAACAGTCAGAAGGAGAGGAGAACACAGTCTTAAGCTGTGCCAAGGGAAATATAGTTTGGATTTAAAGAAAAAGTTTTTTACAGAAGGGGTGATAAAGTACTGGAACAGTCTGCCCAGGGTTTGGTGGAGGCACCATTCCTGGATGTGTTCAAAAAAAGACTGGATATGACATTCTTTCCTTTTGGAGCTTTTAGGCAAGGGATGGACATTATGATCTTGAAGGTCTCTTCCACCCTAGTGATTCTGTGAACTCTCTGAGTATTTCAGCTGAATTCTCTCTCCCTGTCCCGTCCCTGGATCTCTGTTGCAGATAGAAGCTGCTGGTGCCATTCTCACCTTTAACCCCTCTTTAGAATGCAGACAGATGTTCCCAGGTGTGTTAAGCAGGTGTTGCTGAATGTTTATGCAAAGCTTTTGTATCCTCTTGTAGCCAAGGAGACCCTTGTGACACTGTGGAACCTCATGGAACGGAAAATCCATTGTGACATTGGGGTGGGATGGTGTCAAGGAGACCATTGGGATACTGTGGATCCAAGGAGACCATGAGGACACTGTGGAAACTGATGGAACCATGGGCATTGTGACACAGCAGGGCCTTGTGGAACCAAGGAGTGAATTGTGACTCTACCAAACCTCATGGAACCAAGGGGCGTTTGTGACACTGAGGAACTTCACAGAACCCAGAGTCTATTGTGACGCAGGGTACTCATGAAACCGTGGAGAGCGTTTTGGAACCAAGGCCTGCTGGAACCAAAGGGCCATTGTGGCACTTCAAGGCCCTGTGGACCAAGGGGAGCACAGTGACACTGTGGGGCTCCATGGAACCAAGGGCCATGGTGACACTGTGGAGCCTCGTGGGACCAAGGGGCTGTTGTGGTATCATGGAAATTGTGGCAACTGTGTCACCATGGAACCAAGGAGTCCATTGTGACACTACAGGACCCCATGGAGATCAGGTTTCATGTCACAGTGTGGGACACATGGAACCACAGGGCCATTGTGACACTGTGGAGCCTCATGGATTTATAGAGACTTTTGTGACACTGCAGGGCTTCATGGAACCAAGGGACAATTGTGACACTGTGGGGCCTTGTGGGACAAAAGGCAACTGTGACACTGCAGGACTTTATGGAACTAGAGGTTGATGTGACACTTCTTAACCTTGTGGAGCCAAGGAGAGCATTGTGGTGCTCCAGGACACAAGGGAATTGCTGCAAATAATCCACATTTTAATTTTTTAATGTAACTTCAGTCAAGGGTTTATTTGCCTTTGCTCAGCAGGAGGGGAATGGAAGTTTCTCTTCAATCTACAGATTGGGAGTAGTCAGAAGATACACAGGAGATAAACAAACATCAATGAACATCACCCCCAGTGTGGTTGGAGACACCTGGTCTGGGAAAAGATTGCTAAGAGAAGCAAATGAGGGCCTAATTCACATCAAAGGCAAAGGGATCAATAACCAACAGGACATTGAATACTAAGGACTGTGCAATTTAGGATCAATTAATTTCTTCAATGAAACATGAATTTCTCTGGGTTTTGTCTGTATAAGTATGTGAAAAGCCTAGTAAAGAACCATGTGTGATGGAATGATTTTCACTGCCCAAGCCAGGCATGTGAGGGTGGAATGATTTCTATTGGACATGCTGGGCACAAAAACATCCTGGCCAGAAGAAAGTAATGCCTAAAGCCTCTAAGACTGAGAAGATGTTGTTGGAGGGTTTCTGTTTTTCATGGAGTTTCAGTGTCAGTCCCACTGAGGTCCACCACCAACACAGGCTCCTCCTGGACTCCTTGGAGGAGAGAATTGGAGGCCAGGATTGCACAAAGCTCTCAGAGACTCCAAGGCAAAAGCAAAACCCAAAGTGCTCAGAAAAACCTGCAGTCCCTGGGAGCATGAAGGAGCCCCCCAGGGCCATTCCTGACCAAGGCTCCCCAGGGACTCATCCCAGCAGATCCCTGAGGCCCGTGGGATGTGGGGGGATGCTGAGGGCAGGACAAGGGGTGCCAGTGGCCAGCCTTGCTGGGGCTGTGTCAGGAGGCCCCAGTGGCTCAGGACAAGGTGTCTCCTCCCAGCCCTTGGTGGTTGTTGGGGATTGAATTGCTCCCTTTTCTTTCTGTGGAATTTCTCCCATTGTTATGCTAAGTATTTTTGGTTACACCTTCAAACGGTAATGTTCTCTTGCAGGGGGGTGGGTGGAAGGGGAGGGAGCGAGACCAGAAAAGGAAAGGTGGGATGGGGGATCTGGGCAGGCTGGGACTCTCTCTCGCTTGGCTCGTGGAGTGGGAGGATGGCCCGGGCTCCGATCTGGCATCTCCCCCTGCCATCCCAGCGCTGAGATCCACGTTCCCTGCCATTGGACATCGCTCTGCTGCTATCCCACCTCACCCTACTATCTCCGGACACTCTGCCGAGCACCACGACCGACACCGTGAGGGGGGAGTCACTCCCCCATCCCTCTCACCCCTGGGCCGCTGCCGCCATCACCCAGCCCTCTTCAACTGCGCGGGACCTGCCCTGCCCCCACAGCACCGGTAACTGAGCACAGGGAGACGGCCTGTGGCCAAAAGGGACTGGAACTGATCTAGACTGTTCTGTTCTGTTGTCAATTTTTATAGCTATTGTTGTTGTCTGCCTTGTTAGATATCAGTAAAGAACTGTTATTCCTATCCCCATATCTCCTGCCTGAAGGCCACTGATTTGAAACAAAAATAATTAGAAGGGAGGGGGTTGCTCTCTGCATCTCAGGAAAGGGGCTCTTGCCTTTCCTTAGCAAATACCTGTCTTTCAAACCAAGACAGTGGCACAGACCCTGCTGTGCCCCAGGGCACCAAGACTTGGCTTCTCCTGGGCACTGCCAGCACTACCAGGGCCCTTGGCCATGTCCAGCCCAGCTTGTCCTGCACTGTCCCACAGCTGCTGCTGTGTCCCTGCAGGCTGCACACTCCCATCTCGCTGCCCCTGCCTCTGCCCTGCCATTGCCAGCCCTGCCCTGACCTCTGCCCACCCTCACCCTCTGTGCCTTGGGACACACACACATGCACTGAGCTCATGCTCCTCCTCCTGGCTGCTTCTCCTGCCACAGCACTGCCCTGGGAGGGTTCATTCCTCACTGGAGCTGCTGTGTTTGTACTGGTGCATTTGATAGCTCTGCTTCTGTCTCTCTGCCAATTCTGCCTTCAAAGAGCTCTCCAAGGCAAAGATTCATTGAATGGTGGAATAGCAGAGGTGTGAAGAGCCCCCTGAGCCCCCTTGGCCTGGGTGTGGCTGGGATGGAGTTCCCTTTTCCCAGAGAAGCTCCTGTCCTGCAGTGCTTAGCTCTCGTGACTGGAGTGGGTTTGGTCCCAGCTTGAGGCTTTGGCTGCTCCTGAGCAGGGCTGGCCCCACATGAGGCATCTCTGCAACCCCCCAACCAATGTCCTGGGGGTGGGCAAGTGATCCTGGGGACACAGGGATGGGATGGGATGGGATGGGATGGGATGGGATGGGATGGGATGGGATGGGATGGGATGGGATGGGATGGGACAGCTGGGCTGGACTGACACAAGGGATCTTCCATTCCATGGGATTTCCTGATCAGTAGGGAAATGTGGGTGACAAGAGGGTCTCTGCATTGGCTGTATTAATAAATTTGTCTTCCAAAGCAACCACTACATGTGTTGAAATCTTGTCTCTCCATCATCTTCCTTGCTTCTGCATCTGGCCTTTGCTTTTTAGTCCCCCTAACATTAATCTATTTTTACGGTGACCCACAATCTTTTCACATTATTATCTCCTGTTTTTTGAGTAAGGAGGGACAGCGACAGAAACACTTGGCTGTCTCTTCATCCCCAGAGAGGTTTAACCACAGTCACCTTGCCCAACTCTGCTCTTAAGGGCACACCCAGCAATGTCAGGGCTCTGTCAGGTGCCCAGCCCTGAGCTGGGCTCGTGCCTGCTCACAGCCACAGGGGTGTCCAGGGACACGAGTCCTTCCCTGGCACACACACACACAGTTCATTGCAGCACAGGCAGGGGCTCCTTGGGCTCTGCTGCCACTGCCAGAGCCTGGCAGGGACCTCAGCCCTGTGGGTGTCACCCTGCCCTGCCCCTGCCCGAGGTGCCCCAAGGCCGGAGGGATGGACACAGGGAGCTCTAGGCACAGGAGCTCATCCCAGCCCTGCATCCAGGGGTTCCCAGGGGATGTTATTCTCTGGAAACTCCAGGAACAGCTGCAGGTGTTTGTGTCACTGGGTTTATGTCCCCTCACACACACACAGGATGTTCAGAGCTGTGGAATGTCCCTGAACTGCAAACACAGACTCCTGACCTGGTCACTTGATGTCCCTCCACGCAGAGAAGAACAACCTCTGTGCCCTGGGGTGAGAGGCCACTGCTGGGAGCGGCGCTGGCTTTGCAAGGGCACTTCTGGGACAGCCCCACCCTGAACACTGCCACACTTGTGCTGGTCACTGCTGCTCTCCTCTCCAGGGCTCTGTGTTGGGAACATCCTTGAGAGCAAAGTGGGAAGGAGATTGAAGCTTTCAGGCCCTGCACTGGGGAGATGCCCCTGCATGATGGAAATGCTGCTGCAGAGCCTAGCTCTGTCCCAGCAGTGCCCATGGCCTGTCCCTGCCTGCAGTCCCTGGACAGTCACACAGCAGGACTGGGACTGAGCTGAGAGAGCCCTGAGGCCTTAAACCAGCCTAGGGGCTCTGAAGGGGAGTGTGGAAATGAAGGATGGGGAGGTTGTGGAGCAGAAGCCCTGGGACTGCCTGCAGGGAGGAGCACTGGAATTCCCTTTTTGCCTCAGATCTGCCCAGAGGCACCAACCCTGCAGCTCCAAAGAAGCCAGGGAACAATAATGTCAGGGGAACACGGTAATACAGAGTTCTTTATTTTGTGTAAGCAGTTAAGTAGAATAGCTCCCAGGCTACAGAGTCTCTGGGTGTGCTAGAAGGGCAAACACTGAATTTAAAATCCTACGGTCAAAGACTTCTGTGCAAACGAATTCTCAATAGTGTAACACCTGTGTGAGCAGCAAAAAAATACAGGACACAGAGTGAGTGTAAATGTAACACAACAACAGCAATGCAGAAAAAGAAGAGTTTATTGCTTCTGAACAGCATTCATGATAATTTTCTTCAGGCCATCCTTGAGTTCCTGGCTCCTCAGGCTGTAGATGAGGGGGTTCATGGCTGGAGGCACCACTGAGTAAAGAAATGACAGGGACAGATCCAGGGATGGGGAGGAGATGGAGGGGGGCTTCAGGTTAGCAAATATGGCAGTGCTGATAAACAGAGAGACCACGGCCAAGTGAGGGAGGCAGGTGGAAAAGGCTTTGTGCCGTCCCTGCTCAGAGGGGATCCTCAGCACAGCCCTGAAGATCTGCACATAGGAGAAAACCATGAACACAAAACAGCCAAACCATAAACAGGCACTAACAGCAATGATCCCAATTTCCCTGAGATAGGATTTGGGGCGGGAGAGCTTGAGGATTGAGGGGATTTCACAGAAGAACTGGCCCAGGGCATTGCCCTGGCACAGGGGCAGGGAAAATGTATTGACTGTGTGCAGCAGTGAATAGAGAAAGGCACTGGCCCAGGCAGCTGCTGCCATGTGGGCACAAGCTCTGCTGCCCAGGAGGGTCCCGTAGTGCAGGGGTTTGCAGATGGACACGTAGCAGTCGTAGCACATGATGGTCAGGAGGAAATACTCTGCTGAAATAAAAAAAGCGAAAGAAAATAGTTGTGCAGCACATCCTGTGTAGGAGATGTGTCTGGTGTCCCAGAGGGAATTGTGCATGGCTTTGGGGACAGTGGTGCAGATGCAGCCCAGGTCGCTGAGGGCCAGGTTGAGCAGGAAGAAGAACATGGGGGTGTGCAGGTGGTGGCCGCAGGCTACGGCGCTGATGATGAGGCCGTTGGCCAGGAGGGCAGCCAGGGAGATGGCCAGGAAGAGGCAGAAGTGCAGGAGCTGCAGCTGCCGCGTGTCTGCCAATGGCAGCAGGAGGAAGTGGCTGATGGAGCTGCTGTTGGACATTTGCTGTGTCTTGCCATGGGAATCTGTAAAATAAATAATCATAGAATAATTTAGTTTGGAGAAGACTTGAAATATCCCAGTCCAGCTTGGTGGCACTTTCTCCCCACTGCCTGCCCAGGGCTCTGCTGCCTGGAGCTGTCCCTGCCAGCAGCTGCTTCCCTGTGCCCAGGGCTGGGCCCTGCCAGTGCTGCCAGAGCCCAGCCCAGCCCTGGGGGCTCAGCTCTGCCCTGCAGACCCCTCCCAGCACAGGGCACTGCCCGGGGCCAGCTCTGCCTCTGCAGGATCTGATGGCAACATCACAGCAACACTGAGGAGGCTGGAAAAATGACACTGGTGTTGCCTGTGAGGAACCCTGTGCTGATTTCTGTCACTGACTGCTTTATTAAGATCCGAGATCAACATTTTTTTTTCCCAGCCTGAACTGAGACATGAAAATCTATATGCAATTTTCCCACCTACAAAACACAGAGCAGTAGATTATAAAATCACGATTTTCCTTTTTATGCAGCCCCTGCCTCACTGTGCTCCCTGTATAATCTCTTTAGAAATGTTCTCGATTTAAATGTCATGCTGGGAGCAGCAGTCCTGAATAATGCAGCATCCTCACCACACAAGGAGAACACTTCCAAGCCTTACCAGCTGTCTCCTTCCACCCAGACCTTGTCCCCCAGTGTTGGGAGCAGCTCCCAGGGCTGGCTGAGAGCCGTCCTGGCAGGCAGCACAGTCCCTGCCCCAGCACAGCGCCCTGGGCTGCAGGACCCTGCTCTGCACCACAGCCCTGGGCACCCCTGGCTGCTCTACACAAGAGATCATCAGAGAATGTACTCACACAGTCTGCAGGCATTGGGATGTTGCAGCTTTAGGAGATCAGTGCAGGAGCTGCAGCTGCATTGTCCTGCAGCCAGAGGCTTCCTGTGTCAAGGGCTGGGAGTGATTCTGCCTCAGTCACTTGTGAGCATCTTCCCAGCCCTGACTGATTGAAGCTCTCTGTGCCTCTGTGCTGTGCTCGGGGTGGCTGCAGGCAGTGCCCCATCCCTGCTGGGCTGGGAGAAGAGCTGCTCATCAAGAGAAATGTGTTTTTGAAGCTCTTCTGGGTTGCCAGGTTGCCTTCTGTGCCAGGAGCCCGGCCCAGCTCAGCAGCACAGACACAGCACAAGGACTTTAATGACCCTCTCGAGGCTTGTGCTGAGGCCCTGAACATCAGTCCCTGAGAGAGAGCTGAAGAAACCTCTCAAGAACTCCAAGTCAGAATGAAACTCCAAAATTTCCTGAAGTTTTAATGGGTCCCACTGAGGGACACAACTGAGAAAGTGTTCCCAGGTTCCAGTTAGAGCAGGAAATTGGAGGCAGTGATGACAGGTGGGGACAAAGAGAAGCCAAGTCTTGGTGCCCTGGGGCACAGCAGGGTCTGTGCCACCAAGGGCTGTGAGGAGACACCTTGTCCTGAGCCACTGGGGCCTCCTGACACAGCCCCAGCAAGGCTGGGCACTGGCACCCCTTGTCCTGCCCTCAGCATCCCCCCACATCCCAGTGGCCTCAGGGATCTGCTGGGACCAGTCCCTGGGGAGCCTTGGTCAGGAATGGCCCTGGGGGGCTCCTTCATGCTCCCAGGGACTGCAGGTTTTACAGAGGACTTTGGGTTTTGCTTTTGCCTTGGAGTCTCTGAGAGCTTTGTGTAATCATGGCCTCCAATTATCTGCTTTAATTAGTCTCTTGAGAGGCTTTGTCAGTTCAAACACTGAGTGGGGATCATTAATGCTTCAGGGTAGTTCAGTTTTTTTAAAGTATTTTCCTTTTTCCTTTCTTCTCTGACCCTCTGAAAGGTTTTTGGCAATCATGGCCTCCCATTCTCTCCTCTAAGCAGTCCATGAGAAGCCTGTGTTGGGGATGGGCCCATTAATACCTCAAGACACTTTGGGCTTCCCTTTTGACTTTGATTTTTGGAAGGGTTTGTGCAATCTCCTCACAGGCCCTGAGGTTCGTAGGCTCAGCTTCAAATGCACCATGGGCATGACTGGGATCAATCAAGCCCTGACAAACCATGGCTCTGCCTTGATTTCCCTCTGGTCTGGTGCAGTTCAGGAGAAGGTTTTCAACTCCAGTCATGGAGATTTATGTCAAAGAGCTTCTTAGAAATATCCGTTCCTATTTCAATGGATGTATTTTATTACTGTTCTCTTTAGAGCAGAGGTGATTGCAGCATTCTGTGATTGATATTGATGCAGGGTCTCTCCTCAGGAGGTCTGGCCTGCTCACAGAAGCTGTGCCTTGAGGTCTGAGCCAGTGTGGACAGCCTTGCTCCACATTGCCCAACCCCATCCTGTCTGTCCTCACTCACCTGGGACCTGCTTAGCTTGGAGAACTGGCTGCACTCAGGAAAATAGATGTTTTTCCTTTTTTTTTCAATATAAAACTCCTGAATTTCCTCATTGAAAACAGACACCTTTGATTAGTGTGTGCCAGCCCAAGCTTCCACCATTGAAGTTCCCCTTCCCCGAGGCAGAACCATGCAAGAACTGCTTTAGACCTTTGGATTCATTGGTTCTACAAGGCCTTGCTGTGCCACCATGCAGTCTTGGTTCTGTGAGGTTCTGTACTGTCACATGGACTTTTGGTTCCTCGAGGTTCCATAGTCTCAACAATGGTCTCTGTAGTTCCAAAGTTTCACAATGGACCCTTGGTCCCATGAGTTTCCTCAGTGTGCCAATGGTTCCTTGGCTCCACGTGGCCCCGCTGTGTCACAATGAACTCTTGGTTCCATGTGCCCCACAGTGTCACAGGGGTCTCCTTTTTCCTGTAGCACCCAGCAGCAAACCCCACTGGCAGGACCAAATGCCTGGGAAGAAGGAGGAGGAGGGGACATTTGGAGTGATGGTTTTTGTCTCCCCAGGGCACAGTGACGTGGGCTGGGGCCCTGCTGTCCTGGAGATGGCTGAACACCGGCCTGCCCATGGAAGGGCTGAGAGACAACAACCTCTGTGCATGGAACTGCAACAGCAGAGAGCTCAGGCTGAAGGCTGGGTTTAAAAGACTGTCAGCAGCACAGGAACCATCAATGTGAGAGGAAAGATGTGTGCTCATGTCTTTCCAAATCATTTGGTGGGTGCAGGGATGGGTGTTAAGGGGTTTGAAATGGGTCATAACATTTCTACTGACTTTGGGCAGCAGGTTTGTTACCAAGCCAGCCAGCTTGGCTCCTGACACAGACAAGGCTCTGCACAAGGCTGAACTCCTGAACTTTGGGGGGAAATGCCGGGTTCAAGGCGGGATATGGGGCAGGATGTTCAGCAAGGCTTTACCTTCCTAGTGCCTCGACCAGTGGGGAAAGGAAGAGGGCAACGTGCAGCCGGGAGTTCAGGATAAAAGGAGGCTGCACCCTCTGAAACCTGGAGAGACAAAACCCCAGGGGATTGTGCCCTGGTGAACTCTCTCCCTTTATTCAAATAAAGTTGAAGGACTGCTCTGTCTCCTTTTTGGACATAAACCTCTGGTGTTTGTGGATTCTCCTGGCAGTGACAACAGGGAATCTCATGGAACCAAGTGTCCATGGTTTCAGGGCTCAGCCTCACAGAGCGCTGGAGACCATTGTGTCACAATGGGAACACATGGAACAAAGGCTCCCCAGTGACACTGCAGGGCCTCATGGAATGCAGGAGATCATCCTGATGGAATGGAAACTCATGGAACCAGCCCTGCACCGGCAGCGGGAGGAGAAACTGAGGCAGTACTGGGAGGCCACGGACGCCTTACTGGGGGTACTGGTGTGTACTGGAAGGGGACTGGGGGGGATTGGGAGGAACTGGGATGGGATTCAAGGGTTAAGAAGAGGGAGAACTCGGGGTTGAAGGGTGATTTTTGTAGTGGCTTATACTGGTTTGTACTGGTTTATACTGGTTTTTAGCTGTTTTGGGACTAGTGTGTACTGGGAGGGATTGAGATGGACTGGGACAAACTGGGAGGGGATTGGGGGGACTGGGAGGTCACTGATTTATACAGGTTTATACTGGGAGTTCACTGGGAGGTCACTGGGCTTTACTGGTTTATACTGGAGAGTCACTGGTTTGAACTGGGGGGTTAATGGGAGGGAACTGGTTGGAACTGGGAGTTACTGGTTTGAACTGGGAGGGTGACTGGGCCATACTGGGAGGTCAGTGGGAGTTACTAGGATGAATTGAGAAGTCCATGGGAGGGTTATTGGGATATACTGGGATGGATTGGGAAGGGGTTGGGAGGGCACTGGGATTTACTGGGTCTATACTGGTTCATGTTGGTTTATACTGGTTTGAATTGGGAGTTTCCTGACCAGCAGGGAGCACCTCATGCCCAGGTGTTATCTCTTATTGGAACTGGAAGTTACTGGGAAGAAACTGGGATTTACTGATTTATACTGTTTCATACTGGTCTATACTGGTTCATACTGGTTTATACTGGGATTCACTTGGCTAGCAGGGGGTGCTGCCCTCCCAGGTGCTGTCCCTCACAGGGTCAGTCCTGGCGGCCAATCCCGACGTGGTCACCTGCTTGAGCCTGCAGAGACGAGCACTGGGAGCACTGGGAGGGGACTGGTGTGTACTGGTTTATACTGGTTTGTACTGGTTTATACTGGTTTTGACTGGGAGGGGCCGGAAGGGCACTGGTTGGGACTGGAGGGCACTGGGAGAGGTCTAGAGGGGGTAAAAAAGGGTTAAAAGGGAGTCTGTGGTTACTGGTTTATACTGGTTTATAACTGTTTCTACTGGTTTATACTGGGAGGGCACTGGGAAGGGTTAAAGAGGGACTGGGAGGGAGTGGGAGAGCCCTGACTGGTCTGTTCTGCTTCATACTGGTCTGTACTGGTTTTTACTGCTTTATGCGGGGCTATCCTGGTCTATACTGGTTTGCCTTATACTGATTTTTATTGATTCATACTGGTTTTTACTGGTTGTTCCTGGTTTTAATGGTTTTGCTGGTTTGTACTGGTTCATACTGGTTTATGTTGGCTACACTGGCCTATACTGGTTTGCCTTATTTTTCACTGGTTTATGCTGGTTTTCACTGCTTTGTACTGGTTTTTACCACTTATACTGCTTTGCAGTGGTCCATACTGCTTTTTACTGGTCCATACTGCTTTTTACTGGTCTCTACCGGTTTGCCTTACACTGGATTTTACTGTTTATTACTGGTTTTTATAACTTATACTGGTCCATACTGGTTTATACTGGTTGATACAGGTTTCAGGGTGCCATTGGGGCTTTTGTTCATGGAGCAGTGCCTGGGGGTGAATCCCAAATCCTATGGGGAGTGGCACCACCAGGGCTGGGTGCTGGGCTGCACCATGGCGCCCCCTGCTGGCCGGGAGGACTTGGTGGCCAACTGTTACTTATACTGGGTTATACTGGTTTATATTGTGATGGAGTGCGGGGGGTGCTGGGAGTTACTGGGGTTACTGGGCTGAACTGTTTTATACTGGGATGGGGTGCTGGGGGTCACTGGTTTATACTGGATTATACTAGTTAATACTGGGATGTGGTCCTGGGGGTGACTGGGTTATACTGGTTTGTACTGAGTTATACTGGGGTATTTTGGATTTTACTGGGTTATACTGGGAGGGATCTTGGGGACACTTAGTAACCACTGGTAGCAACTTCTGGGGGTGCTGGCCTTACTGGTTTATAATGGGAGTGACATTTAGGGATGCTGGCCTTACTGGTTTATACTGGGATGGAGCTTGGGACCTACTGGGAGTGACTTCAGGTTGTGCTGGCCTTACTGGTTTATACTGGGAACTGCCACCATGGACCTCAGGGGCTCGGGGGTGACTCCAAGTGCTTATTGGTTTGTACTGGTGCTCCCCCAGTATAAACCTGGGAACCCTGAGACTGCACTGGGGGCCTCTAGTCCGCACTGGAAGTGGGTTTGGGTGCATGAAGCATTACTGGTTTATACTGGTGCCCTCCCAGTATAAACCTGTGAGCCCCCAGACCACACTGGGAGCCTCTAGATCACACTGAGAGCAGGTTTGGCTGCATCAACTCTTACTGGTTTATACTGGGAGCTGCTGCCACAGGCCTCAGGAGCTCAGGGGTGGCTCCCAGTGCTTACTGGTTTATACTGGTGCCCTCCCAGTCCACGCCTGGGAACACGGTGGGAGCTGGCAGCCAGGCAGGACCCCGAGGCCAAGCTGACCTTTGCCAGGACCCTGCTGAGCTGCGATGTCTCCAACGTCTCCTCCTGGCACCACCGTCTGTGGCTGCTGGTGCCCACCACGAGCTCCGGGAAGGGCAAGGCCGGGGCGCTGCCCCCTGAATCATTGTACTGATTTTTACCACTTATACTGGTTTGTACTGGTCAATATTGCTTTTTACTGGTCCATATTGCTTTTTACTGGTCTCTACTGCTTTGCATTACACTGTTTTTTACTGGTTTTCACTACTTATACTGGTTTGTAGCAGTCAACACTGGTTTATACTGGTAGCACTGGTCTGTAATGGCCTATAATAATCTATACTGGTTTGCCTTACACTGATTTTTACTGTTTTTTCACTGTTTTTTTTAACTTATACTGGTCCATTCTGGTCTGTACTGGTTTGTGCTGGTTTATACAGGTTTGAGGGTGCCACTGGAGCTTTTGTTCATGGAGCAGTGCCTGGGGGTGAATCCCAAATCCTATGGGGAGTGGCACCACCAGGGCTGGGTGCTGGGCTGCACCATGGTGGCCCCCGCTGGCCAGGAGGACCTGGTGCTGTGTGAGCGCCTCTTGGCGGCTGATCCCCACAACTGTGAGTGGTTTGTACTGGTTTGTATTGGTTTGTACTGGTTTGTGCTGGGATGGGGTCCAGGACGTGCTGGGACGGGGCTGGGGTCACTGGGTTGTACTGGATTAAACTGGGAGAGGGTGTGTGCTCAGGCCAGGAGTACCTGGCACTGTGTGTACTGGTTCTACTGGTTTACATTTGATCATACTGGGATGGGATGCTGGGAGTTACTGGCTTGAACTGGGAGAAGGAATGGGGGTGTGTAAGCGCCCCCTGCTGGCCAGGAGGACCTGGTGGCCAACTGTGAGTTATACTGGGTTGCACTGGCTTATACTGGGATGGGGTGCTGAGGGTGCTTGGAGTTACTGGGGTTACTGGGTTGAACTGTTTTTTACTGGGATTGGGTGCTGGGGGTTGCTGGGTTGCACTGGGTTATACTGGGATGTTGTCACGATCCGCTGTCAATACAGGGCGGGGGTCGTGATGGTTCGTTTGATCTCAGAGGTGCAAAAAGGCAAACAGTGGGGGGCAAAATCAGTTTATTCACAGCAAAGCATTTTTATTGAATGCCAACAACTCAGTTGCAATAGAGGGGAAGATACAGGAAACAAAGTATAGATAGAAAAAGAGGGGAATGGGAAAAGAGCTACCAACAGACGAGACGGGCGTCCTCACGGGCCAGCCAAGAGATGAGTCTTCATCCGTGGGGAGATCTCAGGAGTCTTCCCCAGAGGGTCACTCTTTTATAGTCCTTCTCCAAAGCAAGTGGCCTCTGGCCAAGGAGTAGGGAGATTGATGGACCATTGTGAGGGTTGCTGCAATAAACAGGTGTACAGAACCTGCTGCTCCAGCTAGTGCCTGCTCGAGAGCAGTGTACCATGGAGCACAGCGAGCACCTGCACACAGTCCCTTGGCAAGCATCCACCTTGGCCAGGCCACAATTGGGTGGGGGGCCTCGGGGTCTTCTTGCAATGGTCGTGAGGCAAATGAGGGAAACGCCGGACCAACTTTTACAGATGTGGTCCTGGGGGTCACTGGTTTATACTGGGTTATACTGGTTTAGATTGGGATGTAGTCCTGGGGATCAACCAGTATAATCCTGGGAGCACTGAGACTGCACTGGGAGCCTTGAGATTGCACTGAGACTGGGTTTGTATGCATGAGGCATTACTGGTTTATACTGGTGCCCTCCCAGTATAAACCTGGGAGCCCCCAGACCACACTGAGAGCCTCTAGATCGCACTGAGAGCAGGTGCATTTAGCCTTACTGGTTTATTCTGGGAGCTGCTGCCACAGGCCTCAGGAGCTCGAGGGTGGCTCCCAGTGCTTACTGGTTTATACTGGTGCCCTCCCAGTCCAGGCCTAGGAACACCAGTGGGAGCTGGCAGTCAGGCAGGACCCCAAGGCCAAGCTGAACTTTGCCAGAGCCCTGCTGAGCTGTGACATCTCCAACTTCTCCATCTGGCACCACCGTCTGCTGGTGCCTGCCAGGAAATCTGTGAAGGGCAAGGCTGGGATGCTGCCCCCTGAAAGGCTGAAGGCAGGTGAGGGAATCACAGGAAAAATTCCCACAATTGCACGGCATTCCCAAAATTTTTCAGTCCCTCCTTGCCTAAAGTGGAAGGTGCTGGGCTCTGCTGGGTTGAATGGGTAGACCTGGTGGCCCTAAATCCACATTGATTTCAGTGTGTAAACCCGATGTCTCAAAATTCTTGGTGCTAAAAATCCCACTTTTAGACTCAGAATTCCCACACTTTGGGCTGAAAACTGAGATTTTTCGGCTTATCTGGAGGCAAGAGCTCCCCCCCAGGCCACAGGTATTGGATCAGGGATTCCAGATTGGTTTCCAGGAATTTATCCAAGACTTCCAGAGTGTCAGCACTGCAATCCTTAAGCAGAAATTCCCAGAATTCAGCCCAATATTTCCCTCAAATTTACCCAAATCTCCCCATTTTAGCCCCAAATTTCTGCAAAATGCCCATTGACTTGGTGTTCCAAAACCCTTTTTCACTTCAATAGGGTAGACCTGGTGTCCCTAAATCCCTGTTACATTTATTTGGCTAGACCTGGTCTTCCTAAAAATCTCCATTGATTTTAAAGACTTCCAAGAAAACCTCAATTCATTGTAATGTGTAGACCTGATGTCCAAAAAGTTTTGGGTTAAAAGTGCCAATTTCAGGGCTGAAAATTCCCAATTTTTGGTGGGAAAAAGCCCAAAATTTTGTTTCATTTCCTCCTGTCCTGGTTTAGAACAAATCTGGGAGGAAACTTCTGAATGAGGTCCCTCTAGGAAAAAGGAGAAAAATTGGAGAGAAGTGGAAAAAAAGAAAACTGTTTATTCAACAGGCAACACACCTCCCAGCACAACAATGAACAATATCAAACAGCAAAACCTCTCGCCGTTCCGAGGAGATGGCAGGTTTAGAAGAGTTCTTTCCGTGGCTGCCCAGCTCACTCAGTCTGTTCTCAGTCCCTCCTGTGCTGGGGAATGCCCAGGCCAGGCCTGGTGGGCCACAGGTGTGAGCTCCCAGTGCTCTTCTGGGTTTTCAGTCCAGAGCCAGTTCAAACAGTTCCAGGAAAAAATAAAAAGGAAAAAAAAAAAAAAAAACCGAAAAACCAATCCGGGGAGTTTCTGTGCCTCAGCTAGCCAAAAAACTAACCAAGAGCAAAGGAGAGCTCTCTCTCTCTCTCTGTCCACTGCAGACAACACAGTCTGTGAGCAGGAATGTGGGGGAGCCAGTGCAGTCTCTGATAACAAACTCTGCACTTCTTCTTCCCCACCTTCACTCCTGGAACCAGTCTTAAAGTTGCAGAATTTAATATTCAACACCAACAGAACAGACGATTTGGGGATACAGGCATCATACAGTCACCCCAAGACGGATGGATGATGATGATGGGTGGTGGAAGATGGATGAACAATGGATGATGGATGGACAATGGAATGGCAGTGGATGGACAGTGGATGGAGGAAGGATGGATGGATGGATGGATGATGGATGGAAGTGATGGATGACAGATGGATGGGTGATTGGGTGGATGATAGATGGACTTGTTGATGGACAAGCAGTTGCCCAGGCCCATCACTATTCCCTCTCCATCACAGCTGCAGCCATGCCAGAGGAGCTGCCCTGTCCCTCAGGAGACCCCAAAACAGAGCCCACCCCCCATCTGAGGCCGCTCCGGCACAGCCGGTGCTGGAGGAGCTGAGGGTCTCCAGCATCACCCCAGGCTCTGTGGGGCTGCAGTGGAGCTTCCCCAAGGGCTCCTTTGACTCCTTTGTGCTGCAGTACCGGGATGCCCAGGGCCAGCCCCAGGCCCTGCCCATCGATGGCGAGTCCTGCTCGGTGCCGGTGCCGGGGCTGTTCCCATCCCACCAGTACTGCTTCCACCTCTATGGATTGCAAGGTGGGAAAAGGATTGACCATGTGTCCACTGATGTCATCACAGGTGAGAGAGGGGCTCAGGACCCATCCACACCTGTGGTGCATCCAAGCCCTCAGATGGTCCTTCAAGCTTGGGGAGTCTGAGAAATGCTTCTGGGGCTTGAGATGGGGGTGAGAATGTGGAGGCCAGAGGGATGGCGAGTAGAGGGATATGTAGACCCATGGATGGATGATGGATGATGATGGGTCAATGGATGATGGATGATAGATGATGGTTCATAATGGGTCGATGGATGACAGATGATGGTGGGCTGTTGGTCAATAGGTTGGTGGAAAGATCAATGACTCCCTATTGTTTGGGGACCACTGGGATCCATCCATCCATCCATCCATCCATCCATCCATCCATCCATCCATCCATCCATTTATATTTTCTCCCCAAACATTCATCTGTCCATTCATTAATTGTCCTTTCAAGTGTTCAATCATCACCCAAAGCAACCATCTCCTTCTGGACACCCCACTGTCCCTTCCTTCCTTCCTTCCTTCCTTCCTTCCTTCCTTCCTTCCTTCCTTCCTTCCTTCCTTCCTTCCTTCCTTCCTTCCTTCCTTCCATCCATCCTGTCTCCATCACACTTTGATCCTCTCTCCATTCCAGCTCCATCCATACTTCCCCACATTTCATGGTTGCACCAATAGCACCTATCCACCATCCCATTAGCACCTGGGTTGAGTAAACACTGACACTGGCACCATCACATCAATCATTGACCCTTCTAATGACACAGTGACTCTGTCATCCTCCATCATCAGCATCCATCATCCCTTCATCATCCATCTAACATCCATCACCCATCACCCATCATCCATCATCCATCATCCATCATCCATCATCCATCATTCATCATCCATCATCCATCATTCATCATCCATCATCCATCAGCCATCATCCATCATCCATCATCCATCATCCATCATCCATCACCCATCATCCATCAGCCATCACCCATCATTCATCATCCATCATCCATCATCCATCATCCATCATTCATCATCCATCAGCCATCAGCCATCACCCATCATCCATCATCCATCATCCATCAGCCATCATCCATCATTCATCAGCCATCAGCCATCACCCATCACCCATCTTGTCCATCACCCATCATCCATCATCCATCAGCCATCAGTCATCAGCCATCATCCATCTCGTCCATCATCCATCTCACCCATCATCCATCATTCATCATTCATCATCCATCATTCATCATTCATCATCCATCAGCCATCAGCCATCTCACCCATCATCCATCACCCATCATTCATCACCCATCATCCATCATCCATCACCCATCATCCATCATTCATCAGCCATCATCCATCTCATCCATCATCCCTGCTATGCTCCCCCCCATCCTACATCTCAGAGTTGAGGAATTGGAAGCAGCTCAGGGTAGGAGTGATGGCAAATGGGTGTTGGATGATGAGGATGGAGGGGTGATGGATCAGTGGATGAGGGGCTCCTGGGTGCCTTGGATGGATTGGTGATGAATAAACAGGTGGCCAGATGGGAGCACATGTGGTTGAAGCTGTGGCTGGTTTGTGTCCTGGGTAAGGGTAAGGGTGTTGGGGTGAGGCTTGGGAGGTGAGGGCAATTAAGGGGGTTGGAGAATGAATTTAAGGAGTGGCTGAAGGAAAAAGGATGGGTAAAGGATGGAAGAATAATGGATGGAGGATGGATGAATGATGATGATGATGATGACAATGATGAGTGTTGGGGCAGGTGTTTTGACAGATCCAATCGCTTGATTGTTCAATGATCCAATAAAGGGAGAAGCTGATGAATCAGTTGTAGGAAAAGCCACATTGAAAGCCATGTGGTTGGACTAAGGGATTGTGGATGATGGATACTGGAATGAATGATCCAGGAGATGAAAGTGTGGATGGATGGATGGATGGATGGATGGATGGATGGATGGATGGATAGATGATGGATGGATGAATGCATGGCTGGATGATGGATGGATGGATGATGGATGATGGTGGGTATTGGAGAAATCAGGATGATGGATAATGTTGATTATGATGATGATGAAGATGGTGGATGATGGCAGATGCTGGTCAGTAAGTCCATGGAAGAGTCAGTGGTTGATTGGATGGGCTGGGGTCATTGGGTGCTCAGTGATGGGTGAGGAGGGAATGGTGAGAAGGGACTGGGAGGAGATGGTGCATGATGGATAATGGATAGTTGGGTGGATGATGGATGGACAAATGGATGGACATACCAATGCCCACACCCATCAGTGTCCCCTCTCTGTTGTTGCTGCAGCCGACCCCGAGGATCTGCCCTCACCCTCAATGGACACCTCAACTGAGGCCCCCAGAGCTGACGTTCTCCAAACTGCACATCCCCAAACTGAGGCCCCTCCATCTGAGGCCCCCTTGACACAGGCAGTGCTGGGAGAGCTGAAGGTCTCCAGTGCCAGCCCCAACTCTGTGCAGCTGCAGTGGAACATCCCTGAGGGCTCCTTTGACTCCTTTGTGCTGCAGTACCGGGATGCCCAGGGCCAGCCCCAGGCCCTGCCCATCGATGGCGAGTCCCGCTCGGTGACGGTGCCGGGGCTGTCCCCGTCCCGCCGGTACCGCTTCCACCTCTATGGGCTGAGGGGAGGCAAAAGGAGCGACCACGTCTCCAGTGAGGCCACCACTGGTGAGGGGCTGCGGGGATTCCCCCAGGAGCCCTCTGGGAATGGAGCTGGAGTGGGGACAGGGCTGGGAGTGGGGCCCAGGGGCAGCTCGGAGGGCACTGAGGACTTGGGGATTCAGGGGAAAGTGAGAGCAGGGATTGGAGGGGAGTGGAGATTTGGGGGAGTGTAACTCCTGGAGGGACTCTGATCACCTGGGGACTGGGAGGAACTGGGAAAAGCTAAGGGGGACAGGTTGGAAATGGGGTCTGGGGTCATGTGGGGCCTGGCTGAAACTGCGTGGAACTGGGGCAAACTGGGCAAACTGGGGTGGAGCTGAGGACTGGCAAAGACTGGGGGAAACTGGGCACTGGGGAGGATTTGGGGGGTACTGGGAGTGAACTGGGAGGGACTTATGGAAACTGGAGGAATATGAGGGATTCGTTATTGGGGTGACTGGGAACAGTTTTAGGGGGATTGGGACAGCTCAGGGACCAGGGAGAACAGTGGGATTAGAGGGGGACTGGGAGCAACTGGGGCTGAGGGTACTTGGGAGAACTGGGCAAAAGTGGGAGCTGGGGGTAGCCAGAGGACTGGGGGGAACTGGAGATTAGGGGCAATGTAGCACTGGGAGCAACTGGCAGGAGAACTGGGGGAACTGGAGGAATTGGGGACAACTGGGGGGTTTGGGAAACTGGGGGAACTGGGCCTGTGAGGAACTGGAGGGAACTGGGGACTGGGGGAACTGGAGGAACTGGGGATAACTGGGAGGTTTGGAGAACTGGGAGAAACAGGAGACTGGGGTGAACTGATGGCAACTGAGGGCTCTGAGGCCTGGGGGTAACTGGGAGGAACTGGAGGGAACTGGGGACTGAAGGGACTGGTGGAGATCGAGGCGAACTGGGAATGGGGAGGAAATTGGAGAATGAGGGGAAACTGAGTCAGGGGGGAATTGGGGTGGAGTTGGGGACGGGAGAGGACTGGGGGAAACTGGGAAGAACTCAGGGGACTGGGAGGTCCTGGAGGGAACAGGTCTGGCAGGCATTGGGGGAAACTGGGGGCTGAGGGTGACTGGGGGGGTCTTTGGGGGAAAATTTGGGGGAGTTGGGCCCTGTCCATCGGGCACGGTGTGAGGGCAGGGCTGGGGGGCCCATGGGAGGGTTTGGGGTGTGGGGGTGGGGGGTTTGGGGTGACCACAGTGATTTTTGGGGTATCAGAAGGGGATTTGGGGCTGCTGTAGATGTCAGCAGTGTGTCCTTCCCCGGGTGGCCCAGGGACCCTGTGGGTGGGCTCGCTGTGACCCCGCAGTGCCCGGCTGCACTGGGACCCCCCCCGGGCCCCCCGATGGCTACGAGCTGGAGTACGGCCCCCCGGGGGGCCCCAGCAGGTAACGACCCCCCAAAAGGAACCTAAAAACCCCCGGGTGTCCCCCAAAATCTGCTTGGGACCCCAGTAACACCTCGGGGTATCCCATTACCCTCCTTTGGTAATGGCACCCCAATATCTCCTTGGGGGACCCCAGTGACCCTCTGAGAACCCCAATACAGCTCTGGGGGACCCCAATAATTCCTTTGAGATCCCAATACCCCCCCTGGGGACCCCGCTGTCCCCATTGGGGTACCCCAAAACCCCCCGTGACCCCCCAGACCCTGTGGCTGCCCCCGAGGCGACATCGCAGCAGCTCTGGGGGCTGGAGCCCGCGGGGCGCTATGGGGTGCGGCTGTGGGGCCGAGGGGGACACCCCAAAAGTGCCCCCCTGGAGGCCTCCTTTGACACTCGTGAGTGGGGGGAGCTATGGGGGAGGGAGGGGCACCTGGACCCCCAAAAATGGGGGTAGGGTTATTGGGGGAAGTGGGGGGTATTTAGGGGTTATTTGGGGTTATTTGGGGATTATTTGGGGGTTATTTGGGGTTTAGGGAGTGATTTGGGGGTTATTTTGGAGTTTGGGGGTTATTTGGGGTTTCTGGGGGTTATTTGGGATTTTGGGAGTCATTTGCGGGTTATTTGGGGCGTTTTTTGGGGGGTCTGTGTCCTTTGAGGGGGGACAGCTGTACCCCTGCGTGCTTTTTTGGGAGATCTGTGTCTTTTGGGGGGGACAGCTCCAGCCCTGGATCCTCTGAGGGGGGTCTCAGATCCTGGGGGTGTCACCCAGACCCCCAAATTTCGAATGGAGGCATTGGGGGGGGTGCCTGTGTCATTTTGGGGAGGGGTCACCCCTGAATTCCCAGAAACTTTTTGGGGTGTCTGAGGTGACCCCAATGCTCCCCCCAGCCCCACTCCCGCACCCCCATCCCCGGGACTGCGCCGAGGAGCAGCGGAACGGGCCGGGACCCTCCCGGGACACCCTCATCTTCCTCGGGGGGGACCCGGCCCGGCCCCTCCGCGTCTTCTGGGACATGGACACGGACGGCGGCGGCTGCCTGGTGCGACTGGGAGCACTGGGAGCACTGGGAGCACTGGGAGCAATGCTGGGGGGGGTCCTACAGGGGATTAGAGGAGGATTTATGGCGTTTTTTGGGGGGGAAATTAGGGGGTTTGGGGGCAACTGGGGCGTCCTGAGGGGGTTTGGGGACAATTGGGGGTCCTGCAGGGGGTGTTGGGGAGGTTGAGGGGTGCTGGGGGGCACTGAGAGGGACCTTTGGGATACTGGGAGGGGGTGGGGGGCTCTACAGGGTTTAGGGGGAAATGAGGGGGTTTGGGGTAATTGGGGGGGGTCCCGCAGGGGGTGTTTGAGGGCATTGGAGAGGTTGAGGGGTGCTGGAAAGGCACTGGGAGGGGACTGGGGGGCACTGGGAGGGACTGGAGGGCTTCTCTAGGGTTTATGGGATGGAAATTGGGGTTTGGGGGATCAGAGGGGTTTTGGGGTTTTGGAGGGGGTGGGACTCGTACGCCCGCGGCTTCGGCAACGTCAGCGGCGAATTCTGGCTCGGCCGGGGGGGCCCTGGGGATTTTGGGGGTGTTATGAATGGTTTTCTATTTTTCCAGTTAAACAAACAACAAAGATTAAAAGTAACAACAAATTTTTAATAGTAACAATTATAAATGAATACAATCAGAAGTATTAAAGATGATTACAAAAATTATTGAAGCTAAATACCATCCAAGTAAAGTATTACAGTTGTATAATTTGGGATGGATAAAATTTGAGAGTAAGTGTTTTAGTATAATTGAGGTTCGTATAAAGCATAAGCAAAACCGACCGGGGGTACGGGGAGTGGCTCCCATTCCTCACGTACCAAAGCATCCAGGCTAACAATCCCACTTATTGACTGTAGGCTACAGAAGGTTCTAGAAAACTCCTCCTAGTTTCTATTCCTAAAATCTCCATCACTGTGTGTACAGTGCATGCTCTACTAATGGGTTAGGGGGTCTCTCATCCTTTTGAGGGTCTTATTTCCGATGAAGGCTCATCATCATCATCAGTGACCGAGGTGTGACCTGCAGGTAGCGCAGGCGCCCTGTGTGACTGAGCAGATGTTTTCCATAACATGACTCTAATTAAGTCCCATGCTTGGAATCATCCCATTTTGGCCCATTTCAAGGTTGAAGCTCTATTTCTAGATGCTGCTTATCAGACCTACGTCCTTCTTCTGTTCTTGTTTGACTTTCTTCCAACCTTCTTCTTCGACTCCCAACATCTGGAAGATGTCTTTTGTCCTGTCTCACCCATCTCCCCCCCTTTCACTCGGTAACAATTGTCTTCTATTGATCTAAATACAATTTTGCTAATATAGTTACAGTTTAATTAGCACGAATCACATTTATCACAGGGGGGACCTATAAAAATATCTGGGGGGACTGGGAGGCACTGCCAGGGTTTGGGGGAACTTTGAGGAGAGCCTGGGGCGGCAGCAGGGGGTACTCGGTGGGACCCCAAAATTTGGGGGATCGCAGGGGTCCGAGGGGGGAACTCGTAGGATCCAGGGGGGGTCCCCCAAATATTCAGATCTGGTTTGGGGGTCCGGGAAGGATTTGGGGAGGGTCTCCAGGAGTTCACTTCTGGGGGCTCCAAGAGTTTGGGGGTCTCCCCCAAATATTCAAATCCGGTTTTGGGGTCCGGGAAGGATTTGGGGGGTCTCCAGGAGTTCATGGGGCACTTTTGGGGTCCCCAGCAGTTTGGGGGTCCCCAATATTTCAGGGAGAGCACTGGGGGGGGGACGGGGGATCTCGAGGGGACCCCGCAGGAGTCCTGGGGGTACCGGAGGATTTTTGGGGTGCAGGGAACGAGGCGCTGCACGAGCCGACGGCCGCGACCCCCACGGAGCTGCGCGTGGAGCTGCGGGCCGGTCGCGACTCGGCCTTGGCGATCTATCGCGACTTGGCCGTGGGCAGCGCCCAGGAGCGGTACCGGCTCCGCGTGGGAGCGTTCAGCGGCACCGCCGGGGCCGGGGGGGGGGGGTCCGGGGGGGTTTGGGGTGGAATTTTTGGGAGTCCTGATGGGATTTGGGAGCCATGGGGGGTTTGGGGGTTCACTGGATGGCAGAGGACTGTGGGGGCGCTGGTGGGTTTTGGGGTCCCTGGGGGTCCCTGGTGGTTTTGGGGTTTCTGGTGGATTTGGGGGGGCTGATAAGTTTTGGGGTCCTTGGGGTATTTTGGGGTTTGAGTTTTGGTGGTTCCTGGTGGGTTTGGGGGTCCCTGGGTTGTTTTGGGAGTCCCTGGTGGGTTTGGGGGTCCCTGGGGTGTTGGGGAATTTTGTGAGGTCCTGCTGGGATTTGGGATCCTTGGGGGTTTTGGGGTTCACTGGCTGACAGGGGTCTGTGGGGTCCCTGGTGGGTTTTGGGGTCCCTGGTGGGTTTTGAGAATCTCTGGTGGGTTTTGGGGTCCCTGGGGGTATTGGGGTTTCGGGTGGGTTTTGGTGGCTCCTGCTGAGTCTGGGGGTCCCTGACATGTCCCCCCACAGGAGATGCCCTCTCCTACCACTCGGGCAGCCCCTTCTCCACACGGGACCGGGACTCCCGGGACCCTCGGGACCCCTCGGGCCGCCCCCACCACCCCCCCCACCCCGCGGCCTCCGGGGGAGCCTGGTGGTACCGAAACTGCCACTGTGCCAACCTGAACGGGCTCTACGGGACCCCCGGGACCACCAGGTACCCACCTGGGCCGGGGGGGGGCACGGGGTGGGGGATTGGAGGGGTCTGGGGGGGAATTCGGGGGGGTCTAGAGGGGATTTAAGGGGGTATGGGGAGCTATGGGGGGGATTTGTGGGGTCTGGAGGAGATTTTGGGTGAGTCTGCAGGAGATTTTGGGGGATATGGAGGGGCTCTGGGGGTCTTTGCAAGGGGCTTTGGTATTTTAAGGGGGCTAGGGGAGGTCTAGGGTGGGCTATAGGACTATGGAGGGGTCTGGGGGTGTATGAGGGAATCTTTGGGAGGGTCCATGGGGCTCTCTGAGGGTCCATAGGGGTCTGTGGGAGTCCATAGGGTTCCATAGGGCCCTGTGGAAAAAGGGTCTGTGGGATCTATAGGGCCTGTGTGGTCCTGTAGGGCCTGTGGGGATCTCTGTGGTCTCTGGGGTGTCTATGGGGATCCCTAAGGGTCCATGAGTGCCCATAGGAATCTGGGGAGCGACTGTGGGGTCTCTATGGGGATTTATGGGGGTCTCTGGAACTCTCCAAAGGTTCTGACCCCCCAGCTCCCCACAGGGCATCCACTGGTTCCCCTGGAAAGGCTTCAACGTCTCCATCCCCTTCACTGAGATGAAGCTGCGGCCACAGCGTGGCTGAGGGGGCTGGAGGGGGGTCCCAGAGTTTGGGGGGGTCCCTGGGGCGTCCCAGATGGGATTTGGGGAGGTTCAAAGGTGAAGCTTTTATGGGTGGGTAATAAAAGCTGATGGTGGCTCTCCTGCCCTGGGGTGAAGCAGCGTCAGGCTGAGGTCAAGGTCATCCCCAGGGTCAAGTGTGGCTCCAAATGGTCCTTGTGGTTCTGGTCCCAGCGTCACTTGGAGTGCTGGACCCCATCCCTCACCGGCCCTGGACATGCTGAGATGTTCCCAGCCTGGCCAACACGAACATTTCCCTGGCAAATGGGAACATTTTGCATCTCGAGGCTCAGCATGGCCTCGTTTGCCTCCCTGGAGATGCACACAGCGATCACAAGAGACAGAAAACCACGAGGCCACCCAGTGGCACAGAGCCCACGCTGAAAGGCTCCTGCCCTGGGATAAGAACGGGGAGAAACCTCGCCCTGATCACTGGCCAAACACACTCCATGTAGGAGAATGACCTGAAGTTATTGCCCAAAAAATCAGAGGACATTGAGAAGTAAAATTGCAAGCAACTTTCCCCCATCCTTTCTCCTTCCTGAGCTCTCCCTCCTCCCCACACGATGACCATTGTGTCTCCAGGGACACGAAAACGACACCAAAAATAGTTTTATTAAAAACAGAATGTTTAAATTGCAGTAGAAAATAGAGCACCAGAAGCCAAATCTGGACTTTAGATACAAAAGGACCCAGATGAACACGAGGCCCTGGCTCCTTTCCTTTCCCTGCCCACAAACCCATGCCTGGGGAGCTGACAGGAGCCCAGCACAGGCACAGGGAGCCTTCCCAGGGGCTGCACATCCAAAGCCTTGGGAGCGCCTGGGTCACCCCAAACCTCACCTGTGCCGCTGGCACCTGCAGCTCTGGGCACTCTCCAAAACGCTGCATCAGACACCGGGCCTGGAATGTCCCGGCTTTAAGCACACACCTGCGGGAAGCACAAAACATTGCGGCTTTAGGGCCGGCCTGAGCAGAGCTCCGGGCTCAGAGCCCGGCCCGGGGACTCGATGGCACCGCGGGCAAAAGCTGCGCTGCCGGAGGGAGGGAGGGAGGGAGGGATGGCCGGGCCTCAGAGTAATTCTAGAGCTAAAGCGGTGAGAGACATCAGCTCGCCTCAGATAATACATGCCAGCGCTCATCCCGGGCCGGCCAGCGCCTCCTCCTCCTCCTCCTCCTCCTCCCCTTCCTTCCACAGCCCCGGCACCGGCACCCACACAGAGGATCCCCCCCGTTCCCCGCTATCCCCCCCGTTCCCCGCTATCCCCCCCAATCCCCGCTATCCCCCCAATCCCCGCTATCCCCCCCAATCTCCGCTATCCCCCCCAATCCCCGCTATCCCCCCAATCCCCGCTATCCCCCCGTTCCCCGTTATCCCCCCCGTTCCCCGCTATCCCCCCCGTTCCCCGCTATCCCCCCAATCCCCGCTATCCCCCCCGTTCCCCGCTATCCCCCCCGTTCCCCGCTATCCCCCCAATCCCCGCTATCCCCCCCGTTCCCCGCTATCCCCCCAATCCCCGCTATCCCCCCAATCCCCGCTATCCCCCCCGTTCCCCGCTATCCCCCTCGTTCCCCGCTATCCCCCCAATCCCCGCTATCCCCCCCGTTCCCCGCTATCCCCCCCGTTCCCCGCTATCCCCCCAATCCCCGCTATCCCCCCCAATCCCCGCTATCCCCCCGTTCCCCGCTATCCCCCCAATCCCCGCTATCCCCCCCAATCCCCGCTATCCCCCCCCGTTCCCCGCTATCCCCCCCAATCCCCGCTATCCCCCCGTTCCCCGTTATCCCCCCAATCCCCGCTATCCCCCCCAATCCCCGCTATCCCCCCCCGTTCCCCGCTATCCCCCCAATCCCCGCTATCCCCCCCGTTCCCCGCTATCCCCCCCAATCCCCGCTATCCCCCCAATCCCCGCTATCCCCCCCGTTCCCCGCTATCCCCCCCAATCCCCGTTATCCCCCCGTTCCCCGCTATCCCCCCAATCCCCGCTATCCCCCCCGTTCCCCGCTATCCCCCCAATCCCCGCTATCCCCCCAATCCCCGCTATCCCCCCGTTCCCCGCTATCCCCCCGTTCCCCGCTATCCCCCCGTTCTCCCGGTCCCGTCCCGCACCCCGCGGCCGCTCCCCAGGATCATCCGCCCGCGCTGCCCCGGGAGGAGGAGCCGCCGCCAGGATCCGCTCCCGGGCCGTGCCCGCCTTGCCCTGGATCCACCCTCATCTCCCCCGCCTCCATCCCCATCCCCCTCCACTCTCGGGGCATCCTTCTCCACCCCAGCCGGCTCCATCCCCTCTGCCTCCATCCTGGGACCATCGATAAAAGATCCGTGTTAATCACAAAAGCATTGGGGCTTGTATAAACCAGAATACTAAGCTCTGAACTGAAGCATGGACACTAGATAAAAGAAATTATATGATTATATAGTTCTGTTTAAAATTACCTTGTTATATTATGCTATGTTATGTTTTCCAAGTAAGCTGCATGGATACCAGCTTGCAATATCAGTCTTCCCGATAGCCCTTCCTGCCTTTGTTTGATCAGTGCTGCCAATCTCAAGGAGCAGACTTCCAGATTTCCCTGGTGGTTATCTACAAGGACCAGACGGTTATCTGTGAGACTGACTGTCTCCCGAGAGTTTGTGAATTGGGATAAGGACGTTTATTCGACCACCACTGCTTACCTGGTGTTATGAATGATGTTCTATTTTTTCCAATTTATCAAGCAACAAGATTAAATTTAATAGTAAATTTTTAAATAGTAACAAAATGAATACAATCAAAGTATTGGAGATGACAATTAAAGTATTGGAGATGAAACAATCAAAGTGCATATATTTAAGAATATACAAATGTTATGAATGGTTTTCTATTTTTCTAATTAAACAAACAACAAAGATAAAAAGTAACAACAAATTTTTAATAGTAACAATTATAAATGAATACAATCAAAAGTATTAAAGATGATTGCAAAAATTATTGAAACTGAATACCATCCAAGTAAAGTATTACAGTTGTATAATTTGGGATGGATAAAATTTGAGAGTAAGTGTTTTAGCATAATTGAGGTTCGTATAAAGCATAAGCAAAACCGACCGGGGGTACGGGGAGGGGCCTGCCCTTCCTCTCGTACCAAAGCATCCAGGCTAACAATCCCACTTATTGACTGTAGGCTACAGAAGGTTCTAGGAAGCTCCTCCTAGTTTCTATTCCTAAAATCTCCGTAACTATACTGCACGGTGCATGCTCTACTAATGGGTTAGGGGGTCTCTCATCCTTTTGAGGGTCTTATTTCCGATGAAGGCTCATCATCTTCCTCAGTGACCGAGGTGTGACCTGCAGGTAGCGCAGGCGCCCTGTGTGACTGAGCAGATGTTTTCCATAACATGACTCTAATTAAGTCCCATGCTTGGAATCATTCCATTTTGGCCCATTTCAAGTTTGAAGCTCTATTTCTAGATGCTGCTTATCAGACCTACGTCCTTCTACTATTCTTATCTGACTTTCTTCCAACCTTCTTCTTCGACTCCCAACATCTGGAAGATGTCTTTTGTCCTGTCTCACCCATCTCCCCCCCTTTCACTCGGTAACAATAGTCTTCTATTGATCTAAATACAATTTTGCTAATATAGTTGCAATTTAATTACCACGAATCACATTTATCACAATTCCCCCATTTCTTTTTTTTTTAAATCATTTTGATTCGTGCTTTAGAAGGTTGTTACTTGGTATTGTCTATGTTCCTTCATACTAGCCTCCAATTTTTTCCTAACATTTTTCGTGTGGTTTCCAGCTTTTCACACTCCTTTTCAAATTTAATTAACATTTCCCGTGCCAGGGTATTCTCTTTGCATTCAGTCACCACTTTTTCAACCTCTTTTCCTTGCGTGCGATTAGATTGCTCTTTCAGTACCATTAAGGGGTTTATTTTCCCTTTTGCTGTTAATTCTGGATCTATGGGCATGGCTGTAAGTTGCATTCCTTGAATTACTGAGTGTATTAGTCTGATTAGACATGGTATCATGCAAGGCAGAAACAATAGACCTAAACCAGAACACAATAGCATGAATCCTAATTTTTTCCACCACACACCCCCAAAAAGATTATCCCACCAGTCAGCTTTCAGGATAGAATTCCATTTTTGAACTGGTACATGTGCCACTCTTTTAATTTCATCAGCAAGTTTGGTGATGGCTTCCCCGTGGTCATCTATTTCCACACAGCACTCAGATTCATTAAACCTCCCACAAACTCCTCCTTCTTCTGCCAACAGATAGTCTAGGGCAATTCTGTTTTGATATACAAATGCTCGCATTTGTGAATGCTGTTTGGCCAACAACTTTAAAGCGTCTGCTGTGTGGTTTGAGACGACTTCTACTACGGCCTGGAGCCTTATCAACCGGTTTAATAGGTAAATTGGAGTTCTATATCCCCAAGACCCATGCTGAGCCCAAGTAGCAGGTTCATAGTATGCTATAATTCTTTCTGCAGGCCATTCTTCATCTTTCCATTTTTGGTTTCCTCCCGCCAGCGGAAAGTCGAGATTTAATTCTCTTTTTTTTCTTTCTAAGGTTTCATAAAGTAGTGTTCCTAGTATCTTGCCCTTAGACCTTGGTATGACAAAGAAGGAGGGTCGTATAATCCCTAAGGTACAAGTTCCCTCCCATTTTCGGGGTAGTTCACTGTATGTTTGTTGCCCACAAATCCAATATATTCCATCAGGGGCTTTCCATCTTTCTTTTGTATTTTCTGGTTGTTCCCAATAAGATTTCAAGTCTTTTATGGATTGGTAGGGGTTAGCTCCAGAACTGTTATGCCAGCACAAATTAGTTTGATTATTCCACTTGCAATTAATTTCTTTTGCTATTCCCTAATATCCAGTAGGACTCTTGGGTCGCCAGGTCTTTGTGTTATTGTCTGAATTTACTACTAAAGTAGATAGGCAAGGAGTATATCCTACCACTTCAGTGTATTTTCTCCCTTTCCCAGTTATACAAACTGTTCCAATGACTTGATGACTCAGGACCCAGCCTTCAGGCCGTCTTAGGGTCTTAGAAATTTGTGTATGATTCCATTTTAAAAATTGTTCTGGAGCCAAACCCTCACCTCTCCATGGCCATCTTTCAGCCATCCTAAGTCCTCCACAAACAAAACATTTAGATAATCCCAATTCTGTGGCAATTTCTTGCATTAGATCTACAAACAAATTTTTGTTTGAAGTTGGCAAATCCCAGTCGCTATAGTGCTGTTTTAATTGTTTATACAGCTCATCTAGTTCTTCTAATTCTTTCCTTTTGATTATTTCCCTATCCTTCATTGTTTCTTTTTGTTTTCTAATTAGTTTTTTCTTTGGCCCTTTTCCTTTTTCATCCTTTTCAAAACACAAAAAATGTTCGTATCTAGGACAGAGTTGATTATCATTAGGGTAAGGAGCTCGTCCCCTGAATCCCTAATTTTTTTTTACCCAATACAATTTTGAACTTTTCACACAAATTTCTAAGAAGCTGCTACAATCATAACAAGCTGCACTAATATATGGGTGTGCCACAAATACTGATTCCATTTTATTCTTGACCCACATGGATTGATTACATTTGTCACAGGGATCAGGAAGGGTTCGTGTCTTTATTTCCGCTTCTTGAGTGGTTTGTCGTCTTGTAATTTGTTCCTGCATGGCCTGTTCTTTTCCATTCCATGCAGTCTTACGGTTCTGGCCAGTTGCTAGGGGTATTATTGTAAGCACCATGAAAAGAATCCTCAGGAATTTTAACTTTCTACCTGTCTCAAGGCCCCTTGGGTTGCAGCCAAGGGCCGAGATGTCCATCTTCTCGGTAGCAAAGTTTTTATCCTGGGATTTGTTTTTCTTTGGTACCCTTGGCCTCATAAGGTTCGCACGATCTATTTTAACTTTTTCTGTTCCAAAGATGGCACAAAATATTTATAGTTCTGCAGCACTGCCTTATCTCTTTCCCTAGATTGATTAGCTATTTTTTTTTTTTCCCCAATTTAGTAAAGCTCCGGAGATATGCCAACCACAACAAAATTACACTATTTCAATTAAATAGTTCTTCTTTTTGGTTTTCTAAACCTTCTTTTCCACCAATAGATATACTCGCGATGCCAATTTGCTGGTGAGACGTTTTTACTACGTGGCACATAGACTTCTTCTCCACAGCAACTGTCAGTTATGATACTCTGATTTATAATATTTTGGATTGCTTGTTCTTTAGCCTGCACAAAAGTTAATATGGCAAGGAGTAGTTGGTCCTGATTCTCTATTAGTTGAATTGCGGCATAAAAGGTCCCGTTTTCATGTCTTAATGGTTTCCCATAGAAGTCACTAAAAAATTTTTCTGTTGTTAGCTGATCATGCATACGCCCTGAACAACTGAAACAAAGCAATTGTCTCTCTTTTTCTTTTGCCCTAGTTACTCTCCACCATGAATTAAAACAGCAAGCGCAAAGAATACGAATCCATGGGCGGCATTCTAAGCCATGAATACAACATTGCCAATATTCTAATTGTTTTTGGGCCTCCTCAATAATAGGTGTTAGCAGTCTCTTTCTCTTGAGTTGCAGCTCTTCAAATAAATTGGTTAACGTTGGCGGTCGGAAAGTCCGGAGAAACTTTTCAATTTGTCTGGGATTTTCCCACTGATCAAGGAGGCGTCTGATTCTTTTCCATCGGCGCTGTTCAGCTTCTGAACTTAATGGGGTTGCAGTTGGCAGCCAATCCAGGATGTCTAGACTTTAACAATATACTGTCTCAAAGCAATTTTAATTGATATTCTAAGCAATAACAACATACAATAATATCTTTCTCTTCTATATATATATCTCTATCACACCTCCCTTTTGGTCCCCAAATACAAAGACTTTATGCCAGTTTCTTATTAATACTGCTTTGTGGTGTCAAGTTTTCCTTTCCGCCTAATCATGAAGTTATTACAATTAATCAGTCTTCAAATTCCCTTTTTAATTTGATTTTTAGGTCTCCTGGTGCTGAAATAATTTTCCATCCTTTGTTTTGTATTGGTCCTTTTACTCTTGAAGCATGAGTCCAGCCTTTTTCTGCTGTTCGGACTGCTGCTTCTGTGGTTAAAAGAACCAGAAATGGTCCCTCCCACCGAGGTTCTAAACTTTCTCCTTTCCAGCATTTTATCAATACATATTGTCCTGGTCTGATGGAATGTATTGGAAAATCGAGAGGAGTGGTTTGTGCTAAAATGCCTTTCTCTCTTAATTCCCTTAAATTGTTTGCGATGGTTGTAAGATACCCTTGAATGGTTTTGTCCCCGACCAGGGAGGGATCCATTGTCATGCCTTGGGGGTAAGGCAATCCATATAACATCTCATATGGTGAGATACCAGTTTCAGAGTGGGGCTTGGTTCTTATATTTAACAGAGCTAAAGGAAGGCATCTGGTCCATGGTAATTTAGTTTCTATCACTAACTTAGTTAGTTGTTGTTTAATAGTTTGATTCATCCTTTCAACACGTCCAGAACTTTCAGGATGCCATGGGGTATGGTATTCCCAGGCAATTCCTAATGCTTGGCTTAAATTTTTAATTATTCTCGAATTAAAATGAGTGCCCTGATCTGAATCAATAACTTGTACTATTCCAAATCGTGGAATAATATGCTCCAATAAAATTTTAGCTACTGTTTGAGCTGTGGCTCTAGCCGCAGGGAATGCTTCTACCCACTGAGTCAACTGATCTACTATAACCAGCAGATATTTCCACCTGCCTACTTTAGGTAATTCAGTAAAGTCAACTTGGATCTTTTCGAATGGCCGATAGGCTGTCCGACGACCTCCAGAGGGAGGACTCCTCAACACTTTTTTGTTCACTTTCTGACATGTGAGACATCCTTGTGTGATTTGTTTTCCAATTTCAAATATTCCTATACACCCATAAAATTTTAAAAAGTGGTCACAAAGTGCTCTTGTGCCCCAGTGAGTTCTTCGATGTAAATTGTCCAGGATCTGTCGGGCTATAGGTTTTGGGACTATTTTTCTACCATCTGGTAGAATCCATTCTTCTTCCTTCATGGTTGCCCCTAGTTTCTTTATAGCTCCTATCTCTGTTAAAGAAAAGTATGGTGTTTCAGTTTGTGCTCCTGTCTCTTTAAAAGTCGTAATTACACTGTTGTTTTCCCTTAGGGCAGCTCTTTTTGCTTCATCATCTGCCAAATTGTTTCCTCTTGTTTTAATGTCTCTCCCCCTCTGGTGTCCTTTTACGTGTACAACTGCTATCTTTTTTGGACCTTTTAAAGCCTCAAGTATTTCACTGACTAATCTTTGGTGTAGTAATCCTTTCCCTTGAGTGTTTACAAATTCCCTTTCTTTCCAGATTTTTCCAAAGGTATTCACAATCCCATAAGCATACTTTGAGTCCGTGTATATGGTTCCCTCTCGATCTTTTAATAGCAACAATGCACGGAGTAATGCATAAAGTTCACAGGCTTGTGCTGACCAGGATGAGTTAAGAGGACCAGATTCTTTAACTTCTAATTGTTCTCCACTAATTATGGCATATCCAGATTTTCTTTTCCCACTTACTACTCGAGATGATCCATCAATAAATAATTTTTCTCCTGTTCGTAGTTCCTGTTCCCTTAAATCTGGACGTATTTTTGTTTGTAATTCTATAACTTCTATGCAATCATGTATTAATTTTTCCCCTGGGTCCCCGTACAGAAACTGCGCTGGGCTTTGTACATTTGTTACTTTCAGTTCTAATTCTGGAGAGGTTATTAAAATAGCCTCATACTTTAATATTCGACTGTCTGTTAACCATTTTTCAGCCTTTTGAGCAAGAATTCCCCTTATGTTATGGGGAGTGTATACTTCTAGTGGTGCCCCAAAAGTTATTTTTCGGGCCTCTTCTACTAACAATGCTGTTGCTACCAGAGCTTGTAAACATGTTGGCCAGCCCTTGCTAACTGGATCAAGCAATTTGGAATAATATCCCACTGGCTTTCTGCTTCCTGCCCAATCCTGAGTCAATACTCCATAAGCTGTTTGATCAATTGTATTAACAAATAATTGAAATGGCCTGTCTAAATCAGGAAGGCTTAAAACAGGAGCTTGCAGAAGGGCTTCTTTAACTTGCTCAAAATCTTTTGATCCTTTTCATTCCATTTCAAGTGATTTGTATTCAATTTTTCATATAAGAATTTTACTTTCCCACTAAATCCCTCTATCCACTGTCTGCAATAGCCCAAAAGACCCAAAAACTGTCTTATTTCTCTTTTAGTCCTTGGGGGTCCCATATTTAAAATTCCTGAAACCCTTTCAGGGTCTAATTTTTTTTCTTCCTCTGCTGATCCAATGACCTAAATAACGTACTTCTGACTCCACAAATTGTAACTTTGACCTGGATATTTTTAACCCATTTTTACCTAAAAAATTTAAAAGCTGGATAGTCCCTTTCCTAGTGTCTTCTTCAGTTTCTCCAGCTAGTAACAAATCATCTACATACTGTAACAACTTAATCCCTTTTGGTAACTCAAAAGACTTCAAGAGATCTTCTAATGCTCTCCCAAAAAGGTTTGGTGACTCAGTGAAACCTTGGGGTATTACCATCCACCTAAGCTGTTCTCTTCTGCCTGTGTCTGGGTCCTCCCACTCAAAGGCAAAATAGTCCTGGCTACTCTCATCCAGAGGACAAGTCCAAAAAGCATCTGTTAAATCCACTACATTATACCAAGTATAATGAGGGGCCAATTGGCTTAGTAAAGTGTATGGATTGGCCACCACAGGAAAACGAGTAATGGTGCTTTGACTGACTGCCCTGAGATCCTGAACTGGTCGGTAACTGCCATCAGGCTTCTTTACCGGCACAATGGGGCTGTTATGTGCTGACATGCAAGGTTCTGATATCCCCTGGTGCCTCTAATTCTCAATTATTGCTTTCAATCCCCTCCGACTCTCCAGTGATATTGGATATTGTCTTACTCGAATGGGGATTTCTAGATTCTGAATTTCAATGCTTAGGGGCTGAATGTTTAATTTTCCCACTTCTCCGGAATACCACACTGTGTCACTAATTTCCTGATTATCTTTTTCAGTTAAAGAATAAATTTTAAGTTGTCCTTCACAGGGCTTTATTTGAATTCCCAGGGCTATGATTAAATCCCTTCCTAATAAGTTGTTATCTGCCTCTGGTATTAGTAATAAATCATTCAACTCGAATTTCATATCAGATTCTATTTGTACATCTTTAATTACGGGAACCTGAAAAACTTCCCCTTTAACCCCTACTACTGGGACATGCTCGGAGCTAACTCTACAATCTTGAGGCAGTTTTCTTACTGTGGACCTAGAAGCCCCTGTATCTACTAAAAATGTAATTTCTTCACCTTGAGGACCTACTTTTAATTTTATCAAGGGCTCTTTTGATGTTTTGGTCCCCATTAAATAAATGAACCCCTGACCCCCCTAATCCTCTCTAAACATCTTTTCATCCTTCTGCCTGTTTTTGCACATGTCCTTTTTGGTGACAATAGAAACAGATAGGACCTGTACTCCTGGAAACAGGACAAGAATTCTGTAAATGTCCTCTTTTGTGACAAGAGAAGCACATAGGTCTACTGTTCTCTGAATGAAGTCCTGATCTTTTCTTTTTATCCTCTCCTACTAGGTTCTTAGTGTTTGTGGCTGCTTGTGTTTCTTTAACTACTGCCATTAGGATCCTGGCTTTTGTTTTTTGTTTTTCTTCATCTCGTCTAACATACACTTTTTGTGCTTCCCTTAACAACTCCTGAAGCCCCCTATCCTGCCAATCTTCCAATTTCTCCAGCTTCTTCCTGATGTCCCCCCAGGACTTGGCTACAAATTGTGTTTTTAACAGAACCTGCCCTGCTGGTGTATCAGGGTCTATGCCTGAGTACAATTGCAAATCCTTTCTTAGTCTCTCCAGCCATTCTGCTGGGCACTCATCTTTCCCTTGGTGCTCACTCAGAGATTTCCCTATGTTTTGTCCCCTGGGCACTGCTCCCTGAATTCCTTGGATAATCATCCACCTGAAATCCCTCATATTTTGCCAGTGTTCTGCCTCCTGATTATTCCAATTTGGATCTGCCATAGGCCATTTCTGATCTTCTTTGTTTGGGTTCTAATGATCCCTGTTCCAGGCCCATATTCCTGACTGTCTAATCATTTCTCTTTCTTCCACTGTAAACAAGATTCCTAAAATAGACTGCAATTCCATTCAGGTGTAAATATTCAGTCCCAATAACTGATCTAGTTTCTCTGCTACCCCAATATGATCTTCTAGCATCTTGCCCATCTCTTTCTTAAATTTCCTAAAGTCCCCAGTGTTCAGGGGAACACTCACGTAACCAATAGGTCCCTGTCCTGGGGCCAGATTGGCCATTGGAACCTCTCTAAGAGGGTATAATCTATCTTCCCTTCCTGCTCCCTCGTCCTCTTTGTCACTTTCTTCCTCCTGTCCCCTTCTGCCTCTAGTTCTGTGTGCTACTGGCTCGTCCTGAACAGGGGGTGCATCAGGGACCAGGGGCTGGACAGGCTGGCCAGGCTGTCTGTATGGGGGTGGGAGGTGATCTAACGGGTCCCATGGCTTTATCTGGTCCCTTCTTGCTACCTGTCCTTTAGATTGCAAAGGGTATAATGAATAACTTTCTTTTTCCTGACTTTGAACTATAAATTCACCCCCCCACTTTTAGAAGCCACAAAGCAGCATATTCACTTTCCTCCCGGTTAAAACATTCTTTTGAACTCACATATAGATTTAAAACTTGACAAATCCAATCCTCAAATGATCCAAACTCTGGCCAGTACAAATTATTTGCACAAATCTTTTCTTTAGTCCACTCAAACATACAGTACTGTATAATTTTCTGCTTACTTTTTTCTCTTTGGGATTCCCTTGTACCCCAGTATTGTAACACTATCCCCAGGGGGCTGTCCTGAGGAATTTCGCTCCCCTTCTTGGAACCCCCTCTCGGTTCCCAGGCACACTGGGTTCTTGCAAATTTTTCTCACACTTCACAACCCCTGGGTCGGAGATTTTACTTTTCCTCTGACCCATCTCTGGCAGCAACATTTCCCTTGCTCTCTCTCACTCGTTCTGCGGTTCAACTCCTTCGCTTAATATACACCATCTCACTTCTTTTGCCAACCACTTGTTTCCCACCTAATTCCTTCTTTTCCTTTTATTCTCTCCCCAAATTCTCTTTCTGGCCACTCTCCACAATCCTTCTTAATCACGTAGTGAAACTTTCATCTATTATCCTCCCAACAGATAGTTGAACCTGACTCGTTCACTCCCTTCTTAAATCACTTCTCCGAGCATCAGCTCCCTTCGCACAGACTTTTCCTGTGAGTTCTCGGGCTGGGACTTTCCCTCATGGTCCCTCCGGGGGTATTCACTTGCTTTCCCCATTCAGACCTTCCTCACACACAAGCACACAGCCGCCCTCTTTACCCAACCCCATGGTGCTCACACAGCCCCGTTTTCACACAGGGTTCTTGTGCACAAGACGTTTTACGGGCACCTTTCCCTTTCTGCCGGCGTTCCCACAGGAGCCTTCTTCTGGCACACCTCCTTGTAGCGAGCTTCTTTGGCTTATGCTTTATTTTAATTTGGAACTCCTTCTCCAAGAGAGCCTGATCTAGCCTCGGGACCACCTTAACAACTGGTGGGGAGCTCCTTCCCAAAACTAGCCACTCTTCACTTGGACTGGAGTTCCCGAGTTTCGGCACCAAGTTGTTATGAATGATGTTCTATTTTTCCAATTTATCAAGCGACAAGATCAAATTTAATAGTAACAAAATGAATACAATCAAAGTATTGGAGATGACAATTAAAGTATTGGAGATGAAACAATCAAAGTGCATATATTTAAGAATATACAAAATTTGGCAGTAAGTAATTCAGTATAATTGAGGTTCGTATAAAGCATAAGCAAAACCGACCGGGGGTACAGGGAGGGGCTCCCATTCCTCACGTACCAAAGCATCCAGGCTAACAATCCCACTTATTGACTGTAGGCTACAGAAGTTTCCAGAAAACTCCTCCTAGTTTCTATTCCTAAAATCTCCATCACTGTGTGTACGGTGCATGCTCTACTAATGGGTTAGGGGGGTCTCTCATCCTTTTGAGGGTCTTATTTCCGATGAAGGCTCATCGTCTTCATCAGTGACCGAGGTGTGACCTGCAGGTAGCGCAGGCGCCCTGTGTGACTGAGCAGATGTTTTCCATAACAAGACTTTAATTGAGTCCCATGCTTGGAATCATCCCATTTTTGCCCATTTCAAAGTCAAAACTTTCTATTCCTAGATGCTGCTTGTCAGACCTACGTCCTTCTACTATTCTTGTTTGACTTTCTTCCAACCTCCTTCTTCGACTCCCAACATCTGGAAGATGTCCTTTGCCCTGTCTCACCCATCTCCCCCCTCACTCTGTAACAATTGTCTTCCATTGATCTAAATACAATTTTGTTAATATAGTTACAACTTAATTAGCACGAATCACATTTATCACAGTGATAAAGAAATTCCTCCACAATCATTTAATCTCTCTTTGGGCTGACACCACCATCTTTGCTCAGCCCAGCTCCAGAGCAGCAACACATGCAAACACGACACAATTATTTGTGGGCTAGGGAAGGACAGCCACGTGCAAACAATCTCTGTACCAAAGTACCCCTCAAGTCTTGTGCTCAGTTTTGAACCTCTTGCTGCAAGGAAGGCATCAAGGGGCTGGAGTGTGTCCAGGGAAGGGCAATGGAGCTGGGGAAGGGTCTGGAGAACAAGTCTGATGAGGAGCAGCTGAGGGAGCTGGGGAGATTCAGCCTGAAGAAAAGGAGCTCAAGGGGGACCTTCTCACTCTCCACAACTCCCTGACAGGAGGGTGGAGCCAGGTGGGGTGAGTGTCTTTCCCAGGTAACAAGTAACAGAGGAAATGGCCTCAAGCTGTATAACAGGTTTAGATTGGGCATTAGGTGAAATTTCTTTACTGAAAGGATAGTCAGGCATTGAAACACGCTGTCTAGGGCAGTGATCGAGTCACTACCCCTGGAGGTGTTCAAAAGGTGTGTGGGTGTGGCATTTTGAAGCATGGTTTAGTGGTGGGCTTAATAGTGCTGGGGTAACAGTTGGACTCAATGATCTCAGACATATTTTCCAACCTGAACAATTATGTGATTCTAAGTTTTTGCTGAGCACGATGAGTGAGAATGAGTGAGATGAGTATTCCAGCAGGCAGAACGATACTGAGAGGAAGGACAGCCCCATCTTCTGGAAGCTGAGGTGATTGAAGCTCCTGCCCGATTTTGGCAAGAGATTCGAAGCAAGAGGCCTGCTTTGGGGTGGGTTTCTGCTGTAAACTCAGCAGCAAGGTGCCACTGGCATATGTGCTGTCCTCACCACGAGCTGGCCTGCTCGTGTCAGTAAGCTCTGAGCAAGCTCTGTATGAACTCACCGCCTGGCCCTAAAGGATTGGCAGAACAGGAAACTCTTTCAAAGGTGTCTAAGGACTTGATGTTGATGTTTGAATTTCCCTTTCATATTGCTGCAGCGTTTTTGTCCAGGCGCTTTATCCCTGCAGCACAAAGCTGTCATTTATTTGTAGTCAGAGATTTTGTGCTTTTGAAATTAAAGCCAAGGCAGACAGAAAATAAAAGTATTCCAAGACACTTTAATGCATTAGGCAAGTGTTAATTAGGGGAAGCTGAGTCTTTCCAGCCCTTGGGGGGAAGCATATCTTGTGTAAAAATAATTCAGAAAAGGGCAAAGCTGTTCTGCCTAGTGAGATTTTTGGTTCTCCACAGTTTGAGGAAAACACAAAATGTACTCATCAGTGGAAAAAGTTATAACACAGTGAGAATAACTTAGAAGGAGCTGATGGGGTCCAAGGCCAATGCAGAATGCGTGGCCACAGCTGGGAAAGCAGCATCCTTGCTCAGGCAGGCACACAAGCAAGAAAATGGGCTGAGAAAACATGGCAGGGTTATTGAGGGAGCTCCTGTGGTCACAGTCCTACCTGTGAAATGGCTTCTGCCTGCTCACGGCCTGTGATCACAGGAGCAAGCAGAGTGTTATCTCACCCTCTTCCCAGGAGCTTCTGGGAACCAGCTCCTGGAGCAGCAACTGGCAGTGATGGTTATTGAAAAATACACTCATGAAGCTGCATCTGGAGCTGGCCACATTTTCCTGCCAATTTTCAGCAAATTGTGTACTTGGAAGAACTATGGAAAAAAATCTACCAAGAATCAGTGAATATGACTCCTTAGGTGAAACTGTCTCCCACTTATTATCCAGCTCAGCAAATGTTAATGCCCTATCCCTGAATTCAAATTCCCATCAGAGCCATTGTCTGTCCCCAGACAATGGCCTTCTTTGCCCTGGTAAACACAGAAAATGGGCATTTTCTCAGAGGATGTAAATTTGGCTTTTTAGACAACCCCTCCACACACACACACACACACACACACACACACACTGACAAATCTTTCCAATAATCTGGGAAAGTATTATCAAACAAAACCTTTCCTGCTAAAGGGGAAACACTTTGCCCAAACCACTGAGATGCTAAGGGACAACACATTACTTTAATATTATCTTAAATGAAGAAAATGAGATGTCTTTGGATTTAATTTTACCAGTATACATACCTTCCACTGATTTTCTGACTTTATTTTAAAAGAGTGATTCATGCATTTAGCTTTTGGTTAATTTTAAACTTATTTTAGGAGTCATAATAAATCTCACTTTGGAAGAGCAGAATGATTAATTTCTCAACTACATTTTTGCTTTGAAGTGTCTGTTGGCGGTTAATAAAATAAGTCCTTTTACGTTTTCTTCAAAGTGACAAAACACAAATACACGTGGATGCTTTGGGCCAAAGGAGGGGGCTGAAAACCTGTCTGGCAGTGGGAATTTAGCTGAAAGGAGGAGGGGAGCTGCTGCCTCACCACTCCGAGGAAAAGTGCTGCATTTGTGCAGCCAAAACCGCTGCGTGTGGAGACAATGGGAAATTTGGGACTGGATCTGCAGAGATCCTGATTTAGAGGGTGGAGTCTTGGGCAATGAACATTACATTTTGTTAGAAAACCACTCGTGTTTTCACAGCGCAGATTTCATAAACGTGATGTCTGTCTGACTGAAAGTTAAGTGCCTTACAGCCCTTCCCTCAGTGTTTGCTCAGTGGTGAATACTGCACTAGGCTCTGTGTCCAGCTCACAGCTGCTTTTGGAGTCTGTCTAGAAACACTCATGCCTCTGAGACATGGAGAAACGTGCAGGCTCAGAGGAGCAAACTGCCAGCTGGCAGAGCTGGGCAGCCACCCTTGGAAGCCATTGGTTCAGGCTGGCTGAGGATGAGCCTCAGGTGCTCAGCACTGAGGTTTTTTACAAAGACCGCAGTCAGAGCAGAATGCCGAACTCAGGTGCTGGTGCTCTGGACCACTGCAGTAGTGCAAAGGTCCTCCCACCCTTGGGGAAGCATTTCACCAGGAACATTGATGCTACCAAGCAATTTCCATGCTAAGTCAGCATCTGTGTTGCCATCATGGCACAGAAGAGGGGAGAAGGGAGAAAAAAATCAAAGCAGATTGGAATTGAGCAAGGGATACGCCATGGAAGGAGTTCTCTCTGGAAGATAAAATTCTCAAAACCAAAAATCTTTATTTTGCTAAAATATTTCACATTTCTTTTAGGGAGAGTCCTATTTAGCTGTTACACTTCAGTCACCCCTTTTCTTTGCAGTGTCCTAACTTGCAGTCTGATTGCTGGCTCTGCTTGTTTTCTTCCATTTTGCATCACCCCCACAAAAGAAAGGATCACCACACAAAAGAAACAGCTGAAGAGGGGAGTAGATAAAGTCAGCAAGTACTTTGTGAGCAATTCCCACCCTTTATTCATCGGTAGATGTGATTTGGGCTAGCCCAATGATTGGAAATGTTTGTTTCCCTCTCCCCTGCTCAGGGTGCTTTAACAAGACGAGGAAACAACTAGAGACAGGGGAAGATTGATGTTCTGGAGGGGGCAAGCACGTCTACAGCCATTCACTTGTTATGCTTCTCCAGGACCAGAGTGGAATACATAAACCTCTGGCTCCAGCTAGAGGCCACTCACGGCTGGGTTTCTAAGCTGAACAGAGCTCTCCTTAGGAAGTATCACTCTGCTCTGTTAAGGTGTGTGATACAATAGGCCCAATATCTCAAGAAGACCAGAGAATAGAGAAATTGCTTGCTTCCCAGAAAGTGGCTCAATATCTCTCGTCTGTGAGAAGCAGAGACTAAGTGTTTTTTCTCCTTTACTTCTGTGTGCACAAACTCTCAGCTTTTTCACGTTAGTCAACAGCTTTATCTCAGCTTACTACTTGTTTTCCATTGTATTTTCTCTCCACTGTCTCACTAGGAAGGGGAGTAATAGATGGCTTACTGAGCACCTGGCATTCAGACAAGGGGAACCCACTACACCCATCTTCAAAAAGGGTAGAAAAGAGCACTCTGGAAATGATCAACATGTCAGCCTCACCTCTGTGCCTGGGAGGATCATGGAACACATCCTCCTTGAAGCTGTGCTAAGGCACATGGAGAACAGGGAGGTGATTCTGGGCAGCCAAGGCTGAGTCCTGCCTGACCCGTCCAGTGGCCTGCTATGACAGAGCAAGTACATGAAGAGACAAGGCAAGGACTCCAGGTGTCATTTATCTGGACATCTGGATAGACTTTGGCATGATCCCCACAACATCCTCTCTAAATTGGAGAGAGATGGATTTGATGCCTGGACTGTTGGACGGATAAGAAATTGCATGCATGGTCACTTCAGAGGTCAACACATCAGAGTCAGGATGGACATGAGTGACCACTGGTGTCTCTAGAGGGTGTGTTCTGGGAGCAGTGTTTCTTAAAATCTTCATTAATGTCATAGACAAAGGGATCGAGGGCATCCTCAGCAGATTTCCTGACGTCAATGAGCAGAGAGGGGCAGTTGCACACCTGAAGGATAGAATGCCAACCAGAGAGATGTGGATGTACTTGAGGAGTAGAACCAAGGCGATCTTACTTGATTTAAAAAAATAAGTAGGGGTTGCTGCACCTGGGTAAGGGTAGGCCCCAGGATACACGCAGGTGCAGGGTGGTGCATGGGTAAAAAGAGGATGGGAGCTCCTGCCTGTCCGTGTCCTGTCTGCCTGTTGGGTCTGCCCCAGGGCAGTCAGGCTGTGACTGCAGCCATGTGTCCCCCTGTGGCTGTGGCCGGCACTGCTGTCCCTGCTGCCCTGCTGCCAGAGCCCTGTCCCTGGGCAGAGCCGTTCCCTCCCCAGCACAGCCCCGTGGGTGCTCCCTGCTGCGGCCTGGCCTGGCCCCAGAGCAGGGTCCCCCTGCGGGTGGCCCCGGGGTGGCCGCGTGTCCCCAGCCGGCCGTGCCTGGGCAGCTGCCTCAGCCGTGAGGGACGCAGAGCTGCGGGAGCCCAGGGCTCTGTGCCGCCCGCACTGCAGAGCTGCCTGCTCCAGCTGGCAGGGCCTCGGCGCCCGCCCTGTGCCCTCCCGCCCCGACGGCCGTGCCGGGCCCCGCTTGCTGCCCTCATGGTGCCACTGCTGGCCCCAGGGCTCTGCCAGGCCTTCTCCAGGGACACCTTCCCGCAGCCTTTCAGTCCCTGCACGGGCCCGGCACACACCTGCAGAGGGGCTCTTTGCAAGGGCCTGCAGGGACAGCGCCAGCGCCAGTGGCTTCCCAGTGCCACAGGGAGGGCTTAGGCTGGAGACGTGCAGGACATTCTGCCCTCTGAGGCTGCTGAGGCCCTGGCCCACGCTGCCCACAGAAGCTGTGGCTGCCCCAGCCCTGGCAGTGCTCCAGGCCAGGCTGGGTGGGGCTCGGAGCATCCTGGCCTAGTGGAAGGTGTCCCTGTCCTTGGCAGCAGGGCTGCAACAAGGCAATTTCTAAGGACCCTTCCAAGCCAAGCCAGTCTGTGATTCTGTGATCAGGGGGGCCGGGGGCAGCTGGGCTTCATTTCTGATTAGAACCAGTTCAGCACTGTCAGCCTGGTTGAGTTCTAGGAGTCTATCCATGAGCCCATATCCACAGCTTGTGAGAATTACCAACACTATAGGTCTGGCTGAGATCAATAAAGTCTTGCACAATCCAGATTCTGCAATATTGTATTTTATTGAAACAAGATCAAAGCAGTCTCCAAGTTGGCACTATCTATAGACCATTAATATGGGTTGCAACAGATAGCGACACAAGATATGGCTTTACTTGTATATAAAAATAACATCATACAGGTACTATACAATATACATATGATATACAATATAAATTTTATCCCTATAATTATATATAATATCTATAGTATCTATATGACATTATAAATACATATAAATAAATATATGTATAAATACATTTACTTTATGAAAAACTTCCCAGCCAAAAATGCACTGGCAGTATTAATGTGTCTCAACAGATAGTGACACTAAATATGTGCTCTACTGTTATTATTTAAACATAATTACATATTCAACTCTCCAGAATTATTTCTTGTCAGGATAGAATAATTACATTTTTCTTGTGTTTGATATTATTTCTATAAATGCATTCTTTGTTTCATTGTATTTTACTATTCTATATGATAATTAATAAACGTATTTTTATATAATTTGTATACATGATGTAAATATCTATTAAAAAAACCATCTAGATTCTTATATATACAAAATTTCAGGTCAGCTCCAAGACAGTTTGTCCAATGTTGACCTAAAGGTGTCCCTTTCGGGGACAAGGAGAGACACTGTCCATTGACTGATGCTGGCCAAGCAGTGCTGTTTTTTCCTCTTGGTCTTTTCTGCCCTGTTTCTTTTATCTTTTTCTGTCCCACATTCCCACTTCTTTCATACTTTAAATTTTGGCCCTTCTCAAAGGCCTGGAACAACCCCATGTTATGGGTGGGGTTTGGTGACTTTGGCCCTGCATGTACAGCATGTTCTCTCTTCACGCACATTCTCAGGAGTGGGGAAATTCCAGCAGGGCTTTATGCAGATCTGGGTGCCTTTTTTGGAAAATGTAATGATAGAAGGAGGTAGAATAAACCCTCCCGTGTTCCTCCACCTGCTGAGGCGGCAGGAGAGGCTGTGGGACCTTTGCCAGAGCCTTAGCACGCATCCTCTTCTCCTTAAAGCACCAAATTTGTACTCTGAGGTGGCTCTCTGCTGCCAGCTGCGAGCAGCACACGCACAGCGCTATGCAGGAGAATCTCTTTCAATTGTCAGGTTTGAGGACAGCTAGGAGTCGACGTTGCAGATCCAGGTACTCGCCTATGCCCTGGGAGTAGGCTACCGGATCCATGGCCAGGTGGTGGAAGAGGTTGGGTGGCTCAGCCATTTGAACATCCTGGGGCACACTGAGCTCCTCAGGAAGCCTCCAGTTGCCCACAGTAAAGTGGTTGAGGCGTTTCACTTGCAGGGATAAGCGCAGGCTCTCACTGATATCAAACATTCGCCTCAGGAAATGCCTCCTGCACCACTGTGACACAGGAATGGTGTTCAGGAGGTGCATGACAATGCTTTTCATGGTGTAGGTGGAAAAGCCTATGCCCAGCTGAAGAGACGTGAATAGCTTCAGGCATTTGAGGTGCAAGCTGTCACGGGGAGCCTGCATGGCAATGTGCTGGAAGAATTTCATCTCTGCCACAGCATAAGTCTCAGGCCACAGAGTGCTTGGCGTTCTGGCATATCCAGGCTGGCTGCTCACAAAGATGTCTGAGTCACCTCTCTGCACCCCAAGCTTCATCTCAATCCGGAAGCTTTCTCTGCCATTGGTCACCTTGAATTGGCAGGAGTGTCTGGAGGGCAGCAGCATTAAATGCCAATTTTGTGACTGAGGCAAAGCTGGCCAGATTGCTCTCACCAGCTGGCAGAACCAGCGGGCAGTTTTGTGCACATCCAGGTAGGAGTCGGTGCACAGGGTGTCTAGGAGGCTGGGATCCTGATTCCTCCTCAGCTCCTCCTCGGGGTGGTGCAGGAAGCACAGCATGTTCTCACCCTGCTGCTCCTTGGTGCAGGTGCACTCCAGCTGCACGCGGACACGGAAGTCCCTCACGTGCCTCTGCTCTGCAGAGTCCAGCTCCAGGTGGAAGCTGTGGCCTCGGGGAGGAGTCATGGGGATGAGCACCTGGTACACAACATCCTGCTCACGTGGACTCCAGCCTTCAAAGGCGCTGCCCACCCCGATGGCTCCTTGCAGGACTGGGTAGAAGCTGTTTGATAAGACATGTCCAAAGTAAACTGCATAATTATCCATGAGGTTCCTTGTCCACTCGCAGCCTTTCTGCAGGTCCTGTACAGGCCACTGTATGCGTTCCATTAGAGTTCTTCCAACGTTATCGTCAAAATCATTGTCTTCTTCATGGACTGCAATTGCAAGATCACTGTTTTCTGCATTTGCAGCCTCATTGACAACTTCATTTTCAATATTATCTTCTTCATTTGCAGCAACATTAGTAACTTCCCGTACATTGCCATCATCAGTGCTATCTTCCTTCCGATTCTCATCATCTTCTTCTTTTGCATTTCCAACCTCTACTTCTTCATTTGCATCCCCATTTCTGACTTCCTCTTCATTTGCACCATTGTTTTCTTCTTCAGGCTCCTCTCTCCTCAGGCTCCTTTTGCACCCCATCCACCATAGGACCAAGATAAGGACCAGGAGCACAGCAACAGCTAAGAGCTGCAAGAGCTGCACCTGCTTCAGGGTGAGCTGCTCCACCTCCTGCTCCAGCCTAATCCTCTGCCATTCCAGGTATTTTGCACGCCTTTCCATGCGCAGACGGGTTTCCTCATCCTGATCATCACCCACGAGCTTCGGGTACTGGATGAGGCTTTTCAAGAGCACGAAAAGCAACACTATGGAATTCATGGTCTGCAGGAGGATGGAGAGAAGGCCTTGAGTGGGGCTGTGAGGGAGGCAAGTGGCAGTGGGGGCAGCAGGGACTGGGATCCTCAGGGGTCTGAGGGCAGGAAGGACAGGGCCCCAGACAGCTGGCAGGCAGCAATGCCTACCCACACCAGCGTGGCCTGCCCAAAGCTCTCCCATCAGGGGCTGTCCCTGCATGCAGGGGGAGAACCCAGCCCCGGGTGCAGCTTTTATGCCCCGGCCCTTGTCCCCAGCCCAGCCTCCCCTCCACGTGTGCACTCACTGCTTGCCCAAGCAATGCAGGGCCAGCGTTACCTGCTGGGCCCTTTTATACCTGCCCCCATTGTGACACGTCCCCCCGATGTCACAGGTGTCACAGCGCATCACAACGCAGCCAACCCCACCCTTTGTCCCCACCCTGCCTCAGCCACCCAGAGTGACCCCTGGGTACTGGTTCAGGCTGCTTTTGAGTGTATGTTCTTCAAAGGGCTCCCATTGTTCTTTCTTTTGGGTTGAATTTTATCTGCCCTGCTTTGGCAATCTCATAGATATCCATGTTGGAAGGCACCCTTGAGGATCATTGAGTCTCAGCTTTGACTCCTCACTGCTTGAGCTACACTTCAATCTCAGAATCAGTGTGGCTGTAAACTGATGCCTTGAGGAGCTGGAACAGAGGCTGCACACAGAGTTAAGGAGAACAACATGGGTATTTATTGTGTGGCCCACGAAAGGCCTACAAAAGCCACACCCCAGCAATATAAGTGCCACAGTCATGGCCCCTGCCCAGATGGCTCCAAGATGGAAGGAAAGGAGAGGGCTGGTCACAAAATCTTACACTTTTATAGGTTCTGGTTAATTTGTATGAACCCACCCTCCACCTTTCCACGTAGTTTGCGCTTAGGGCCTGAAGTTTGGAGAAACTGTCCTTGAGTTCTTCACTAGAATAGGACTGTTTTGTCTTCCTCAGCCTAGCACATCAGAAAAGCACATCCAAGGAGAACAGGAAAACTTAAAACTAAAGGCATCATTTCCTCCCTTTAGAGGCTCGACAAGGCCTTTACCTTGTCGAGTCTCTATTCTAAATATTAATAACAAGTATTTAATTACAGATAAGTGACCAATAATAATAAATACCCACCATTAGATAAATACCTACTAGTAAATACATACTTGATAATAAACGTAAACATAAACCTAAGAACAATAAACATCTAACAAGAGTAATATCTTATACAATCAAATGTTATATAAAAGAAAAGTAATTAGGCCCAGAAGAAAAACTATCATTTCCACCAGTCTTTGTTGTCACAATTGTTCAGAAGCAGAAGCTTTCTTAATTCTGGAGTAGTGAATCCAGGGTCCTCTGCCAGCAACTTTGACTAGAGTGAAGGTAGTCAGCAGGACTTTAAATTGTCCTTTCCACTTGGCTTGCAGAGGATCACTGTCCCACCACTTCACATAGACCCAGTCTCCAGGCTGGAACAGATGTGCAGGGGTGTCCAGTCCTATGGGTCTGGATAGCACGATGTAACTCTGAAGCTTTTAGAACTTCTGCAAAGTGAAACTTAGAGCCATTAAATAACCCTGTAAATCACGTTTCCTCTTCATGTTGGTTGCAGCCAACAGTGGAGCCATAAGATCTTCTTGGTGGCAAACACAGAGGCCAACCCAGCCTTGCCCCTGATTATTTCATGAGGGTCTTGGCCAGCCCTGCTCTTTCACCTGGTTATCTAAGCAGAGTTTCACCTGCCTCATCCAGCAACAAGTGGCTACCAGAGCACACAAATTTGCATTAACATTGGAACTACAATGGGGTGCAGCAGCTCGTTGAAAATGCCAGTGGCCATGGGGAACCAGCCAAAAGGAACTTCCCACCAGTGGTGTTCTCCTGCCCTCCTAATTTGTTCCATTCCCTATTTTAGAACTTTACCCTCATGGTGAACTGTTATTAGGATCTTTTTAGCTTTGGCCTTGGCATTTTCTGGCAGCTGCTGCAGATTTGCATGCTGTAACATTTCTTCTACAAGTATTTGTGTTTATACACAAAACCACAGTCTCTAATTGTAGTTACATTACAAATACACGTATTTACGTTACCAAACACAGTCTGGGTACAAGCTTCCAAGCCTCCAATTCTCCTTCTTCTCCCTGACAATGGTTTTGGTGAGGTAGGCATGTAAAGGAATTGATGCTTCTCCAATTTGAATACCAAAGGTAGAAGAAAAAACTGTGTTTCTCTTACCCCAGTTACCCCAATAACATGTACAGTGTCGTGACTCAGTTTCCCTTCTAAGGTATTTAACATAGAATATGCTGCTCCACAATCTACAAAAATTACTTGATGTCAACTTTCCCCAGCTTAGTTATAATCAAGGGCTCTGCTGGGGGAATAGCCCTTGGTTGTCATCACTCAGAGCCTGAGCCACTTGAGGTTTGTACTACTGAGAGCTGGGAAACTGCGGATTTTTCTTTTAACACTGGACAGTCCTTTTTCCAATGTCCCCACTTTCTACAGTATGCACACTGGTCCTTCTGTGTAGGGGAAGCTTTGTTGGGTGACTTTTTCTGAGTTGCCTTCTTACTAGGTTGGGATTTAACTCTTTTAGTTGAACCTCTATCTCAAAACACTTTCCAGGCAACCTCTAGCAGCCTCTCCATATCTCAGACCCCCTCTATCTTTTGCAGCTTCCTTCTTATATCATTTGAGGCCTGACCCATAAACAACAAAACCAGATGTGCTTTACCATCAGCTGATTCAGGGTCTAGATCAGTATATTTGATGGCAGTTTCTCTTCACCTGTTCAAAAAATCAGATGGTGATTCATCATCATTTTGTCTTACTTCAGAAAGCTTTGACCAATTTATAGCTTTAGGTACTCCATGTTTTAACCCATATACCACAAGACTTTGATATCGTTTTAGCCTCGCAATATGTTCTGGTATATTTGGATCCCACCCAGGATTCTCAAGGGGAAATATCTGGGTGACAGTACCCTGAAGAAATCCACTGGCTATGCTCCCCTCCACTGAGGTTATGATGGCTTTATTGACCATTTGTCTCTCAATGAGGTCGAGTAATGTATCTAACATGGAGTTTAAATCTGCCCAGTCGGGGATTTGTGAGTTAATAGCCTGCTCCACTAATTTTGCCACTTTATTTGGGTTTTCTTTATATTTTCCTACAGTAGTTTTCCACTGTTCTCACTCTATAAGGGAGTATGGTACTTTCACATATACTGGCCCCTGATTACCAACTGCCTGTCATAAAGGGACTTGCAAAACTGGTTCTCTGTCCCTCTCCCTTTTTGATCTAGTGCGGTGGGCAATTGGGCTACGCTCTCTGAGGACCTTTTTGGCTATCTTTCCCCTTCTCCTCCTGTTTAAGGCAGCAATAACCTCGTCCATTTCCCCATCCTCCTCTTCCTCCTCAGAGTCATTTGAGCAAGAGCTGTCTGACTATTGTAGCCAAGAGTCGATCTCGGCTATCCCAATCCTGGAAAGCATCATACAAGACCTGTTGTGACTCTGCTGCCGGGCTGTGTGTCTGCAATCTTTGATGATTTCACCTTCCGAGGCAGCTGCCTGGCCTTTGGTTTGCCATGGCACCTCACAGGCCTGAGAACGGAGGAGGTGTCGCTCCCCTTTGGGAGGTTCCCTCTCCCCCTTCCCTGTAAAAGGCCCTGTCCCCCGGCCTCTCCCCTCGGGAGGGTGCCAGGGGCTGCACACACTGGCTCTCTCCTCCCCCCTTCCCCACTGTTATGAATGATGTTCTATTTTTTCCAATTTATCAAACAACAAGATTAAATTTAATACTAAGTTTTTAATAGTAACAAAATTAATACAATCAAAGTATTGGAGATGACAATTAAAGTATTGGAGATGAAACAAAGCGCATGTATTTAAGAATATACAAAATTTGGCAGTAAGTAATTTAGTATAATTGAGGTTCGTATAAAGCATAAGCAAAACCGACCGGGGAGGGGCCCCCTCCGACCAGGGGTACAGGGAGTGGCTCCCATTCCTCACGTACCAAAGCATCCAGGCTAACAATCCCACTTATTGACTGTAGGCTACAGAAGGTTCTAGAAAGCTCCTCCTAGTTTCTATTCCTAAAATCTACGTAACTATACTGCACGGTGCATGCTCTACTAATGGGTTAGGGGGTCTCTCATCCTTTTAAGGGTCTTATTTCTGATGAAGGCTCATCATCTTCATCAGTGACCGAGGTGTGACCCGCAGGTAGCACAGGCGCCCTGTGTGACTGAGCAGATGTTTTCCATAACATGACTCTAATTGAGTCCCATGCTTGGAATCATCCCATTTTGGCCCATTTCAAGTTTGAAGCTCTATTTCTAGATGCTGTTTACCAGACCTACGTCCTTCTACTGTTCTTGTTTGACTTTCTTCCAACCTCCTTCTTCGACTCCCAACATCTGGAAGATGTCCTTTGCCCTGTCTCACCCATTTCCCCCCTCACTCTGTAACAATTGTTTTCTATTGATCTAAATACAATTTTGTTAATATAGTTACAACTTAATTAGCACGAATCACATTTATTACACCCAGCCCTCGGGCTGCTGCCGGAGGTGGTGGTGGGGGCAGTGTCCATTGCTGCCCCGGCCCGCCTTCCTCCTCCTCCTTCACTGCCCAGGGCCCCCCTGAGCTGTGGCTCCCCTGGCCCCCCTTTGCGGCAGTGCCGGAGGAGGGGCCGTGCCCTGGCCTGAGCCCACGCCCCGGCCCGGGCCCCCGCCCAGCGCGGCCGGGACCGATCCTGTCCTCATGGCAGGAGCCACCAGATCTGTCTCCGCCTCCTCTGGGTTTTTATATATACTGCTGAAAGGTAGCTCTTTCTTTTTGTCTTTTCAGACTAACATATGTTCTTTCTTCTTATATAGGTCCTGCTCACATGCTAATACCATAAAAAGTCAGGCATACTCTAATTCTTCAAAGAATCTATCTCGGCGTATTCGGGATATTAAACTTGATATTAATTTTCGATCTAAACTACCAACTTTAGGCCATGTTTCTCCATCATCTAGCTCATATGTTGGCCAGATTTTCTCCAAGAGTCTGATAAGTTTAGGTTTTGAAAGTATAGAGTCTTCCCCGAATAGATTTGCCCAATTTTTCAATATTAACCCCAAGGGGCTATCCCTTGGAATAACACTATTATCATGTTCACCAGAAAATGCACAACCCATTCTGATGCCCAAAATAAAGAGTAAGAGACACAAACAGAGAGTCGGGGTAGAACTCACAACTCTCAGAGTCACAGCACAAATGCTACGCCGCCTTCTGGCTCTAGATGCTGCAATTTAAATCTGCTCTTTAAGAAGAGGGATAAAGAGCAAACAATTCTACTTGGAACTCTAAGGTTCCCCAAACGAATTTGCAATTTACAAAATTATAACCCACAAACCCTCCTAGCACCTAACCCAGATGCTAAACAGAATACCCTTTTATTCGGTCACTCACGTGCCTCTGTCCCCAGGGTTCTTGGCTCTGATACCTCTGGAGCTCTGCTGGGCCTTTTCGGGGCTGCTGGCAGAACTTCAGTCCAGGGGGTTTTCCAGATGCCTTCACTGTCCCCTCTGGGTCGCCAGCTCTGATGCCTTGAGGAGCTGGAACAGAGGCTACACACAGAGTTCAGGGGAATAAAATGGGTATTTATTGTGAGGCCACGAAAGGCCTACAAAAGCCACACCCCAGCAATACAAGTGCCACAGTCGTGACCCCTGCCTGGATGACTCCGAGATGGAAGGAAAGGAGGAATTGGTCACAAAATCTTACACTTTTATAGGTTTTGGTTCATTTGCATGAACCCACCCTCCACATTTCCATGTTGTTTGTGCTTAGGGCCTGAAGTTTGGAGAAACTGTCCTTGAGTTCTTAACTAGAATAGGACTGTTTTGTCTTCATTACCCTAGCACATCAGAAAAGCACATCCAAGGAGAATAGGAACACTTAAAACTAAAGGCATCAGGTATAGTCTGTCAGGCAACCAGCACAGGCCTAGGCCAGGCTCGGAGAGCTGCACTGGGGGTGACCAAAGGCCTTGGGGGGCTGGGACCCCCCCTGCCAGCAGCAATGAGATTTGTGTCCCCTGGCTGTGGCTGCTGTCCCTCGCACTGAGGCCCATGAGAAGACACCATTTCCTTCCAGCCCCAGGGCTGGTGACCTCCTCTCCCACCCCACAGAGCTCTGGAGGGCTCCTGCTGCTCTCCTGCCCTCACCATTCCCACCCCAGACTCCAATGCTTGGGGACAGCCACGAGCATCCTGTGAGGCCACGGGTCCACGTTCCCAAGAGATGGGGTCAGGGCTTGTCTGTCGTGCTTGGCACAGCCCAGGCAGGGCTTTCATAGCCACATTCCACACTGGAAATGAATCCATTACATTTTAAAAAGAATGACAGAATATCTTTTATTTTCCTGTTGATTCTTTTCTAGTCTATACACTGATACCAGCAATCTCTAGTTGATATTGATCCCAAGAACCTCCTAATGCAGTCTGAAAAAATATGAAAGTCAAGACACTTTATGGGTGACAATCAATCACACTCTGTCCCTACCCACACCCCACCATTTCCCCCATCCAACCCCTGGCACTCAGAGCAGCCTTGTGCAAATCTGAGCTCCCTCCCCTCCAGGCTGTGCCTGCAGCTTCCAGCTCCTTGGCACCAACTCCCACCTGCTTTCCTTGGAGAAGGAGCTGCCTGAGACACAGAGGGATGTTCATTTCTTGTCAGCAAATAAAATAAAGCCAGGCACAGCTCCATAAAAAACAGAAGTCCAGCCCAAGGAGTTCTGGGCAATGGAGTCACATCTAGGGGTGTCCCCAGGGCTCAGAATTCGGGTCAGGGCAGTGAAATCTCTTGATTGCTGATGTGGACAAGGCCATGGAGGGCACCCTCAGTCAGTGTCCAGGTGAGGCCAAGCTGGGTGGGAGTGTGGCTGTGCTGCAGGGCAGGAAGCTCTGCAGAGGGATCTGGACAGGCTGGAGCCATGGGCCCAGGACAATTGGATGAGGTTCAGCAAGGCCAAGGGCTGGCTCCTGCCCTGGGCTCACAACCACCCCAAATCCCTGGCTGTGCCCTGCCCCTGATCCCCACAGCCTGTCCTGTTTCCTTCATCCCTGCATTGCCAGGGACTTTGTGGGACAAGGGAGCTCTGCTGTGGGGATGGAGGGAGGTGCAAGTGCCAGCACTGCAGTGGGAACCACAACTCATCAGGTTTGTGTCCTTTGGGGCTCAGCAACTGGTGAGACTCAGAGGCACAGGTAGGTCTTCCTTCATTGCCACGACATAGAAGTTTAACCTGATAAAATTTAATACCCATCACAGCTCTTCCCTCAGTGCTGTGCAATGTCCCAGCAGTATCCTCCATCTACCATCCACAAGGGATTTCTGTGATAGAGATATACACAGCTGAGATGTTGCATCAGAATGCTCCACATGGAGTAGGTTTAAAAAAACCTCAAATCTTGTTCTATTTGCAAGGCTGCCTGTAGTGGATGCCAAAGGGTGCTCAGGCTGATTTTAAAATTGCCTAAAATCTGAAACCAGCCTGACTCATTTTATTTCCTCATGCCCAGGCTGGCATGAGGAGCCCCTCAGCCTTCCCTGCTCCAGGCTGGACAAGCCCAGCTCCCTCAGCCTCTCCTCACAGCCAAAGGGCTCCAGCCCCACCTTGGAGGCCCTTCCCTCACCCTGCTCCAGCCCCAGACATCTTTCCTGCCCTGGGCAACCCAAACCAGGCCCCAGTGACCTGGATAATCCACGTCCTTGATGTCCTGGTCACACAGCCCTGGCCCCTTGTCCCCGTGTCAGGCTCTGGGGTTGATTTGTGGAACATCCTTGGGGGAGGCTGTGGCTCCAGGTGGAGCAGGGGGATCCCGGGGGACAGGGGACCCTGCTGGGCATGAACAGCATTGGACTTGTCTGGGGCAACTGTGAGGGGGGCTGGGGCAGAGTGACCACCCAGTGATCTCACACAGCCCTGCTGTGCTGTCACACAGCCCTGCTGTGATGTCACAGCCTGCTCTGTGATGTCACAGTCAGCGCTATGATGTCACACAGCCAGCCTATGATGTCATAGCTGCTCAATGACCTCTCATAACCCAGTCTATGATGCCATAAGCCACTCTGTGACCTCATGTTCCCAGATGATAAATTGCCCACCCCAGCTGAGCTAACACAATGTTTGTTCTCCAAAACCACTGGCCTCTGCAAACTTCACAATGCTCATTGTGTGAGAAAGAGAACTGGAAGTTCCCCAGCCTCAGTGTCCTGCCAGCTCAGCCAGGCTGAACTGGAACATTGGGGTCCACGACCACCAGGGACCAGCAGAGAGAGCCCCAGGACAGAAGAACCCACGGGTAAAGGGGAGGGGAAATATGTTCATGATTTTGGGGAAATGATTATCATATGTGTGTTTAGTCCAGGACAGTCAATGAATAAGTCTGCAAACTACAGAATATAAACAGAAGCTTTCCTGTACTCAGCATGCACGGCTTTGGGAGGAGCTGTCCCCCTGTGTATCCAGCCAAATAAAGAATGCTGCTTTTTAATGCTACATTGGTGTTAAGCAGTTTTTTATTTTGCCCGATGTTTGGTAACACTCCCAAGGAAAGCTCTGTCTCCTGCTGTTCACAAACAGAGAAGGGCTGGTGGGAGATGTGGTGTTCAGAGGCTGTTTGGGGTACAGTGACCATGAAATAATCCAGTTTTCAATATTCTGTGAAAAAAGGAGGGCTATCATTTAAACTTCTACAGTGGAATCATGGAGGGCAAACTTCAGCCTATTCAGGATGCAGATTTGGAGAGAACCAAATCAGGTACTGATTTTTTTGAGTGAAACAGCCTGTAAAAATAAAGGTTTTCAGGAAGGATGGACACACATCAAGAAAGAAATCTTGAACGAGAAGGAGCAGCCTGTCCTGCATGTCAAAACTGAGCTAGCAAGGAAAATGACTGGCCTGGCTGGGCATGGAGCTTTTTCCAGGAACTCAGGGAAAAAGAAGGTGCATCAGCTTTGGACCAAGGGGAAGGCAACTCAGGAAGATTTTAAGGATGTTATTAAATCTTGCAGGAAGAAAAGGAGAGAGGTGAAAGCTCTATTGCAGCTTAACCTTGCCACTTCTTTGAAAAATACTGAAAATAATTTTTATACAGATATTTATAGCTAAAGCAGGGACAAGGAAAACCTCAGTTTTTTATTGGATGCAGTTGGGAATATAGTAAAGATGAGGAAGAATTTCAGGTACTTAACACATTCATTGCATCAGTTTTCAACACTAAGAAAGGTTGTCCCCAGGACAAGTGTTCACCTGAGCTGGTAGATGGGGACAGGGAGCAGAACAGAGCCCTGTAATCCAGGAGGAAGCAGCTGGGGACATGCTGAGCCACTCAGATGCTCACAGGTGTCTCTGGGAGCAGATGGGATCCATCCTAGGGGGATGAGGGAGCTGCTGGATGAGCTCCCCAAGCTGCTCTCCATCATTTCTCATCAGTGCTGGCTCAGCAGGGAGGTGCCAGAGGACTGGAGGTGCCAATGTGAGCCCATCCCCAAGAAGGGCTGGAAGGAGGATGTGGGGAACTGCAGGCCTGTCAGCCTGACCTGGGTGCCTGGTGAGGTGATGGAACAGATCACCTTGAGTGCCATCACAGGGCACCTCCAGGATGGCTGAGGGATCAGAGGCAGCCAGCGTGGATTTCAATATCTGCATTGATGATCTGGATGAGGGCATTGAGTGCAGCATCAGCAAATGTGCAGATGGCACCAAGCTGGGTGTGAGTGTGGATGTGCTGGAGGGTAGGAGGGCTCTGCAGAGGGACCTGGACAGGCTGGATCCAGGGCCCAAATCCAAAAAGGTGAGGTTTAACCAGACAAAGTGCCAGATCCTGCACTTTGGTCACAACAACCCCTGCAGTGCTCCAGGCTGGGGACAGAGTGGCTGGACAGCAGCCAGGCAGAAAGGGACCTGGGGGCACAGATGGACAGCAGGCTGGACATGAGCCAGCAGTGTGCCCAGGTGGCCAAGAAGGCCAATGGCTCCTGGCCTGGATCAGCAATGGTGTGGCCAGCAGGAGCAGGACAGTGATTCTTCCCCTGTGCTCAGCACTGGTTGGGCAGCACCTCGAGTGCTGTGTCCAGTTCTGGGTCCCCAATTTAGGAAGGACATGGAGGGGCTGGAGTGTGTCCAGAGAAGGGCAACAAGGCTGGTGAGGAGTGTGGAACAGAAGTCCTGTGAGGAGTGGCTGAGGGAGCTGGGGATGTTTATCCTGGAGAAGAGGAGGATCAGGGGAGACCTCATCACTCTCTACAACTCCCTGACCGGAGGGTGCAGCCAGGTGGGCTCTTGGCCCAGGGAAAAGTGACAGAACAAGAGGACGCAGCCTTAAGCTGTGCCAAGGGATATTTAGGTGGCAGCTTAGGAAATATTCTTCACAAAAATAGGTGATTGGGCATTGCAATGGGCTGCCCAGGGAGGTGGGTGAGTCACTGTCCCTGGAAGCATTTAAGAAGGTCTGGATAGGGCACTGAGTGCCCTGGTCTGGGTGACAAGGTGGTGTTGGGTCACAGGTTGGACTTGATGAACTCAAAGGTCTTTTCCAGCCTAGTTAATTCTGTGATTCTGTGATGAATGTGACACTACAGAGACCCAGGGAAGCAAGGGGCCATTGTGACACTGTGGGGCTAAATGGAACCAAGGTCCATTGATGACTTTGGGTCATTGTGGAACCACGGACGCCACAGGGACACAGTGGGCTTTTTGAACCAAGGGGCCATTGTTACACTGCAGGGACTCATGGAACTAAGGGAACAATTTTGACATCTAGGTGACCCCTGGAACTAAGGGCCCACTGTGATACTGCAGGGCCTCATGTACTCAGACACCACGGTGACACTGACACTGCAGGGTGTCAGGGCACCAAGAATCCATTGTGACACTGCAGGATCTTGTGTCACCAGGGCTCCATTGTGACACTGTGCAAACAAGGAGTCCGTTGTGACACAGTGGAACCTCGGGTAACAATGGGGCCATGGTGACACTGCAGGGCCCCATGGAACCAAGGGGTCAGTGTCACTCTTTGGGGCCTCATGGAAGCTCAGAGACCACTGTGACACTGCTGGACCTTGTATAACCAAGGTGCCACTGTGGCACTGAGGGGCCCAAGGATCCAAGAGACGTTGCGAAACCAAGATGTTCCATGGGACCAAAGGGATATTGTGTCACTGGGAGGACTCATGGAATCATGGAGACCATTGTGATACTCTAGGGACTCATGGAACAGTGGTGAAACCAAGTTGGCGGGGGAGTGTTGATCTGCTGGAGGGTAGGAGGTATCTGCACAGGGATCTGGACAGGCTGGATACAGGGCCCAAATCCAATAAGGTTGAGTTTAACCAGTCCAAGTGCCGGACCCTGAACATTAGCCACAACCATCCCTGCAGCGCTACAGGCTGGGGACAGAGTGACTGGACAGCAGCCAGGCAGAAAGGAACCTGGGGGCACAGATGGACAGCAGGCTGGACATGGGCCATCAGTGTGGCCAGGTGGCCAAGAAGGCCAATGGCTCCTGGCCTGGATCAGCAATGGTGTGGCCAGCAGGAGCAGGACAGTGATTCTTCCCCTGTGCTCAGCACTGGTTGGGCAGCACCTCGAGTGCTGTGTCCAGTTCTGGGCACCCAATTTAGGAAGGACATGGAGGGGTTGGAGCGTGTCCAGAGAAGAGCAACAAGGCTGGTGAGGGGTCTTGAGCACAAGTCATGTGAGGAGTGATTGAGGGAGCTGGGGATGTTTATCCTGGAGAACAGGAGGTTCAGGGGGAACAAGGTAGTGTCAGAGCACAGGTTGGACTCGACGATTTACAAACTCTTTTCCAGCCTGGCTGATTCTGTGATTCTCTGAAACCACCCCTGGAGCAGTTGCAGGATGAGCCCTGGGCCTCCACGAGGTCCAGCAGCCCAGGTCCCTCAGCTTCTCCACACAGCCCCAAAGCCCATCCTGTCAGTCCTGCAGAGCCTCTCCAGCCCCTCCTCATTGCCCACAACAGGGAGCCCCACACCCAGACACAGCAGCCCAGATGTGCCCCCCTGGCCTGTGGTGTCTCTGGCAAGGGAGCAGCACGAGGCACTGCAGGACACTGCAAACAATTCCTGAAGCACTTGGAGGATGATTCTGCTCCTTAGGAGATGTTCTCATGATGCTAGCTCAGGAACTGAAATGGGGAGTGGGGCCAGAGAGGAAAGGGCAAACAAGGATGGGCTGTTTACAGAGGAAGGAACAAGGATGGGCAAGGATGGGCAGCCCTGGCTGTGAGCAGCAATGTCTGCAGTGGGACAGGAAACTCACAGCTGATGGGAGCAAACTTTCTGGCTGACTTCAGAGGCCACGACAAAGCTGAGTGGTTTCCCTGCCGTCCCCCAGCCCTTGCTGGCCACAGGGGCTGATGGCATTTGTGCTCACTCAGCTCCATGTCCCCACAGCAGCACCATGGGGGTGCTGAGCCTGCTGTGTGCAATGCAAACAGGGGCTCCTGAGCCAGTGCTGCCGTGTGTGTGCCTGCAAGGATGCAGCTCCTGTGTGAGCTGGGGGAGAGGCCAGGGCTGCAGAGGGGGGATGTTGTTGGCAGGTGCATGAGGATGCTCTGGGACGCTGCCCTGGGGTGTCCAGCACAGTGGGGATGGATCAGCCCCTGCTCTGCTGCTCCTTGCCAGGGTCTCACCTTTGCAGGGAGCTTGCAGAGCACCAGCCATGCTGTTTGCCCCCAGCCTGCCCACGGCCAGCCTGGGGCTGCTCCCGGGGCTTTTCTGTGCTCAGCATTGGGCTGGCCAAGTGTTGTGGAGAGAGCCTGGCCAAGGAGCCTGGAGCCCCCAGGCCCTGCCCTGAGGTGTGAGCTCTGCCCCAGCAGTGCCCATGGCCTGTCCCTGCTGCAGCCCCAGAACTGCCACCCCAGGGCTGTGCCCGGCCCCCAGAGCACTCAGGCCCTGCAGCAACACGAGGGCCAGGAGGGCAGCGGGGCAGTGGAACAGGAGCAGCACTGGCAACACCAAGTGCTGCTGCTGCTGGGCACAGCTGCTGTGCCAGCACTGATCTGCCCCAGCTCTGCACACAGACATTGCTGCTGCAGCTCCGGAGAAGGGAACAAAAGGGGCATCCTGGAGAAAACTTTGCTGGGAGATCCTTTATTTTGTTTAAATTTACCAAGAGCGCAGCCCCTCATTGACACAGTCTCTGCGTCACAGAAAAGATGGAGAAAATCAAAAGGAAATAAAGCACAAATAATGACATTTCTTTGTGGACAATATTGAAAAGCTAAAACAGAGGAAAGAAAAGATCAAACCAACAAGCAAACCAACAAGAAGAATCAAAGGTGACTTTTATTACAAGTGATTTTCAGAAATTGGCAAGCAGTTTACTGCTTCTGAAACCATCTAGTGTTCAGTCTCCACACTGCAGCCTTGAGCTCATGGCTTCTCAGGCTGTAGATGAGAGGGTTCAGGGCTGGAGGCACCACAGAGTACAGACAGGGCCAGATCCAGAGAGGGGGATGAGATGGAGAGGGGCTTCAGGTAGGCAAACACTGCAGTGCTGAGGAACAGGGAGACCACAGCCAGGTGAGGGAGGCAGGTGGAAAAGGCTTTGTGCCTTCCCTGCTCAGAGGGGATCCTCAGCACAGCCCTGAAGGTTTGAACATGGGAGAAAACAATTAACACAAAACAACCAAATACCAAACAGACACTAACAGCAATGATCCCAAGTTCCCTGAGGTAGGATTTGGAGCAGGAGAGCTTGAGGATGGGTGGGATTTCACAGAAGAACTGGCCAGGGCATTGCCATGGCACAGGGGCAGGGAAAATGTATTGGCCGTGTGCAGCAGAGCATTGAGAAAGGCACAGGCCCAGGCAGCTGCTGCCATGTGGGCACAAGCTCTGCTGCCCAGGAGGGTCCCGTAGTGCAGGGGTTTGCAGATGGACACGTAGCGGTCGTAGCACATGATGGTCAGGAGGGAAAACTCTGCTGAGATGAAGAACGTAAAGAAAAACACCTGTGCAGCACATCCTGAGTAGGAGATGTGTCTGGTGTCCCAGAGGGAATTGTGCATGGCTTTGGGGACAGTGGTGCAGATGGAGCCCAGGTCGCTGAGGGCCAGGTTGAGCAGGAAGAAGAACATGGGGGTGTGCAGGTGGTGGCCGCAGGCTACGGCGCTGATGATGAGGCCGTTGGCCAGGAGGGCAGCCAGGGAGATGGCCAGGAAGAGGCAGAAGTGCAGGAGCTGCAGCTGCCGCGTGTCTGCCAATGGCAGCAGGAGGAAGTGGCTGATGGAGCTGCTGTTGGACATTTCGTGTCTCTTTGCCTCATGGACTGTTGAAAGAAGACATTGGAAACCTGGGACAAATTTCCTTGAGTCAATCCTACACTACTTTTTAAAAATTTACTTTAAATTGCTTCTCTTTCATTGGGGAAATTCCACTCTCCTTTTTTTTTATCTCTCAGCTTGCGATTTTTCTTTTTTCAGGGGGATAATTTTTTTTTCAGCATTGATCTCAGCCTGAACACTGGGGAGCCCAGAGAGAAACGGGGCTCCCTGTGCCTCAGTGCAGTCAGACCTGCTGTTCCTCAGAGATGTGCCCTTTGCTCAATGCACCTGACTGTAATTCAGGGTGATGACACTTAAAATGGGCTTAAAAAAAAAAAAAAAAGATGTCATGAAAGCTCAATTTTTACAAGAAATTTCCCTAAACTTTTCTTGTCTTTTTTGTTTGGTTTGGTGGTTTGGTTTTTTTTTTTTGTGTGTGTGTGTATTGCTGAACAGAGAGGGATACCAAGGTTTGATCTGGCTCTCTGGTGCCTGGAGTTGTGCCTACTTGGAGAGGCTTCTCTCTATCCAAGCCTTGTCCCTGCCAGTGCTGCCAGAGCCCAGCCCAGCTCTGGGGGCTCAGCTCTGCCCTGCACACCCCTCCCAGCACAGGGCACTGCCCAGGGCCATCTCCCTGCCAGCAGGGCCTTAAGGGCAGCTCACACAAACTGAGATGCTGCAAGCCAAGATGCTGCTGCTGCTGTCTGTAGGCACAGGAGGGTGAGGAGGCACTTTGTGAGGGAGATGGGAGGCAGATGTGCTGATGCCCAGTGGTACAGTGCAGGAGTGTCAGTGACACAGACACACCTGACAGCCCCTTTGCCTTGCCTTGAGGAGAAAGCTGAGAGCAGCCCTGGCCATGCAGCACCATCTCCACAGCAGGAGGAATCTGCCCTGATGGGGGTGGCTCCTTGCACCTCCAACTTCTCCCCACAGTCCATGGGGAGCTGCCAGGCAGGCTGAGAGCTGTCCCTGGCAGGTGGCACATGGGCTGGGCTGGCCAAGAGCCCTGAGGGCTGCAGGAGCTGCTCTGCAGGACAGCCCTGGGCAGCCCTGGCTGCAGCCCCAGCTTCAGCCCCTGCAGCCGTCCCTGGCAGCAGGAGCCGTCCTGCCCTGTCCCTCTGACGGTGCCCAGGGCAGCCCCGCTCTGCAGAACATCATCATCATCCTCCTCCTACTCCTCCTCCTCCTCCTCCTCCTCCTCCTCCTCCTCCTCCTCCTCCTCCTCCTCCTCCTCCTCCTCCTGCTCCTGCTGTGCCTCAGAGAAACTGGGGGAGTCCTCCTGACACATCCCCCCGGCTGTGGGCTGTGCTGGCTCCAGGAGATGCCTCCAGGAGCACAGGGGACATTGCCCTGCACCCACACACTCACCATGTCCAGGGCTGTGAAGATGTTTCCCCAAGTGCAGTCTCAGCTCAATGTCTTCCCAGTCCTGATTCTCTTGAGCCTGTCTGTGCCCGGCTCCTGTGCCCTCAGTGCCTGCAGGCAGTGCCCTCAGCCCTGCTGGGCTGGCAGAGGAGCTGCTCCTCAGCAGAAATGTCTTTTTGAAGCTTCTCTTGGTTTACCTTGGGAGCTGCCTCTGTGCCAGGAGCCCGGCCCAGCTCAGCAGCCCAGACACAGCACAAGGACTTGAATGAATCTCTTGGGGCTTAGTTCTTGTTTATATCAGACTCAGTCCCTTAGAGAATGTTCAAAAAATTTCTCAAGAGCTCAAAGTTAACTTTAAACACTGAAATTTCTTGAAGTTTTAATGGATTCCACTGAGGGTTATGACTGAGAAAGTGTCTCCAGGTTCCAGATAGAACATTGAAGGCTCTGATGACAGGTGGGGACAAACAAGGGAAAGGTGTCTCTGATGCTGAGCACACCTGGATGTGTTTCAGGAATGCCAAGGGCCAAGGGCTGAGCCCCAGCCCCTGGCAAGGCAGATCCTGTCCCTCCCTCATTGCTCAGGGCTCTTCCCGGCCCACTGGGCTCTGGCCATGTGCAATGCCAAGGGCAGCACCATGGGGCGGCCCCTGCCAGGCTGCTGAGCAGGGACAAGGAGGCAATGAGGCCCCAGCACAGCAAGGCTCACTTGTCCCCTGCTGGCCTCAGGCCCAGGGCCAGCCTGCATGGCCCAAGTGCTGCAGGAGTTGGCTGTGTCAGGGCCTTTCAGCTGCTGCCCATCCCTGTGCCCTCTGCAGCCCAGGCTGTCCTACGGTGTCCATGCCCTGTGCCTCTGTCCCTGCAGGCTGTCGTCATCCCCCGGCTGCCCCACCTCGCTGGCCCCTTCCTTTGCTGACAGCTCTGCCTCCTGCCTGCCTCTGCCTGCACACACAAAGCCTTGGCCTTGACACCAAAAGGGTTTAATTCAAGTTTTACTGTGCCTATGTTCCTGTGAACTTCATCTGCCTATGAACTTTCAGCAGAGAAACAAGGCATTGTGGGGCTGCTTTCCCAGATGGGACAGTTGGAAGAAATGAAGAAGACATCTGGCTCCAGGCTGCAGTGATAGAAAAATCACAGACTGTAACTGGGAAATAGGCATGACTTCTATGGAAATGGGTAAATTGTAATGCACATGTAGTGACTGAAGTTAAGCCACACGCTTTTAGAATCACATGTCCGCATGAGGTTAGGTGTTATCCTTTGCTGGACCTCAGGCCTGAATAAATTATGCCCTTTTAAACACCAGATTAGTTTCAAAGAGTCTTATTCTTATATATCGGAGATTTGGTAACATTGTGGCCTCAGGGACCCAAGGAGTCCACTGTGACACTGTGGAATCTCATGGCACAAAGGCCCCATTGTGACACAATAGAATCCCATGGAACCAAGGGGCCTTTTTAACCCTGTGGGGCTGCATGAAACCAAAATCCATTTGGACACAGCGGGGCCCAATGGCACTGATGGTCCATTGTGATAGTGCAGATCCATGGAGACCATTGTGACACCACAGAAATGCCTGGAACCAAAATTCCATTGTGACAGAGAAAGGTCTCATGGAACCAAGGGGCCATTGTGACACAGCAGGGCCTGACAGAACCAAGGAGTCCATGGTGACACTGTGGAGCCTCATGGAACAAAGGGTCTGTTGTTACACTGGGGGCCCTGTGGAAGCATGGAGACCCTTCTGATACTGTGGTGCTCCATTAAACAAAGGGGCCATTCTGACAGTGCCACCCCTCACGGAACCAAGGGCCCAATTGTGTCACAGTGGGGCTTTATGGAACCAAAGGTCCATTGTGACACTGCAGGGCCTTGTTTAACCAAGGGGCCATTTTAGCACAGCAGGGCCTCATGGAATCAAGGGGACCACAGTGACAGTGTGGGGCTCCATGGGATGAAGGGTCCATTCTGACACCATGGAACCAAGGAGGCCATTTTGAAGCAGTGGGGCCTCATGGAACCATGGAGACCATGATGACACTTTGAGGCCTCATCTAACCTAAAGACCATTGTGGCACTGCAGGAACTCATGGAACCAAGGGCACAATAGTGACACTGTGAGGCTCCAAAGGACCAAGGGGGCATTCTGACACTGCAGAACCAAGGGTCCATTGTGACACAGCAGGACCTCATGAAAGCATGGAGGCCATTTTAAAAGTTTGAGGCTTTTTTAAACTAAAGGGCCATCCTGACACTTCAGAGCCCTGTGAAACCAAGGGGACCCTAGTGACACTGTGGGGCTCAATGGGACCAAGCGGTCACTGTGACACTGTGGGGTGTCACAGAACCAATCGTCTGTTGTGACACTGCAGAGCCTTATGGAATCATGGTCACTACTGTGACACAACAGATCTCATTGAACAAAGGGGCCATTGTGACACTTTGCAGCCCCATGGAACCGAGGAGTCCATTGTGACATTACTGGGGCTTGCCAGGCCAAGGGGCAATTGTGGCACTGTGTGGCACGGTTATGGGGGGCAATTGTGGGGGTTTAGATAAGTCCCTGCCCTTTTCCCAGGCCTCTGGCAGCAGGCAGTGTCTTTATTGAGGTGGTCAGCACCCAAAATCTCACTCTCATTTGCAATATCTTTAATAATGGCTAATTCGGTCTATTATAGCATGAATTCTTTATTTAATAGACAGAAAACTAACAGACGTAAGACTTAAACCAATACTGCACAGGAATAAGGACAAAAAGAGACTTCAACCAGGTATATACAGCACGAGGTTAAAGGTACCTCTTAATATTACAGCTAGCAAAGATATAACTTAGGATTTATTGTATCTTACCGTCCAATTGTTGGTGGAGTCTCATATCGAGATCCTTTCCCTCAATCCCCAGGGAAGTACCCCTGGAATCTGTGTGCAAACTACAAGAAGAAGCCCTTTACACCTTCAGGGTGTGCATGTGGTGGCTTCTGCTTCTGTGATAACTCATATGTATTTTAGTTTGTAAAACAGTCTCTCTCAGTCAAGAATATTTCTTTTATCTCTTCCCACATCTGCTCTCCAGACTAAGATGTTGATTCTGAGCTGAGGCCTGAGCCCTTTTGGCCCCAGAGATGATCCCTTGCTGGGTCTCTCAGCCCGGGTTATCTCTTTATGCACTGTCTGTGGTAGGGGTGGGTGGACGTCCTGCCACAGGCACACCTGAACCAAGGAGACCTTTGTGACCCTGCAGGGCCCATGGAGCTAAGGGTTCATGTGACAGTGTGGGACCCCATGGAATCACTTTCTATATGCCTTTACTGTAATCATTATATGTACAGCTTCTATCTCTCAGCTAAGCTCTTAACCATTTGATTTTTGCTTCAAAGTGTGGAGCGGAGAAAGCTCAGATTTGCACAAGGCTGCTCTGAGTCCTGGGAATTGGATGGGGGAAATGGTGGCATATGGGCAAGGACAAAGTGTCATTGATTGTCAGCCAAAAAGGGTCTTAATTTTCATATCTGTTCAGACTGCATTAGGAGGTGCTGGGGATCAATATAACTGGAGATTGCTGATATAAATCCATACACTGGAAAAGAATAAATGGCAAAAAAGATATTCACTCTTTTTGTTTTTAAATAAAATATGTTTTGAATGGAGTGGAAGTCCTGCTTTATGCTCAGGTTTCTAGTAGTAGCTCTGTTTCAGGTGACTTGTAGCCCAAATTGCTCCTGCTCTCATGTTCTTTAGAATGGCTGATTAGGTCTATTATAAAAGGAATTATTCACTGAATGGACACAAGATTAACAGACAAGAGACTTTAAATAGACTATTTACTGCACAGGATAAAGAAAAGAATTACAGGTAGATACAAACACAGTGCACAATAAAGTTCCCTGGTTCCCTATTACAGCTAGTGAAGAAATAGCAGAGATCAGGAGTCAATGTAACTTACCACCAAACTGATGAGGGAGTACACAGGCAGCCCTTTCACTCAGCTTCCACAAAAGGAACCACAAAGATGCATCCAGACTTGAGAGAGAAGCCCTACCTGTTTGCAGGGACTATGCAGAAGATTTCTGCTTGGTTAAAGTTCTGTGTGGCTTTTCTAGTTTATAAAGTGAAGTGTGTGTCACTCAGAAATTCAAGGCTCATCTCCCTTCAGCTGCTCTCAAGGCCAGATGTTCATGGTCAGCTGGGAATTCCACCCCCCTGGCACCAGAGAGAACTCAGGACAGGACAGATGTCGGGCCTGGGTTATCTCAGCAATTCCTGAGAGGGGGAAGATGCCCTGAGTGATGGCCCCAGCTGATGGACAGAAGAGATGAGCTCTGCTGGGCCATAGGGGAAGTCCTGCTGCAGGAACCTCATGGAACCAAGGCTCTGTTGTGACAGATCAAGTCACAAAAAATGGGGCTTCTTGGAACCCAGGAGAACATTGTGGGGCAATGGAAACTGATGGAGCCAAGTGTCAATTGTCAGAACAGAGAGGCCTCATGGAACCCAAGTCACCCAAGGGACTCCATGGAATCTCATGGAACAAACTGTCAGGTGTAACACAGCAGGGTGTCATGGAACACAGGTGCCACTGGGACATTGCCACTGCTCATGGAACCAAGTGTCCATTGTGACACAACTGGGCATAATGGAACACAGGAGACCACTGTGACACAAGGGAATCTCAAGAAACCAAGACTGCATTGTGAGACAGCAGGGTGTCAGGGAACCAAGGGAACCATTGTGAGTCAATGGAATGTCCTGGAAGAACAGGTAGATTTTCAAGAGAGCAGGACCTGATGGAACCCAGGTGCCAATGGGACATTTCCAAGGCTCATGCAAGCAAGCATCCATTGTGACAGAGCCAGGCCTAATGGAGCAAAGAAGAACATGGTTACCCAATGGAATCTGATGGAACCAAGTGTCCACAGTTTCACAGTGCTGCCTTATAGAGTGGTGGAGACCATTGTGTTGCAATTGAATATGCTGGAACTGTTGTGACAAATGTGGGCTTTATGAAACCAAGGAGGCAGTAGAATCTCAAGGAAACAAGGGTCAATTGTGAACACATCAGATGCTCAGGAAAATAAGGAGAACAGTGTAACATAGTGGAATCTCATGGAACCAAGTCTTTATTTTGACAAAGTAGGACTGAATAGGAGACAGGTGCCATTGGGACACTGCCAGCTCTTGTGGAATCCAGTGTCCATTGGGACACAGGGCAGGTCATGGAAACTTAGGGAGCATTGTGATGCAACAGAACCAAGGGTCAATTGTGACAGAGAGGGGCCACATGGAACACAAGGGCCATGGAAATATTGCCAGGCCTAATAGAAACAAAACTCCACGGTGGCAGAACAAGGTCTCGTGAGATCTGGGAGAGCACTGTGAAACAATGGAATCTCATGGAAGCAAGTGTCCATTGTGACATGGCAGGGCCTGATGGCACCTATGTGCCACTGGGACTGTGCCAAGGCTCGTGCAAGCAAGGCTCCACTGTGACAACGAACAGCCTCATGGCACCCTGGAGGACATTGTGTCACAGTGGAATCTCATGGAACCAAAGCTCCATTGTGACAAAGAGTGGCCTGATGGAAACCCAGTGCCACTGGGACATCTCCAGCCTTGAAGGAAGCAAGTGTCCATTTTGACACAGCAAAGCCTTGTGAATCACAGGAGAGCACAGTGACACCGTGGAGTCTTGGGGAACCAAGTGTCAATTGTAAACCCATGGAAGCCAGGAGACCATTGTGACACTGTGGAATTGCATGGAAGCAAATGTCCACTGTTTCATGTTTCATGTTGCGGCCTCACAGAGCACTGGAGACCATTGTGACAGAATAGAAAAATGTGGAGCAAAGGCTCTTGTAAGAGTCAGTCTGGAGTTTCCCTCATTTGCCTCATGACCATCGCGAGGATAGAGGCTGTCCCAAGGACCCCCACCCACTTCTGGACAGGAGTTCTGGCCTGGCCGAGGTGGATGCTGGCCAAGGGACTGTTTGCTGGTGCTCTGTGCTTGCTGTGCTGTCCACGGTACAGAGCCTTTGAACAGGTACTGCACCTACAGCTGCTTCTCGGAGCACCACTGCATGTTCTGTCTCGAGCACCTCACAATGGCCCATAAATCTCCCACCTCTTGGCCAGACTCTACTCACTTTGGAAAAGGACTATAAGAAAGCGACCCTCTGGAGAAGCCTTTGAGATCTCCCCACAGAAGACGTGTCTATTGGCTGGGATCACCAGGACACCGGAGTCTCTTGGGCCAGACCACGAGGACATCCGTCTCATCTGTCAGTAGCTATTCCCCATTCTCCCCTTTCTCTAACTAACTCAGAAAACACTTAATAAATGCAGCAACATGTTGCATATTCATAGACATTCATGCATTATTCAGAATCATTCTCTCCAACCTGTAAATCATTATTTTTTCCTGCCCTGGGGTTCTGGTGTTCCATAATCCAAGAATGTGAACAATTTCTTGATTATCTTTTTTCCATTCCCTGAGTTAGGTACATGAACAAAAGATTTTACATCAAAATGTTGTAGTCCAAAAAAATACATTTATCACTACTATTTATAAGTTCTGTTAATCACAGAGCTATAAGAAACTATGTTCATACAGCAAAGTTTTCCAACAGACAGCATTCATTTTAATATTTGCAAAAAGACAATAATATAATATGTACTTATAACACATCTAGGATTCAAATTTCTTTTCTGAGTCTGGAAGAGTCATAGCTGGGGCACCAATCACTTTGTTATTTTTCATTTTCTCAGCTTTTTTTCCTTTTCTCCTGTCTATACCACAACCTTGAGGCTATTGACGTTTAGAAAGTGATACAATGTCATAGGTAGAACAGAATCCTCAATCCAGGTCATGCAAAATATCCTATTAATGCTCAGAATTCTTGCACCTCCTTTTCAGTCCTGGATTACTTCTGAGATTCTCCAGACCCTCTCTGGGTCAATACACCACAAACCTACAGTCAAAATACATCCAAATATTTAACTATTTTTTAGAGCATTTGCTCTTTTTTTTTCAAATAATCAAAGATGCTTTTTTTAGCCTGAACATTCAGCCAATTTGCAGAGGCTTCTTCTACCACCTCTTGTCCTCCTGATTGCAGCAAGTCATCCACATCCTGTATTAACCCAATCCCTGGGGGTGGGGTAAATTCTTGTGATGTTTTCTGCAAGGCTTCCCCCAATAAGGCTGGTGCTTCCGTGCAACCCTGCAGAAGGACCGTCCATGTCTTTTCCATTTTGCCTTCTACCTCTTGTTCCCAGTCAAAGGCAAAATACAGTTTACCATCCTGTGTGAGTGGGCATCCCCAGAAAGCATCTTTGCCATCAAGGAGTGAATGGTGGCAGTGTGAGGAGGGAACCTGGTTCAGGATGGTGTAAGGATGTGAGAGCCCCTGGGTGCTGGGGCCCCCTTGGGCCCTGGGGTTCATCCCTCAGGGGCTGTAGAAACTCTGCCATGGCCTTTGCCTTCCCCTTGGCCTTTTCCTCTTCCCTTCTTGCATTCCCCTGCTGTGCCTTTGTGACCAACTGCTCCAGGGGCTTCTTCTGCCCCTCCTGCAGCCCCCTCAGTGCCTGGGGGTGCTCATCCTCTGACAGCTGCTGAGCTTTCTGCAAAATCATTCCTTTCTGCAGTGAGCCAAGGAAAATGCTTAAAAGCTAATCTCGATCCTTGCACGTCCAATGCCCATTTCCCAGCTGTTCCTTCCTGCTGCTCCTTGTGCTGTCGCTGCCGTGACCAGCCCGTATCCCAGAGCCGGTGCCTGTCCCGCCGCAGTGTCCAAACGCGGCCCCCCCGGCGGGCAGGGCCGGCAGCTCCACGGGGCCGGGCAGCGGCCGGGGCGTCCCGCAGCCTCCTGGGGGCCGGGGGCCACTGCCGGGCCTGCAATTGCCGGCGGCTGCTGGGCTCAGGCAGCGCCCGGCGCTGAGCCCCGGCTGCCCCACAGCCCCGGCCCGGCCCCGCAGCTCCCCACAGGCCCCCAGCCCGTGCTCCCGGTGCCGCCCCTCTGCGCCCGCTCCTGCCGCTGCCAGCACAGAGAAACCCCCTGCAATCCTCACCTCCTTGTGTGCCTGTCCTGGCAACCGCGGATACAAACGATCTGGATCAGATGGCAACTTCTGAGGATAAGAGCCTACTGAAAAAAATGCCTCTCCTCAGTATTTTTCTCTTCCTCGTCTTTTACATCATCCTTTTTCTTGCCACATGGATTCCTCCTGCTGCTTCTTGCCTGAGCCATATTCCTGCACACTGCCCTTCACCCAATCCCTTCCCAGCACACCAACAGCATCCATCTCCTGTGGTCTCAATCCCTTCTGGATTTCCCTTATTGCCCCCCTGGGGGTCCATGTCCTTGATTCTCTCTGGGACAATGTGCAAACTCCCTCAACATGCTCCAAAGGGACCCTTCAGAGATATTTTGGGATCATCATCCCTTTTGCCGGGAGCCCTTCCTAGCTCTCCCTTTCTACCCTCCACGGGTGCCCTGCCATGTTCAGTCCCCGAAGATGCCACTGTAGTCACTGCTGAGATTTTCAGTGCTCTCTGGCTGCCGACTCTTCCCAGCCCCCCTGATCTGTCACTCGTCTGTCTCCCGGCCCCAGCGCCCCCCGCCAGGGGAATTTGGGGAGGTGGGAGCGGGGAGCGCCAAGGCCGGGCCCCCCCGCGCTGTGGTGGCGGCAGCGGCTGCAGTGGGGAGCGAGTGCGGGCGGGAGCGGCCGAGAGCCCAGCGCTGCCCCAGCCCGAGCTGCCCCAGCTCCATCGCTGCCCCTGCGCTGGGATGCTGTGGGTTTGGGGGGAAGAGGGAGCCGGCAGTGGGTGCTGAGCCTGGGGGCAGCAGGAGAAGGGAAGGAGAAGCAGGCTTGGAGAACAAAATGGTAAAAGAATGCACGTGGGAGGAGAAGATGGGATTGTGCAGGAGAAGGAAGAATAGTAGGACGAAGAGGAGTGTGAGGAAGAGTAGGGACACAGGAGGAGGAGGAGGAGGCGGAACAGGAAGCAGCTCAAGGTTCCACCCCTTTCTGTATCTGCAGCCTCTCCCCCAGCCCCAAGAGCGTTGCACTCCCCACAGGCACCAGGTGACCGGGAAGAAAAATCCACTCTTTTCAGTGGGGTGAATCTTGGTGTTTCTTAGCTTTATTGGGCTAAATGTCGGTGCTTTTGTTACTTTGGGGGGCCTGAATGTTTATATTTTGGAGGGAGTTTTGGCTGAATCTTGATATTTTGGGTATTTTTGATCTGTGTCTTGATGTTTGGAGGATTTTTGGTTTGAATCGTGGTGTTTTGGTGGATCTTACAGACACAAGATGCCCAATGTCTTCCTGAGCTGCACTTGGGCAAGGAAGAGTCCCCCAACCCAAGGCCCTCTCCTCTTGTTTTCTCCCAAACCAGGATATTTTGTTCCCAAGGTGTGGGCAGATGGAGGAGGAGGAAAAGCCCCAGAGTTCCCTCAGGAGGAGGGGCTGTAAACCCATCCTAGGGAGCTGCGAGGAGCAAAGGCCCTCCCTGAGCAGGGAAGGCGGGCGGAGATTCAGTCAGAGCTCAGAGGTGGTGGAGAAGGCTCATGGAGGGGAGAAGCCCCACAGGTGCTTGGAATGTGGGAAGGATTTCAGCTCCAGCTCCAGCCTGATCCGGCACCAGAGAATGCACAGTGGGGAGAGGCCCTACGAGTGTGGGGAATGTGAGAAGAGCTTTAGGACAATATCTTATCTGTTGCAGCACCAGGTGATCCACACAGGAGAACGGCCCTACACCTGCTTGGAATGTGGAAAGAGCTTTGGGTGGAGCTCCAGCCTGAGAAAACACCAGTGCATCCACACTGGGGAGAGGCCCTACGAGTGTCCCAGGTGTGGGAAGAGGTTTCAGAGCAGCTCCAATCTCCTCAGACATGAGCGGATTCACACAGAGGAGAGGCCCTTCCGCTGCCCCGCCTGCGGGAAGGGCTTCAAGCACAACTCCACCCTCACTGCCCACCGGCGCATCCACACCGGGGAGAGGCCCTACGAGTGTCCTGAGTGTGGGAAGGGCTTCTCCACGAGCTCTCACTTGACCCAGCACCAACGAAGCCACCAATAAAGGAAGGCCTGTGATTGCCCCGAGTGTGGGAAGAGCTTCGTGCTCTGCTCCAGCTCCATCCCTCATGGGAGGATCGGTGTTGGATCATCCCCAGTGAGCCCCGTTGGGCAGAGCCCTGGTGATCCGTGGTCCTGGTGATCCGTGTTGGGTGGGGCGAAGGGATTGGAGAGATTCCTCTCCCTTCTCCTTGTGCTGCTGTGATGTGGTTGGTAATAAATTCCCTCGCTGTGCCCAGGCTGGCTCTGTTGTTCCCGTGCCGGTGCTCGGGGCGGGATCTCTCCTGTTCCTTCTCTCAACTCCCGGGCCTCTCCTCAGCCAATCAGAGAATGCGATGGAGAAGATTCAGCCAATCAGAGAGAGCAGCTGTGATGACTCACCGCTTGCTGGGCAGACCCGCAGCACCCAGTGTTCCCCACCTGGGCCCCACCCTCCCCGCCCAATCACGATCCCCCCGCGGGGTCCCCCCAAGTCCCTCCCCAGTCCCGCCCCACAATAAACGGGACTGCGGCAAACTGGGAAGATTTATTTGGAACACGGGGAGCAGCTGAGCTGGGGCAGAGTGACTGCGGGGCTGGGGGGACACACAACACTCCCAAAATCAGCGTGGGGGTGGAGCAGGGGGTTCTGGCTGGGCTCGAGGCCACGGGGAGGGGCTGAAGCCGCTGCTGGGTCAGGTGCTCTGTGGGCAGAGAAAAGGGGGTGAAACTGAGCCAGGGGTCCTCAGGGAGAGCACACACACTCCGGGACCCCCCGTCACCTTCTTACACAGGTAGAAGCTGAGCCCCAGCGCCAGGAAGACAAAGCCCAACAAGGAGACCCTGATCCCCATCAGCACCCATCAGCTTTGGGCGGTGTCTGGCGGCGTCTTTAGGGGTCCGCAGGGGCCAGGACCCCCCAAAACCTCTCACAGATACCCAAATCCCCTCTAATCACATTCTCAATTGCTGCCAGCCAAAGTCAGGATTCCCTGAAACCTCCTCCCAGTCTCTTCCCAGCCTACCCAGGATCCACCAGATCCCCTCCTGTCCTTCCCAGGATCCCATAACCCCGTCCCATTTTCCCCCGACCACCCCAAGACCCCCAGTCTTTCTCCCAGTCCCTTCCCAGCCCCACCAGGACTCACCAAGACCCTCCCAGCCTCTTTCCAGCACAACCAGCCTCATTCCAACTCCTGCTTTCCAAACCCTGATCTTTTCCCAGCCCCACCCAGTTCACTCAAATCCCTCCCAATTACACCCAGCACCCCCAGACTCCCTCCCAGTGCCCACCAGGACCCCTGGAACCCCATTCCACCCTCCACAGCATCCTTTAAACTCCTCAGCCCTTCCAGACCCCTGAACCATACTCCCAGTTTTAACCAGGCTCTCTCAAACTCCCTCCCAGTTACTCCCAGCACACCCCACTCCCTCTCCCAGCCCCCTCAGTGCCTCCCCCACTCCCCCCGCACTGTGGGGTCCGGGCCGTGCCCCAGTGCCAGCTCAGGGGGTGCTCCAGGCTGACGTGCTCCACCTGGCAGCTGGAGCTGACCCCGTGCCAGGGGAGGTTTCCAGCTCCTAGTGCTGCTGGAAACCAGGTCGGTGGCCACCACATGCCCTGAGAGCTCCTGCTTGCCCTGGAACCAGCTCAGCTGGATCTCGGCAGGGGAGAAATCCATCCCAGAGCAGAGCAGGCAGCTGGGGCCGGGCTGGGAGTTGGAGGGAACCAGTGAGATGGACTCACTGAGGGGCACTGGGAGAGAGTGGGGACACACTGGGATCAGCTGGGGGGGGAACTGGGAGAGATGAAAGAGGGCTGGTATGGCAATGAGAGTGACTGGGAATGAAACTGGAGAGAGTGGGGGAACACTGGGAGAGAGTGGAGTGGATTAGGGCAAAGGGAGTGGGTGGGGGTCTGGGATTGGACTGGAAAAGGACTTGGAAAGATTGGGAAGGACTGGGAAGGCATTGGGAGACGGGGTGGAGGTCTGAGAGTGGGGTTAGAAGGACTGGGAGTGGACTGGGAATGGAATGGCTGTGGACTGAGGAATTGGGAGGGATTCTGGTGACACTGGGAGGGACTGTGAGGACACTGGGAGAGACTGGGATGGACTGGGAGAGCCTAACTTGGGATGAGGGGGCAGGAGGCCCCGGGAATGGGCACAAGAAGGGCTGACGTGTCTCGGGTGATTCCCAGGGAGGTTTTCAGGAGTTCCAGGGTCATTCCCAGGGCAGACCCCGAGGGGACACGCTCTGCCCCACGCTCACCTCTGTGCTCCACGAGGAACGGGCTGGACAACTCGTAGTTGTGCCAGCAGTGCCTGTCCACCACAGCCCGTCTGTACTCCATCCATTGCAGGTCGCTGTTCCAGTACCTGGCAGCCTTCTGTCTCAATGAAGAGATGGAGCTGTCACCCCAGTGTCTGGTTGGTACCACCAGCACAGCCCACACGGCACCAGCACTGGCTGAGCTCCATGTCCAGGAGCAGCCATGGATGCCCACGGTGCGGGCAGGCAGGAGCCAGGCAGGGGCTGCTGTGACCAGCGGAGGGCCCCGAGGGGCTGGGGGAGCCCGTGCTGAGCATCCCTGGGCGGAGGGCACATCTCCTTCAGTGGCATCATCTGGGCCTGGACCTCCTCCAATGTCATGCCAGGAAAAGAGGGGAGCCATGGAGAGCATCTCCAGAGACACAGCCTGACCAGCAGTGTCAGCAGGCAAAACAAAGGTTTTGCTAAGCAATGGCCCTTTGATGGAGCAAAACATTTACAATCAGGGCAGTCCATTTGTGCAGATGGGGGTACACTCTGGGGGTGCAGCTAAGGCCATGAGGTCACAGCAGGCTCTGGGGTCCCAGAGGTCCCAGAGCCCCGTGGTTGCACAGCACCACAGCCACCGAGCAGTCAGTCCTTGAGCACAACTGCTGCGGCAGCAGCGGCGGCGGCGGCAGCGGTGCTGACATTGGGACAGCGGTGTCAGGACAGCGGGGGCAGCAAGAGCTGCGGGACTGGCACAGGACAAGGCACCGTGGCCCTTGCTCTGCGCCTCGTCCTCCTGCTCCTCCTGGCACTGGCCCTGCCTGCCAGGGCTGCCCAGGCAGCTCCGTGGCGAGCACAGGGAGCAGGTGAGCCGGCGGCCTGGCTCCCCTTTCCCGGGACAGCGCTCCCTTCTCCCCAGGGAGCGTTGGGGATGGTTTTGCATAGGGCTTTAGGGAGGCTTTCCTCAATGGGAGGGAGAGAGCCCAGAGGGGCCCTGGGCTGTTCCGGTTTTCCCTCCAGGGATGTTGAACAGGGCATGGAGAGTGTGAAGAGTGACCATAGTCAGCCCAGAGCTCCCCAGGCCCCTCTGCAGCTTTGGCCATCTCCATTCACATCTGGCTCACACAGCTTTACCCGAGCCCCTTGCAGTGCCCAGTTCCCTAAGGCAGAAGAGCATCCCAGAACACCATGGAAATGGTTCTCATCTGTGCTTCCTTCTAGACTGGGATCGTGACATGGTTTATTTTGAAAAACTGCTGAATGACAGGATGAAGATTCTAGAGCATGGTGGAGGCAAGTTCTCAGTGCACCTTTCCTGACAAAATAATTTCTGTCACTATGGCAAGAGCTCACTCCTGTGATGATTCCTTTACATAATCTCAGGGTTGAGGCATTCTGTAAACCATGCCCTGCTCCCTTGTGGAGCCATGACTGGTCCCACAGGATTGCTGCCAGTGGGAGGAAGGAGCATTTAGCTGTCAATGCTCTTCCCGTGTGCAATGCCAGTGTCTCCTTCTGTGTGCTCTGTGCAGCCTCAGAGAAGATCAGGACGGAAAGGAAGGGAAGGGCCCAGGACTGTGTCCCTGGGCTGATCCTTGCATGGCTCCTTTGCCGGCCCCAGGCAGCCTGAGGATCTCCTGCAGTGCTGGGAGCTGTTGTGCTCTGCCTTTCTTTGCAGATGACCCTGTTGGGGAAGGTGATCTGGCTTCCCAACCCACGTTCAGGGATGAGTCTCTGGGAGATGGTGAGGGTAGGTCAAGGCCTTTCACCCTGAGGGAGCTGCCAGCTCAGAGCCCAAAGCTCGGCCAGGGGGCATCGCTGCAGGTGCCAGGACAGAGCCGTGCACGTGTGTGCCCTCGCCCTGTGCAATCCCCTCACTGCTCCTGAGGCTCAGGCCTGGCAGCTGTTTGAGAGTGAGGGCCCTGGCTCTGGCTCAGAAGCCCAAATGTTTCTTGAACCTAATCCATGACTTTGCCAAGGATTGCCTTCTGAAGGTGCAGCCTATCCAATGGGGAATAGTTCCATCTGATCCAGCTGTCCCTTTTTCTTTCTCAAGTGATGGACCAAAAGTCTGTGCAGAAGGAGTCCCATTTCAGAGGCAGCAGTGGGCCGGTGCCAGCCTCTACTGAAGGTGGGGAAGTGATGCCAGACACGGGCACAGGCACAGGAGGTCATTGCTGTGCCAGGCTCAGCCCTGGGCAGGGCTGTGTGGCAGCAGCTCTTCCCCCAGGGCCTGCCCTTGCACGGCCCTGCAGCAGCCAAAGCTGGAGGCGCCTCAGCTTTGAGGCCTCTGGAGCTCGTTCCCAGCTCCTGGGAAACGGGACTCATGCACCAAGGTCCCTCCCGCTGCAGCTGCTCCTGGAGCTGCCCTGAGTGCCCAGAGGCCCAAGGCACAGGAGCAGCCCCGAGCGGGAGCCCTGCTGCGAGCCCAGGGCCACAGCCAGCCCTGGCTCCCGACTGGGCAGGGGCTGCACTGGGTCCTGACAGGGCCTGACTCTGTCCCCTTGGGCTGGGGGAGCTGTCCCGGGGCAGGGAGCCTCGGGGCTGGCAGTGGCTGCTCAGGGATGGGTCGGGCCCAGGTCCCTGGAAGGAGCAACTGCCCAAGCAGCTGCGCTGGCCCCGGGCTCTCCTCCCGGCCTTCTGGGCTTTGTTGGGTGGCACAGCCTGTGCCAAGGGGTGCCAAGGTGCCTGCAGGTACCAGCTCTGCGGGAAACAGAGAACGTCCTGGCTGTGACCAGCGAGCTGCCAGCTCAGCAGTGGAGCACAGCAAGGACTCATGCTCCCCATTGATCACACAGATGCAGCCAGCACCTCAACGTGTGTTCCTGATTCCCAGAAGGGCACTGGAAAGGGTTTCTGTCAGGGAACACGCTGCTGGCTAGAGTTAATGGCAGGCTTGGCTATTCCATGGCACACAGGTGATGGGGACCCCTGTAAGGCTGGCAGATGACTGGGGTCTGTCAGGAGGCACACGGGTATGGTGTGGAGTTTTCCAATAAGATATGTGGGGTTTGGGTTCTTTGTCAGTGGTGCATGTGGCTGGGGTTCCTCCTGAGGTTCTATGGGGATTTGGGGTCCCTTCTATGGCGTACAGGTGACTGGAGAGCTCTGTAAGTTTGGCAGGGAGGTTGAGCTCCTCATGATTTACGTGGCAGTTTAGTGGTTGTTGTCAAAGCCTGCAGAGGAGCTGAGTCCATCCTAAGGTGGACAGGGGCTGGATTCTTTTGTGAGGCACAAAGGGATATTCTGGGCTCTCTGCTTGGTTTTGCAGGGATCCCTCATGAGGTGTGCAGAGGGGTTAAACTAGACGTGTTTTTTAAGGCTTCTCAGCACAGCAAAGGGACACTGTGGCTCCAGGCTGTGCAAAGTCGGCGGGAAGCTTCCCGCAAAGCCGGACCCGGCCCGGGCCCAGCGGGCGGGCGGAGCCCATCCCTTGGGGGCCGGGCGGGGCCTCTGGAGCCTCCGCGCCCTGGTCGGGCCGGGTCCCGCGGCCGGGCCGGGCCGGGTCAGGGCCCCGGCGGGGAAGGGCCGCGGCCCCGGGCTGCGATGGGGCTGCCGAGCTGCGCCGGAGGCACAACAAGGGCCTGGCTACACCCTGGGCCTGTGCTGCAGCCACACACACATTGACAGCCACGGCCATTGACCTGGGCCTGTGCTCCAGCCACACACACATTGACAGCCACGGCCATTGGCCCTGGGCCTGTGCTGCAGCCACACACACATTGACAGTCACGGCCATTGGCCCTGGGCCTGTGCTGGAGCCACACACACATTGACAGCCACGGCCATTGGCCCTGGGCCTGCGCTGCAGCCACACACACATTGACAGCCATGGCCATTGGCCCTGGGCCTGTGCTGCAGCCACACACACAGTGACAGCCAGGGCTGCTCCCTGGGGCACAGGAGGCACCCGGGGCTATAACTGAGGCCGTGGTTTCTCACACTGAAGGGAGGTTGGCTCTGTTCATTCGGGGGGCACAGCTTAAGTTCCAGTTACCTTTGTGAACCCCCTGGGGAAGTGTTTAGGGGCAGAGAGTTCCAACCCTTCTCACTGGGAAGTGTGGCTGATGATGTGGGGCTTTTTAATTTTTTTGCCCTTTAAATTTGTGTCCTGGCAGAGGGTTAAGTTTGCTTGCTTTCAGTAGGGCCCTTTTCTTCTTGGTGCTCAGTGGGGCTGCAATGCAGCCAGGGTTGAAGGAGGATCTCTGGCTGCTTGGGCCATGGTTGTGGGACACCTTGGTTTCATCCTTCTTTTGGCTGTCATTTGTGGTGGTGCTTGTGCAGGCATTTTACAGTAACTAGCTTCAGTTTGTTCATCTTGTCACCAACAATTGGGAATAAACCTCTTGAACAGCACTGTAGTATTAAGAGGCAGGCATGACTTTGTTGAAGTGCTGGATGCACAGGCCATTGGATCACAGGGCCTTCTTGGTGGGGTCTTCGGCACCCTGGTGGTCATTGAAGAAGGAAGCTGATTCTTCTGGCAAAAAGATTGTTTTCCATGTGTGGAAAAGAATCACCTTTCATTTTCCCCATCCATTTCTATACAAAATTATACAGCCAAGTGCATTCATATGTCTCTGTCTTATTACTCTATTTTTCTATCAATCTTACTTATCTATGAAATATTTTTGTGCATGAAAATGACTGGTGGACATTTTTGTGATATCATTAAAAGCCCTTTTTTAAATTTTAATTCTTTTCTACTGTTATGGTTGGTAAATACCTTCTTCCTTAAGCTATGTGCTGGCAATATTGGAGGTAGAAAATATAGTTTTATAGTTTTCTTGTCAAATTTTATTGCAGTATCTCCTGTCTAAAACCCCCTCAAAACCACATCAGCAGGCCAGCTACTGAGCAGAACTTACTGCATAGCAGCAGCTCATGTTTCTACAATGGAAGTGGCTTTTTTTCTTCTGCACATGTATCGAACACAACAAATTGAAAATCTGCTAAGAGCCTTGTTTAGTGTAGCCTGGACTTTGGAAAGGTGGTTGCTGTTAGATCAATACCCAACAAACTGCCTACATTTTTTTTTTGTGACTGCTCTCTGGTGATTTTGGCCTGGCTTCTTTAGGAGGTTCAATTTTAACTTAGAAATGGCACAAGAGCACTCAGTGTGCTCCCGTGGAGCCAGTGCTGTCACAGGACAGATGGAACTGGGACAAATGGCACATTGATTTTGATCTCAACAAGAAGCCACCACAGCTCCTCATGATAGCAACCCCACAGACTGGAAATGGATCCATTAAAATGAACTCATCACAAAGCTTTTAACTGAAACTCTGACATATGGAGCTTGTTCAGTTCTGCCTCTGAGGAAGGGAGTTTGAAGACAAAGAGGTTTAGCAAGGAGATCCATGCACAGTGTCCTGGTTTTGGGCAAATTTGGGGGAAAACCTCCAGAAGGAGCCCCCAGACAGCAAACCCCACGACTCCTCCCCCCCCACCCCACCGGGTTCGGGAAGAATTTCCTCGGAGAAGAGTGGGAGAAAAAACCTGTTTATTTAACAAGCAAGACACTCCCCAGCACAGGGAAAAAAGACAACACCAGCTGACAAAAAAACTCTTTCACCGTTCTGAAGGGATGACAAACTCAGTCTCTCTGGCGAGTGGTCGCTCAGTTATCAGTCTCTGGCGCTGGGGATGACTGCTGCAGGTGACAAAGTGTAGCCTCCCGGTGTTTCTTGGGGTTCCCAGGTCCCCGTCCGTTCAGATGGTATCCAGGAGAGGGAGGGGACGGGCTGGAAGAGAAAACAGTCCAGGGAAAAAGTTGGACTGCCTAGCTGAACTAACTAATAAGCAGAAAGCAAGGGCAAAGCGAAGGAAAGAAAAAGGCAGAAGCGAGCAAGCAGGCAAGCAAGCAGGCAAGCAAGCAGGCAAGCAAGCAAGCAAGCAAGCAAGCAAGCCGAGCTAAAACCTCTCCTAAACATAGACCATGGGGGAGGTGAGCCGGCTGATAACAAGACAAAACAAAGCTTCACTCTCAGAGTCAGTCCTGGAAGCACAGGACATAATACCAAACATAATCAGGACACACGATTGGAGATAGAAACACCATAACATCACCCTAGGACATTCCACCCCTTATCTCCATATCGTGAACATACTAAACAGCATGTAAAAACTTCAGCAAGTAGAAATTTCCATCTTTCACTTATTCGGACACATTTTCTTCCATCTCACTTGCTCAGACCTTTGACACTTACATATTTCCTTCTGTCTCATGCTGCCTCACCCCACAATCAGATCTCCCTGAGGCACACATCGTGTTGTTCCATCTCTCTGCATTACCCACCATGTACAACCTGGTCCTTGAGCAAAGACAATCCCACGAATGGGTTTGTCTGTACTCGGGGCAGAATTGATCCAAACTGCCTTCCTCAACAAACCTCTGATATGTGCCACTGGGACTTTGTCTCCATCTACTATATTCAGGGACTCAGACTGGGCAGGGCCCGCTCGGTTGGTGGAACCCCGGGTGTTAACTAACCAAGTGGCCTTTGCTAAATGCTGCTCCCAGTTTTTGAATGATCCCCCACCCAATGCTCTCAAGGTGGTTTTTAACAGTCCATTGTACCTTTCCACCTTCCCTGCAGCTGGTGCATGGTAGGGGATATGGTACACCCACTCAATGCCATGTTCCCTAGCCCAAGTGTTGATAAGGCTATTCTTGAAATGAGTCCCATTGTCTGACTCAATCCTCTCAGGGGTGCCATGCCTCCAAAGGACCTGCTTTTCCAGGCCCAGGATGGTGTTACGGGCTGTAGCGTGAGACACAGGGTAGGTCTCCAACCATCCAGTGGTGGCTTCCACCATGGTCAGTACATAGCACTTGCCCTGGCGGGTTTGAGGCAGTGTGATGTAATCAATCTGCCAGGCCTCTCCATACTTGTACTTGGACCATCGCCCCCCATACCAGAGGGGCTTCACCCGCTTGGCTTGCTTGATGGCAGCGCATGTCTCACAGTCATGGATAACTTGAGAAATACTGTCCATGGTTAGATCCACCCCTTGGTCTCGTGTCCCACTTATATGTGGCATCTCTGCCCTGATGACCTGAGGCATCATGGGCCCATCGAGCCAGGAACAACTCTCCCTTGTGTTCCCAATCAAGGTCTATCTTCGACACCCCTATCTTTGCAGCCTGATCTACCTGCTGATTGTTTTTCTGCTCTTCATTAGCCCTACTTCTGGGAACATGGGCATCTACATGGCGAACCTTCACAGGTAATTTCTCTAACTGGGTAGCGACATCTTTCCACTCTTCGGCAGCCCAAATTGGTTTTCCTCTACGCTGCCAGTTAGCCTCTTTCCATCTCTCCAACCATCCCCACAGAGCATTGGCTACCATCCATGAATCGGTATAAAGGTAAAGCTTTGGCCACTTCTCTCTTTCAGCAATGTCTAAGGCCAGTTGAACCGCTTTGAGTTCAGCAAGTTGACTGGATCCACCCTCTCCTTCAGTGGCCTCTGCTACCCGTCGCGTGGGGCTCCATACGGCTGCTTTCCACCTCCGATTCATCCCCACAATGCGACAGGAACCGTCGGTGAATAGAGCATAGCGTGTTTCCTCTGCTGGCAGTTGGTTATATGGTGGAGCTTCTTCAGCCCGTGTCACTGGTTCTTGTTCCTCATCTGTGACACCAAAACTTTCACCTTCAGGCCAATTTGTAATTACTTCCAAAATCCCAGGGCGATTCAGTTTTCCAATCCGGGTGCGCTGTGTAATGAGGGCAATCCACTTGCTCCATGTAGCACTGGTGGCATGGTGGGTTGAGGGAACCTTTCCTCTGAACATCCACCCCAGCACTGGTAGTCGGGGTGCCAGAAGGAGTTGTGCTTCTGTGCCAACCACCTCTGAGGCTGCTTGGACCCCTTCGTAGGCAGCCAAGATCTCCTTCTCTGTTGGGGTGTAGTTAGCTTCAGACCCTCTGTAGCTCCGACTCCAAAATCCTAATGGTCGGCCTCGAGTCTCACCAGGCACCTTCTGCCACTGCCATTTCTCTCAGGCGTTGGATCCCTTGTTCTATCGTCTTCCAGTGGGTCTGCTGCATATAAAGATCATCTGCACACAGGTATCTTTGTGCTACACTGTCCAGGACCCGTGCCCAGAGGCTGTGAGGGTTAGGCCCTCTCATCATTCCTTGGTCGATGACAGGATCATGTGACAGGGATCCCAAATGCCTGGCTTCAGTGCCATCCAGAATTGTAGCCTCGCCTGCAGCATCCCAAAGACGGACCAACCAACTAATTATAGACTCATCAGGTCGTCGGGTGTAATCCTTTCTTAGGCCACGGAGGTCCTTTAGGGAAAAAGACTCAATATTGGCCTCTGATCTTTTACCAGTTGCTTTGACTCCTGGTTTTATGTCAGGAGGCGTCGAGGGTCCTTCTCCTGCATCATCATCATCATCATCCACTGGTCGATCAGTCTTGTCTGTGCACTTTCCACTTCTCGTGCTGGTAGCAACAGCCATTGGTTGAGGCTTACTGACAGGTTTAGCTGCTGGCTTAGGCTCACTGTCTGGTGTAGTTGTTGGCCTCGAGCCTGGGGTGTTGGCTGCAGCCTGAGTGACTGGGATAGTGGCTGATTTATCTGCCTGTCCCCCTTCCTCTGTCTGCTGCCCTACAGTATCTAGCAGGGTACGGTAAGCATATGCCAGGGCCCAGCTCACTGCAATGATCTTCTTCTCCTTAGAATTACCATGGCACTTCTCTTTCAGGTACTTTGCTACCTCAGCTGGGTTCTGAATTTGTTCACATGGAAAATCCCAGGATGTAGGGTCAGAAAATTCCTTTAAGATTTGGCCCATATCCTCCCATTTCCCACACCATTCAGGATTCCTCACGCCTGGCTCTACTCTGGGGTCAAGGGTCTCAGCCCCTCTAGAAATCTCAGCTCTCATTCTAGAGAAACTGCAGACTGTATAGAGAAAGCTTACTATATTAAACACCAGAAAGATGGTCTCTTTAACACTCAGGGGGAACTGAACATTCTCTAATAAGGATGTAACAAATTCAGAGGAGAAGGAGAACAAAGGCTGAAAAGCCTCATCCCCTGCTTCTCCTCTAACAAACTGAGTGCACAACCACAACCAAGAACCATACATTCCTGGAACAGATTCCAGCACCTTTATAAATCTCCTGCAGGCCATTAAAACCAAGCCCAGCCCGATGGATATTTTGGTCAATGCCCCTCTGCTACAGAAACTACGCATTAGGGACAATACCGGAGCTATTTCTGGATAAGCAAATAAACCCAGGGACCACAAAGGTATTAAGACTTCAAAAAACCCTAGGGACCAAAATCCCATGCAGGCCTCCACCCCAAAAGACATGAATTCCAACAACATAGTCAATAACTGCTCTATACCAAAACAAAAGAATTTGAACCAAATTATTATTATTAGAACAGGGTTTTTTTCCCACTTTCTCGAGCCCCACGTTGGGCGCCAATTTATTTGTCCTGGTTTTGGGCAAATTTGGGGGAAAACCTCCAGAAGGAGCCCCCAAACAGCAAACCCCACGACTCCTCCCCCCCCCACCCCACCGGGTTCGGGAAGAATTTCCTCGGAGAAGAGTGGGAGAAAAAACCTGTTTATTTAACAAGCAAGACACTCCCCAGCACAGGGAAAAAAAGACAACACCAGCTGACAAAAAAACTCTTTCACCGTTCTGAAGGGATGACAAACTCAGTCTCTCTGGCGAGTGGTCGCTCAGTTATCAGTCTCTGGCGCTGGGGATGACTGCTGCAGGTGACAAAGTGTAGCCTCCCGGTGTTTCTTGGGGTTCCCAGGTCCCCGTCCGTTCAGATGGTATCCAGGAGAGGGAGGGGACGGGCTGGAAGAGAAAACAGTCCAGGGAAAAAGTTGGACTGCCTAGCTGAACTAACTAATAAGCAGAAAGCAAGGGCAAAGCGAAGGAAAGAAAAAGGCAGAAGCGAGCAAGCAGGCAAGCAAGCAGGCAAGCAAGCAAGCAAGCAAGCAAGCAAGCAAGCCGAGCTAAAACCTCTCCTAAACATAGACCATGGGGGAGGTGAGCCGGCTGATAACAAGACAAAACAAAGCTTCACTCTCAGACTCAGTCCTGGAAGCACAGGACATAATACCAAACATAATCAGGACACACGATTGGAGATAGAAACACCATAACATCACCCTAGGACATGGGTGTAATTGGGAGGGATTTGAGTGAACTGGGTGGGGCTGGGAAAAGATCAGGGATTGGAAAGCAGGAGTTGGAATGAGACTGGTTGTGCTGGAAAGAGGCTGGGAGGGTCTTGGTGAGTCCTGGTGGGGCTGGGAAGGGACTGGGAGAAAGACTGGGGGTCCTGGGGTGGTCGGGGGCAAATGGGACGGGGTTATGGGATCCTGAGAAGGACAGGAGGGGATCTGGTGGATCCTGGGTAGGCTGGGAAGAGACTGGGAGAAGGTTTCAGGTACTCCTCACTTTGGCTGGCAGCAATTGAGAATGTGATTAGAGGGGATTTGGGTATCTGTGAGAGGTTTTGGGGGGTCCTGACCCCTGCGGACCTCCAGAGACGCCGCCAGACAGCGCCTAAAGCTGATGGGTGCTGATGGGGATCAGGGTCTCCTTGTTGGGCTTTGTCTTCCAGGCGTTGGGGCTCAGCTTCTACCTGTGCAAGAAGGTGACGGGGGGTCCCGGAGTGTGTGTGCTCTCCCTGAGGACCCCTGGCTCAGTTTCACCCCCTTTTCTCTGCCCACAGAGCTCCTGACACAGAGGCTTCAGCCCCTCCCCGTGGCCTCGAGCCCAGCCAGAACTCCCTGCTCCACCCCCACGCTGATTTTGGGAGTGTTGTGTGTCCCCCCCCAGCCCCGCAGTCACTCTGCCCCAGCTCAGCTGCTCCCAGTGTTCCAAATAAATCTTCCCAGTTTGCTGCAGTCCCGTTTATTGTGGGGCGGGACTGGGGAGGGACTTGGGGGGACCCCGCGGGGGGATCGTGATTGGGCGGGGAGGGTGGGGCCCAGGTGGGGAACACTGGGTGCTGCGGGTCTGCCCGGCAACCGGTGAGTCATCACAGCTGCTCTCGCTGATTGGCTGAATCTTCTCCATCGCATTCTCTGATTGGCTGAGGAGAGGCCCGGGAGTTGAGAGAAGGAACAGGAGAGATCCCGCCCCGAGCACCGGCACAGGAACAACAGAGCCAGCCTGGGCACAGCGAGGGAATTTATTACCAACCACATCACAGCAGCACAAGGAGAAAGGAGAGAAATCTCTCCAACCCCTTCACCCCACCCAACACGGATCACCAGGGCTCTGCCCAACGGGGGTCACTGGGGATGATCCAACACCGATCCTCCCATGAGGGATGGAGCTGGAGCAGAGCACGAAGCTCTTCCCACACTCGGGGCAATCACAGGGCTTCCTTTATTGGTGGCTTCGTTGGTGCTGGGTCAAGTGAGAGCTCGTGGAAGAAGCCCTTCCCACACTCAGGACACTCGTAGGGCCTCTCCCCCGTGTGGATGCGCCGGTGGGCAGTGAGGGTGGAGTTGTGCTTGAAGCCCTTCCCGCAGGCGGGGCAGCGGAAGGGCCACTCCTCTGTGTGAATCCGCTCATGTCTGAGGAGATTGGAGCTGCTCTGAAACCTCTTCCCACACCTGGGACATTCGTAGGGCCTCTCCCCAGTGTGGATGCACTGGTGTTTTCTCAGGCTGGAGCTCCACCCAAAGCTCTTCTCACATTCCAAGCAGGTGTAGGGCCGTTCTCCTGTGTGGATCACCTGGTGCTGCAACAGATAAGATATTGTCCTAAAGCTCTTCTCACATTCCCCACACTCGTAGGGCCTCTCCCCAGTGTGGATGCACTGGTGCCGGATCAGGCTGGAGCTGGAGCTGAAATCCTTCCCAAGCACCTGTGGGGCTTCTCCCCTCCATGAGCCTTCTCCACCACCTCTGAGCTCTGACTGAATCTCCGGCCGCCTTCCCGGCACAGGGAGGGTCTTTGCTCCTCGCAGCTCCCTAGGATGGGTTTGCAGCCCCTCCTCCTGAGGAAACTCTGGGGCTTTTCCTCCTCCTCCATCTGCCCACACCTTGGGAACAAAATATCCTGGTTTGGGAGAAAACAAGAGGAGAGGGCCTTGGGTTGGGGGACTCTTCCTTGCCCAGGTGCAGCTCAGGAAGACATTGGGCATCTTGTGTCTGTAAGATCCACCAAAACACCACGATTCAAACCAAAAATCCTCCAAACATCAAGACACAGATCAAAAATACCCAAAATATCAAGATTCAGCCAAAACTCCCTCCAAAATATAAACATTCAGGCCCCCCAAAGTAACAAAAGCACCGACATTTAGCCCAATAAAGCTAAGAAACACCAAGATTCACCCCACTGAAAAGAGTGGATTTTTCTTCCTGGTCACCTGGTGCCTGTGGGGAGTGCAACGCTCTTGGGGCTGGGGGAGAGGCTGCAGATACAGAAAGGGGTGGAACCTTGAGCTGCTTCCTGTTCCGCCTCCTCCTCCTCCTGTGTCCCTACTCTTCCTCGCACTCCTCTTCGTCCTACTATTCTTCCTTCTCCTGCACAATCCCACCTTCTCCTCCCACGTGCATTCTTTTACCATTTTGTTCTCCAAGCCTGCTTCTCCTTCCCTTCTCCTGTTGCCCCCAGGCTCAGCACCCACTGCCGGCTCCCTCTTCCCCCCAAACCCACAGCATCCCAGCGCAGGGGCAGCGATGGAGCTGGGGCAGCTCGGGCTGGGGCAGCGCTGGGCTCTCGGCCGCTCCCGCCCGCACTCGCTCCCCACTGCAGCCGCTGCCGCCACCACAGCGCGGGGGGGCCCGGCCTTGGCGCTCCCCGCTCCCACCTCCCCAAATTCCCCTGGCGGGGGGCGCTGGGGCCGGGAGACAGACGAGTGACAGATCAGGGGGGCTGGGAAGAGTCGGCAGCCAGAGAGCACTGAAAATCTCAGCAGTGACTACAGTGGGATCTTCGGGGACTGAACATGGCAGGGCACCCATGGAGGGTAGAAAGGGAAAGCCAGGAAGGGCTCCTGGCCAAAGGGATGATGATCCCAAAATATCTCTGAAGGGTCTCTTGGGAGCATGTTGAGGGAGTTTGCACATTGTCCCAGAGAGAATCAAGGACATGGACCCCCAGGGGGGCAATAAGGGAAATCCAGAAGGGATTGAGACCACAGGAGATGGATGCTGTTGGTGTGCTGGGAAGGGATTGGGTGAAGGGCAGTGTGCAGGAATATGGCTCAGGCAAGAAGCAGCAGGAGGAATCCATGTGGCAAGAAAAAGGATGATGTAAAAGAAGAGGAAGAGAAAAAATACTGAGGAGGGGCATTTTTTTCAGTAGGCTGTTATCCTCAGAAGGTGCCAGCTGATCCAGATCGTTTGTATCCGCGGTTGCCAGGACAGGCACACAAGGAGGTGAGGATTGCAGGGGGTTTCTCTGTGCTGGCAGCGGCAGGAGCGGGCGCAGAGGGGCGGCACCGGGAGCACGGGCTGGGGGCCTGTGGGGAGCTGCGGGGCCGGGCCGGGGCTGTGGGGCAGCCGGGGCTCAGCGCCGGGCGCTGCCTGAGCCCAGCAGCCGCCGGCAATTGCAGGCCCGGCAGTGGCCCCCGGCCCCCAGGAGGCTGCGGGACGCCCCGGCCGCTGCCCGGCCCCGTGGAGCTGCCGGCCCTGCCCGCCGGGGGGGCCGCGTTTGGACACTGCGGCAGGACAGGCACCGGCTCTGGGATACGGGCTGGCCACGGCAGCGACAGCACAAGGAGCAGCAGGAAGGAACAGCTGGGAAATGGGCATTGGACGTGCAAGGATCGAGATTAGCTTTTAAGCATTTTCCTTGGCTCACTGCAGAAAGGAATGATTTTGCAGAAAGCTCAGCAGTGTGATAAATGTCATTCGTGCTAATTAAATTTTAACTGTATATTAACAAGATTGTATTTAGAAGACAATTGTTATAGAGCGAGGGGGGAGACGGGTGAGACAGGACAAAGGACATCTTCCAGATGTTGGGAGTCGAAGAAGGAGGTTGGAAGAAAGTCAAACAAGAATAGTTGAAGTACGTAGGTCTGACAAGCAGCACCTAGAAATTGGAAGTTTCAACCTTGAAATGGGCCAAAATGGAATGATTCCAAGCATGAGACTCAATTAAAGTCTTGTTATGGAAAACATCTGCTCAGTCACACAGGGCGCCTGTGCTACCTGCAGGTCACACCTCGGTCACTGATGAAGACGATGAGCCTTCATCGGAAATAAGACCCTCAAAAGGATGAGAGACCCCCTAACCCATTAGTAGAGCATGCGCCGTGCAGTATAGTTACGTAGATTTTAGGAATAGAAACTAGGAGGAGCTTTCTAGAAACTTCTGTAGCCTACAGTCAATAAGTGGGATTGTTAGCCTGGATGCTTTGGTACGTGAGGAATGGGAGCCACTCCCCGTACCCCCGGTCAGAGGGGGCCCCTCCCCGGTTGGTTTTGCTTATGCTTTATACGAACCTCAATTATACTAAATTACTTACTGCCAAATTTTGTATATTCTTAAATATATGCACTTTGATTGTTTCATCTCCAATACTTTGTCATCTCCAATACTTTGTCATCTCCAATACTTTGATTATATTCATTTTGTTACTATTAAAAACTTACTATTAAATTTAATCTTGTTGCTTGATAAATTGGAAAAATAGAACATCATTCATAACAGAACCAAGGGCACAAGAGTGACATTGTGAGGCTCCAAGGGACCAAGGGGGCATTCTGACATTGCAGAACAAAGGGTCCACTGTGACACAGTAGGACCTCATGAAAGCATGGAGGCCATATAAAAGTTTGAGGCCATGTGAAACCAAATATCCATTTTAGCATTTCAGGGCCTTGTGAAACCAAGGGGACCCTAGTGACACTGGGGCTCAGTGAGACCAAGGGGTCACTGTGACACTGTGGGGTCTCACGGAACAAATGGCCTATTGTGACATTGCAGAGCCTTATGGGAACTGTGACACAACAGATCTCATTGAACAAAGGGGCCATTGTGACACTTTGCAGCCCCACGGAACTAAGGAGTCCATTGTGACACTACAGGGCATTGTTGGGCCAAGGGGCAATTGTGGCACTGTGTGGCACCACTGAACCAAGGAGACCATTGTGACACTGCAAGGCCCCATGGAAGCAAGGGACAGTTGTTACACAGTGGGTCCCCATGGGAACAAGAGGCCAGTTTGACACTGCAGGGCCCAATGGATCCAAGGGAACAGGTAACAGGTCTGGTTGGCTTGGCCTGACTGGTCCAACTGCCCTCGGCATGTCGAGGGTCTCTTCTCATGTGCCCCTGAAACACTGGGGCTCTGGCCTTTCCTTCAAATGCAAAAGAGCTGTCCTTCTCATCCAGGTGCCCATGGCCAAAATGGGAATCCACCTCCAAAATTCCCTATACCCAGGAATTGCTCCTAGACAAAGATTGCAATTTCCAACAAGTCTGGCTGCCCTTGGCTTCCTGAGAGCCATCTCTATCCTGCCTTCACACACTGAGGCCTTGGGCTGTCCTTCCTATGGAAAAGAGCTGTCCTTCCTGCCCAGACATCTATGGCCAAAACTGGTACTTCTCCAAAATTTCCTATCTGCAAGGGTTTCTCCCAAATGGAAAAAACTGCCAGGACAGACAGGGCTGCCCTTGGCCTCTGGTGGTCAGCTCTAATTTGCCCTGAAATACTGGGAGGGGCTCTGTGCTTTCCTTCCTATGGAAAAGAACCATCCTTCTCTCAATGGTCCCATGGCCAATATTAGGATTCCACATTCCAAATTCCATACATTCAAGGACTGCTCCAGACAAGCCTGTCAGGTTAGACAGGTCAGGCTCCTCTTGGTGTCTGGTGGCTGTTGAGCATCAGCCCCTGAATCACAGAATCACAGAATCACAGCACCACAGAATCACAGAATCACACAATCACTAGGTTGGAGAAGACTTCCAAGATCATCAAGTCCAACAAATGCCCTAACACCTAAACAAAACCAAGGCACTGAGTGCCATATCCAGTCTTTTTATAACACATTCAGTGATGGTGTCTCCACCAACCCCTGGCAGATCATTCCAGTACTTTATCACCCTTTCTATAAAAAACTTTTTCCTAATAACCAACCTGTATTTCACCTGGCACAGCTTAAGACTGTGTCCTCTCGTTCTGTCAGTTGCTGCCCAGTGAAAGAGACCAACCCACACCTGACTACAATCACCTGCCAGGGAGCTGGAGAGAGTCATAAGGTCACCCCTGAGTCTACTTTTCAACAGGACAAACATCCCCAGCTCCCTCAGCCACTCCTCACAGGACTTGTGTTCCACACCCCTCACCAGCCTTGTTGCCCTTCTCTGGACACACTCCAGCCCCTCCATGTCCTTCCTAAATTGGGGACCCAGAACTGGACACAGCACTCGAGGTGCTGCCCAACCAGTGCTGAGCACAGGGGAAGAATCACTGCCCTGCTCCTGCTGGCCACACCATTCCTGATTCAGGCCAGGAACCATTGGCCTTCTTGGCCACCTGGCACACTGCTGGCTCATGTCCAGCCTGCTGTCCATCAGTGCCCCCAGGTCCCTTTCTGCCTGGCTGCTGTCCAGCCACTCTGTCCCCAGCCTGTAACTCTGCAGGGGTTGTTGTGGCCAAAGTTCAGGACCCGGCACTTGGTCTTGTTAAACCTCACCTCGTTGGATTTGGGCCCTGGATCCAGCCTGTCCAGGTCCCTCTGCAGAGCCCTCCTACCCTCCAGCACATCCACACTCACACCCAGCTTGGTGCCATCTGCACATTTGCTGATGCTGCACTCAATGCCCTCACCCAGATCATCAATGCAGATATTGAAATCCACGCTGGCTGCCTCTGATCCCTCAGCCATCCTGGAGGTGCCCTGTGATGGCACTCAAGGTGATCTGTTCCATCACCTCACCAGGCACCCAGGTCAGGCTGACAGGCCTGCAGTTCCCCACATCCTCCTTCCAGCCCTTCTTGGGCATGGGCTCACATTGGCACCTCCAGTCCTCTGGCACCTCCCTGCTGAGCCAGCACTGATGAGAAATGATGGAGAGCAGCTTGGGGAGCTCATCCAGCAGCTCCCTCATCCCCCTAGGATGGATCCCACCTGGTCCCAGAGACACCTGTGAGCATCTGAGTGGCTCAGCAGGTCCCCAGCTGCTTCCTCCTGGATTACAGGGGTCTGTTCTGCTCCCTGTCCCCATCTACCAGCTCAGGTGAACACTTGTCCTGGGGACAACCTGTCTTATTGTTGAAAAGTGAGGTGATGAAGGGGTTGAATACTTCAGCCTTTTCCTCATCTTTGGTAACCATATCCCCCCCTAATAAGGAATGGAGATTTTCCTTGTCCCTCCTTTTGCCATTAATGCGTTTATAAAATCATTTTTGTTATCTTTCACAGAAGCAGCTGGGTTAACTCCTACTTTGAGCTTTCACCTCTGATTTTCTTTCTGCATGACCTAACAACTTCTTTAAACATTTCCTGAGTTGCCTGCCCCTCTGTCCAAAGGTAATGCACCTTATTTTCTCCCTGAGTTCCTGGTAAAAGCTCCCTGCCTAGCCAGGCCAGTTATTTTCCTCGCTAGCTCACTTCCTTCTGTGAGGAATGTGAGAGACAGGTTGCTTCTGCTCCTTCAAGATTCCTTTCTTGAACTGTCTCCATTCTTCCTGGAATCCTTTAAGAGCTGTTTCCCGTAAAAAAATCAGTTAAATTATCCCCAAATCTGCATTCTGAAGTCTGCTCTCTGTAGGCCCAGTGTAGAAGTTTTGTTGATGCCCCACCTGCTTTCACAGAATATTAAAAAACTGCATTATTTCATGGTCACTGTACCCCAAACAGCCTCTGAGCACCACATCTCCCACCAGCCCTTCTCTGTTTGTGAACAGCAGGAGACAGAGCTTTCCTTGGGAGTGAGACAAGAAGGAATCTTGGTTTTAATCAAGGGCATATTATTTTTATTTTTCAGTTCAGAGAAGGGCTGACTTAAACATTCCTTAAGTGATCTTGATGCTGAATGTCTCCTTAGGAGGTCTGGGCATGCAGAAAAATGAGCCCCCTTGCAGGCCAACCCTGTTTGGACAAGCTGCTCCTCACCCCCAGCCTCACTGTGTCTGACATTGCCTATCTAGGACTGACATCCTAAAACATAAAAAGCCCCTATAAATTTATTATTAATATTGTAATTTAATTAAATAATGAATACATAATTATGCTTTTATTTTTATAATACTATTATTCTTTTTTATACCGAATTTTTATATTTATATGAAAAAATCTATACATTTTTAGCAATCACAAAAATTAATGGTCGTTAGTTCTAAGAAACACAATTCACTTCATTAATTAATTGACCACTACTGGCCATTAATTTTTCCCTCTTTATGATAATTAGCCCTATTTTAATCCCTTTCTCTTCTTTTTAATCATTTTCACAGACAGGATAAAACGGGGCCACTTTGGGGTCCATGAAGACATTTCTGGGGTACATTTCAGGAAGTTTTGGGTCTGGGGAGAGAATTTAGAGAGAACTTGAGAGTCTGGAGGACACTTCAGGGAGCCGGGTGGTCTCTTAAGGATTCTGAAGGACACTTCAGGGTCCGGGTGAGCTCTTGGGGGTCCAGGGTGGGCACTTGGGGGTGAGGGACGGGAATCTGGGGCCATTCGGGGTCCAAGCGGGCACCTGGGGGGCTCTGATGGGGCTCTCCAGGGTGCGGGGGGTGATGGGAGTTGTAGGCACAGGTATAATACGGTTCAATGGGGCCACGGAGCATCATGGGAGTTCTAGGAGCAGCTACAATGTCTCTCCCGTGGTGCATGACGGGAGATGAAGTCATGGCTTCAATAGCACTCTATGGGAACCACGGAGCATGATGGGAGCTGTAGTCCCGGAAGTGGCTCGGCCAGGGCGTTTGGGGGTCCGGGAAGGCACCTGGGGGACACTTTTGTGTCTGAGCCGAGACTTGAGGTGCTCAGGACGGAGCGTGAACGGTTCGGGAGCACTTGGGGGGAGCTTGGGGAGCTCTAACCGGGCTCTTTAGGGCTCAGGGCACGGCAGGAGTTTTAGGTACAGAACTGTGTTATGAGGGACTCTGAGGCTGTGGGGGATTACAGGAGATGAATTCCCAGAAGTGACTGTAACGGGAATCTGTGGGGTTGGGAGCATTCAGGGGATCTGGGGACACTTTTAGGGGGTCCTGAATGGGTGCTGAGGAGGCATTTTTGAAATCTTGGAGGGTCTGGGGGACACTGAAGGGACATGTGGGGGACGGACACTGGGGTTCTGTGGGGCACGGGGCATGAGAGGCGTTGTAGTCCCGGCTCCAGTCGGGCTCTGTCAATCCCAGGATGTCCCAGGATGTCCCTGTATTTTCAAGTGCAGCCCACAGTCCATCCCAGTCCACCCAGATTCCCCTCAGCACTTCCCATCTTCCCAGGTTGTCCCAGTGCTCCCCAGTGTTCCCAAGGAAACTTGAACTTCTCCCGGTTGCTGTGGCAGCCAAAGCCAGCAGTGGGGTCAGTGCAGTGTCCATGGCCACAGCCCCTGGCAGTGGCCCAGGGCAGGTTGGGATGATGATCCACCCTCACAGCTGGCCCAGGGCAGCTCTGCAGTGGTTTTGGTGGAACCTTGGGCTGGCACACACCTGAGGAGTTTTAGATTGCTTCAAAAATTAAAAAAAATTCGAAAGCCCCTCTTTGCCAGACTTCCTGAGGAGAGACCCCGGATCAACATCAATGACAGAATGCTGCAATCACCTCTGCTCTAAAGAGAACAGTAATAAAATACACCCTTTAAAATAAGAATGGATATTTCTTAGAAGCTCTTAGAAATATTTCTCCATAACTCGAGTTGAAAACCTTCCTAATGAACTGCACCAGACCAGAGGGAAATCAAGGCAGAGCCATGGTTTGTCAGGACCTACTTGATCCCAATCAGCCCCGTGGTGCATTTGGTGCTGCCAAGGAGCTCCAAATAATATTTTGGAAATATTGGCTCATTCTCTGCAGTGCTGCCTTTGCCAGGAGCCCAGCCCAGCTCAGCAGCACAGACACAGCACAAGGACTTTAATGACCCTCTCGGGGTTGGGGCTGAGTCCCTGAACATCAGTCCCTGAGAGGTAGCAGAAAAAACCTCTCAAGAATTCCAAGTCAGATTCAAACTGCAAAATTTCTTTTACTTTTAGTGACTCCCACTGATAAATGTGAAGGAGGTTTCCCATTGATTGAATTAGAGCAGGAAAAGAAAACTCTCAAGAATTGAAAGTCCAAAGTTTCCTGTAGTTCTAATGGGATCCACTGAGAGACATGACTGAGAAAGTGTTCCCTGGTGCAGGTTTGTTGATTTTACATTATATTTTCAAAATGTGTGTTTATTGTTTATATTATATATTTTTCAAGTGTGGCCTTATTGATTTTATGTTGTAATTTTTGGTGGGGACTTTTTGTTTAGCCAAATGAAGCAGAGAGACAGGACTTCTGAGTTCCTTTAGAAAGTGTGATTTATTTTGTTTAATTTTCTATCCAGGTAGAAAGGGTAAGTTTGTCTTAGAAGTGGTTGCATCTCGGCTTAGAAGTCACAAGACTTATGGTTACAAGGTCTTTTAAGGATTTATTAACCAATAAATCACTGTCAACGGAGATATTTCTGTATCTAATTGAATACTAAGATATTTTGTTTCACTGACTCATACCACAGAGTGAACTTAGCCAATTATATCCTCACACACAAACTTACATTGCTGCACTCTACAACTTCTTGTTCCCTTTGTAAGTACATTAATTTCTTCTAGATCTTAAATTCAAAAGCTAAACCTATCTCTACTTGTGTTTAGTTTTAAACTTTGGCTTACAGACATTGCATTTTGAATTCTAACACAGCAATGAATTGACTTTGCTCTGGGTGTTGCCTGCAGCTTCCATCAGCTCCAGCTGAGCTTTGCCTTTCCTAAACACATGAACACACGCTCAGGGCAGATTTCTGAATTCCTCCTCTGTATCTTCTCCTCACTTCCACCTCCTGGTCGTTGTGCTGTGGCTCATGCCTGTCATTTGTCCCTGAGGCAGCACAGCCCCCCTGGCCAGCACAGGCCCCACATCCCCTCATCAGACACGGCACAGCACAGGGAGTGTTTTGGGTGGGCAAATGTTCCCCACCAGAGTGTCCACTCCACACCTCAGTGTCCAGTCCCAGCACCCACATCCTGTGCCAGGGATCACAGAGAGCCCTGCTCTGGGCTCTGCCAAGGGCTGGGTGAGGAGGGAGCCCGGGCAGGGCTGATGCTGCCCCTAGAGCAGTGCTGAAATGGGCAGGAGGAAGGAGATAAGCACAGAACAAGTAGACCAAGAAAGTGGGGTGAGAGCCCAGGTCTGGAAGGGGCTGATGGAAGAGGCTGGAGGGATGCTCAAAGCCCTGGGGCACCTTCTCAGACTGGCCATGCCACCAAGGCCACAGACCAAGCTCCTCAGTGCTGCACCTGCCTGTGTGAGATCCCTGCCAGGGGACTGGCACAGCAGCACACACCTGCTGGAACATGTCCTGGCTCTGCAGAGTCACACAGCTCAGCTGACAAGAGTGGGCACTCGCCTTAATTCTTTGGGGCCTCAGATTGTCACAATGTTCTCCTTGTTTCTGCAGTGTCACAATGGCCACTTGCTGCCATGAGGCCCTGCAGGGTCACAATGGCCCTTTGGTTCCCCACAGTGTCACAATGGTCTCCATGATTCCATGGGGCCTTGCAATGCCACAATGGTCTCCATGGATCCACGGTGCCCTGCAGGATCACAGCGGCCCTTGGGCTGCACCAGGCCCTGTAATGCAACAATGGCCTCTTGGTTCCACAAAGCCCTGCTGCTTCACAGCGGCCCCTTGGCACCATGCAGCCCTGCAGTGCCACAGTGATGTCCTTGGTTCCATGAGATCCCACAATGTTAAAATGGTCCCTTGCTTCCATACAGCCCAGCAGTGCCACAACAATGTCCGTGGTTCCACAGGGTTGCCACAGTGTCACAATGGCTCTTTCATTTCAGAAGGCCCCAAAGTGTCACAATGGTCCCTTGGATCCATGGTGTCCCCACAGTGTCACAATGGTCTCCATGGTTCCATGGGCCCCCACAGTTTCACCATGGTCTCCACAGGAAGGAATCCATGAATCCCCCGTGTTTCATGGGCTCATGAACTGCAGCCACCAGAGGCCGAGGCCAGCCAGACCTGTCTGTCCTGGCAGCTTTTGTCTGGGAGAAACCCTTGCAGATAAGAATTCTGGAAGAAAAGCACCAATTTTTGCCATGGGTGCCTGTGCAGGAGGGATGGGTTTTTTCCATCGGAAGGAGAGCATGGAGCCCCAATGTTTGAAGACAGGGGAGACCCAGCCCTAAGGAAGCCAAGGGCAGCCAGAATATTGAAAATGGCAGCTTTTGTTTGGGAGCAATCACGGATATTGATAATTTTGTAGAGGGAAATCTCATTTTGGCAATGGGTTCCTGGATGAGAAGGACAGTTCTTTTCCATTTGAACGAAAAGCCCAGGGTTTCAGGGGCACATTAGAAAAGACCCTCAACATGCCAAGGGCAGTTGGATCAGTCAGGCCAAGCCAATCAGACTTGTTCCTTGTTCTCTTGTTTCCATGAGCCCTTGCAGTGTCACAGGGGTCTCCTTGGTGCCACAGTATCCCAATGGACCCTTGGTTCCATGGGGACTCACAATGGCAGAAGGGTCTCCTTGGTTCCATGAGTCCCTGCAGAGCCCCTTGATTCAACGAGGCCTCAAAGTGTCATCATGGCCTCCAGGATTCCATAAAGTCCCACAATGTCACAATGGACCTTTGTTTCCATGGGGTCCTGCACTGTTCCATGAATCCTTAGTTCCATGGAACCCTGTAGTGTCACAATGCACTGCTTGGTTCAATGGTGCCACACAGTGACACAATCACCCCTAGGCCCCACAAGACCCCATAGTGCCACAATAGTTCCTTGCTTCCATGAGGCCTTGTAGTGTCACAATGGACTCCTTGGTTCAACGGGGCTGCAAAGTGTCACAGTGGCCCCTTGGTTCAGTGAGTCCTGTGCTGCCTTAAGATTTTACCCTTAATATTTTTCAAATTCAGTACTGCATTAGTGCATAACTCTAAACTTCATACAAAATGTTAGTTAACTGTATTCACATTTTGGTCAAACAAAACAATTCATCTAGGCCTGAAACTCAAGGACACCCTACAGCCTCAGGCTCTGAAAAGTATAAACAAAAGTGAATTCAAGGGTGAGAAAACTGAGGTAATGTGGCTTCATTACTTGAAGTTGTTATTGGAGGATTAACCTCTGATACGCAAACAGACCAAAATTAAATCTTTCTGAAAAACTCATTATCACAGTCCATCTTGAGTGTAGCCCCTGGGAGGCTTTTGACTGCCCAAGGTGACTCTATTGAAGGCCTTTAATAAATACCCACTTTATTCTCTTTACCTTGTCTGGTCTCTGTTCTAGGTAGCCGCTCCAAGGCATCACCTGTAGTGTCACAATAATCTCCATGATTCCATAAGGCCCTGCAGTGTCAAAACAGACCATTGATTCCATGAGATCCCACAGTGTCACAACAGACCATTGGTTTTACTGAGCCCCACAGTGTCACTATGGTCCCCTTGGCTCCACAAGGCTCTGAAGTGCCACAATGGCCCTTTGGTTTCACAAGGCCTCAAAGTGTCAAAATGGACTCCATGGTTTCATGAGGCCGTGCTGACAATGGACCTTTGTTTCCATGGTGCCCCATAGTGTCACAATGGTCTCCTTGGTTCTACAGTGTCAGAATGGTCCCTTCATCCCATGCAGACCCACAGTGTTCACGTAGTGCCCTTGATTCCATGAGGCCCTGCCATGCTGTAATGGCCCCTTGGTTCCAGTGGGTCCCAAAGTGTCAGAATAGTCTCCATTGTTCCATGAGGCCCTGCAATGTCACTGTGGTCCCCTTGCTTCCACAGGGCCCCACAGTGTAACAATGGACTCGTGGTCCCATGAGGTTCCTCAGTCACAATGGTCTCCTTGGATCCACAGTGTCACAATGGCCCCTTGGCTCCATGTGGCCATGCTGTGTCACAATGGCCCCTTGGCTCCATGACGCCACACAGTTTAATGACAGACCCTTGGTTCCACAAGGCCTTGGAGTGTCACAATGAACCCACGGTTCCATGAGCTTCCATAGTCTCACCACGGTCTCCTGGGATCCAAATTGTCACAATGGACAACTGGTTCCATGGGACCCTGCTGTGTCACAGTAAACCTTTAGTGCCATGGGGTTCTGGAGTGTCACAATGGTTTCCCTTGTTCAACAAGGCCCTGGAGTGTCACAATGGCTGCTTGGTTCCATGAGCTTCCAAGGTGTCACCATGGTCTCCTTGTTTGTGCAGTGTCATAGTGGACCCTTGGCTCCATAAGGCTCTTAAATATCACAGGTCTCCTTGGTTCCATGTGGCCCTGCTGTGTCACCACAGCCCCTTGGTTCCAGGAGTTTCTGGGCTGTCAGCAGTGGTTCCTTTGTTCCAATCAGGCACCGCTGTGTCACACTGCACCCTGGGTTCCATGAAGTTCTTCAGTGTCACAGTGGCCCCTTGGATCCATGCGGTCCCATAGTGTCACCATGGTCTCCTTGGACCTGCATTGTCATAAGGGACCATTGGTTCCATGTGGCCTGGCTGTGTCACAGTGATGTGGATTCCGTAATTGCCTTCAGCGTCACAATGGAGCCTTGTTTCTGTGAGGCTCTGAACTGTCACAATTGTCTCCTTGGTTCCATCAGCCCCCGCTGTGTCACAAGGGTCCCCTTGGTTCCATGAGCACACCAAAGCTTTGCATAAACATTGAGCAGCACCTGCTTAACACACCTGGGAACATCTGTCTGCATTCAAAAGACAGGTCACAGCTGAGAAAGGCACCAGCAGCTTCCATCTGCAACAGAGATGCAGGGAAAGGACAAGGACAGAGAATTCAGCTGGAAGACTCAGAGAATTCTGCTTACAAAGATCATTGTTGCTCACACTGGCCCTTGTAGAAATGTGACATCATTCCAGGCAGCCTGGACTGAGCATGTGGTTCCTCAGTGGGGTTTCTTGTTCAGGAAACCTGCTCAGGCTTTTCCATTCTGTCCTTACAAACAGGAAAACTTCTCCTGGGCCTGTATGCAGGCAGAGCCCTGAGGAGAGGAGGTGGGACATGGTGAAATGGGCTGGGACACCCATCTGCAGAGCTCAGGGGACAAGGTTCTGGTGCAGGGCACAGGGATGTCAGTCCCAGGTGGGCCATGTCAGACATGGTGAGGCTGGGGGTGAGGAGCAGGTTGTCCAAACAGGGTCAGCCTGCAAGGGGTTCATTCTTCTGCCTGCCCACACCTCCTAAGGAGACATTCAGTATCAAGATCATTTGGGGAATGCTTCTATCAGCTCTTCACTGAACTCCAATATAGAAATATGCTTGATTAAAACATAAAAGAAAAAGTCATGAGGTGCACTTTGAAATTTTCTTCCTTAACAGAACTCCAATATTTTTTCCAATGAGCTGCACAAGGCCTGGAGACTTGAAGACAATTAGAAGAAGACTAAGAGCCATTGAGGGCTTTCTGTATTTTAATGAACCCTGTGGTGAATTGGGGCTGAGTCCAGGATGCTCAGGCACTGAGAGAAGGTTGAAGAAGCTGCTCCAGGAGTCAGAAGCAAAACTCCAAGTCCCTTGGAGCATCACTGGCCCCACTGAGGGCAGGGAGTGCCAAAGGCTCCCCAGGGAGTGGTGAGAGCAGATCCTTGAGGGCAGGATTGCAGGAGCCCGAGGCTGTGAGCAGGGAACTGCAATGCTGAGCAAGGCCTGGGCTGGTTGGAGGAAGCAGAAAGGCCAAGGCCTGAGCCCAGGCCTGGCCCAGCAGGGCCTGTCCCTCACAGGTGGCTCGGGGCTGTTCCTGGGGCACTGGGATGGGAGGGGCAGCAAGGACAAATGTCATCAGGCTGTGTGACACTCCAGATGCTCATGGAACCAAGGGCCAGTGTGACACAGCAGGGCCTGATGGAAACAAGAGGCCATGCTGAGCCTGCAGGGCTGTAACACCCCAGAACACTGAAATGCTGGGGGTGACCAAAGGTTCCTTTACTCAAGTATGTTGCACAGGAGAATCCCAGCCAGATATTTTCTAGAGGTCAAAATGACATAAAATTTTACTGGCAAAGTATAGAAAATCAAGGAACTTTGGAAAAGAATTTAATAAAACATGCTAGTCAACATAAAACACTTATCATAGCAGGAACGTCATTAACTTTGCCCATTTAATCTATAAACCTCTAAACACTTAGATTGTTGAGGTGCCCAAAACTGTTCTGTATAAAGAGCATTAGAAGGAGAGGAAAGAGACACAGAAAAACAGAAGCTCTAGAAAGACACACACATGGCTCCCAGCTCCTAGGGTTCCAGTGTGGGTGAGACACAGACCCCAGGAGCAGGCAGGGTATGGATCATGGGCTGAGCACCTGCTCTGTGTTTTAAGCCCCTGGGCCTTCGTGGGCCTCCCCCAGGTGGGACTTGTGATTGCTGGGGCAATCAGAGCCTGGGTCAGCACCACCCCACTGTGTGACTGATTGACAGCTCATCCCCAGGTGTCTGGGACATTGATCTCATCCAGCCTCTGACAGCAACCATGGTGACACTGCTGAACCTCATGGAACCATGGGTCAGTTGTGACAATGCAGATCCAAGGACACCATGGAGACACTTTGGAACCTCATGCATTCATTCTGACACTTTTGTGCCTCATAGAGTCAAGAAGAGCTTTATGAAACTCAAGGGCCCCAAGGACCAAGGGTCCATGGTGACCTTGTGAAGCTCAAAGTGTCATGGAGGAGCCATTGTGACACAGTGAGAGCACGTGGAGCCGAGGGGCCATTGTGACACATCAGGGCATTGTGGAAGCATGAAGCCATTGTGACATTGCAGGACCTCATGGTGTCATTGGGCCATTGTGCCACTACAGAAGCAAGGGGAACATTGTGACCCTGCAGGGCCTCATGGAACCAAGGCATGTTAACTGGAAGGTGCCAGCACAGGCAGGTCAGGCTGCCCTTGGCCTCTTGGGGGCTGCCTCTCCCCTGCTTTGCAAACACTGGGGCTCCAGGCTTTTCTTCCAGGGGAAAAGAACTGTCCGTCTCAAGGTGTCTGTGGTCAAAACTGAGATTCCTCCTCCCAAATTCCATATATTCAAGGATTGGTCCATGACAAAAGCTGCCAGGACAAACAGGTCTGGCTGGCTTTGCCTCCCAGAAGCCACCTCTCATCTGCCTTTGAAACACTGGGGCTCTGTGCTTTCCTTCCAATGGAAAAGAACCATCCTTCTAATCTACACAGAAATGGCCAAAATTGGGATTCCACCTCTGAAATTCCCTATATCCAAGAGTTGCTTTCAGACAAAATCTGCCAGGACAGAGAGGTCTGGCTGGCCTTGGCCTCTGATGTCTGCCTTTCTTCTGCCCCTGAAACACTGGTGTTTCCTGCTTTCCTTCCTATTGAAAAGAACCATCCATCTCCTCCATGTGTCCATGTTTGAAATTGGGATTCCAGCTCTAAAATACTGTAGATCCAAGGGTTGGTCCCAGGCAAAATCTGCCAGTACTGTCAAGTCTGGCTGGCCTTGTGCTCTGGTGACTGCCCCTGCACCACTGGGGCTTGGTTCTTTCCTTCAGTGGAGATCACTGGAACACTGTGGGGACCTCATGATGAAACAGAGGGAAATTAAAATTAAAATTAAAGTGTTAAGAGTAAAAATACAGGAGGATGATTTAAGTAGAAGGGAGGTGACATGATTCTATGAATGCTTAATGTTCGTTGTCTTTGCAAGAACAGGAGAACAGAGCAAGGCTACAAGATAAGATGGAACAAGAATGCATAAACAGGGTGGAAGAACGAGGCCTCTTCCATATAAGGGGGTTTCTGCAGACCCCTGAGCAAGTGAAAACTGGTATCAAGGTCTGGAAGGAGAGCAAAAGCTAATACACATGTGCAAAGAAGGCGAGGTGAAAACTTCAACTGAGAAGAAGACTGTTCACTTCATCCCAAGGACCCCCAGACGACCACCAGAGCAATCAACAAGGAGCAGTGCACAGTCACAAAGAAGCGTGGAGTTAATTTTAATACCAAGTGAGAACAGGTAGAGTTAGGAAATGAATATGTATTAGGTGCATTGTGCAATACTAACTTGTAGAGAATAAAAAGAGAGGCACAGGTCACCAAAGTTGTGCATGTTTTTGGAGGAGCTATCCCCCATGCACCTCAGCCCTGAATAAATTATTCATACCTACTTTGCAACTTTTACGGGTTGTGGAGTTGTTCTGTGCTTCATAATTGGTGAGCCAGCCAGGAGATCTGTCTGGCTGAGGGAGCACCACCAGGGCAGACACCCTGAGGGGCGCCCCGGGATATTTTCCTGGAGGGATCCCCAACCTCGGCTCACTCAACACGGGGACAGACAACGACCTGCTGGCAGTGTGGATAAAACGGTCTGTAATAAATATCTATAACAGGACTGCTGGTGAGTCATACAGAGACGTCTGACACTCAGCACAGTCCCTGGGGGCTTGCAAGCTGCTGGCCAAGGGAGCCAGAGACAGAGGGAGAGGGGTCGATCCCCAGCTGATAACGCCACTGACAGAGGGGTCTCACTGAGCTGATAGAGCAGCCCACTAGTGACTCTGGGGTGGGTCGAGTGAACCCTTGTTTTCGCTGCTGTTTTGTGTGACTGCCAGGTCTGGACACGTTGAGTCGTTGAGTGTGTCAGTGAGTGAATGAGCGAGTGTGGAGCTCTATCTGCATTTCCAGCCTCGGGCGACTGAGGCGGCCGGAGAAAAGCGAAGGAGCGGGGTCAGTGTGGGGCAAGTGCAAGTGAGAAGGGAGGAGTGTTGTGCTTGAACACAGAGTGGTTAGTGTTTGTTTTAATCATGGATAGACAAATTGAAGGAGTTTCTCCTCAGCAGTGGTTTGGACTTGATCCCTGGGAATTTATTGACCCAGTAAGTCATTGGATAGAAAGAGGGAATGAACAGGAGGGATATAGGAAACCTCTGGAGGGTGATTGGTAACCTTGGACTGGGAACAACCTGCAGTAAGGACTCTGAGTATTCCAGAGGGAGTGAACAGGATAATTTGTCTTTGTGGGAGATTTAGAGCTGTCAGAGGATCAAGGCATCTCGCATGGAGTTTATTACAGTGTAGAGTTTGTGAAAGACGTTGGTATTGGTGCTCTAATAGCCAGCAGGGCATATGCCCCAAATGTGAATTGAAAAATTTTCCTAATCAAATCGATGTTGAACCTAAAATTCTGAAATTAGTGCGTGGAAAGTCACATTCGATACCTGCAAATTGGGATTGTGTGTGGGAAGAAAACTGAGAAAGAACAGTGAAATTGTGTGAAGAAAAGTTTGGATGGAAACAGCACAGGACAGAAGGAGAAGATAATGGGAACTGGACAAAGTAAAGAGATCCCTAAGGCCAGGCCACTAGGCTGTGTTATTGCACATTGAAAGATGCTGCTGGACATGGGAGCATGGAAACCAAGAGAGATCTTGTTAGATTTTGCAAGAACTGGTGGCCTTTTTAAATTGGACAATGGAGCGAAGTGGCCACCCAGTGGAACTTTGGATTATAACATCTATTACAGCTCATGCTATTTCTGGGAGGGAAGGGAAGTGGACAGAGGTATCATATGTGGATATGTTTTTCTCCCTTCAAAATCACCCCAGATGGCAGAGGGACTGTGGGCTCAGGGCTCCATCTGACCCTCTGGTATTGGCTTTAGAGAAGGAGAATAACACTAGGAGAGGAAAGCTCAAGTGGTGTTGTTCAGTGTGTAGTATAGGGCAAAGATGCACAAAATCTGATAAGGTTTACCAGCCTGTGGCCCAGGAACAAGATCTGGCAGACGATTTGCTCAGGTCTCCCCATGTAAAACAGGAAAGGGATGAGGATGCAGACTCAGAGGATGCTGACCCCCCTCTGATCACACACCAGACTAGACAACAGATGTTGGAGTCTGTAAGTCAAGAGTCTCTCTGAATTCTTCAGAGAGAAATCAGAGTGCAGGGATTGAATTAAAACCTTTGGATGGATTCAAGTATATTAAGCCACTCACATAAAGTAGAGGTGTAAGTTTAAGTTTTAGAATAAGGAAGTAAGTAAGAATAAGTTTTAAGTGCTTTTAGGTAGTAAAGATCTCAGAGACCAGTGTAGAAGCATGAGTTCTAGTGAGGGTTGAAAAATATAGCCTTAGATACTAGTGTTTCTGTGGAGGCTCCAGGAACATAACTTTAGACATAATAAAACTATAGTAAGAATATTGTTTACATTTTTTAGCTAGAACAAGATAGAACATATATGTAGTTTATACATAGCTGGTGTGCTAAGAAACTAGAACTAGGTTCGAGTTCCTGTCTTTAGCTTGCTGGGAAGTTTGTATATAAGAATCTATGGACTGGGGAGAGACTCACATTTTGCTTCTTGACTTTTGATTTTGTTCCTGCTCTCTCACTTCTCACCACCACCATCATCACCCAAAGAACACAGGAGCTGCCCCAGCAACATCAGCCCTTCAGGACCTTTGGGAGCAGCTTCTGCTTCTGATTGGGACTTTACCTATTTAGGACTTTATACCAAAACTTTAGCATGGACTTGAACGCTTGTGACTCTTTGCCTTTTGAGACGGATGTGCCTTTGTTATAAACAACTTTATAGCAACTATTAGCTGCTCAGCTCTATTAAGAAAACAATCACAACTCAACTAACAGACACACATATTACAGGCACCTCTGTGAGAGGCAGGGGGACCAGAGGGAGGAATGGTATTGGTTAAAGTTCCCTTCTCCAGAACCGACTTGGAGGCATGGGAAAAGGTTGCTAAAAATTACCACAGTGATCCAGTTAACACAGCTAAATGTCTGCAATTTATAATAAAATAGCATAATCCAGATTAGAACGATATGCAATTATTATTGGATGCACTGACTGAGACAGAGAAACAATTAATTATAGAAATGGCAGGGGATCTGGCAGAAGATTATTATGAAATCCAACAATTGGATGTGGAAGATTATTTCCCACTCCAAAATCCACAGTGGGACTCAAACAGATCAGCAGAATTGAGAAAGCTATTGGGAGTGGATCAAAAAAGGAATTGAAAAAGCCATTCCCAAAACTATAAATTGGTCAGCATTGTATGAAATTAAGCAGGGGCCCTCTGAGCCACCATCTGAATTCCTTGATCAATGAAGGGATGCAATGAGCTGCCACACACCACTGGAGCCTGGGTCTGACATGGGGACACAGCAGCCAGTCAGTTTATTCCTGGGGCAGTCTATGGATGGCATAACACAAAAACTTCAAAAGCTTTGGGAGCTGGATGGGAGGGACTTAGAGACTCTGTTGGACGAGGTGTGGAGAGTCTTCAGGAATAGGGAAGAAGGATATAAACAAGGAATGAGGAAGTTTGTGGCTGTCCGAAGTGAGAGGGAGAGAGGAAGAAGCGAACAAAGACCACCCAGACAAGGCCCATCCCGGCTGGGCAGAGACCAGTGTGCAATCTGTAAGAAATACGGTCACTGGAAAAATCAATGTCCAAAAAAACAACAAAGGAACCATCATAAAAAGGGAGAACAAGAAAAAGGAAATGTGATTGCACATGTGAAAAAAACACTAAGGAGGACCAGTAAATCTTACCCCAGGAAAATCACTGGTTATAAAATTAAAGCTATGGGGAAAAGGGGGGAAAAAGTGGAATTTCTAGTGGACACGGGAGCAACATATTCAGCTCTGAATAAAACTTTGGCACCTGTGGGGAAGGATTATGTTACAGTAATAGGAGCATCTGGCCAACCTGGAAAAGCAAATTTTTACAAACCATTGAAGTATAGGCTTAGAAAATAATGGGGTGTTCATAAATTTCTATATCTGCCCAGATCCCCAAGGCACCTTTTGGGGAGAAACTTGTTAGAACAATTACAAATAACCATTGAATTTAAAATTGGGGAAGTTATTCTGGAGGTAAATGATGAACATTACATAGAGGCATTAAGTTTAATGTTAACATCAGTTCAAATTGAGGGAGAAGTTAGCGAAGAAATAATAAATCAAGTATTTCTTGGAGTGTGGGCTTCTAATGTAGCAGGGAGGGCGAAAAATGCATCTCCTATAGTAATTAAACTGAAGGAAGGAAAGCAACCAGTTAGAATTAAACACTACCCCTTGAAAAGAGAGAACAGGGAAGGAATTAGCCCAATAGCTGAAAACTTTTTGCAATTAGGGTTCTTAAAAGAATGTCAATCTGAGTTCAATAGTCCCATCTTACTGGTCTGAACACCTGATGGGTCATATCAGATAGCACAGGGTCTAGGAGCTGTTAACAAAATAACTGAAGATCTGTATCCCATGGTAGCAAATCCATACACTTTTCTAACGTGCCTAACACCAGAGCTAACTTGGTTTACCATTTTAGACTTGAAAGATGCCTTCTTTTGCTTCCCTCTCCATGAAGGTAGCCAGAAAATTTTTGCATTTGAATGGGAAAACCCTAAAAGAGGGCTGAGATCCCAGCTCACATGGATGGTGTTTAAAAACTCTCCTACCCTGTTTGGAGAACAACATGCAAAGATCTGGAATGCTGGGAGGCTCCCCCAGAAGGAAAGCTACTGCAGTACATGGAATGATCTCCTCATAGCCACCCGGATGAATGAGGCATGTGCAGCCTGCACAGTAACCCTCCTAAACTTCCTAGGACTTGAGGGATACAGGGTGTCAAAGAAAAAGGCCCAGGGAGTGAAGTGAAAGGTAATTTATCTGGGTTATGAAATTAGTGTGGGACAACGGACTGTAGGGCAAGATTGCAAGGAAGAGATCTGCAAAACCCCAAAACCTCAAACAGTGAAGGAACTGCAAACATTCTTAGGAATGACAGGGTGGTGTAGGCTGTGGATACACAGCTATGGGCTGCTTGTAAAACCTCTGTATTCACTCATTGCAAATGGGAACAGAGAACTCCAGGGGACAGAAGAGGCCACTCGGGCCTTTCACCAGCTGAAGAATGCTCTAATGTCAGCTCTGGCTCTCAGACTCCCAGATGTGAGTAAACCATTCTTTCTGTTTTCCCATGAGAAGCAGGGAATTGCCCTGGGGATACTGGCCCAGGACCTGGGTCCATACCAGAGAGCAGTTGCTTGCTTCTCCAAACAACTGGACACAACAGCCAAGGGATGGCCGGGATGCCTCAGAGCCCTTGCAGCAGTGCTGCTGAATATTCAAAAGGCACACAAATTCACCCTGGGCCAGACAATGACTGTATTGGTGTCTCACACAGTGTCTGCAGTCCTGGAAGTAAAAGGCAGGCACTGGCTCTCCTCACAAAGGTTCCTGAAATACCAAGCCATCATGGTAGAACAAGACAATGTAGAGATAATTGTGACTAACATTATCAACCCAGCTTCTTTTCTTAGTGGAAATCAAGAAAAGTGATTTTTTTACACCATGACTGCCTGGAGACTATCAAAGCCTCCTACTCCAGCTGCCCATATCTGAAGGACACCCCTTTGGATGACGCAGAAACCTGTTCCACTGATGGAAGCAGCTACGTTGTCAGTGGAAAGTGACATGGTGGGTATGCAGTTACCACCTGCAAAGAGGGAACAGAACCTGGAGCCTTCCAGTAGATACCTCTGCACAAAAAGCTGAGATAATTGCTCTAACCTGCACCTTAGAGATCATGAAAGGAAAGAAAATAAATATTTATAGAGACTCAAGATATGCATTTGGGGTTGTACAAACACATGGAGCCATCTGGAAAGAAAGGGGACTGTTGAAGTCACAAGGGAAAAACACCAAACATGCACAGGAAATATTGCGGCTACTGGAAGCAGTTCAGCAAGCTGATTATGCACATTAAGACACACCAGAAGGTGAGCTCAGAACTGGAGGAAGGAAACGAGCTGGCAGACAGAGAGGCAAGAGAAGCAGCAAGAGATGAAATGACGATTGAGGGAGCTTTAATTCCAGATGGACTGTTCTCCCTTGAAGGTAAGCCAGTATATACCAGAAGGGATAGAAAACTAATTAAGGATCAAGGAGGAATGTATAACCAAGAGGGATGGGCTGTTACTGCAGAAGGGACAATGGTCATCCCTTCCCACCTGTTATGGTCATTAGTAAGGGAAGAGCACCAGAAAACACACCAGGGAACAGATGTCCTGTATAGCTATCTAATTGAAAAGATTTCTGCCAGAAATTATACTCTGTTATCGTTCAGATAGCCCAGCAGTCTGACATTTGGCTCCAGACCAAACCCAAGAATATCCCCAACCCAAAACTTGGTCAAATTGGAAAATGCAATGGTCTTGGGCAACAGCAGCAAATTGACTTTTCAGAACTCCCAAGAAAAGGGGGGTATTGATATTTGCTGGTGTTAACAGACACTTTTTAAAGGTGGACAGAGGCTTTTCCCACCAGAACTGCCAAAGCCTTAGAGGTAAGCAGGGTATTGTTACAAGAGATAATATCACTCTTCAGAGTTCCAGCCACAATATCTTCAGATGGAGGCCCACATTTTATTTCAAAAATAGTACAACAAATCAGTCGTCATTTGGGCATAGACTGGGAGCTCCATACTCCAGATCATCCCCAGTCAAGTGGCCAAGTTGAAAAAATGAATCATTTAATTAAGCAGCAAATTGTGAGGCTAGGACAAGAAGCTAATTTACCCTGGCCTCAGTCTCTCCCACTGGCATTGCTGCGGATCCAAACCAAGCCTAGAGCGAGAAAAAAAACTAAGTTCCTTTGAAATGCTTTATGGGAGACCATAGGAGTGCAAAAGGTATTGTCTACCCAAGTGGGGAAGAGAGGCTGCCTGCCTATACAATAGCCTTAAGTAAGCAACTCAGAGAAATTGAGAAAAATGTGTCTGGAACTCGGGGCAGAGGGCTGGATGGACCAGTGCATGACAGACAGCCTGGAGATTATGTATATGTTAAGTCTCTTACACAAAAAACTTTGTAGCCACTATGGGAAGGACCATTCAGGTGCTTCTCACCACCTTCACTGAAGTTATGATCAAGGAACAGAGTGCCTGGATTCACCATTCTTGAGTGAAAAATGCTCCAGAAGCCCCTTGGAAAGTAACACTGGGTAACAATGAAATGAAATGAAAATGAAATTAAAACTTACTTGAGCAAAATGAGTACATTGTGGTTGGGAATATTCAGTAATTTAGCTCGCAGAAATCTAGTCAATAGAAGAGTTTTGTTTGTTTTGCTTGTAGTCATAAGTGTAATCCAAGTATTGGAAAGCACCTCTAGCCAGAATAATGCTGAATGGCCTTGGTCCCAAGCTTTCATTCAGTACAGTGGATCCATGGGAAAGTGTTCTGATATAAAATACCCAAGCTGCCATGAAAGACGTCTGGCTGCCCTCGCTTACAGTGGCTGCCTCTCATCTTCTTCCAAAACACTTGGACTTTCTGCTTTTCTTTCATATGGAAAAACCCATCCATCTTGACATGGTGTCCATGGCCAAAATTGGGATTCCTCCTCCCAAATTCCGTATATCCAAGGATTGCTCGCAGACAAAAGCTGCCATTCCCCTCAAGACTGGCTGGCTCTACCTCCTGAGGGCCAGCTCTCACCTGCCTTCCAAACACTGGGGCTCCATGCTTTCCTTTTTATGGAAAAGACTCGTCCTGCTTGTCCAGGCACAAATGGCCAAAATTGGCATTCCACATTCAAAATTCTCTATATCCAAGTGCTACTCCCAGACAAACCTGCCAGGACAGACAGATGTGGCTGGCCTTGGTCTCTGATGCTTGTGTCTCATCTGTCTCTGAACCACTGGGACTCGGTGCTTCCCTTCCCATGGAGACCATTGTGACTCTGCGTGGGCTCATGGAAGCCAGGGGCCATTGTGACACTGCAGGGCTTGTGGAACCACGGGGACCACAGGGATGCTGTGGTGTTCCATGGAACCAAGGGGACACTGTGGCAGTGCTGAGCCCCAAGGAACCACGAGGCCTTTGTGACACAGCAGGGCCCCATGGAACCAAGGGAACATGGAACAGCTCTGGCTGGCATGGGCTCCTGGGGGCTGCCTGAGAGGTTCAGATGACCTGGGCATGGTGAGAGCTTCTTCTCCAATGGACCTGGAGCAATGGGGCTCCGTGCTTTCCTTCCCATGGAACAAAACTGTCCTTCACTTCCAGGCACAAATGGCCAAAATTGGGATCCCTCCTCCAACATTCTGTATATCCAAGGATTGTTCCCATATGAAACTTGCCAGGACAGACAGCTTTGGCTGGACTTGGCCTCTTGGGGGCCACCTCTCATCTGCCTTTGAAACACTTTGGGGCTGTGCTTTTCTTCCCATAGAAAAAAAATCATTCAAGTTCAGGCATCCAAGCCCAAAATTGGGAATTCATCTCCAAAATTCTATCGATCTAAGTATAGCACCGAGACAAAATCTGCCTGGACTGACAAGTTTAACTTCCCTTGGCTTCCTGAGGGCCACTCTCAGCTGCATTGAAACACAGGGGCTGTGCTTTCCTTCTTATGGAAAAGAACTATCCTTCTCTTCCAGGTGTCCATGGCAAAAATTAGAATTTGGCCTCAAAAATTCCATCTATTGAAGGATTGCTCCCAGAAAAACACAGCCAAGACAAACAGGTCTGGCTGACCTTGGCATCTGGTGAACACCTTTCATCTTTCAATTCTGGCATTCTGTGGTTTCCTTCCCACAGAAGAGAACTGTACCTCTTGTCCAGGTGCCCATGGACTCAAGCACTTGACCACTGTATAGGGACAAAGGAGCTCTGTGCTCAGTGGAGTGGAGACTGAGGACAGCAGAGGAGAGCCCTGGGAGGGATTGAAGATCAGTTTCAGAGATGGTGGATCCTTTTGACATAGAGGAAAAGAGTCACAGAAAGAAAGAATTAAGGCCAAATGTAACTGGGGTGGTCCAGAGTTGAAAAAAGGATAAAGGAATTTCTCTCCCAGGGCAGGGCTGGGTGCAGCACATCCCCCAGAAGGAGTCTGGAGCAGCCCATGGCTCTGTGTGTGCAGGCAGAGGCAGGCAGGAGGCAGAGCTGTCAGCAAAGGAAGGGGCCAGCGAGGTGGGGCAGCCGGGGGATGACGACAGCCTGCAGGGACAGAGGCACAGGGCATGGACACCGTAGGACAGCCTGGGCTGCAGAGGCCACAGGGATGGGCAGCAGCTGAAAGGCCCTGACACAGCCAACTCCTGCAGCACTTGGGCCATGCAGGCTGGCCCTGGGCCTGAGGCCAGCAGGGGACAAGTGAGCCTTGCTGTGCTGGGGCCTCATTGCCTCCTTGTCCCTGCTCAGCAGCCTGGCAGGGGCCGCCCCATGGTGCTGCCCTTGGCATTGCACATGGCCAGAGCCCAGTGGCCCGGGAAGAGCCCTGAGCAATGAGGGAGGGACAGGATGTGCCTTGCCAGGGGCTGGGGCTCAGCCCTTGGCCCTTTGCATTCCTGAAACACATCCAGGTTTGCTCAGCATCACAGACACCTTTGCCTTGTTTGTCCCCACCTGTCATCAGTGCCTCCAGTGTTCTGCTCTAACTGGAACCTGGGTGTTGAAATTCAAAATGCAAGGAATTCTCAGAACATTGGCCCTGTAAGCCAAAGCTTACAACTATGCATAGTTAAGTAGAGATAGGTTTAGCTTTAGAATTTAAGATATAGAAAAAAGAAAGGTAGTTACAAAGGGAACAAGAAGTTGTAGAGTGCAGCAATGTAAGTTTCCATGTCGGGATATAATTGGCTAAGAAAGTTCACACTGTAGTATGAGTCAGTAAGACAAAATAACTTAGTATTGAATTAGAAATTTAAATATCTCTATTGACAGGGTTTTATTGCTTAATAAATTATTTAAAGGCCTTGTAACCATAAGTCCTGCGACTTCTAAGCCACGATGTGACCATCTGTAAGACAAATTTACCCTTTCTGACTGGATAGAAAATAAAAAAATTAAACCAAACTTTCTAAAGCAACTCAGAAGTCCTGTCTCTCTGTGTCACTCAGAAAAAGAAAAAATCCAGACAAAAAAAGGCAATATAAAAAAAATAAGGCCACTTAAAAATTACATCATAAGAAGAAAAAACTGAGAGTTTAGAAATGTAACATAAAAACAATAAATCTGCACCTGGGGACACTTTCTTTGTCATGTCCCTCAGTGGGACCCATTAAAACTTCAAGAAACTTTGGACTTTGAATCTGACTTTGAATTCTTCAGAGGTTTCTTTTCCTCCTTTACCCTATTTTTTCCTACCTGACATCACTGTCATCAATTTTCTGCTTGAATTCAACCCTTGGGAAACTTTATCTTTCATGATTATCAGTGAGAGTCACTAAAAGTAAGAGAAACTTTGGAGTTTGAATCTGACTTGGAATTCTTGAGAGGTTTCTTCAACTCCCTCTCAGGGACTGATGTTCAGGGACTCAGCCCCAGCCCCGAGAGGGTCATTAAAGTCCTTGTGCTGTGCCTGTGCTGCTGAGCTGGGCCGGGCTGCTGGCAAGGACGGAGCTGAAGAGAATGAGCCAATATTTCCAAAATATTATTTGGAGCTCCTTGGCAGCACCAAATGCACCACTGGGCTCATTTGGATCAAGCAAGTCCTGACAAACCGTGGCTCTGCCTTGATTTCCCTCTGGTCTAGTGCAGTTCATGGGGAAAGTTTTCAACTCCAGATATGGAGAAATATTTCAAAGAGCTTCTTAGAAACACACATTCCTATTTTCAAGGCTGTATTTTATTACTGTTCTCTTCAGAGCAGAGGTGATTGCAGCATTCTGTGATTGATGTTGATCCAGGGTCTCTCCTCAGGAGGTCTGGCAAGGACGAGTTTCCTTTCTTTGTCAGAACCACTTCCGGGACTACAGCTCCCATGATGCTTTGCAGTTCACATAGAGTGCTATAGCAGCCATGACTTCATCTCCCATCATGCACCGCGCCCCACCGAGAACCATTGTAGCTGTGCCTACAACTCCCATGATGCTCCACGGCTCTATCAAACCATATTATACCCACGCCTACAACTCCCATCATCCCCTGCACCCCCGAGAGCCCCGTTAGAGCCCCCCAAGTGCCCGCTTGAACCCCGAATGGCCCCAGATTCCCCTCCCTGAGCTCCCAAGTGCCCTCCTGGATCCCCAAGAGCTACCCCAGGCCCTGAAGTGTCCATCACAATTCCTCAGTGCTCCTCCTAGTGCCCACTCAGGTCGCCAAAGTTTCCTCCAGACTCTAAAGTTCTATCTAAATTCCCTCTCCAGACCCAAAACTGCCTCAAATGTACCGCAGAAATGTCTCCTTGAACCCTAAATGTGTCCTTTTTCATACGGTCTGAGAAAATTATTAAAAAGGTAACAATGGTACTAAAACTAGAACTAATAATCATAAAGCTGGAGAAATCCATAGCCAATAGTGGTCACTTCTTAATGAATGGAATTGCGTTACTTAGAACCAATGACCAAAAAAATTTTTGGTTGCCAAAAATGTATGGATTTTTTTACACAAAGAGAAAATTAAGGTAATAAAAATATAGAATAGTATTATTATGAAAAATATATTATTTTAATTTTGTAAATTAATAATCTTTTTTTTGGCATGTCAGTCCCAGGTGGGTGATGTGAGACACGCTGATGTTGAGGGTGAGGAGCAGGTTGTCCAAACAAGGTCATTCCTCAAGGATCTCGTACTTCTGGGTGCCCAGACCTCCTAAAGAGACATTCAGCATCAAGATCATCTGGGAAATAGTTGTATCAGCTCTCCTCTAAAATGAAAAATAAAAAATACTCATGTGATTAAAAACACAAAAGTCATGAGGTGCACATTGAAATCCTTCCTCATTAACAAAACTCCAAATTGACTCCAAGCAGCTGCACAAGCCCTGGAGACTTGAAGATAACTGGAAGAAGACAAGGTGCTCCTGAGGACTTTCTGTATTTCAGTGATACCCAGGGTGGATTTGGGGCTGAGTGCAGGACCCTCAGGCACTGAAAGAAGGCTGAAGAAGCTGCTCAAGGAGTCAGAAGCAAAACTCCAAGTCCCTTGGAGCATCACTGGCCCCACTGAGGGCAGGGAGTGCCAAAGGCTCCCCAGGGAGTGGTGAGAGCAGATCCTTGAGGGCAGGATTGCAGGAGCCCGAGGCTGTGAGCAGGGAACTGCAATGCTGAGCAAGGCCTGGGCTGGGTGGAGGAAGCAGAAAGGCCAAGGCCTGAGCCCAGGCCTGGCCCAGCAGGGCCTGTCCCTCACGGGTGGCTCGGGGCTGTTCCTGGGGCAGTGGGATGGCAGGGGCAGCAAGGACAAATGTCATCAAGCTGCCAGCCCTGGCAGCCTCCTGAGGGAGGGCCGAGGCAGAAGCAAAGTGCAGCCCCTGCCAGGAAAGTTCCTTCTGTGGGGCTGCAGAGGCCCTGCCCGAGCCCAGGACACAAAGGCCTGGGTGCCTCTGGCCCTGCCAGCCCTGCCCAGCCCTTGGCCATCTCTCCTGCAGGCTGTGCCCCCTGTGCGTGCTGCTCCTGTGCCCTGGCCGGCTGCACACGCCCATCTCGCTGTCCCCCCCAGCATTTCTCAGCCCAGCATTGCTGTGCCCTCCCTGGGCTCCCTGCACCCAGCACTGCCGGCTCCTGGCACACAGAGCCATGGCCTGGCCCAGCCTCACGCTGGGACACCTCGGGCACCAACATTCTGCCCTGGGAGGGACTTTTCTGTTTCCTCACCTCCAGGCTGAACCTTCCAGGCTGCACTTTGGGGAGGTTTCCATCTCTTCCCACTGCCCAGGAAAGCTCTGTCTCCTGCTGTTCACAAAGAGAGAAGGGCTGGTGGGAGATGTGGTGGTCAGAGGCTGTTTGGGGTACAGTGAGCATGAAATTATTGAGTTTTTAAACATTCTGTGAAAGGAGGAGGGGCCTCAACAAAACTTCTACACTTGAGTCACAGCAGATTTCAGTTTATTCAGGATGCAGATTTTGAAAGCACTAAATCAGGTACTGATTTTCTTATGGGAAAGCACATTTTCAAACAAAGGATTCCAGAAAGAATGGACACACTACAAGAAAGAAATCTTGAAGGCGCACCCTGTCCATCTGTGCCAAAAAGTGATCAGTGACGTAGCAAGAAAACTGACTGGCTTGGCTGAGCATGGAGCATTTTCCAAGCACTCAGGGAAAAAAAGAGGCTTTGGACAGAGAGGTAGACAACTCAGGAAGGGTTTAAAGATGTTTTTTTAATCATGCCAATGAGAGAATTAGAGAAGTGAAAAAAATTAAGAGAAGTGAAACCTCAATTAAGACATAACCTGGCCAACTCTGCAGAAGATATCAGAAATTATTTTATTAAAACATTAAAGGCAAAACGAGGGACAAGTAGAAAATCCATTCTTTTTTTGGTGGGATATTGCTGCCAAAGATGAGGAAAAGACTGGGATACTTAACCCTTTCTTTGCCTCAGTTTTCAACAAAAAGTCAGTCAGGTTGTCCTCAGGACAAGTGTTCACCTGAGCTGGTAGATGGGGACAGGGAGGAGAACAGACCCCTGTAATCCAGGAGGAAGCAGCTGGGGACCTGCTGAGCCACTCAGATGCTCACAGGTGTCTCTGGGACCAGATGGGATCCATCCTAGGGGGATGAGGGAGCTGCTGGATGAGCTCCCCAAGCTGCTCTCCATCATTTCTCATCAGTGCTGGCTCAGCAGGGAGGTGCCAGAGGACTGGAGGTGCCAATGTGAGCCCATGCCCAAGAAGGGCTGGAAGGAGGATGTGGGGAACTGCAGGCCTGTCAGCCTGACCTGGGTGCCTGGTGAGGTGATGGAACAGATCACCTTGAGTGCCATCACAGGGCACCTCCAGGATGGCTGAGGGATCAGAGCCAGCCAGCGTGGATTTCAATATCTGCATTGATGATCTGGATGGGGGCATTGAGTGCAGCATCAGCAAATGTGCAGATGGCACCAAGCTGGGTGTGAGTGTGGATGTGCTGGAGGGTAGGAGGGCTCTTCAGAGGGACCTGGACAGGCTGGATCCAGGGCCCAAATCCAACAAGGTGAGGTTTAACAAGACCCAATGCCAGGTCCTGAACTTTGGCCACAACAACCCCTGCAGTGTTACAGGCTGGGGACAGAGTGGCTGGACAGCAGCCAGGCAGAAAGGGACCTGGGGGCACTGATGGACAGCAGGCTGGACAGGAGCCAGCAGTGTGCCCCGGTGGCCAAGAAGGCCAATGGCACCTGGCCAGGGTCAGGAGTGATGTGGCCAGCAGGAGCAGGGCAGTGATTGTTCCCCTGTGCTCAGCACTGGTTGGGCAGCACCTCGAGTGCTGTGTCCAGTTCTGGGCCCCCAATTTAGGAAGGACATGGAGGGGCTGGAGTGTGTCCAGAGAAGGGCAACAAGGCTGGTGAGGGGTGTGGAACACAATTCCTGTGAGGAGGGGCTAAGGGAGCTGGGGATGTTTATCCTGGAGAAGAGGAGGGCTCAGGGTGACCATATGACAACTCCCTGGAAAGTGGTTTTAGTCAGGTGGGATTTGGTCTCCTTCTTCAGGCAGCAATGACAGAATGAGAGGACACAATCTTAAGCTGCACCATAGGTTGGATATTAGGAAAGTATTTTTTAAAGAAAGGGTGATGAAGTACTGTAATGATCTGCCAGAGGTTGGTGGAGACATCATCCCTGGATGTTATTAAAAACAGACTGGTTATGGCACTCAGTGCCATGGTCTAGTTGAGGTGTTAAGGCAGGGGTTGGACTTGATGATCTTGAAGGACTCTTCCAACCCTGTGATTCTGTGAATTCTCTGAGTCTTTCAGCTGAATTCTCTGTCCCTGTCCCTTCCCATGATCTCTGTTGCAGATGGAAGCTGCTGGTGCCTTTCTCACTTTTTTCCCATTTTCTGAATACAGACAGATGTTCCTAGGAGTGTTAAGCAGGCGTTGCTCGATGTTTATGCAAAGCTTTTGTATCCTCATGAAACCAAGAAGACCCTTGTGACACTGTGGAACCTCATGGTACCAAAAATCCATTGTGACATTGGGGTGGGATGGTGTCAAGGAGAACATTGAGATCCTGTGGATCCAAGGAGACCGTGGTGACACTGTGGAAACTGATGGAACCATGGGCATTGTGACACAGCAGGGCCTCATGGAACCAAGGAGTGAATTGTGATTCTACCAAACCTCATGGAACCAAGGGGCCTTTGTGACTCTGAGGAACTTCACAGAACCAAGAGTCTATTGTGACACAGGGTACTCATGAAACCGTGGAGAGCATTTTGAAACCAAGGCCTGCTGGAACCAAGGGGAGCACAGTGACACTGTGGGGCTCCATGGAACCAAGGGGCAATGGTGACACTGTGGAGCTTTATTGAACCAACAGTCCATTGTGACACTGCAGGGAAGTATGGAATCATGGAGACCACTGGGACGCTACACAGTGTTATGGGATCAAGGGGCCATTGTGACACTGTGGGGCCTCGTGGGACCAAGGGACAGTTGTGGTACCATGGAACCAAGGAGACCATTGTGACACAGGATACAGGATGCCATGGAATTAAGGATTCATGTCACAGTGTGGGACATATGGAACCGCAGGGCCATTGTGACACTGTGGGGCCTCATGGATTTATAGAGACCTTTGTGACACTGCAGGGCTTCATGGAACCAAGGGACAGTTGTGACACTGTGGGGCCTTGTGGGACAAAAGGCAACTGTGACACTGCAGGACTTTGTGGAACTAGAGGTTGATGTGACACTTCTTAACCTTGTGGAGCCAAGGAGAGCATTGTGATGCTCCAGGACACAAGGGAATTGCTGCAAATAATCCACATTTTAATTTTTTAATGTAACTTCAGTCAAGGGTTTGTTTGCCTTTGCCCAGCAGGAGGGGAATGGAAGTTTCTCTTCAATCTACAGATTGGGAGTAGTCAGAAGATACACAGGAGATAAACAAACATCAATGAACATCACTCCCAGTGTGGTTGGACACACCTGGTCTGGGAAAAGATTGGTAAGAGAATCAAATGAGGGCCTAATTCTCATCAAAGGCAAAGGGATCAATAACCAACAGGACATTGAATACTAAGGACTGTGCAATTTAGGATCAATTAATTTCTTCAATGAAACATGAATTTCTCTGGGTTTTGTCTGTATAAGTATGTGAAAAGCCTAGTAAAGAACCATGTGTGATGGAATGATTTTCACTGCCCAAGCCAGACATGTGTGGGTAGAATGATTTCTATTGGACATGCTGGGCACAAAAACATCCTGGCCAGAAGAAAGTAATGCCTAAATCCTCTAACACTGAGAAGATGTTGTTGGAGGGTTTCTGTTTTTCATGGAGTTTCAGTGTCAGTCCCACTGAGGTCCACCACCAACACAGGCTCCTCCTGGACTCCTTGGAGGACAGAATTGGAGGCCAGGATTGCACAAAGCTCTCAGAGACTCCAAGGCAAAAGCAAAACCCAAAGTGCTCTGAAAAACTTGCAGTCCCTGGGAGCATGAAGGAGCCTCCCAGGGCCATTCCTGACCAAGGCTCCCCAGGGACTCGTCCCAGCAGATCCCTGAGGCCCGTGGGATGTGGGGGGATGCTGAGGGCAGGACAAGGGGTGCCAGTGGCCAGCCTTGCTGGGGCTGTGTCAGGAGGCCCCAGTGGCTCAGGACAAGGTGTCTCCTCAGAGCCCTTGGTGGTTGTTGGGGATTGAATTGCTCCCTTTTCTTTCTGTGGAATTTCTCCCATTGTTATGCTAAGTATTTTTGGTTACACCTTCAAACGGTAATGTTCTCTTGCAGGGGGGTGGGTGGAAGGGGAGGGAGCGAGACCAGAAAAGGAAAGGTGGGATGGGGGATCTGGGTGGGCTGGGGCTCTCTCACTTGGCTCGTGGAGTGGGAGGATGGCCCGGGCTCCAATCTGGCATCTCCCCCTGCCATCCCAGCACTGAGATCCACGCTCCCTGCCATTGGACATTGCTCTGCTGCTCTCCCACCTCACCCTACTATCTCCGGACACTCTGCTGAGCACCATGAGTGGGAGTCGCTTCCCCATCCCTCTCACCCCTGGGCCGCTGCCGCCATCACCCAGCCCCTCTTCAACTGCGCGGGACCTGCCCTGCCCCCAGCACCGGTAACAGCACAGGGAGAGGGCCTGTGGCCAAAAGGGACTGGAACTGAGCCATACTGTTCTGTTCTGTTGTCAATTTTTATAGCTGTTGTTGTTGTCTGCCTTGTTAGATATCAGTAAAGAACTGTTATTCCTATCCCCATATCTCCTGCCTGAAGGCCTCTGATTTGAAACTAAAATAATTAGAAGGGAGGGTGTTGCTCTCTGCATCTCAGGAAAGGGGCTCTTGCCTTTCCTTAGCAAATACCTGTCTTTCAAACCAAGACAGTGGCACAGACCCTGCTGTGCGCCAGGGCACCAAGACTTGGCTTCTCCTGGGCACTGCCACCCCTGCCAGGGCCCTTGGCCATGTCCAGTCCAGCTTGTCCTGCACTGTCCCACAGCTGCTGCTGTGTCCCTGCAGGCTGCACACTCCCATCTTGCTGCCCCTGCCTCTGCCCTGCCATTGCCAGCCCTGCCCTGACCTCTGTCCACCCTCACCCTCTGTGCCTTGGGACACACACACATGCACTGAGCTCATCCTCCTCCTCCTGGCTGCTTTTTCTGCCACAGCACTGCCCTGGGAGGGTTCATTCCTCACTGGAGCTGCTGTGTTTGTACTGGTGCATTTGATAGCTCTGCTTCTGTCTCTCTGCCAATTCTGCCTTCAAAGAGCTCTCCAAGGCAAAGATTCATTGAATGGTGGAATAGCAGAGGTGGGAAGAGCCCCCTGAGCCCCCTTGGCCTGGATGTGGCTGGGATGGAGTTCCCTTTGCCCAGAGCAGCCGCTGTCCTGCAGTGCTTAGCTCTCGTGGCTGGAGTGGGTTTGGTCCCAGCCCGAGGCTTTGGCTGCTCCTGAGCAGGGCTGGCCCCACATGAGGCATCTCTGCAACCCCCCAACCAATGTCCTGGGGGTGGGCAAGTGATCCTGGGGACACAGGGATGGGATGGGATGGGATGGGATGGGATGGGATGGGATGGGATGGGATGGGATGGGACAGCTGGGCTGGACTGACACAAGGGATCTTCCATTCCATGGGATTTCCTGATCAGTAGGGAAATGTGGGTGACAAGAGGGTCTCTGCATTGGTTGTATTAATACATTTGTCTTCCAAAGCAACCACTACATGTGTTGAAATCTTGTCTCTCCATCATCTTCCTTGCTTCTGCATCTGGCCTTTGCTTTTTAGTCCCCCTAACATTAATCTATTTTTACGGTGACCCACAATCTTTTCACATTATTATCTCCTGTTTTTTGAGTAAGGAGGGACAGCGACAGAAACACTTGGCTGTCACTTGATCCCCAGAGAGGTTTAACCACAGTCATCTTGCCCAACTCTGCTCTTATGGACACACCCAGCAATGTCAGGGCTCTGTCAGGTGCCCAGCCCTGAGCTGGGCTCATGCCCTGCTCAAAGCCCCAGGGGTGTCCAGGGACACGAGTCCTTCCCTGGCACACACACACACAGTTCATTGCAACACGGGCAGGGGCTCCCTGGGCTCTGCTGCCACTGCTAGAGCCTGGCAGGGACCTCAGCCCTGTGGGTGTCACCCTGCCCTGCCCCTGCCCGAGGTGCCCCACGGCCGAAGGGATGGACACAGGGAGCTCTGGGCACAGGAGCTAATCCCAGCCCTGCATCCAGGGGTTCCCAGGGGATGTTATTCTCTGGAAACTCCAGGAACAGCTGCAGGTGTTTGTGTCACTGGGTTTATGTCCCCTCACACACACACAGGATGTTCAGAGCTGTGGAATGTCCCTGAACTGCAAACACAGACTCCTGACCCAGTCACTTCATGTCCCTCCACGCAGAGAAGAACAACCTCTGTGCCCTGGGGTGAGAGGCCACTGCTGGGAGCGGCGCTGGCTTTGCAAGGACACTGCTGGGACAGCCCCACCCTGAACACTGCCACACTTGTGCTGGTCACTGCTGCTCTCCTCTCCAGGGCTCTGTGTTGGGAACATCCTTGAGAGCAAAGTGGGAAGGAGATTGAAGCTTTCAGGCCCTGCACTGGGGAGATGCCCCTGCATGATGGAAATGCTGCTGCAGAACCCAGCTTTGTCCCAGCAGTGCCCATGGCCTGTCCCTGCCTGCAGTCCCTGGACAGTCACACAGCAGGACTGGGACTGAGCTGAGAGAGCCCTGAGGCCTTAAACCAACACAGGGCTCTGAAGGGGAGTGTGGAAATGAAGGATGGGGAGGTTGTGGAGCAGAAGCCCTGGGACTGCCTGCAGGGAGGAGCACTGGAATTCCCTTTTTGCCTCAGATCTGCCCAGAGGCACCAACCCTGCAGCTCCAAAGAAGCCAGGGAACAATAATGTCAGGGGAACACGGTAATACAGAGTTCTTTATTTTGTGTAAGCAGTTAAGTAGAATAGCTCCCAGGTTACAGAGTCTCTGGGTGTGCTAGAAGGGCAAACACTGAATTTAAAATCCTACAGTCAAAGACTTCTGTGCAAATGAATTCTCAATAGTGTAACACCTGTGTGAGCAGCAAAAAAATACAGGACACAGAGTGAGTGTAAATGTAACACAACAAGAGCAGTGCAGAAAAAGAACAGTTTATTGCTTCTGAACAGCATTCATGATAATTTTCTTCAGGCCATCCTTGAGTTCCTGGCTCCTCAGGCTGTAGATGAGGGGGTTCATGGCTGGAGGCACCACTGAGTAAAGAAATGACAGGGACAGATCCAGGGATGGGGAGGAGACGGAGGGGGGCTTCAGGTTAGCAAAAATGCCAGTGCTGAGGAACAGAGAGACCACAGCCAGGTGAGGGAGGCAGGTGGAAAAGGCTTTGTGCCGGCCCTGCTCAGAGGGGATCCTCAGCACAGCCCTGAAGATCTGCACATAGGAGAAAACAATGAACACAAAACAGCCCAAATAAAGAAAAACACTTAGCACAATGAGCCCAAGTTCTCTGAGATAGGATTCGGAGCAGGAGAGCTTCAGGATCTGGGGTACCTCACAGAAGAACTGGCCCAGGGCATTGCCATGGCATAGGGGCAGGGAAAATGTATTGGCCGTGTGCAGCAGAGCATTGAGAAAGCCACTGGCCCAGGCAGCTGCTGCCATGTGGGCACAAGCTCTGCTTCCCAGGAGGGTCCCGTAGTGCAGGGGTTTGCAGATGGACACGTAGCGGTCGTAGCACATGATGGTCAGGAGGGCAAGCTCTGATCCAAGGAAGAAGACAACCATAAACACCTGGGCCACACATCCTTCAAAGGAGATGTGTCTGGTGTCCCAGAGGGAATTGTGCATGGCTTTGGGGACAGTGGTGCAGATGGAGCCCAGGTCAGTGAGGGCCAGGTTGAGCAGGAAGAAGAACATGGGGGTGTGCAGGTGGTGGCCGCAGGCTACGGCGCTGATGATGAGGCCGTTGGCCAAGAGGGCAGCCAGGGAGATGGCCAGGAAGAGGCAGAAGTGCAGGAGCTGCAGCTGCCGCGTGTCTGCCAATGGCAGCAGGAGGAAGTGGCTGATGGAGCTGCTGTTGGACATTTCCTGTGTCTTGCCATGGGAATCTGTAAAATAAATAATCATAGAATAATTCAGTTTGGAGAAGACTTGAAATATCCCAGCCCAGCTTGGTGGCACTTTCCCCCCACTGCCTGCCCAGGGCTCTGCTGCCTGGAGCTGTCCCTGCCAGCAGCTGCTTCCCTGTGCCCAGGGCTGGGCCCTGCCAGTGCTGCCAGAGCCCAGCCCAGCCCTGGGGGCTCAGCTCTGCCCTGCAGACCCCTCCCAGCACAGGGCACTGCCCAGGGCCAGCTCTGCCTCTGCAGGATCTGATGGCAACATCACAGCAACCCTGAGGAGGCTGGAAAAATGACACTGGTGTTGCCTGTGAGGGACCCTGTGCTGATTTCTGTCACTGACTGCTTTACTAAGATCCGAGATCAACATTTTTTTTTCCCAATCTGAACTGAGAGATGAAAATCTATATGCAATTTTCCCACCTACAAAACACAGAGCAGTAGATTATAAAATCAGGATTTTCCTTTTTATGCAGCCCCTGCCTCACTGTGCTCCCTGTATAATCTGTTTGGAAATGTTCTAGATTTAAATGTCATGCTGGGAGCAGCAGTCCTGAACAATGCAACATCCTCACCACATAAGGAGAACACTTCCAAGCCTTACCAGCTGTCTCCTTCCACCCACTCCTTGTCCCCCAGTGCTGGGAGCAGCTCCCAGGGCTGGCTGAGAGCTGTCCCTGGCAGGCAGCAGAGTCCCTGCCCCAGCACAGCACCCTGGGCTGCAGGACCCTGCTCTGCACCACAGCCCTGGGCACCCCTGGCTGCTCTACACAAGAGATCATCAGAGAATGTACTCACACAGTCTGCAGGCACTGGGATGTTGTAGCTTTAGGAGATCAGTGCAGGAGCTGCAGCTGCATTGTCCTGCAGCCAGAGGCTTCCTGTGGCAAGGGCTGGGAGTGATTCTGCCCCAGGCACTTGTGAGCATCTTCCCAGCCCTGACTGATTGAAGCTCTCTGTGCCTCTGTGCTGTGCCCGGGGTGGCTGCAGGCAGTGCCCCATCCCTGCTGGGCTGGGAGAAGAGCTGCTCATCAGGAGAAATGTGTTTTTGAAGCTCTTCTGGGTTGCCAGGATCGCCTTCTGTGCCAGGAGCCCAGCCCAGCTCATCAACACAGACACAGCACAAAGACTTTAATGACCCTCTCGAGGCTTGTGCTGAGGCCCTGAACATTAGTCCCTGAGAGAGAGCTGAAGAAACCTCTCAAGAACTCCAAGTCAGAATCAAACTCCAAAATTTCCTGAAGTTTTAATGGGTCCCACTGAGGGACACAACTGAGAAAGTGTCCCCAGGTTCCAGTTAGAGCAGGAAATTGGAGGCAGAGATGACAGGTGGGGACAAAGAGAAGCCAAGTCTTGGTGACCTGGGGCACAGCAGGGTCTGTGCCACCAAGGGCTCTGAGGAGACACCTTGTCCTGAGCCACTGGGGCCTCCTGGCACAGCCCCAGCAAGGCTGGCCACTGGCACCCCTTGTCCTGCCCTCAGCATCCCCCCACATCCCACGGGCCTCAGGGATCTGCTGGGACCAGTCCCTGGGGAGCCTTGGTCAGGAATGGCCCTGGGGGGCTCCTTCATGCTCCCAGGGACTGCAGGTTTTTCAGAGGACTTTGGGTTTTGCTTTTGCCTTGGAGTCTCTGAGAGCTTTGTGCAATCATGGCCTCCAATTATCTGCTTTAATTAGTCTCTTGAGAGCCTTTGTCAATTAAAACACTGAGTGGGGATCATTAATGCTTCAGGGTAGTTCAGTTTTTTTAAAGTATTTTCCTTTTTCCTTTCTTCTCTGACCCTCTGAAAGGTTTTTGGCAATCATGGCCTCCCATTCTCTCCTCTAAGCAGTCCATGAGGAGCCTGTGTTGGGGATGGACCCATTAATACCTCAAGACACTTTGGGCTTCCCTTTTGACTTTGATTTTTGGAAGGCTTTGTGCAATCTCCTCTCAGGCCCTGAGGTTCGTAGGCTTAGCTTCAAATGCACCATGGGCATGACTGGGATCAATCAAGTCCTGACAAACCATGGCTCTGCCTTGATTTCCCTCGGGTCTGGTGCAGTTCAGGAGAAGGTTTTCAACTCCAGTCATGGAGATTTATGTCAAAGAGCTTCTTAGAAATATCCGTTCCTATTTTAATGGATGTATTTTATTTTACTGTTCTCTTTTGAGCAGAGGTGATTGCACCATTCTGTGGTTGATACTGATGCAGGGTCTCTCCTCAGGAGGTCTGGCCTGCTCACAGAAGCTGTGCCTTGAGGTCTGAGCCAGTGTGGACAACCTTGCTCCACATTGCCCAACCCCATCCTGTCTCTCCTCACTCACCTGGGACCTGCTTAGCTTGGAGAACTGGCTGCACTCAGGAAAATAGATGTTTTTCCTTTTTTTTTCAATATAAAACTCCTGAATTTCCTCATTGAAAACAGACACCTTTGATTACTGTGTGCCAGCCCAAGCTTCCACCATTGAAGTTCCCCTTCCCCGAGGCAGAACCATGCAAGAACTGTTTTAGACCTTTGGACTCTTTGGTTCTACGAGGCCTTGCTGTGCCACCATGCAGTCTTGGTTCTGTGAGGTTCTGTACTGTCACATGGACTTTTGGTTCCTCGAGGTTCCATAGTCTCAATAATGGTCTCTGTAGTTCCAAAGTTTCACAATGGACCCTTGGTCCCATGAGTTTCCTCAGTGTCCCAATGGTTCCTTGGCTCCACGTGGCCCCGCTGTGTCACAATGAACTCTTGGTTCCATGTGCCCCACAGTGTCACAGGGGTCTCCTTCTCCCTGTGGCACCCAGCAGCAAACCCCACTTGCAGGCCCAAATGCCTGGGAAGAAGGAGGAGAAGGGGACATTTGTAGTGATGGTTTTTGTCATCCCAGGGCACAGTGACGTGGGCTGGGGCCCTGCTGTCCTGGAGATGGCTGAACACCGGCCTGCCCATGGAAGGGCTGAGAGACAACAACCTCTGTGCATGGAACTGCAACAGCAGAGAGCTCAGGCTGAAGGCTGGGTTTAAAAGACTGTCAGCAGCACAGGAACCATCAATGTGAGAGGAAAGATGTGTGCTCATGTCTTTCCAAATCATGTGGTGGTTGCAGGGATGGGTGTTAAGGTGTTTGAAATGGGTTGTAACGTTTCTACTGACTTTGGGCAGCAGGTTTGTTACCGACCCAGCCAGCTTGGCTCCTGACACAGACAAGGGTTTTCACTGGTTTGTACTGGTTTTTACCTATTTTCCTGGTTTGTAGAGGTCCATACTAGTTTGTACTGGTTACTACAAGTTTGCATTACACTGCTGTTTACTGGTTTTAACTGGTTTTTACCACTTCTACTCCTCCATACTGGTCCATACTGGTCCAGACTGGTTTATACAGGTTTCAGGGTGCTGTTGGAGCTGTCATTCATTGGGCAGTGCCTGGGGGTGAGCCCCAAATCCTACGGGGTGTGGCACCACCAGGGCTGGGTGCTCGGCCATGCTGCAGCGCCCCCTGCTGGCCGGGAGGACCTGGCACTGTGCGAGCACCTCCTGGTGAACGACCCCTGCAACTGTGAGTGGGTTGTACTGGTTTGTATTGGTTTGTGCCGGGATGGGGTCCAGGGGGTGCTGAGATGGGTCTGGGGTCACTGGGTAATACTGGGTTATACTGGGAGAGAGTGTGTGAGTGTCCGGGAAGATCTAGTACTGTGTGTACTGGTTGTACAAGGTTATACTGGTTTGTACGGGGATGAGGTGCTGGGGGTTACTGGTCTGTACTGGGTTATACTGGGATGAGGTACTGGGAGTGACTGCTTTATACCGGGTTATACTGGGATAGGATGCTGGGGTTTTACTGCGTTATACTGGTTTGCACTGGGATGAGGTGCTGGGGTGTTTCTGATTTGTACTGGGCTCTACTGGGAAAGGGAGCAGGGGTATGTGAGTGCCCCCTGCTGGCTGGGAGGACCTGGTGGCTGACTGTGAGTTATACTGGGTTATACTGGTTTATATTGGGATGGGGGGCTGGGGGTCACTGGGTTATACTGGGTAGTACTGGTTTATACTGGGATGTGGTTTTGGGGTTGACTGCGTTGTGATGGGTTATAGAGGGATGTTCTGGTTTTTACTGGGCAAAACTGAGGTGTCTTGGGTTATACTGGAAGGGGGCTTGGGGATGCTTGGCACTCCACTGGGAGCAACTTTTGGGGATGCTGGCCTTACTGATTTATACTGGGATGGGGCCTGGGACCTACTGGGAGTGACTTCAGGTTGTGCTGGCCTTACTGGTTTATACTGGGAGCTGCTGCCATGGGCTCATGGGCTCAGTTGTGGCTCCCAGTTCTTACTGGTTTATACTGGTGCCTTCCCAGTATAAACCTGGGAGCCCGAGGACCACACTAGGAGCCCCTAGACTACACTGAGAATGGGTTTGGGTGCATGAGACCTTACTGGTCTATACTGGGAGCTGCTGCCACAGGCCTCAGGAGATCAGGAGTGGCTCCAAGTGCTTACTGGTTTATACTGGTGCCTTCCCAGTCCACACCTGGGAACACTGGTAGGCACTTGCATCCAGGCAGGACCTCAAGGCTGAGCTGGCCTTCACCAGGGCCTTGCTGAGCTGCAACTTCTTCAACTTCTCGGCCTGGCAACACTGCCTGGGGCTGCTGATGCCCACCAGGAACTACAGCAAGGGCACTGCCCCCTGGAAGGCTGAAGGAAGGTGAGGGATTCCCCAAAAAGCTCCAACAATTTTGCGGAATCCTCAAAGTTTTCCAGCCCTTCCCTCTCCTAAAGTGAGAGCTGGTAGGTTGAATGTGTAGACCTGGTGTTCCTAACTTCCTATTGACTTCAATGGGCAGACCTGGTTTCCCTAAATCCCCAATGATTTCAATGGGTAAACCTCAATTCCTGGATACCGGGGTGCATCCATCGAGATATTGGGGTTTCCCCTGTTGCCCCCGTGAGATTTTGGGGTGCCTCCTTTGCCCACCCCAGAGCTGGAGCTGCTGCAGAATACCATCTTCACCATCCCCATGCACCAAAGCACCTGGCTGTACCTGCACTGCATCCTCTCCTGAGGTAACTCAGGGCTCCCTCCCACCCCTGATGTCCTCACCTGGTGTTTTGGAGTACCCCTGAATGTTGGGGTGCACCCTGACAGCCCCACAGCTGCCAAGAGTCATCTGTGTCCATGTCGACTGGGAGGACAGTGGCCATCATCTTCTCCTGGCCTGTCAGGGTGAGTCAGGGCACTTGGGTGCCCCAAAAATAACCTGAATATCCCTGAAAATTTCTCTGGGTACACCTGGATACTGCCCAAAATCACCTGGATCCCTCCCAGCAATCACCTGGGTACACCTGGCTATCCCCAAAAATCACCTGGATACCCCCAGAAATCACCTGGATACACCTGGTTACCCCTTGGATACCTGGATCACCAAAAACCCCTTGGGACCCCTGAAAACGAGTGTCTCAAACATCCTCATTGCTTTGATTGGGTAGGCCTGGTGCCCCTAAAACCCATTGTCTTTAAAGAGTAGACCTGCTGTCCCTAAATTCCTATTAATTTTAACAGATTAGACCTGGAGTCCTGTTTATCTCCATTTATTCCTACAAATCCCTCCCAGTGGTCCCTCTTTTTTCAGTGCTCTTAGTAACCCCAGTGTCCCCCCTCAGCCCTTCCCAGTGCTCCCAGTTTAAAGAGTAACTCTTCCCAATCAAGCCCTATCAATGGGTAGACCTGGTGTCCTTCAATCCCCTTTGAGTTCAGTGGGCAGAGCTGATGTCCCAAAACTTTTGGCGCTAAAAATCCCAATTTTGGGCTTGGAATTCCCAGCTTTTGGGATGAAAATGGGCATTTTTGGGCTTACCTGGGAACACAGCTCCAGCGTGGACAGCAGGTGAAGGATCAGGGATTTGGGATTGGCCTCCAGAAATTCATCCAGGACATCCAGAGCATTGGCACTGCAATCCTGGAGTGGAAATTCCCAGAATTCAGCCCAAGATTTCCTCCAAATTTACTCAAATTTCCCTATATTAGGGACAAATTTCCTCAAAATCCCATTGACTTTAATGGATAAACCAGGTGTCCCTAAATCCCTATTGACTTTAATGGGATAGACCTGGTGTCCATAAGTCCCTATTGATTTCATTAGTCATGTCTGATGTCAAGAAAATGTGCATTGGGAGATTGATATTACAAGAGATGTGGCAACTGAGAGACGTTGTCAAAGATGGTTTATGGCCTCATGGTGTCAGTCTCATAGAAGGGTGAGACATTAAAGGTGTTACATCCAACACCAAACTATCAGAAGCCTCCTCATTCTTAGTTACAATGCCTTATGTTAGTTTTTTAGCCAATCAAATAATTCTGTGAAGTTTGCCAGCATCCTTTTACACCAATCATTAATTGCTTTCCTTCTCATGGCTTTGCAGTAATGTGTCATTTTTCAACCAATCCTATAACACTTCATCAACCTACATTGATATATCTTAAAATTCTAATTAACTTTATAACAGTTTCTATTGCTAAGCTTTACAATCTTTTACTATCTTACTTAACATACTGCTTTGCTTACATAATGCATATTTCTGTTTGCTGAAAACATATTTCTACTTAAACTAAAAACTTATATTTTTTATATATATTTTACTTTTCATGCTCTGATTCCCCAAGCATTCTCCAAGGTCTTAGGTCAAACCTTGGATCCATCTCAATCTCTGAGCCTGTATGCACAAGGCCCTGAGAGCTCTCCGTGCCTGCATTTCCCACACCACCTGTCATCTCTGCCTCCAATTTCCTGCTCTCACTGGAACCTGGGGACGCTTTCTCAGTTGTGGCCCTCAGTGAGACCCATGAATGGTATCAGACACTTTGGAGTTCGATTCTGACCAAATTCTTCAGAGGTTTCCTAGAAAGCAACGTTTCTGCCTTGATTTCCCTCTGGTCTAGTACAGTTCATTTGCAAGTTTTTCAACTCCAGTTATGGAGAAATATGACAAATAGCTTCTTAGAAATATCCATTCCTATTTTCAAGGCTGTATTTTATTACTGTTGTCTTCAGAGCAGAGGTGATTGCAGCATTCTGTGATTGATATTTGTGAGAAATGGATTTGTAAAGAATTCTCAAAGTCAGACTGAAAGCTCACACAGTCTTGTACATGTGCATGCAAACTCTGAGATAAGGTGTGCTGACTTAGAAGGGCCCTGGAATAGAGAAGACATTGCTGAGAGACAGATTGAACTAGAAACAAGTTTCAAACAATGGCCTTGCAAAAAGATCAGATATTTTGGAGAATTAGAACTGTGAAAGATGTATTGTGGTATGACTATGGGGAGTAAAATTGTGGAGTAAAATACTAGGTGATTAGTGTTAGAATTATTAGCACCATTGTGTATCAAAAGCTAATAGGCTGAAAAACATTTATAAAATATTGTAACCAGGAAATAAGTTGGCTTTGGATAGAATGGCATTGAGAATTACATCTCTTATGTTTCACCTTTCAAGGAATCTGATAATGGAAGAAAATCTTTTTAAAACCCTTGTCAGTTGCCCCATCTCTGTAGAGGTGGGATTTTCCAGCAGTGCTGAGTCCCTGGAAATCAGTCCCTGAGAGGGAGCTGAAGGAAAACTTCTCAAGAACTCAATGACATATTCAAACTCCAAAGTTTCTTGAAGTTTTAATGGGTCCCACTGAGGGACACAACTGAGAAAGTGTCCCCGGGTTCCTGTTAGAGCAGAACACTGGAGGCACTGATGACAGGTGGGGACAAACAAGGGAAAGGTGTCTGTGATGCTGAGCAAACCTGGATGTGTTTCAGGAATGCTAAGGGCCAAGGGCTGAGCCCCAGCCCCTGGCAAGGCAGATCCTGTCCCTCCCTCATTGCTCAGGGCTCTTCCCGGCCCACTGGGCTCTGGGCATGTGCAATGCCAAGGGCAGCACCATGGGGCGGCCCCTGCCAGGCTGCTGAGCAGGGACAAGGAGGCAATGAGGCCCCAGCACAGCAAGGCTCACTTGTCCCCTGCTGGCCTCAGGCCCAGGGCCAGCCTGCATGGCCCAAGTGCTGCAGGAGTTGGCTGTGTCAGGGCCTTTCAGCTGCTGCCCATCCCTGTGCCCTCTGCAGCCCAGGCTGTCCTACGGTGTCCATGCCCTGCGCCTCTGTCCCTGCAGGCTGTCGTCATCCCCCGGCTGCCCCACCTCGCTGGCCCCTTCCTTTGCTGACAGCTCTGCCTCCTGCCTGCCTCTGCCTGCACACACAGAGCCTTGGGCTGCTCCAGACTCCTTCTGGGGGACGTGTTGCACCACAGCTGTGCCTTGGAACAGAAATTCCTTTCTCCTTGGGTGCAGTCTGGGCCTGCCCAGCTGGCCTTTCCATTAATTCTTTCTTTCTCCACCTGTTCTCTACTATGTGAAAAGGATCCTCCATCTCTGAAACCGCCCTTCAATCCCTCCCAGGGCTCTCCTCTGCTGTCCTCAGTCTCCACTCCACTGTGCACAGAGCTCATTTGTTCCTATACAGTGGTCATGTGCTTGCAGTCTTCAAAACCCACCTTGGGACATCTCTAGGACCTCTCCAAGGTGTTGGCTAATGAAAACAATCTTCTCATAGTCTAAGAATATCAGCAAAAAAATAAGGCCAGCCAGACCTCTCTCTTCCGACTACTTTTGTTTGGGAGCACTCCTTGGATAGACAGAATTTGGGAGGTCAAATCACAATTTTGGCCCTGGACAAGAAGGTTGCTTCTTTTCCATGGTTAGAAGAAACAGTTCTCGAGTGTTACAGGGGCAGATAAAAGGTGACTACCAGAGCCTGTCCTGGCAGATTTTGTCTGGGAGAAATCTCTGGATAAAGGGAATTTTTTAGGGTCAGTACCAATTTTAGCCATGGGCTCCTGGAAAGAAGGAAGGTTCTTTTCCATAGGAAGGAAAGCACGGAGCCCCAGTGCTCCAAGGGGATATGAGAGGCAGCTTTTGGCATGACAAAGTCAGCTGGACCTGTCAGGTGGCCCCCAGGAGGTCAAAACAGCCAGATCTGCTCCATCTCCCCTGCATTCCATGGAACCCCTCAGTGTCACAATGTTCTCCTTGTTTCCGCAGTGTCACAATGGCCCCTTGCTGCCATGAGGCCCTGCAGGGTCACAGTGGCCCTTTGGTTCCCCACAGTGTCACAATGGTCTCCATGATTCCATGGGGCCTTGCAATGCCACAATGGTCTCCATGGGTCCACGGTGCCCTGCAGGATCACAGCGGCCCTTTGGCTGCACCAGGCCCTGTAATGCAACAATGGCCTCTTGGTTCCACAAAGCCCTGCTGCTCCACACCGGCCCCTTGGCACCATGCAGCCCAAGTCCTTGGTTCCATGGGGTCCCCAAGGTGTCACAGTGGTCTCAATATGAAGGAAACAACCAAGCACTGGTGTTGCAGGGGCAGATGAGAGGCAGTCACTGGAGGACAAGGATACCCAGATTAGACAGTGCTGGAAGATTTTTTCCGGGAGCTATTCTTGCATATACAGAATTTTATAGGTGGAATCCCAATTTCAGACATGGACACCCGGAGGAGAAGGATGGTTCTTTGCCATAGGAAGGAAAGCACAGAACACTGGTGTTTCAGGGCGAGATGAATTGCAGCCATCAGAGGCCAAGGCCAGCCCAAACTATTTCCAGATAGCTTTTGCCTGAAAGCAGCCCTTGGATATAGGAAATTTTGGGGGTAGAATCCTGATTTTGGCCATTTCTGCATTTATAAGAGGGATATTCTTTTCCATAGGAAGGAAAGCAAGAGCCCGAGTGTTTCAAAGGCAGATGAGAGGTGGCTCCTGGGAGCTCAAGGGAGAAAGCCCTGTTTGTCCTGGCAGCTTTTGTTACAGAGGAATCCTTGGATTTACTGCTTTTTGGAGGAAGAATCTCCATTTCTAACACAGACACTTTGATGGAATGATGGTTCTTTTCCATAGGAAGGAAAGCACTGACCCCCAGTGTTTGGAAAGCAGGCGAGAGGCAGCCCCCAAAAAGCCTGGGGCAGCCAGACCTGTCTGTTCTGGCAGCTTTCACTTGGGAGCAATCCTTGGATGTACAGAGTTTTGGAGGTGCAATCCAAATTTCAGCCATGGATGCCTGATCAGATGGATGCTTTTTTCCATAGGAAAGAAAAGCTCAAAGCCCAAGTGTTTTGGAAGAAGATGAGGACGGCCTCCCATGGGCCAAGCCAGCCAGACCTGTCTCTCCTGACACCTTTCATCTGGTGACTATCCTTGGAAACAGGGATTTTTGGAGGTGAAATCTCAACTTTGGTTGTGGGTGCCTGGAATGGAAGAAGATTTCTTTTCATTAGGAAAGCAAAGAGCCTCAGTGTTTCAAAAGGCAGATGAGTGCTGGCTGTCAGGAAGCCAAGGCCAGCCAGTCATGACAGCTTTTTGTCTGTGAGCTCTCCTTGGGTATAGGGAATTCTGGAAGCAGATTCCCAACTTTGCCCATGTATGCCTGGATGTGAAAGGTGCTTTTTTCCCATAGGAAATGAATCACATGTCCATGTAAGGTTGGGAGTTGTCCCATGTTGGACCTCAAGCCTGAATAAATGATGTTCTCTTTAACACCAAATTAGTGTTAAGGAGTCCTATTCTGATATTTTGCAGATTTGGCAACAGCGGGGCCTCACAGAACCGAGGAGTCAACTGTGACAGCTTGGAACCTCATGGAACCAAGGGGTCATTGTGATGCAGGAGAACCTCATGGAAGCAGGGACACCTTTGTGAGACTGTGGAACTTCATAGAAACAAAGGAGCCATTCTGATACTGCCACCCCTCATGGAACCAAGAGTCCATTGTGACATCACAGAGCCTCATGAAGCGGGATCACAGAATGAACCATGTTGGAAAAGAGATTTGAAATCATCAAGTCAAACCTATGACCTAACATCACCTCATCAACTAAACCATGGCTCTGAGTGCCACGTCCAGACTTATTTTTAATGCCACTAGGGGTGGTGACTCCACCACCTCCCTGGGCAGAAGATTCCAGTGCCCAATCACTCTTTCAGTGAAGAATTTTTTCCTGATGTAAAACCTATACACCCCTGGCTCATCTCCAGACTGTGTCCTCTCGTTCTGTCAGTGGTTGCCTGGGAGAAGAGACCAACCCCCACCTGACTACAGCCTCTGTTCAGGTGGTTGTAGAGAGTCTCCCTGGAGACCATTGTAGCCATTGGGGCCATTGTAGCACGGCAGGGCCTCATGGAATCATGGGGAGCACAGTGACAGTGTGGGGCTCCATGGGACAAAGGGACCATTCTGACACCATGGAACCAAGGAGATCATTGTGACAGTACAGGGCATCATGGAACAAAGGAGGCCATTGTGACACAGCAGGACCTCATGAAACCATAGAGGCCATTTTTACAATTTGAGGCTTTTTGAAACAAAGAGACCATTGTGGCATTTCAGGGCTTTATGAAACCAAGGAAACCACAGAGACACTGTGGGGCTCCATGGAACCAGGGCCCATAGTGACACTGTGGGATCTGATGGAATCATGGAGTCTATTGTGACACTTTGCAGCCCCATGAAACCAAAGGAATCCATTGTGACACTGTGGGGCCTCATGGAATCCTGGAGGCCATGATGACACTTTGAGGCCTCGTTGAATCAAGGGGCTCTGCAGGACCTTGTGGAACCAAGGAGACCCTTCTGCCATTGTGAGTCCCCAAGGAACCAAGGGACCATTGGGATACTGCAGTGTGGGAAATGCAGGCACGGAGAGCTCTCAGGGCCTTGTGCATACAGGCTCAGAGATAGAGATGGATACAATGCTTGACCTAACACCTTTGAGAAGGCTTAGAGAATTAGAGCATTAAAGTGAAACAGACATGAAACAAGAATATAAGTTTGTAGTTTAAGTAGAAATATATTTTAAGAAAACAGAAATATCTATTATGTAAGCAAAGCAGTATGTTAAGTAAGTTAGTAAAAGATTTTAAAATTTAATTCGAAGCTTAAGATGTGTCAATGTAAGTTTGTGAAGTGTTTTATGACTGGCTGAAAAATGACACATTGAAGCAAAGCCATGAGAATCAAAGCAATTAATGATTGGTGTAAAAAGACACTAGCAAACTTTGTAGAAGTATTTGATTGGCTAAAAAAACTAACTTTAGGCATTGTAATTAAGAATTACGCAGTTTCTGATATTATGGCATTGGATGTAACACCTTTAATGTCTCACCCTTCTTTGAGATTGATGCAATAAAGCAATAAACCCTCTTTTACAATGTCTCTAAGTTGCCCCATCACTCATAATATTAATCTCCCATTAAGGATTTTTTTGGACATCAGGATTATCCATTAAAATCAAAGGGGATATAGGGATACCAGGTCTTTCCATTAAAGTCAATGTGGATTTTGTGGAAATTTGCTGCTAAAGTGGAGAAATTTGGGGGAAATGGGCTGAATTCCAGGAATTTCCACTCCAGTATTGCAGTGCTGATGCTCTGGAAGTCCTGGATGAATTCCTGGAAGCCAGTTCTGAATCCCTGATCCCACACCTGGGGCCTGTGCTGGAGCTGTGCCTCCAGGTAAGCCCAAAAATGTCCATTTTCAGCTCAAAATCTGGGAATTCTGAGCCCAAAATTGGCATTTTTAACACCAAAAAATTTTGGGACATCAGGTCTATCCATTGAAGTCAATGGGAACTGAGGGACACCAGGTCTAACCTATTGAAGTCTTCTGTGGATTTAGGGACCCCAGGTCTACCCATTGATAGGGCTTGATCAGGAAGGGTTACTGGTTAAACTGGGAGCACTAGGAAGGGCTAAGGGGGAGGAACTGGAACTACTGAGGGGGAACTGGAAGCACTAGAAAGGAGGAAAGGGACAAACTGGGCAAACTGGGAGCACTGGGAGAAATGGGAGGGCAAATTAGTCAAACTAGGAGCTATTCCTGGGAGCAGATAAGGGGAGCACTGAGGATACTGGGAGTACTGGGGCATAACTGGGACCACTGGGAAATATTAGTGAATATAACCAGGGATAAACAGGACACCAGGTCTACCTCATTGAAGTCAATGGGTATTCAGGGACACCAGGTCTACCCAGTCAAAGCAATGAGGATTTAGGGACACCAGTTTTTGGGGACTCCATGGGTTTTGGGTTTGGATCCAGGTGTCCAAGGGGTACCCAGGTGTACCCAGGTGATTTTGGGGGTGATCCAGGGTATTTTAGGGGTACCCAGGTGTACCCCAGGTGTAACCAGGTGATGTTTGGGGCACCCAAGTGTCCTGACTGGCCATGACGGGCCTGGAGAAGATGATGACCACCATTGCATCATCCTGGTCGACCTGGACACAGATGACCCTCAGTGGCTGGGAGGCTGTCGAGGGGCACCCCAACATTCAGAGGGCACCCCAAAACTTCAGGTGAGGTGTGGTTACTGCGCTGCAAAGAGAAGGAAAAGACAGCAACACACACGGACCTCTTTTGGGGAAAAAAGGCCAACTTTATTGTACGGACATCCCGTATTTAAAGTGTGTTATGTGGAGCTATGACAGGACAGTAGTTCATTGGACAATTGGGACAAACATCCCTGGGACAGCATGTCCGGATGTCCCATGGGAAAGACACCAGGTGTTAATCTTTATTATGAATTCCCTTCTGTTTTTCACCAAGTTATCACTCTGGGAGACTGCCTCCTTAACTGAAGCTGTAGTCAGCTTGTCAGCCTGGGAATGGACCTGAGAGACAGGAGAAATCCAGGCCTGAGAGGAATTGCCAAGCTGTAATTTCCTAGCTCTCTAAATGTGTGTGTCCACAGTGAGGGCCCTGGGAGGGGAGAGATCCCCAAGCTACCTTGGGAGAGGATGCAGCACAGGTACACCCAGGTACTTTGGACTCTGGGGTCGGTGAAAGCAGCGTTCTGCACCAGCTCCAGCTCTGGGCTGGCAAAGGGGGCACCCAAATATCTGAATACCCAGGTGTGTGGGAGTTCAGGTCTACCCATTAAAATCAACAGGGATTTAAGGCACCAGGCCTACCCATGGAAGTCATTGGAGATTTAGGAACACCAGGTCTACCCATTCAACCCAACAGATCCCACCACCTCACAGTTTAGGTGAGGGAGGGGCTGGAAAATTTTGGGGATCCCACAGAATTGTGGGAATTTTTCCAGGGAATCCCCCACCTTCCTTCAGCTTTTCAGAGGGCAGCACCCTGGCCTCCCCCTTGCTGGAGCTCCTGGTGGGCATAAGAGCTGCACGCGGTGGTGCCAGGCCAAGAAGTTGGAGAAGTCACAATGCATCAGGGCCCCAGCGAAGGCCAGTGAAGCCTTGGGGTTCTGCCTGGCCATCAGCACCCACCAGTGTTCCCAGGTGTGGACTAAGAGGGCACCAGTATAAACCAGTAACCACTTGGAACCACTCTCGAGCTCTTGAGCCCTTTGGCAGCAGATCCCAGTATAAACCAGTAAGGTCTCATGCACTCAAACCCATTCCCAGTGTAGTCTAGGGGGGCTCTTAATGTGGTCCTGGGGCTCCCAGGATTATACTGGGAAGGCACCAGTATAAACCAGTAAGCATTAGGAATCGCCCCTGAGCCCATGGAGGCAGCTCCCAGTAGAAATCAGTAAGGCCACAACAACCTGAAGTCAGTCCCAGTAGGTCCCAAGCCCCATCCCAGCATAAACCAGTAAGACCAGCATCCACAGAAGTTGCTCCCAGTGCCAAGCAACGACAAGCCTCCTCCCAGTATAACCAAATACATCAGTTTAACCCAGTAAAATCCAGAATATCCCAGTATAACTGAGTAGAAACCAGTAAAAACCAGTACAAACCAGTACAAACCAGTATAACCCTGTCACCCCAGGACCACATCCCAGTATAAACAAGTATAACCCAGTGACCCCCTGCACTGCATCCCAATATAAACCAGTATAACCCAGTATAACTCACAGTTGGCCACTAGGTCCTCCCAGCCAGCAGGGGGCATTCACACACCCCACTCCCTTTCCCAGTAGAACCCAGTACAATCCAGTAACCCCCCAACACCCCATCCCAGTACAAACCAGTATAACCCAGTACAACCAGTACACACAGTGCTAGGTCCTCACGGACACTCACACACCCTCTCCCAGTGCAACCCAGTGACTCCAGCCCCATCCCAGCACACCCTGAACCCCATCCCAGCACAAACCAGTACAAACCAGTACAAGCCAGTACACGCCACTCACAGTTGTAGGGGTCGTCCACCAGGAGGTGCTCACACAGTGCCAGGTCCTCCCGGCCAGCAGGGGGCGCTGCAGTGTCCATTGTGGCCCTACAGAACCAAGGAAACCCCTGTGACACTGTGGGGCCCCACGGAACCAAGAGTCCATTGTGAGACACCTGGGCCACGTGGAGCCAAGGAACCATTGTGACACTGGGGAAACTCATGGCACCAAGGGGCCACTGTGACATTGTGGGGTCTCATGGAACCTGTGAGCCATTGTGACACTGCATGGCCTTGTGGAACCAAGGAGACCACGGTGACACCGTGGAGCCCCATGGACCCAAATCTCCATTGTGACAGAACAGAACCTCATGGAACCAAGAGTGCATGGTGGCCTAGCAGGGCCCTGTGGAACCAAGGAGACCAAAGGCTTCAAACCTTCCTTGCAGGGTTCTGAGCTGGGGAAAGGGGAACCTGCTCCATGGAACTTTACGCTTGGCACACACCTGAGGAGTGTGTCTGTTTTCAGTGAGGAAACTCAGGAGTTTTAGACTGCTTCCAAAAACACAAGGAAAACCACTGTTTGCCTGAGTGCAGTCAGTTCACCAAGCAAAGCAGGTCCCAGGTGAGTGAAGACAGACAGGATGGGGTTGGGCAATGTGGAGCAAGGTTGTCCACACTGGGTCAGACCTCAAGGCACAGCTTCTGTGAGCAGGCCAGACCTGCTGAGGAGAGACCCTGGATCTACATCAATCACAGAATGCTGCAATCACCTCTGCTCTAAAGAGAACAGTAATAAAATGCACCCTTGAAAATAATAATAAATATTTCTAAGAAGTTCTTCAAATTATTTCTCCATAATTGGATTTGAAAATCTTCCTAATGAATGGCACCAGACCAGAGGGAAATCAAGGCAGAGCCATGGTTTGTCAGGACTTGCTTGATCCCAATCAGCCCTGTGCTGCATTTGGTGCTGCGCCCTTGAACCTCAGAGGAGATGGCACAAACCTTTCCAGGAGTCCAAATCAGAAGAAAAACCCAAAGTGTCTCAAAGCATCAATGGGCCCCACTGAGGTCCATCCTCAACACAGGCTCTTCATGGACACTCTTTGGAGGAGAGAATGGGAGGCCAGGATTGCCCAAAAATGTCTCAGAGACTGAGAAAAGAAAGGAAAAAGGAAAGTACCTTAAAAAACTCAAGTTCATTGAAGTATTAATGAGCCCCAGTGAGGGTCAGTACAAAGTTGTCTCAAGGGACTTCTTAAAGCAGATAATTGGGGGCATCACTCCATAAACTACTAAAAGAGTTGGTGTCAAAAGGAAAACTCCAAGTACCTTAAAAAAACTGAGTACCTTCAAGTATTAATGAGCCCCACTGAGTATCATTACTGACAAAGCCTCTCAAGGGACTAATTAAAGCAGATAATTGGAGGCCATGATTGCACAAAAATCTCAGAGACTCCAAGGCAAAAGCAAAACCCAAAGTCCTCTGAAAAACCTGCAGTCCCTGGGAGCATGAAGGAGCCCCCCAGGGCCATTCCTGACCAAGGCTCCCCAGGGACTCGTCCCAGCAGATCCCTGAGGCCACTGGGATGTGGGGGGATGCTGAGGGCAGGACAAGGGGTGCCAGTGGCCAGCCTTGCTGGGGCTGTGCCAGGAGGCCCCAGTGGCTCAGGACAAGGTGTCTCCTCCCAGCCCTTGGTGGCACAGACCCTGCTGTGCCCCAGGGCACCAAGACTTGGCTTCTCTTTGTCCCCACCTGTCATCTCTGCCTCCAATTTGCTGCTCTAACTGGAAATAGGGAAAGCTTTCTCAGTCATGTCTCACAGTGGGACTCATTAAAACTTGAAGAAACTTCAGTATTTTAATTTAGATTTTAGTTCTTGAAAAGTTTTTTGAACACTCTCTCAGGGAATGATTATTATGTAAAGCAAACTAAAGCCTCAAGAGATGCATTAAAATCCTTGTGCTGTGTCTGTGCTGCTGAGCTGGGCCGGGCTCCTGGCACAGAGGCAGCTCCCAAGGTAAACCAAGAGAAGCTTCAAAAAGACATTTCTGCTGAGGAGCAGCTCCTCTGCCAGCCCAGCAGGGCTGAGGGCACTGCCTGCAGGCACTGAGGGCACAGGAGCCAGGCACAGACAGGCTCAAGGCAATCAGGACTGGGAAGACATTGAGCTGAGACTGCACTTGGGGAAACATCTTCACAGCCCTGGACATGGTGAGTGTGTGGGTGCAGGGCAATGTCCCCTGTGCTCCTGGAGGGATCTCCTGGAGCCAGCACAGCCCACAGCCTGGGGGATGTGTCAGGAGGACTCTCCCAGTTTCTCTGAGGCACAGCAGGAGGAGGAGGAGGATGTGCTGCAGAGCGGGGCTGCCCTGGGCACCGTCAGAGGGACAGGGCAGGACGGCTCCTGCTGCCAGGGACGGCTGCAGGGGCTGAAGCTGGGGCTGCAGCCAGGGCTGCCCAGGGCTGTCCTGCAGAGCAGCTCCTGCAGCCCTCAGGGCTCTTGGCCAGCCCAGGCCATGTGCCACCTGCCAGGGACAGCTCTCAGCCTGCCTGGCAGCTCCCCATCGACTGTGGGGAGAAGTTGGAGGTGGAAGGAGCCATCCCCATCAGGGCAGATTCCTCCTGCTGTGGAGATGGTGCTGCATGGCCAGGGCTGCTCTCAGCTTTCTCCTCAAGGCAAGGCAAAGGGGCTGTCAGGTGTGTCTGTGTCACTGACACTCCTGCACTGTCCCACTGGGCTTCGGCAGATGTGCCTCACATCTCCCTCACAAAGTGCCTCCTCACCCTCCTGTGCCTACAGACAGCAGCAGCAGCACCTTGGCTTGCAGCATCTCCGTTTGTGTGAGCTGCCCTTAAGGCCCTGCTGGCAGGGAGATGGCCCTGGGCAGTGCCCTGTGCTGGGAGGGGTGTGCAGGGCAGAGCTGAGCCCCCAGGGCTGGGCTGGGCTCTGGCAGCACTGGCAGGGACAAGGCTTGGATAGAGAGAAACAGCTCCCAGTAGGCACAACTCCAGGCAACAGAGAGCCAGTTCAAACCTTGGTATCCCTCTCTGTTCAGCAATATACACACAAAAAACCAAACAAACCACCAAACCAAACAAAAAATACAAGAAAACTTTAGGGAAATTTCTTGTAAAAATTGAGCTTTCATGACATCTTTTTTTTTTTTTTTTTTTAAGCCCATTTTAAGTGTTATCACCCTGAATTACAGTCAGGTACATTGAGCAAAGGGCACATCTCTGAGGAACAGCAGGTCTGACTGCACTGAGGCACAGGGAGCCCCGTTTCTCTCTGGGCTCCCCAGTGTTCAGGCTGAGATCAATGCTGAAAAAAAAATTATCCCCCTGAAAAAAGAAAAATCGCAAGCTGAAAGATAAAAAAAAAAAGGAGAGTGGAATTTCCCCAATGAAAGAGAAGCAATTTTAAGTAAATTTTTAAAAAGTAGCGTAGGATTGACTCAAGGAAATTTGTCTCAGGTTTCCAATGTCTTCTTTCAACAGTCCATGAGGCAAAGAGACACGAAACAACAGCAGCTCCATCAGCCACTTCCTCCTGCTGCCATTGGCAGACACGCGGCAGCTGCAGCTCCTGCACTTCTGCCTCTTCCTGGCCATCTCCCTGGCTGCCCTCCTGGCCAACGGCCTCATCATCAGCGCCGTAGCCTGCGGCCACCACCTGCACACCCCCATGTTCTTCTTCCTGCTCAACCTGGCCCTCAGCGACCTGGGCTCCATCTGCACCACTGTCCCCAAAGCCATGCACAATTCCCTCTGGGACACCAGAAACATCTCCTACACAGGATGTGCTGCACAAGTGTTTTTCTTTAAGTTCTTCATCTCAGCAGAGTTTTCCCTCCTGACCATCATGTGCCAAGACCTCTCCGTGTCCATCTGCAAACCCCTGCACTACGGGACCCTCCTGGGAAGCAGAGCTTGTGCCCACATGGCAGCAGCTGCCTGGGCCAGTGGCTTTCTCAATGCTCTGCTGCACACAGCCAATACATTTTCCCTGCCCCTGTGCCATGGCAATGCCCTGGGCCAGTTCTTCTGTGAAATCCCCCAGATCCTCAAACTCTCCTGTTCACTCTCCTACCTTAGGGATGTTTGGCTTATCATTATTAGTGTCTTTTTAGCTTTTGGTTGTTTTGTGTTTATTGTTTTCTCCTATGTGCAGATCTTCAGGGCTGTGCTGAGGATCCCCTCTGAGCAGGGACGGCACAAAGCCTTTTCCACCTGCCTCCCTCACCTGGCTGTGGTCTCTCTGTTTATCAGCACTGGCATGTTTGCTAACCTGAAGGCCCCCTCCATCTCCTCCCCAGCATTGGATCTCTCTTTGTCAGCGATGTACACATTAGTGCCTCCAGCCCTGAACCCACTCATCTACAGCCTGAGGAACCAGGAGCTCAAGGATGCCCTGAGTAAAGGTTTGACTGGATTTTTTCTGAAGCAATAAACCGTGCCTTTCTTCTGCAAAGCACTCAGAATGGAAGTAACTATTATCTGTTTTGCTCCTCTTCGTAACTTTTTGCTCCTGTTATACTATTTTTCTACTGTTATAATGTATTTCACAAATTAATTTCACCACTCATAATATTTGTGCATCAATATTTACCTTTCCTTTATAGCACAATGTCTTTTTAAAAGTTTATTCTCTGTACATTTTTTAAGTGAAATACTCTGGTCTGTGGGGAGAAATCAGAGCTACCTCCCTTCTGAACCACCCTGAGGACCTGGACAGGGTTGTGCTGTGCTCTGGGCACTGACCAGGAATTGAGGGATGCGGAAAAGGCCTTTGGTGTTAAGGATGTTGAGAAGGCTGGGCAGTGTCTCTGTGAGACCTCTCTCAAACCCCTTGGAAAGGACAGAGCCATCCCAGAGGGTCCTGGGCACTTGGGAAGGGCAGACATGGAACCAGTCTGCAAACAGAGCAGGAGGGGCACTGGGACAGTCACAGACTGGTCAGGCTCAGCAGGAAAGGGCAGGTGGCAAATCCTCCTGCAGCCATTCCAGGCACTGGCAGCACAAGGCAGGGATTGCAGAACCCCTGTGGGAGGGAAAAGAAGGGGATGTTGTGTGCCCAGACTTTAGCCAGGCCTGGGACATGGTCTGCTGTGCTCTCCTCAGAGCCAGATTGGAGAGAGCTGGGCTGCAGGAGGGGAACATGGGGTGGGTGCGAATTTGACTGAACAGTGAGGGTCAAATGTCATCCATGGCACAGAGTCCTCTTGGCAGCCACTCCCTGGTGACATCCCTCAGTGACCAGACCCTGTGGAACATTTCTATTATCTCTACAATGGCATGAAATGCACTTTCAATTCCTTTGTGCATGCTGCCAAGTTGCAGGGAGTCTGTGACCGAATTCATCTGGTTAATGGTGACTGCAAAATGTAATTTGGCAAAATGACTGAGTTGGGTAAATTTCTCTTGCCATCAGGTGTCAACCAAGCCACAAAAAAGGTTGAATTTATGTATCAGAAAAAAAGGCAGTTCAATATGGAAAAATCAAACCCAAACAAAAAAAACAAAGCAAGACCCACCTGCAACAACCAAAAAACCCACAAACAACTCAACCAACCAACCAACCAACCAACCAACCACAAAAGTCAAAGGTCACAAACAGAAGTAAAGAAAATCCACAGGAAATCTCCTAGCAGTGGAAAATGTTTAACCACCTTGTGGCAGGAAAGGATTCTGTATGTGTAGGTGCTGTTTTAATAAAAAAAATCTTAAAAAAGAAACTAATCCTCTATGCCCCTTGCCCCTCTCTTCTCTCCGTTTACTGCTGATCATGGTGTGACATGGAATGGAACAACCCTTGGGTCATCCAGCCCAGCTGTCCCATCTCTGTTCCCTCAGGAATACTTGCCCAGCCAAGCCCATGGGTTGGAGGGGGTTGCAGACACGCCTCATGTGGGGTGTGCACTGTGACAAGGGCAGGGAGAACAGAACAACATTTACACTTATCAAGGAAAGTAGAACAGAACAGCCTTGGAAATACAGATAAAGGATGTAAGTCCCACATACAGAAGTCACACAAAATGCAAACATGATGCCAGCTCAGCTCTGCAAGGCTGACAAAGCAGAAATTATGCAAAACAAGGAAATTGCCATCATTCAAAAGCAGGGATCGAGGAACAACAACCTAAAACATTGGATGTCAAAGACAGACTCCAAGGAACCATGTAAGGATTTTTGATAAGGGGTGCAATTATGTCAAATAAAGTGAAAGGAATTGGGGATAACTCATGAATAGATAATCAGTGTGTGTGATAAAAACTGTTCATTCGATGCTCAGTGCACTTGAACGGATGAAGGATCCCCTGAGTGACCAGCATGATGTAATAAATAATACCTGCTTTCAAATACTCAAAACTGTGTTTAGAAGTTTCTATCCTGTGGGATTCAGTATCAGTGGTGTCCCTGACACCATTATGGCCCTTGCACAGTTTCACAATGGCCCCTTGGTTCCATGAGTCCCTGCTGGATAACAATGGACCCTTGGATCTGTACTGTCAAAATGACCTCCTTGGTTCTGCACTGCCACAATGCTCTCCTTGGTGCCACGAGGCCTTGGTGTGTCACAACAGCCCCTTGGTTCCATGAACTGCCATAGTGTCACCACAGTCTCTTGGATCTGCAGTATCATAATGGACAATTGGTTACAAGCACCCCCACAGTGTCACAATGAATATTTGGTTCAACAGGGCCCCAGAGCGTCACCATGGCCCCTTGGTTCCACGAGGCCTCGCAGTAGGACAATGGCCCCTCAGTTCCAGGAGGTTTTGTACTGTCAATGCTCTCCTTGGTTCCTCAGTGTGAAAATGGCTGCTTGGTTCCATAAGATTCCTCAGTGTCACAGTGGTGTCCTTGGTTCCATGAGGCTCTGCAGTGTCACAATGTCCCATTGTTCCCATGAGGTCCTGACACATCAACCATGTCCTTTGTTCAAATGAGGCCCCGCAATGTCACAATGGCCTCTTGGTTCCATGAGGCTCCATAGCCTAACATGGTTGCCTTGATTCCAAGAGGTTCTGCTGTGTCACACTGGACTCTTGGTTCCATGAGGTTCCGTGGTATCGCCATGGTTTCCCTGGATCCGCAGTATCACTATGGACCATAGGTTTCATGCAGCTTTGCTGTGCTACAGTGGCTCCTTGGTTCCATCAAGTGCCACTGTGTAACAATGGAATCTTGGTCCCATGAGGTTCTGGACTGTCACAATGGTGTCCTTGGTTCTGGACTCTAACAACGGACCCTTGGTTCCACGAGGTTCCATTGTGTCAAAATGCTCTCCTTGGTTCCACAAGGCCTTGCTTTGTCACAATGGACCCTTGGTTCCACGAGGTTCCGTAAAGTAACCATGGCCCCCTGGGATCTGCATTGTCACAATGGACAATGGGTTCCATGGGACCCTGCTGTGTCACAATAAACCCTCAGCACCATGAGGTTCTGGAGTGTCACAGTGGTGTCCCTGGTTCAACGAGGCCCTGGAGTGTCACAATATCTACTTGGTTCCATGAGCTGCCATAGTGTCACCATGGTGTCCTTGTTTCTGCAGTGTCATAGGGGACCCTCAGTTCCATAAGGTTCCTAAATGTCACTGGTGTCCTTTGCTCCATGTGGCTCTGCTGTGTCACCACAGCCCCTTGGTTCCATGAGTTTCTGTGCTGTCAACAATGGTTCCTTTGTTCCAATGAGGCACTGCTGTTTCACAATGGACCCTGGGTTCCATGAAGTTCTTCAGTGTCAAAATGGCCCCTTGGATCCATGAGGTCACATAGTGTCCCATGGTCTCCTGGGATCTGCATTGTCATAACGGACCATTGGTTCCATGTGACATTGCTGTGTCACCATGGTCTGCTGGGTTCCATGATTGCCCTCAGTGTCACAATGGAGCCTTGTTTCTGTGAGGCTCTGAACTGTCACAATTGTCTCCTTGGTTCCATCAGCCCCCACTGTGTCATAATGGTCTCCTTGGTTCCATGAGGATACAAAAGCTTTGAATAAACACTGAGCAACACCTGCTTAACACACCTGGGAACATCTGTCTGCATTCAAAAGAGGGGTTAAAGGTGAGAATGGCACCAGCAGCATGCATCTGCAACAGAGATCCAGATAAAGGACAGGGACAGAGAATTCAGCTGAAAGACTTAGAGAATTCTGCTTACAGAGATCATTTCTGCTCACACTGTCCCTATGAGAAAGGTGACTGTGCTGGTTTGAAAGCAAAACCAGTGAGAGACTCCAAGTCAGTAATACAATTTAATAGGAAAAAGGAGAAAAAATAGAATACATGCAATAATACATAAGAAAAACCACCGACAGTCAGAATACAACCTGACACCCTGTCAGTCAGTGTGTTGGTAGCAGTCCGTATAAATGGTGGCTGCAGTCCTCCTGGATGACAGATGTGGTTCAGTTGAAGCAGTGCTCCTGTAGAAGGTGCAGTTTTCCTCCGAAGATCCAGTGATGATGTGGAAAAAGGTCCGACTTTCCTCTGGGATCCAGTGGAAAGGGCTGCTTTTGCGTCCCAAACCCCAGTTTTTTATCTAGGTAGGAAAGGCTTGGCTCCTGCCCCTGGCTGGAGCATCTCCCAATGGGATGATGTAATCTTATCAGTCACACAATAGGACTTAATGGCCCATTAATGGAATATATCTTCTGGAAGAAGGATGGGTTGTGAAAAGATAACGATGATCATCCCCCGATCTTATCAGATGGCACATCAGCAGAGGATATCTCCCACAGAGATAAGGATCACCATCCCTCCCACATTTTAACAGATGGTGATAGAATACACGTTTTTGCATTGTACCCCAGGACAACCACATTCCCATGGAATAACAACATTCCAGATTTCAGGAACTGAGAATCATCTCCTTCCCCTCCCAAATTCCCATGGAATCGTGGCATTCTGTTACTCTGTAATTTGGAAACCCCCATAAGAAGTCCCAAAATCCCACCAAATTCCCATGGAATAGCAGCATTCCAGGTGCCAGGAATTTAGGATAGCCCATTTCCGCATCCAAATTCCCACAGAATAACAGTCTTCCAGCTATCAGGAATTTCGAATCGCCCATATGGTCTCCCATCTTCCCATGGAATAACACATACCCAGGCATGGAGAATTGAGTTTCATCCAATTCTCCACTCAAATTCCCATGGAATAACAGCATTCTGGGAGCTGAGTACTTGGAATCTGCCTGTTTCCCTCGCAAATGTTTAGGGAATAAGGGCATTCCAGGCATTGGGAATGTAGAATCCTCATGTTCCCCTTCCAAATTCCCATGGAATAACCATTTCAGCGTGTTGGGAATTTCGAATGATCCAGTTCCACTCCCAAATTCCAATCAAACCATAACGAAATAATGACACTTTGTGTGTTGAGAATTTAGAATCCTCCATTTCCCCTTCCATAATCCCAGAGAATAGCTGTGTTCCGGGTTTGGGGATTATGGAAACTTCCATATGCCCACCTAAATTCCCACGAAAACCTCAGAAAAACATCATTCATGGTTTTGGGAATATGGTATCCGCCAGTTGCACTATGAAATTCCCAGCAAAACCATGGAATTGCAGCACTCTGAGCATTGGGAGTTTGGAATCCTCCAGTTCCGCTCCCAAATTCCAATGGAATAACAGCCTTCCAGGCATGGGGAACGTAGAATCCTCATGTTCCCCTTCCAAATTCCCATGGAATAACCATTTTAGTGGGTTGGGAATTTCGAATGATCCAGTTCCACTCCCAAATCCAATCAAATTGTAACTAAATAATGACATTTTTTGTGTTGAGAATTTAGAATCCTCCACTTTCCCTTCCATTATCCCAGAGAATAGCTGCATTCTGGGTATGGGGATTTTCGAAACAGCCATATGCCCACTTAAATTCCCACGAAAGCCTCAGAAAAACAGCATTCATGGTGTTGGGAATATGGTATCCGCCTGTTGCACTCTCCAATTCACAGCAAGGCCATGGAATTACAGCACTATGGACATTGGGAATATGAAATCCTCCAGTTCCGCTCCCAAATTCCAATAGAATAACAGCCATCCAGGCATGGGGATATTGTAATCCTCTATTGGATAATCCTCATTGGATATTTAGAATTTGGCAGTTCTCCTCCCAAATTCCCATGTAATAATGGCATTCTCGGTTTCAGGAATTTAGAATCCCCCGTACAACTGATACCAAAATAATGAGAAAAAGGACTAATGTAGATATAGTAGTAGTCATGCTAAGGCTTAGAAAACTGCAGTTCTCAGACAGGCCCTGGGAACCAGCCCTGGGAATGAGCTGGGGACTGTGGAAACAATAATTAAAGATAATTAAAGAATTTAGTGGAGCATATAAGAACATCTAGAAACTTTCAGGATAAGGCTAAAGTATAATAATAAATAAAGGGTTCTGGTGATGGGAAAACATGCAAGGGGGAATTAAAGGGGGGTAGCCTATAGTTTTGAATAGACAAGCATGCAAAATTTATAACTTTTAGGAATGATATCTACAAGATTTATGTATCTGTATTGTCTTGAAGAATGTGTACCTCTGCACGTGGACTACTTTGTAAAAAGGTATAAAAAACTTGACGAGAAAGGGAACTGTGGGATCCTGACTTTGGACGCTAGTCCGCAGGTTCCCCGGGCCCTGAATAAAGCACCGCATAAACTGACACTCTGTTAGTTTGTGTTCTGTTTGGGGCATCGGGCAGCAGTTTTCTGGCGACCCAGATGGGACTCCGGAGGCGGCAGGGGCGGTTCGCGAGCTGATCCACTCCACGCCGGCACCAGGTGATTTCTGGGGAGGACATCAACCCGTGCCCGACCCCGCGCCTGACGGACGACCAGGAGGTAAGCCCGAAGGTGCTTTATTCCTTTTATCGAGGGAAAGGGGGGCCTGCCGATTAAGTCGGAACGGCGTTTCCGCACGGGGGTCACAGACGTCTTTAAGGTTGTGGAAAAAGCCTAGGCGCTGACCGTCAGACGCAGCAGTGACTGCGCAGGTTCAGCACTTGCCACTCGCAGAGACGAGAAAGGCAAGATTTGTGGAAAGGGTGTAAGTGTAAAGGGTGTGAGTGTTGTGTGTGGTGTGTATTGGAAAGGGTGTGAGTGTTGTGTGTGGTGTGAATTTGTGAATTGTGTAAAAAAAAAAAAAAAAAAAAAAAAAAAAAAAAAAAAAAAAAAAAAGGAAAAAAGAAAAAAAAAAAGAAAAAAAAAAAGAAGAAAAAAAGTGTAATGATGCCTTTAAAAACGTTTAAGACTCTAGCAAGTTCCGGGGTGGAAATCCCAGACGATTCACCATTGGGCTGTTTATTACAACACTGGAATGTGGGGAACTTTGGTCAAGAATTAAGTAAAAGGAAATTGATTGATTTCTGTAATCATGTATGGCCTTTATATGAACCCGATGGTATGCAATGGCCTAGGAACGGTACACTGAATCCTGACATTATTACACCTTTGATGCATTTCCTGCAAAGTAATGAAAAATGGGATGAAATACCGTACCTAGACCTCTTTTATTATTTGAAAGATAAACCAGAGTGGCAAAAGGAGTGTGGGATCATGGTTTTGAAAACATTAAACCTGAATTGTGAAGGATGTAAGGGGTGGCAGAAAGAGAAGGAATGCTCAGTTAAGTTTTTGGAACCTGAAGAGGATGTTTCTTTGCTGATAGCCCCTAGTGCTCCTCCGATGGAAGAACGTGGAGAAAGTATGTTAGAGGCAGAAAGGGAGGATAAAGAAACAAAAATAGGAACCACAGATATACCACGAACCCCCTTATGTGAAAGAACTCGGAGAGGGAGGTGGGAGGTAGAAAGGAAGAAAAAGGGAGGAGGTGCTCATTTAATGGCTCCGCTTCGTGAAGCAGTCGGGCCGCAGGGGGAACGGGTCATAGTGAAAGTTCCCTTTTCTCCGAATGATTTGCTAATTTGGAAACAATCAGCGGGGGCGTATCGGGAGGATCCTGAACGAACTGCGCGGGTGGTAAAAATGGTAATTAAGACTCAGAACCCAGATTGGAATGATTTACAAGTTCTGTTAGACACAATAATGGATTCTACTGAAAAGGAAATGGTGTTTAAAGCCATGACAGAGAAAGCACGGGAAATGATTAGGTTGCGGCTTGCGGATGGTACAGTAAATGACTTAGTGCCTAGGGAAGATCCGGAGTGGGATCCCAACTCGACGGGCGGGTCTCGGAGACTTAAAGCTTATCAGGATTTGTTAACAGAAGGAATACGGAATGGAATACCAAAAACTTTGAATTGGTCTAAGTTATATTCGGTCAGACAGGAAAAGAATGAGTCTCCATCAACCTTTTTAGAGCGGCTTAAGGAGACAGCTCGTAGATACACTAATTTAGAAGTTGAGGGAGAATCGGGAAAATTACAGCTAGCATTAATTTTTATGGGGCAGTCCCAGGAAGATATTAGAAAGAAATTACAAAAATTGGAGGGAGAAGATACTCGGAATTTAGATAAACTATTGGAAGTTGCGTGGAAGGTATATAATAACAGGGAAAAAGAAACGGCCAGGAAACAACAGGCTACTATGTTAGCGGTGTTACAGCAAGTGGCTGGAAATAATATGAGAGGAGGGAGTCGTGGACGTGGACGAGGGAGGGGAAGAGGAATAGCAAAGGGGGAAATGCCAATGGGGGCGGGAGGACTCATGGGACAATTGAATATGGGAAGAGGAAGAATGCAGCTGGGGATAGATCAATGTGCTCTATGTAAAAATAGAGGACATTGGAAAAATGAGTGTCCTCTCAACCAAGGAATGGGTTTTGGGGGAGGAATTATAGCCAGTGGGGATGGAAATCAGGGACTGATGAATAATACAGGTGCTTTCCCGGGAAATCCACAAGGTGCCGCCCAGGCCTTTATGATGGGGAATTACCAGAATCAGAGCTGACTAGACCAGGATTTAAAGGTAATAATGGAAGTAGATGGGGAACCGTTAGAATTTAGAGTAGATACTGGGGCATCATTTTCAGCTGTCAACACTAAGATAGGACCTTTGAGTGATTCTACTATTCAAGTAGTGGGAGTTACGGGACAAGTTGAGGAACGAACATTTTTGCGGCCATTAGATATAAAATTTGGGGGGAAGGAATTTGACCATCGATTTTTATATATGCCAAATAGCCCAGAATCACTATTTGGGAGGGATTTATTGTCAATGTTAGAAGCAAAGATAATATTTGAAAAAGGTAGAGTAAGATTGGAATTTCCCGAGGAGAATATTGCTAAGCTGTTTGTAGTGAAAGAAGTAGAAGCAGTAGAAATACCACAAGAAATAGAGCAAGCTGTAGTACCATGGGTATGGGAAACAGGAGTACCTGGAAAATCAAAAGCGGCACAACCGGTTGTAATAGAACTAAAAGAAGGAGCCTCCCCAGTAAGGGTAAAACAATATCCTTTGAAATTGGAAGCACGAATAGGAATAGCACCTATGATTGAACAATTTCTTAGCTTAGGAATTTTACAGGAATGTGAGTCAGAATTCAATACTCCGATATTCCCAGTTAGAAAGCCAAATGGTAAGTATAGATTAGTTCAAGATTTAAGAGCAATTAATAATATCACTAAAGATATACACCCAGTAGTAGCTAATCCGTATACATTGTTGACAGCTGTGTCGGAAAAGTTTAAGTGGTTCACAGTGATTGATTTGAAAGATGCATTTTTCTGTATCCCCTTGGCACTTGAAAGTAGGAAATACTTTGCTTTTGAGTGGGAGAACCCAGACACGGGACGCAAGAAGCAGCTCACCTGGACGCGTCTACCACAAGGATTCAAAAACTCACCAACTATTTTTGGAAATCAATTGGCTCGAGAGTTAGAAGAATGGAAGATGACTCAGGTAAAAGAATCACCTTTTTTTATATGTTCTCCTACAATATGTTGATGATATCTTTATAGCCTCCGCAGAAAAGGATGTTTGCCTTAGACTCACCATTGAATTACTTAATATGCTGGGACAAGCTGGATACCGAGTATCGAGAGAAAAAGCTCAGCTGGTAAGAACCCAAGTGATTTACTTAGGCTGCGAAATCTCACAAGGGGTGCGAAAGTTAGGAATCAATCGAGTACAAGCAATTTGCACCATACCCACACCACGAAATCCACAAGAGTTAAGATCCTTTTTGGGCATGATAGGGTGGTGCCGCTTGTGGATTCCGGAATTTGGACTGAAAGCAAAACCCTTGTATGAAGCAGCCAAAAGCCCTGTGTTTCAGTGGGGACAAACGCAAGAAAAGGCATTTCAGAGTCTGAAACAAGCTTTAAAGGAAGCCCCAGCACTAGGATTGCCAGATCTCACAAAACCTTTTCAACTATACGTAAATGAGAGACAGAGACTGGCAATAGGGGTTCTCACCCAAAAATTGGGCTCATGGAAGCGCCCGGTGGGGTACTTCTCAAAGCAGCTAGACTCTGTAAGTGCCGGGTGGCCCAGTTGTCTTAGGGCTGTGGCAGCAACAGTGCTCCTAATTCGAGAAGCCAGAAAATTGACTTTGGGAAAAAGGATGGAAGTATTTGTTCCCCATATGGTCATTGCAGTTTTGGAACAAAAAGGGGGGCATTGGCTCTCGTCGAGTCGCATGTTACAATATCAGGCACTCCTCCGAGAACAGGATGACATTGAATTAAAAATAACCAATCATCTTAATCCAGCAGAATTTCTTAGGAGCAGCAGCCAGGAAGAAGGAGGCGAATTGACACATGATTGCGTAGAAATCATTGAACAGGTATATGCCAGCCGGAAGGACCTGAAAGATGAGCCTTTGGAAAATCCGGAATGGGAACTGTTTACAGATGGATCCAGCTTTGTGGAAAACGGAATCAGGTATGCGGGATACGCAGTAGTGACTTTGACACAAATAATAGAAGCTCGAGCTTTAACCCCGGGAACTTCAGCCCAGAAAGCCGAGATACAAGCTCTGGTAAGAGCCTTAGAATTGAGTCAGGGGAAAAGAGTAAACATTTGGACTGATTCAAAATATGCCTTTGGAGTAATACATGTACATGGAGCACTGTGGAAAGAAAGAGGACTGTTGAATTCTCAAGGATCAGAAATTAAGCACAAAGAACAAATATTAGCACTATTGGAAGCAGTGCATAAACCTCAGGCAGTAGCAGTGATGCATGTAAAAGGACATCAAAAGGAAGAGGGAAAAGCGTTCCAAGGAAACCAGCTGGCTGACAGAGTTGCCAAACAGGTTGCTCGAGAGGTATGGACACAATTAGCTTTATTGCCAGTGCGAATTAACCCTGCCACTTCTTTTCTTGAGCAGAAACCATGGTATACACATGAAGATGAGAAGCTTGCTCAATTTGTTCAGGCCCAGAAGAATGAAAAAGGATGGTATGTCACAGCTGAAGGTCAGGTTGTATTGCCAACAAAAGTAATGAAAACAATTTTAGAAATCGAACATAACAAGTGCCATTGGGGAGCAGACGCATTGGTACAGTTTTTAAAACGTGAGATAATTTCCAATCGGATGTTAACAATGGCAAAGCGGATTAACGCCATGTGTCCAGTCTGTATTAAAAATAACCCAGTGACACGAAGGCAGATACAACTAGGAAAGTTACAAGTGGGGCCGCAACCAGGAGACTATTGGCAAATAGATTTCTCAGAGCTACCAAAAGCACAAGGGTACCGTTATTTACTGGTGTATGTGTGTACCTTTTCAGGGTGGCCAGAAGCCTTCCCATGCAGGACTAACCAAGCAAAGGAAGTAATTAAAACTTTACTACGGGAAATCATCCCTAGATTTGGAATCCCATTAGGAATGTCCTCAGATAGAGGACCTCACTTTGTAGCTAGAGTAGTCCAAGAGGTAGCCAGAGTGTTAGGGATAGTTTGGAATCTCCATACGCCCTGGAGACCACAATCTAGTGGCCAAGTGGAACGGATGAATCAGACATTAAAAGGGCAGATTAAGAAAATTTGTCAGGAAGCGAAGATACAGTGGCCTCAGGCACTACCTCTAGCCTTGCTAAGAATCAGGATTAAACCCAGAGAAAGGATAGGAGTAAGTCCATACGAAATTTTGTATGGCAAACCATATCATGCTACAACCTACAAAGGGGACCCTCACTTAGTAGGAGATCAAGTATTGTTGAGTTACATTTTGTCTTTAAATAAAGTCCTTACAGCGCTGCGAGGAGCATTGCAGTGGAACCGGCCTCTGCCCTTGGAGAATCCTGTCCATGACATACAGCCAGGAGATCAAGTATACGTGAAAAACTGGAATACGGAACCCTTGAAAGAAGTATGGGACGGTCCTCACCAGGTGATCATGACTACCTACACGGCAGTGAAAGTCCAAGGGATCGAAAACTGGATTCACTACACTCGAATCAAGAAGGTCCCGTCAAGATGGGAAGTACAGCCTCTGTCAGCAACAAAGCTGGTGTTCGGGGCAAGGCCTTAGTTCTTTTAACATTAGTCTGTATAATGCAGGTGGGAGAAGCGTTTGTTAAAATTACAGTTCTGGAGCCAGATGTAATGGTGCCTGAGGGTGCGGGAGTAAATTTAACCTGTTTGTTTTCTGACAACCAGAGAACTGGATTAAAAGAAGTACATGCAGCCTGGAGACAAATCACCACAGACGAGGTATTTACAGAAGGAATTGTGACACTTTGGGATATGGAACAGCAAAGAGGTAACACCACATTGACAATATCTCATATGCAAGCTGATCAGGTAGGACAATTCTCATGCATTGTGCGGATTAGAGAAAGTTTTGATTATGGGAACATAAATGTAGGTATTCTAAAAGAGAATGGGAGAACATGGCAGGTGACAGAAGCTGGAAAAACACAACAAGAATTGGGACAAGAAAATTTAATAGTGGGATTAGTTAGGGATTTTGGACAAGTACAAAATACTACGTCCATCACTGCATGTTTACCTTTACCTAAAGCGGCGGGAGATCCAATACCATGGGGCATCATTCCCGTTGGGGAAATGCCTCCAGTAACTATAAATGGGACAAAAAGATGTAATAAAGAAGTACGGAATCATACTAAGATGATAGAGGAAACCTATACAGTTCGAGGGAAATGGTCAACACCGGGACAAAAGAGTGAGTGCCTAAAATTACTAAATCCAGTTTTTACAAGAATTGGACGGTTCAAGAATGTAGGATGGTGTACTTATGACATAAGACAAAAAAGACAAAAACCAGTCACAGAATTTTCTTATGAGATAGTATGTCAAGAAGGGAAGGAAGAATGGGAACATTGGAAAACGATTTGGGGTCCTAGTTTGTTAGAACCTTACAGTTACATAGGACCAGTACATTGGTGTGTCGAATGGTCAGGCCAGAGAGAGCAAGGACATCTAGGAGTGTTAGGAACTGAAACAGTAAGACGGGATCGAGTGACCCTCACACCTAGCTGGAATTGTAGCAAAATCATCACCTGTGATACCCCTGAATCCCAAATTGGTTTAGTGCCAGTACGGATACTATTAAAATGGGGCTGTGAATGTCAAAGGTATAATCATACAATAACAGGTGAGATAAAAGGGGCATGGAAAGACTGTCAGACGACTACCATCAGGAGTCCAGGGCATTCAGTGTGGGTAATGGGGCACGGACAGTGGACTACTCATATGCCTATTAATGGCCCGGTCACACAGATTACTTTAGGAGTCCCTACACTTTGCCCTTTTTGGAAACAGTCTAAATTAACGCAGAAAGAGATGCAGTCACGAACAAAGAGAGAAACAAATGAAGTGGCAGAAGAACTAGGATTGGGAAATGAAGATGAATGGCATGAACCCTCATCAGGAGTTAAATTTGGATGGGTAATGGAGTCCTTGTTTGCACCAATTTCTACATATAGAAACCGGGAGATGCTGTACAAATTAGTAGGACAAACTGAGAGGCTAGCCACAGTTACAAAGAAAGGATTTAGGGATCTAAACTTACAGTTGCAGGCAACAACAAGAATGACAATTCAAAATAGAATGGCATTAGATTTGCTTTTATTAAAAGAACATGGAGTCTGTGGGTACCTCCAAGGAAAGGTTGACCATTGCTGCGTACATATCCCAAATGTCACAGAAGAAGTAGAAAAAGACATAAGTCAATTAGAACAAATTGAAACAAAAGTGCATGAAGTCCAGGAGGAAGCTGAACATAACTGGGTAGGAGCACTGTTTAGCTCCCTAGGAATCCAAGTCTCTGGTTGGATATCATCAATTGTACAATATGTAATAATGATTGTATTGATTATTGTAGTATGCATGATTATGTACAGATGTCTTTTAGGAATGATTGCCAGAGAAGGAACTCATACTCGACGTGTTATGAGAGCACTGACCCGGAAAGAAGTAATCCTGCCAACTCGAAAAGAAGACTCACCATCCTACTTAGAAACCATAACTTGAAGAATTGAGCATCCTTGCAGAAAATCTGAAGAATGCTCAAAAGGGGGGAGTTGATACCAAAATAATGAGAAAAAGGACTAATGTAGATATAGTAGTAGTCATGCTAAGGCTTAGAAAACTGCAGTTCTCAGACAGGCCCTGGGAACCAGCCCTGGGAATGAGCTGGGGACTGTGGAAACAATAATTAAAGATAATTAAAGAATTTAGTGGAGCATATAAGAACATCTAGAAACTTTCAGGATAAGGCTAAAGTATAATAATAAATAAAGGGTTCTGGTGATGGGAAAACATGCAAGGGGGAATTAAAGGGGGGTAGCCTATAGTTTTGAATAGACAAGCATGCAAAATTTATAACTTTTAGGAATGATATCTACAAGATTTATGTATCTGTATTGTCTTGAAGAATGTGTACCTCTGCACGTGGACTACTTTGTAAAAAGGTATAAAAAACTTGACGAGAAAGGGAACTGTGGGATCCTGACTTTGGACGCTAGTCCGCAGGTTCCCCGGGCCCTGAATAAAGCACCGCATAAACTGACACTCTGTTAGTTTGTGTTCTGTTTGGGGCATCGGGCAGCACAACCTCCCAAATTCCCACCAAATTCCCATGAAATAGCAGCACTCCCGGTGACAGGAAATTCGAATTCACCAATTTCCCCATCGAATTTGCTTTGGTATAATGGCAATACTGGAGTAGGGAATTTTGTAACCTCCGGTTCCCCTGACTAATACCCATGGAATAACAGCATTCCGGGCATTGAGAATTTAGAATCGTCCTGCTTCCCTCCAACATTCCCACTAAAACAATTGAATTACAGCATTCCAGGCAATGGGAATTTAGAATCCTCCGTCTCTCCTCCCAAATGACCATGGTATAACCACATTTGGTGTGTTGGGAATTTGGGATCCTCCACTTCCTCTTCCAAATTCCTACAAAAAACATGGAATAATGGCATTCCAGGTGTCAGGAATTTCAAATCGTCTATATGCCCTGTCAAATTGCCATGGAATAACAGCTTTCCAGCCATGGGGAATCTTGAATCCTCCACTTCCCCCCACCAAATTCCCATGGAATAATGGCATTCCGGGTTTTTCAAATTTAGAATCCCCAATACATCCTCCAAGATTTGCACCAAATTTCTATGCAGTAGCAGCATTCCAGGTGTGAGGAATTTTGAAGACTCCAGTTCCTCACCAATTTGCTGTGAAATAATGGCATTCTCGGTGTTGGGAATTTTGAACCTTCCAATTCCCCTCACTAATTCCCATGGAATTACAGCATTCCTGGCATTGGGGATTTAGAATCTTCTAGATATCCTGCTCAATTCCCACCAAAAACATGGAATTACACCATTCCTCTCAATGCGAATTTAGAATCCTCAAGTTCCCGTTCCAAATTCCCATGGAATAGCCACATTTCTGGAGTTGGGAGTTTCAAATACTCCATTTCCTGTCCCAAATTCCCACCAGAGTGCCATGAAATAATGATATTTTGTGTGTTGAGAATTTAGAATTCTCCACTTCCTCCTGCAAATTCCCAACAAAACCATGGAATAAGAGCAGTGCAGGCATTCAGAATTTTGAATCCTCCAGTGCCCCTCCCAAACTGTCACAGAATAGCTGCATTCCAGGTTTGGGGATTTTCGAGTTCTCCATATGACCTATTACATTCCCACAAAAATACTCGAAAAACCGTATTTGGGTGTTGGGAATACGGAATCCTCCCTTTTCACTCCCAAATTCCCACCAAAAGTATGGAATTACAGCATTCCGGGCACCGGGAATTTAGAAGCCTGCAGTTCCCCTCCCAAATTTCCATGGAATAATGGCATTTCAGGAGTCAGGAATTAGGAATAATCCATATGCTCCATAATTCCAATGGAAAACAGCCTACCAGGAATGGAGAACTTGGAATCCTCTAGTTCCCTTCCAAAAAGCCCATGGAAAAACGACATTCTGGGCAGTGAGAATTGAGAATTTGCCAATTCCCTTCTCAAATTCCTAGGGAATAAGAGAATTCTGGGAGTCAAGAATTTGGAATCCTCCAGCTCCGCACCAAAATCTCCATGGAATAACAGTATTCCAGGTGTCAGGAATTGAGAATCTTCCAGTTCCCCTTTGAATTTCCCATGGAATAATGGCATTCTGGGTTTAAAGAATTTACAGTCCCCCATATGCCTCCTCAAATTCTTACCAAATTCCAATGGAAAAACAGCATTCCAGGTGTCGGGAATTTCGAATACTCCAGTTCCCCACGGAAATTCCCATGGAATAAAGTTATTCTAAGCATTGGGATCTTGAATCCTCCAGTTCGCCTCCCAATTTCTCATAGAATAATGGCATTCTGGCTGGTGGGAATTTACAATCTCCCATATGCCCTCAGAAATCTCCACCAAATTCCATTGGAATAAGTGAATTCCGGGTGTCAGGAATTTAGGATACTCCACTTTCCCACCCAAATTCCCATGAAGGACATGCATTCTGGGTATCAGGATTTTCGAATCACCCATATGCCCTCCCAAATTCCCATGGAATAACACACCCCCAGGAATGGGGAATTTCAAATTGTCCATATGCCCTCCCATAATTCCAATGCAATAACAGCCTTCCAGGCATGGGGAATTTGGAATCTTCTAGTCCCCTTCCAAAAATCCAATGGAATAGCGACATTCTGGACATTGGGAATTGAGAATTTGCCAGTTCCCTTCCCAAATTCCTAGGGAATAAGAGAATTCTGGGAGTCAAGAATTTGGAATCTTCCAGTTCTGCACCATAATCCCCATGGAATAACAGAATTCCAAGGGTCAGGAACTGAGAATCCCCCATTTCTCCTCTCAATTTCCCATGGAATTATGGCATTCCGGGTGTTAGGAATTTAGAATGTGCCAGATGCAGTCGCAAAATCACAGCAAATTCCCATGGAATAACTATGTTCCAGTTGTCAGGAATTTAGACTATTCCATTTCCCCACACAAATTCCCATGGAATTACAGCATTTCTGCTGTTGGGAATTTTGAATCCTCCTGTTTCACTTCCAAATTCCCACCAAAACCAAATAAAGCACTAAACATTTACTCCCCAAAAAATCTACAAAGAAGAAATATTTAGAACCTTCTCAATTGTTTTTTTCAAATTTCAGTTGTTTGTTTGTTTTTTTAACATACTCAGAGTCTCCTACAATTTTATTTTATCATAAAGAGCACTAGACAAACAAAGCTTTATAACAAAAAGCCAGGTCCTGATACATGGTAAAATTCTCATTTTTAATCTTTTTTTTGGCATTTCTTATCGGTTTTTTCTCTTCTTTTCACTGCAATTGCATCACAAGTAACAAGAATGAAAAAAGGCCACAATCCATCAGTATTTTCACCATTTTATAGAAGTTTCTAAAAATATTGCAGAAGCAGGATGGGCAAAAGCAGCACTACACGAAAGGAGAGAAGTTCCAGTTTCATCAGAAAGGAAAAGTGGGATTTTCATGGGAAAAAAAAGAAAAATTTTAAACTCAAAAAAATTTTCAAATAAAACCAAAACTTTGGGCCCTTTCAGGCCCTGGTGCCCCGCTATATTGGAATTTCTGCAATTCCTCTCGGGAAAAATCCCAGGAATGATGCAGACGGTTGGTATCTCCTGGAAAAGAGGGTTTTATGGTTTCTTCCTTGGAATCCCGAGTGCTCTGATGCTGGCATATCCTGCCATTCTCACGCCTCTCAGATAAACTTGCTCCAATTCCAGCTGTTTTCCTACCAAGTTTCAAATCCTCCAGCTGAATCCACCACCACATATGAGGAATTTTGCTCATTCCCAGTTTCCAGTTCTTGGCTCATCTAGGTAGGAATGGGGAATATTTTGGGGGTAAAATCTCAGTTCATCTGACTGCCCACTACCTCATCATGTGCCCCAGCAGAGGAGCCTTGTGCTCCTTGTCCCCAGCCAGCCCAACCTGGGCACCTTGGGGATGTCCCCACTGTCCTGCTGAGGGGTGTCCCAGCCTCGAGGGATTTAGCTGCAGGGCTGGAAGAGGCTTTGGGGAAGCACCAGAGCAGCCAGGTGTCAGGAAAAAGGCATCTGCCCGGGGGCTGCTTATGGAGCTGGATCAAGAGGCACCTCAGAGCCCTCAGCAATCCAGCCAGCAACACCCAGGCAGGAGGACACCGATGGTGGTTCCTGGCTGGGACAGGAGTCGTGGCCATCTCCAGGCACCGGTCTCGAAGGGATCCCTGCAGCTCCGGCCCCTGCCCACCCGCTCTGTCACCAGCACAAAGGCTTCAGCATAACCACTAAAGGCCAAGGGGCTTCTGGACATTTTCCCTGTAACACTGCATGTCTGGGCAGCTTGCTGAGCGGAACCCTTTCCCCCTCTTCCCCGATGCCACAATGTCCCCCGACGCAGACCCTGATCAGGAAAAGAAAGCTCCTGGGAGTCTGTGTATTATAACACATCCTATATTTCGTTACCAAAGTAAAACTAAAAGAATAAAAGAACAGTCTTGAAGATAAAGAAAATCCAACTGGCTCAGGTGGCATCGGCAGACAGAGCCTCCCAGATCAGCTCTCTGGAGAACTCCAGCAGCACAGCCAGCCGAGATCTGACAGACGAGGCCGTGTCCTCCATGCCCTGCGGAGCTGATCTTGCAGATTCTCGAAAATGAAATATTGAGTTCTCCGTAGTGCCTTGAGGATGTACAGTGTTTGAATTGCCAGGCTGCTGACGGCAGCGCTGCTGTCATCTGCCATGTCCTCCAGAGCTGGAAGGAGAGAGCCAGGGTCAGATTCCAGATCTGTGGGGACACGAAGAGACCCCCATGCCAGGGCCATCCCAGACCGCTCTAGCCATGACCAGGAGGGAGCAGTGGCCAATGAGATCAGCCCGAAGCTGCTGGCCACGAATCCCCCACGTGCCCCTGAAATCTCGGTGTGCTCTGCCCACGCCGACCCCCGTCCGTACAGGGAGCAGAGCCCTCCGCCGCCGGGGCAGGGCTAGCAGCTACTCCTGCCAGCCCCCGCTGACAGCCCGCTGCCCTCACTCACCTCTGTAGATGAGCTGCAGATCTTCCTGCTGCCTCCTCAAGCTCCGTCCGGCGAGCCCTGGGAACGAGAGAGCCTGTCACGGCTCTGCCCAGCGGCACAGCTCCCTGCCAGCGGCGCTGCCAGCCCTGTGGCCACACGCCCTCGTGGCCCGGCAGGGCTCAGCCCGGGCCCTTGCCGCATCCTGACTCCCAAGGGCACGACTGCGAGATAGCGGCAGCAGCCCCGAGGGCAGCCGGGGCTCCACTGCGCCGGGCCCGGATGCCGCTGCCGGGGCAGCAGGCAGGGCTGAGGCCGAGCTGCGGCGGGGCGGGGCGGGGAGGGCGCCGGGGCTCACCCATGAACCTGATGGCCGCCTCTCGCAGGGGCTCCTGTGGGCTCTGCACGTACGGCAGGGCCTGGCGCAGGTGCTCGGCCGCTCGGCTCCTGTCGTCTGCCAGCTGGAGAGAGCGGCGGGAGGGAAGGGTCGGGCCGGGCTTTGTGTCCTTTTGCCAGGCGCTCCCCGCTTTGGCCGGCCCCGGCCTCCCCTGCCCGCACAGCCCTGAGGCGCGGCCAGCAGCCGCTGGGCCGGGGCTCCTTCGGCGCCCGGCTCGGGGCCACAGGAGCCTGGAGAAGAGCCCTTGTGGCTCCTGCGTGCAGCACTGGGCAGGGACACAGCTGCCAAGCGCACACAGTGAGCACCGCGCTCAGGGGGCTTCTCCAGGCTGAGCCTGGCGCCTCCAGGCCCTCCTTACCAGGCACTCTGCAAACATCCACAGCTTCTTCTTCTTCACCAGTTTTTCAAGCTCGCTTCTCTTCAGGAACTTGGTCACACAAAACAGTGTTTTCCGAGAGGCCTGGAGAGCAGCAGAGATGCAGAGATGGCCCCACAGCCCAGAGCACAGGACTCATGTCCCTGTGCCAAGGCTGGGAGGAGGCTGCAGCCTGCCAGGCACCAGATGGGGAGGCAGCCGAGCCCCCTCCCAGGGGGACACCAGCAGCCCACAAGTCCTCACCTCTGCCACACGTGGATTCTTATCATGGCAGTGGAAGAACAGTGGGAGCAGGCTCTGCTGCACGTGTATCTTCAGGGCCTTTTTTTCTTTTTCCATTAGAAAAGTCACCAATGTTCGGAAGAGCAATATGGACACCAGCCGCACCTGGCTATTATCCTGTATAAAGGGAAGAAAAAAAACCCTCAGCATTGGCTGCACGGGGCTGAGCTGGCTGCTAGTCTGCAAATTCACAGGGCACAAAGTGTCCGAGCCACTCCCAGTGGCTGTGGCTGTGGGCGCAGAGCCTTACATGGTCAAAGAGTGGCAGGAGGGACTCAGCCAGCTGCAGGGCGATGGGGCTGGGTATCAGCATGTCCTTCTCCAACACAATAAAGCTGAGTATCATAACTGTCAATGTAACTATCTCTCCATCTCTGTCCCGCAGGAGCTCCACAAGACTTTCAATCAGGCTGCACATTTTTTTAGTCTGTGCGGAACATAAGTCTGTTAAATGCCTCCCTGCTGCCCTGGAGGCCAAAGGCCTGTGCCAAAGCACTCGGGCAGCTGAACTGGGAAGCAGGAGAGCTGGGAGCAGCTGCCCCAGCACCCGAAGCTCAGCCATGTCCAAGGGGCTGCATTGCCCAGTTCAGCTTCAGTCGCTGCCCCCTTCTCACCAGCGAGGGATCTTCAGTGAGCTCCAGAAGAGCCCTGAGCGCCAGGCGTCGCCTGTCCCTGCACTCGCTCCTCAGGTGCCGTGGCAAGATTTGCAGGACTCTGTTACCACTGCGTTCATTCAAGTCCAGGCACTCCAGGATCTGAAAGGTACAGGGCAGTGACAAAAGACCTGGCTGGCAGGAACCCAGAACCACACAAGGCTGGGCCCAGACAGCAGCACGGGGCACGGGCACCATCCCAGGCAGCTGTGGTGATGAGAGGACAGAGAGCTGGGAGGCAGCTCAGCCAGGCAGCGCTGGCCATCAGGCTCACCTCCACAAGGAATGCCAGGGCAGGCAGATCCCAGGATGCCTCTTGTGTGCTGAGAAGGCGGAGTAGGTAGCGAAAGATCCAGAAACACAAGAGTCGGGAGACATGGGACATCTCCCTGGCAGGAGTAAAAGTAGGCAAGACTGTGAGCCAGGGACAAACATCTCCCAGGACTGACTCACAGAGGTCTGGTCTTTCACCACTATCCTGCAAAGGGGCCTGGGCCATTTGGGAGGAGGCTCCTTGTGGGCACTCTCCTCTCTCAGCCTTTTCCAGTCTGCTTGGCCATCCCTCAGTGACAAGGCCTCTGGCCCATGTCCACGGGGACTGAGTGGAGCACAGAGCACAAATCCCGAGGGAAGAGAGGAGAAGGGGATTTCACCTGGCCAGCAGACCTACAGCATAAAGGTGGGTGTCAGCACCCAGCAGCATGTCCCAGCCATGGTTGCGCTCCATGGCAGTCACCACACTCTCATACTGCATTTGGCAGAGCAGGGACTTCAGGGTCTGCACTGCAAATCTGTGTGCAGAGCAAAGCTCAGGTCACGCTGGGAGCACTGTCTTCTTCTCTGGGGACGTGTCAGGGACAGAAGGACAGGCATGGAGAACCTGTTGGGGCTGGTGGCAAGGCCGTGCTCTTCCTGGCATCCCTTCCAGAAATTATCGACCTCCTCTGGTATATCCAGAGTGCTGAAGAACACTTGGAAGAGCAGATGGACAAATAGGCGGGGGAAATGCATCGTCACTGCATGTGGGACACAGGGCACCTGGAGGATCTTCCACATCACCAGAGTTGCCTGCAAAGGACAAAGCACCCTGAGACAGCGCTCAGTGCCGAGGTGTCAGTGTGGCAGGGCCTGAGCGTGGCAGAGAGAGGCCAGGGGAGATGCAGGAGGAGCACCGGGCCTGCTGCACCTGAAGCTGCCCCTAGGCCAGGATTCAGCCCAGCACCTGAGACAGGGAGATGCAGAGGGGAAAGGAGGGTGGAGAGCTGCTGGAGAGGCGGCCTTGGGGTGAGCAAAGGCCAGTTCCAGAAACTCACAGCCAGGGCAAAGACACCTGTTCTGTCCCCATCCGAGGTGCATGTGCTGTGCTCTGGCCAGTTCCCCAGCACATCAAGGACTCTTAGCTGTGCCAGCTCCGCAGTCCTGGGCGAGCACAAGATCGTCTTCCACAGGGTCATGGCAGCTCTGTGGGGCCAGAGCTCTGTCTCAGGGCAGTCTCAGACACAGAACCATGGCCTGGGCAGGAGCAGAGTGCTGAGCTGGCTGCTACCTCTGCCTCTGCCCACTGCCCATCACCAACAGTACTCAGGCAGCCCAGCCCTGTGGGGACAGGCCCCTGAGGAGGAGGTAGGGAGCATAGCAGCAGGCTCAGGGGCTGACATGCCAGGGCTGGGAAAGGGAGCAGCCAGAGGGCCCTGGAACTCTCTGTTGCTCAGACACCTGGAACAGGCTGTACAGGGTGATGGGCTGGTGGGTCCATACCTGTCACACGATGGGGCCACACGCAGGAGAGTCATCACCACATCATTGGGCTGTGCCTCAGTGAGATCCAGCAGGGTCCTGTGCAGCCTGTGCTCAGCAAACTGATTTGACATGAGCCACTGGTGGATGTACTTCACCATGCCAGGCACCTGAAGGAGGCACAGGGGAATTGGAAAGCTGCCAGATGGAGTAATGTCCCCAGCTTCCCCAGAGAAGTGTTTCCCTTCCCACCACACTGCGATGGCCTGAAACATTTATGGGGACCAGCAGGCCCCAGTGGCTTGGGAGGCCAAACAATTCCTGGGAGGATCAAACCCTGGCCACAGGCTGCTTACTTGCTTTGGATTGGAAAAACCCTCTTCTACAAGCATATCCAGCAGGGCAGCGCTGGTCTTGGTTTTGAAGATGAGTGGGTATGGTCTGAACGCAGTACCCATGGTCTCATCCTCATGAATTCTCTTGATGAATTTGTAAACCAGCTGTAGGAGAAGGGCAAGAAGCCAGGGCTGTTCCATGGAATGCTCCAAGCGTGGCGCTTGGCTGAGCAGTGACAGCAGGCCCAGCCCAGCTGGGGATGGCTGCAGGTACCTGTGCTGTCCTGCGGAAGAGGCTACCAGTGGGTTCCTGCTCTTGTTTTGGGTCCATGGCTGCACCTGGCAAAGAGCGAGCGCAGCCAGAGCTGAGGGGCTGCTGGAGAGGCTGGAGAACACAGCCCAGCCCTGCATTCCCCAGGCAGGGCCAGCCCTGGGATGCCCCAGGGGATGGAGCACGGCCACTGTGAGCTGTCTGCCCGGCCCCTCTTCCATCCAATCTATGATGTGTCCACAGGGGATGGGATGGGATGGGATGGGATGGGATGGGATGGGATGGGATGGGATGGGATGGGATGGGATGGGGCCAGGCTGGATGCAGGCACCAGCCCTACAGCCGAGCTCTGCCACTCACCCTGCTGCACTGGCTGGAATGGTACCACCTGTTCTGTCTCCTGTGCTGAGGCAGCTCCAGGGCTTTCTTCTTCCTCCTTCATCCTGGCCAGCTTGGGCACGTTTGGGGGTCTCTGCTCCATGTCAGTGCCTGGATTGATGGATACTTGCAGGAGAGATGCCTCGGAAAAGCTCCGAGTCAGCAAGTCCTGCAGTTGTGCCTGGAAGGCACCTTCAAGACAAATCTCCTGGGAAGAGTACAGGACAGCAGGTCCTGTCTCTGGTCTCGAGGGCTCCTTCCACAAGGATAGGAGACTACTCGTCAACGACTGTGATCAGCAAATCCCTCCTTCCAGTCTTGAGGGCACCTGCTGCAGGGATGGGAGATGCCTCGGAAAAGCTGCGGGGCACCAACTCCTACGGTCTGCCCTCAACGTCACCTGCAAAAGGGATGACTCAAGAAGGCCACGGGCCACCAAGCCCTGTGGTCTGGCCTCGAGGTCACCTGCAGGAATAATGCCTCGGAAAAGCTCCGGGTCAGGCACGAACGAGTGTGCTGTGCAGGGGTTCCTCACAGCACCGCTCTGGTGCGTCCTGTCCCGTTGTGTGCTCCGAGCACTGTGGTGTGGCCGTGTCACCGCCAGCTCCTAGGTCACCTCACGTCACAAAGGGTCCTTTGACACCGTTCCATGCCACAGTGACCATGCTGCACTGTATCACAAAGGGCCCTTGCACACAATGCCACCTGCCCTGGGGACACCCTGAGACCACCCAAAGTGGCCCAGCTTGGCAGGAATCCCTCACCCTAATTGTATAAGACAGCCCGACAGGATATTTAGGAAGGGCTCAAACCATCAGCAAATGCTGCCCTGCTCTGTGGGCTCAGGGCAGCAGAAGGAGCCCCCAGTGCTGCCGACGCAGCCGCAGCAGGAAGGGCACAGGGCCTTCCAGAGAAACTGCTCGGCCTCCTTGGGACATGTCCCAGCTGGTGGCTATCCTAAACTCATGGGTGGCCATCCTAAACTCACACAGCGCTGGTGCCCGGCTCCTGCCCTAGAGACCTGTGTCCCGGGGGGCTTCTGTGCCAGAGGGAGCCAAAGCCCACGTGCACTGGGGGCTCTGCTCCTTCCTACAGGGGCTGTTGGCAGGAGCACCTGGAGCAACTGGTGGCAACACTTGGTATCTGTCAGATGATATTGCTCTCTCCAGGAATTAGTTTTTGTCATGGAAGGGATTGGCAGTAGCACAAAAGCACCATCAGCAGCTGAGTTTCCCAGGACCAATAGATTATACACAGATACTGTCATGCTTCCTTGTGCTTTTCAGACAGTTTTGAATTCTGGAAATAAAGAATCTGCCCAGCCTGACATTCTATGCTCCAGTTGCTGCGTGTCTGGCTGTGGCAGCTCATCTCCAACCACAACTGTGTCCCTGCTGAGCACAGCAATGGACGGCCACAAAAAAGGGAATTTCCCCAGTCAACATCAAAGCAGACACGTGGGGAAGTGCAGAGGATAGGGATAACTTGTGAGTCAGGCAGGAATGGGTTGGGGCTTCCTTCCTCTTTGAGTGGCTGCTTCTAAGAGGCCTCTGGGGAGCACAGGGAACAGGAGCTGGCAGACAGGAGCGTGGCACATCTCTCGGGGCGTGGTACGGCAGTGTGCACAGCAGGGCCAGCAGGCAGGGAGCAGGTTTTCTTGCTAGTGAGATTTGCTGTGTGTTGTCTGCTGTGTTTCTGTTGCCTGGCTGGTGTTAGGGTTTCTGTTAGTAATGGTCTTTACACGCAGTAATTGTTTTTACCTGCAGTTGGTACAAGTGTATGTAACCAAGTGGAACCCTCAAAGAAGGATGTGTCTGTACAGACCCATTCCTGTGTGGAATGGTTGAGCTTATCAGTGGTTTCAAGGGGTGTTGTGGAGGAAGCCTGCCTGTGGTGTGAACAGGTGAACGATCTCCTTTCACTGGTGGACGAGCTTTGGGAGGAAGTTGAATGAACAAGAAGCATCAGGGAAAGTGAAAGGGAAATAGACTGGTGGAGTTCAGCCCTTCCATCTTTGAGAGGGGTCCAACAAGAGTCAGAGGACTCCTATGCCTCCCACTGTCAGGCAATAGAAGGGCACCTGGTAGATGAAGGGGACTGGAAATGGTTCCCTGCTCAGGGAGGTAATAATAAATATTCCTCCTGGCCCCCATCACCTAGCCAGGTGCCACTCCAGAATAAGTATGAAGGCCTGGATTTAGAGAGTCAGCCAGATAATTTAGACGATTTAGGAGAAAATTATCTGCGCAGTGAGCCTCCCCATTACGATTCATCTGTCAAAGGGATCACCACCTCTGACATGAAAAGGAAAAGAAGGGTAGTTGTAGTGGGTGACTCCCTTCTGAGGGGAACTGAGGGCCCCATACATCGACTGGACCCATCCCACAGGGAGGTCTGCTGCCTCCCTGGGGCACTGCCTCACTGAGAGACTTTGTGGGCTGATTCAGCCCTCTGGTTATTACCCACTGTCAATAGTCCAGGCTGGCAGTGATGAGACTGAAAAGAGGAGTGTCAGGGCAATTAAAAGGGACTTTAGGGCATTGGGTCAAGTGGTTGGTAGGAGTGGGGCACAGGTAGTCTTTTCCTCAGTCCCCGTGGTGGCTGAGATAAACAGTGAAAGGAATAGGAGAACTCACATCATTAACAAGTGGGTCAAGGGTTGGTGTCATCGGCAAAATTTTGGATTTTTTGATCATGGGGCAACTTTTACAGTACCTGCCCTGCTGGAATCAGATGGGATCCATCTCTCAGTTAAAGGCAAAAGGCTTTTAGCTCATGAACTTGAAGACCTTGTTGAGAGGGCTTTTAAGTAGGTTTGAAGGAGGAAGGGGATGCAGCTGGGCTGTCTGAAAGCAGGCCCAAGGGTAGTAAGCCTGAGTTAGGGGTGAAATCAGTAGCCCAGCTGAGGTGCATGTACACCAATGGACGCTGCATGGGTAATAAACAAGAAGAGCTGGAAACCATGGTGCAAGAGCAGAGCTATGATGTAGCTGCCATCGCTGAAACATGGTGGGATGACTCACGCAGCTGGAGCACTGCACTGGATGGCTACAAGCTCTTCAGAAGAGACAGGAGGGGTGGCCCTTTATATTAGGGAGGCTTTTGACACCATGGGTATTGAAATGAATGATGATCAAGTCGAGTGCCTATGGGTAAGAATTCAGGGCAAGGCTACTAAGGCTGACATCCTACTAGGAGTCTGCTTTTGTCCAGCCAACCAGGGAGGAGAGGTGGACAACTTTTTCTATAAGCAGCTGGAGAATGTTTCAGCATCATCAGCCCTTGTTCTTGTAGGTGACTTTAAGCTGCCAGACATCTGCTGGGAACTCAATACAGCAGAAAAGAGGCAGTCCAGGAAGTTCTTAGAGTGTGTGGAGGAAAACTTCTTGTTATCCTGGTGAGTCAGCCCACCAGGGAAGGGACTATATTAGATCTGTAGTTTGTAAATAGAGATGGGCTGGTGGCAGATGGGGTGGTTGGAGGCCGCTTGGGGCACAGTGATCATGAAGTTACAGAGTTCTTGATATTTGGTGAAATCAGGAGGAACATCAATAAGACTTTTACATGAGACTTCTGGAGGGCAGACTTTGGCATACTTAGGAGACTTATTCAGAGAGTTCCTTGGGAAACAGCCCTTAAAAATAAAGGAGTTCAGGAAAGGCGGGCGTGCTTCCAAACAGAGATCTTGAGGGCACAGGAGCAGACTGTCTCTGTGTGCTGAAAGGCGAGACGATGAGGCAAACGTCCAGCCTGGATGGGCAAGGAGGTTTTGAAGGAACTTCGAAATAAAAAGAGGATGTATCATCTTGGGAAGGAGGGTCAGGTCTCTCAAGAAGTATTTAAGGGGGCTACTAGAGCATGTAGGAAAAAAGTTAGGGAGGCCAAAGCTGTGTTTGAACTACAAATGGCAACTTCTGTAAAAGAGAATAAAAAATGTTTTTACAAATATATTAATGGTAAAGGGAAGGGTAAGTCCAGCCTTTATTCTCTATTGGATGAGAGAGGGAATTTATTAACTGCAGATGAGGAGAAGGCAGAAGTCATTAACACCTTCTTTGCCTCAGTCTTTAGTGGGAAGGTGGCTTGTCCTCTGGACAAGTGTCCTCCTGGATTGTAGATGCTATCAGGGAGCAGGATGGTCCCCCTGTTATCCAGGAGGAGGCAGAGAACTGCTGAGCAGCTTAGATGTTCATAAATCTATGGGACCAGATGGGATCCACGCCAGGCTGATGAGGGAGCTGGCAGATGAGCTGGCAAAGCCCCTCTGCATCATTTACCAGCAGTTCTAGCTCACTGGTGAGGTTCCAAATGACTGGAAGCTGGCCAATGTGACACTCACTCACAAAAAGGGTGGGAAGGAGGATCCTGGCCAGTTATTATAGGCCAGTTAGCCTGACCTCAGTACCAGGTAAGATAATGAAACAGTTTCTACTGAGTGTTATCATGCAGCACTTACAGGATGGTCAGGGGATCAGACCCAGCCAGCATGGGTTTAGGAGGGGTAGGTCGTGTTTGAGCAATCTGATCTCCTTTTATGACCGAGTGACCCACCTGGTGGGTGCAGGAAGGGCTGTGGATGTTGTGTATTTGGACTCCAGCAAGGCCTTTGCCACTGTCTCACACAGCATTCCCTGGAAAAGCTGCAGCCCACGGCTTGGACAGGAGCACTTTTTGTTGGTTTAAGAACTGGCTGGATGGCTGGGCCCAGAGAGTGGTGGTGAGTGGTGCTGCATCCAGCTGGGGATCAGTCACCAGTGGTGTCCCTCAGGGCTCTGTACTGGGGCCAGTCCTGTTCAATATTTTATTGACGACATGGATGAGGGGATTGAGTCGTTCATTAGTAAAGTTACAGAAAACACTAAGCTGGGAGCATGTGTTGATCTGCTGGAAGGGCTGCTGGAGGGCTCTGCAGAGAGACCTGGAATGGTTGGATGGACGGGCAGAGTCCAATAAAATGAAGTTTAATAAATCCAAGTGCTGAGTGCTGCATTTTGGCCTCCATAACCCCCTGCAACATTATAGGCTGGGTATGGTGTGGCTGGACAGTGCCCAGGCAGGAGGGGACCTGAGGGTGCTGGACAACAGCCGACTGAACATGAGCCAGCAGTGTGCCCTGGTGGCCAAGAAGGCCAGTGGCCCCTGGCCTGGATCAGGAAGTGTGTGGCCAGCAGGAGCAGGAGGGTCATTCTTCCCCTGTACTCGGCACTGGTGAGGCCACACCTTGAGTGCTGTGTCCAGTTCTGGGCCCCTCTGTTTTGGAAGGACCTTGAGACACTTGAGCATGTCCAGAGGAGAGCAACAAGGCTGGGGAGGGGATTGGAACACAAAGCCTATGAGGAATGACTGAGGGAGCTGGGGTTGTTTAGCCTGCAGAAAAGGAGACTCAGGGGTGACCTTATCTCTCTCTACAACTCCCTGAAAGGTGGCTGTAGTCAGGTGGAGTTGGTCTCTTTCTCCAAGCAGCACTGACAGAACGGGAGGACAGTCTTAAGCTGCGCCAAGGGAAATACAGGTTGGATATTAGGAAAAAGTGATCAAGTACTGGAATTGTCTGCCCAGGGAGGTGCTGGAGTCGCCATCCCTGGATGCACATAAAAAAAGAGTGGATGTGGCACTCGGTGCCATGGTTTAGTTGAAGTGTTAGGGCATGGATTGGACACAATGATTTGAAGGTCTCTTCTAACCCAGTGATTCTGTCATTCTGTAAAAAGACCAGCAATAATTCAGCCTTGCCAGCATTTCTTAATAGTGTGTTGGTGTTCTTGAGGAAAGCTACACATTTGGGGAAACACCTTTGGAGGAAAGGGGCTTGCTTCTTAAGGAAAGTGCTTCCCAAGGAGCTCCCAGTGCAGTAGGTGCAAGTGTCCCCCTTTGGCTCCCTGTGGTCCTTTCAGTCCTTGAGGCCCACTGCCCTTGGCACAGGGGCAGGGGAAGGGAGAAGGCTGTGAAGAGCAGGTTTGGCATCTGCCTGGACCTGCAGAGACCAACCCAAGCACCTGCAGCAGGGTGTGTTACCCCCACTTTGAACAGAGGTGTGAGCAGGAGCATCTCTGTCCAGCTGCGAGCCCCAGAGCTCTCTTTGAGAGCTGTGAATTAAAAGGCCTTTACGCACACACTGTTCACATCTTACCTGCCTGCTGTGTTCCAGCTCTTGGAAATATGCAATTGCCTCTCGCTTGGAGGAAGCTCATAAGTCTTCCTCAGGCTTGAACTTTGCAGCCCTGCTTCCTGGGCATGCTCTATAGGATTGTCTGCTCAAATAGCCAGTGGTTAGCTTTTGCAGTTAGCTTGTTCTGCTCAATTTGCTGATTTTTAAAAAGTGCTTCATTCACATACCCTTTTCTAATGTAACTACTCCTTCCTGCACAGCTACAGCTTTTTGTGGAAGTCAAGATTATCTCATTGCCTAGGCATCAAGCCACCCCTTTTTTATAGCTTTTGCAATTTCTTTTGCAACTCCAGTCTTGTTGTGGTCTCAAAATACTTACCTGTTTCAATCCTGCATCTCATTTTATTTTGCTCCCACTTGTGATACATGGTGGCAGTTTGTTTACAACACCATACAAACAATGGCTCTTGGTGCAGGTTCCTAGGATTGGTATTCCAGTTCCTAAAATTCCTACAAAAAGTTGTGTTAGCCAGTTCAGATTAGGTAGCCAATACGTTAGAGTTTCCCGCAAGTATTTACTCCAAGATGCAAGATGTCTTTGGTCACTTCACGGAGTACTTTTGCATGTTGCCAAATGTTATGGATATCCTCTGCTATTTGCCCTGACTGGTCTATATAAGTGCAACACCTGCTATAAATTAGAATGCAAACTCCTCCCATTTGGCTGTTGCCATATCTAACACCATGTGCTTTTGAAAGACTACTTCTTTTAGTGAATTTATTTCAGTTTGTAGCCTTCTTAAGGCATCTGCTGTTGAATTAGCAATCAATTCTATTTTGGCTGAGATGCTTGAAATGGCCTTTTCCAGTTGTGCAATTCCTGAATTTGGGAGCAATGCCCTAACAAAACTGTGAAAGCTGGTGCTGTATCACACCTGTGGGTTATTGGGTGTTGTTTTTGTGAGTCTTCCACAGTCATTGAATTCTACCTGTCATTTCATTAGTTTGATTTCTAACTTGTAACTGAGGGAGAAGGTATCCCATGGTACGTTGGCCAGTCCAGTTACCTGGTCAATGTTTTAATGCTATTCCCTTCCCAAAAGCCACCAAGATGCACCAGGAAGGTTGCAGCTGGTGTTAATTCTCATGGACTCGTTTCCACTATGTCTGTCAAGAAGACAGTTTTCTCACATTGGCTGAGTGACATTGACCCACTCAGTTGTGTTACTGGAAAAGTTGCCGAGATTTGCTCCAGAGTGGTTCAGCCCTGTGTATGTGACTGACTCGTTGATAGGCAGTAATTGGAAAAGGGGCTTTGCCGAGGAAGATCCTGCCTGTCTACACTGAGCACTAGTGCTGTGTAAGCTACAGGGCTTCAAATCTGACCAATTGCTCGATGGTACCCCTGTTAAGGGAAGGTTCCATTGTTGCACTTCTCCACAAAGCCAGCAATCCCCGAGTCCTGTATAATTAGCTGTGGTTCCTATTAGTGTTACATGGCTGATAACATCGAAGGCCAGTGACAGTATAAGCAATGAAAAAGACAGTGAAATGCAATATGAATTTAATGGTTTATGAGTGAATTTCAATTTTAGTCCATGGTCCCCAACAGGTTTGGTTGTCCAGGGTTTAATTGGTGATTTCTTCACTGGGATGCAGTGAATCCAGCTAGGTCTTTCCTTTACTCAAACGGACGTAAAGGTAGTCAGGAGCACTTGGATGGATCCGTCCCACTTTACTTGCAGAGAATCACCTGTAAAATTCTTGACCTACACCCAGTCACCAGGATCAATTGTATGCAATTTATGATGCGGCTGCTTCGCTTGATTCTCAAACACATTATTAAACATCTGGTGCAATTGGTTGTTTGTAGCCATTAAATATTCATAGACATATTGATGACCAACTTGAGCCAAATTTTCATCATGAGTAACATTTAATCCATAAGGTCTGCCACAAAGCATTTCAAATGAGCTAACTTTTTCTTTAGACCTAGGTTTTCTTCTGAGTCTGATAAGGGCAATAGGTAAAGCTTGACAGCAATATAAATTAATTTCTTGACGTATTTTAGCTATCTGGTTTTGGATCATATGTTTGAGGTTTTCTACTTGACCACTAGCTTGTGATCTGTAGGGTGTGTGAAGCTGCCCTTGGATTCCTAATGCTTTGCTGAGAGCTTGCACAATTTCTGCACAGAAATGTGATCCTCTGTCAGGGGATATTTCTCTAGGTGCACCAAACCAAGGTATGATCTCATTCAACAACACTTCTATCACTTCTTTAGCTTTATTTGTCCTACTAGGGAACGCTTCTGGCCACCCAGAGAAAGTAGTAAGTACCAGCAAATATCAAACCCCCCCCTTTCTTGGGAGTTCAGAAAAGTCTGTCTGCCACAGGGCTCCAGGAAAAGCTCCTCCACTAATAATAACTCCTTGTTCTAGCCTAAATCCTATAGGGTTTGGATTATTCTTCAAACTAGTCACACATTGTGATGTTGTTTCTTTAACAATGTCCTGCATGCCTGGGCCTGCAATTCATTTTTTAGGTGGTGTTGTAGGGATTCTGCTCTTCTTACAAGTCTTACCACGTACAATTTCACATTATGTCATGAACTTTTCTGGTACTATTAGTTGACCTGTTGTCTAATTGTCCCCAACCATTTTCTAAAAGTTTCCTTTTCTTTTCATTAATGCATTTATAATCAGAAGGTTGGTGTTTTACAGGCTGCTTAGTTGATACTGCAGTGGGTATTAGAGCTGCCACAAGTGGTTCATTTCTTTTGGCAGCGATTCCAGCTGCATCATCTGCAAATTTCCTGCCACCTTCCGGGAGGGTGTTACCTTTAGAGTGCCCTCAGCAATGTACAATTGCCACTTGCAATGGGAGTTCCACCTCCCTGGGGAGCCGGAGGATTTCAGTGGCATATTTGACGCTCTTCTTTTCTGCAGTCAGGAATCTTCTTTCCCTCCATATGGCTCCATGGGCATGAACAATTCCCATAAGCACATCTCCCATCAGTCCAAACATTAACTTTTATTCCTTTTGCCAGTTGTGATGCTCGAGTGAGGGCTCTCAGCTCAGCCCTTTGTGCTCAAGTTCCTGCTGGTAATGGGCTTGACTTGATGACCTCCAAGACTGTAGTCACAGGCTACCCCACCCTTCACACTCCCTGTCTCACAAACTGCTGCCATCAGCGAACCAGTTCATGGCAGCTGGGAGCAGCTATTCCTTTAGATTTGGCTGGCTGGAATACACAGCTTCCATGGTGTCCTAGGGTGATGTTATGGTGTTTGTATCTCCAAATACATGTGTGTGTTCTGATTATGTTTGGTATTATGTCCTTTGCTTCCAGGACTGACTGAGAGTGAAGCTTTGTTTTGTCTTGTTATCAGCCGGCTCACCTCCCCCATGGTCTATGTTTAGGAGAGGTTTTAGCTTGGCTTGCTTGCTTGCCTGCTTGCTCGCTTCTGCCTCTTTTTCTTTCCTTCGCTTTGCCCTTGCTTTTTGCTTATTAATTAGTTCAGCTAGGCAGTCCAACTTTTTCCCTGGACTGTTTTCTTTTCCACCCCGTTCCCTCCCTCTCCTGGATACCATCAGAACCTGTTCCGGACGGGGACCTGGGAAACCCCAAGAAACACCGGGAGTCTACACTCTGTCACCTGCAGCAGCCATTCCCAAGCGCCAGAGACTGATAACTGAGCGACCACTCGCCAGAGAGACTGAACTTGTCATCCGTTCAGAACAGTGAAAGAGTTTTTTTGTCAGCTGGTGTTGTTTTTTAACCTGTGCTGGGGAGTGTCTTGCTTGTTAAATAAACAGGTTTTTTCTCCCACTCTTCTCTGAGGAAATTCTTCCCGAACCCGGTGGTGGTGGGGGGAGGAGTCGTGGGGTTTGCTGTCTGGGGGCTCCTTCTGGAGGTTTTCCCCCAAATTTGCCCAAAACCAGGACACATGGTCTCTAGGCAGTCGTGTACTACAGGTTCAGCTTCCGACTTCCCTTGCAAAAAAGAGGTAGGTTAACTATACTGCTGACTTGAATTTCAGTATCATCAGGTTCAGCCGAGAATACTTGGTATTTTAGGAGCCTTGAGGGAGACAGACATTGGGTCTCTTTTCTGATCTAAAACAGGCGACAGAGTGTGTGACACTAAGACAGTCATCTTTTGTCCTGTTGTAAACTTCCTTGCTTCTTCAATGTTCATGATGGCTGCTGCTCCTCCCCTAAGGCAGGCAGGCCAGCCCTTGGGCACAGTATGGAGTTGTTTAGAAAAGCAGCCTACTGCCCTTTTGTAAAGCCCAGGCCTTGTGCCAGAACTGCTAAAGCTCTTGTCTGTCTCTCATGTGAGAATACCCAAAATGGCTTACTCACATCAGCAGCCCCAAAGCAGGGGCCCTCATGAGTTCACGCTTCATTTCTTCAAAGGCCCCGTTCACTTCTGGGCTCCATATCACGGCATTTTTAGAAATTGTCACCAATTCATAGAAAGGTTTCACAATCAATCCATTGCTCTATATCCCCAGTTGGCACCAACCTGTCATTCCAAGGAGAGCATGGAGTTCTCTTACTTTGTGGTTTGTGGTTGAGATGTCTGGGAAATTGCTTCCTTCTGGGCAGTTCCCAAGGACCGTTGTCACCTCCATGCCCTTTTCACATTTCTCCTCTAGGCCTGTGCAGTCTCTCGTTAACTGTTTCAGCAGGACCTGCTCTCCTGGAGCCTTCCTGAGGCTTCTCTCTTGCAGGTGCCTTCCAGGCACGACTGAAGGACATGCTGACTTGGAGCTTTTCCAAGGCATCTCTCCTGCCAGTAGCCATCAATCCAGGCACTGACATGGAGCAGAGACTCCCGAGAGTGCCCAAGCTGGCCTGGGTGACAGAGGAGGAAGAAAGCCCTGGAGCTGCCCCAGCACAGGAGACTGAAGAGGTGGTGCCGTTCCAGCCAGCGCAGGAGGGTGAGTGGCAGAGCTGGGCCTCAGGGCTGGTGCCTGCATCCAGCTTTGCCCCATCCCATCCCATCCCATCCCATCCCATCCCATCCCATCCCATCCCAGGTGATTGAAGTTTGAATTTGATAATCCAGGTTGAAGTCCAGTGTAGGTGTTGGTGGTCAAAGGTTGCATTTGAATGAGAAAAGTTGGATTTGAAGGTCCAGGGTTGTATTTCATGGGGAACGCTATGAATCCATGGAATAACTGTATTCCAGGTGCTAAGGATTTAGAATCCTCTTGCTCCCCTCCCAGATACCCACTAAAACTATGGAATTACAGTATTCCTGGCATTAGGAATTTAGAATTCTCCAGCTGCCCACATAAATTCCTCTGGAATAATGGTATAATGGGTATTGGGAACTTGAATCCTCCAGTTCCTTTCCCATACTCCCTTGGAAAAATGGCATTCCAGTTGTCAAGAATTTGGAATCTCCAATAGACCGTCCCCAAATGCCACCAAATTCCCAAGGAAAAATAGCATTCCAGGTGTCAGGAATTGACAATCCTCCAGTTCACCTCCTAATTTCCCCTGGAATAATGGCATTCCAGGTGTTGGGAATGAAGAATTCCCCCATGCAGTCTCCCAAATTCCAACTCAATTCCCATGGAAAAACAGCATTCCAGGTGTCAGAATCCTCCAGTTCCACTGCCATACTCCCCTGGATTAATGGTATTTTAGGCATTGAGAATTCAGAATGCTCCTGCTTCCCTCCCAGATTCCCACTAAAACCATGGAATTACAGCATTCCAGGAATTGGGAAATTAGAATTGTCCAGTTCCCCCCTCAAATTCCCATGGAATAACCACAATTCAGGTGTTACAGATTATGAATACTGAGGGTCCACTCTCAAATTCCCCCCAAACTGCCACGGAATAATGACATTTTGGGATTTGAGAATTTAGAATTCTCCACTTCCCCTTCCAAATTCCCAACAAAACCACAGAATAAGACCAGTGCAGCATTGGTAATTTTGCATCCTCCAGCTCCCCTCCCAAATTCCCACACAACAGAGGCATTTCGGGTGTCGGGATTTTCGACTCCTCCATATACCTTCATCAATTCCCATGAAATCCATGGAATTACAGCATACAGGTTGTTCGGAATTTGGAATACTACAGTTCCCCTCCAAATTTCCCGTGAAATGATGGCACTATGGCTATCAGGAATTTTGAATCTCCCATATGCCCTCTCAAATTCCAACCAAATTCCCATGGAATAGCAGAAATCCAGTTATCAGGAATTTAGAGTCATCCATATGCCCTCAAAAATTCCCAGGGAATACCAGCTTTGTAGGAATGGGGAATCTTGAATCCTCCAATTCCCCTCCCAACTTCCCATGGAATAACAACCTTCCAAGTATTAGGAGTTTCAAATACTCCAGTTCCCCAACAAAAATCCCATGCAATAAGGGCATTCCAAGTGTCAGGAATTGAGAAGGCTCCACCTCTCCAAAAGAATTCCCATGGATATAGAGGATTCTGGCTGCAGAGAAAATTTAGAATGCCACATAGACCCTGCCAAATACCCACCAAATTTGCAAGGAATTAAAACACTCCAGATTTCATTAATTGAGAACCCTCGTCTTCCCCTCCCAATTTCCCATAGAATAATGTCATTCCGGGTGGTGAGAATCTTACATCCTCTTATTCCCATCCAAATTCCCATGGAATAATGGCATTCTGGGTGTTGGGAATTTACAATCCCCCATAAACCGACCCCAAATCCCACCAAATTCCCAAGGAAGAGTAACTTTCCAGGTTTCAGGAATTTGGAAGATTCCAGTTCCCCACCCAAATTCCTATGGATCACCAGCCATCTCAGTGTCAGGAATTGAGAATCCTCCAGCTCAGCGAAGGAATTCCCATGGAATAATAGGATTCCAAGTATTAGGAACTTAGAATACCACATAGAGCCTCCCAGATTCCCACCACATTCCAATGGAATAACAACATTCCAGATTTCAGGAACTGAGAATCATCCTCTTCCACTCCCAAATTCCCATGGAAACATGGCATTCTGTTACTCCGTAATTTGGAACCCCCATAAGCTGTCCCAAAATCCCACCAAATTCCCATGGAATAGCAGCATTCCAGGTGCCAGGAATTTAGGATAGCCCATTTGCCGATCCAAATTCCCACAGAATTACGGCCTTCTGGCTATTGGGAATTTCGAATCCTCCATACAGCCTCCCATATTCCCATGGAATAACACATACCCAGGCATGGGGAATTGAGTTTCATCTAGTTCCACACCCAAATTCCCATGGAATAACAGCATTCTGAGAGCTGGGTATTTGGAAACTGCCTTTTTCCCACGCAAATGTTTAGGGAATAATCGCATTCCGGGCATTGGGAATGTAGAATCCTGATGTTCCCCTTCCAAATTCCCATGGAATAACCATTTTAGTGTGTTGGGAATTTCGAATGATCCAGTTCCACTCCCAAAATCCAATCAACCTGTAACGAAATAATGATATTTTTTATGTTAAGAATTTAGAATCCTCCAATTCCCCGTCCAAAGTCCCATAGAAAAGCTGTATTCCAGCTTTGGGGATTATGGAAACATCCATATGCCCATAGAAATTGCCACGAAAAACCTCAGAAAAACAGCATTCATGGTTTTGGGAATATGGTATCCGCCAGTTGCACAATGAAATTCCCAGCAAAACCATGGAATTTCAGCAATCTGGGCATTGGGAGTTTGGAATCCTCCAGTTCTGCTCTCAAATTCCAATGGAATAACAGCCTTCCAAGCATGGGGATATTGGAATCCTCTAGTTCCCTTCCAAAAAGCCCATGGAATAACAACGTTCTGGGCATTGAGAAGTGAGAATTTGCCAATTCCCTTCCCAAATCCCGAGGGAATAAGACAATTCCGGGTGTCAGGTATTTGGAATCCTTCAAATCCGCACCATAACCCCCGTGGAATAACAGAATTCCAGGTGTTAGGAATTGAGCATACTCCACTTCCCTTTCGAATTTCCCTTGCAATCATGGCATTCTGGGTGTCGGCAGTTTAGAATCTTCCATACACCCTCCCAAATACCCAAAAATTCACAAGGAATAACAGAATTCCAGATATCAAGAATGTATTATCTGCCAGCTCTCCACACAATTCCCCATGAAATCATGATGTTCCGGGTGGTGGGAATCTTGACTCCTCCAGTAACTCTCCCAATTCCCCATGGAATAAAGGCATTCTGGGTGTTGGGAATTTACAATCCCCCATAAACCGACCCCAAATCCCACCACATTCCCAAAGAAGAGCAACTTTCCAGATGTCAGGAATTTTGAATATTCCCATTCCCCACCCAAATTCCTATGGAACAACAGCATTCCAAGGGTCAGAAATCGAGAATACTCCAGCTCACCAAAAAATTCCCCTGGAATCATGGGATTCCAGGTGTGAGGAATTGAGAATGCCCGCTAGAGCCTCCCAGATTTCCACCACGTTCCCATGGAATAACAACAATCCAGATTTCAGGAACTGAGAATCATCCTCTTCCCCTCCCAAATTCCCATGGAAATACAGCATTCTGTTATTCTTTAATTTAGAACCCTCCATAACCTTTCCCAAAATCCCACCAAATTCCCATGCAATAGCATCATTCTGAGTGTCAGGAATTTAGGATAGCCCATTTCCGCATCCAAATTCCCATAGAATAACGGCCTTCCGACTACTAGGAATTTCGAATCCTCCATACGGCCTCCCATCTTCCCATGGAATAACACATACCCAGGTATGGGGAATTGAGTTTCATCCAGTTCTCCACCCAAATTATCATGGAATAACAGCATTCTGGGAGCTAAGTATTTGGAATCTGCCTGTTTCCCTCGCAAATGCTTTAGGGAATAACAGCATTCCAGGAATTGGAAATGTAGAATCCTCATGTTCCCCTTCTGAATTCCCATGGAATAACCATTTTAGTGTGTTGGGAATTTCAAATGCTCCAGTTCCTCTCTCAAATTCCAATCAAACCATAACAAAGTAATGACACTTTGCGTGTTGAGAATTTAGAATCCTCCACTTCCCCTTCCAAATTCCCATAGAATACCTGCATTCCGGGATTGGGGATTTTTGAAACATCCATATGCGCATTTATACTCTCACAACAACCTCAGAAAAACAGCATTCATGGTGTTGGGGATATGGTATCCTCTATTAGCACTATCCACTTCCCAGCAAATTAATGGAATTAGAGCACTCTGGGCATTGGGAGTTTGGAATCCTCCAGTTCTGCTCTCAAATTCTAATGGAATAACAGCCTTCCAGGCATGGGGATATTGGAATCCTTTGCTTCCAAAAAGCCCATTGAAAAACGATTTTCTGGGCATTGAGAATTGAGAATTTGCCAATTCCCTTCCCACTCGGCTTTCAAGGAGCGATTCCTAGCAGCAGAAGCATCAGAAGCACAAAGTGGATTACGAGAAGGGACAATGTAGAACACGTCTCTGTCCTGGCACGTTTTCCTGTGAGATATGTCCCTCTGGGTCTTCGGTCCTTGCGAAGCTCTATGTACTGTGAGTGCTGCTGCTTGTAGCTGAGAAGGACCGTGGGGCTAGCAGCGAATTCGGAGAGCGCTAAGCACGTAGTCAAGAAGCGAGACATGTCCCTGCAATGCGGTGCTAAGAGCAGCTTCCTCGCGGCGGGGGCGAGCTCCGGCCACAAGACATTCTCGTCCTGGCAACGGATCTCTGTGAAGGGCGTAGGCGAAAAGCTTTCGTTTTCCATTCGAACTGCGAGAGAGGCAGACTGTTGCACGGAGCTCTGAGAACAAAGGTGCACACCCTAGGCGGGCTTGGGCAGAAGCAGCGTTCTCGAGCTCTTGGCTGCCGGCACACTGCTGGCTGTGGGGCGCCCCTGCAGCGGCTTCTGGCCGCCGGCAAGTGAAAGCTGCGCCAGGCGTGGGAGGGCGGTGAACGAAGCGGCACAAGTGCCGTGCTTGTGTGCACCACGTTAGAGGCTACTAGGAGAGGAAGGTGGTTGACTCTCGCTTGCCTTCCCAAGTGCCCTTAGCAGTCAGAAGGAGCAAGCTGAAGCACTGCTGCTTGTGCTGCTCCTTGGTTCCCTTGCAGCCCGCTGTGAAAGCATTGGCGGTCACTTCTAGGCGCCGAGTTGCACACAGCACCACTGTAAGTGCCTCGGAGAAGGGAAATCCAGAGTGCAGCGAGGAGCTGGACGTGGCTTACGTGCAATAAGTAGAAGGTGAACCTAGGCACTGCCTCTTCAATCTGTCCGCCTCTGCTCTGGTAGCAACTTTTGCAAGTCGGCAGAGGGAGCCGCGAGTATGTAGAACGGAGGGCAGCGAGACGCCATGTGTTATGCACCCTTTCAGGGCTGCTGCCAGGGAGCTACTTTAAGAACGCCTTCTTCTTCTTCCTCGCGTCCTTCTCGCTTCGTTCTAGCTGCATGGAGTACAGCACAGTGAAGGAGTGAAGACGGGCACTGCCCCAGCTTTTGCCCTGGCCTGCTTGTGCTGTGCCTTTAGCTGCACACCAGAACAATGGCATTTCTTACCCGCAAGGTAAAAAAGGCTTTAGTATAGCCTTAGGAATGGCAAGTGCCTAGGCATTAAGTTGAGCGACCACGTATGAGGGAGTCTTTAGAGGTTTCCTCCCCCATGGCGCAGGTGTATTCTCATTCTCGTTCTGAACTGAAAAGTCCGGGCATGGCAAGACTGGCCTGCCTTGTGCAGAGACGAACACAAATGTGGGGCTATGATCCTCTGTGTTCGGAGCTCTGCTTCCGGGTGTGTGGGCCGCCATGAGCCCGCAGCAGCCGCCGAGGACAGTGTGGATTGTGGATGAGGCTGGGCTGGCCCCCCGCCCCCCCGCTGGTCTGACAGCGGCAGAAGTGGCGTAGGAGCGGCATTGCCTGAGGGCCCCATGGGGGGCGGGAAGAGAGCCGGGAGTGACTCCGAGCGACACCGGAAGCGATATCTGTAGGGCCCGGAAGGCCAGCGTTGCCATCGAGTTTGGCCGGTAGGAGGCTTCTAAGGTGCTTTGAAAGGTGGAGCTTCTTTGCTCTAGGACAGTCTGGGAGAGCTGAGGGTGTCCAATCATGGAGAACAGAAGGCTCCAGGGAGACCTTCGAGCCCCTTGCAGTGCCTGCTGGGGCTCCAAGATAGCTGGGGAGGGACTTTGGAAAAGGGTCTGGACTCGCAGGACAAGGGGGAATAGCTTCAAACTGCCAGAGGGCTGGGGTAGATGGGATATTGGAAAGGAATTCTTCCTTGGGTGGGTGCTGAGGCCTGGCACATGTTGCTCAAAGAGGCTGTGTGGGAGCCCCATGGCAGGAAGTGTCCAGGGCCAGGCTGGAGTGGACATGGAGCAACCTGGACAAGTGGAAAAGTGTCCCTGCCCACGTCAGGATGTGGGAAGAAGAGAATCTGTCTCTAAGGTCGCTTCCAGTCCAAACCATTCTGGGATTCTAGGATTCATGGAAGGCCCTTTTCCAAGTGAAGTGTTGTATCTCTTGGCTCCCAGCTTGTAGTTGCCAGTTCTTCTGGAAGCAGGCGTGGCGAAGCAGCTGTGATGAGCCATGGGTTCTCAATAGGACGAGTGTGATATATTTGCAGAGAGGAAGGCTGCAGACAGATCTTCAAGGCCCAGGTAAAACAAGCAAAGGATTGAATAAAAGCCAAAGGTTGGTTGTGTTAGTTTGCTGGCTGTTGAAATAGCCCCAGGTCATTTTCAACATTTCTAATTTGGATTTGTTTGAGTAAAAAATGAATGTGTTACCTCCAGCGTAGGCTCTCCAATGCATCTCCATGTGCTCCCACCTCTTTGTTGTATATCGGGTTCTATTAACTGAAGACAGAATCATAACACAGTAGTAAAACATTTAGAGGTGTAGTTAGCCAGCTTCAGGAGTTTTCAACTCAGCTGTTGACTTTTCTGGTAACTGTAGGCAAGGCAACACAATCCAGTTACTCCACTTTTCCTCTCTGACCAAAAGATGATTTTTTTTTTTTCTCATTTTGAAAATAGCCTTGAATGAAGAGAGTTATGCATGTGGCATGTAGGATTCATTACTTTACCTTTCTCTTCTGCTGTATTTTGCGTACTAGTCTTTTTAAATTTTTTTTGTCGCTGTTCTCCATTCAGTAGGTTTGAAAGAATTCTAATTGTTGAGATGATGGTTCTTTGAAGGCTCACTTAGCCCACCTTTTGGGTGAAGGAAAGATGAAGACAAGGTCCTCTAGGAAGAGTAAAAAGCAAACTTTGAAGAGACATTCAGAGATGTCTGCTGATGCCATGCAATTACCGTGTAATCAGCAGAAATGTGTTGGAAAAACACCCATCAGTGACTTCACAAGAAAGCCACACTCAAGACAGGTAAAGAACAGAAGCATAAAACCCCAAAGGTATGAAATGGACAGATTTTCATTGGCAATGAGCAACTCCTGAATTCTTGGTTCTAGAACTAGGGGCTTGTAATAAATAGACTGTCTCCTTGCCAAACGTAAACTTGGTGTCATGAACTGCTCACTGCCCGTTGAAGTGCAGGGCTAGTAGACTAATATTTGCCATGGCAGGCATATTGTATGGCTTTCCTGTTAAAAAGAAATTGGTTTTGCTCATAGCAATCTAGATATGTACCCAGTCTGACACCTATTTTTTAGGCTATATTTCCAAGTAAATGGCTTCCATGATGATGCAGTAAGTTTATGTCATGAACAGGAATGAAGTGATTGCATGCATCCTTTTTTAGCCTAAGCCAGCTGCTGAATAATGAGACAGAGACTCTCACTGACGCCAAGGAGTGCCCGTGCTTTTGGGAAAAGCACTGGGCAGATAAAGCCTATTTCCACATTTCTTGCTAGCGTCTCCTTCAAAGTTCATGGGTTTGTTCATCTTTTAGAGCTGTTCTAGATGTCTTTGTATTTTCCATGTACTAAATGTAGCAGGTAGTGCTTTCATGCCGTCCTAATAGATTTGAAGTTGGGATCTACTCAGGCTTCAATGTCTCAGAAGAATTCAATTCAATTCAATTCAATTCAAAGAATTGATTCTTTGAATTCTATTCTTGAACGTGAGAATGCTACTTATATAGTTAATGAATTAATTAAATCGAATTCACTTGAATGGAAAAATTGTCTTGTTCATGTAGATTTTAACTTGGGAAATTGATATTTGAGTTCTACTTTTCATTGTTGTTGCTTTTCTGTATTCTTTGATTGCACAGATAGCAGATGTACTGACCAAGTATTGTGTGAAACTGGAGGAAATGTCCTTCCTCTTGGCAGCTGATGTTCACAAGCTCATTAACGCTAAGGCCATGGTAAATGTTTTACCTGGGGCAAGATAGCAGTCTGAATATTCCTAGAATGTCTTTCTTTCCCCCAATGAAATTCATTTTTTCTGCCTATCAATCACTGAAATATAGAAGAAATTTCTACTTGGCAGGGTATTGGTTATCATTTGTGTTCTTTTCTCCCCTCATTTTCTGTAGAAGAGACAATTTTTTGTTTTTGCATGTTGTATGCTGCTTCTACTTCTGGTTTTATTTTTTAATACACAGAATATAAACAGAGCACTGCTGGATAATGAGAGGGCAACTGCCAAGCTACTCTTGAATCGAATGAAATCAGAGCTTGAGAAAGAAAAATGGCATCAACTGAAATGGCAAGGGAGAGTCAAGGACTAGAAGCTCGTGCAAAAGAAGTGTGGAGTTCAGAGTTTCAGGTCAGAAATTTGGCAGTCTTCTTTTGGACAATGAGCAACACCAAGAGGCTAGTGTTCACTTTTGGTTTCTATCAAAGTAATACTTGATCATTTTTTCTTTCTACGTGATACCACGTATGATATCACATATATCATGTGATTCCATTCTACATATCTACTTTCCATCCTGCAGAGAATTTATGGCAAGTGAAGAAATATAGAATCCCCCAACTGTGAATATGGAAATGGAAAAGTTGACAAAGGAGCAGATGGTACTCAGTGAAGAGAGACTGAAGGTTTTGCAATATATCGGGTATGGCAAAAGAGGGTATAGCATAAAGGAAAACAATTGTTGCTGGAGTTAATGAAGGACTTGGCTACAAAATGCACTTTGCTTCCTGTCAATGTGTGATTGCTAAATGCAGCAGTAAGGCAGGGTCTACATCTATTTCTGTACAGCCCTTTTGAATGGAAAAAATGCATTCTTGATTTTCAGTGCCCCAGCTACACTTAATAGGTGGCGATCAGGCTCTAAAAATGGAGGAATGCAGAAGTAAATCTCGAAACATAGCAGAAATGGGCAAAGAGGGGTGGAGAGCTAGAACTTGGTGTTTTTGTCAAGGCATTTTTTTCTCCATGGCGTGGGATTTTATTTGCGGAATAAATGAAGAGAGGAGTCTGGATAGAAATCTAACGTTGCTACGTTTGAATATCCATCCTGAACACAAGACACATTGGTGTGGGTGCAATGCATTACGATCTTTACAGGGAGGTTTTTTACGGTGGATGTAGGAACCAGGTAGATGACAGTTAGTTCCTTATCGGGCAGTAAACAGTTGGCCTTGAACAACAACAATCTCAGGTTTATTTTCATTGCCAAGATGGCTGTAAATAAAAGAAAGCCCAGTAGTATGGATATTCGGATTCATAATTTTATATTTGAAGTACTGACTGGTTTCTATCTTAGGATACCTGACTCTTGTTTCCTACTTTGATAGCACCTTGTTGCCTCCAACACGTGCCAAATCGGATGGAAACGAACAGTGCAGAACTCTGGAGAATTGAAACAAAAGTCTAGGTAGGTCGGGAAATCCTAAGAACAGTCTGGAATTCGAGCAATATTTTCTTTTCTCCCAGGCAACGATGAGGCAGACTGTTGCTTTGATAGTGCATGTTTGCTCTATTCTTTGTTCCGTGTGTTGCCACATACCTTCTCAGTTGCTTGGAGGTGGCAGTAAGAGCCAAAGAAGCTGCCTGTGGCATGGCTTTCCTTTGGCCACTACAAACACCTGTGCATGGGGAGATCTAGCAGGAACTGGCTCGGTTAGAATGAATCTGGGGGAAATCAAAAGTTAATTTTGACATGGATCCCTTCTCAATCATACAAAAATACTCCTTTTTAACTCTTGGAGAAGAAGAGGGGAAGTATTGGAGATACTTCCTTTCTCTGTGTCCTTGCAGCATGCCTTCCCACTCTGTGTCTGCCTTCTCTTGCTCCAGAGCACATCCTGTTGGGATGTTTGTAGCCTGTATGGTAGCAAAGGAGTTGGTAGCGATTGTAAGTACCTTGCTACTTTGAAGTATAATGATAAACAGCTGTGTATGAAAATGTCTTGATTTCTTTGGCTGGTAATGTCTGGTGTCTGTAGGCACTGCTGGCATCTGTTCCGTGTGCTGAGATTCAGCACATGGCCTCTGTCATGTTTCCATGTCACACTGCACTGTGAAAGATGGGAATTTTGACTGTGGTCTGTTCCGTATCATTCAGACAGCCCTAATGTGGAGTGCGTGGAGAAAATGAGCATCCAGTATGAGCTGGTCGAGGGCAAATGTCAGGAGAAAGGGCAGATGTGCAAGTTGAGTGCCACAGCTTTTGGCTGTGATAGCCGTGGTCCAATGTGTCATTAGAGTAAAGTGCGTCTGAGGATGCACCAGACAGTGAGATAACAAGTGGAATTCCTTTTTAACCTCCGCCTTACTCTGTTCAAAAAGTAAGCCATCCGTTTGGTTTCACAGTAGTAGTTGGTGTTTGTACTTGAAATGTGGAAAAGCCGTAACAAATGCCAGTAATGAAGGGAGTGCTGTCCTACATGAATGTGGAAGATGCAAGGAGCCTCAGCCCTTGTGCTAAATCTGTCTTATCTTGGGAAAGAAATTCCACCTCTGCCTCAATTTCTCCCTTTGTGTCCAACCAGATGGTATTGTTTACTAATCTAATATGGCATGTAGGAGGCTGAATCTATCTCTGTCCATCACAAGAAAAAAAACACTACGTTTAGCCAGGCTCTCTGAAAGCCACACAGTATTTCTTCTGTGCATGTCAATAATTTGTTCTTCTTTTCCTTCAGATGACCCTGTTGGATATGAACATTTGCACAGCAGAGATGCTGAAGTTGTGCACTCCAACATGCTTCAGATGACTGAGAAACGAAATTGTAAGTTTGAAGAAGAAGTGGAGCACGTGGATGTACGTTTCTTTTATTTGATGACATATATCTTCATCACTCCTTGGGATTAGTCTGTTCTACCTGTGCTCCCACCTGCAATGCCTTCTGCGTGGTAGGCTATTGATGTCACTTTAGAAAGAGGTCCATAGTGTGACAAAACACTCCAGAGAAACAGTTTGGTGTGGAAGAGTTTCACGTGGAAGTGTTCATAATTCTTGTGTTTATTATTTGTAATATAAATAGATGTGGGACACATATTGAGAAAGTGAGACAATTACAGCCTGAAAAATATTCCAGGCTGGAGCTTTTCAGCTCTGTTCCCAGCCCATGAGCTGGTCCAGCTCAAGGCTAGGGAGAATTTCTCCCAGGGTGATGATTTGGTCAAAATAAAAAGGAATTAATAACAAAGATAGAACACCTGTTGTGGTGTGTGACCAGGCCCTGGCAATGGGGTGTCTTCTCTCTGAACCAATCTCCTTTTCTCTACTCTTGGAGTTGCAGTCCTGCTATAAAACCAAGCGTGTTTCTGAATAAACTTGGCTCCTTCTTCCTGTCATGACAGACGACCATGGAGCTGTGCATCTTATTTCTGCTGCACTTAAAGGGTTAAAACCCCTTTCCACGGCTACATTTGGAGGTCCCACCGATGGACATTTGGAGGCCTCCACCGAGCAACATTTGCAACCTGTTGTTGGCAGGTGCATGAGGACGCTCTGGGACGCTGCCCTGGGGTGTCCAGCGCAGTGGGGATGGATCAGCCCCTGCTCTGCTGCTCCTTGCCAGGGTCTCACCTTTGCAGGGAGCTTGCAGAGCACCAGCCATGCTGTTTGCCCCCAGCCTGCCCACGGCCAGCCTGGGGCTGCTCCCGGGGCTTTTCTGTGCTCAGCATTGGGCTGGCCAAGTGTTGTGGACAGAGCCTGGCCAAGGAGCCTGGAGCCCCCAGACCCTGCCCTGAGGCGTCAGCGCTGCCCCAGCAGTGCCCATGGCCTGTCCCTGCTGCAGCCCCAGCACTGCCACCCCCAGGGCTGTGCCCGGCCCCGAGAGCACTCAGGCCCTGCAGCAACACGAGGGCCAGGAGGGCAGCGGGGCAGTGGCACGGGAGCAGCACTGGCAACACCAAGTGCTGCTGCTGCTGGGCACAGCTGCTGTGCCAGCACTGATCTGCCCCAGCTCTGCACACAGACATTGCTGCTGCAGCTCCAGAGAAGGGAACAGAAGGGGCATCTCTGGAGAAAACTTTGCTGGGAGATGCTTTATTTTGTTTAAATTTACCAAGAGCGCAGCCCCTCATTGACACAGTCTCTGCGTCACAGAAAAGATGGAGAAAATCAAAAGGAAATAAAGCACAAATAATGACATTTCTTTGTGGACAATATTGAAAAACTAAAACAAAGGAAAGAAAAGATCAAACCAACAAGCAAACCAACAAGAAGAATCAAAGGTGACTTTTATTACAAGTGATTTTCAGAAATTGGCAAGCAGTTTACTGCTTCTGAAACCATCTAGTGTTCAGTCTCCACACTGCAGCCTTGAGCTCATGGTTTCTCAGGTTGTAGATGAGAGGGTTCAGGGCTGGAGGCACCACAGGGTACAGAACAGACAGGGCCAGATCCAGAGAGGGGGATGAGATGGAGAGGGACTTCAGGTAGGCAAACACTGCAGTGCTGAGGAACAGGGAGACCACAGCCAGGTGAGGGAGGCAGGTGGAAAAGGCTTTGTGCTGTCCCTGCTCTGAGGGGATCCTCAGCACAGCCCTGAAGGTCTGAACATGGGAGAAAACAATTAACACAAAACAACCAAATACCAAACAGGCACTAACAGCAATGATCCCAAGTTCTCTGAGATAGGATTTGGAGCAGGAGAGCTTGAGGATGTGTGGGATTTCACAGAAGAACTGGCCCAGGGCATTGCCCTGACACAGGGGCAGGGAAAATGTATTGGCTGTGTGCAGCAGAGCATTGAGAAAGCCACTGGCCCAGGCAGCTGCTGCCATGTGGGCACAAGCTCTGCTGCCCAGGAGGGTCCCATAGTGCAGGGGTTTGCAGATGGACACGGAGAGGTCTTGGCACATGATGGTCAGGAGGGAAAACTCTGCTGAGATGAAGAACTTAAAGAAAAACACTTGTGCAGCACATCCTGTGTAGGAGATGTGTCTGGTGTCCCAGAGGGAATTGTGCATGGCTTTGGGGACAGTGGTGCAGATGGAGCCCAGGTCAGTGAGGGCCAGGTTGAGCAGGAAGAAGAACATGGGGGTGTGCAGGTGGTGGCCGCAGGCTACGGCGCTGATGATGAGGCCGTTGGCCAGGAGGGCAGCCAGGGAGATGGCCAGGAAGAGGCAGAAGTGCAGGAGCTGCAGCTGCCGCGTGTCTGCCAATGGCAGCAGGAGGAAGTGGCTGATGGAGCTGCTGTTGGACATTTCGTGTCTCTTTGCCTCATGGACTGTTGAAAGAAGACATTGGAAACCTGGGACAAATTTCCTTGAGTCAATCCTACGCTACTTTTTCAAAATTTACGTAAAATTGCTTCTCTTTCATTGGGGAAATTCCACTCTCCTTTTTTTTTTATCTTTCAGCTTGCGATTTTTCTTTTTTCAGGGGGATAATTTTTTTTTCAGCATTGATCTCAGCCTGAACACTGGGGAGCCCAGAGAGAAACGGGGCTCCCTGTGCCTCAGTGCAGTCAGACCTGCTGTTCCTCAGAGATGTGCCATTTGCTCAATGTACCTGACTGTAATTCAGGGTGATAACACTTAAAATGGGCTTAAAAAAAAAAAAAAAAAAAAGATGTCATGAAAGCTCAATTTTTACAAGAAATTTCCCTAAAGTTTTCTTGTATTTTTTGTTTGGTTTGGTGGTTTGTTTGGTTTTTTGTGTGTATATTGCTGAACAGAGAGGGATACCAAGGTTTGATCTGGCTCTCTGTTGTCTGGAGTTGTGCCTACTGGGAGCTGTTTCTCTCTATCCAAGCCTTGTCCCTGCCAGTGCTGCCAGAGCCCAGCCCAGCCCTGGGGGCTCAGCTCTGCCCTGCACACCCCTCCCAGCACAGGGCACTGCCCAGGGCCATCTCCCTGCCAGCAAGGCCTTAAGGGCAGCTCACACAAACTGAGATGCTGCAAGCCAAGGTGCTGCTGCTGCTGTCTGGAGGCAGAGGAGGGTGAGGAGGCACTTTGTGAGGGAGATGGGAGGCAGATGTGCTGAAGCCCAGTGGGACAGTGCAGGAGTGTCAGTGACACAGACACACCTGACAGCCCCTTTGCCTTGCCTTGAGGAGAAAGCTGAGAGCAGCCCTGGCCATGCAGCACCATCTCCACAGCAGGAGGGATCTGCCCTGATGGGGGTGGCTCCTTCCACCTCCAACTTCTCCCCACAGCCCATGGGGAACTGCCAGGCAGGCTGAGAGCTGTCCCTGGCAGGTGGCACATGGCCTGGGCTGGCCAAGAGCCCTGAGGGCTGCAGGAGCTGCTCTGCAGGACAGCCCTGGGCAGCCCTGGCTGCAGCCCCAGCTTCAGCCCCTGCAGCCGTCCCTGGCAGCAGGAGCCGTCCTGCCCTGTCCCTCTGACGGTGCCCAGGGCAGCCCCGCTCTGCAGCACATCCTCCTCCTCCTCCTGCTGTGCCTCAGAGAAACTGGGAGAGTCCTCCTGACACATCCCCCCGGCTATGGGCTGTGCTGGCTCCAGGAGATCCCTCCAGGAGCACAGGGGACATTGCCCTGCACCCACACACTCACCTTCTCCAGGGCTGTGAAGATGTTTCCCCAAGTGCAGTCTCAGCTCAATGTCTTCCCAGTCCTGATTGCCTTGAGCCTGTCTGTGCCTGGCTCCTGTGCCCTCAGTGCCTGCAGGCAGTGCCCTCAGCCCTGCTGGGCTGGCAGAGGAGCTGCTCCTCAGCAGAAATGTCTTTTTGAAGCTTCTCTTGGTTTACCTTGGGAGCTGCCTCTGTGCCAGGAGCCCGGCCCAGCTCAGCAGCCCAGACACAGCACAAGGACTTGAATGAATCTCTTGGGGCTTAGTTCTTGTTTATATCAGACTCAGTCCCTTAGAGAATGTTCAAAAAATTTCTCAACAGCTCAAAGTTAACTTTAAACACTGAAATTTCTTGAAGTTTTAATGGATTCCACTGAGGGTTATGACTGAGAAAGTGTCTCCAGGTTCCAGATAGAACATTGAAGGCTCTGATGACAGGTGGGGACAAACAAGGGAAAGGTGTCTGTGATGCTGAGCAAACCTGGATGTGTTTCAGGAATGCAAAGGGCCAAGGGCTGAGCCCCAGCCCCTGGCAAGGCACATCCTGTCCCTCCCTCATTGCTCAGGGCTCTTCCCGGCCCACTGGGCTCTGGGCATGTGCAATGCCAAGGGCAGCACCATGGGGCGGCCCCTGCCAGGCTGCTGAGCAGGGACAAGGAGGCAATGAGGCCCCAGCACAGCAAGGCTCACTTGTCCCCTGCTGGCCTCAGGCCCAGGGCCAGCCTGCATGGCCCAAGAGCTGCAGGAGTTGGCTGTGTCAGGGCCTTTCAGCTGCTGCCCATCCCTGTGCCCTCTGCAGCCCAGGCTGTCCTACGGTGTCCATGCCCTGCGCCTCTGTCCCTGCAGGCTGTCGTCATCCCCCGGCTGCCCCACCTCGCTGGCCCCTTCCTTTGCTGACAGCTCTGCCTCCTGCCTGCCTCTGCCTGGACACACAGAGCCTTGGCCTTGACACCAAAAGGGTTTTATTCAAGTTTTACTGTGCCTATGTTCCTGTGAACTTCATGTGCCTATGAACTTTCAGCAGAGAACCAAGGCATTGTGGGGCTGCTTTCCCAGATGGGACAGTTGGAAGAAATGAAGAAGACATCTGGCTCAAGGCTGCAGTGATAGAAAAATCACAGACTGTAACTGGGAAATAGGCATGACTTCTATGGAAATGGGTAAATTGTAATGCACATGTAGTGACTGAAGTTAAGCCACACGCTTTTAGAATCACATGTCTGCATGAGGTTAGGTGTTATCCTTTGCTGGACCTCAGGCCTGAATAAATTATGCCCTTTTAAACACCAGATTAGTTTCAAAGAGTCTTATTCTTATATATCGGAGATTTGGTAACATTGTGGCCTCAGGGACCCAAGGAGTCCACTGTGACACTGTGGAATCTCATGGCACAAAGGCCCCATTGTGACACAATAGAATCCCATGGAACCAAGGGGCCTTTTTAACCCTGTGGGGCTGCATGAAACCAAAATCCATTTGGACACAGCGGGGCCCAATGGCACTGATGGTCCATTGTGATAGTGCAGATCCATGGAGACCATTGTGACACCACAGAAACGCCTGGAACCAAAATTCCATTGTGACAGAGAAAGGTCTCATGGAACCAAGGGGCCATTGTGACACAGCAGGGCCTGACAGAACCAAGGAGTCCATGGTGACACTGTGGAGCCTCATGGAACAAAGGGTCTGTTGTTACACTGGGGGCCCTGTGGAAGCATGGAGACCATTCTGATACTGTGGTGCTCCATTAAACAAAGGGGCCATTCTGACAGTGCCACCCCTCACGGAACCAAGGGCCCAATTGTGTCACAGTGGGGCTTTATGGAACCAAAGGTCCATTGTGACACTGCAGGGCCTTGTTTAACCAAGGGGCCATTTTAGCACAGCAGGGCCTCATGGAATCAAGGGGACCACAGTGACAGTGTGGGGCTCCATGGGATGAAGGGTCCATTCTGACACCATGGAACCAAGGAGGCCATTTTGAAGCAGTGGGGCCTCATGGAACCATGGAGACCATGATGACACTTTGAGGCCTCATCTAACCTAAAGACCATTGTGGCACTGCAGGAACTCATGGAACCAAGGGCACAATAGTGACACTGTGAGGCTCCAAAGGACCAAGGGGGCATTCTGACACTGCAGAACCAAGGGTCCATTGTGACACAGCAGGACCTCATGAAAGCATGGAGGCTATTTTAAAAGTCTGAGGCTTTTTAAAACTAAAGGGCCATCGTGACACTTCAGAGCCCTGTGAAACCAAGGGGACCCTAGTGACACTGTGGGGCTCAATGGGACCAAGCGGTCACTGTGACACTGTGGGGTGTCACGGAACCAATCGTCTGTTGTGACACTGCAGAGCCTTATGGAATCATGGTCACTACTGTGACACAACAGATCTCATTGAACAAAGGGGCCATTGTGACACTTTGCAGCCCCATGGAACCGAGGAGTCCATTGTGACATTACTGGGGCTTGCCAGGCCAAGGGGCAATTGTGGCACTGTGTGGCACGGTTATGGGGGGCAATTGTGGGGGTTTAGATTAGTCCCTGCCCTTTTCCCAGGCCTCTGGCAGCAGGCAGTGTCTTTATTGAGGTGGTCAGCACCCAAAAACTCACTCTCATTTGCAATATCTTTAATAATGGCTAATTCGGTCTATTATAGCATGAATTCTTTATTTAATAGACAGAAAACTAACAGACGTAAGACTTAAACTAATACTGCACAGGAATAAGGACAAAAAGAGACTTCAACCAGGTATATACAGCACGAGGTTAAAGGTACCTCTTAATATTACAGCTAGCAAAGATATAACTTAGGATTTATTGTATCTTACCATCCAATTGTTGGTGGAGTCTCATATCGAGATCTTTTCCCTCAATCCCCAGGGAAGTACCCCTGGAATCTGTGTGCAAACTACAAGAAGAAGCCCTTTACACCTTCAGGGTGTGCATGTGGTGGCTTCTGCTTCTGTGATAACTCATATGTATTTTAGTTTGTAAAACAGTGTCTCTCAGTCAAGAATATTTCTTTTATCTCTTCCCACATCTGCTCTCCAGACTAAGATGTTGATTCTGAGCTGAGGCCTGAGCCCTTTTGGCCCCAGAGATGATCCCTTGCTGGGTCTCTCAGCCCGGGTTATCTCTTTATGCACTGTCTGTGGTAGGGGTGGGTGGACGTCCTGCCACAGGCACCCCTGAACCAAGGAGACCCTTGTGATACTGCAGGGCCCATGGAGCTAAGGGTTCATGTGACAGTGGGGGACCCCATGGAATCACTTTCTATATGCCTTTACTGTAATCATTATATGTACAGCTTCTATCTCTCAGCTAAGCTCTTAACCATTTGATTTTTGCTTCAAAGTGTGGAGCGGAGAAAGCTCAGATTTGCACAAGGCTGCTCTGAGTCCAAGGGGTTAGATGAGGGAAATGGTGGCATATGGGCAAGGACAAAGTGTCATTGATTGTCAGCCAAAAAGGGTCTTAATTTTCATATCTGTTCAGATTGCATTAGGAGGTGCTGGGGATCAATATAACTGGAGATTGCTGATATAAATCCATACACTGGAAAAGAATAAATGGCAAAAAAGATATTCACTCTTTTTGCTTTTAAATAAAATATGTTTTGAATGGAGTGGAAGTCCTGCTTTATGCTCAGGTTTCTAGTAGTAGCCCTGTTTCAGGTGACTTGTAGCCCAAATTGCTCCTGCTCTCATGTTCTTTAGAATGGCTGATTAGGTCTATTATAAAAGGAATTATTCACTGAATAGACACAAGATTAACAGACAAGAGACTTTAAATAGACTACTTACTGCACAGGATAAAGAAAAGAAGTACAGGTAGATACAAACACAGTGCACAATAAAGTTCCCTGGTTCCCTATTACAGCTAGTGAAGATATAGCAGAGATCAGGAGTCAATGTAACTTACCACCAAACTGATGAGGGAGTACACATGGAGCCCTTTCACTCAGCTGCCAGAAAAGGAACCACAAAGATGCATCCACACTTGAGAGAGAAGCCCTACCTGTTTGCAGGGACTATGCAGAAGATTTTTGCTTGGTGAAAGTTCTGTGTGGCTTTTCTAGTTTATAAAGTGAAGTGTGTGTCACTCAGAAATTCAAGGCTCATCTCCCTTCAGCTGCTCTCAAGGCCAGATGTTCATGATCAGCTGGGAATTCCACCCCCCTGGCACCAGAGAGAACTCAGGACAGGACAGATGTTGGGCCTGGGTTATCTCAGCAATTCCTGAGAGGGGGAAGATGCCCTGAGTGATGGCCCCAGCTGATGGACAGAAGAGATGAGCTCTGCTGGGCCATAGGGGAAGTCCTGCTGCAGGAACCTCATGGAACCAAGGCTCTGTTGTGACAGATCAAGTCACAAAAAATGGGGCTTCTTGGAACCCAGGAGAACATTGTGGGGCAATGGAAACTGATGGAGCCAAGTGTCAATTGTCAGAACAGAGAGGCCTCATGGAACCCAAGTCACCCAAGGGACTCCATGGAATCTCATGGAACAAACTGTCAGGTGTAACACAGCAGGGTGTCATGGAACACAGGTGCCACTGGGACATTGCCATTGCTCATGGGACCAAGTGTCCATTGTGACACAACTGGGCATAATGGAACACAGGAGACCACTGTGACACAAGGGAATCTCAAGAAACCAAGACTGCATTGTGAGACAGCAGGGTGTCAGGGAACCAAGGGAACCATTGTGAGTCAATGGAATGTCCTGGAAGAACAGGTAGATTTTCAAGAGAGCAGGACCTGATGGAACCCAGGTGCCAATGGGACATTTCCAAGGCTCATGCAAGCAAGCATCCATTGTGACAGAGCCAGGCCTAATGGAGCAAAGAAGAACATGGTTACCCAATGGAATCTGATGGAACCAAGTGTCCACAGTTTCACAGTGCTGCCTTATAGAGTGGTGGAGACCATTGTGTTGCAATTGAATATGCTGGAACTGTTGTGACAAATGTGGGCTTTATGAAACCAAGGAGACCACTGTGATGCAATCAAATCTCAAGGAAACAAGGGTCAATTGTGAACACATCAGATGCTCAGGAAAATAAGGAGAACAGTGTAACATAGTGGAATCTCATGGAACCAAGTCTTTATTTTGACAAAGTGGGACTGAATAGGAGACAGGTGCCATTGGGACACTGCCAGCTCTTGTGGAATCCAGTGTCCATTGGGACACAGGGCAGGTCATGGAAACTTAGGGAGCGTTGTGATGCAACAGAACCAAGGGTCAATTGTGACAGAGAGGGGCCACATGGAACACAAGGGCCATGGAAATATTGCCAGGCCTAATAGAAACAAAACTCCACGGTGGCAGAACAAGGTCTCGTGAGATCTGGGAGAGCACTGTGAAACAATGAAATCTCATGGAAGCAAGTGTCCATTGTGACATGGCATGGCCTGATGGCACCTATGTGCCACTGGGTCATTGCCAAGGCTCGTGCAAGCAAGGCTCCACTGTGACAACAAACAGCCTCATGGCACCCTGGAGGACATTGTGTCACAGTGGAATCTCATGGAACCAAAGCTCCATTGTGACAAAGAGTGGCCTGATGGAAACCCAGTGCCACTGGGACATCTCCAGCCTTGAAGGAAGCAAGTGTCCATTTTGACACAGCAAAGCCTTGTGAATCACAGGAGAGCACAGTGACACCATGGAATCTTGGGGAACCAAGTGTCAATTGTAAACCCATGGAAACCAGGAGACCATTGTGACACTGTGGAATTGCATGGAAGCAAATGTCCACTGTTTCATGTTTCATGTTGTGGCCTCACAGAGCACTGGAGACCATTGTGACAGAATAGAAAAATGTGGAGCAAAGGCTCTTGTAAGAGTCAGTCTGGAGTTTCCCTCATTTGCCTCATGACCATCGCGAGGATAGAGGCTGTCCCAAGGACCCCCACCCGCTTCTGGACAGGAGTTCTGGCCTGGCCAAGGTGGATGCTGGCCAAGGGACTGTTTGCTGGTGCTCTGTGCTTGCTGTGCTGTCCACGGTACAGAGCCTTTGAACAGGTACTGCACCTACAGCTGCGTCTCGGAGCACCACTGCATGTTCTGTCTCGAGCACCTCACAATGGCCCATAAATCTCCCACCTCTTGGCCAGACTCTACTCACTTTGGAAAAGGACTATAAGAAAGCGACCCTCTGGAGAAGCCTTTGAGATCTCCCCACAGAAGACGTGTCTATTGGCTGGGACCACCAGGACACCGGAGTCTCTTGGGCCAGACCACGAGGACATCCGTCTCATCTGTCAGTAGCTATTCCCCATTCTCCCCTTTCTCTAACTAACTCAGAAAACACTTCCTAAATGCAGCAACATGTTGCATATTCATAGACCTTCATGCATTATTCAGAATCATTCTCTCCAACCTGTAAATCATTATTTTTTCCTGCCCTGGGGTTCTGGTGTTCCATAATCCAAGAATGTGAACAATTTCTTGATTATCTTTTTTCCATTCCCTGAGTTAGGTACATGAACAAAAGATTTTACATCAAAATGTTGTAGTCCAAAAAAATACATTTATCACTACTATTTATAAGTTCTGTTAAGCACAGAGCTATAAGAAACTATGTTCATACAGCAAAGTTTTCCAACAGACAGCATTCATTTTAATATTTGCAAAAAGACAATAATATAATATGTACTTATAACACACCTAGGATTCAAATTTCTTTTCTGAGTCTGGAAGAGTCATAGCTGGGGCACCAATCACTTTGTTATTTTTCATTTTCTCAGCTTTTGTTCCTTTTCTCCTGTCCATACCACAACCTTGAGGCTATTGAGGTTTAGAAAGTGAGACAATGTCATAGGTAGAACAGAATCCTCAATCCAGGTCATGCAAAATATCCTATTAATGCTCAGAATTCTTGCACCTCCTTTTCAGTCCTGGATTACTTCCGAGATTCTCCAGACCCTCTCTGGGTCAATACACCACAAACCTACAGTCAAAATACATCCCAAATATTTAACTATTTTTTAGAGCATTTGCTCTTTTATTTTCAAATAATCAATCAAAGATGCTTTTTTTAGCCTGAACATTCAGCCAATTTGCAGAGGCTTCTTCTACCACTTCTTGTCCTCCTGATTGCAGCAAGTCATCCACATCCTGCATTAACCCAATCCCTGGGGGTGGGGTAAATTCTTGTGATGTTTTCTGCAAGGCTTCCCCGAATAAGGCTGGTGCTTCCGTGCATCCCTGCAGAAGGACCGTCCATGTCTTTTCCATTTTCCCTTCTACCTCTTGTTCCCAGTCAAAGGCAAAATACAGTTTACCATCCTGTGTGAGTGGGCATCCCCAGAAAGCATCTTTGCCATCAAGGAGTGAATGGTGGCAGTGTGAGGAGGGAACCTGGTTCAGGATGGTGTAAGGATGTGAGAGCCCCTGGGTGCTGGGGCCCCCTTGGGCCCTGGGGTTCATCCCTCAGGGGCTGTAGAAACTCAGCCATGGCCTTTGCCTTCCCCTTGGCCTTTTCCTCCTCCCTTCTTGCATTCCCCTGCTGTGCCTTTGTGACCAACTGCTCCAGGGGCTTCTTCTGCCCCTCCTGCAGCCCCCTCAGTGCCTGGGGGTGCTCATCCTCTGACAGCTGCTGAGCTTTCTGCAAAATCATTCCTTTCTGCAGTGACCCAAGGAAAATGCTTAAAAGCTAATCTCGATCCTTGCACGTCCAATGCCCATTTCCCAGCTGTTCCTTCCTGCTGCTCCTTGTGCTGTCGCTGCCGTGGCCAGCCCGTATCCCAGAGCCGGTGCCTGTCCTGCCGCAGTGTCCAAACGCGGCCCCCCCGGCGGGCAGGGCCGGCAGCTCCACGGGGCCGGGCAGCGGCCGGGGCGTCCCGCAGCCTCCTGGGGGCCGGGGGCCACTGCCGGGCCTGCAATTGCCGGCGGCTGCTGGGCTCAGGCAGCGCCCGGCGCTGAGCCCCGGCTGCCCCACAGCCCCGGCCCGGCCCCGCAGCTCCCCACAGGCCCCCAGCCCGTGCTCCCGGTGCCGCCCCTCTGCGCCCGCTCCTGCCGCTGCCCAGCACAGAGAAACCCCCTGCAATCCTCACCTCCTTGTGTGCCTGTCCTGGCAACCGCGGATACAAACGATCTGGATCAGCTGGCAACTTCTGAGGATAAGAGCCTACTGAAAAAAATGCCCCTCCTCAGTATTTTTCTCTTCCTCGTCTTTTACATCATCCTTTTTCTTGCCACATAGATTCCTCCTGCTGCTTCTTGCCTGAGCCATATTCCTGCACACTGCCCTTCACCCAATCCCTTCCCAGCACACCAACAGCATCCATCTCCTGTGGTCTCAATCCCTTCTGGATTTCCCTTATTGCCCCCCTGGGGGTCCATGTCCTTGATTCTCTCTGGGACAATGTGCAAACTCCCTCAACATGCTCCCAAGGGACCCTTCAGAGATATTTTGGGATCATCATCCCTTTTGCCGGGAGCCCTTCCTGGCTTTCCCTTTCTATCCTCCATGGGTGCCCTGCCATGTTCAGTCCCCGAAGATGCCACTGTAGTCACTGCTGAGATTTTCAGTGCTCTCTGGCTGCCGACTCTTCCCAGCCCCCCTGATCTGTCACTCGTCTGTCTCCTGGCCCCAGCGCCCCCCGCCAGGGGAATTTGGGGAGGTGGGAGCGGGGAGCGCCAAGGCCGGGCCCCCCCGCGCTGTGGTGGCGGCAGCGGCTGCAGTGGGGAGCGAGTGCGGGCGGGAGCGGCCGAGAGCCCAGCGCTGCCCCAGCCCGAGCTGCCCCAGCTCCATCGCTGCCCCTGCGCTGGAATGCTGTGGGTTTGGGGGGAAGAGGGAGCCGGCAGTGGGTGCTGAGCCTGGGGGCAGCAGGAGAAGGGAAGGAGAAGCAGGCTTGGAGAACAAAATGGTAAAAGAATGCACGTGGGAGGAGAAGGTGGGATTGTGCAGGAGAAGGAAGAATAGTAGGACGAAGAGGAGTGCGAGGAAGAGTAGGGACACAGGAGGAGGAGGAGGAGGCGGAACAGGAAGCAGCTCAAGGTTCCACCCCTTTCTGTATCTGCAGCCTCTCCCCCAGCCCCAAGAGCGTTGCACTCCCCACAGGCACCAGGTGACTGGGAAGAAAAATCCACTCTTTTCAGTGGGGTGAATCTTGGTGTTTCTTAGCTTTATTGGGCTAAATGTCGGTGCTTTTGTTACTTTGGGGGGCCTGAATATTTATATTTTGGAGGGAGTTTTGGCTGAATCTTGATATTTTGGGTATTTTTGATCTGTGTCGTGATGTTTGGAGGATTTTTGGTTTGAATCTTGGTGTTTTGGTGGATCTTACAGACGCAAGATGCCCAATGTCTTCCTGAGCTGCACCTGGGCAAGGAAGAGCTCCCCAACCCAAGGCCCTCTCCTCTTGTTTTCTCCCAAACCAGGATATTTTGTTCCCAAGGTGTGGGCAGATGGAGGAGGAGGAAAAGCCCCAGAGTTCCCTCAGGAGGAGGGGCTGCAAACCCATCCTAGGGAGCTGCGAGGAGGAAAGACCCTCCCTGTGCCAGGAAGGCGGCCGGAGATTCAGTCAGAGCTCAGAGGTGGTGGAGAAGGCTCATGGAGGGGAGAAGCCCCACAGGTGCTTGGAATGTGGGAAGGATTTCAGCTACAGCTCCAGCCTGATCCGGCACCAGAGAATGCACACTGGGGAGAGGCCCTACGAGTGTGGGGAATGTGAGAAGAGCTTTAGGACAATATCTTATCTGTTGCAGCACCAGGTGATCCACACAGGAGAACGGCCCTACACCTGCTTGGAATGTGAGAAGAGCTTTGGGTGGAACTCCAGCCTGAGAAAACACCAGTGCATCCACACTGGGGAGAGGCCCTACGAGTGTCCCCAGTGTGGGAAGAGGTTTCAGAGCAGCTCCAATCTCCTCAGACATGAGCGGATTCACACAGAGGAGAGGCCCTTCCGCTGCCCCGCCTGCGGGAAGGGCTTCAAGCACAACTCCACCTTCACTGCCCACCGGAGCATCCACACGGGGGAGAGGCCCTACGAGTGTCCTGAGTGTGGGAAGGGCTTCTCCACGAGCTCTCACTTGACCCAGCACCAACGAAGCCACCAATAAAGGAAGCCCTGTGATTGCCCCGAGTGTGGGAAGAGCTTCGTGCTCTGCTCCAGCTCCATCCCTCATGGGAGGATCAGTGTTGGATCATCCCCAGTGACCCCCGTTGGGCAGAGCCCTGGTGATCCGTGTTGGGTGGGGAGAAGGGGTTGGAGAGATTTCTCTCCCTTCTCCTTGTGCTGCTGTGATGTGGTTGGTAATAAATTCCCTCGCTGTGCCCAGGCTGGGTCTGTTGTTCCCGTGCCGGTGCTCGGGGCGGGATCTCTCCTGTTCCTTCTCTCAACTCCCGGGCCTCTCCTCAGCCAATCAGAGAATGCGATGGAGAAGATTCAGCCAATCAGCGAGAGCAGCTGTGATGACTCACCGGTTGCCGGGCAGACCCGCAGCACCCAGTGTTCCCCACCTGGGCCCCACCCTCCCCGCCCAATCACGATCCCCCCGCGGGGTCCCCCCAAGTCCCTCCCCAGTCCCGCCCCACAATAAACGGGACTGCGGCAAACTGGGAAGATTTATTTGGAGCACTGGGAGCAGCTGAGCTGGGGCAGAGTGACTGCGGGGCTGGGGGGGACACACAACACTCCCAAAATCAGCGTGGGGGTGGAGCAGGGGGTTCTGGCTGGGCTCGAGGCCACGGGGAGGGGCTGAAGCCGCTGCTGGGTCAGGAGCTCTGTGGGCAGAGAAAAGGGGGTGAAACTGAGCCAGGGGTCCTCAGGGAGAGCACACACACTCCGGGACCCCCCCGTCACCTTCTTACACAGGTAGAAGCCGAGCCCCAGCGCCAGGAAGACAAAGCCCAACAAGGAGACCCTGATCCCCATCAGCACCCATCAGCTTTGGGCGGTGTCTGGTGCCGTTTCTGGGGGTCTGCAGGGGCCAGGACCCCCCAAAACCTCTCACAGATACCCAAATCCCCTCTAATCACATTCTCAATTGCTGCCAGCCAAAGTCAGGATTCCCTGAAACCTCCTCCCAGTCTCTTCCCAGCCTACCCAGGATCCACCAGATCCCCTCCTGTCCTTCTCAGGATCCCATAACCCCGTCCCATTTTCCCCCGACCACCCCAGGACCCCCAGTCTTTCTCCCAGTCCCTTCCCAGCCCCACCAGGACTCACCAAGACCCTCCCAGCCTCTTTCCAGCACAACCAGCCTCATTCCAACTCCTGCTTTCCAATCCCTGATCTTTTCCCAGCCCCACCCAGTTCACTCAAATCCCTCCCAATTACACCCAGCACCCCCAGACTCCATCCCAGTGCCCACCAGGACCCCTGGAACCCCATTCCACCCTCCACAGCATCCTTTAAACTCCTCAGCCCTTCCAGACCCCTGAACCATACTCCCAGTTTTAACCAGGCTCTCTCAAACTCCCTCCCAGTTACTCCCAGCACACCCCACTCCCTCTCCCAGCCCCCTCAGTGCCTCCCCCACTCCCCCCGCACTGTGGGGTCCGGGCCGTGCCCCAGTGCCGGCTCAGGGGGTGCTCCAGGCTGACGTGCTCCACCTGGCAGCTGGAGCTGACCCCGTGCCAGGGGGGGTTTCCAGCTCCTAGTGCTGCTGGAAACCAGGTCGGTGGCCACCACATGCCCTGAGAGCTCCTGCTTGCCCTGGAACCAGCTCAGCTGGATCTCGGCAGGGGAGAAATCCATCACAGAGCAGAGCAGGCAGCTGGGGCCGGGCTGGGAGTTGGAGGGAACCAGTGAGATGGACTCACTGAGGGGCACTGGGAGAGAGTGGGGGAACACTGGGATCAGCTGGGGGGGGAACTGGGAGAGATGAAAGAGGGCTGGTATGGCACTGAGAGTGACTGGGAATGAAACTGGAGAGAGTGGGGGAACACTGGGAGAGAGTGGAGTGGATTAGGGCAAAGGGAGAGGGTGGTCGTCTGGGATTGGACTGGAAAAGGACTTGGAAAGATTAGGAAGGACTGGGAAGGCATTGGGAGACAGGGTGGAGGTCTGAGAATGGGGTTAGAAGGACTGGGAGTGGACTGGGAATGGAATGGCTGTGGACTGAGGAATTGGGAGGGATTCTGGTGACACTGGGAGGGACTGTGAGGACACTGGGAGAGACTGGGATGGACTGGGAGAGCCTAACTTGGGATGAGGGGGCAGGAGGCCCCGGGAATGGGCACAAGAAGGGCTGACGTGTCTCGGGTGATTCCCAGGGAGGTTTTCAGGAGTTCCAGGGTCATTCCCAGGGCAGAGCCCGAGGGGACACGCTCTGCCCCACGCTCACCTCTGTGCTCCACGAGGAACGGGCTGGACAACTCGTAGTTGTGCCAGCAGTGCCTGTCCACCGCAGCCCGTCTGTACTCCATCCATTGCAGGTCGCTGTTCCAGTGCCTGGCAGCCTTCTGTCTCAATGAAGAGATGGAGCTGTCACCCCAGTGTCTGGTTGGTACCACCAGCACTGGCTGAGCTCCATGTCCAGGAGCAGCCATGGATGCCCACGGTGCGGGCAGGCAGGAGCCAGGCAGGGGCTGCTGTGACCAGCGGCGGGGCCCCGAGGGGCTGGGGGAGCCCGTGCTGAGCATCCCTGGGCGGAGGGCCCATCTCCTTCAGTGGCATCATCTGGGCCTGGCCCTCCTCCAATGGCATGCCCAGGAAAAGAGGGGAGCCATGGGGAGCATCTCCAGAGACACAGCCTGACCAGCAGTGTCAGCAGGCAAAACAAAGGTTTTGCTAAGCAATGGCCCTTTGATGGAGCAAAACATTTACAATCAGGGCAGTCCATTTGTGCAGATGGGGGTACACTCTGGGGCTACAGCTAAGGCCATGAGGTCACAGCAGGCTCTGGGGTCACAGCAGGCTGAGGTCACAGCAGGCTCTGGGGTCCCAGAGGTCCCAGAGCCCCGTGGTTGCACAGCAGCACAGGCACCGAGCAGTCAGTCCTTGAGCACAACTGCTGCGGCAGCAGCGGCGGCGGCGGCAGCGGTGCTGACATTGGGACAGCGGTGTCAGGACAGCGGGGGCAGCAAGAGCTGCGGGACTGGCACAGGACAAGGCACCGTGGCCCTTGCTCTGCGCCTCTTCCTCCTGCTCCTCCTGGCACTGGCCCTGCCTGCCAGGGCTGCCCAGGCAGCTCCGTGGCGAGCACAGGGAGCAGGTGAGCCGGCGGCCTGGCTCCCCTTTCCCGGGACAGCGCTCCCTTCTCCCCAGGGAGCGTTGGGGATGGTTTTGCAAAGGGCTTTAGGGAGGCTTTCCTCAATGGGAGGGAGAGAGCCCAGAGGGGCCCTGGGCTGTTCCGGTTTTCCCTCCAGGGATGTTGATCAGGGCATGGAAAGAGTGTGAAGAGTGACCATAGTCAGCCCAGAGCTCCCCAGGCCCCTCTGCAGCTTTGGCCATCTCCATTCACATCTGGCTCACACAGCTTTACCCGAGCCCCTTGCAGTGCCCAGTTCCCTAAGGCAGAAGAGCATCCCAGAACACCATGGAAATGGTTCTCATCTGTGCTTCCTTCTAGACTGGGATCGTGACATGGTTTATTTTGAAAAACTGCTGAATGACAGGATGAAGATTCTAGAGCATGGTGGAGGCAAGTTCTCAGTGCACCTTTCCTGACAAAATAATTTCTGTCACTGTGGCAAGAGCTCACTCCTCTCATGTTTTCCTTTACATAATCTCAGGGTTGAGGCATTCTGTAAACCATGCCCTGCTCCCTTCTGGAGCCGTGACTGGTCCCACAGGATTGCTGCCAGTGGGAGGAAGGAGCATTTAGCTGTCAATGCTTTTCCCATGTACAATGCCAGTGTCTCCTTCCGTGTGCTCTGTGCAGCCTCAGAGAAGATCAGAGAGGGAAAGGAAGGGAAGGGCCCAGGACTGTGCCCCAGGGCTGATCCTTGCATGGCTCCTTTGCCGGCCCCAGGCAGCCTGAGGATCTCCTGCAGTGCTGGGAGCTGTTGTGCTCTGCCTTTCTTTGCAGATGACCCTGTTGGGGAAGGTGATCTGGCTTCCCAACCCACGTTCAGGGATGAGCCTCTGGGAGATGGTGAGGGTAGGTCAAGGCCTTTCACCCTGAGGGAGCTGCCAGCTCAGAGCCCAAAGCTCGGCCAGGGGGCATCGCTGCAGGTGCCAGGACAGAGCCGTGCACGTGTGTGCCCTCGCCCTGTGCAATCCCCTCACTGCTCCTGAGGCTCAGGCCTGGCAGCTGTTTGAGAGTGAGGGCCCTGGCTCTGGCTCAGAAGCCCAAATGTTTCTTGAACCTAATCCATGACTTTGCCAAGGATTGCCTTCTGAAGGTGCAGCCTATCCAATGGGGAATAGTTCCATCTGATCCAGCTGTCCCTTTTTCTTTCTCAAGTGATGGACCAAAAGTCTGTGCAGAAGGAGCCCCATTTCAGAGGCAGCAGTGGGCCGGTGCCAGCCTCTATTGCAGGTGGGGAAGTGATGCCAGACACGGGCACAGGCACAGGAGGTCATTGCTGTGCCAGGCTCAGCCCTGGGCAGGGCTGTGTGGCAGCAGCTCTTCCCCCAGGGCCTGCCCTTGCACGGCCCTGCAGCAGCCAAAGCTGGAGGCGCCTCAGCTTTGAGGCCTCTGGAGCTCGTTCCCAGCTCCTGGGAAACGGGACTCATGTACCAAGGTCCCTCCCGCTGCAGCTGCTCCTGGAGCTGCCCTGAGTGCCCATAGGCCCAAGGCACAGGAGCAGCCCCGAGCGGGAGCCCTGCTGCGAGCCCAGGGCCACAGCCAGCCCTGGCTCCCGACTGGGCAGGGGCTGCACTGGGTCCTGACAGGGCCTGACTCTGTCCCCTTGGGCTGGGGGAGCTGTCCCGGGACAGGGAGCCTCGGGGCTGGCAGTGGCTGCTCAGGGATGGGTCGGGCCCAGGTCCCTGGAAGGAGCAACTGCCCAAGCAGCTGCGCTGGCCCCGGGCTCTCCTCCCGGCCTTCTGGGCTTTGTTGGGTGGCACAGCCTGTGCCAAGGGGTGCCAAGGTGCCTGCAGGTACCAGCTCTGCGGGAAACAGAGAACATCCTGGCTGTGACCAGCGAGCTGCCAGCTCAGCAGTGGAGCACAGCAAGGACTCATGCTCCCCATTGATCCCACAGATGCAGCCAGCACCTCAACACGTGTTCCTGATTCCCAGAAGGGCACTGGAAAGGGTTCCTGTCAGGGAACACGCTGCTGGCTAGAGTTAATGGCAGGCTTGGCTATTCCATGGCACACAGGTGATGGGGACCCCTGTAAGGCTGGCAGATGACTGGGGTCTGTCATGATGCACACAGGTAGGGTATGGAGTTTCCCAATAAGGTATGTGGGGTTTGGGTTCTTTGTCAGTGGTGCATGTGGCTGGGGTTCCTCCTGAGGTTCTTAGGGGATTTGGGATCCCTTCTATGGTGTACAGGTGACTGGAGAGCTCTGTAAGTTTGGCAGGGAGGTTGAGCTCCTCATGATTTACGTGGCAGTTTAGTGGTTGTTGTCAAAGCCTGCAGAGGAGCTGAGTCCATCCTAAGGTGGACAGGGGCTGGATTCTTTTGTGAGGCACAAAGGGATATTCTGGGCTCTCTGCTTGGTTTTGCAGGGATCCCTCATGAGGTGTGCAGAGGGGTTAAACTAGACGTGTTTTTTAAGGCTTCTCAGCACAGCAAAGGGACACTGGGGCTCCAGGCTGTGCAAAGTCGGCGGGAAGCTTCCTGCAAAGCCGGGCCCGGCCCGGGCCCAGCGGGCGGGCGGAGCCCATCCCTTGGGGGCCGGGCGGGGCCTCTGGAGCCTCCGCGCCCTGGTCGGGCCGGGTCCCGCGGCCGGGCCGGGCCGGGTCAGGGCCCCGGCGGGGAAGGGCCGCGGCCCCGGGCTGCGATGGGGCTGCCGAGCTGCGCCGGAGGCACAACAAGGGCCTGGCTACACCCTGGGCCTGTGCTGCAGCCACACACACATTGACAGCCACGGCCATTGGCCCTGGGCCTGTGCTGCAGCCACACACACATTGACAGCCACGGCCATTGGCCCTGGGCCTGTGCTGCAGCCACACACACATTGACAGCCACGGCCATTGGCCCTGGGCCTGTGCTGCAGCCACACACACATTGACAGCCACGGCCATTGGCCCTGGGCCTGTGCTGCAGCCACACACACATTGACAGCCACGGCCATTGGCCCTGGGCCTGTGCTGCAGCCACACACACAGTGACAGCCACGGCCATTGGCCTGGGCCTGTGCTCCAGCCACACACACATTGACAGCCACGGCCATTGGCCCTGGGCCTGTGCTCCAGCCACACACACATTGACAGCCAGGGCTGCTCCCTGGGGCACAGGAGGCACCCGGGGCTATAACTGAGGCCGTGGTTTCTCACACTGAAGGGAGGTTGGCTCTGTTCATTTGGGGGGCACAGCTTAAATCACAGTTACCTTTGTCAACCCCCTGGGGAGGTGTTGTGGAGAGTTCCAACCCTTCTCACTGGGAAGCGTGAATGATGATGTGGGTTTTTTTATTATTTGCCCTCTAAATTTGTGTCCTGGCTGAGGGTTAGGTTTGCTTGCTTTCAGTAGGGCCCTTTTATTCTTGGTGCTCAGTGGGGCTTCAATGCAGCCAGGGTTGAAGGAGGATCTCTGGCTGCTTGGGCCATGGTTGTGGGACACCTTGGTTTCATCCTCCTTTTGGCTGTCATTTGTGGTGGTGCTTGTGCAGGCATTTTAGAGTAACTGGCTTCAGTTTGTTCATCTTGTCACCAACAATTGGGAATAAACCTCTTGAACAGCACTGTAGTATTAAGAGGCAGGCATGACTTTGTTGAAGTGCTGGATGCACAGGCCATTGGATCACAGGGCCTTCTTGGTGGGGTGTTCGGCACCCTGGTGGTCATTGAAGAAGGAAGCTGATTCTTCTGGCAAAAAGATTGTTTTCCATGTGTGGAAAAGAATCACCTCTCACTTCCCCATCCATTTCTATACAAAGTTATACAGCCAAGTGCATTCATATGTCTTGATCTGTCTTGTTACTCTATTTTTGTATCAATCTTACTTATCTATAAAATATTTCTATGTATGGTATTTTGTTTATTTGGAAATTAGGACACATCTGTTGAGAGCTGGCAAATAATACCATCCATCTTTGATAAAGGAAAGCTTGGGTTTAGGAGCAGACATGAACTGTGATTTCTTTCTTGCTAGACATATACTGGAATGTTTGGATTGATGTAGAACTGAAATCCTGCAAAGCTAGAAAACGACTGGTGAATGTGGTTGTAATATCATTAATAGTTCTTTTATAATTTTAATTTTTTTTTCTATGATGATTGGTAAATGCCTTCTTCCTTAAGCTATGTGCTGGCAACATTTGAGGTAGAAAATAATATAATATTGCATATTTTAGATACTTTATAGTTTTCTTGTGAAATTTTATTACAGTATCTCCTGTCTAAAACCCCCTCAAAACCACATCAGCAGGCCAGCTACTGAGCAGAACTTACTGCATAGCAGCAGCTCATGTTTCTACAGTGGAAGTGGCTTTTTGTTCTTCTGCACATGTATCAAACACAACAAATTGAAAATCTGCTAACAGAGGAAAGAGCCTTGTTTAGTGTAGCCTGGACTTTGGAAAGGTGGTTGCTGTTAGATCAATACCCAGCAAACTGCCTACTTTTTTTTTTGTGACTGCTCTCTGGTGATTTTGGCCTGGCTTCTTTAGGATGTTCAATTTTCACTTAGAAATGGCACAAGAGCACTCAGTGTGCTCCCGTGGGGCCAGTGCTGTCACAGGACAGATGGAGCTGGGACAAATGGCACATTGATTTTGATTTTGATCTCAACAAGAAGCCACCACAGCTCCTCATGACAGCAACCCCACAGACTGGAAATGGATCCATTAAAATGAACTCATCACAAAGCTTTTAACTGAAACTCTGACATATGGAGCTTGTTCAGTTCTGCCTCGGAGGAAGGGAGTTTGAAGACAAAGAGGTTTAGCAAGGAGATCCATGCACAGCAAATCTGTCCTCTAGCAAATGAAGTCTTAGGATGTAAACCCTCATCCATACTCCGGTTTCACCCCTCCATTTACCCAAATTCTTGGTCTTAATTCCTGTGCCAGTAGGAAAATATGACAGGGAAGTGTAGATCCTCCTTTTCTTCTTGAGCTGGGCAGCTTGGAACCTCATCTTGTCCCACAAACAGGAACAGACAAACTGCAATTTTGTTATGAAACTCTACTTTGGAAAGTTTGCCCTGTGTTTATTTTTGCCCAGAAGTATCTGAGATTCACTGGAATAATTACAAGCCATAAATAATTGATTTATTGTCGTTTCTATAATCTTCCATATTTTACAACTTTCTGCTGCACAAGAACCTGGCTCTTGCAGAACTCTTATCCCCATGCATTTCTCCAGTGCTTCTTGCAGATAAGTGTGGGAGTCAGCCTGGCTGGGACACAGAGTCAGCCAGATTTCACCAAGAAAGAACCAGGCATTGAGTTCAAGCCCTGGGAAACATTTGTTAACTTGGGGAAAACCTAACTGTTCTTCCCAAAGTCCTTAGTGTTGTTCTGTTAATTGGTTCAAATTCTGTTCCCCTATTGGTTATTCATTCCCCTTATATGCTCATAGTTCCAGAAAGTTCTCCCCCGAGGGTATCTATTGTCATGGTCCCCTTTTTCGTGTCCTCGGAGTTTGTCCCCATACAGCATTCAGTTTCTGGGCGTTGTCCCTGTTTTATTTTCCATTAAAGTTCTTTAGTTTTGGGCCAACTCTGTTGTTCCTGCTCCTTTATTTTGCTACTTAAATCCTCAATATTCCAAACCCATAAGTTTTGCGGCCACCCCCATCGCAACACGACTGTTTCTTGAGTGTAAAAATTTTACAGTTTGAAACTTGGACGTAAAATATTGAAAATGAAAGTTGTACGTACCAAGGGATAGTGTGACAGCATCTTTTCCTATAGAATGTGCAGCACCCCAAGGCCTTCATCAGTGGGGTTGTGGGTGCCTGGAGCTTTGTCTTGTGCCACTCTGGCATGTCATGAAATGGGACTTCACCTGCCACCAGCCCAGGTCACCCTCTGCCACCACAGCTCCTTGGACCTTGTGTCATCAAAGCAGACACAAAATGTTTCTGCTGCCCCCCTCTTGGCACAATTCCACAGAGAGCTGGAATTTTTCCAAATCTTCTGTCTCCATTGTGCCATATTCCTAAAGAACCATTCTGATGAATACAGTGAGTTTCATGCATGGTTGTCAGCTCCACTTCCTGCCTAGAAATCCTGAAATTGCTTCTAAATGCTGCTCCCTTCATCTCTTGGACACCTACTCACACAGAGCTGGGAAAAAAATCTCCTGGCTGCTGGCTTACAAGGTGTGTAGTGCCAAAGTTAGAGCTCTGTGGGAAATCTCTATCCAGATCTATCCTTTTAATATATCTGTGTGTGGGTGTGAGCATGGATGTGTCTTGTGTACAAAGGAAGGAGTGTGCAAGCAACGTGGCTGACCCTTTCACTCTCTGTGTTCGTTCCATACCCATGGGTACAGAGACATTATGGAAACCCTGGCACAGATAAACCCTTCTGTCCATGGATACAGAGAGATCCAAGAGCCCCTGGCACTGACAGACCCTTCTGACCATGGATACAGAGAGATCCAAGAGCCCCTGGCACCGACAGACCCTTCTGCCCACGGGTGAGGGAGGGCAGTGGGGGTGAGTGGGCAGCGAGTCCCAAACGGGAACCAGACCCAGCTCCAGCCGTGTCAGACCCTACCAAGGCTCAATGCTGGCTCCTCTGGAATGGGAAAGCCCTTCAGCCTTGTCCCTGCCCAGAGGGGCAGTGCTGAGCTGCAGCACAGCTTGTTTTCCCCACAGGCTGCAGGAGATAAGAACACAACACTTGCAAACACTGCCTGCAAGCCACAGCTCTGGGTGCTCCCTATGAACCTCAGCCCTGGGGCCACCGTGTGCCCCGAGCTTCAGGGGATGCAGTGGGAGCCTGGCTGGGCTCTGCCCTGGGGCCATCCTGCAGTGACAGCTGCAAACAGGGAGCATTCAGCTGCCACAAACAGCCAAGCCAGGGCTGCAGGGGAGCTGGTCCAGCCCAGACCGCACTGTTGTGTGCTGTGCTCTGGGGCTGGGGCTCCCTGCAGAGGGGACTGGACTGAAGTGCCAGGGGAAACAAACAAGCTTCAGCTGAAGCCTAACTGAGCTGGGGGGGTGGGCTGGGAGGAGTGGGGAGGCTCAAGGCGAGTCACAGAGCTCATCCTGCTGGAAGGATGAGGAAAAGGGAGTGGGAACTCAGCAGTGAGGAGAGCTGAGGGCTGGAGAGCAGCTCTGAATGACACTAAAATCTCATCAGGCCTCTGAGACATTGCTGCTCTTCAGCCTGTGACAGGATGAGTCCCTAAGCCTGGGGCTTCATCTTCCTCGTGGTGAGGGGCAGCAGTGTGATGGAGACTGCAATGGGCTGGGAACTCACTGGGGGAAAGGAGGGAGCAGTTATGAAGTAAAAGGCAGGTGGGGGGGAGAACTGTTCAGAGAAGGGCTGAGCTACAGCTTGAGCAAGCTGAAAAATGTCATTTGGGGTAATGACAGATTGATTTCATTTCAGAAGGTATTGAACAAGTTTAATTTTGGGGAAGTGTCATGTTTTCCCCTGCAGGTGTACGCTCTGCAAACTTGAGCTGCGTTGCCGAAATGCTCAAGCAAGTCTCTGCTGCAGGTCACACCATTTCTCCTTTGGCTGATTCCGGCCCGGTGCTGAGCTGCAGCTGAGCCCTGGCAGAGCCCAGAGCAGCCTCAGCATCCACAGAGCCCGGCTGCAAGGAGAGAAACCAGAAACCGCCCGTCAGCTGAAGGCTCCTGTCCCCCTTGTCCCAGCTCCCGCCGTGCCCAGGCCATGCTGGCCGTGCCCAGAGCGGTGCCCAAAGCTGCCCATCATTGCTGCCTTGGGCACAGAGCAGGAGGGCAGGGCTGTGCCCAGCCTGCAGCCAGCCATGGCACATCCAGCCCCTCAGCAGCTGCCACAGCAGGATGCTCCTGTGCTCGCTGCCATCTCCCAAAAGCTCTTATCTCACCCTGCCAAGGAGACGGGGACCCGCCTCACGCCATCGCTGCTGGAAGAAAAGCTGGTCCCAAACGATGTCCTCAGCCTTCTCCAAGGACACGGCCCATCCACGCTGCAGCTGGGCCCAAGCACTTCCTGATCCACACTGGACCTCACCTAGAACACTTCCTTTAGAGAAACAAATGACAAATGAATGAAAATAGATTACAGACAAAAAGGGGAGACATGAGAAAAGGTAAAAAGTCTTATCTCTGTCAGGGGCTGGAGGAAGGCTCAACCTCTACATGCTAGGAAAAAATAACTCAGGGGTGAGGGAAGCCCAGGGTTTTCCCTTTCCCCCTGCATTGCCCCCAAAAGTAATGGTGATCTCAAAGCAAGCAAGGGCAGTGGAGCAGCCCAAGCCCTTCCTTGCCTGCAAAGCAAAGCAGCCATGCACAGTTCTGCAGTCCCACCTCTGCTGCTGCCACGGGCTTTGTTTGTGTCAGGCTGGCTGCCCCAGCTCCAGCCCCAGCCCAGGGCACGGTGGGTGCTGGGGGCTGTTGCCAGGGCCAGGAGCCAACTCCCATTTTGTACCCAGCCCAGCCCATCCCATCCCATCCCATCCCCCAGCCCTGCCAAAAAGCAGCTTGGCAGCCGACGGAAGAATCCGTTTTATCCTCCCCAGCAAAGGGGGAACCTGTGCAATGCCCAAATCTGGGAGCATCCCCCTGGGTCTGGACTCATCTGCAAATTCGCTGTGGAGCCTGGCTTTGAAGAAGGTGCCAGAATCCAAGTCCATCATCTTCAGCTTTTCTGTGGCCAGGTGGAGGAAGAGGTTGTCATCCTTGATGTCTTCCTTGCTGTCCCCAGCAGCAGCAGCCCCACCTGGTACAGCTACTCCAGGGGCTCCTTCTCCTTCCCTGGGGGTGAGACCAGGCTGTAAGTGTTCTGCCCAGGGCCCCAGCTGCCAGTGAACCAGGACAAGCCAAACCAGCTCAAATGGGGGCCACCAGTGCTGGGCAGAGCAGCTCAGCTCCAGCACAAGGGCTGTGTGTTCCCATCTGATGACCCCCGTGCAGTGACACAGGCAGGACAACAAAGTCTGGGGTTCTTTGCTCCTGATTGCCAGGGCATGGGTGGAGCTGTAACTTACCAGGGCCCTGCATCAAAGCGTGCCTGTGGCTCTCTCCCTTCTTCTATGGCTGATGAATATTCTGCATCCAAGGATCACTGATCAGATCTTCTAATGAGGGCCTTTCCGTGTCCAGCATGGATAAACACCTCCTGATCAGACCTTGGCACTCTGGGGAGAGAAACCAGAAACCGCTGGTCAGTTGGAGAAGTCTCCAGTCCGCTTTGCCCCACTCTTTCCCATGCCCAGGCCATGCTGCATGTGCTCAGAGCTGGGCCTAAACCTTCCCATCAGTTCTTTGTTTTGGAGGAGATCAGGACATGTGCCACCCCCTCAGCAGCTGCCAGAGCAGGATGCTCACGAGCCTGCTGCTGTCTCCCAGCACTGGTATTCCCCCCGTGCCCAGAGATGAGGATCCACCTTGAGAGAGCCGTTGTGGCAGTGAGAGCTGATGGTCCCAGCTGATGTTCTGGCCCCTCCTGAAAGGGTGCTCCCCACAGACCATCTGGTGCAGCAGGATGCCCAGGGACCAGATGGTAGCTGGCTTGCCATAGTACCAGCCAAACTTGGTCCATTCCGGGGGGCTGTAGGACAGGGTTCCTATGGAATACAGATACAAGGCCTGACCATGAGAAGTTAAAACCCACTCAGTGCTGGGCAAAATCCATGCTTTCATCCTCCCTGCCTGCATGGCCCAAAACACATTATGAGGCCACGGTAAACAAGGTGAGCACAGCAGTCCAAGCCCTTTCTCATCTGCACACCAAACCGGCTGGTGCACAGGTTCTGGCCCCCCCTCTCTGCCACCCCCACCCACAAGTGTTTCTGTCGGGCTGGGTGGCCCAGCCCCAGTCCTGGGCAGAGTGGCTGGCAAAGGCTGCCAGCAAGGCTGGAAGCTGGCCCCCACTTGCCCTAACTCAAAAGCAACTCAGCTGAAGGCTCAGTGCCATGACTGGCAGCAAAAGGGAGAATCCCCACTACCACACCCAGGCTGGGCCAGGAGATGTTGGGCCAGGAGATGCCGGGACCGGGAGGACACCGCTGTGTGGGCTTACCTGCAAAGTGAGTGTAGGCTGTGTCCTGCAGGTAGGTGCCACAGCCGAAGTCAATCAGTTTTGCCTGCCCGGTGGCCAGGTCTACCAGGACATTCTGTGGCTTGATGTCCCTGTGCAGGACCCCGCAGCTGGTGCAGTGCCGCACGGCCTCCAGCACCTGGCGGAACAGCTCCCGCGCCACCTCCTCGGACAGGAACCCCCGTGCCCGGATGAAATGATGAAGGTCCTGGCACCGCTCCGGGCGCTCCAGCACCATCACGATGTTGTTGGGGAGCTCAAGCCACTCCAGCAGCTGGATGACACCAGGGAAGCCGGTGGACACCTTGTCCAGCAGCACGATCTCCAGGGGTGCGCTGGTGCCGTCGGGCTGCGGGAAGACCACGATGCTGTCAGCGGGGCTGATGCCGTGCCAGGGCTCGGGAAGCCCTCATGCAGCCCGGGATGCTCAGCTGGCCCCACGCCCCCTCTCCCTCGAGGGTCCTGGCGGCTTCCACTCTGCCGGGCCTCGGCTTCTCCCGCTGGTCTCGCTCACTCACCAGTTCGCCCCAGTGCCGGACGCGGTTCCGCGGCACCCTTTTGATGGCCACCTGCAAGCGAAGGCCAAGAGCGGGCTCAGCTCGCCGCCCGCTCTGCCGAGACCCATCCTCCTCCTCCTGCTCCCCCTCCTCCTGTGCCCGCCGCCGGCCCCGCCACTCACCGGGGCGCCGTCCGAGAGCCGCGTCGCCGCCCAGACGCTGCCGAAGCCGCCGCGCCCCAGCAGCGAACCCACCCGGTACCGCTCCTTCAGGCCCTGCTGCGCCTTCCCTGCCGGCGAGACGCGGCTGTCAGCGCTCGGCCCGGGGCCAGGAACGGCCCCCGAGCGCCCCTCAGCCGCCCCGGGCCGGGCAGCCCCAGATGTTCGCTCTTTGGAACGGGACAGCGGCGGAGCTCGGGCCGGGGCAGCCGCAGCGCAGGCGGCGGGAGCGGCCGCGCCGCGTGTGTCCTCCACGGGCCCCGGGAGGAGCCGGGGCCGGGGCCGGGGCCGGGGCCGGGGCCGGGGCCGGGGCCGGGGCCGGGGCCGGGGCCGGGGCTGGATCCCACGTTGGGGCCGGGGCCGGGGCCGGGCTCGGGTCAGGGCCAGGTGGAGCCAAAGGGAGGCGATGCCGCCCCAGCCCCAGGCACTGATGCCCGCCCAGCAGCGCCACCGCCAGCACGCCCAGAGCCAGGCGAAGGCGAGAGCACGGCGGGACGCCCGGGGTCGGGGCCGGGGACGGGGCCGGGGCCGGGGCAGCCCCGCCCGGGTGCGGGCCCGGGGCATGGCCCGGCCTGGAACTGGGAGAGGGAGACCGGGAGAGGAGGGGGACACCGGGAAAGGGAGAGAGAGAGGATTCGGGACTGCGGGAGAGGGTGTGGGACAGCGGGAGAGGGACAGGGGAAACAGAGTTGATAAAATTGTTTCTTTTGCTGCTGCCGCTGCTGCCGCTGCTGCTGCCGCTGCTGCTGCCGCTGCAACTGAAGCCCTGGGGCCGTTTGTCCCCGTGTCTGTTTTTCCGTTCCCTGCTCACGCCCGTGCCAAGCCCCGCGTGCCCCAGGGACACCCCCTGAACCTTCTCTTCCCATGGAAAAATCGTCTTTCAAGTGCAGGCATCCACGGCCAAAATTGGGAGTCTGCCTTCAGAATTCCGTATCTATGCAAGGATAGCTCCAGGACTGTGTAGGTTCCCTTGGCTTCCTGACGGCCAGCTCTCATTGCCTTTGAAACACTGGGGCTCCCTGCTTTCCTTCCTATGGAAAAGATCTGTCCTTCTTGTCCTGATGCCCATGGACACAACTGGGATTTGGCCTCGCAAATTCCATCTATGCAAGTGTTATAAATGAGAAATAAACGTCCCGATGTTCAGCAAAATTTAGATTGCTTTTTTTGATATAGATAGAGCAAGCAGCACGCTGGGGAACATGAGGGGTCACCACGCACTCCACGCTCCACTGAAGCTTGGTTTGCAGCCTCTTCTTAAACTGTGGTTTCTCATTGTAATCAATAATTTTTGGATTTTTATTGTCATAAGCAGTGGTTGTTGAATAACCATCCTTACACAAATTCACAAAGCCTTTAGTGATAATCAGTCACAGATTGCCATCTGGTCCTTGCAGATAACCACCAGAGAAGTTCTGGAAGTCTGGTCCTTGACATAGGCAGTATTGATCAGATAAAGGCAGGAAGGCCTATTGTGAAGGCTGATTTTGCAAGCTGGTAGCTGATACAACTTATTTGGAAAACAGAACATATTATAATGTAACATAATACAACATAATATAACATAACAAGGTGATTTTAAACAGAATGATTTTATCATACCATTTCCTTTATCTAGTGTCCATGCTTCACTTCAGAGCTTAGTATTCTGGTTTATACAAACCCCAATGCTTTCGTGATTAACACGAATCTTTTATCAATTATCACAATTTCCCCACTTCTCTTTTTTTATCCCATTGATTCGTGTTCTGGCTTCAAATTTTGTCAGTACCTCTTGTACTAGATTTAATTCATCTACTGCCATTAATTTTGTTGCCTTCTCAGGGTCTATTGGTATTGTAGCAACTTGCATTCCTTGAACCATGGACTGGATTAGTCGAATGAAGCATGGAACAAGACAAGGGATGATCAGTAGTCCTAATAATGCACATGTTGACATAAACCCTAATTTCTTCCACCAAGCTCCCCCCAACAGGTTATTCCACCAATTATCATTAAGCATAGAGTTCCAGGTTTGTACAGGTACATGGGCTATTCGTTTTATTTCTTCTGCAATTTTAGTAATTACTTCACCACTATCATCAATTTCTAAGCAGCATTCAGAATTATTAAACTTCCCACACACTCCCCCTTCTTCAGCTAACAGATAGTCCAGAGCTAGTCGGTTTTGATATACTGCTGCTCTAGTTTGGGTAAGTTGTTTAGCTATTAATTCCATTGCTCAGGCTGTCTGGTTTGAAGTAATTTCTACTACAGCTTGTAGCCTGATAATTCTATTTAGCATATAAATTGGAGTGCGATAGCCCCAGCTCCCATCTTGAGCTCAGGTAGCTGGTCCATAATATTCAATAATTCGTTCTGGGGGCCATTCATCATCCTTCCAGATTTGTGTTCCCCCTATGACTGTGCTCCTTTTATTTCGATACAAAGTTTCATACAAGGAAACTCTTAACACTCTACTACCCTTTTCCTTTGGTAATGTAAAAAAACCAGGCTGGATAATCCCTAGAGTACATGTCCCTCTCCATCTTTTTGGTAAGGTATTATAAGCTTTTTTCCCACAGATCCAAAATATTCCGTCTGGGGCTTTCCAGCTTAGTTTAACTGATTCAGGTTGTTGCCAATAGGTCCTTACACCTTTTACTTCTTCATATGGGTTGGCTTTATTTTTATTATACCAGCATAGTCCTGTAAATTGTTCTTTATACAATTACCCTTACTTAACTTTCCCCAATATCCTTCTGGAGCTTTGGGCCACCAAGACTGATTGCTTGCATTTGTAATCAGGATAGTCTTACAGGGGGTGTGCCCCACATATTGGGTAAAGTTAGTTCCCTGGCGTGTTATACATACCTCTCCTATTACCTCATGACTTAGAACCCACCCTTCAGGTCTATTGACTCCCCTCGATATTTCTGTTTGATTCCACTGTAACAACTGCTCTGGGCCCAATCCCTCCCTCCTCCATGGCCATTGTTCAGTCATCTGCATTCCTCCACAGATCCAACAGTGAGTTAAGTTCAGTTCAGTAGTGATTTCTTTCATTAATTCTACAAATATTTTTTTTCCCAAGGTGTGTAAGTCCCGTTCGCTGACTTGTTTTATTTTCTCATACAAGTTAAAATTTCCCCCATGGTTTGTCCTTCTTCCTTTGAACACTTTAGTTATATTTTTTATCAATTCTTCCTTGTAGTGATCTTGTACTCCTCCCTGATCTGAATATCCCCACATACCTTCTTTTGTGAAGCAGAGGTGTGTCTCTCCTACTGGACAACTTTGGTATGCTGATGGAGCCCACCCTCCTTTTCCCAAATTGGTGGCTACCCAGTAACTTCTTCCCATAATAGTGCAAGTTTCTAAGTTGTGTTTATTATAGCAGGCCGAATTGATATGTGTATGGAAGGCAAGGGTGGATACCATGCATCTGCCGTACCCAATTGTCTGGTGACACTTGGAACAAGCATCAGCACTATTTCTTTTTATCATCATTAGCAATAGGATGACTCCCATGACTATTTTCATCCCTCTGCCTCCCTCAAGGCCTGTGGGGTGGCTGCCAGTAGCTGAGGTTTGTTTAATCTTCTCGGCAGCAGGGAATATGTCCTGGGGTCTCCCACATTGTCTTTCTCTTTTGGTAGTGTTTTTTAATTTTGTCCCAGCTTTTAGCTTTAACATTCCAGTACGAGGTACAGCAGTAACAGCTTGGTATACGTCACCTTTTTTGGTACTTCTTTGTCAATACCTCGGCTGTGGCTTTTTTTTTTGTTCCATTTTCAAGTAACTCCTACTAGTTATGATCATCAATTTCAATTTCTCTTTGTGCTGATAGGGTATTAAGTACCTTAATAGTTTCCTTACATTTATTTCTTCCACATTGAACACATAATGCAAATGAGGGATACCCACCATAGGAATGACACCACCACAACTCAGTACAATATGGACACCCTTTTTTTTTTTTTATGAACGGGCTACAATCACACCCCTTCTGGTGACTCAAAAGACTGCATTAATTCTTCTAGGGCTTGTCCAAAGAGATTGGGAGATTCTCTAAAGCCCTGAGGCAATACTGTCCAAAGCAGTTGCTGTTTCCTGCCCTTTTCAGGATCTTCCCATTCAAAGGCAAAGTAATCTCTACTACTTTCCTCTAATGGGCATGCCCAGAAGGCATCTTTTAGATCTATTACACTATACCAAGTGTAGTCAGGGGACAACTCTTTTAAGAGAGTGTAGGGGTTTGCTACTACAGGCAATTTGGTAAGAGTTTGCTGATTTATAGCTCTCAAATCCTGTACCAATCTGTAATTCCCGTCTGTCTTTCTGACAGGCAGAATAGGAGTATTATGTGGGGACATACATGGTTCCAAAGCCCCCTGTTGCAAAAGCCTTTCTATGAGAGGCTTAAGGCCCCGTCTCCCTTCCAGTGATATTGGATATTGACAAACTCAGATAGGTAAATCGGGATCAGTGATTTTCACCTTGATAGGTTTCATTTTTAACTTCCCTACTTCCCTAGGGGTGTACCACACCTCAGGACATATTTGCTCCTCGTCCTTTTGGCTTAAAGCAAAAATTTTAAGCTGCCCTTGGGATACTTCAATTTTCAAATCCAATGCTATTATTAAATCCCTCGCCAATAAATTATTTTCTGCCTCTAGTGATGCCTTTAGTTTTAAGTGTTCCTATTCTCCTTGGATGTGCTTTTCTGATGTGCTAGGGTGATGAAGACAAAACAGTCCTATTCTAGTTAAGAACTCAAGGACAGTTTCTCCAGACTTCAGGCCCTAAGCACAAACAACATGGAAACGTGGAGAGTGGGTTCATGCAAATGAACCAAAACTATAAAAGTGTAAGATTTTGTGACCAACCCCTCCTTTGCTTCCATCTTGGAGCCATCCAGGCAGGGGTCACACCTGTAGCACTCATACTGCTAGGGTGTGGCTTTTGGAGGCCTTTCGTGGCCTCTCAATAAATACCCATTTTATTCCCCTGAACTCTGTGTGTAGCCTCTGTTCCAGCTCCTCAAGGCATCAGAGCAGAGCAGCATTTAGAAGCAGTTTCAGGATTTCTAGGCAAGAAGTGGAGCTGACAACCACCTGCATCTGTGCTGCTGTGCTGGGAGTCTCTTCCCTCCACTCTGCTCACAGGCACTGGCCTGCAGAGACAGACAAGGGCTCAGGAAGCACCGGGGTCACACAGGGCAGGGCAGGACACTTTATTTTACTTCAATGCACAGTGATCATGGCTCCTTACTGTCTCTGCTTAACACAGGCCCAGTAGATACTGATGTAGCAATACTTTGACTAATGGCATCCCTTTATGGAAAATATTATCAGAAGTTTAAAAAAAAAAAAAAAAGAGGAAAAGTAGAACACACTAATTAGAATAGCAGAAAAGACACATGGCACAAAGCAGTCTGGGCAGCCTGTAATGAGTTCCATTCTTAATGTTATGCAGACAGGCACTTTATTGTTTCTGGAAAGCAGTAATAAAATACACCCTTAAAAACTGGAATGGGTATTTCTTACATGGTCTTTGAAGTATTTCTCCATAACTGGAGAAAGAAACCTTCCTCATGAACTGCAAAGACCAGAGGGAAGCCAATGCAGAGCCATGGTTTGTCAGGACTTGCTTGACCCCAATGTGCCCTGTGGTGCATTTGGTGCTGAGCCCTTGAAGCTCAGGGCCTAAGAGGAGATTGCACAAATCCTTGCAGGAGTCCAATTCAGAAGAACCTTTCAGCTGCTGCACATCCCTGTGCCTTGGGCTGGCCCAGACTTCTTCTGGGGGATGTGTTGTACGACAGCCCTGCCCTGGGAGAGAGATTCCTTTCTCCTTGTTCCCAGTCTGGGCCTCCCCAGCTGCCCTTGGCATTAATTGTTTCTTTCTCTGAATATTCTCTACTATGTCAAAAGGATCCATCATCTCTGAAACTGCCTGTCAATCCCTCTCAGGGCTCTCCTCTGCTCTCCTCAGTCTCCAGCGCCCTGAACACAGAGCTCCTTTGACCACTATAAAGTGGGGATGTGCTTGAGGCCATGGGCACCTGGACATGAATGACAGTTCTTGTCTGTAGGAAGGAAAGCACAGAAGCCCAGGGTTTTGAAGACAGATGAGAGGCAGTCACCAGAAGTCAAGGCAAGCCAGACCTGTTGGTCTTAGTCTGGGAGCAATCCTTGCATAGATGGCATTTGGGAGGTCAAATCCCAGTTGTGTCCATGGGCATCAGGACAAGAAGGACAGATCTTTTCCATAGGAAGGAAAGCAGGGAGCCCCAGTGTTTCAAAGGCAATGAGAGCTGGCCGTCAGGAAGCCAAGGGAACCTACACAGTCCTGGAGCTATCCTTGCATAGATACGGAATTCTGAAGGCAGACTCCCAATTTTGGCCGTGGATGCCTGCACTTGAAAGACGATTTTTCCATGGGAAGAGAAGGTTCAGGGGGTGTCCCTGGGGCACGCGGGGCTTGGCACGGGCGTGAGCAGGGAACGGAAAAACAGACACGGGGACAAACGGCCCCAGGGCTTCAGTTGCAGCGGCAGCAGCAGCGGCAGCAGCGGCAGCAGCAAAAGAAACAATTTTATCAACTCTGTTTCCCCTGTCCCTCTCCCGCTGTCCCACACCCTCTCCCGCAGTCCCGAATCCTCTCTCTCTCCCTTTCCCGGTGTCCCCCTCCTCTCCCGGTCTCCCTCTCCCAGTTCCAGGCCGGGCCATGCCCCGGGCCCGCACCCGGGCGGGGCTGCCCCGGCCCCGGCCCCGTCCCCGGCCCCGACCCCGGGCGTCCCGCCGTGCTCTCGCCTTCGCCTGGCTCTGGGCGTGCTGGCGGTGGCGCTGCTGGGCGGGCATCAGTGCCTGGGGCTGGGGCGGCATCGCCTCCCTTTGGCTCCACCTGGCCCTGACCCGAGCCCGGCCCCGGCCCCGGCCCCAACGTGGGATCCAGCCCCGGCCCCGGCCCCGGCCCCGGCCCCGGCCCCGGCCCCGGCCCCGGCTCCTCCCGGGGCCCGTGGAGGACACACGCGGCGCGGCCGCTCCCGCCGCCTGCGCTGCGGCTGCCCCGGCCCGAGCTCCGCCGCTGTCCCGTTCCAAAGAGCGAACATCTGGGGCTGCCCGGCCCGGGGCGGCTGAGGGGCGCTCGGGGGCCGTTCCTGGCCCCGGGCCGAGCGCTGACAGCCGCGTCTCGCCGGCAGGGAAGGCGCAGCAGGGCCTGAAGGAGCGGTACCGGGTGGGTTCGCTGCTGGGGCGCGGCGGCTTCGGCAGCGTCTGGGCGGCGACGCGGCTCTCGGACGGCGCCCCGGTGAGTGGCGGGGCCGGCGGCGGGCACAGGAGGAGGGGGAGCAGGAGGAGGAGGATGGGTCTCGGCAGAGCGGGCGGCGAGCTGAGCCCGCTCTTGGCCTTCGCTTGCAGGTGGCCATCAAAAGGGTGCCGCGGAACCGCGTCCGGCACTGGGGCGAACTGGTGAGTGAGCGAGACCAGCGGGAGAAGCCGAGGCCCGGCAGAGTGGAAGCCGCCAGGACCCTCGAGGGAGAGGGGGCGTGGGGCCAGCTGAGCATCCCGGGCTGCATGAGGGCTTCCCGAGCCCTGGCACGGCATCAGCCCCGCTGACAGCATCGTGGTCTTCCCGCAGCCCGACGGCACCAGCGCACCCCTGGAGATCGTGCTGCTGGACAAGGTGTCCACCGGCTTCCCTGGTGTCATCCAGCTGCTGGAGTGGCTTGAGCTCCCCAACAACATCGTGATGGTGCTGGAGCGCCCGGAGCGGTGCCAGGACCTTCATCATTTCATCCGGGCACGGGGGTTCCTGTCCGAGGAGGTGGCGCGGGAGCTGTTCCGCCAGGTGCTGGAGGCCGTGCGGCACTGCACCAGCTGCGGGGTCCTGCACAGGGACATCAAGCCACAGAATGTCCTGGTAGACCTGGCCACCGGGCAGGCAAAACTGATTGACTTCGGCTGTGGCACCTACCTGCAGGACACAGCCTACACTCACTTTGCAGGTAAGCCCACACAGCGGTGTCCTCCCGGTCCCGGCATCTCCTGGCCCAACATCTCCTGGCCCAGCCTGGGTGTGGTAGTGGGGATTCTCCCTTTTGCTGCCAGTCATGGCACTGAGCCTTCAGCTGAGTTGCTTTTGAGTTAGGGCAAGTGGGGGCCAGCTTCCAGCCTTGCTGGCAGCCTTTGCCAGCCACTCTGCCCAGGACTGGGGCTGGGCCACCCAGCCCGACAGAAACACTTGTGGGTGGGGGTGGCAGAGAGGGGGGGCCAGAACCTGTGCACCAGCCGGTTTGGTGTGCAGATGAGAAAGGGCTTGGACTGCTGTGCTCACCTTGTTTACCGTGGCCTCATAATGTGTTTTGGGCCATGCAGGCAGGGAGGATGAAAGCATGGATTTTGCCCAGCACTGAGTGGGTTTTAACTTCTCATGGTCAGGCCTTGTATCTGTATTCCATAGGAACCCTGTCCTACAGCCCCCCGGAATGGACCAAGTTTGGCTGGTACTATGGCAAGCCAGCTACCATCTGGTCCCTGGGCATCCTGCTGCACCAGATGGTCTGTGGGGAGCACCCTTTCAGGAGGGGCCAGAACATCAGCTGGGACCATCAGCTCTCACTGCCACAACGGCTCTCTCAAGGTGGATCCTCATCTCTGGGCACGGGGGGAATACCAGTGCTGGGAGACAGCAGCAGGCTCGTGAGCATCCTGCTCTGGCAGCTGCTGAGGGGGTGGCACATGTCCTGATCTCCTCCAAAACAAAGAACTGATGGGAAGGTTTAGGCCCAGCTCTGAGCACATGCAGCATGGCCTGGGCATGGGAAAGAGTGGGGCAAAGCGGACTGGAGACTTCTCCAACTGACCAGCGGTTTCTGGTTTCTCTCCCCAGAGTGCCAAGGTCTGATCAGGAGGTGTTTATCCATGCTGGACACGGAAAGGCCCTCATTAGAAGATCTGATCAGTGATCCTTGGATGCAGAATATTCATCAGCCATAGAAGAAGGGAGAGAGCCACAGGCACGCTTTGATGCAGGGCCCTGGTAAGTTACAGCTCCACCCATGCCCTGGCAATCAGGAGCAAAGAACCCCAGACTTTGTTGTCCTGCCTGTGTCACTGCACGGGGGTCATCAGATGGGAACACACAGCCCTTGTGCTGGAGCTGAGCTGCTCTGCCCAGCACTGGTGGCCCCCATTTGAGCTGGTTTGGCTTGTCCTGGTTCACTGGCAGCTGGGGCCCTGGGCAGAACACTTACAGCCTGGTCTCACCCCCAGGGAAGGAGAAGGAGCCCCTGGAGTAGCTGTACCAGGTGGGGCTGCTGCTGCTGGGGACAGCAAGGAAGACATCAAGGATGACAACCTCTTCCTCCACCTGGCCACAGAAAAGCTGAAGATGATGGACTTGGATTCTGGCACCTTCTTCAAAGCCAGGCTCCACAGCGAATTTGCAGATGAGTCCAGACCCAGGGGGATGCTCCCAGATTTGGGCATTGCACAGGTTCCCCCTTTGCTGGGGAGGATAAAACGGATTCTTCCGTCGGCTGCCAAGCTGCTTTTTGGCAGGGCTGGGGGATGGGATGGGATGGGATGGGCTGGGCTGGGTACAAAATGGGAGTTGGCTCCTGGCCCTGGCAACAGCCCCCAGCACCCACCGTGCCCTGGGCTGGGGCTGGAGCTGGGGCAGCCAGCCTGACACAAACAAAGCCCGTGGCAGCAGCAGAGGTGGGACTGCAGAACTGTGCATGGCTGCTTTGCTTTGCAGGCAAGGAAGGGCTTGGGCTGCTCCACTGCCCTTGCTTGCTTTGAGATCACCATTACTTTTGGGGGTAGTGCAGGGGGAAAGGGAAAACCCATGAGCTTCCCTCACCCCTGGGTGAATTTTTCCCTGGCATGTAGAGGTTGAGCCTTCCTCCAGCCCCTGACAGAGATAAGACTTTTTACCTTTTCTCATATCTCCCATTTTTGTCTGTAATCTATTTTCATTCATTTGTCATTTGTTTCTCTAAAGGAAGTGTTCTAGGTGAGGTCCAGTATGGATCAGGAAGTGCTTGGGCCCAGCTGCAGCGTGGATGGGCCGTGTCCTTGGAGAAGGCTGAGGACATCGTTTGGGACCAGCTTTTCTTCCAGCAGCGATGGCGTGAGGCGGGTCCCCGTCTCCTTGGCAGGGTGAGATAAGAGCTTTTGGGAGATGGCAGCGAGCACAGGAGCATCCTGCTGTGGCAGCTGCTGAGGGGCTGGATGTGCCATGGCTGGCTGCAGGCTGGGCACAGTCCTGCCCTCCTGCTCTGTGCCCAAGGCAGCAATGATGGGCAGCTTTGGGCACCGCTCTGGGCACGGCCAGCATGGCCTGGGCACGGCGGGAGCTGGGACAAGGGGGACAGGAGCCTTCAGTTGACGGGCGGTTTCTGGTTTCTCTCCTTGCAGCCGGGCTCTGCAGATGCTGAGGCTGCTCTGGGCTCTGCCAGGGCTCAGCTGCAGCTCAGCACCGGGCCGGAATCAGCCAAAGGAGAAATGGTGTGACCTGCAGCAGAGACTTGCTTGAGCATTTCGGCAACGCAGCTCAAGTTTGCAGAGCGTACACCTGCAGGGGAAAACATGACACTTCCCCAAAATTAAACTTGTTCAATACCTTCTGAAATGAAATCAATCTGTCATTACCCAAATGACATTTTTCAGTTTGCTCAAGCTGTAGCTCAGCCCTTCTCTGAACAGTTCACGCCCCCACCTGCCTTTTACTTCATAACTGCTCCCTCCTTTCCCCCAGTGAGTTCCCAGCCCATCGCAGTCTCCATCACACTGCTGCCCCTCACCACGAGGAAGATGAAGCCCCAGGCTTAGGGACTCATTCTGTCACAGGCTGAAGGGCAGCAATGTCTCAGAGGCCTGATGAGATTTTAGTGTCATTCAGAGCTGCTCTCCAGCCCTCAGCTCTCCTCACTGCTGAGTTCCCACTCCCTTTTCCTCATCCTTCCAGCAGGATGAGCTCTGTGACTCGCCTTGAGCCTCCCCACTCCTCCCAGCCCACCCCCCCAGCTCAGTTAGGCTTCAGCTGAAGCTTCTTTGTTTCCCCTGGCACTTCAGTCCAGTCCCCTCTGCAGGGAGCCCCAGCCCCAGAGCACAGCACACAACAGTGCGGTCTGGGCTGGACCAGCTCCCCTCCAGCCCTGGCTTGGCTGTTTGTGGCAGCTGAATGCTCCCTGTTTGCAGCTGTCACTGCAGGATGGCCCCAGGGCAGAGCCCAGCCAGGCTCCCACTGCATCCCCTGAAGCTTGGGGCACACGGTGGCCCCAGGGCTGAGGTTCATAGGGAGCACCCAGAGCTGTGGCTTGCAGGCAGTGTTTGCAAGTGTTGTGTTCTTATCTCCTGCAGCCTGTGGGGAAAACAAGCTGTGCTGCAGCTCAGCACTGCCCCTCTGGGCAGGGACAAGGCTGAAGGGCTTTCCCATTCCAGAGGAGCCAGCATTGAGCCTTGGTAGGGTCTGACACGGCTGGAGCTGGGTCTGGTTCCCGTTTGGGACTCGCTGCCCACTCACCCCCACTGCCCTCCCTCACCCGTGGGCAGAAGGGTCTGTCGGTGCCAGGGGCTCTTGGATCTCTCTGTATCCATGGACAGAAGGGTCTGTCGGTGCCAGGGGCTCTTGGATCTCTCTGTATCCATGGACAGGAGGTTTTATCTGTGCCAGGGTTTCCATAATGTCTTTGTACCCATGGGTATATAACGAACATGGAGAGTGAAAGTGTCAGCCACGGTTCTTGCACACTCCTTACTTTGTACACAAGACACATCCATGCTCACACCCACACACAGATATATTAAAAGGATAGATCTGGATAGAGATTTCCCATAGAGCTCTAACTTTGGCACTACACACCTTGTAAGCCAGCAGCCAGGAGATTTTTTTCCCAGCTCTGTGTGAGTAGGTGTCCAAGAGATGAAGGGAGCAGCATTTAGAAGCAATTTCAGGATTTCTAGGCAGGAAGTGGAGCTGACAACCATGCATGAAACTCACTGTATTCATCAGAATGGTTCTTTAGGAATATGGCACAATGGAGACAGAAGATTTGGAAAAATTCCAGCTCTCTGTGGAATTGTGCCAAGAGGGGGGCAGCAGAAACATTTTGTGTCTGCTTTGATGACGCAAGGTCCAAGGAGCTGCGGTGGCAGAGGGTGACCTGGGCTGGTGGCAGGTGAAGTCCCATTTCCTGGCATCCCAGAGTGGCACAGGACAAAGCTCCAGGCACCCACAACCCCACTGATGAAGGCCTTGGGGTGCTGCACATTCTATAGGAAAAGATGCTGTCACACTATCCCTTGGTACGTACAACTTTCATTTTCAATATTTTACGTCCAAGTTTCAAACTGTAAAATTTTTACACTCAAGAAACAGTCGTGTTGCGATGGGGGTGGCCGCAAAACCTATGGGTTTGGAATATTGAGGATTTAAGTAGCAAAATAAAGGAGCAGGAACAACAGAGTTGGCCCAAAACTAAAGAACTTTAATGGAAAATAAAACAGGGACAACGCCCAGAAACTGAATGCTGTATGGGGACAAACTCCGAGGACACGAAAAAGGGGACCATGACAATAGATACCCTGGGGGTGAACTTTCTGGAACTATGAGCATATAAGGGGAATGAATAACCAATAGGGGAACAGAATTTGAACCAATTAACAGAACAACACTAAGGACTTTGGGAAGAACAGTTAGGTTTTCCCCAAGTTAACAAATGTTTCCCAGGGCTTGAACTCAATGCCTGGTTCTTTCTTGGTGAAATCTGGCTGACTCTGTGTCCCAGCCAGGCTGACTCCCACACTTATCTGCAAGAAGCCCTGGAGAAATGCATGGGGATAAGAGTTCTGCAAGAGCCAGGTTCTTGTGCAGCAGAAAAGTTATAAAATATGAAAGATTATAGCAACAACAATAAATCAATTATTTATGGCTTGTAAATATTCCAGTGAATCTCAGATAGTTCTGGGCAAAAATAAACACAGGGCAAACTTTCCAAAGTAGGTTTCATAACAAAATTGCAGTTTGTCTGTTCCTGTTGTGGGAGAAGATGAGGTTCCAAGCTGCCCAGCTCAAGAAGAAAAGGAGGATCTACACTTCCCTGTCATATTTTCCTACTGGCACAGGAATTAAGACCAAGAATTTGGGTAAATGGAGGGGTGAAACCGGAGTATGGATGAGGGTTTACATCCTAAGACTTCATTTGCTAGAGGACAGATTTGCTGTGCATGGATCTCCTTGCTAAACCTCTTTGTCTTCAAACTCCCTTCCTCCGAGGCAGAACTGAACAAGCTCCATATGTCAGAGTTTCAGTTAAAAGCTTTGTGATGAGTTCATTTTAATGGATCCATTTCCAGTCTGTGGGGTTGCTGTCATGAGGAGCTGTGGTGGCTTCTTGTTGAGATCAAAATCAAAATCAATGTGCCATTTGTCCCAGCTCCATCTGTCCTGTGACAGCACTGGCTCCACGGGAGCACACTGAGTGCTCTTGTGCCATTTCTAAGTGAAAATTGAACATCCTAAAGAAGCCAGGCCAAAATCACCAGAGAGCAGTCACAAAAAAAAAATGTAGGCAGTTTGCTGGGTATTGATCTAACAGCAACCACCTTTCCAAAGTCCAGGCTACACTAAACAAGGCTCTTAGCAGATTTTCAATTTGTTGTGTTCGATACATGTGCAGAAGAAAAAAAGCCACTTCCATTGTAGAAACATGAGCTGCTGCTATGCAGTAAGTTCTGCTCAGTAGCTGGCCTGCTGATGTGGTTTTGAGGGGGTTTTAGACAGGAGATACTGCAATAAAATTTGACAAGAAAACTATAAAACTGTATTTTCTACCTCCAATATTGCCAGCACATAGCTTAAGGAAGAAGGTATTTACCAACCATAACAGTAGAAAAGAATTAAAATTTAAAAAAGGGCTTTTAATAATATCACAAAAATGTCCACCAGTCATTTTCATGCACAGAAATATTTCATAGATAAGTAAGATTGATAGAAAAATAGAGTAACAAGACAGAGACATATGAATGCACTTGGCTGTATAATTTTGTATAGAAATGGATGGGGAAAATGAAAGGTGATTCTTTTCCACACATGGAAAACAATCTTTTTGCCAGAAGAATCAGCTTCCTTCTTCAATGACCACCAGGGTGCCCAAGACTCCACCAAGAAGGCTCTGTGATCCAATGGCCTGTGCATCCAGCACTTCAACAAAGTCATGCCTGCCTCTTAATACTACAGTGCTGTTCAAGAGGTTTATTCCCAATTGTTGGTGACAAGATGAACAAACTGAAGCCAGTTACTCTAAAATGCCTGCACAAGCACCACCACAAAAGACAGCCAAAAGAAGGATGAAGCCAAGGTGTCCCACAACCATGGCCCAAGCAGCCAGAGATCCTCCTTCAACCCTGGCTGCATTGCAGCCCCACTGAGCACCAAGAATAAAAGGGCCCTACTGAAAGCAAGCAAACTTAACCCTCTGCCAGGACACAAATTTAAAGGGCAAAAAAATTAAAAAGCCCCACATCATCAGCCACACTTCCCAGTGAGAAGGGTTGGAACTCTCTGCCCCTCAACACTTCCCCAGGGGGTGCACAAAGGTAACTGGGATTTAAGCTGTGCCCCCCGAATGAACAGAGCCAACCTCCCTTCAGTGTGAGAAACCACGGCCTCAGTTATAGCCCCGGGTGCCTCCTGTGCCCCAGGGAGCAGCCCTGGCTGTCACTGTGTGTGTGGCTGCAGCACAGGCCCAGGGCCAATGGCCGTGGCTGTCAATGTGTGTGTGGCTGCAGCACAGGCCCAGGGCCAATGGCCGTGGCTGTCAATGTGTGTGTGGCTGCAGCACAGGCCCAGGGCCAATGGCCGTGGCTGTCAATGTGTGTGTGGCTGCAGCACAGGCCCAGGGTGTAGCCAGGCCCTTGTTGTGCCTCCGGCGCAGCTCGGCAGCCCCATCGCAGCCCGGGGCCGCGGCCCTTCCCCGCCGGGGCCCTGACCCGGCCCGGCCCGGCCGCGGGACCCGGCCCGACCAGGGCGCGGAGGCTCCAGAGGCCCCGCCCGGCCCCCAAGGGATGGGCTCCGCCCGCCCGCTGGGCCCGGGCCGGGCCCGGCTTTGCAGGAAGCTTCCCGCCGACTTTGCACAGTCTGGAGCCACAGTGTCCCTTTGCTGTGCTGAGAAGCCTTAAAAAACACGTCTAGTTTAACCCCTCTGCACACCTCATGAGGGATCCCTGCAAAACCAAGCAGAGAGCCCAGAATATCCCTTTGTGCCTCACAAAAGAATCCAGCCCCTGTCCACCTTAGGATGGACTCAGCTCCTCTGCAGGCTTTGACAACAACCACTAAACTGCCACGTAAATCATGAGGAGCTCAACCTCCCTGCCAAACTTACAGAGCTCTCCAGTCACCTGTACACCACAGAAGGGACCCCAAATCCCCTAAGAACCTCAGGAGGAACCCCAGCCACATGCACCACTGACAAAGAACCCAAACCCCACATACCTTATTGGAAAACTCCACACCATACCCGTGTGCCTCATGACAGACCCCAGTCATCTGCCAGCCTTACAGGGGTCCCCATCACCTGTGTGCCATGGAATAGCCAAGCCTGCCATTAACTCTAGCCAGCAGCGTGTTCCCTGACAGGAACCCTTTCCAGTGCCCTTCTGGGAATCAGGAACACGTGTTGAGGTGCTGGCTGCATCTGTGGGATCAATGGGGAGCATGAGTCCTTGCTGTGCTCCACTGCTGAGCTGGCAGCTCGCTGGTCACAGCCAGGACGTTCTCTGTTTCCCGCAGAGCTGGGGCCTGCAGGCACCTTGGCACCCCTTGGCACAGGCTGTGCCACCCAACAAAGCCCAGAAGGCCGGGAGGAGAGCCCGGGGCCAGCGCAGCTGCTTGGGCAGTTGCTCCTTCCAGGGACCTGGGCCCGACCCATCCCTGAGCAGCCACTGCCAGCCCCGAGGCTCCCTGTCCCGGGACAGCTCCCCCAGCCCAAGGGGACAGAGTCAGGCCCTGTCAGGACCCAGTGCAGCCCCTGCCCAGTCGGGATCCAGGGCTGGCTGTGGCCCTGGGCTCGCAGCAGGGCTCCCGCTCGGGGCTGCTCCTGTGCCTTGGGCCTCTGGGCACTCAGGGCAGCTCCAGGAGCAGCTGCAGCGGGAGGGACCTTGGTGCATGAGTCCCGTTTCCCAGGAGCTGGGAACGAGCTCCAGAGGCCTCAAAGCTGAGGCGCCTCCAGCTTTGGCTGCTGCAGGGCCGTGCAAGGGCAGGCCCTGGGGGAAGAGCTGCTGCCACACAGCCCTGCCCAGGGCTGAGCCTGGCACAGCAATGACCTCCTGTGCCTGTGCCCGTGTCTGGCATCACTTCCCCACCTGCAATAGAGGCTGGCACCGGCCCACTGCTGCCTCTGAAATGGGGCTCCTTCTGCACAGACTTTTGGTCCATCACTTGAGAAAGAAAAAGGGACAGCTGGATCAGATGGAACTATTCCCCATTGGATAGGCTGCACCTTCAGAAGGCAATCCTTGGCAAAGTCATGGATTAGGTTCAAGAAACATTTGGGCTTCTGAGCCAGAGCCAGGGCCCTCACTCTCAAACAGCTGCCAGGCCTGAGCCTCAGGAGCAGTGAGGGGATTGCACAGGGCGAGGGCACACACGTGCACGGCTCTGTCCTGGCACCTGCAGCGATGCCCCCTGGCCGAGCTTTGGGCTCTGAGCTGGCAGCTCCCTCAGGGTGAAAGGCCTTGACCTACCCTCACCATCTCCCAGAGGCTCATCCCTGAACGTGGGTTGGGAAGCCAGATCACCTTCCCCAACAGGGTCATCTGCAAAGAAAGGCAGAGCACAACAGCTCCCAGCACTGCAGGAGATCCTCAGGCTGCCTGGGGCCGGCAAAGGAGCCATGCAAGGATCAGCCCTGGGGCACAGTCCTGGGCCCTTCCCTTCCTTTCCCTCTCTGATCTTCTCTGAGGCTGCACAGAGCACACGGAAGGAGACACTGGCATTGTACATGGGAAAAGCATTGACAGCTAAATGCTCCTTCCTCCCACTGGCAGCAATCCTGTGGGACCAGTCATGGCTCCAGAAGGGAGCAGGGCATGGTTTACAGAATGCCTCAACCCTGAGATTATGTAAAGGAAAACATGAGAGGAGTGAGCTCTTGCCACAGTGACAGAAATTATTTTGTCAGGAAAGGTGCACTGAGAACTTGCCTCCAACATGCTCTAGAATCTTCATCCTGTCATTCAGCAGTTTTTCAAAATAATCCATGTCAAGATCCCAGTCTAGAAGGAAGCACAGATGAGAACCATTTCCATGGTGTTCTGGGATGCTCTTCTGCCTTAGGGAACTGGGCACTGCAAGGGGCTCGGGTAAAGCTGTGTGAGCCAGATGTGAATGGAGATGGCCAAAGCTGCAGAGGGGCCTGGGGAGCTCTGGGCTGACTATGGTCACTCTTCACACTCTCCATGCCCTGATCAACATCCCTGGAGGGAAAACCGGAACAGCCCAGGGCCCCTCTGGGCTCTCTCCCTCCCATTGAGGAAAGCCTCCCTAAAGCCCTATGCAAAACCATCCCCAACGCTCCCTGGGGAGAAGGGAGCGCTGTCCCAGGAAAGGGGAGCCAGGCCGCCGGCTCACCTGCTCCCTGTGCTCGCCACGGAGCTGCCTGGGCAGCCCTGGCAGGCAGGGCCAATGCCAAGAGGAGCAGGAGGAAGAGGCGCAGAGCAAGGGCCACGGTGCCTTGTCCTGTGCCAGCCCCGCAGCTCTTGCTGCCCCCGCTGTCCTGACACCGCTGTCCCAATGTCAGCACCGCTGCCGCCGCCGCCGCTGCTGCCGCAGCAGTTGTGCTCAAGGACTGACTGCTCGGTGCCTGTGCTGCTGTGCAACCACGGGGCTCTGGGACCTCTGGGACCCCAGAGCCTGCTGTGACCTCAGCCTGCTGTGACCCCAGAGCCTGCTGTGACCTCATGGCCTTAGCTGTAGCCCCAGAGTGTACCCCCATCTGCACAAATGGACTGCCCTGATTGTAAATGTTTTGCTCCATCAAAGGGCCATTGCTTAGCAAAACCTTTGTTTTGCCTGCTGACACTGCTGGTCAGGCTGTGTCTCTGGAGATGCTCCCCATGGCTCCCCTCTTTTCCTGGGCATGCCATTGGAGGAGGGCCAGGCCCAGATGATGCCACTGAAGGAGATGGGCCCTCCGCCCAGGGATGCTCAGCACGGGCTCCCCCAGCCCCTCGGGGCCCCGCCGCTGGTCACAGCAGCCCCTGCCTGGCTCCTGCCTGCCCGCACCGTGGGCATCCATGGCTGCTCCTGGACATGGAGCTCAGCCAGTGCTGGTGGTACCAACCAGACACTGGGGTGACAGCTCCATCTCTTCATTGAGACAGAAGGCTGCCAGGCACTGGAACAGCGACCTGCAATGGATGGAGTACAGACGGGCTGTGGTGGACAGGCACTGCTGGCACAACTACGAGTTGTCCAGCCCGTTCCTCGTGGAGCGCAGAGGTGAGCGTGGGGCAGAGCGTGTCCCCTCGGGCTCTGCCCTGGGAATGACCCTGGAACTCCTGAAAACCTCCCTGGGAATCACCCGAGACACGTCAGCCCTTCTTGTGCCCATTCCCGGGGCCTCCTGCCCCCTCATCCCAAGTTAGGGTCTCCCAGTCCATCCCAGTCTCTCCCAGTGTCCTCATAGTCCCTCCCAGTGTCACCAGAATCCCTCCCAATTCCTCAGTCCACAGCCATTCCATTCCCAGTCCACTCCCAGTCCTTCTAACCCCACTCTCAGACCTCCACCCCGTCTCCCAATGCCTTCCCAGTCCTTCCTAATCTTTCCAAGTCCTTTTCCAGTCCAATCCCAGACGACCACCCTCTCCCTTTGCCCTAATCCACTCCACTCTCTCCCAGTGTTCCCCCACTCTCTCCAGTTTCATTCCCAGTCACTCTCAGTGCCATACCAGCCCTCTTTCATCCCTCCCAGTTCCCCCCAGCTGATCCCAGTGTGTCCCCACTCTCTCCCAGTACCCCTCAGTGAGTCCATCTCACTGGTTCCCTCCAACTCCCAGCCCGGCCCCAGCTGCCTGCTCTGCTCTGTGATGGATTTCTCCCCTGCCGAGATCCAGCTGAGCTGGTTCCAGGGCAAGCAGGAGCTCTCAGGGCATGTGGTGGCCACCGACCTGGTTTCCAGCAGCACTAGGAGCTGGAAACCTCCCCTGGCACGGGGTCAGCTCCAGCTGCCAGGTGGAGCACGTCAGCCTGGAGCACCCCCTGAGCCGGCACTGGGGCACGGCCCGGACCCCACAGTGCGGGGGGAGTGGGGGAGGCACTGAGGGGGCTGGGAGAGGGAGTGGGGTGTGCTGGGAGTAACTGGGAGGGAGTTTGAGATAGCCTGGTTAAAACTGGGAGTAGGGTTCAGGGGTCTGGAAGGGCTGAGGAGTTTAAAGGATGCTGTGGAGGGTGGAATGGGGTTCCAGGGGTCCTGGTGGGCACTGGGATGGAGTCTGGGGGTGCTGGGTGTAATTGGGAGGGATTTGAGTGAACTGGGTGGGGCTGGGAAAAGATCAGGGATTGGAAAGCAGGAGTTGGAATGAGGCTGGTTGTGCTGGAAAGAGGCTGGGAGGGTCTTGGTGAGTCCTGGTGGGGCTGGGAAGGGACTGGGAGAAAGACTGGGGGTCCTGGGGTGGTCGGGGGAAAATGGGACGGGGTTATGGGATCCTGAGAAGGACAGGAGGGGATCTGGTGGATCCTGGGTAGGCTGGGAAGAGACTGGGAGGAGGTTTCAGGGAATCCTGACTTTGGCTGGCAGCAATTGAGAATGTGATTAGAGGGGATTTGGGTATCTGTGAGAGGTTTTGGGGGGTCCTGACCCCTGCGGACCCCTAGAGACGCCGCCAGACACCGCCCAAAGCTGATGGGTGCTGATGGGGATCAGGGTCTCCTTGTTGGGCTTTGTCTTCCTGGCGCTGGGGCTCGGCTTCTACCTGTGCAAGAAGGTGACGGGGGGTCCCGGAGTGTGTGTGCTCTCCCTGAGGACCCCTGGCTCAGTTTCACCCCCTTTTCTCTGCCCACAGAGCTCCTGACCCAGCAGCGGCTTCAGCCCCTCCCCGTGGCCTCGAGCCCAGCCAGAACCCCCTGCTCCACCCCCACGCTGATTTTGGGAGTGTTGTGTGTCCCCCCCAGCCCCGCAGTCACTCTGCCCCAGCTCAGCTGCTCCCAGTGCTCCAAATAAATCTTCCCAGTTTGCCGCAGTCCCGTTTATTGTGGGGCGGGACTGGGGAGGGACTTGGGGGGACCCCGCGGGGGGATCGTGATTGGGCGGGGAGGGTGGGGCCCAGGTGGGGAACACTGGGTGCTGCGGGTCTGCCCGGCAACCGGTGAGTCATCACAGCTGCTCTCGCTGATTGGCTGAATCTTCTCCATCGCATTCTCTGATTGGCTGAGGAGAGGCCCGGGAGTTGAGAGAAGGAACGGGAGAGATCCCACCCCGAGCACCGGCACGGGAACAACAGAGCCAGCCTGGGCACAGCGAGGGAATTTATTACCAACCACATCACAGCAACACAAGGAGAAGGGAGAGGAATCTCTCCAACCCCTTCTCCCCACCCAACACGGATCACCAGGGCTCTGCCCAACGGGGCTCACTGGGGATGATCCAACACTGATCCTCCCATGAGGGATGGAGCTGGAGCAGAGCACGAAGCTCTTCCCACAATCGGGGCAATCACAGGGCTTCCTTTATTGGTGGCTTCGTTGGTGCTGGGTCAAGTGAGAGCTCGTGGAGAAGCCCTTCCCACACTCAGGACACTCGTAGGGCCTCTCCCCCGTGTGGATGCTCCGGTGGGCAGTGAGGGTGGAGTTGTGCTTGAAGCCCTTCCCGCAGGCGGGGCAGCGGAAGGGCCTCTCCTTTGTGTGAATCCGCTCATGTCTGAGGAGATTGGAGCTGCTCTGAAACCTCTTCCCACACCTGGGACATTCGTAGGGCCTCTCCCCAGTGTGGATGCGCTGGTGTTTTCTCAGGCTGGAGCTCCACCCAAAGCTCTTCTCACATTCCAAGCAGGTGTAGGGCCGTTCTCCTGTGTGGATCACCTGGTGCTGCAACAGATAAGATATTGTCCTAAAGCTCTTCTCACATTCCCCACACTCGTAGGGCCTCTCCCCAGTGTGCATTCTCTGGTGCCGGATGAGGCTGGAGCTGGAGCTGAAATCCTTCCCACATTCCAAGCACCTGTGGGGCTTCTCCCCTCCATGAGCCTTCTCCACCACCTCTGAGCTCTGACTGAATCTCCGGCTGCCTTCCCGGCACAGGGAGGGTCTTTGCTCCTCGCAGCTCCCTAGGATGGGTTTGCAGCCCCTCCTCCTGAGGAAACTCTGGGGCTTTTCCTCCTCCTCCATCTGCCCACACCTTGGGAACAAAATATCCTGGTTTGGGAGAAAACAAGAGGAGAAGGCCTTGGGTTGGGGGACTCTTCCTTGCCCAGGTGCAGCTCAGGAAGACATTGGGCATCTTGTGTCTGTAAGATCCACCAAAACACCAAGATTCAAACCAAAAATCCTCTAAACATCACGACACAGATCAAAAATACCCAAAATATCAAGATTCAGCCAAAACTCCCTCCAAAATATAAATATTCAGGCCCCCCAAAGTAACAAAAGCACCGACATTTACCCCAATAAAGCTAAGAAACGCCAAGATTCACCCCACTGAAAAGAGTGGATTTTTCTTCCCGGTCACCTGGTGCCTGTGGGGAGTGCAACGCTCTTGGGGCTGGGGGAGAGGCTGCAGATACAGAAAGGGGTGGAACCTTGAGCTGCTTCCTGTTCCGCCGCCTCCTCCTCCTCCTGTGTCCCTACTCTTCCTCACACTCCTCTTCGTCCTACTATTCTTCCTTCTCCTGCACAATCCCACCTTCTCCTCCCTTTTACCATTTTGTTCTCCAAGCCTGCTTCTCCTTCCCTTCTCCTGCTGCCCCCAGGCTCAGCACCCACTGCCGGCTCCCTCTTCCCCCCAAACCCACAGCATTCCAGCGCAGGGGCAGCGATGGAGCTGGGGCAGCTCGGGCTGGGGCAGCGCTGGGCTCTCGGCCGCTCCCGCCCGCACTCGCTCCCCACTGCAGCCGCTGCCGCCACCACAGCGCGGGGGGGCCCGGCCTTGGCGCTCCCCGCTCCCACCTCCCCAAATTCCCCTGCCGGGGGGCGCTGGGGCCGGGAGACAGACGAGTGACAGATCAGGGGGGCTGGGAAGAGTCGGCAGCCAGAGAGCACTGAAAATCTCAGCAGTGACTACAGTGGCATCTTCGGGGACTAAACATGGCAGGGCACCCATGCAGGGTAGAAAGGGAAAGCCAGGAAGGGCTCCCGGCAAAAGGGATGATGATCCCAAAATATCTCTGAAGGGTCCCTTGGGAGCATGTTGAGGGAGTTTGCACATTGTCCCAGAGAGAATCAAGGACATGGACCCCCAGGGGGGCAATAAGGGAAATCCAGAAGGGATTGAGACCACAGGAGATGGATGCTGTTGGTGTGCTGGGAAGGGATTGGGTGAAGGGCAGTGTGCAGGAATATGGCTCAGGCAAGAAGCAGCAGGAGGAATCTATGTGGCAAGAAAAAGGATGATGTAAAAGACGAGGAAGAGAAAAATACTGAGGAGGGGCATTTTTTTCAGCAGGCTGTTATCCTCAGAAGTTGCCATCTGATCCAGATCGTTTGTATCCGCGGTTGCCAGGACAGGCACACAAGGAGGTGAGGATTGCAGGGGGTTTCTCTGTGCTGGCAGCGGCAGGAGCGGGCGCAGAGGGGCGGCACCGGGAGCACGGGCTGGGGGCCTGTGGGGAGCTGCGGGGCCGGGCCGGGGCTGTGGGGCAGCCGGGGCTCAGCGCCGGGCGCTGCCTGAGCCCAGCAGCCGCCGGCAATTGCAGGCCCGGCAGTGGCCCCCGGCCCCCAGGAGGCTGCGGGACGCCCCGGCCGCTGCCCGGCCCCGTGGAGCTGCCGGCCCTGCCCGCCGGGGGGGCCGCGTTTGGACACTGCGGCAGGACAGGCACCGGCTCTGGGATACGGGCTGGCCACGGCAGCCACAGCACAAGGAGCAGCAGGAAGGAACAGCTGGGAAATGGGCATTGGACGTGCAAGGATCGAGATTAGCTTTTAAGCATTTTCCTTGGGTCACTGCAGAAAGGAATGATTTTGCAGAAAGCTCAGCAGTGTGAAAAATGTGATTCGTGCTAATTAAATTTTAACTGTATATTAACAAGATTGTATTTAGAAGACAATTGTTATAGAGCGAGGGGGGAGATGGGTGAGACAGGGCAAAGGACATCTTCCAGATGTTGGGAGTCGAAGAAGGAGGTTAGAAGAAAGTCAAACAAGAATAGTTGAAGTACGTAGGTCTGACAAGCAGCACCTAGAAATAGGAAGTTTCAACCTTGAAATTGGCCAAAATGGAATGATTCCAAGCATGAGACTCAATTAAAGTCTTGTTATGGAAAACATCTGCTCAGTCACACAGGGCGCCTGCGCTACCTGCAGGTCACACCTCGGTCACTGATGAAGATGATGAGCCTTCATCGGAAATAAGACCCTCAAAAGGATGAGAGACCCCCTAACCCATTAGTAGAGCATGCGCCGTGCAGTATAGTTACGTAGTTTTTAGGAATAGAAACTAGGAGGAGCTTTCTAGAAACTTCTGTAGCCTACAGTCAATAAGTGGGATTGTTAGCCTGGATGCTTTGGTACGAGAGGAATGGGAGCCACTCCCCGCACCCCCGGTCGGAGGGGGCCCCTCCCCGTTTGGTTTTGCTTATGCTTTATATGAACCTCAATTGTACTAAATTACTTACTGCCAAATTTTGTATATTCTTAAATATATGCACTTTGATTGTTTCATCTCCAATACTTTGTCATCTCCAATACTTTGTCATCTCCAATACTTTGATTATATTCATTTTGTTACTATTAAAAACTTACTATTAAATTTAATCTTGTTGCTTGATGAATTGGAAAAATAGAACATCATTCATAACAGAACCAAGGGCACAAGAGTGACACTGTGAGGCTCCAAGGGACCAAGGGGGCATTCTGACATTGCAGAACAAAGGGTCCACTGTGACACAGTAGGACCTCATGAAAGCATGGAGGCCATTTAAAAGTTTGAGGCCATGTGAAACCAAATATCCATTTTAGCATTTCAGGGCCTTGTGAAACCAAGGGGACCCTAGTGACACTGGGGCTCAGTGAGACCAAGGGGTCACTGTGACACTGTGGGGTCTCACGGAACAAATGGCCTATTGTGACATTGCAGAGCCTTATGGGAACTGTGACACAACAGATCTCATTGAACAAAGGGGCCATTGTGACACTTTGCAGCCCCACGGAACTAAGGAGTCCATTGTGACACTACAGGGCATTGTTGGGCCAAGGGGCAATTGTGGCACTGTGTGGCACCACTGAACCAAGGAGACCATTGTGACACTGCAAGGCCCCATGGAAGCAAGGGACAGTTGTTACACAGTGGGTCCCCATGGGAACAAGAGGCCAGTTTGACACTGCAGGGCCCAATGGATCCAAGGGAACAGGTAACAGATCTGGTTGGCTTGGCCTGACTGGTCCAACTGCCCTCGGCACGTCGAGGGTCTCTTCTCATGTGCCCCTGAAACACTGGGGCTCTGGCCTTTCCTTCAAATGCAAAAGAGCTGTCCTTCTCATCCAGGTGCCCATGGCCAAAATGGGAATCCACCTCCAAAATTCCCTATACCCAGGAATTGCTCCTAGACAAAGATTGCAATTTCCAACAAGTCTGGCTGCCCTTGGCTTCCTGAGAGCCATCTCTATCCTGCCTTCACACACTGAGGCCTTGGGCTGTCCTTCCTATGGAAAAGAGCTGTCCTTCCTGCCCAGACATCTATGGCCAAAACTGGTACTTCTCCAAAATTTCCTATCTGCAAGGGTTTCTCCCAAATGGAAAAAACTGCCAGGACAGACAGGGCTGCCCTTGGCCTCTGGTGGTCAGCTCTAATTTGCCCTGAAATACTGGGAGGGGCTCTGTGCTTTCCTTCCTATGGAAAAGAACCATCCTTCTCTCAATGGTCCCATGGCCAATATTAGGATTCCACATTCCAAATTCCATACATTCAAGGACTGCTCCAGACAAGCCTGTCAGGTTAGACAGGTCAGGCTCCTCTTGGTGTCTGGTGGCTGTTGAGCATCAGCCCCTGAATCACAGAATCACAGAATCACAGCACCACAGAATCACAGAATCACACAATCACTAGGTTGGAGAAGACTTCCAAGATCATCCCTAACACCTAAACAAAACCAAGGCACTGAGTGCCATATCCAGTCTTTTTATAACACATTCAGTGATGGTGTCTCCACCAACCCCTGGCAGATCATTCCAGTACTTTATCACCCTTTCTATAAAAAACTTTTTCCTAATAACCAACCTGTATTTCACCTGGCACAGCTTAAGACTGTGTCCTCTCGTTCTGTCAGTTGCTGCCCAGTGAAAGAGACCAACCCACACCTGACTACAATCACCTGCCAGGGAGCTGGAGAGAGTCATAAGGTCACCCCTGAGTCTACTTTTCAACAGGACAAACATTCCCAGCTCCCTCAGCCACTCCTCACAGGAGTTGTGTTCCACACACCTCACCAGCCTTGTTGCCCTTCTCTGGACACGCTCCAGCCCCTCCATGTCCTTCCTAAATTGGGGGCCCAGAACTGGACACAGCACTCGAGGTGCTGCCCAACCAGTGCTGAGCACAGGGGAAGAATCACTGCCCTGCTCCTGCTGGCCACACCATTCCTGATCCAGGCCAGGAGCCATTGGCCTTCTTGGCCACCTGGGCACACTGCTGGCTCATGTCCAGCCTGCTGTCCATCTGTGCCCCCAGGTCCCTTTCTGCCTGGCTGCTGTCCAGCCACTCTGTCCCCAGCCTGGAGCACTGCAGGGGTTGTTGTGGCCAAAGTGCAAGACCTGGCACTTGCTCTTGTTAAACCTCACCTCGTTGGATTTGGGCCCTGGATCCAGCCTGTCCAGGTCCCTCTGCAGAGCCCTCCTACCCTCCAGCACATCCACACTCACACCCAGCTTGGTGCCATCTGCACATTTGCTGATGCTGCACTCAATGCCCTCATCCAGATCATCAATGCAGATATTGAAATCCACGCTGGCTGCCTCTGATCCCTCAGCCATCCTGGAGGTGCCCTGTGATGGCACTCAAGGTGATCTGTTCCATCACCTCACCAGGCACCCAGGTCAGGCTGACAGGCCTGCAGTTCCCCACATCCTCCTTCCAGCCCTTCTTGGGGATGGGCTCACATTGGCACCTCCAGTCCTCTGGCACCTCCCTGCTGAGCCAGCACTGATGAGAAATGATGGAGAGCAGCTTGGGGAGCTCATCCAGCAGCTCCCTCATCCCCCTAGGATGGATCCCACCTGGTCCCAGAGACACCTGTGAGCATCTGAGTGGCTCAGCAGGTCCCCAGCTGCTTCCTCCTGGATTACAGGGCTCTGTTCTGCTGCCTGTCCCCATCTCCCAGCTCAGGTGAACACTTGTCCTGGGGACAACCTGTCTTATTGTTGAAAAGTGAGGTGATGAAGGGGTTGAATACTTCAGCCTTTTCCTCATCTTTGGTAACCATATCCCCCCCTAATAAGGAATGGAGATTTTCCTTGTCCCTCCTTTTGCCATTAATGCGTTTATAAAATCATTTTTGTTATCTTTCACAGAAGCAGCTGGGTTAACTCCTACTTTGAGCTTTCACCTCTGATTTTCTTTCTGCATGACCTAATGACTTCTTTAAACATTTCCTGAGTTGCCTGCCCCTCTGTCCAAAGGTAATGCACCTTATTTTCTCCCCGAGTTCCTGGTAAAAGCTCCCTGCCTAGCCAGGCCAGTTATTTTCCTCGCTAGCTCACTTCCTTCTGTGAGGAATGTGAGAGACAGGTTGCTTCTGCTCCTTCAAGATTCCTTTCTTGAACTGTCTCCATTCTTCCTGGAATCCTTTAAGAGCTGTTTCCCGTAAAAAAATCAGTTAAATTATCCCCAAATCTGCATTCTGAAGTCTGCTCTCTGTAGGCCCAGTGTAGAAGTTTTGTTGATGCCCCACCTGCTTTCACAGAATATTAAAAAACTGCATTATTTCATGGTCACTGTACCCCAAACAGCCTCTGAGCACCACATCTCCCACCAGCCCTTCTCTGTGAACAGCAGGAGACAGAGCTTTCCTTCTGAGTGAGACAAGAAGGAATCTTGGTTTTAATCAAGGGCATATTATTTTGATTTTTCAGTTCAGAGAAGGGCTGACTTAAACATTCCTTAAGTGATCTTGATGCTGAATGTCTCCTTAGGAGGTCTGGGCATGCAGAAAAATGAGCCCCCTTGCAGGCCAACCCTGTTTGGACAACCTGCTCCTCACCCCCAGCCTCACCATGTCTGACATTGCCTATCTAGGACTGACATCCTAAAACATAAAAAGCCCCTATAAATTTATTATTAATATTGTAATTTAATTAAATAATGAATACATAATTATGCTTTTATTTTTATAATACTATTATTCTTTTTTATACCGAATTTTTATATTTATATGAAAAAATCTATACATTTTTAGCAATCACAAAAATTAATGGTCGTTAGTTCTAAGAAACACAATTCACTTCATTAATTAATTGACCACTACTGGCCATTAATTTTTCCCTCTTTATGATAATTAGCCCTATTTTAATCCCTTTCTCTTCTTTTTAATCATTTTCACAGACAGGATAAAACGGGGCCACTTTGGGGTCCACGAAGACATTTCTGGGGTACATTTCAGGAAGTTTTGGGTCTGGGGAGAGAATTTAGAGAGAACTTGAGAGTCTGGAGGACACTTCAGGGAGCCGGGTGGTCTCTTAAGGATTCTGAAGGACACTTCAGGGTCCGGGTGAGCTCTTGGGGGTCCAGGGTGGGCACTTGGGGGTGAGGGACGGGAATCTGGGGCCATTCGGGGTCCAAGCGGGCACCTGGGGGGCTCTGATGGGGCTCTCCAGGGTGCGGGGGGTGATGGGAGTTGTAGGCACAGGTATAATAAGGTTCAATGGGGCCACGGAGCATCATGGGAGTTCTAGGAGCAGCTACAATGTCTCTCCCGTGGTGCATGACGGGAGATGAAGTCATGGCTTCAATAGCACTCTATGGGAACCACGGAGCATGATGGGAGCTGTAGTCCCGGAAGTGGCTCGGCCAGGGCGTTTGGGGGTCCGGGAAGGCACCTGGGGGACACTTTTGTGTCTGAGCCGAGACTTGAGGTGCTCAGGACGGAGCGTGAACGGTTCGGGAGCACTTGGGGGGAGCTTGGGGAGCTCTAACCGGGCTCTTTAAGGCTCAGGGCAGGGCAGGAGTTTTAGGTACAGAACTGTGTTATGAGGGACTCTGAGGCTGTGGGGGATTACAGGAGATGAATTCCCAGAAGTGACTGTAACGGGAATCTGTGGGGTTGGGAGCATTCAGGGGATCTGGGGACACTTTTAGGGGGTCCTGAATGGGTGCTGAGGAGGCATTTTTGAAATCTTGGAGGGTCTGGGGGACACTGAAGGGACATGTGGGGGACGGACACCGGGGTTCTGTGGGGCGCGGGGCATGAGAGGCGTTGTAGTCCCGGCTCCAGTTGGGCTCTGTCAATCCCAGGATGTCCCAGGATGTGTCCCTGTATTTTCAAGTGCAGCCCACAGTCCATCCCAGTCCACCCAGATTCCCCTCAGCACTTCCCATCTTCCCAGGTTGTCCCAGTGCTCCCCAGTGTTCCCAAGGAAACTTGAACTTCTCCCGGTTGCTGTGGCAGCCAAAGCCAGCAGTGGGGTCAGTGCAGTGTCCATGGCCACAGCCCCTGGCAGTGGCCCAGGGCAGGTTGGGATGATGATCCACCCTCACAGCTGGCCCAGGGCAGCTCTGCAGTGGTTTTGGTGGAACCTTGGGCTGGCACACACCTGAGGAGTTTTAGATTGCTTCAAAAATTAAAAAAAATTCGAAAGCCCCTCTTTGCCAGACTTCCTGAGGAGAGACCCCGGATCAACATCAATGACAGAATGCTGCAATCACCTCTGCTCTAAAGAGAACAGTAATAAAATACACCCTTTAAAATAAGAATGGATATTTCTTAGAAGCTCTTAGAAATATTTCTCCATAACTCGAGTTGAAAACCTTCCTAATGAACTGCACCAGACCAGAGGGAAATCGAGGCAGAGCCATGGTTTGTCAGGACCTACTTGATCCCAATCAGCCCCGTGGTGCATTTGGTGCTGCCAAGGAGCTCCAAATAATATTTTGGAAATATTGGCTCATTCTCTGCAGTGCTGCCTTTGCCAGGAGCCCAGCCCAGCTCAGCAGCACAGACACAGCACAAGGACTTTAATGACCCTCTCGGGGTTGGGGCTGAGTCCCTGAACATCAGTCCCTGAGAGGTAGCAGAAAAAACCTCTCAAGAATTCCAAGTCAGATTCAAACTGCAAAATTTCTTTTACTTTTAGTGACTCCCACTGATAAATGTGAAGGAGGTTTCCCATTGATTGAATTAGAGCAGGAAAAGAAAACTCTCAAGAATTGAAAGTCCAAAGTTTCCTGTAGTTCTAATGGGATCCACTGAGAGACATGACTGAGAAAGTGTTCCCTGGTGCAGGTTTGTTGATTTTACATTATATTTTCAAAATGTGTGTTTATTGTTTATATTATATATTTTTCAAGTGTGGCCTTATTGATTTTATGTTGTAATTTTTGGTGGGGACTTTTTGTTTTTCCAAATGAAGCAGAGAGACGGGACTTCTGAGTTCCTTTAGAAAGTGTGATTTATTTTGTTTAATTTTCTATCCAGGTAGAAAGGGTAAGTTTGTCTTAGAAGTGGTTGCATCTCGGCTTAGAAGTCACAAGACTTATGGTTACAAGGTCTTTTAAGGATTTATTAACCAATAAATCACTGTCAACGGAGATATTTCTGTATCTAATTGAATACTAAGATATTTTGTTTCACTGACTCATACCACAGAGTGAACTTAGCCAATTATATCCTCACACACAAACTTACATTGCTGCACTCTACAACTTCTTGTTCCCTTTGTAAGTACATTAATTTCTTCTAGATCTTAAATTCAAAAGCTAAACCTATCTCTAATTGTGTTTAGTTTTAAACTTTGGATAACAGACATTGCATTTTGAATTCTAACACAGCAATGAATTGACTTTACTCTGGATGTTGCCTGCAGCTTCCATCAGCTCCAGCTGAGCTTTGCCTTTCCTAAACACATGAACACACGCTCAGGGCAGATTTCTGAATTCCTCCTCTGTATCTTCTCCTCACTTCCACCTCCTGGTCGTTGTGCTGTGGCTCATGCCTGTCATTTGTCCCTGAGGCAGCACAGCCCCCCTGGCCAGCACAGGCCCCACATCCCCTCATCAGACACGGCACAGCACAGGGAGTGTTTTGGGTGGGCAAATGTTCCCCACCAGAGTGTCCACTCCACACCTCAGTGTCCAGTCCCAGCACCCACATCCTGTGCCAGGGATCACAGAGAGCCCTGCTCTACGCTCTGCCAAGGGCTGGGTGAGGAGGGAGCCCGGGCAGGGCTGATGCTGCCCCTAGAGCAGTGCTGAAATGGGCAGGAGGAAGGAGATAAGCACAGAACAAGTAGACCAAGAAAGTGGGGTGAGAGCCCAGGTCTGGAAGGGGCTGATGGAAGAGGCTGGAGGGATGCTCAAAGCCCTGGGGCACCTTCTCAGACTGGCCATGCCACCAAGGCCACAGACCAAGCTCCTCAGTGCTGCACCTGCCTGTGTGAGTTCCCTGCCAGGGGACTGGCACAGCAGCACACACCTGCTGGAACATGTCCTGGCTCTGCAGAGTCACACAGCTCACCTGACAAGAGTGGGCACTCGCCTTAATTCTTTGGGGCCTCAGATTGTCACAATGTTCTCCTTGTTTCTGCAGTGTCACAATGGCCACTTGCTGCCATGAGGCCCTGCAGAGTCACACAGCTCACCTGACAAGAGTGGGCACTCGCCTTAATTCTTTGGGGCCTCAGATTGTCACAATGTTCTCCTTGTTTCTGCAGTGTCACAATGGCCACTTGCTGCCATGAGGCCCTGCAGGGTCACAATGGCCCTTTGGTTCCCCACAGTGTCACAATGGTCTCCATGATTCCATGGGGCCTTGCAATGCCACAATGGTCTCCATGGATCCATGGTGCCCTGCAGGATCACAGCGGCCCTTGGGCTGCACCAGGCCCTGTAATGCAACAATGGCCTCTTGGTTCCACAAAGCCCTGCTGCTTCACACCGGCCCCTTGGCACCATGCAGCCCTGCAGTGCCACAGTGATGTCCTTGGTTCCATGAGATCCCACAATGTTAAAATGGTCCCTTGCTTCCATACAGCCCAGAAGTGCCACAACAATGTCCGTGGTTCCACAGGGTTGCCACAGTGTCACAATGGCTCTTTCATTTCAGAAGGCCCCACAGTGTCACAATGGTCCCTTGGATCCATGGTGTCCCCACAGTGTCACAATGGTCTCCATGGTTCCATGGGCCCCCTCAGTTTCACCATGATCTCCACAGGAAGGAATCCATGAATCCCCCGTGTTTCATGGGCTCATGAACTGCAGCCACCAGAGGCCGAGGCCAGCCAGACCTGTCTGTCCTGGCAGCTTTTGTCTGGGAGAAACCCTTGCAGATAAGAATTCTGGAAGAAAAGCACCAGTTTTTGCCATGGGTGCCTGTGCAGGAGGGATGGGTTTTTTCCATCGGAAGGAGAGCATGGAGCCCCAATGTTTGAAGACAGGGGAGACCCAGCCCTAAGGAAGCCAAGGGCAGCCAGAATATTGAAAATGGCAGCTTTTGTTTGGGAGCAATCACGGATATTGATAATTTTGTAGAGGGAAATCTCATTTTGGCAATGGGTTCCTGGATGAGAAGGACAGTTCTTTTCCATTTGAACGAAAAGCCCAGGGTTTCAGGGGCACATTAGAAAAGACCCTCAACATGCCAAGGGCAGTTGGATCAGTCAGGCCAAGCCAATCAGACTTGTTCCTTGTTCTCTTGTTTCCATGAGCCCTTGCAGTGTCACAGGGGTCTCCTTGGTGCCACAGTATCCCAATGGACCCTTGGTTCCATGGGGACTCACAATGGCAGAAGGGTCTCCTTGGTTCCATGAGTCCCTGCAGAGCCCCTTGATTCAACGAGGCCTCAAAGTGTCATCATGGCCTCCAGGATTCCATAAAGTCCCACAATGTCACAATGGACCTTTGTTTCCATGGGGTCCTGCACTGTTCCATGAATCCTTAGTTCCATGGGACCCTGTAGTGTCACAATGCACTGCTTGGTTCAATGGTGCCACACAGTGACACAATCACCCCTAGGCCCCACAAGACCCCATAGTGTCACAATGGTTCCTTGCTTCCATGAGGCCTTGTAGTGTCACAATGGACTCCTTGGTTCAACGGGGCTGCAAAGTGTCACAGTGGCCCCTTGGTTCAGTGAGTCCTGTGCTGCCTTAAGATTTTACCCTTAATATTTTTCAAATTCAGTACTGCATTAGTGCATAACTCTAAACTTCATACAAAATGTTAGTTAACTGTATTCACATTTTGGTCAAACAAAACAATTCATCTAGGCCTGAAACTCAAGGACACCCTACAGCCTCAGGCTCTGAAAAGTATAAACAAAAGTGAATTCAAGGGTGAGAAAACTGAGGTAATGTGGCTTCATTACTTGAAATTGTTATTGGAGGATTAACCTCTGATACGCAAACAGACCAAAATTAAATCTTTCTGAAAAACTCATTATCACAGTCCATCTTGAGTGTAGCCCCTGGGAGGCTTTTGACTGCCCAAGGTGACTCTATTGAAGGCCTTTAATAAATACCCACTTTATTCTCTTTACCTTGTCTAGTCTCTGTTCTAGGTAGCCACTCCAAGGCATCACCTGTAGTGTCACAATAATCTCCATGATTCCATAAGGCCCTGCAGTGTCAAAACAGACCATTGATTCCATGAGATCCCACAGTGTCACAACAGACCATTGGTTTTACTGAGCCCCACAGTGTCACTATGGTCCCCTTGGCTCCACAAGGCTCTGAAGTGCCACAATGGCCCTTTGGTTTCACAAGGCCTCAAAGTGTCAAAATGGACTCCATGGTTTCATGAGGCCGTGCTGACAATGGACCTTTGTTTCCATGGTGCCCCATAGTGTCACAATGGTCTCCTTGGTTCTACAGTGTCAGAATGGACCCTTCATCCCATGCAGACCCACAGTGTTCACGTAGTGCCCTTGATTCCATGAGGCCCTGCCATGCTGTAATGGCCCCTTGGTTCCAGTGGGTCCCAAAGTGTCAGAATAGTCTCCATTGTTCCATGAGGCCCTGCAATGTCACTGTGGTCCCCTTGCTTCCACAGGGCCCCACAGTGTAACAATGGACTCGTGGTCCCATGAGGTTCCTCAGTCACAATGGTCTCCTTGGATCCACAGTGTCACAATGGCCCCTTGGCTCCATGTGGCCATGCTGTGTCACAATGGCCCCTTGGCTCCATGACGCCACACAGTTTAATGACAGACCCTTGGTTCCACAAGGCCTTGGAGTGTCACAATGAACCCACGGTTCCATGAGCTTCCATAGTCTCACCACGGTCTCCTGGGATCCAAATTGTCACAATGGACAACTGGTTCCATGGGACCCTGCTGTGTCACAGTAAACCTTTAGTGCCATGGGGTTCTGGAGTGTCACAATGGTTTCCCTTGTTCAACAAGGCCCTGGAGTGTCACAATGGCTGCTTGGTTCCATGAGCTTCCAAGGTGTCACCATGGTCTCCTTGTTTGTGCAGTGTCATAGTGGACCCTTGGCTCCATAAGGCTCTTAAATATCACAGGTCTCCTTGGTTCCATGTGGCCCTGCTGTGTCACCACAGCCCCTTGGTTCCAGGAGTTTCTGGGCTGTCAGCAGTGGTTCCTTTGTTCCAATCAGGCACCGCTGTGTCACACTGCACCCTGGGTTCCATGAAGTTCTTCAGTGTCACAGTGGCCCCTTGGATCCATGCGGTCCCATAGTGTCACCATGGTCTCCTTGGACCTGCATTGTCATAAGGGACCATTGGTTCCATGTGGCCTGGCTGTGTCACAGTGATGTGGATTCCGTAATTGCCTTCAGTGTCACAATGGAGCCTTGTTTCTGTGAGGCTCTGAACTGTCACAACTGTCTCCTTGGTTCCATCAGCCCCCGCTGTGTCACAAGGGTCCCCTTGGTTCCATGAGCACACCAAAGCTTTGCATAAACATTGAGCAGCACCTGCTTAACACACCTGGGAACATCTGTCTGCATTCAAAAGACAGGTCACAGCTGAGAAAGGCACCAGCAGCTTCCATCTGCAACAGAGATGCAGGGAAAGGACAAGGACAGAGAATTCAGCTGGAAGACTCCGAGAATTCTGCTTACAAAGATCATTGTTGCTCACACTGGCCCTTGTGGAAATGTGACATCATTCCAGGCAGCCTAGACTGAGCATGTGGTTCCTCAGTGGGGTTTGTTGTTCAGGAAACCTGCTCAGAATTTTCCATTCTTTCCTCACAAACAGGAAAACTTCTCCTGGGCCTGTGTGCAGGCAGAGCCCTGAGGAGAGCAGGTGGGACATGGTGCAATGGGCTGGGACACCCATCTGCAGAGCTCAGGGGACAAGGTTCTGGTGCAGGGCACAGGGATGTCAGTCCCAGGTGGGCGATGTCAGACATGGTGAGGCTGGGGGTGAGGAGCAGGTTGTCCAAACAGGGTCAGCCTGCAAGGGGCTCATTCTTCTGCATGCCCACACCTCCTAAGGAGACATTCAGCATCAAGATCATTTGGGGAATGCTTCTATCAGCTCTTCACTGAACTCAAATATAGAAATATGCTTGATTAAAACATAAAAGAAAAAGTCATGAGGTGCACTTTGAAATTTTCTTCCTTAACAGAACTCCAATATTTTTTCCAATGAGCTGCACAAGGCCTGGAGACTTGAAGACAATTAGAAGAAGACTAAGAGCCATTGAGGGCTTTCTGTATTTTAATGAACCCTGTGGTGAATTGGGGCTGAGTCCAGGATGCTCAGGCACTGAGAGAAGGTTGAAGAAGCTGCTCCAGGAGTCAGAAGCAAAACTCCAAGTCCCTTGGAGCATCAGTGGCCCCACTGAGGGCAGGGACTGCCAAAGGCTCCCCAGGGACTGGTGAGAGCAGATCCTTGAGGGCAGGATTGCAGGAGCCCGAGGCTGTGAGCAGGGAACTGCAATGCTGAGCAAGGCCTGGGCTGGGTGGAGGAAGCAGAAAGGCCAAGGCCTGAGCCCAGGCCTGGCCCAGCAGGGCCTGTCCCTCACGGGGGGCTCGGGGCTGTTCCTGGGGCAGTGGGATGGCAGGGGCAGCAAGGACAAATGTCATCAAGCTGTGTGACACTCCAGATGCTCATGGAACCAAGGGCCAGTGTGACACAGCAGGGCCTGATGGAAACAAGAGGCCATGGTGAGCCTGCAGGGCTGTAACACCCCAGAACACTGAAATGCTGGGGGTGACCAAATGTTCCTTTACTCAAGTACGTTGCACAGGAGAATCCCAGCCAGATATTTTCTAGAGGTCAAAATGACATAAAATTTTACTGGCAAAGTATAGAAAATCAAGGAACTTTGGAAAAGAATTTAATAAAACCTCCTAGTCAACATAAAACACTTATCATAGCAGGAATGTCATTAACTTTGCCCATTTAATCTATAAACCTCTAAACACTTAGATTGTTGAGGTGCCCAAAACTGTTCTGTATAAAGAGCATTAGAAGGAAAGAGACACAGAAAAACAGAAGCTCTAGAAAGACACACACATGGCTCCCAGCTCCTAGGGTTCCAGTGTGGGTGAGACACAGACCCCAGGAGAAGGCAGGGTATGGACCATGGGCTGAGCGCCTGCTCCGTGTTTTAAGCCCCTGGGCCTTCGTGGGCCTCCCCCAGGTGGGACTTGTGATTGCTGGGGCAATCAGAGCCTGGGTCAGCACCACCCCACTGTGTGACTGATTGACAGCTCATCCCCAGGTGTCTGGGACATTGATCTCATCCAGCCTCTGACAGCGACCATGGTGACACTGCAGAACCTCATGGAACCATGGGTCAGTTGTGACAATGCAGATCCAAGGACACCATGGAGACACTTTGGAACCTCATGCATTCATTCTGACACTTTTGTGCCTCATAGAGTCAAGAAGAGCTTTATGAAACTCAAGGGCCCCAAGGACCAAGGGTTCATGGTGACCTTGTGAAGCTCCAAGTGTCATGGAGGAGCCATTGTGACACAGTGAGAGCACGTGGAGCCAAGGGGCCATTGTGACACATCAGGGCATTGTGGAAGCATGAAGCCATTGTGACATTGCAGGACCTCATGGTGTCATTGGGCCATTGTGCCACTACAGAAGCAAGGGGAACATTGTGACCCTGCAGGGCCTCATGGAACCAAGGCATGTTAACTGGAAGGTGCCAGCACAGGCAGGTCAGGCTGCCCTTGGCCTCTTGGGGGCTGCCTCTCCCCTGCTTTGCAAACACTGGGGCTCCAGGCTTTTCTTCCAGGGGAAAAGAACTGTCCTTCTCAAGGTGTCTGTGGTCAAAATTGAGATTCCTTCTCCCAAATTCCATATATCCAAGGATTGGTCCATGACAAAAGCTGCCACGACAAACAGGTCTGGCTGGCTTTGTCTCCCAGGAGCCACCTCTCATCTGCCTTTGAAACACTGGGGCTCTGTGCTTTCCTTCCAATGGAAAAGAACCATCCTTCTAATCTACACAGAAATGGCCAAAATTGGGATTCCACCTCTGAAATTCCCTATATCCAAGAGTTGCTTTCAGACAAAATCTGCCAGGATAGAGAGGCCTGGCTGGCCTTGGCCTCTGATGTCTGCCTTTCTTCTGCCCCTGAAACACTGGTGTTTCCTGCTTTCCTTCCTATTGAAAAGAACCATCCATCTCCTTCATGTGTCCATGTCTGAAATTGGGATTCCACCTCTGAAATACTGTAGATCCAAGGGTTGGTCCCAGGCAAAATCTGCCAGTACTGTCAAGTCTGGCTGGCCTTGGCCTCTGGTGACTGCCCCTGCACCACTGGGGCTTGGTTCTTTCCTTCAATGGAGGTCACTGGAACACTGTGGGGACCTCATGATGAAACAGGGGGAAATTAAAATTAAAGTGTTAAGAGTAAAAATACAGGAGGATGATTTAAGTAGAAGGGAGGTGACATGATTCTATGAATGCTTAATGTTCATTGTCTTTGCAAGAACAGGAGAACAGAGCAAGGCTACAAGATAAGATGGAACAAGAATGCATAAACAGGGTGGAAGAACGAAGCTTCTTCCATATAAGGGGGTTTCCTCAGACCCCTGAGCAAGTGAAAACTGGTATCAAGGTCTGGAAGGAGAGCAGAAGCTAATACACATGTGCAAAGAAGGCAAGGTGAGAAGTTCAACTGAGAAGAAGACTGTTCACTTCATCCCAAGGACCCCCAGACGCCCACCAGAGCGATCAACAAGGAGCAGTGCACAGTCACAAAGAGGCATGGAGTTAATTTTAATACCAAGTGAGAACAGGTAGAGTTAGGAAATGAATATGTATTAGGTGCATTGTGCAATACTAACTTGTAGAGAATAAAAAGAGAGGCACAGGTCACCAAAGGTGTGCATGTTTTTGGAGGAGCTATCCCCCATGCACCTCAGCCCTGAATAAATTATTCATACCTACTTTGCAACTTTTACGAGTTATGGAGTTGTTCTGTGCTTCATAATTGGTGAGCCAGCCAGGAGATCTGTGTGGCTGAGGGAGCACCACCAGGGCAGACACCCTGAGGGGCGCCCCGGGATATTTTCCTGGAGGGATCCCCAACCTCGGCTCACTCAACACGGGGACAGACAACGACCTGCTGGCAGTGTGGATAAAACGGTCTGTAATAAATATCTATAACAGGACTGCTGGTGAGTCATACAGAGACGTCTGACACTCAGCACAGTCCCTGGGGGCTTGCAAGCTGCTGGCCAAGGGGCCCAGAGACAGAGGGAGAGGGGTCGATCCCCGGCTGATAACGCCTCTGACAGAGGGGTCTCACTGAGCTGATAGAGCAGCCTGCTAGTGACTCTGGGGTGGGTCGAGTGAACCCTTGTTTTCGCTGCTGTTTTGTGTGACTGCCAGGTCTGGACACGTTGAGTCGTTGAGTGTGTCAGTGAGTGAATGAGCGAGTGTGGAGCTCTATCTGCATTTCCAGCCTCGGGCGACTGAGGCGGCCGGAGAAAAGCGAAGGAGCGGGGTCAGTGTGGGGCCAGTGCAAGTGAGAAGGGAGGAGTGTTGTGCTTGAACACAGAGTGGTTAGTGTTTGTTTTAATCATGGATAGACAAATTGAAGGAGTTTCTCCTCAGCAGTGGTTTGGACTTGATCCCTGGGAATTTATTGATCCAATAAGTCATTGGATAGAAAGAGGGAATGAACAGGAGGGATATAGGAAACCTCTGGAGGGTGATTGGTAACCTTGGACTGGGAACAACCTGCAGTAAGGACTCTGAGTATTCCAGAGGGAGTGAACAGGATAATTTGTCTTTGTGGGAGATTTAGAGCTGTCAGAGGATCAAGGCATCTGGCATGGAGTTTATTACAGTGTAGAGATTGTGAAAGACGTTGGTATTGTTGCTCTAATAACCAGCAGGGCATATGCCCCAAATGTGAATTGAAAAATTTTCCTAATCAAATCGATGTTGAACCTAAAATTCTGAAATTAGTGCGTGGAAAGTCACATTCGATACCTGCAAATTGGGATTGTGTGTGGGAAGAAAACTGAGAAAGAACAGTGAAATTGTGTGAGGAAAAGTTTGGATGGAAACAGCACAGGACAGAAGGAGAAGATAATGGGAACTGGACAAAGTAAAGAGATCCCTAAGGCCAGGCCACTAGGCTGTGTTATTGCACATTGAAAGATGCTGCTGGACATGGGGGCATGGAAACCAAGAGAGATCTTGTTAGATTTTGCAAGAACTGGTGGCCTTTTTAAATTGGACAATGGAGCGAAGTGGCCACCCAGTGGAACTTTGGATTATAACATCTATTACAGCTCATGCTATTTCTGGGAGGGAAGGGGAGTGGACAGAGGTATCATATGTGGATATGTTTTTCTCCCTTCAAAATCACCCCAGATGGCAGAGGGATTGTGGGCTCAGGGCTCCATCTGACCCTCTGGTATTGGCCTTATAGAAAGAGAATAAGAGAGGAAAGCTCAAGTGGTGTTGTTCAGTGTGTAGCATAGGGCAAAGATGCACAAAATCTGATAAGGTTTACCAGCCTGTGGCCCAGGAACAAGATCTGGCAGACGATTTGCTCAGGTCTCCCCATGTAAAACAGGAAAGGGATGAGGATGCAGACTCAGAGGATGCTGACCCCCCTCTGATCACACACCAGACTAGACAACAGATGTTGGAGTCTGTAAGTCAAGAGTCTCTCTGAATTCTTCAGAGAGAAATCAGAGTGCAGGGATTGAATTAAAACCTTTGGATGGATTCAAATATATTAAGCCACTCACATAAAGTAGAGGTGTAAGTTTAAGTTTTAGAATAAGGAAGTAAGTAAGAATAAGTTTTATGTGCTTTTAGATAGTAAAGATCTCAGAGACCAGTGTAGAAGCATGAGTTCTAGTGAGGGTTGAAAAATATAGCCTTAGATACTAGTGTTTCTGTGGAGGCTCCAGGAACATAGCTTTAGACATAATAAAACTATACTAAGAATATTGCTTACATTTTTTTAGCTAGAACAAGATAGAACATATATGTAGTTTATACATAGCTGGTGTGCTAAGAAACTAGAACTAGGTTCGAGTTCATGTCTTTCTTGTTGGGAAGTTTGGATATAAGAATCTATGGACTGGGGAGAGACTCACATTTTGCTTCTTGCCTTTTGATTTTGTTCCTGCTCTCTCACTTCTCTCCTCACTGCCATCATTATCACCCAAAGAAGACAGGAGCTGCCCCAGCAACATCAGCCCTTCAGGACCTCCAGGAGCAGCTTCTGCTTCTGATTGGGACTTTACCTATTTAGGACTCTATACCAAAACTTTAGCATGGACTTGAATGCTTGTGACTCTTTGCCTTTTGAGACTGATGTGCCTTTGCAATAAACATCTTTATAGCAACTATTAGCTGCTCGGCTCTTTAAAGAAAACAATCACAACTCAGCTAACAGGCACACATATTACAGGCACCTCTGTGAGAGGCAGAGAGAGGAATGGTATTGGTTAAAGTTCCCTTCTCCACAATCGACTTGGAGGCATGGGAAAAGGTTGCTAAAAATTACCACAGTGATCCAGTTAACACGGCTAAATGTCTGAGATTTATAATAAAACAACATAATCCAGATTGGAAGGATATGCAATTATTATTGGATGCACTGACTGAGACAGAGAAACAATTAATTATAAAAATGGCAGGGGATTTGGCAGAAGATTATTATGAAATCCAACAATTGGATGTGAAAGATTATTTCCCACTCCAAAATCCACAGTGGGACTCAAACAGATCAGCAGAATTGAGAAAGTTGGAAAGCTATCAGCAGTGGATTGCAAAGGGAATGGAAAAAGCCATTCCCAGAACTACAAAATGGTCAGCATTGTATGAAATTAAGCAGGGGCCCTCTGAGTCACCATCTGAATTCCTCGATCGATGAAGGGATGCAATGCGCTGCCACACACCACTGGAGCCTGGGTCTGACATGGGGACACAGCAGCCAGTCAGTTTATTCCTGGGGCAACCTATGGGTGACATAAGATGGAAACTTCAAAAGATACGGGGGGTGGATTGGAGGAACTTAGAGACTCTGGTGAATGAGGTGTGGAACATCTTTAGTAACTGGGAAGAAGGAAGAAGGAAGTTTGTAGCTGTCATAAGCGAGGGGGAGAGAGGAAGACACGGACAGGGACCACCTAGACAAGGCCCATCCTGGTTGGGCAGAGACCAGTGTGCAATCTGTAAGAATTGTGGTCACTGGAAAAATCAATGCCCAGAACAAAGATGGGTTGGCCTTCAGGAAAAGGGAGACCAGGAAAAGGGAAAAGTGATTGGACATGTGACAGAAGACTGAGGAGGACCGGTAGACCTCACCCCAGAAGATCCACTGGTTATAAAATTGAAGCTGGGGGGAAAAAGAGAAAGAGGTGGAATTCCTGGTTGACTCTGGGGAAACATATTCAGCTCTGAATAAAACACTGGCACCTGTGGGGAAGGACTATGTTACAGTAATAGGAGCAACTGGCCAACCTGAAAAAGCATATTTTTACAAACAAAAGTATAGGCTTGGAAAGCAATGGGGTATTCATAAATCTCTATACCTGCCTAGTTCCCCGAGACATCTTTTGGGGAGAAACTTGTTAGAACAATTACAAATAATCATTAAATTTAAAAATGAGGAATTTATTCTGGAAGTAAATGATGAACAGCACATAGAGGCATTAAGTTTAATGTTAACAGCCATTCAAATGGAGGGAGTAGTTAGTGAAGAAATAATGAGTCAAGTGTTTCCTGGAGTGTGGGCTTCTATTGTACCAGGACGGGCAAAAAATGCATCTCTTATAGTAATTAAACTGAAGGAAGGAAAACAACCAGTTAGAATTAAACACTACTCTTTGAAAAGGGAAAACAGGGAGGGAATTATTCCAATAGTTGAAAACCTTTTGCAGAGAGGGTTATTAAAAGAGTGTCCATCTGAGTTTAACACTCCTTTTTTACTGGTCCAAAAACCTGATGGGTCAGATCAGATACTACAGGATCTAAGGGTTGTTAACAAAATAACTGAAGATCTCTATCCTGTGGTAACAAACCCATACACTTTGCGAACGTGCCTAACACCAGAGCTAACTTGGTTTACCATTTTAGACTTGAAAGATGCCTCCTTTTGCCTCCCTCTCCATGAAGACAGCCAGAAAATATTTGCATTTGAATGGGAAAACCAGCTCACATGGATGGGGTTGCCTCAGGGATTTAAAACTCTCCTACTCTGTTTGGAGAACAACTTGCCAAAGATCTGGAATTCTGGGAGGCTTCCCCAGAAGAAGGAAAGCTACTGCAGTACATGGAATGATCTCCTCATAGCCACCCGGATAAAAGAGGCATGTGCAGCCTGCACAGTAACCCTCCTAAACTTTCTAGGACTTGAGGGATACAGGGTATCAAAGAAAAAGGCCCAGGCAGTGAAGTGAAAGGTAATTTATCTGGGTTATGAAATTAGTGTGGGACATCAGACTGTAGGGCAAGATCACAAGGAAGAGATCTGCAAAACCCCAAAGCCTCAAACAGTGAAGGAACTGTGAAGATTCTTAGGAATGACAGGGTGGTGCCAATTATGGATTTATAATTATGGTGTACTTATGAAACCCCTGTACGTGCTAATTACAAATGGGAACAGAGAACTCCAGGGGACAGAAGAGGCCACTCGGGCCTTTCACCAGCTGAAGAATGCTCGAATGTCAGCTCTGGCTCTCAGACTCCCAGATGTGAGTAAACCATTCTTTCTGTTTTCCCATGAGAAGCAGGGAATTGCCCTGGGGATACTGGCCCAGGACCTGGGTCCGTACCAGAGAGCAGTTGCTTGCTTCTCCAAACAACTGGACACAACAGCCAAGGGATGGCCGGGATGCCTCAGAGCCCTTGCAGCAGTGGTGCTGAATATTCAAAAGGCACACAAATTCACCCTGGGCCAGACAATGACTGTATTGGTGTCTTACACAGTGTCTGCAGTCCTGGAAGTAAAGGGTGGGCACTGGCTCTCCCCACAAAGGTTCCTGAAATACCAAGCCATCATGGTAGAACAAGACAATGCAGAGATAATTGTGACTAACATTATCAACCCAGCTTCTTTTCTTAGTGGAAATCAAGAAAAGTGCTTTTTTTACACCATGACTGCCTGGAGATTATCAAAGCCTCCTACTCCAGCCACCCAGATCTGAAGGACACCCCTTTGGATGACACCCAAACCTGGTTCACTGATGGAAGCAGCTACGTTGTCAGTGGAAAGTGACATGGTGGGTATGCAGTTACCACCTGCAAAGAGGTAACAGAACCTGGAGCCTTCCAGTAGATACCTCTGCACAAAAAGCTGAGCTAATTGCTCTTACCCACACCTTAGAGATCATGAAAGGAAAGAAAATAAATATTTATAGAGACTCAAGATATGCATTTGGGGTTGTACAAACACATGGAGCCATCTGGAAAGAAAGGGGACTGTTAAACTCACAAGGGAAAAACATCAAACATGCACAGGAAATATTGCAGCTACTGAAAGCAGTTCAGCTACCTGAGCAGGTAGCAATTATGGACATTAAGGAACAGCAGAATGTGAGCTCAGAACTGGAGGAAGGAAATGAGCTGGCAGACAGAGAGGCAAAAGAAGCAGCAAAAGGTGAGATGATGATTGAGGGAGCTTTAATTCCAGATGGACTGTTCTCCCTTGAAGGTAAGCCAGTATATACCAGAAGGGATAGAAAAGTAATTAAGGATCAAGGAGGAATGTATAACCAAGAGGGATGGGCTGTTACTGCAGAAGGGACAATGGTCATCCCTTCCCACCTGTTATGGTCATTAGTAAGGGAAGAGCACCAGAAAACACACCAGGGAACAGATGTCCTGTATAGCTATCTAATTGAAAAGATTACTGCTAGAAATTTATACTCTATTATTGTTCAGGTAGCCCAGCAGTCTGACATTTGGCTCCAGACCAAACCCAAGAATATCCCCAACCCAAAATTTGGTCAAATTGGAAAAGGCCATGGTCTTGGGCAACAGCAGCAAATTGACTTTTCAGAACTCCCAAGAAAAGGGGGGTATTGATATTTGCTGGTGTTAACAGACACCTTTTCAGGTTGGCCAGAGGCTTTTCCCACCAGAACTGCCAAAGCCTGAGAGGTAACCTGGGTATTGTTACAAGAGATAATCCCCCGCTTCAGAGTTCCAGCCACAATATCTTCAGGTGGAGGCCCACATTTTATTTCAAAAATAATAGAACAAATCAGTCATCACTTGGGCATAGACTGGGAGCTCCATACTCCATATCATCCCCAGTCAAGTGGCTAAGTTGAAAAAATAGATCATTTAATTAAGCTAGGACAAGAAGCTCATTTACCCAGGCCTCAATCTCTCCCACTGGCATTGCTGTGGATCCAAACCAAGCCTAGAGCCAAAGAAAATCTAAGTTCCTTTGAAATGTTTTATGGGAGACCATAGGAGTGCAAAAGGGATTGTCTACCCAAGTGGGGGAATAGAGGCTGCCTGCCTATACAATAGCCTTAAGTAAGCAACTCAGAGAAATTGAGAAAAATGTGTCTGGAACTCGGGGCAGAGGGCTGGATGGACCAGTGCATGACATACAGCCTGGAGATTATGTATATGTTAAGTCTCTTACAGAAAAACTTTGTAGCCACAGTGGGAAGGACCATTCAGGTGCTTCTCACCACCTTCATTGCAGTTATGATCAAGGAACAGAGTGCCTGGATTCACCATTTTTGAGTGAAAAAGGCTCCAGAAGCCCCTTGGAAAGTAACTCTGGGTGACAATGAAATGAAATTAAAATTTACTCGAGCAAAATGAGTACATTGTGGTTGGGAATATTCAGTAATTTAGCTCGCAGAAATCTAGTCAATAGAAGAGTTTTGTTTGTTTTGCTTGTAGTCATAAGTGTAATCCAAGAATTGGAAAGCACCTCTAGACAGAATAATGCTGAATGGCCTTGGTCCCAAGCTTTCATTCAGTACACTGGATCCATGGGAAAGTGTTCTGATATAAAAGATTTAAACCTATCAACTCTGGTCATGCACAAAAAACGGGTATAAGAAAAGCAGGAATGGCAAATACAAAGGTCGTGGTCCCTTCAAGAGACTATAGGAGAAGCAATCAGAATAGGGTCCCGAATGATTAGTGGGACTCACCATCAGAACACAATTCAAATTAGTGTTTCAACTTCTCCCACAGACAAGCACCTGGAGATTTGCAATGGTCTAAGTAAATTAGATTGTTGGTATAATTTTGCATTAGTACAGACTGTGGGTGTGGCCTTTGGAGCCATGACACTACTGGGCTCTCATTTAAATTTAAATTAAAGGCCATACCTATTACAACAATTGAATCTACTGTAACCTATGTTAGTACCCAAGCCCAGACCACACCACCTAAGATTGAACCTAAAATTTATGAAGTTGGCCCCTATGTAATAAGGAACACGGGCCAACAACCACTGTTATTTAACCCTGAGTGGTCTCTCAAGCGTGTTGAATGACTAATGCAAACTAATATCTCTGAAATTCAGCCAGTCTGCTCCTCTTTCCTAAAGACATCCTTTGAGGGCTGGGCAACATGGTTACAAAAGCAAGTACAATTCAGGGGCAGAATGCGAAGGGATTTAACTGGAATATGAGGAGCAGGATTGAGAGTCTTAAATGGAATCGATTCAGAAATATTAATGAATAAGTTGGGCACTGCAACAAGTGATTTGACAAAGTTAAAACAGCCCCTACAGTCATCTTTACTGGCATTAGGAACTAGTCAATGGCAGGTTTCAAAAGTGTTACCTTTGTGACTCTGAGGGACCCCATGGAACCAAGGGAACATGGAAGAGCTCTGGCTGGCCTGGCCTCCCAGGGGCTGCCTGAGAGGTTCAGCTGACCTTGGCACAGCTGGGGCTGCTTCTCCTCTGCCTGTGGAGCTCTGGGGCTCTGTGCTTTCCTTCCTATAGAACAGAGCTGTCCTTCTCCTCCAGGTCCCACGGCCAGAATTGGGATTTGGCCTCCAAAATTCCATATATCCAAGGATTGTACTCAGATGCAACCTGCCAGGAAAGATAGATCTGCCTGGCTTGACCTCCCAGGGACCAGCTCTCATTTGCCTTCAGAACACTGGGCCTTTGTGCTTTTCTTCCTATGGAATTAAACATATTTTATTTCCAGATGCCCATGGCCAATATTAAGACTCCAGCTCCAAAATTCTGTATATCCAAGGATTGTTCCAAGACACAAGATGCTATGAGAGATGTCTGGCTGCCCTCGCTTATGGTGGCCACCTCTCATCTTCCAAAACACTTGGACTTTCTGCTTTTCTTTCATATGGAAAAACCCATCCATCTTGACATGGTGTCCTTGGCCAAAATTGGGATTCCTCCTCCCAAATTCCGTATATCCAAGGATTGCTCGCAGACAAAAGCTGCCATTCCCCTCAAGACTGGCTGACTCTACCTCCTGAGGGCCAGCTCTCACCTGCCTTCCAAACACTGGGGCTCCATGCTTTCCTTTTTATGGAAAAGACTCGTCCTGCTTGTCCAGGCACAAATGGCCAAAATTGGCATTCCACATTCAAAATTCTCTGTATCCAAGTGCTACTCCCAGACAAACCTGCCAGGACAGACAGATGTGGCTGGCCTTGGTCTCTGCTGCTTGTGTCTCATCTGTCTCTGAACCACTGGGACTCGGTGCTTCCCTTCCCATGGAGACCACTGTGACTCTGCGTGAGCTCATGGAAGCCAGGGGCCATTGTGACACTGCAGGGCTTGTGGAACCACGGGGACCACAGGGATGCTGTGGTGATCCATGGAACCAAGGGGACACTGTGGCACTGCTGAGCCCCAAGGAAACCACGAGGCCTTTGTGACACAGCAGGGCCCCATGGAACCAAGGGAACATGGAACAGCTCTGGCTGGCATGGGCTCCTGGGGGCTGCCTGAGAGGTTCAGATGACCTGGGCATGGTGAGAGCTTCTTCTCCAATGGACCTGGAGCAATGGGGCTCCGTGCTTTCCTTCCCATGGAACAAAACTGTCCTTCACTTCCAGGCACAAATGGCCAAAACTGGGATCCCTCCTCCAACATTCTGTATATCCAAGGATTGTTCCCATATGAAACTTGCCAGGACAGACAGCTTTGGCTGGCCTTGGCCTCTTGGGGGCCACCTCTCATTTGCCTTTGAAACACTTTGGGGCTGTGCTTTTCTTCCCATAGAAAAAAAATCATTCAAGTTCAGGCATCCAAGGCCAAAATTGGGAATTCATCTCCAAAATTCTATCGATCTAAGTATAGCACCGAGACAAAATCTGCCTGGACTGACAAGTTTAACTTCCCTTGGCTTCCTGAGGGCCACTCTCAGCTGCATTGAAACACAGGGGCTGTGCTTTCCTTCTTATGGAAAAGAACTATCCTTCTCTTCCAGGTACCCATGGTAAAAATTAGAATTTGGCCTCAAAAATTCCATTTATTGAAGGATTGCTCCCAGACAAATGCAGCCAAGACAAACAGGTCTGGCTGACCTTGGCATCTGGTGAACGCCTTTCATCTTTCAATTTTGGGATTCTGTGGTATCCTTCCCACAGAAGAGAACCGTACCTCTTGTCCAGGTGCCCATGGACTCAAGCACTTGACCACTGTATAGGGGCAAAGGAGCTCTGTGCTCAGTGGAGTGGAGACTGAGGACAGCAGAGGAGAGCCCTGGGAGGGATTGAAGATCAGTTTCAGAGATGGTGGATCCTTTTGACATAGAGGAAAAGAGCAACAGAAAGAAAGAATTAAGGCCAAATGCAGCTGGGGTGGTCCAGAGTTGAAAAAAGGATAAAGGAATTTCTCTCCCAGGGCAGGATTGGGTGCAGCACATCCCCCAGAAGGAATCTGGAGCAGCCCAAGGCTCTGTGTGTCCAGGCAGAGGCAGGCAGGAGGCAGAGCTGTCAGCAAAGGAAGGGGCCAGCGAGGTGGGGCAGCCGGGGGATGACGACAGCCTGCAGGGACAGAGGCGCAGGGCATGGACACCGTAGGACAGCCTGGGCTGCAGAGGGCACAGGGATGGGCAGCAGCTGAAAGGCCCTGACACAGCCAACTCCTGCAGCACTTGGGCCATGCAGGCTGGCCCTGGGCCTGAGGCCAGCAGGGGACAAGTGAGCCTTGCTGTGCTGGGGCCTCATTGCCTCCTTGTCCCTGCTCAGCAGCCTGGCAGGGGCCGCCCCATGGTGCTGCCCTTGGCATTGCACATGGCCAGAGCCCAGTGGGCCGGGAAGAGCCCTGAGCAATGAGGGAGGGACAGGATGTGCCTTGCCAGGGGCTGGGGCTCAGCCCTTGGCCCTTGGCATTCCTGAAACACATCCAGGTTTGCTCAGCATCACAGACACCTTTCCCTTGTTTGTCCCCACCTGTCATCAGTGCCTCCATTGTTCTGCTCTCATTGGAACTTGGGGACACTTTCTGAGTCGTGTCCCTCAGTGGAATCCATTAAAACTTCAGGAAACTGTGGAGTTTGAATATGATTTTGACTTCTGAGAAGTTTTCCTTCAGCTCCCTCTCAGGGACTGATGTCCAGGGACTCAGCACTGTTGAAAAATCCCAGCTCTACAGAGATGGGGCAACTGAGAGGCTTTTCAAATATCTTTTTCAATTATCAGTCTCCTTGAAGGTTGAAACATAAGAGATGTAAATCTCAATGCCATTCTATTTGAAGCCAATTTATTTCCTGTTTACAATATTTTATAAATGGTTTTTAGCCTATTAGCTTTTGCCGCATAGTGGTGCAAGTAATTCTAACACCAATCATCTATTATTTTACAACACATGATCTTGCCAAAACGCACATTTAACAATTCTAATTCTCCAAAATATCTGAGCTTTTTGCAAGGCCGTTGTTTGAAACTTGTTTCTAGTTCAATCTCTCTCTCAGCAATGTCTTCTCTATTCCAGGGCCATTCTGAGTCAGCACACCTTATCTCAGAGTTTGCATCCAGATGTACAAGACTGTGTGAGCTTTCAGTCAGGCTTTGAGAATCCTTTACAAATCCATTTCTCACAAATATCAATCACAGAATGCTGCAATCACCTGTGCTCTAAAGACAACAGTAATAAAAATACACCCCTGAAAATTGGAATGGATGTTTCTAAGAAGGTCGTTGTCATATTTCTCCATAACTGGAGTTGAAAAACTTCTGAATGTACTGGACCAGACCAGAGGAAAATCAAGGCAGAACCGTGATTTTCTAGGAAACCTCTGAAGAATTCAGTCAAAATCGAACTCCAAAATTTCTGATACTGTTCATGGGTCTCACTGAGGGACACAACTGAGAAAGTGTCCCCAGGTTCCAGTGAGAGCAGGAAATTGGAGGCAGAGATGACAGGTGGTGTGGGAAATGCAGGCACAGAGAGCTCTCAGGGCCTTGTGCATACAGGCTCAGAGACTGAGATGGATCCAAGGTTTGACCTAAGACATTGGAGAAATCTTGGACAATCAGAACATTAAAGTAAAATAGATATAAAACAAGAATATAAGATTTTAGTTTATGTAGGAATATGTTTTAAGCAAACAGAAATATGCATTATGTAAGCAAAGCAGTATAAGTAAGATAGTAAAAGATTGGAAAGCTTAGCAATAGAACATGTTATAAAGTTAATTAGAAGTTTAAGATAGATCAATGTAGGTTTGTGAAGTGTTATAGGATTGGTTGAAAAATGACACATTACTGCAAAGCCATGAGAAGGAAAGCAATCAATGATTGGTGTAAAAGGATGCTGGCAAACTTCACAGAAGTATTTGATTGGCTCAAAAACGAACATAAGGCATTGTAACTAAGAATGAGGAGGCTTCTGATAGTTTGGTGTTGGATGTAGCAGCTTTTTGTCTCACCCTTCTATGAGACTGACACCATGAGGCCATAAACCATCTTTGACAACGTCTCTCAGTTGCCCCATCTCTTGTAATATCAATCTCCCAATGCACATTTTCTTGACATCAGACATGACTAATGAAATCAATAGGGACTTATGGACACCAGGTGTATCCCATTAAAAGTCAGTAGGGATTTAGGAACACCTGGTTTATCCATTAATGTCACTGGGGATTTTTCTGAAATTTCTTCCTAAAATGGGGAAATTTGGGTCAACTTGGGGATAATCTTGGGCTGAATTCTGGGAATTTCCACTCAAGGATTGCAGTGCTGATGCTGTAGTAGTCCTGGATGAATTCCTGGAGGCCTATCCCAAATCCCTGATCCCTCACCTGTGGTCCATGTTGGAGCTGTGCCTCCAGGTAGGCCCAAAAATGTCCATTTTCAGCCTGAAATCTGGGAATTTTGAACTCAAAATTGTGATTTTTAGCACCAAAAATGTTGGACATCAGCTCTGCCCACTGAAGTCAAAGGGGATTGAAGGACACCAGGTCTACGCTTCTGAAGTCAATAGGGATTTAGGGACACCAGGTCTACCCATTGATAGGGCTTGATTGGGAAGAGTTACTGTTTAAACTGGGAGCACTGGGAAGGGTTAAGGGGGGGACACTGGCATGACTGGGAGCACTTTGCAAAATTGGGACCACTGGGAGGAATTTGTAGAGATAAATGGAGATAAACAGGACCCCAGAGCAAACTCTTTGAAATCAATAGGAATTTAGGGACAGCAGGTCTACCCTTTAAAGGCAATGGTGTTTAGGGGTGCCAGGTCTATCCAGTCAAAGCAATGAGGATGTTTGAGACACTAGTTTTGGGAGGTCCCAGGAGTTTTTGTTGATCCAGGTGTCCAAGGGGTACCCAGGTATATCCAGGTGATTTCTGGGGATACCCAGGTGATTTTTGGGGATATCAAGGTGTACCCAGGTGATTTTTGAGTAAGATCCAGGTGATTTTGGGCAGTATCCAGGTGTACCCTGATAATTTTCAGGGATATCCAGGTAATTTTTGGGGCACCCAAGTGCCCTGACTCACACTGACAGGCCAGGAGAAGATGATGCCCACCGTCCTCCCAGTTGACATGGACACAGATGACTCTTGGCAGTTGTGGGGCTATCAGGGGGCACCCCAACATTCAGGGGTATCCCAAAACTCCAGGTGAGGACATCAGGGGTGGGAGGGAGTTCTGAATTACAACGGGAGAAGATGCAGTGCAGGTACAGCCAGGTGCTTTGGTGCATGGGGTTGGTGAAGATGGTATTCTGCAGCAGCTCCAGCTCTGGGGTGGGCAAAGGGGGCACCCCAAAATCTCAGGGGGGCAGCAGGGGAAACCCCAATATCTCAGTGGGGACACCCAGTTATACAGGAGTTCAGGTCTGCCCATTGAAGTCAATGGGGATTTAGGAACACCAGGTCTACCCATTCAACACAACAGAACACACCAAGTGGCACTTTAGGTGAGGGAGGGGCTGGAAAATTTTGGGGATCTCGTAAAATTGTTGGAGATTTTTTGAGGAATCCCTCACCTTCCTTCAGCCTTCCAGGGGGCAGTGCCCTTGCTGTAGTTCCTGGTGGGCATCAGCAGCCCCAGGCAGTGTTGCCAGGCCAAGAACTTGGAGAAGCTGCGGCTCAGGAAGGCCCTGGTGAAGGCCAGCTCAGCCTTGAGGACCTGCCTGGCTGTAAGTGCCTACCAGTGTTCCCAGGTGTGGACTGGGAAGGCACCAGTATAAACCAGTAAGCATGTGGAGCCACTCCCGAGCTCCTGAGGCCTGTGGCAGCAGCTCCCAGTATAAACCAGTAAGGTCTCATGCACCCAAACCTATTCCCAGTGTAGTCTAGGGGCTCCTAGTGTGGTCTTGGGGATCCCAGTTTTATACTGGGAAGGAACCAGTATAAACCAGTAAACACTGGGAGTCCTGAGCCCATGGCAGCAGCTCCCACTATAAACCAGTAAGCTCAGACCAACCTGAAGTCACTCCCAGTAGGTCCCAAGCCCCATCCCAGTATAAATCAGTAAGGCCAGCATCCCCAGAAGTTGCTCCCAGTGGAGTGCCAAGCATCCCCAAGCTCCCTCCCAGTATAACCCAGTACACATTAGGTAGCCCAGTAAAATCCAGAATATCCCTCTATAACCCAGTATAAACCTCTACAATCCAGTCACCCCCAGGACCACATCCCAATATAAACCAGTGTAACCCAGTATGACCCAGTATAACCCAACATAAACAAGTCACCCCTAGTGCCACATCCCAGAATAACCCAGTACAAATCAGTAACCCCCCAGCAGCCAATCCCAGTATAAACCAGTATAAACCAGTACAACCAGTACACACAGTGCTAGGTCCACCCAGACACTCACACACCCTCTCTCAGTATAACCCAGTACAACCCAGTGACCCCAGTCCCGTCCCAGCACCCCCTGGACCCCATCCCAGCACAAACCAGTACAAACCAGTACAAGCCACTCACAGTTGCAGGGGTCGGCCACCAGGAGGTGCTCGCACAGTGCCAGGTCCTCCCGGCCAGCAGGGGGCGCTGCAGTGTCCAGTGTGACCCTACAGAACCAAGGAAACCCCTGTGACACTGCGGGGCCCCACGGAACCAAGAGTCCATTGTGAGACACCTGGGCCACGTGGAGCCAAGGAACCATTGTGACACTGGGGAAACTCATGGCACCAAGGGGCCACTGTGACATTGTGGGGCCACATGGAACCAAGAGTCCATTGTGACACTGCATGGCCTTGTGGAACCAAGGAGACCACGGTGACACTGTGGGGCCACATGGAACCAAGAGTCCATTGTGACACTGCATGGCCTTGTGGAACCAAGGAGACCAAAGGCTTCAAACCTTCCTTGCAGGGTTTGGAGTTGGGAAAGGGGAACCTCCATGGTGGCAGCTTGGGCTGGCACACACTAATAGAAGGTGTCTGTTTTCAATGAGGAAATTCAGGAATTTTAGACTGTTTCAAAATTAAAAAAAAAAAAATTGAGGGGAGGGGGAAACTCCTTTTGGCCTGAGTGCAGCCAATTCTCCAAGCAAAGCAGGTCCCAGGTGAGTGAGGACAGACAGAATGGGGTTGGGCAATGTGGAGCAAGGTTGCCCACACTGGCTCAGACCTCAAGACACAGCTTCTGTGAGCAGGCCAGACTTCCTGAGGAGAGACCCTGCATCAATATCAATCACAGAATGCTGCAATCACCTCTGCTCTAAAGAGAATAGCAATGAAATACACCCTTCAGAATAGGAATGGATATTTCTAAGAATCTCTTGGAAATATTTCTCCATAATTGGATTTGAAAATCTTCCTAATGAATGGCACCAGACCAGAGGGAAATCAAGGCAGAGCCATGATTTGTCAGGACTTCCTTGATACCAATCAGCCCCGTGGTGCATTTGGTGCTGGGGCTTTGAACCTCAGGGCCTGAGAGGAGATTGCACAAACCTTTCCAGGACTTCAATCAGAAGACAAACAGAAAGTGTCTCACAGCATTAATGGGTCCCACTGAGGTCCATCCCCAACACAGGCTCATCATGGACACCTTGGGGGAGAGAACTGGAGGCCAGGATTGCCCAAAAATCTCTCAGAAACTCAGAGAAGAAAGGAAAAGGAAAGTACCTTAAAAAGCTGAACTATCCTGAAGCATTATGAGCTCCACTGAGTGTTGTTAATGATAAAGGCTCTCAAGAGACTAATTAAAGCAGATAATTGAAGGCCATGATTACAGAAAGCTCTCAGAGACTCCAAGGCAAAAGCAAGACCCAAAGTGCTCTGAAAAACCTGCAGTCCCTGGGAGCATGAAGGAGCCCCCCAGGGCCATTCCTGACCAAGGCTCCCCAGGGACTCGTCCCAGCAGATCCCTGAGGCCACTGGGATGTGGGGGGATGCTGAGGGCAGCACAAGGGGTGCCAGTGGCCAGCCTTGCTGGGGCTGTGCCAGGAGGCCCCAGTGGCTCAGGACAAGGTGTCTCCTCAGAGCCCTTGGTGGCACAGACCCTGCTGTGCCCCAGGGCACCAAGACTTGGCTTCTCTTTGTCCCCACCTGTTATCTCTGCCTCCAATTTCCTGCTCTAACTGGAACCTGGGGACACTTTCTCTGTTGGGTCCCTCAGTGGGACCCATTAAAACTTCAGGAAACTTTGGAGTTGATTCAGACTTGGAGTTCTTGAGTAGTTTCTTCATCTCCCTCTCAGGGACTGATGTTCAGGGCCTCAGCACAAACCGCAAGAGTGTCATTAAAGTCCTTTTGCTGTGTCTGTGCTAATGAGCTGGGCCAGGCTCCTGGCACAGACGGTGATCCTAGCAACCAAGAAGAGCTTCAAAAACACATTTCTCTTCAGGAGCAGCTCTTCTCCCAGCCCAGCAGGACTGGGGCACTGCCTGCAGCCACCCCGAGCACAGCACAGAGGCACAGAGAGCTTCAATCAGTCAGGGCTGGGAAGATGCTCACAAGTGACTGGGGCAGAATCACTCCCAGCCCTTGACACAAGAAGCCTCTGGCTGCAGGACAATGCAGCTGCAGCTCCTGCAGTGATCTCCTAAAACTGCAACATCCCAATGCCTACAGAATCTGTGAGTACATTCTCTGATGATCTCTTGTGTAGAGCAGCCAGGGGTGCCCAGGGCTGTGGTGCAGAGCAGGGTCCTGTAGCCCAGGGCGCTGTGCTGGGGCAGGGACTCTGCTGCCTGCCAGGGACAGCTCTCAGCCAGCCCTGGGAGCTGCTCCCAACACTGGGGGACAAGGTCTGGGTGGAAGGAGACAGCTGGTAAGGCTTGGAAGTGTTCTCACTGTGTGGTGAGGATGCTGCATTGTTCAGGGCTGCATCCTAGCATAACATTGAACTGCAGAATATTTCTATGTAGATTACACAGGGAGCACAATGAGGCAGGGGCTGCATAAAAAGGAAAATCCTGATTTTATAATCTACTGCTCTGCGTTGCATAGCTAGGGAAATTGCATATATATATTTATCTTTCAGTTCAGGTTGGGAAAAATATAAATTTTTTTTCTCGGATCTCAATAAAGCAGGCAGTGACAGGAATCAGCACAGGGTCCCTCACAGGCAGCATCAGTATCACTTTTCCGGCCTCCTCAGAGTTGCTGTGATGTAGCCATCGGAGCCAGCAAAGTCAGAGCTGGCCCTGGGCAGTGCCCTGTGCTGGGAGGGGTCTGCAGGGCAGAGCTGAGCCCCCAGGGCTGGGCTGGGCTCTGGCAGCACTGGCAGGGCCCAGCCCTGGGCACAGGGAAACAGCTTCTGGCAGGGACAGCTCCAGGCAGCAGAGCCCTGGGCAGGCAGTGGGGGGAAAGTGCCACCAGGCTGGGCTGGGATATTTAAAATCCTCTCCAAACTGAACTATTCCATTATTACTTTTTTTATAGATCCCCATGCCAAGACAAAGCAAATGTCCAACAGCAGCTCCATCAGCCACTTCCTCCTGCTGCCATTGGCAGACACACGGCAGCTGCAGCTCCTGCACTTCTGCCTCTTCCTGGCCATCTCCCTGGCTGCCCTCCTGGCCAACGGCCTCATCATCAGCGCCGTAGCCTGCGGCCACCACCTGCACACCCCCATGTTCTTCTTCCTGCTCAACCTGGCCCTCAGCGACCTGGGCTCCATCTGCACCACTGTCCCCAAAGCCATGCACAATTCCCTCTGGGACACCAGACACATCTCCTATGAAGGATGTGCTGCTCAGGCCTTTTTCTTTCTGTTCTTTATCTCAGCAGAGTATTATCTCCTGACCATCATGTGCTACGACCGCTACGTGTCCATCTGCAAACCCCTGCACTATGGGACCCTCCTGGGCAGCAGAGCTTGTGCCCACATGGCAGCAGCTGCCTGGGCCAGTGGCTTTCTCACTACTCTGCTGCACACGGCCAATACATTTTCCCTGCCCCTGTGCCAGGGCAATGCCCTCAGCCAGTTCTTCTGTGAAATCCCCCCAATTCTCAAGCTCTCCTGCTCACACTATAGCCGTAGGGTGTTTGGGCTTCTTTCTGTTAGTACCTGCTTAGCATTAGGGTGTTTTGTGTTCATTGTTTTCTCCTATGTGCAGATCTTCAGGGCTGTGCTGAGGATCCCCTCTGAGCAGGGAAGGCACAAAGCCTTTTCCACCTGCCTCCCTCACCTGGCTGTGGTCTTCCTGTTTGTGAGCACTGCCACATTTATCTATCTGAAACCCCCCTCCATCTCCTTCCCATCCCTGGATCTGGCCCTGTCATTTCTGTACTCAGTGGTGCCTCCAGCCCTGAACCCTCTCATCTACAGCCTGAGGAACCAGGAGCTCAAGGCTGCAATGTGGAGACTGATGACTGGATGGTTTCAGGAACATTAAACTGCTGGCCGTTTTCTGCAATCACTTGTAATAAAAGTCATATTTGATTGTTCTTGCTGGTTTGGTTGTTGGTTTGTTCTTTCTTTTCCTATGTTTGAGTTTCTCACTATATACCACAAAGAAATGACATTGCTTGTGCCATATTTCATTTTAAGTTTTTCCACCTTTACGGTGACCCAGAGACTGTGTCAATGAGGAGTTGTGTCCTCTACGGCATTAAATGAACTAAAGAATCTTAGAGGAAAGTTTTCTCCAGAGATGCCCCTTCTGTTCCCTTCTCTAGAGCTGCAGCAGCAATGTCTGTGTGCAGAGCTGGGGCAGATCAGTGCTGGCACAGCAGCTGTGCCCAGCAGCAGCAGCAGCACTTGGTGTTGCCAGTGCTGCTCCCGTGCCACTGCCCCGCTGCCCTCCTGGCCCTCGTGTTGCTGCAGGGCCTGAGTGCTCTGGGGGCCGGGCACAGCCCTGGGGGTGGCAGTGCTGGGGCTGCAGCAGGGACAGGCCATGGGCACTGCTGGGGCAGCGCTGACGCCTCAGGCCAGGGCCTGGGGGCTCCAGGCTCCTTGGCCAGGCTCTCTCCACAACACTTGGCCAGCCCAATGCTGAGCACAGAAAAGCCCCAGGAGCAGCCCCAGGCTGGCCGTGGGCAGGCTGGGGGCAAACAGCATGGCTGGTGCTCTGCAAGCTCCCTGCAAGGGGGACACCCTGGCAAGGAGCAGCAGAGCAGGGGCTGATCCATCCCCACTGTGCTGGACACCCCAGGGCAGCGTCCCAGAGCGTCCTCATGCACCTGCCAACAACATCCCCCCTCTGCAGCCCTGGCCTCTCCCCCAGCTCACACAGGAGCCGCATCCTTGCAGGCACACACACGGCAGCACTGGCTCAGGAGCCCCTGTTTGCATTGCACACAGTAGGCTCAGCACCCCCATGGTGCTGCTGTGGGGACATGGAGGTGAGTGAGCACAAATGCCATCAGCCCCTGGGGCCAGCAAGGGCTGAGGGCCGGCAGGGAAACCACTCAGCTTTGTTGTGGCCTCTGAAGTCAGCCAGAAAGTTTGCTCCCATCAGCTGTGAGTTTCCTGTCCCACTGCAGACATTGCTGCTCACAGCCAGGGCTGCCCATCCTTGCCCATCCTTGTTCCTTCCTCTGTAAACAGCCCATCCTTGTTTGCCCTTTCCTCTCTGGCCCCACTCCCCATTTCAGTTCCTGAGCTAGCATCATGAGAACATCTCCTAAGGAGCAGAATCATCCTCCAAGTGCTTCAGGAATTGTTTGCAGTGTCCTGCAGTGCCTCGTGCTGCTCCCTTGCCAGAGACACCACAGGCCAGGGGGCACATCTGGGCTGCTGTGTCTGGGTGTGGGGCTCCCTGTTGTGGGCAATGAGGAGGGGCTGGAGAGGCTCTGCAGGACTGACAGGATGGGCTTTGGGGCTGTGTGGAGAAGCTGAGGGACCTGGGCTGCTGGACCTTGTGAAGAGGAGGCCCAGGGCTCATCCTGCAACTGCTCCAGGGGTGGTTTCAGAGAATCACAGAATCAGCCAGGCTGGAAAAGAGTTTGTAAATCGTCGAGTCCAACCTGTGCTCTGACACCACCTTGTTCCCTCTGAACCTCCTGTTCTCCAGGATAAACATCCCCAGCTCCCTCAATCACTCGTCACATGACTTGTGCTCAAGACCCCTCACCAGCCTTGTTGCCCTTCTCTGGACATGCTCCAACCCCTCCATGTCCTTCCTAAATTGGGGACCCAGAACTGGACACAGCACTCGAGGTGCTGCCCAACCAGTGCTGAGCACAGGGGAAGAATCACTGCCCTTCTCCTGCTGGCCACACCATTCCTGATTCAGGCCAGGAGCCATTGGCCTTCTTGGCCACCTGGCACACTGATGGCCCATGTCCAACCTACTGTCCATCAGTGCCCCCAGGTTCCTTTCTGCCTGGCTGCTGTCCAGTCACTCTGTCCCCAGCCTGTAGCACTGCAGGGATGGTTGTGGCTAATGTTCAGGGTCCGGCACTTGGACTGGTTAAACTCAACCTTATTGGATTTGGGCCCTGTATCCAGCCTGTCCAGATCCCTGTGCAGATACCTCCTACCCTCCAGCAGATCAACACTCCCCCGCCAACTTGGTTTCACCACTGTTCCATGAGTCCCTAGAGTATCACAATGGTCTCCATGATTCCATGAGTCCTCCCAGTGACACAATATCCCTTTGGTCCCATGGAACATCTTGGTTTCGCAACGTCTCTTGGATCCTTGGGCCCCGCAGTGCCACAGTTGCACCTTGGTTATACAAGGTCCAGCAGTGTCACAGTGGTCTCTGAGGTTCCATGAGGCCCCAAAGAGTGACACTGACCCCTTGGTTCCATGGGGCCCTGCAGTGTCACCATGGCCCCATTGTTACCCGAGGTTCCACTGTGTCACAACGGACTCCTTGTTTGCACAGTGTCACAATGGAGCCCTGGTGACACAAGATCCTGCAGTGTCACAATGGATTCTTGGTGCCCTGACACCCTGCAGTGTCAGTGTCCCCGTGGTGTCTGAGTACATGAGGCCCTGCAGTATCACAGCGGGCCCTTAGTTCCAGGGGTCACCTAGATGTCAAAATTGTTCCCTTAGTTCCATGAGTCCCTGCAGTGTAGCAATGGCCCCTTGGTTCAACAAAGCCCACTGTGTCCCTGTGGCGTCCGTGGTTCCACAATGACCCAAAGCCATCAATGGACCTTGGTTCCATTTAGCCCCACAGTGTCACAATGGCCCCTTGCTTGCCTGGGTCTCTGTAGTGTCACATTCATCACAGAATCACAGAATTAACTAGGCTGGAAAAGACCTTTGAGTTCATCAAGTCCAACCTGTGACCCAACACCACCTTGTCACCCAGACCATGGCACTCAGTGCCCTATCCAGACCTTCTTAAATGCTTCCAGGGACAGTGACTCACCCACCTCCCTGGGCAGCCCATTGCAATGCCCAATCACCTATTTTTGTGAAGAATATTTCCTAAGCTGCCACCTAAATATCCCTTGGCACAGCTTAAGGCTGCGTCCTCTTGTTCTGTCACTTTTCCCTGGGCCAAGAGCCCACCTGGCTGCACCCTCCTTTCAGGGAGTTGTAGAGAGTGATGAGGTCTCCCCTGATCCTCCTCTTCTCCAGGATAAACATCCCCAGCTCCCTCAGCTACTCCTCACAGGACTTCTGTTCCACACTCCTCACCAGCCTTGTTGCCCTTCTCTGGACACGCTCCAGCCCCTCCATGTCCTTCCTAAATTGGGGACCCAGAACTGGACACAGCACTCGAGGTGCTGGGCAACCAGTGCTGAGCACAGGGGAACAATCACTGCCCTGCTCCTGCTGGCCACACCATTCCTGATCCTGGCCACAAACCATTGGCCTTCTTGGCCACCTGGGCACACTGCTGGCTCATGTCCAGCCTGCTGTCCATCAGTGCCCCCAGGTCCCTTTCTGCCTGGCTGCTGTCCAGCCACTCTGTCCCCAGCCTGTAACACTGCAGGGGTTGTTGTGACCAAAGTGCAGGATCTGGCACTTTGTCTGGTTAAACCTCACCTTGTTGGATTTGGGCCCTGGATCCAGCCTGTCCAGTCCCTCTGCAGAGCCCTCCTACCCTCCAGCACATCCACACTCACACCCAGCTTGGTGCCATCTGCACATTTGCTGATGCTGCACTCAATGCCCTCATCCAGATCATCAATGCAGATATTGAAATCCACGCTGGCTGCCTCTGATCCCTCAGCCATCCTGGAGGTGCCCTGTGATGGCACTCAAGGTGATCTGTTCCATCACCTCACCAGGCACCCAGGTCACACTGACAGACCTGCAGTTCCCCACATCCTCCTTCCAGCCCTTCTTGGGGATGGGCTCACATTGGCACCTCCAGTCCTCTGGCACCTCCCTGCTGAGCCAGCACTGATGAGAAATGATTGAGAGTAGCTTGGGGAGCTCATCCAGCAGCTCCCTCATCCCCCTAGGATGGATCCCACCTGGTCCAGAGACACCTGTGAGCATCTGAGTGGCTCAGCAGGTCCCCAGTTGCTTCCTCCTGGATTACAGGGGCTCTGTTCTGCTCCCTGTCCCCATCTCCCAGCTCAAGAGAACACTTGTCCTGAGGATATCCTGGCTTATTGTTCGAAACTGTGGCAAAGAATGGGTTAAGCAGCTCAGTCTTCTTGCTCATCTTCAGTTACTATATTCCCCACAGCATCCAATAAAGAGCTTGGATTCTCCTTGTCCCATGGTTTGCTAATAATTTATTTATAGAAATATTTTCTATTATTTTTCACAGAAGTGGCCAGGTTAAGTCCTAATTGAGTTTTTACTTCTCTCATTTTCTTTCTGCATGATCTAAGTACATCCTTAAACACTTCCTGAGTTGCCTGCACCTCTGTCCAAAGGTGATGCAACCTCTTTTTTCCCCGAATGCCTGGAAAAAGCTCCATACCCAGCCAGGCCAGTCATTTTCCTCACTAGCTCACTTCTGGCACACTGGGACAGGCTCCTTCTGCTCATTCATGATTTCTTTCTTGAAGTGTCTCCATCTGTAAGGGTAGGTCTGATGTTTCCCTCGATTTTTGCCTCCCGACCGTCGCAAGGAGACCTCGAGGACCCCCACCCAGGCTGACTCCCAACAATGGTTTACTGGCCTGGTCAAGGTGGATGCTTGTGACTGTGTGCTGGTGTATTGTGTTCACTGGACTGTGCTGTTGTGGCACCAACCAGAGACTGTGTTGTACCAACTGAGGACTGCTTGTCCGTACCTGTCTCCTGCAGCACCACACAATGGTCCATAAATCTCCCCACCTCTTGGCCAGAGGCCCCTCGCTTTGGAGAAGGACTATAAAAGAGCGACCCTCTGGGAAAGACCCTTTGAGATCTCTCCACTGATGAAGACTCGTCTATGGGATGACCCGTGAGGACGTCCATCTCATCTGTTGGTAGCTCTTTTCCTATCCCCTTCCTTTTTTCTCTCTCTGTATTTTGTTTCCTATACCTCTCCCCTTTACCGTAACTGAATTGTTGGCATTTGATGAAATGCATTGCTGTTGTTGAATAAACTGATTTTGTCCTCTGCATTTTGCCTGTTTGCACCTTTGAGATCAAAAGAACCATCACGACCCTTGCTCTGCATTAATAGCGGATCATGACACTACATTAATATCTACCCTTTTTTTGAAAGACAAAAACATTCAAGAGGTCTGTTCCCTGTGCATTTAAATAAAAACAGGTGCATGCCTTGTCCTCAATATCGAGGATCCTTCCTGAGCCCTTCTCTGTCTCTGCAGGGCAGTGCCTGTGGGCAGAGGTGGAGGGAAGAGACTCCCAGCACAGCAGCACAGCCAGGGACAATGGCCCTGGCTCTTCCCACATCTGCTCTTTCCAGCTCCACCCTCTCCTTGCCAGCCCTTCTGTGGCTGTGAGGCCGCAGTGCTCTGGCAGCTTGGTCACTGTCCTGCTGCGTGTCCCTGCTGTGCCCACAGGCAGGGACAGGCCATGGGCACTGCTGGGACACAGCTGGGCTCCAGCACAGCAGCTCCATCAGCAAAGGGCATCTCCTGAGGGCAGGGCGGAAGGCTTTGCTGTCCTCCAGAGCTGCTGTCAGCAATGTGCTCCAGGAATGCCCTGGCCAAGCAAAGCCCAGTGCCTGGGACAGAGGGGCAGTGTGCAGGGGGCACACAGCAGTGTCCTGGCACAGCCAGAGCTCCTGGGATGGACCTGAGGGAGCAGCAGGGCAGGGCCTGGGCTGTGTCTTTGTTCTGGGCACAGCCTGGGAAGGTGCCCCAGGGCAATTGTCCCACACCAGCCCCTGCAATCACCACACCCAGCACTGGCCTCTCCCCCAGCTGCACGAGGTTGTTTGTCCCTGCAGGGAGGGACACCGAGTGACCAGGCCAGCAGACCATGTTTGCTCTGTACTGAGGAGATTTCAGCAGTGCATCGTGTGTGTGGGGGGAGATGAACCCCAGTGAGCACAAACACCATCATCAGCACTCAGGGGTGGCACAGTTCTGGTGGCACAAGCAGTGCCTTGAGGCCACTACAGTCTGGGAAAACACCTGAATTAATTACTGGGTTGTAGTTAAGATTGCATAGAAAGAAACATTCTGGCAGGGATGTTCCAGGAAAAAATATTCAAGGCAGCTAAGGACTGCATAGAGAGACAATTGGAATGGTAGGTTTTTGGGAAGAAATCAGAGGTGCCTCCCTTCTGAACCACCCTGAGGACCTGGACAGGGTTGTGCTGTGCTCTGGGCACTGACCAGGAGCTGAGGGATGTGGAAAAGGCCTTTGGAGTCAGGGATGCTGAGAAGGCTGGGCAGTGTCTCTGTGACACCTCTCTCAAACCCCTTGGAAAGGCCAGAGCCATCCCAGAGGGTCCTGGGCACTTGGGAAGGGCAGACATGGAACCAGTCTGCAAACAGGGCAGAGAGGGGCACTGGGACAGTCACAGGCTGGTCAGGCTCAGCAGGGAAGGGCAGGTGGCAAATCCTCCTGCAGCCATTCCAGACACTGGCAGCACAAGGCAGGGATTGCAGAACCCCTGTGGGAGGGAAAAGAAGGGGATGTTGTGTGCCCAGACTTCAGCCAGGCCTGGGACATGGTCTGCTGTGCTCTCCTCAGAGCCAGATTGGAGAGAGCTGGGCTGCAGGAGAGGAACATGAGGTGGGTGGGAATTTGGCTGAACAATCAGGGTAATATGTCATCCATGGCACAGAGTCCTCTTGGCAGCCACTCCCTGGTGACATCCCTCAGTGACCAGCCCTTGACCACCAGTGTGGAACATTTCTATTATCTCTACAATGGCATGAAATGCACTTTCAATTCCTTTGTGGATGCTGCTAGGTTGCAGGGAGTCTGTGACCGAATTCATCTGGTTAATGGTGACTGCAAAATGTAGTTTGGCAAAATGACTGAGTTGGGTAAATTTCTCTTGCCATCAGGTGTCAACCAAGCCACAAAAAAGGTTGAATTTATGTATCAGAAAAAAAGGCAGTTCAATACGAAAAATCAAACCCAAACAAAAAAAACAAAGCAAGACCCACCAGCAACAACAAAAAACCCTACAAACCAAGCAAGCACAAAAAGCAAAGGCCATACACAGAAGCAAAGCAAATCCACAGGAAATCTCCTAGCAGGAGAAAATACTTAACCATATTGTAGCAGGAGTGGATTCTGTATGTGTAGGTGCTGTTTGGAATAAAAATGTTCTTAAAAAACAAATCAATTCCCTACGCCCCTTGCCCCTCTCTTCTCTCAGTTTATTTCAGCTTATCATGGTGTGCCATGGAATGGAACATCCCTTGGTTCATCCAGCCCAGCTGTCCCATCCCTGTTCCCTCAAGAACACTTGCCCACCCCAAGCCCATGGCTGGGAGGGGGTTGCAAACACGCCTCGTGGGGCGAGCACTGTGACAAGGACAGGAGACAGAACAACATTTGCACTGATCAAGGGCAGAGAACAGAACAGCACAGCCTTGGAGAAACAGATAAAGGATGTAGCTGAGGCAAACAGAAGTCACACAAAATGCAAGGAGGATGCCAGATCAGCTCTGCAAGGCTGATAAAGCAGAAATTATAAAAACAGTAATATTGCCCTCACTCAAAAGTGGAGGTTGAGAAGAAGCTCCCTGAAAAGGGCACTGGATGTTGAAGACAGACCCCAAAGAACCATAGAAGGACTTGTGATAAGGAGTGTAACTATGTCCAGTAAATTCAAAGAAAGTGGGGAATAGCTAAAGAGTATGTAACCAGTGTGTGTGATAAAAACTCTGTTCATTCAATGCTCAGTGCACTCGAATGAAGGAAGGTTTGTGTGACAGTGACTACCATGATGTAATAAAGAATATCTGTTTTCAGATATTCAAAACTGTGTTCAAAACTTTCTATCCTGTGGGTTTCAGTGTCAGTGGTGTCCTTGACTCCATTATGGCCCTTGCACTGTTTCACAATGGCCCCTTGGTTCCATGGGGCCCTGCTGTGTCACAATAAAACCTCAGAGCCAAGAGATTCTGGAGTGTCACAATGGTCTCCCTGGTTCAAACAGGCCCTGGAGTGTCACAATGGCTGCTTGGTTCCATGAGCTTCCATAATATCACAATGGTCTCCTTGTTTCTGCAGTGTCATAGTGGGCCCTCGGCTCCATAAGGCTCCTAAATGTCACAGGTCTCCTTGGTTCCATGTGGCTCTGCTGTGTCACCACAGCCCCTTGGTTCCATGAGTTTCTGGGCTGTCAGCAGTGGTTCCTTTGTTCCAATCAGGCACTGCTGTGTCACTCTGGACCCTGGGTTCCATGAAGTTCTTCAGTGTCAAAATGGCCCCTTGGATCCATGATGTCCCATAGTGTCACCATGGTCTCCTTGGATCTGCATTGTCACAATGGACCATTGGTTCCATGTGGCCTGGCTGTGTCACAATGGTCTCCTTGATTCCATGATTGCCCTCAGTGTCACAATGGAGCCTTGTTTCTGTGAGGCTCTCAACTGTCACAATTGTCTCCTTGGTTCCATGAGGATACAAATCTTTGAGTAAACTGAGCAACACCTGCCTAGCACACCTGGACTGTCTGCATTCAAAAGAGGGGTTAAAGGTGAGAAAGGCACCAGCAGATTCCATCTGCAACAGAGATCCAGAGAAAGGACAGGGACAGAGAATTCAGCTGGAAGATTCGGAGAATTCTGTTTACAGACATCATTTCTGGTTACACTGTCCCTGGCAGAAAGATGACAGCATTCCAGGCAGCCTAGACTGAGCATGTGGTTCCTCAGTGGGGTTTGTTGTTCAGGAAAGCTGCTCAGGATTTTCCATTCTTTCCTCACAAACAGGAAAACTTCTCCTGGGCCTGTGTGCAGGCAGAGCCCTGAGGAGAGCAGGTGGGACATGGTGCAATGGGCTGGGACAGCCAGCTGCAGAGCTCAGGGGACAAGGTTCTGCTGCAGGGCACAGGGATGTCAGTCCCAGGTGGGCAATGTCAGACATGGTGAGGCTGGGGGTGAGGAGCAGGTTGTCCAAACAGGGTCAGCCTGCAAGGGACTCATTCTTGTGCATGCCCAGACCTCCTAAGGAGACATTCAGCATCAAGATCACCTGGCGAATGCTTTTATCCCCTCTTCTCAGAAATGAAAACTAAAAAAAAATACTCACATGATTAAAGAAAAAAAGTAATGAGGTGCACTTTGAAATCTTCTTCCTTAAAAGAACTCCAAGCATTCTCCAAGCAGCTGCACAAGCCCTGGAGACTTGACGACAATTGAAGGAAGACAAAGAGCTCCTGAGAACTTTTTGTATTTAATGATCCCCATGGTGGATTTAGGGCTGAGTGCAGGACCCTCAGGCACTGAGAGAAGGTTGAAGAAGCTGCTCAAGGAGTCAGAAGCAAAACTCCAAGTCCCTTGGAGCATCACTGGCCCCACTGAGGGCAGGGACTGCCAAAGGCTCCCCAGGGACTGGTGAGAGCAGATCCTTGAGGGCAGGATTGCAGGAGCCCGAGGCTGTGAGCAGGGAACTGCAATGCTGAGCAAGGCCTGGGCTGGCTGGAGGAAGCAGAAAGGCCAAGGCCTGAGCCCAGGCCTGGCCCAGCAGGGCCTGTCCCTCACAGGTGGCTCGGGGCTGTTCCTGGGGCAGTGGGATGGCAGGGGCAGCAAGGACAAATGTCATCAAGCTGTGTGACACTCCAGATGCTCATGGAACCAAGGGCCAGTGTGACACAGCAGGGCCTGATGGAAACAAGAGGCCATGGTGAGCCTGGGGGGCTGTAACACCCCAGAACACTGAAATGCTGAGGGTGGCCAAAGGTTCCTTTACTTGAGTTTGGTACACTGGAGAGTCTCCAGTCAGATATTTTCTAGAGGACAAAAATACATAAAATTTACTTTTAAAGTATAGAAAATCAAGGAACTTTGGAAAAGGATTTAATACGACATCCAACTCAACGTAAAACACTTATCATAGCAGTGAGTTCATTAATTTTGCCTATTTAATCTAGAAACCTTTAAACACTTAAGATGTTGCGGTGCCCAAAACTGTTCCATATAAAGAGCATTAGAAGGAGAGGAAAGAGAGACAGAGAGACAGAAAGACAGAAGCTCTATAGACAGACACACACATGGCTCCCAGCTCCTAGGGTTCCAGTGTGGGTGAGACACAGACCCCAGGAGAAGGCAGGGTATGGACCATGGGCTGAGCACCTGCTCTGTGTTTTAAGCCCCTGGGCCTTTGTGGACCTCCCCCAGGTGGGGCTTGTGATTGCTGGGGCAATCAGAGCCTGGGTCAGCACCACCCCACTGTGTGACTGATTGACAGCTCATCCCCAGGTGTCTGGGACATTGATCTCATCCAGCCTCTGACAGCGACCATGGTGACACTGCAGAACCTCATGGAACCATGGATCAGTTGAGACAATGCAGATCCAAGGACACCATGGAGACACCATGGAACCTCATGGACCCAAAGAGACCATGGTGATACTCTGATGCCTCATGGAATCAGGGGGACCATTGTGAAACTCAGGACCCCTATGGAACCAAGGCTCAGTGATGAAGCTGTGGGGCCCAGAGAACCAAGGAGTCATTGTGATACTGAAACAAGGGGAATAAAAATTGAAATAAAAGAGTAAAATTTAAAAATACAGGTGGATGCTTTAACTAGAAGGGAGTTGACAAGATGCTATGAATGCTTAAAATTTGCTGTCTTTGCAAGAACAGGCGGTAAGAGCAAGGTAACAAGATAAGATAGATGGGCAAGAATGTGCAAACAGGATGGATGAGAGAGGCCCCTTCCAGATAAGGGAAGGAGCCCTTGCTGCAGGAGTTGGCTGTGTCAGGGCCTTTCAGCTGCTGCCCATCCCTGTGTCCTCTGCAGCCCAGGCTGTCCTACGGTGTCCATGCCCTGCGCCTCTGTCCCTGCAGGCTGTCGTCATCCCCCGGCTGCCCCACCTCGCTGGCCCCTTCCTTTGCTGACAGCTCTGCCTCCTGCCTGCCTCTGCCTGCACACACAGAGCCTTGGCCTTGACACCAAAAAGAGTTCATTCCATTTTTACTGTGCCTGTGAATTTTTAGCACAGGAACAAGGCATGCAGGGGCTGCTTTCCCAGCCAGGATGGTTGGAAGAGAAGAAGAAAATATCTGGCTCAAAGGTGGAGTGATAGAACAAACAAGGACACAACCTGGTAACTTGGGGTGGGTTTTATGGAAATGGGTAAATTGTAATACACATGTAGTCACTGAATATAAGCAACACACTTGTAGAATCATGTGTCTACATAAGTTTAGTAGTTATTCCACATTGGACCTGAGGTCTGAAAGAAATGATGCCCTTTTTAGAACCAAAGTACTGTTAAAAGTGTCATATTCTGATATTTTGGTGATTTGGTGACAGTGGGGCCTCACAGAACCAAGGAGTCAACTGTGACACTATGGAACCTCAAGGAACAAAGGGGCCTTTTGACACTGTGGGAGCTCATGGAGCAAAAATCCATTTTGAAAGAGTGGGACCACATGGAACCTTTGGTCCCTTCTGACACTGCAGCTCCAAGGACACCATTGTGGCACTGAGAAACCTCATGGAACCAAAAAGTCCATTGTGAGAGAGAAAGACCTCGTGGAACCAAGCTGGCCATGGTGACACTGTGGAACCTCCTGCAACCATGGGTGCATTGTGACACTGCAGGGCCTCCCAGAACCAAGGTGACCATGTTATACTACAGAACCTCATGGAACAAAGGGTCCATGGTGACATTGCAGAGCTGTTGCTGAGTGTATGAAAGCTCATGGAACCAGCAGTTCATTGTGACCAAGGGACCATTGTGACACTGAGAAACCTCTTGGCACCAAGGCTTTGTTATTACACTGTGGGGACTCATGGAACCAAAGGTCCATTGTGACATTGCAGGGCTTCATGGAACAATAGAGACTATTATGAAATCTTCAAATCCAACCTGTGACCTAACATCACCTCAAAAACTAAACCATGGCTCTGAGTGCCACGTCCAGACTATTTTTTGGCTGCCTGGGACCATGACTCCACCACTTCCCTGGGCAGAAGATTCCAGTGCCCAGTCACTCTTCTTGTGAAGAATTTTTTCCTGAGGTCAAAGCTATAGTACCCTTGGCTCATCTTCAGACTGTGTCCTTTCCTTCTGTCAGTGGTTGCCTGGGAGAAGAGACCGACCCCCACCTGACTACAGCCTCTGTTCAGGTGGTTGTAGAGAGTCTCCCTGGAGACCATTGTAGCCATTGGGGCCATTGTAGCACGGCAGGGCCTCATGGAATCAAGGGGACCACAGTGACAGTGTGGGGCTCTGGGGGACAAAGGGACCATTCTGACACCATGGAACCAAGGAGAACTTTGTTGCACTACAGGGCATCATGGAACCAAGGATGTCATTATGATACAGAATGGCCTCATGAAACCATGGAGACCATGATGACACTTTGAGGCCACATAGAACCAAAGGACCATTGTGGCACTGCAGGGCCTTATGGAACCAAGGGCACAAGAGTGACCCTGGGAGCTCCAAGGGACCAAGGGGGCATTGTCACACTGCAGAACCAAGGAGAACCATTGTGACACTATGGGGCACCATGGAACCAAGGCTCCATTGTGACACAGCACAGCCTCATGAAACCATGGAGGCCATTTTTATAATTTGAGTCTTTGTGAAACAAAGAGACCATTGTAGCATTTCAGGGCCTTATGAAACCAAGGAATCCATAGTGACACTCTGAGGCTCCATGGAACCAGGGGGCCATAGTGACACTTTGGGATCTCATGGAATTATGGAGACTATTGTGACACTTTGCATCCCAATGGAACCAAAGGAATCCATTGTGACACTGTGGGGCCTCATGGAATCCTGGAGGCCATGATGACACTTTGAGGCCTCGTTGAATCAAGGGGCTCTGCAAGACCTTGTGGAACCAAGGAGACCCTTCTGCCATTGTGAGTCCCCATAGAACCAAGGGTCCATTGGGATACTGCATTGTGGGAAATGCAGGCACGAAGAGCTCTCAGGGCCTTGTGCATACAGGCTCAGAGATAGAGATGGATACAATGCTTGACCTAACACCTTTGAGAAGGCTTAGAGAATTAGAGCATTAAAGTGAAACAGACATGAAACAAGAATATAAGTTTGTAGTTTAAGTAGAAATATATTTTAAGAAAACAGAAATATCTATTATGTAAGCAAAGCAGTATATTAAGTAAGATAGTAAAAGATTTTAAAATTTAGTAGTAGTTCCTGTTATAAATTTAGTTAGAAACTTAAGATGTGTCAGTGTAGGTTTGTGAAGGATTATATGATCTACTGAAAAATGATGCATTGCGGCAAAGGCATGAGAAGCAAAGCAATTAATGATTGGTATAAAAAGACTAGCAAAGTTCATAGAAGTATTTGATTGGCTACAGAACTAACATAAGGCATTGTAATTAAGAATGAGGCAGGTTCTGATATTATGGCATTGGATATAACACCTTTAATGTCTCACTCTTCTATGAGAGTGATGCAATAAAGCAATAAACCCTCTTTTACAATGTCTCTAAGATTCCCCATCCCTCATAATATTAATCTCTCATTAGGGATTTTTTGGACATCAGGATTACCCATTAAAATCAAAGGGGATATAGGGACACCAGGTCTTTCCATTAAAGTCAATGTGGATTTTACGGAAATTTGATGTTAAAGTGGGGAAATCTGGGGGAAATGTTGGGCTGAATTCCAGGAATTTCCACTCCAGTATCACAGTGCTGATGCTCTGGAAGTCCTGGATGAATTCCTGGAAGCCAGTTCTGAATCCCTGATCCCACACCTGGGGCCTGTGCTGGAGCTGTGCCTCCAGGTAAGCCCAAAAATCTCCATTTTCAGCTCAAAATCTGGGAATTCTGAGCCCAAAATTGGCATTTTTAACACCAAAAATTTTGCGACATCAGGTCTATCCATTGAAGTCAATGGGAACTGAGGGACACCAGGTCTAACCTATTGAAGTCTTTTGTGGATTTAGGGACCCCAGGTCTACCCATTGATAGGGCTTGATCAGGAAGGGTTACTGGTTAAACTGGGAGCACTGGGAAGGGCTAAGGGGGAGGAACTGGAACTACTGGGGGACAACTGGAAGCACTAGAAAGGAGGAAAGGGACAAACTGGGCAAACTGGGAGCACTGGGAGAAATGGGAGGGCAAATTAGTCAAACTAGGAGCTATTCCTGGGAGCAGATAAGGAGAGCACTGAGGATACTGGGAGCACTGGGACATAACTGGGACCACTGGGAAAGATTAGTGAATATAACTAGGGATGAACAGGACACCAGGTCTACCTCATTGAAGTCAATGGGTATTCAGGGACACCAGGTCTACCCAGTCAAAGCAATGAGGATTTAGGGACACCAGTTTTTGGGGACTCCATGGGTTTTGGGTTTGGATCCAGGTGTCCAAGGGGTACCCAGGTGTACCCAGGTGATTTTGGGGGTGATCCAGGGTATTTTAGGGGTACCCAGGTGTACCCCAGGTGTAACCAGGTGATGTTTGGGGCACCCAAGTGTCCTGACTGTCCATGACGGGCCTGGAGAAGATGATGACCACCATTGCATCATCCTGGTCGACCTGGAAACAGATGACCCTCAGTGGCTGGGAGGCTGTCGAGGGGCACCCCAATATTCAGAGGGCACCCCAAAACTTCAGGTGAGGTGTGGTTACTGTGCTGCAAAGAGAAAGAAAAGACAGCAACACACACGGACCTCTTTTGGGGAAAAAAGGCCAACTTTATTGTACGGACATCCCATATTTAAAGTGTGTTATGTGGAGCTAGGACAGGACAGTAGTTCATTGGACAATTGGGACAAACATCCCTGGGACAGCATGTCTGGATGTCCCATGGGAAAGACACCAGGTATTAATCTTTATTATGAATTCCTTTCTGTTTTTCACCAAGTTATCACTCTGGGAGACTGCCTCCTTAACTGAAGCTGTAGTCAGCTTGTCAGCCTGGGAATGGACCTGAGAGACAGGAGAAATCCAGGCCTGAGAGGAATTGCCAAGCTGTAATTTCCTAGCTCTCTAAATGTGTGTGTCCACAGTGAGGGCCCCGGGAGGGGAGAGATCCCCAAGCTACCTTGGGAGAGGATGCAGCACAGGTACACCCAGGTACTTTGGACTCTGGGGTCGGTGAAAGCAGCGTTCTGCACCAGCTCCAGCTCTGGGCTGGCAAAGGGGGCACCCAAATATCTGAATACCCAGGTGTGTGGGAGTTCAGGTCTACCCATTAAAATCAACAGGGATTTAAGGCACCAGGCCTACCCATGGAAGTCATTGGAGATTTAGGAACACCAGGTCTACCCATTCAACCCAACAGATCCCACCACCTCCCAGTTTAGGTGAGGGAGGGGCTGGAAAATTTTGGGGATCCCACAGAATTGTGGGAATTTTTCCAGGGGATCCCCCACCTTCCTTCAGCTTTTCAGAGGGAAGCACCCTGGCCTCCCCCTTGCTGGAGCTCCTGGTGGGCATAAGAGCTGCAGGTGGTGGTGCCAGGCCAAGAAGTTGGAGAAGTCACAACTCATCAGGGCCCAGGGAAAGCCAGCTCAGCCTTGGGGTTCTGCCTGGCCACAAACACCCACCAGTGTTCCCAGGTGTGGACTAAGAGGGCACCACTATAAACCAGTAAGCATTAGGAATCACCCCTGAGCCCCTGAGCCCATGGAGGCAGCTCCCAGTAGAAACCAGTAAGGCCACAACAACCTGAAGTCAGTCCCAGTAGGTCCCAAGCCCCATCCCAGCATAAACCAGTAAGACCAGCATCCCCAGAAGTTGCTCCCAGTGCCAAGCAACCCCAAGCCTCCTCCCAGTATAAGCAAATATATCACAGTTTAACCCACTAAAATCCAGAATATCCAAGTATAACTGAGTAGAAAGCAGTAGAAACCAGTACAAACCAGTATAACCCTGTCACCCCAGGACCACATCCCAGTATAAACGAGTATAACCCAGTGACCCCCTGCACTGCATCCCAATATAAACCAGTGTAACCCAGTATAACTCACAGTTGGCCACCACGTTCTCCCAGCCAGCAGGGGGCACTCACACACTCCTGGTCCCTTTCCCAGTAGAACCCAGTGCAAACCAGTAACCCCCCAGCACCCCATCCCAGTACAAACCAGTATAACCCAGTACAACCAGTACACACAGTGCTAGGTCCACCCAGACACTCACACACCCTCTCCCAGTGCAACCCAGTGACTTCAGCCCTGTCCCAGCACACCCTGGACCCCATCCCAGCACAAACCAGTACAAACCAGTACAAGCCACTCACAGTTGTAGGGGTCATTCACCAGGAGGTGCTTGCACAGTGCCAGGTCCTCCCGGCCAGCAGGGGGCGCTGCAGTGTCCAGTGTGACCCTACAGAACCAAGGAAACCCCTGTGACACTGCGGGGCCCCACGGAACCAAGAGTCCATTGTGAGACACCTGGGCCACGTGGAGCCAAGGAACCATTGTGACACTGGGGAAACTCATGGGACCAAGAGTCCACTGTGACATTGTGGGGCCTCATGGAACCTGTGAGCCATTGTGACACTGCATGGCCTTGTGGAACCAAGGAGACCACGGTGACACTGTGGGGCCACATGGAACCAAGAGTCCATTGTGACACTCTGGAACTACAGAGACCATTGCTGAGAGTATGGAACCTCGAGGAACAAAAGTCCATTGTGACAGATCAAGGCCTCATGGAACCCAAAAGAGCCTTGTGACACCGTGGGACCCCATGGACCCAAATCTCCATTGTGACAATGCAGAACCTCATGGAACCAGGAGTGCAGGGTAACCCAGCAAGGCCTTGTGGAACCAAGGAAACCAAAGGTCTCAAACATTCCTTGCAGGTTTCTGACTTGGGAAAGGGGAACCTGTTTGGTAGTATCTTGAGCTAGCACACACTAATAGAAGGTGTCTGTTTTCAATGAGGAAATTCAGGAGTTTTAGATTGCTTCAAAAATTAAAAAAAATTTTAAAAAGGGGGAGGGGAAACTCCTTTTGGCCTAAGTGTAGCCAATTCTCTAAGCAAAGCAGGTCCCAGGTGAGTGAGGACAGACAGGATGGGGTTGGGCAATGTGGAGCAAGGTTGTCCACACTGGGTCAGACCTCAAGGCACAGCTTCTGTGAGCAGGCCAGACCTCCTGAGGAGAGACCCTGCATCAACATCAATCACAGAATGCTGCAATCACCTCTGCTCTAAAGAGAATAGCAATGAAATACACCCTTCAAAATAGGAATCTGTATTTCTTAGAAGCTCTTAAAAATATTTCTCCATAATTGGATTTGAAAATCTTCCTAATGAATGGCACCAGACCAGAGGGAAATCAAGGCAGAACCATGGTTTGATCCCAGTGAACCCCGTGGTGCATTTGGTGCTGAGCCCTTGAACCTCAGGGCCCGAGAGGAGATTGCACAAACCTTTCCAGGAGTCCAAGGCAGAAGAAAAACCCAAAGTGTCTCAAAGCATTAATGGGTCCCACTGAGGTCCATCCCCAACACAGGCTCCTCATGGACTCCTTGAAGGAGAGAATGGGAGGCCAGGATTGCCCAAAAATGACTCAGAGACTGAGAAAAGAAAGGAAAAAGGAAAGTACCTTAAAAAACTGAAGTTCCTTGAAGTATTAATGAGCCCCAGTGAGTATCAGTACAAAGTTCTCTCAAGGGACTTCTTAAAGCAGATAATTGGGGGCATCACTGCATAAACTACTAAAAGAATTGGTGTAAAAAGGGAAACTCCAAGTAGCTTAAAAAAACTGAGTACCTTGAAGTATTAATGAGCCCCACTGAGCATCATTACTGACAAAGGCTCTCAAGGGACTCATTAAAGCAGATAATTGGAGGCCATGATTGCACAAAGATCTCAGAGACTCCAAGCAAAAGCAAAACCCAATGTCCTCTGAAAAACCTGCAGTCCCTGGGAGCATGAAGGAGCCCCCCAGGGCCATTCCTGACCAAGGCTCCCCAGGGATTCATCCCAGCAGATCCCTGAGGCCACTGGGATGTGGGGGGATGTTGAGGGCAGCACAAGGGGTGCCAGTGGCCAGCCTTGCTGGGGCTGTGCCAGGAGGCCCCAGTGGCTCAGGACAAGGTGTCTCCTCAGAGCCCTTGGTGGCACAGACCCTGCTGTGCCCCAGGGCACCAAGACTTGGCTTCTCTTTGTGCCCACCTGTCATCTCTGCCTCCAATTTCCTGCTGTAACTGGAAATAGGGAACACTTTCTCAGTCATGTCCCACAGTAGGACCCATTAAAACTTCAAGAAACTTAAGCATTTTAATTTAAATTTTAGTTCTTGAAAAGTTTTTTGAACACTCTCTCAGGGAATAATTATGATGTAAACCGAACTAAAGCCTCAAGAGATTCATTAAAATCCTTGTGCTGTGTCTGTGCTGCTGAGCTTCTGGCACAGAGGCAGCTCCCAAGGCAAACCAGGAGAAGCTTCAAAAAGACATTTCTGCTGAGGAGCAGCTCCTCTCTCAGCCCAGCAGGGCTGAGGGCACTGCCTGCAGGCACTGAGGGCACAGGAGCCAGGCACAGACAGGCTCAAGGCAATCAGGACTGGGAAGACATTGAGCTGAGACTGCACTTGGGGAAACATCTTCACAGCCCTGGACATGGTGAGTGTGTGGGTGCAGGGCAATATCCCCTGTGCTCCTGGAGGCATCTCCTGGAGCCAGCACAGCCCACAGCCTGGGGGATGTGTCAGGAGGACTCTCCCAGTTTCTCTGAGGCACAGCAGGAGGAGGAGGACGAGCAGGAGCAGCAGCAGGAGGAGGAGGAAGAGGAGGAGGATGTGCTGCAGAGCGGGGCTGCCCTGGGCACCGTCAGAGGGACAGGGCAGGACGGCTCCTGCTGCCAGGGACGGCTGCAGGGGCTGAAGCTGGAGCTGCAGCCAGGGCTGCCCAGGGCTGTCCTGCAGAGCAGCTCCTGCAGCTCTCAGGGATCTTGGCCAGCCCAGGCCATGTGCCACCTGCCAGGGACAGCTCTCAGCCTGCCTGGCAGCTCCCCATGGACTGTGGGGAGAAGTTGGAGGTGGAAGGAGCCACCCCCATCAGGGCAGATTCCTCCTGCTGTGGAGATGGTGCTGCATGGCCAGGGCTGCTCTCAGCTTTCTCCTCAAGGCAAGGCAAAGGGGCTGTCAGGTGTGTCTGTGTCACTGACACTCCTGCACTGTCCCCCTGGGCTTCGGCAGATCTGCCTCACATCTCCCTCACAAAGTGCCTCCTCACCCTCCTGTTCCTACAGACAGCAGCAGCAGCACCTTGGCTTGCAGCATCTCAGTTTGTGTGAGCTGCCCTTAAGGCCCTGCTGGCAGGGAGATGGCCCTGGGCAGTGCCCTGTGCTGGGAGGGGTGTGCAGGGCAGAGCTGAGCCCCCAGGGCTGGGCTGGGCTCTGGCAGCACTGGCAGGGACAAGGCTTGGATAGAGAGAAGCCTCTCCAAGTAGGCACAACTCCAGGCAGCAGAGAGATAGACCAAGCCTTGGTGTCCCTCCCTGTTCAAGTGCCTAGGGAAAGATAGAAGCGTTTAAAGAGACTAACTTTTAAAATGGAGCCTTCAAAAAGTCAACTTAATTTTTCCAGCACATTTGAAATTTGATTAGCCTGAATTAGAGGGAGGTGTAATAAGCAAAAGGGAGCTGTGTGAGATCAGCAGGTCTGACTGCACTGGAATACAGGAAGCCCTGTTTTCTTTCTGGGCTCCTCAGTGTTCTGGCTGAGAGTATTGCTGAAGATGAGGCAGGAACTCAGCAGCAGAAACTCAAATTCAAAAATAAAAGTTTTTAGTGAAGTTCCCCCACGGAAGAGAAGTAGTTTTGAGAGTATTTCTAATTTAATTGCAAAGAATTAACTCAAGGAAATCTGTTTCAGCTTGTCAATGTGTTCTTTCAACAGCCCACAATGCCCAGAGTGAGGAAATGTCCAACAGCAGCTCCATCAGCCACTTCCTCCTGCTGCCATTGGCAGACACGCGGCAGCTGCAGCTCCTGCACTTCTGCCTCTTCCTGGCCATCTCCCTGGCTGCCCTCCTGGCCAACGGCCTCATCATCAGCGCCGTAGCCTGCGGCCACCACCTGCACACCCCCATGTTCTTCTTCCTGCTCAACCTGGCCCTCACTGACCTGGGCTCCATCTGCACCACTGTCCCCAAAGCCATGCACAATTCCCTCTGGGACACCAAGAACATCTCCTATGCTGGATGTGCTGCACAGCTCTTTTTCTTTGCCTTTTTCATCTCAGCAGAGTATTTCCTCCTGACCATCATGTGCTACGACCGCTACGTGTCCATCTGCAAACCCCTGCACTACGGGACCCTCCTGGGCAGCAGAGCTTGTGCCCACATGGCAGCAGCTGCCTGGGCCAGTGCCTTTCTCTATTCACTGCTGCACACAGCCAATACATTTTCCCTGCCCCTGTGTCAGGGCAATGCCCTGGGCCAGTTCTTCTGTGAAATCCCCCCAATTCTCAAGCTCTCCTGTTCCAAATCCTACCTCAGGGAACTTGGGCTTCTTGCAGTAAGTGGCTGTATAGTACTCGTGTGTTTTGTGTTCATTGTTTTCTCCTATGTGCAGATCTTCAGGGCTGTGCTGAGGATTCCCTCTGAGCAGGGAAGGCACAAAGTCTTTTCCACCTGCCTCCCTCACCTGGCTGTGGTCTCTCTGTTTATCAGCACTGCAGTGTTTGCCTACCTGAAGCCCCCCTCCATCTCCTCCCCATCCATGGATCTGTCACTCTCAGTCCTGTACTCAGTGGTGCCTCCGGTGTTGAATCCCCTCATTTACAGCCTGAGGAACCAAGAGCTCAGTGCTGCAGTGTGGAGATTGAAGGCTGGATGGAATAAGAAACATTAAACTGCTTGCCAATTTCTGCAAATCACTTGTAATAAAAGTCATCTTTGATTGTTATTTTTAATTTGGTTGTTAGTCTGTTCTTTTATTTCCTTTCTTTTAGTCTTTTAATATTGTCCAGAAAGAAATGCCATTGCCTGTGCCATTTCCCATTTTGATTTCCTCCACCACTGCTGTGAACAGAGACTGTGTCAATCAGGGGCTGCAGTCTAGGTGGCTTTAAATGAACTAAAGGATCTCTCTCCCAGCAAAATTTTCTGCAGATTAACCGCTTTTGTTCCCTTCTCTGGAGCTGCAGCAGCAATGTCTGTCTGCAGAGCTAGGGGTAGATCAGTGCTGGCACAGCAGCTGTGCCCAGCAGCAGCAGCAGCACTTGGTGTTGCCAGTGCTGCTCCCGTGCCACTGCCCCGCTGCCCTCCTGGCCCTCGTGTTGCTGCAGGGCCTGAGTGCTCTGGGGGCCGGGCACAGCCCTGGGGGTGGCAGTGCTGGGGCTGCAGCAGGGACAGGCCATGGGCACTGCTGGGGCAGCGCTGACGCCTCAGGCCAGGGCCTGGGGGCTCCAGGCTCCTTGGCCAGGCTCTCTCCACAACACTTGGCCAGCCCAGTGCTGAGCACAGAAAAGCCCCGGGAGCAGCCCCAGGCTGGCCGTGGGCAGGCTGGGGGCAAACAGCATGGCTGGTGCTCTGCAAGCTCCCTGCAAGGGGGACACCCTGGCAAGGAGCAGCAGAGCAGGGGATGATCCATCCCCACTGCGCTGGACACCCCAGGGCAGCGTCCCAGAGTGTCCTCATGCACCTGCCAACAACATCCCCCCTCTGCAGCCCTGGCCTCTCCCCCAGCTCACACAGGAGCCGCATCCTTGCAGGCACACACACGGCAGCACTGGCTCAGGAGCCCCTGTTTGCATTGCACACAGCAGGCTCAGCACCCCCATGGTGCTGCTGTGGGGACATGGAGCTGAGTGAGCACAAATGCCATCAGCCCCTGGGGCCAGCAAGGGCTGGGGGATGGCAGGGAAACCACTCAGCTTTGTTGTGGCCTCTGAAGTCAGCCAGAAAATTTGTTCCCATCAGCTGTGAGTTTCCTGCCCCACTGCAGATGTTGTTGCTCAGAGCCAGGGCTGCCTGGCAGCCACCCCTAAACTGCCCTGAGCACTTCCTTTGCTTCACCTTTGCTATCTTTTCTCTTACCTTCTCAAGATTTCTTCCTCTTGCCCATCCCTGTCCCTCCCCTGCAAACAGCCCATCCCTGTTTGCCGTTTCCTCTCTGGCCTCACTCCCCATTTCAGTTCCTCAGTTGGCAAAATGGGAACATCCCTTGGGGAGCAGGATCATCCTCCAAGTGCTTCAGGAATTGTCTGCAGGCTCCTGCAGTTCCTCGTGCTGCTCCCTTGCCAGAGGCACCACAGGCCAGGGGGGCACATCTGGGCTGCTGTGTCTGGGTGTGGGGCTCCCTGTTGTGGGCAATGAGGAGGGGCTGGAGAGGCTCTGCAGGACTGACAGGATGGGCTTTGGGGCTGTGTGGAGAAGCTGAGGGACCTGGGCTGCTGGACCTTGTGAAGAGGAGGCCCAGGGCTCATCCTGCAACTGCTCCAGGGGTGGTTTCAGAGAATCACAGAATCAGCCAGGCTGGAAAAGACCTTGGAGATCATCAAGTCTGACCCATGCACTGACCACCCTCACTAACCTCACCAATTGGCCATTCCCCAATGACCACAATCTCTGACTACAACCACTGACCACACTCCAATTAAAACCCAACTGACCCCATCCACTGACCACAAACCCTCACCACACCCCCACTGACCACCTGCATCAACCACATTCACTTACCACAACCACTGACCACACTCACAGACCACCTCCACTGACTACACCCCAATGACCACCGGACCACTTCCACTGACACCTTCCCACTGAGACCTTCCCTGACATTACCTGACCACACCCACTCACCACAGTCAGTGACCACACCCCCCTGACCACACCCACTGCGAAGACACCAATGCCCACACAACACTGGCCACATCCAACTGACCACCCAAGTGACCACACCCACTGATCAAACCCACTGACCACTCGATATGGCCACACCCACTGACCACACCCCCCGACCACAACCACTGACCACACCCAATGCCCCACCCTCTGACCACACCAAGTGACCACACAACTGACCATTGCTGATTATATCACAACTGATCATCTCACAACTGACCACACCCACGGATCACAACCCACTGAATTCTCCCACTGACCACACCCACTGCCCACTCCTGACCACAATCCACTGACCACTCAACTGAACAAAGTGACTGAGCACCTGAGTGGCCGTACCCTGACTGATCACATGCCACTGACCACACCAACTTACCACCCCTTCACTGACCACACCCACTGCCCAGACACCAATGCCCACACTGCCACTGACCACAGCCACTGATCACCTCCCACTGACCACCCTGTCCTGGTTTGAAAGACAGCTGTCTACTAGGGAAAGCAGGGCCTTCCCTTGTAATGGAGAAGGTAAATCCCTCCCTCTGAATTAGTATCATTTTGAAATGAAGGGGCTGTCAGGCAAAGATATGGGGATAGGAATAACAGTTCTTTACTAATATATATATAACAAGACAAAACAAAACAACAATTATGAAATTAACAACAAACAAAACAGGAACCCAGTAGCAGTTCTCTTGGCTCTGGGGACTTTTCCCCTCTGGTGCAGTTACCCTCCCAGTTGGCAGTGAGCTCTGGCAGGTTCCTGGTGGACAGGGGCAGATCCTGCACAGCTGCAGGAGCACTGGGGTGATGGTGGCTGTGTCCCAGATGGGAAGGGTGGAGGACAGGCTGTGCTCATGAATCCTTGGAGCAGTGTCAGTCCCAGTGCCCCAACAGGATGCTTGGAGATAGCAAACTGAAGCAGGAGAGCGTCCTAGCAGGGGTGTGGGGTCCAACACCAGAAGAGGCAGCTCCTGGCATTGGGATACCGGGGTGAGGTTTTCCAGTGGCCTTTCTCCTCCAATAGCCAAAGCAAGCTAGTGCCAGCAACAGCCCCCCACCCTCCTTTACCCTCTTCTCATCTCACACTGTTCCCCCCCTCCACCCCTGCCCTCCAAGAGAAACTCCTGAAGAAACCAGGGAGTCTCTCCCTCCCCCATCTCGAAGTCTCAAGGACCTAGCCAGCAGTGATCCTTAGCATATCAGTGGGAAAAAATTCCACAGGCAGAGAGGGAAGGAAAAAAACAACTCCCAACACCTCTTTACTCATGGGTTCTTCTGTCCTGGGGGTCTCTGTGGTGGTCCCTGGTGGTCGTGGACCCCAATGTTCCAGTCGGCCCGGCTGAGTTGGCAGGACATTGAAGCTGGTGAACTTCTGTGGAAGGAGCAGAAACCCTAACAGAGCCTCCTTGGAAAGCTATCCCTTAGATAAGAAATTGCTTACTTAGAATGACTAATACTAGAAATATTTCCCCCCTTTGCAAACCTCACTTTATCTCCCTGTGATATAATTGGTCCATTTTCAATCCCCTTAGCAATTGGTCCCTTTTCTCTAAAATCCCTAAGTAGTTGGTCCGTTTTACAATCCCCTAAATTATTGGTCTGTATTCAAGACACCCTGACCCTACAAAAGCCCCTGTTAGTACCTTGTCCATTGAATTGCTGCCTGGGACCCCTTCGTGGAAGAAATAAAGTGTCTGTGGAATCTCCCTGCAGCTTCCTCGGTCTCCTTCCTCTGCTGGCCAAAGGTACTTTGGAAGCAAGGCTCAAATTACAACATGGGCTGAAGGCCTGGACTCCAGGCATTGCTTGCATCCTCCTACCTCGTGGCTGAAATCTGCCTGAGACACCAGGAAAGGCTGTTCCTTGTGGGACATCTTATCCGGGCACGTTGTGGCAGCTCAGGGCCCAAACCCCAAAGCCCCGACAGCTACAAACTTCCAGTTCCCCTTCTTATACAACAGGCATTGTGCAGTTTCCAGAGGCCAAGGGTTCTGGAGAATAAGGGTTGTGTCAGCTCACTTGTGTGGGCAATTTATCATCTGGTAACATGAGGTCACAGAGTGGGCTATGACATCACAGAGTGGGCTATGTGAGGTCACTGAGCAGCTACGGCATAGAGCAGACAATGACATCACAGAACAGGCTGTGACATCACTGGGCTGCTTTGTGACATCACAGCAGGGCTGTGTGACATCACAGCAGGGCTGTGTGACATCACAGCAGGGCTGTGTGAGGTCACTGGGTTGGTCACTCTGCCCCAGCCCCCCTCACAGTTGCCCCAGACAAGTCCAATGCTGTTCATGCCCAGCAGGGTCCCCTGTCCCCCGGGATCCCCCTGCTCCACCTGGAGCCACAGCCTCCCCCAAGGATGTTCCACAAATCAACCCCAGAGCCTGACACGGGGACAAGGGGCCAGGGCTGTGTGACCAGGACATCAAGGACGTGGATTATCCAGGTCACTGGGGCCTGGTTTGGGTTGCCCAGGGCAGGAAAGATGTCTGGGGCTGGAGCAGGGTGAAGGAAGGGCCTCCAAGGTGGGGCTGGAGCCCTTTGGCTGTGAGGAGAGGCTGAGGGAGCTGGGCTTGTCCAGCCTGGAGCAGGGAAGGCTGAGGGGCTCCTCATGCCAGCCTGGCAGTGCCACCCAGGAGCTGATGGAGAACACAGAGCCAGGCTCTGCACTGGGGGGTCTGGAGGGGACAAAAGTCAATGGGTGGAAGGGGAATGAGGGGAGATCAGACAGGACATGTGGAAAACCTTTGTTCCCATGGGCTCAGACAGGTTCTGAGATGCTGCCCCATCCCTGGCTTTGGGATTTTCCAATCCACACCAAATCAAGGCTTGAACCACTTGGTCTGATCCAGTTTCTGACAGGTTTGGCTGCAGACTTGCTGAGGTCCCTTCCAACCTCAGCTCCCTGATGATCCCAGGACAATGCTGCTCCCGATTTTGGAATGGGCTGGAGCAGATGTTTATAGGACAGGAGCCCTCTGGGGCTGTAAGGGACCTGCAGCTTGCGAGGTGCACGAGCACATCTCATTAGCTGGGGCATTTGAGTACTTTAAGAAATGTCAAAATTTCCCACCAAAAGAGAAGAGAAATTTCCTGGATGTGTACTGATGGCAGGACAAGAAATACTGATCTTCCCCTGTACCTGTGTTACCACTATACTGTCTATTATTTCATGTCCCTCTTCATTTGGGTGTTTCCACCTCTCCTGTTTAAATGGCCATGTCTAAGGACATCTCTTCCCTAGACCAGCTGGCCTTGCCAGCTCCTATGGCCTTGCCATTGCTCCCAGATTTCCTCCTCCCATTGTTCTCTGGTCATTCCACATTAGTCAACATCTTAATTGTGTCTACATCTATCACAGAATCACCCTTTCTAATGTCTGTGTCTAAAACTGTTCCTGTATGAAAATCCCTTGTTCATGGTGGATACATCAGATACTGCTTTGACATTGCACAGAGCTGAGGGAAGAATTTTGAAGTTTACTGAATTTTATCATTTGTATTTTTTTTATGTTGGCCAAGAAGAGAAACCTTCTGTGCCTCTGAGTCTCACCAGTTGCTGAGCCCCAAAGGACACAAACCTGATGAGTTGTGGTTCCCACTGCAGTGCTGGCACTTGCACCTCCCTCCATCCCCACAGCAGAGCTCCCTTGTCCCACAGAGTCCCTGGCAATGCAGGGATGAAGGAAACAGGACAGGCTGTGGGGATCAGGGGCAGGGCACAGCCAGGGATTTGGGGTGGTTGTGAGCCCAGGGCAGGTGCCAGCCCTTGGCCTTGGTGAACCTCATCCAATTGTCCTGGGCCCACGGCTCCAGCCTGTCCAGATCCCTCTGCAGAGCTTCCTGCCCTGCAGCACAGCCACACTCCCACCCAGCTTGGCCTCACCTGACACTGACTCAGGGTGCCCTCCATGGCCTCGTCCAGATCAGCAATAAAGAGATTTCACTGCCCTGGCCCCAATCCTGAGCCCTGGGGACACCCCTGGATGTGACTCCATTGCCCAGCACTCCTTGGCCTGGATTTCTGTTTTTTATGGAGCTGTGCCTGCCTTTGGTTTTTGCTCGCAAGAAATGAACATCCCTCTGTGTCTCAGGCAGCTCCTTCTCCAAGGAAAGCAGGTGGGAGTTGGTGCCAAGGAGCTGAAAGCTGCAGGCACAGCCTGGAGGGGAGGGAGCTCAGATTTGCACAAGGCTGCTCTGAGTGCCAGGGGTTGGATGGGGGAAATGGTGGGGTGTGGGTAGGGACAGAGTGTGATTGATTGTCACCCATAAAGTGTCTTGACTTTCATATTTTTTCAGACTGCATTAGGAGGTTCTTGGGATCAATATCAACTAGAGATTGCTGGTATCAGTGTATAGACTAGAAAAGAATCAACAGGAAAATAAAAGATATTCTGTCATTCTTTTTTAAATGTAATGGATTCATTTCCAGTGTGGAATGTGGCTATGAAAGCCCTGCCTGGGCTGTGCCAAGCACGACAGACAAGCCCTGACCCCATCTCTTGGGAACGTGGACCCGTGGCCTCACAGGATGCTCGTGGCTGTCCCCAAGCATTGGAGTCTGGGGTGGGAATGGTGAGGGCAGGAGAGCAGCAGGAGCCCTCCAGAGCTCTGTGGGGTGGGAGAGGAGGTCACCAGCCCTGGGGCTGGAAGGAAATGGTGTCTTCTCATGGGCCTCAGTGGGAGGGACAGCAGCCACAGCCAGGGGACACAAATCTCATTGCTGCTGGCAGGGGGGGTCCCAGCCCCCCAAGGCCTTTGGTCACCCCAGTGCAGCTCTCCGAGCCTGGCCTAGGCCTGTGCTGGTTGCCTGACAGACTATACCTGATGCCTTTAGTTTTAAGTGTTCCTATTCTCCTTGGATGTGCTTTTCTGATGTGCTAGGGTAATGAAGACAAAACAGTCCTATTCTAGTGAAGAACTCAAGGACAGTTTCTCCAAACTTCAGGCCCTAAGCACAAACAACATGGAAATGTGGAGGGTGGATTCATGCAAATGAACCAAAACTATAAAAGTGTAAGATTTTGTGACCAATTCCTCCTTTCCTTCCATCTCGGAGTCATCCAGGCAGGGGTCACGACTGTGGCACTTGTATTGCTGGGGTGTGGCTTTTGTAGGCCTTTCGTAGGCCTCACAATAAATACCCATTTTATTCTCCTTAACTCTGTGTGTAGCCTCTGTTCCAGCCCCTCAAGGCATCAGAGCTGGCGACCCAGAGGGGACAGTGAAGGCATCTGGAAAACCCCCTGGACTGAAGTTCTGCCAGCAGCCCCGAAAAGGCCCAGCAGAGGTCCAGAGGTATCAGAGCCAAGAACCCTGGGGACAGAGGCACGTGAGTGACCAAATAAAAGGGTATTCTGTTTAGCATCTGGGTTAGGTGCTAGGAGGGTTTGTGGGTTATAATTTTGTAAATTGCAAATTCGTTTGGGGAACCTTAGAGTTCCAAGTAGAATTGTTTGCTCTTTATCCCTCTTCTTAAAGAGCAGGTTTAAATTGCAGCATCTAGAGCCAGAAGGCGGCATAGCATTTGTGCTGTGACTCTGAGAGTTGTGAGTTCTACCCCGACTCTCTGTTTGTGTCTCTTACTCTTTATTTTGGGCATCAGAATGGGTTGTGCATTTTCTGGTGAACATGATAATAGTGTTATTCCAGGGGATAGCCCTTTGGGGTTAATATTGAAAAATTGGGCAAATCTATTCGGGGAAGAGTCTATACTTTCAAAACCTAAACTTATCAGTCTCTTGGAGAAAATCTGGCCAACATATGAGCTAGATGATGGAGAAACATGGCCTAAAGTTGGTAGTTTAGATCGAAAATTAATATCAAGTTTAATATCCCGAATACGCGGAGATAGATTCTTTGAAGAATTAGAGTATGCCCGACTTTTTATGGTATTAGCATGTGAGCAGGACCAAGATAAAAAGAAAGAACATATGTTAGTCTGAAAAGACAAAAAGACAGAGCTACCTTTCAGCAGTATATATAAAAACCCAGAGGAGGTGGAGACAGATCTGGTGGCTCCTGCCATGAGGACAGGATCGGTCCCGGCCGCGCTGGGCGGGGGCCCGGGCCGGGGCGTGGGCTCAGGCCAGGGCACGGCCCCTCCTCTGGCACTGCCGCAAAGGGGGGCCAGGGGAGCCACAGCTCAGGGGGGCCCTGGGCAGTGAAGGAGGAGGAGGAAGGCGGGCCGGGGCAGCAATGGACACTGCCCCCACCACCACCTCCGGCAGCAGCCCGAGGGCTGGGTGTAATAAATGTGATTCGTGCTAATTAAGTTGTAACTATATTAACAAAATTGTATTTAGATCAATAGAAAACAATTGTTACAGAGTGAGGGGGGAAATGGGTGAGACAGGGCAAAGGACATCTCCCAGATGTTGGGAGTCGAAGAAGGAGGTTGGAAGAAAGTCAAACAAGAACAGTAGAAGGACGTAGGTCTGATAAACAGCATCTAGAAATAGAGCTTCAAACTTGAAATGGGCCAAAATGGGATGATTCCAAGCATGGGACTTAATTAGAGTCATGTTATGGAAAACATCTGCTCAGTCACACAGGGTGCCTGCGCTACCTGCAGGTCACACCTCGGTCACTGATGAAGATGATGAGCCTTCATCGGAAATAAGACCCTCAAAAGGATGAGAGACCCCCTAACCCATTAGTAGAGCATGCGCCGTGCAGTATAGTTACGTAGATTTTAGGAATAGAAACTAGGAGGAGCTTTCTAGAACCTTCTGTAGCCTACAGTCAATAAGTGGGATTGTCAGCCTGGATGCTTTGGTACGAGAGGAATGGGAGCCACTCCCCGTACCCCCGGTCGGAGGGGGCCCCTCCCCGGTCGGTTTTGCTTATGCTTTATACGAACCTCAATTATACTAAATTACTTACTGCCAAATTTTGTATATTCTTAAATACATGCACTTTGTTTCACCTCCAATACTTTAATTGTCATCTCCAATACTTTGATTGTATTAATTTTGTTACTATTAAAAACTTACTATTAAATTTAATCTTGTTGTTTGATAAATTGGAAAAAATAGAGCATCATTCATAACAGTGGGGAAGGGGGGAGGAGAGAGCCAGTGTGTGCAGCCCCTGGCACCCTCCCGAGGGGAGAGGCCGGGGGACAGGGCCTTTTACAGGGAAGGGGGAGAGGGAACCTCCCAAAGGGGAGCGACACCTCCTCCGTTCTCAGGCCTGTGAGGTGCCATGGCAAACCAAAGGCCAGGCAGCTGCCTCGGAAGGTGAAATCATCAAAGATTGCAGACACACAGCCCGGCAGCGGAGTCACAACAGGTCTTGTATGATGCTTTCCAGGATTGGGATAGCCGAGATCGACTCTTGGCTACAACAGTCAGACAGCTCTTGCTCAAATGACTCTGAGGAGGAAGAGGAGGATGAGGAAATGGACGAGGTTATTGCTGCCTTAAACAGGAGGAGAAGGGGAAAGATAGCCAAAAAGGTCCTCAGAGAGCGTAGCCCAATTGCCCACCACACTAGATCAAAAAGGGAGAGGGACAGAGAACCAGTTTTGCAAGCCCCTTTATGACAGGCAGTTGGTAATCAGGGGCCAGTATATGTGAAAGTACCATATTCCCTTATAGAGTTAGAACAGTGGAAAACTACTGTAGGAAAATATAAAGAAAACCCAAATAAAGTGGCAAAATTAGTGGAGCAGGCTATTAACTCACAAATCCCCGACTGGGCAGATTTAAACTCCATGTTAGATACATTACTCGACCTCATTGAGAGACAAATGGTCAATAAAGCCATCATAACCTCAGTGGAGGGGAGCATAGCCAGTGGATTGCTTCAGGGTACTGTCACTCAGATATTTCCCCTTGAGAATCCTGGGTGGGATCCAAATATACCAGAACATATGGCAAGGCTAAAATGATATCAAAGTCTTGTGGTATATGGGTTAAAACATGGAGCACCTAAAGCTATAAATTGGTCAAAGCTTTCTGAAGTAAGACAAAATGATGATGAATCACCATCTGATTTTTTGAACAGGTTAAGAGAAACTGCCATCAAATATACTGATCTAGACCCTGAATCAGCTGATGGTAAAGCACATCTGGTTTTGTTGTTTATGGGTCAGGCCTCAAATGATATAAGAAGGAAGCTGCAAAAGAGAGAGGGGGTCTGAGATATGGAGAGACTGCTAGAGGTTGCCTGGAAAGTGTTTCGAGATAGAGGTTCAACTGAAAGAGTTAAATCCCAACCTAGTAAGAAGGCAACTCAGAAAAAGTCACCCAACAAAGCTTCCCCTACACAGAAGGACCAGTGTGCATACTGTAGAAAGTGGGGGCATTGGAAAAAGGACTGTCCAGTGTTAAAAGAAAAATCCTCAGTTTCCCAGCTCTCTGTAGTACAAACCTCAAGTGGCTCAGGCTCTGAGTGATGGCAACCAAGGGCTATTCCCCCAGCAGAGCCCTTGATTATAACTAAGCTGGGGAAAGTTGACATCAAGTAATTTTTGTAGATTGTGGAGCAGCACATTCTATGTTAAATACCTTAGAAGGGAAACTGAGTCACGACACTGTACATGTTATTGGGGTAACTGGGGTAAGGGAAACACAGTTTTTTCTTCTACCTTTGGTATTCAAATTGGAGAAGCATCAATTCCTTTCCATGCCTACCTCACCAAAACCATTGTCAGGGAGAAGAAGGAGAATTGGAGGCTTGGAAGCTTGTACCCAGACTGTGTTTGGTAACGTAAATACGTGTATTTGTAATGTAACTACAATTAGAGACTGTGGTTTTGTGTATAAACACAAACAATTGTAAAATAAATGTTACAGCATGCAAATCTGCAGCAGCTGCCAGAAAATGCCAAGGCCAAAGCTAAAAAGATCCCAATAACAGTTCACCATGATGGTAAAGGTATAAACAGGGAATGGAACAAATTAGGAGGGCAGGAGAACACCACTGGTGGGAAGTTCCTTTTGGCTGGTTCCCCATGGCCACTGGCATTTTCAACGAGCTGCTGCACCCCATTGTAGTTCCAATGTTAATGCAAATTTGTGTGCTTTGGTAGCCACTTGTTGCCGGATGAGGCAGGTGAAACTCTGCTTTGATAACCAGGTGAAAGAGCAGGGCTGGCCAAGACCCTCATGAAATAATCAGGGGCAAGGCTGGGTTGGCCTCTGTGTTTGCCAACAAGAAGATCTTATGGCTCCACTGTTGGCTGCAACCAACATGAAGAGGAAACGTGATTTACAGTGTTATTTAATGGCTCTAAGTTTCACTTTGCAGAAGTTCCGAAAGCTTCAGAGTTACATCGTGCTATCCAGACCCATAGGACTGGACACCCCTGCACATCTGTTCCAGCCTGGAGACTGGGTCTATGTGAAGTGGTGGGACAGTGATCCTCTGCAAGCCAAGTGGAAAGAACAATTTAAAGTCCTGCTGACTACCTTCACTCTAGTCAAAGTTGCTGGCAGAGGACCCTGGATTCACTACTCCAGAATTAAGAAAGCTTCTGCTTCTGAACAATTGTGACAACAAAGACTGGTGGAAATGATAGTTTTTCTTCTGGGCCTAATTACTTTTCTTTTATATAACATTTGATTGTATAAGATATTACTCTTGTTAGATGTTTATTGTTCTTAGGTTTATGTTTACGTTTATTATCAAGTATGTATTTACTAGTAGGTATTTATCTAATGGTGGGTATTTATTATTATTGGTCACTTATCTGTAATTAAATACTTGTTATTAACATTTAGAATAGAGACTCGACAAGGTAAAGGCCTTGTCGAGCCTCTAAAGGGAGGAAATGATGCCTTTAGTTTTAAGTTTTCCTGTTCTCCTTGGATGTGATTTTCTGATGTGCTAGGCTGAGGAAGACAAAACAGTCCTATTCTAGTGAAGAACTCAAGGACAGTTTCTCCAAACTTCAGGCCCTAAGCACAAACTACGTGGAAAGGTGGAGGGTGGGTTCATACAAATTAACCAGAACCTATAAAAGTGTAAGATTTTGTGACCAGCCCTCTCCTTTCCTTCCATCTTGGAGCCATCTGGGCAGGGGCCATGACTGTGGCACTTATATTACTGGGGTGTGGCTTTTGTAGGCCTTTCGTGGGCCTCACAATAAATACCCATGTTGTTCCCCTTAACTCTGTGTGCAGCCTCTGTTCCAGCTCCTCAAGGCATCAGTTTACAGCCACACTGATTCTGAGATTGAAGTGTAGCTCAAGCAGTGAGGAGTCAAAGCTGAGACTCAATGATCCTCAAGGGTGCCTTCCAACATGGATATCTATGAGATTGCCAAAGCAGGGCAGATAAAATTCAACCCAAAAGAAAGAACAATGGGAGCCCTTTGAAGAACAGTCACTCAAAAGCAGCCTGAACCAGTACCCAGGGGTCACTCTGAGTGGCTGAGGCAGGGTGGGGACAAAGGGTGGGGTTGGCTGCGTTGTGATGCGCTGTGACACCTGTGACATCGGGGGGACGTGTCACAATGGGGGCAGGTATAAAAGGGCCCAGCAGGTAACGCTGGCCCTGCATTGCTTGGGCAAGCAGTGAGTGCACACGTGGAGGGGAGGCTGGGCTGGGGACAAGGGCCGGGACATAAAAGCTGCACCCGGGGCTGGGTTCTCCCCCTGCATGCAGGGACAGCCCCTGATGGGAGAGCTTTGGGCAGGCCACGCTGGTGTGGGTAGGCATTGCTGCCTGCCAGCTGTCTGGGGCCCTGTCCTTCCTGCCCTCAGACCCCTGAGGATCCCAGTCCCTGCTGCCCCCACTGCCACTTGCCTCCCTCACAGCCCCACTCAAGGCCTTCTCTCCATCCTCCTGCAGACCATGAATTCCATAGTGTTGCTTTTCGTGCTCTTGAAAAGCCTCATCCAGTACCCGAAGTTCGTGGGTGATGATCAGGATGAGGAAACCCGTCTGCGCATGGAAAGGCGTGCAAAATACCTGGAATGGCAGAGGATTAGGTTGGAGCAGGAGGTGGAGCAGCTCACCCTGAAGCAGGTGCAGCTCTTGCAGCTCTTAGCTGTTGCTGGGCTCCTGGTCCTTGCCTTGGTCCTATGGTGGATGGGGTCCAAAAGGAGCCTGCGAAGAGAGGAGCCTGAAGAAGAAAACAATGGTGCAAATGAAGAGGAAGTCAGAAATGGGGATGCAAATGAAGAAGTAGAGGTTGGAAATGCAGAAGAAGAAGATGATGAGAATCGGAAGGAAGATAGCAATGATGATGGCAATGTACGGGAAGTTATTAATGTTGCTGCAAATGAAGAAGATAATATTGAAAATGAAGTTGTCAATGAGGCTGCAAATGCAGAAAACAGTGATCTTGCAATTGCAGTCCATGAAGACGACAATGATTTTGACGATAACGTTGGAAGAACTCTAATGGAACGCATACAGTGGCCTGTACAGGACCTGCAGAAAGGCTGCGAGTGGACAAGGAACCTCATGGATAATTATGCAATTTACTTTGGACATGTCTTATCAAACAGCTTCTACCCAGTCCTGCAAGGAGCCATCGGGGTGGGCAGCGCCTTTGAAGGCTGGAGTCCACGTGAGCAGGATGTTGTGTACCAGGTGCTCATCCCCATGACTCCTCCCCGAGGCCACAGCTTCCACCTGGAGCTGGACTCTGCAGAGCAGAGGCACGTGAGGAACTTCCGTGTCCGCGTGCAGCTGGAGTGCACCTGCACCAAGGAGCAGCAGGGTGAGAACATGCTGTGCTTCCTGCACCACCCCGAGGAGGAGCTGAGGAGGAATCAGGATCCCAGCCTCCTAGACACCCTGTGCACCGACTCCTACCTGGATGTGCACAAAACTGCCCGCTGGTTCTGCCAGCTGGTGAGAGCAATCTGGCCAGCTTTGCCTCAGTCACAAAATTGGCATTTAATGCTGCTGCCCTCCAGACACTCCTGCCAATTCAAGGTGACCAATGGCAGAGAAAGCTTCCGGATTGAGATGAAGCTTGGGGTGCAGAGAGGTGACTCAGACATCTTTGTGAGCAGCCAGCCTGGATATGCCAGAACCCCAAGCACTCTGTGGCCTGAGACTTATGCTGTGGCAGAGATGAAATTCTTCCAGCACATTGCCATGCAGGCTCCCCGTGACAGCTTGCACCTCAAATGCCTGAAGCTATTCACGTCTCTTCAGCTGGGCATAGGCTTTTCCACCTACACCATGAAAACCATTGTCATGCACCTCCTGAACACCATTCCTGTGTCACAGTGGTGCAGGAGGCATTTCCTGAGGCGAATGTTTGATATCAGTGAGAGCCTGCGCTTATCCCTGCAAGTGAAACGCCTCAACCACTTTATTGTGGGCAACTGGAGGCTTCCTGAGGAGCTCAGTGTGCCCCAGGATGTTCAAATGGCTGAGCCACCCAACCTCTTCCACCACCTGGCCATGGATCCGGTAGCCTACTCCCAGGGCATAGGCGAGTACCTGGATCTGCAACGTCGACTCCTAGCTGTCCTCAAACCTGACAATTGAAAGAGATTCTCCTGCATAGCGCTGTGCGTGTGCTGCTCGCAGCTGGCAGCAGAGAGCCACCTCAGAGTACAAATTTGGTGCTTTAAGGAGAAGAGGATGCGTGCTAAGGCTCTGGCAAAGGTCCCACAGCCTCTCCTGCCGCCTCAGCAGGTGGAGGAACACGGGAGGGTTTATTCTACCTCCTTCTATCATTACATTTTCCAAAAAAGGCACCCAGATCTGCATAAAGCCCTGCTGGAATTTCCCCACTCCTGAGAATGTGCGTGAAGAGAAAACATGCTGTACATGCAGGGCCAAAGTCACCAAACCCCACCCATAACATGGGGTTGTTCCAGGCCTTTGAGAAGCGCCAAAATTTAAAGTATGAAAGAAGTGGGAATGTGGGACAGAAAAAGAAAAAAGAAACAGGGCAGAAAAGACCAAGAGGAAAAAACAGCACTGCTTGGCCAGCATCAGTCAATGGACAGTGTCTCTCCTTGTCCCCAAAAGGGACACCTTTAGGTCAACATTGGACAAACTGTCTTGGAGCTGACCTGAAATTTTGTATATATAAGAATCTAGATGGTTTTTTTAATAGATATTTACATCATGTATACAAATTATATAAAAATACGTTTATTAATTATCATATAGAATAGTAAAATACAATGAAACAAAGAATGCATTTATAGAAATAATATCAAACACAAGAAAAATGTAATTATTCTATCCTGACAAGAAATAATTCTGGAGAGTTGAATATGTAATTATGTTTAAATAATAACAGTAGAGCACATATTTAGTGTCACTATCTGTTGAGACACATTAATACTGCCAGTGCATTTTTGGCTGGGAAGTTTTTCATAAAGTAAATGTATTTATACATATATTTATTTATATGTATTTATAATGTCATATAGATACTATAGATATTATATATAATTATAGGGATAAAATTTATATTGTATATCATATGTATATTGTATAGTACCTGTATGATGTTATTTTTATATACAAGTAAAGCCATATCTTGTGTCGCTATCTGTTGCAACCCATATTAATGGTCTATAGATAGTGCCAACTTGGAGACTGCTTTGATCTTGTTTCAATAAAATACAATATTGCAGAATCTGGATTGTGCAAGACTTTATTGATCTCAGCCAGACCTATAGTGTTGGTAATTCTCACAAGCTGTGGATATGGGCTCATGGATAGACTCCTAGAACTCAACCAGGCTGACAGTGCTGAACTGGTTCTAATCAGAAATGAAGCCCAGCTGCCCCCGGCCCCCCTGATCACAGAATCACAGACTGGCTTGGCTTGGAAGGGTCCTTAGAAATTGCCTTGTTGCAGCCCTGCTGCCAAGGACAGGGACACCTTCCACTAGGCCAGGATGCTCCGAGCCCCACCCAGCCTGGCCTGGAGCACTGCCAGGGCTGGGGCAGCCACAGCTTCTGTGGGCAGCGTGGGCCAGGGCCTCAGCAGCCTCAGAGGGCAGAATGTCCTGCACGTCTCCAGCCTAAGCCCTCCCTGTGGCACTGGGAAGCCACTGGCGCTGGCGCTGTCCCTGCAGGCCCTTGCAAAGAGCCCCTCTGCAGGTGTGTGCCGGGCCCGTGCAGGGACTGAAAGGCTGCGGGAAGGTGTCCCTGGAGAAGGCCTGGCAGAGCCCTGGGGCCAGCAGTGGCACCATGAGGGCAGCAAGCGGGGCCCGGCACGGCCGTCGGGGCGGGAGGGCACAGGGCGGGCGCCGAGGCCCTGCCAGCTGGAGCAGGCAGCTCTGCAGTGCGGGCGGCACAGAGCCCTGGGCTCCCGCAGCTCTGCGTCCCTCACGGCTGAGGCAGCTGCCCAGGCACGGCCGGCTGGGGACACGCGGCCACCCCGGGGCCACCCGCAGGGGGACCCTGCTCTGGGGCCAGGCCAGGCCGCAGCAGGGAGCACCCACGGGGCTGTGCTGGGGAGGGAACGGCTCTGCCCAGGGACAGGGCTCTGGCAGCAGGGCAGCAGGGACAGCAGTGCCGGCCACAGCCACAGGGGGACACATGGCTGCAGTCACAGCCTGACTGCCCTGGGGCAGACCCAACAGGCAGACAGGACACGGACAGGCAGGAGCTCCCATCCTCTTTTTACCCATGCACCACCCTGCACCTGCGTGTATCCTGGGGCCTACCCTTACCCAGGTGCAGCAACCCCTACTTATTTTTTTAAATCAAGTAAGATCGCCTTGGTTCTACTCCTCAAGTACATCCACATCTCTCTGGTTGGCATTCTATCCTTCAGGTGTGCAACTGCCCCTCTCTGCTCATTGACGTCAGGAAATCTGCTGAGGATGCCCTCGATCCCTTTGTCTATGACATTAATGAAGATTTTAAGAAACACTGCTCCCAGAACACACCCTCTAGAGACACCAGTGGTCACTCATGTCCATCCTGACTCTGATGTGTTGACCTCTGAAGTGACCATGCATGCAATTTCTTATCCGTCCAACAGTCCAGGCATCAAATCCATCTCTCTCCAATTTAGAGAGGATGTTGTGGGGATCATGCCAAAGTCTATCCAGATGTCCAGATAAATGACACCTGGAGTCCTTGCCTTGTCTCTTCATGTACTTGCTCTGTCATAGCAGGCCACTGGACGGGTCAGGCAGGACTCAGCCTTGGCTGCCCAGAATCACCTCCCTGTTCTCCATGTGCCTTAGCACAGCTTCAAGGAGGATGTGTTCCATGATCCTCCCAGGCACAGAGGTGAGGCTGACATGTTGATCATTTCCAGAGTGCTCTTTTCTACCCTTTTTGAAGATGGGTGTAGTGGGTTCCCCTTGTCTGAATGCCAGGTGCTCAGTAAGCCATCTATTACTCCCCTTCCTAGTGAGACAGTGGAGAGAAAATACAATGGAAAACAAGTAGTAAGCTGAGATAAAGCTGTTGACTAACGTGAAAAAGCTGAGAGTTTGTGCACACAGAAGTAAAGGAGAAAAAACACTTAGTCTCTGCTTCTCACAGACGAGAGATATTGAGCCACTTTCTGGGAAGCAAGCAATTTCTCTATTCTCTGGTCTTCTTGAGATATTGGGCCTATTGTATCACACACCTTAACAGAGCAGAGTGATACTTCCTAAGGAGAGCTCTGTTCAGCTTAGAAACCCAGCCGTGAGTGGCCTCTAGCTGGAGCCAGAGGTTTATGTATTCCACTCTGGTCCTGGAGAAGCATAACAAGTGAATGGCTGTAGACGTGCTTGCCCCCTCCAGAACATCAATCTTCCCCGTCTCTAGTTGTTTCCTCGTCTTGTTAAAGCACCCTGAGCAGGGGAGAGGGAAACAAACATTTCCAATCATTTGCCTAGCCCAAATCACATCTACCGATGAATAAAGGGTGGGAATTGCTCACAAAGTACTTGCTGACTTTATCTACTCCCCTCTTCAGCTGTTTCTTTTGTGTGGTGATCCTTTCTTTTGTGGGGGTGATGCAAAATGGAAGAAAACAAGCAGAGCCAGCAATCAGACTGCAAGTTAGGACACTGCAAAGAAAACGAGTGACTGAAGTGTAACAGCAAAATAGGACTCTCCCTAAAAGAAATGTGAAATATTTTAGCAAAATAAAGATTTTTGGTTTTGAGAATTTTATCTTCCAGAGAGAACTCCTTCCATGGCGTATCCCTTGCTCAATTCCAATCTACTTTGATTTTTTTCTCCCTTCTCCCCTCTTCTGTGCCATGATGGCAACACAGATGCTAACTTAGCATGGAAATTGCTTGGTAGCATCAATGTTCCTGGTGAAATGCTTCCCCAAGGGTGGGAGGACCTTTGCACTACTGCAGTGGTCCAGAGCACCAGCACCTGAGTTCGGCATTCTGCTCTGACTGCGGTCTTTGTAAAAAACCTCAGTGCTGAGCATCTGAGGCTCATCCTCAGCCAGCCTGAACCAATGGCTTCCAAGGGTGGCTGCCCAGCTCTGCCAGCTGGCAGTTTGCTCCTCTGAGCCTGCACGTTTCTCCATGTCTCAGAGGCATGAGTGTTTCTAGACAGACTCCAAAAGCAGCTGTGAGCTGGACACAGAGCCTAGTGCAGTATTCACCACTGAGCAAACACTGAGGGAAGGGCTGTAAGGCACTTAACTTTCAGTCAGACAGACATCAGGTTTATGAAATCTGCGCTGTGAAAACACGAGTGGTTTTCTAACAAAATGTAATGTTCATTGCCCAAGACTCCACCCTCTAAATCAGGATCTCTGCAGATCCAGTCCCAAATTTCCCATTGCCTCCACACGCAGCGGTTTTGGCTGCACAAATGCAGCACTTTTCCTCAGAGTGGTGAGGCAGCAGCTCCCCTCCTCCTTTCAGCTAAATTCCCACTGCCAGACAGGTTTTCAGCCCCCTCCTTTGGCCCAAAGCATCCACGTGTATTTGTGTTTTGTCACTTTGAAGAAAACGTAAAAGGACTTATTTTATTAACCGCCAACAGACACTTCAAAGCAAAAATGTAGTTGAGAAATTAATCATTCTGCTCTTCCAAAGTGAGATTTATTATGACTCCTAAAATAAGTTTAAAATTAACCAAAAGCTAAATGCATGAATCACTCTTTTAAAATAAAGTCAGAAAATCAGTGGAAGGTATGTATACTGGTAAAATTAAATCCAAGGACATCTAATTTTCTTCATTTAAGATAATATTAAAGTAATGTGTTGTCCCTTAGCATCTCAGTGGTTTGGGCAAAGTGTTTCCCCTTTAGCAGAAAAGGTTTTGTTTGATAATACTTTCCCAGATTATTGGAAAGATTTCTCATTGTGTGTGTGTGTGTGTGTGTGGAGGGGTTGTCTAAAAAGCCAAATTTACATCCTCTGAGAAAATGCCCATTTTCTGTGTTTACCAGGGCAAAGAAGGCCATTGTCTGGGGACAGACAATGGCTCTGATGGGAATTTGAATTCAGGGATAGGGCATTAACATTTGCTGAGCTGGATAATAAGTGGGAGACAGTTTCACCTAAGGAGTCATATTCACTGATTCTTGGTAGATTTTTTTCCATAGTTCTTCCAAGTACACAATTTGCTGAAAACTGGCAGGAAAATGTGGCCAGCTCCAGATGCAGCTTCATGAGTGTATTTTTCAATAACCATCACTGCCAGTTGCTGCTCCAGGAGCTGGTTCCCAGAAGCTCCTGGGAAGAGGGTGAGATAACACTCTGCTTGCTCCTGTGATCACAGGCCGTGAGCAGGCAGAAGCCATTTCACAGGTAGGACTGTGACCACAGGAGCTCCCTCAATAACCCTGCCATGTTTTCTCAGCCCATTTTCTTGCTTGTGTGCCTGCCTGAGCAAGGATGCTGCTTTCCCAGCTGTGGCCACGCATTCTGCATTGGCCTTGGACCCCATCAGCTCCTTCTAAGTTATTCTCACTGTGTTATAACTTTTTCCACTGATGAGTACATTTTGTGTTTTCCTCAAACTGTGGAGAACCAAAAATCTCACTAGGCAGAACAGCTTTGCCCTTTTCTGAATTATTTTTACACAAGATATGCTTCCCCGTAAGGGCTGGAAAGACGCAGCTTCCCCTAATTAACACTTGCCTAATGCATTAAAGTGTCTTGGAATACTTTTATTTTCTGTCTGCCTTGGCTTTAATTTCAAAAGCACAAAATCTCTGACTACAAATAAATGACAGCTTTGTGCTGCAGGGATAAAGCACCTGGACAAAAACGCTGCAGCAATATGAAAGGGAAATTCAAACATCAACATCAAGTCCTTAGACACCTTTGAAAGAGTTTCCTGTTCTGCCAATCCTTTAGGGCCAGGCGGTGAGTTCATACAGAGCTTGCTCAGAGCTTACTGACACGAGCAGGCCAGCTCGTGGTGAGGACAGCACATATGCCAGTGGCACCTTGCTGCTGAGTTTACAGCAGAAACCCACCCCAAAGCAGGCTTCTTGCTTCGAATCTCTTGCCAAAATCGGGCAGGAGCTTCAATCACCTCAGCTTCCAGAAGATGGGGCTGTCCTTCCTCTCAGTATCGTTCTGCCTGGTGGAATACTCATCTCACTCATTCTCACTCATCGTGCTCAGCAAAAACTTAGAATCACATTATTGTTCAGGTTGGAAAATATGTCTGAGATCATTGAGTCCAACTGTTACCCCAGCACTATTAAGCCCACCACTAAACCATGTTTCAAAATGCCACACCCACACACCTTTTGAACACCTCCAGGGGTAGTGACTTGATCACTGCCCTAGACAGCGTGTTTCAATGCCTGACTATCCTTTCAGTAAAGAAATTTCACCTAATGCCCAATCTAAACCTGTTATACAGCTTGAGGCCATTTCCTCTGTTACTTGTTACCTGGGAAAGACACTCACCCCACCTGGCTCCACCCTCCTGTCAGGGAGTTGTGGAGAGTGAGAAGGTCCCCCTTGAGCTCCTTTTCTTCAGGCTGAATCTCCCCAGCTCCCTCAGCTGCTCCTCATCAGACTTGTTCTCCAGACCCTTCCCCAGCTCCATTGCCCTTCCCTGGACACACTCCAGCCCCTTGATGCCTTTCTTGCAGCAAGAGGTTCAAAACTGAGCACAAGACTTGAGGGGTACTTTGGTACAGAGATTGTTTGCACGTGGCTGTCCTTCCCTAGCCCACAAATAATTGTGTCGTGTTTGCATGTGTTGCTGCTCTGGAGCTGGGCTGAGCAAAGATGGTGGTGTCAGCCCAAAGAGAGATTAAATGATTGTGGAGGAATTTCTTTATCACTGTGATAAATGTGATTCGTGCTAATTAAGTTGTAACTATATTAACAAAATTGTATTTAGATCAATGGAAGACAATTGTTACAGAGTGAGGGGGGAGATGGGTGAGACAGGGCAAAGGACATCTTCCAGATGTTGGGAGTCGAAGAAGGAGGTTAGAAGAAAGTCAAACAAGAATAGTAGAAGGACGTAGGTCTGACAAGCAGCATCTAGAAATAGAAAGTTTTGACCTTGAAATGGGCAAAAATGGAATGATTCCAAGCATGGGACTCAATTAAAGTCTTGTTATGGAAAACATCTGCTCAGTCACACAGGGCGCCTGCGCTACCTGCGGGTCACACCTCGGTCACTGATGAAGATGATGAGCCTTCATCAGAAATAAGACCCTCAAAAGGATGAGAGACCCCCTAACCCATTAGTAGAGCATGCACCGTACACACAGTGATGGAGATTTTAGGAATAGAAACTAGGAGGAGTTTTCTGGAAACTTCTGTAGCCTACAGTCAATAAGTGGGATTGTTAGCCTGGATGCTTTGGTACGTGAGGAATGGGAGCCCCTCCCTGTACCCCCGGTCAGTTTTGCTTATGCTTTATACGAACCTCAATTATACTGAATTACTTACTGCCAAATTTTGTATATTCTTAAATATATGCACTTTGATTGTTTCATCTCCAATACTTTAATTGTCATCTCCAATACTTTGATTGTATTCATTTTGTTACTATTAAATTTGATCTTGTCGCTTGATAAATTGGAAAAATATAACATCATTCATAACAATTTGGTGCCGAAACCCGGGAACTCCAGTCCAAGTGAAGAGTGGCTAGTTTTGGGAAGGAGCTCCCCACCAGTTGTTAAGGTGGTCCCGAGGCTAGATCAGGCTCTCTTGGAGAAGGAGTTCCTAATTAAAATAAAGCATAAGCAAAAGAAGCTCGCTACAAGGAGGTGTGCCAGAAGAAGGCTCCTGTGGGAATGCCGGCAGAAAGGGAAAGGTGCCCGTAAAACGTCTTGTGCACAAGAACCCTGTGTGAAAACGGGGCTGTGTGAGCACCATGGGGTTGGGTAAAGAGGGCGGCTGTGTGCTTGTGTGTGAGGAAGGTCTGAATGGGGAAAGCAAGTGAATACCCCCGGAGGGACCATGAGGGAAAGTCCCAGCCTGAGAACTCACAGGAAAAGTCTGTGCGAAGGGAGCTGATGCTCGGAGAAGTGATTTAAGAAGGGAGTGAACGAGTCAGGTTCAACTATCTGTTGGGAGGATAATAGATGAAAGTTTCACTACGTGATTAAGAAGGATTGTGGAGAGTGGCCAGAAAGAGAATTTGGGGAGAGAATAAAAGGAAAAGAAGGAATTAGGTGGGAAACAAGTGGTTGGCAAAAGAAGTGAGATGGTGTATATTAAGCGAAGGAGTTGAACCGCAGAACGAGCGAGAGAGAGCAAGGGAGCTGTTGCTGCCAGAGATGGGTCAGAGGAAAAGTAAAATCTCTGACCCAGGGGTTGTGAAGTGTGAGAAAAATTTGCAAGAACCCAGTGTGCCTGGGAACCGAGAGGGGGTTCCAAGAAGGGGAGCGAAATTCCTCAGGACAGCCCCCTGGGGATAGTGTTACAATACTGGGGTACAAGGGAATCCCAAAGAGAAAAAGTAAGCAGAAAATTATACAGTACTGTATGTGTGAGTGGACTAAAGAAAAGATTTGTGCAAATAATTTGTACTGGCCAGAGTTTGGATCATTTGAGGATTGGATTTGTCAAGTTTTAAATCTATATGTGAGTTCAAAAGAATGTTTTAACCAGGAGGAAAGTGAATATGCTGCTTTGTGGCTTCTAAAAGTGGGGGGGTGAATTTATAGTTCAAAGGCAGGAAAAAGAAAGTTATTCATTATACCCTTTGCAATCTAAAGGACAGGCAGCAAGAAGGGACCAGATAAAGCCATGGGACTCGTTAGATCACCTCCCACCCCCATACAGACAGCCTGGCCAGCCTGTCCAGCCCCTGGTCCCCGATGCACCCCCTATTCAGGACGAGCCAGTAGCACACAGAACTAGAGGCAGAAAGGCACAGGAGGAAGAAAGTGACAAAGAGGACGAGGGAGCAGGAAGGGAAGATAGATTATACCCTCTTAGAGAGGTTCCAATGGCAAATCTGGCCCCAGGACAGGGACCTATTGGTTACGTGAGTGGTCCCCTGAACACTGGGGACTTTAGGGAATTTAAGAAAGAAATGGGCAAGATGCTAGAAGATCATATTGGGGTAGCAGAGAAACTAGATCAGTTATTGGGACTGAATATTTACACCTGAATGGAATTGCAGTCTATTTTAGGAATCTTGTTTACAGTGGAAGAAAGAGAAATGATTAGACAGTCAGTAATACGGGCCTGGAACAGGGATCATTAGAACCCAAACAAAGAAGATCAGAAATGGCCTATGGCAGATCCAAATTGGAATAATCAGGAGGCAGAACACAGGCAAAATATGAGGGATTTCAGGTGGATGATTATCCAAGGAATTCAGGGAGCAGTGCCCAGGGGACAAAACATAGGGAAATCTCCGAGTGAGCACCAAGGGAAAGATGAGTGCCCAGCAGAATGGCTGGAGAGACTAAGAAAGGATTTGCAATTGTACTCAGGCATAGACCCTGATACACCAGCAGGGCAGGTTCTGTTAAAAACACAATTTGTAGCCAAGTCCTGGGGGGACATCAGGAAGAAGCTGGAGAAATTGGAAGATTGGCAGGATAGGGGGCTTCAGGAGTTGTTAAGGGAAGCACAAAAAGTGTATGTTGGACGAGATGAAGAAAAACAAAAAACAAAAGCCAGGATCCTAGTGGCAGTAGTTAAAGAAACACAAGCAGCCACAAACACTAAGAACCTAGTAGGAGAGGATAAAAAGAAAAGATCAGGACTTCATTCAGAGAACAGTAGACCTATGTGCTTCTCTTGTCACAAAAGAGGACATTTACAGAATTCTTGTCCTGTTTCCAGGAGTACAGGTCCTATCTGTTTCTATTGTCACCAAAAAGGACATGTGCTGAAAGTCTGCAAAAACAGACAGAAGGATGAAAAGATGTTTAGAGAGGATTAGGGGGGTCAGGGGCTTATTTATTTAATGGGGACCAAAACATCAAAAGAGCCCTTGATAAAATTAAAAGTAAGTCCTCAAGGTGAAGAAATCACATTTTTAGTAGATACAGGGGCTTCTAGGTCCACAGTAAGAAAACTGCCTCAAGATTGTAGTGTTAGCTCCGAGCATGTCCCAGTAGTAGGGGTTAAAGGGGAAGTTTTTCAGGTTCCCGTAATTAAAGATGTACAAATAGAATCTGATATGAGATTCGGGTTGAATGATTTATTACTAATACCAGAGGCAGATAACAACTTATTAGGAAGGGATTTAATCATAGCCCTGGGAATTCAAATAAAGCCCTGTGAAGGACAACTTAAAATTTATTCTTTAACTGAAAAAGATAATCAGGAAATTAGTGACACAGTGTGGTATTCTGGAGAAGTGGGAAAATTAAACATTCAGCCCCTAAGCATTGAAATACAGAATCCAGAAATCCCCATTCGAGTAAGACAATATCCAATATCACTAGAGAGTCGGAGGGGATTGAAAGCAATAATTGAGAATTTGGGGCACCAGGGGATATCAGAACCTTGCATGTCAGCACATAACAGCCCCATTGTGCCGGTAAAGAAGCCTGATGGCAGTTACCGACCAGTTCAGGATCTCAGGGCAGTCAATCAAAGCACCATTACTCGTTTTCCTGTGGTGGCCAATCCATATACTTTACTAAGCCAATTGGCCCCTCATTATACTTGGTATAATGTAGTGGATTTAACAGATGCTTTTTGGACTTGTCCTCTGGATGAGAGTAGCCAGGACTATTTTGCCTTTGAGTGGGAGGACCCAGACACAGGCAGAAGAGAACAGCTTAGGTGGATGGTAATACCCCAAGGTTTCACTGAGTCACCAAACCTTTTTGGGAGAGCATTAGAAGATCTCTTGAAGTCTTTTGAGTTACCAAAAGGGATTAAGTTGTTACAGTATGTAGATGATTTGTTATTAGCTGGAGAAACTGAAGAAGACACTAGGAAAGGGACTATCCAGCTTTTAAATTTTTTAGGAAAAAATGGGTTAAAAATATCCAGGTCAAAGTTACAATTTGTGGAGTCAGAAGTACGTTATTTAGGTCATTGGATCAGCAGAGGAAGAAAAAAATTAGACCCTGAAAGGGTTTCAGGAATTTTAAATATGGGACCCCCAAGGACTAAAAGAGAAATAAGACAGTTTTTGGGTCTTTTGGGCTATTGCAGACAGTGGATAGAGGGATTTAGTGGGAAAGTAAAATTCTTATATGAAAAATTGACTACAAATCACTTGAAATGGAATGAAAAGGATCAAGAAAATTTTGAGCAAGTTAAAGAAGCCCTTCTGCAAGCTCCTGTTTTAAGCCTTCCTGATTTAGACAGGCCATTTCAATTATTTGTTAATACAATTGATCAAACAGCTTATGGAGTATTGACTCAGGATTGGGCAGGAAGCAGAAAGCCAGTGGGATATTATTCCAAATTGCTTGATCCAGTTAGCAAGGGCTGGCCAACATGCTTACAAGCTCTGGTAGCAACAGCATTGTTAGTAGAAGAGGCCCGAAAAATAACTTTTGTGGCACCACTAGAAGTATACACTCCCCATAACATAAGGGGAATTCTTGCTCAAAAGGCTGAAAAATGGTTAACAGACAGTCGAATATTAAAGTATGAGGCTATTTTAATAACCTCTCCAGAATTAGAATTGAAAGTAACAAATGTACAAAGCCCAGCGCAGTTTCTGTACGGGGACCCAGGGGAAAAATTAATACATGATTGCATAGAAGTTATAGAATTACAAACAAAAATACGTCCAGATTTAAGGGAACAGGAACTACGAACAGGAGAAAAATTATTTATTGATGGATCATCTCGAGTAGTAAGTGGGAAAAGAAAATCTGGATATGCCATAATTAGTGGAGAACAATTAGAAGTGAAAGAATCTGGTCCTCTTAACTCATCCTGGTCAGCACAAGCCTGTGAACTTTATGCATTACTCCGTGCATTGTTGCTATTAAAAGATCGAGAGGGAACCATATACACGGACTCAAAGTATGCTTATGGGATTGTGCATACCTTTGGAAAAATCTGGAAAGAAATGGGATTTGTAAACACTCAAGGGAAAGGATTAATACACCAAAGATTAGTCAGTGAAATACTTGAGGCTTTAAAAGGTCCAAAAAAGATAGCAGTTGTACACGTAAAAGGACACCAGAGGGGGAGAGACATTAAAACAAGAGGAAACAATTTGGCAGATGATGAAGCAAAAAGAGCTGCCCTAAGGGAAAATAACAGTGTAATTATGACTTTTAAAGAGACAGAAGCACAAACTGAAACACCATACTTTTCTTTAACAGAGATAGAAGCTATAAAGAAACTAGGGGCAACCATGAAGGAAGAAGAATGGATTCTACCAGATGGTAGAAAAATAGTCCCAAAACCTATAGCCCGCCAGATCCTGGACAATTTACATCGAAGAACTCACTGGGGCACAAGAGCACTTTGTGACCACTTTTTAAAATTTTATGGGTGTATAGGAATATTTGAAATTGGAAAACAGATTACACAAGGATGTCTCACATGTCAGAAAGTGAACAAAAAAGTGTTGAGGAGTCCTCCCTCTGGAGGTCGTCGGACAGCCTATCGGCCATTCGAAAAGATCCAAGTTGACTTTACTGAATTACCTAAAGTAGGCAGGTGGAAATATCTGCTGGTTATAGTAGATCAGTTGACTCAGTGGGTAGAAGCATTTCCTGCGGCTAGAGCCACAGCTCAAACAGTAGCTAAAATTTTATTGGAGCATATTATTCCACGATTTGGAATAGTACAAGTTATTGATTCAGATCAGGGCACTCATTTTACTTCAAGAATAATTAAAAATTTAAGCCAAGCATTAGGAATTGCCTGGGAATACCATACCCCATGGCATCCTGAAAGTTCTGGACGTGTTGAAAGGATGAATCAAACTATTAAACAACAACTAACTAAATTAGTGATAGAAACTAAATTAGCATGGACCAGATGCCTTCCTTTAGCTCTGTTAAATATAAGAACCAAGCCCCACTCTGAAACTGGGATCTCACCATATGAGATGTTACATGGATTGCCTTACCCCCAAGGCATGACAATGGATCCCTCCCTGGTCGGGGACAAAACCATTCAAGGGTATCTTACAACCATCGCAAACAATTTAAGGGAATTAAGAGAGAAAGGCATTTTAGCACAAACCACTCCTCTCGATTTTCCAATACATCCCATCAGACCAGGACAATATGTATTGATAAAATGCTGGAAAGGAGAAAGTTTAGAACCTCGGTGGGAGGGACCATTTCTGGTTCTTTTAACCACAGAAGCAGCAGTCCGAACAGCAGAAAAAGGTTGGACTCATGCTTCAAGAGTAAAAGGACCAATACAAAACAAAGGATGGAAAATTATTTCAGCACCAGGAGACCTAAAAATCAAATTAAAAAGGGAATTTGAAGACTGATTAATTGTAATAACTTCATGATTAGGCGGAAAGGAAAACTTGACACCACAAAGCAGTATTAATAAGAAACTGGCATAAAGTCATTGTATTTGGGGACCAAAAGGGAGGTGTGATATATATATATATATATAGAAGAGAAAGATATTATTGTATGTTGTTATTGATAGAATATCAATTAAAATTGCTTTGAGACAGTATATTGTTAAAGTCTAGACATCCTGGATTGGCTGCCAACTGCAACCCCATTAAGTTCAGAAGCTGAACAGCGCCGATGGAAAAGAATCAGACGCCTCCTTGATCAGTGGGAAAATCCCAGACAAATTGAAAAGTTTCTCCGGACTTTCCGACCGCCAACGTTAACCAATTTATTTGAAGAACTGCAACTCAAGAGAAAGAGACTGCTAACACCTATTATTGAGGAGGCCCAAAAACAATTAGAACATTGGCAATGTTGTACTCATGGCTTAGAATGCCGCCCATGGATTCGTATTCTTTGCACTTGCTGTTTTAATTCATGGTGGAGAGTAACTAGGGCAAAAGAAAAAGAGAGACAATTGCTTTGTTTCAGTTGTTCAGGGCGTATGCATGATCAGCTAACAACAGAAAAAATTTTTAGTGACTTCTATGGGAAACCATTAAGACATGAAAACGGGACCTTTTATGCCGCAATTCAACTAACAGAGAATCAGGACCAACTACTCCTTGCCATATTAACTTTTGTGCAGGCTAAAGAACAAGCAATCCAAAATATTATAAACCAGAGTATCATAACTGACAGTTGCTGTGGAGAAGAAGTCTATGTGCCACGTAGTAAATACGTCTCACCAGCAAATTGGCATCGCGAGTATATCTATTGGTGGAAAAGAAGGTTTAGAAAACCAAAAAGAAGAACTATTTAATTGAAATAGTGTAATTTTGTTGTGGTTGGCATATCTCCGGAGCTTTAGTAAATTGGGAAAAAATAGCTAATCAATCTAGGGAAAGAGATAAGGCAGTGCTGCAGAACTATAAATAGTTTGTGCCATCTTTGGAACAGAAAAAGTTAAAATAGATCGTGCGAACCTTATGAGGCCAAGGGTACCAAAGAAAAACAAATCCCAGGATAAAAACTTTGCTACCGAGAAGATGGACATCTCGGCCCTTGGCTGCAACCCAAGGGGCCTTGAGACAGGTAGAAAGTTAAAATTCCTGAGGATTCTTTTCATGGTGCTTACAATAATACCCCTAGCAGCTGGCCAGAACCGTAAGACTGCATGGAATGGAAAAGAACAGGCCATGCAGGAACAAATTACAAGACGACAAACCACTCAAGAAGCAGAAATAAAGACACGAACCCTTCCTGATCCCTGTGACAAATGCAATCAATCCATGTGGGTCAAGAATAAGATGGAATCAGTATTTGTGGCACACCCATATATTAGTGCAGCTTGTTATGATTGTAGCAGCTTCTTAGAAATTTGTGTGAAAAGTTCAAAATTGTATTGGGTAAGAAAGAATTTGGGATTCAGGGGGCGAGCTCCTTACCCTAATGATAATCAACTCTGTCCTAGATACGAACATTTTTTGTGTTTTGAAAAGGATGAAAAAGGAAAAGGGCCAAAGAAAAAACTAATTGGAAAACAAAAAGAAACAATGAAGGATAGGGAAATAATCAGAAGGAAAGAATTAGAAGAACTGGATGAGCTGTATAAACAATTAAAACAGCACTATAGCGACTGGGATTTGCCAACTTCAAACAAAAATTTGTTTGTAGATCTAATGCAAGAAATTGCCACAGAATTGGGATTATCTAAATGTTTTGTTTGTGGAGGACTTAGAATGGCTGAAAGATGGCCATGGAGAGGTGAGGGTTTGGCTCCAGAACAATTTTTAAAATGGAATCATACACAAATTTCTAAGACCCTAAGACGGCCTGAAGGCTGGGTCCTGAGTCATCAAGTCATTGGAACAATTTGTATAACTGGGGAAGGGAGAAAATACACTGAAGTGGTGGGATATACTCCTTGCCTATCTACTTTAGTAGTAAATTCAGACAATAACACAAAGACCTGGAGACCCAAGAGTCCTACTGGATATTGGGGAATAGCAAAAGAAATGAATTGCAAGTGGAATAATCAAACTAATTTGTGCTGGCATAACAGTTCTGGAGCTAACCCCTACCAATCCATAAAAGACTTGAAATCTTATTGGGAACAACCAGAAAATACAAAAGAAAGATGGAAAGCCCCTGATGGAATATATTGGATTTGTGGGCAACGAGCATACAGTGAACTACCCAGAAAATGGGAGGGAACTTGTACCTTAGGAATTATACGACCCTCCTTCTTTGTCATACCAAGGTCTAAAGGCAAGATACTAGGAACACTACTTTATGAAACCTTAGAAAGAAAAAAAGAGAATTAAATCTCGACTTTCTGATGGCGGGAGGAAACCAAAAATGAAAAGATGAAGAATGGCCTGCAGAAAGAATTATAGCATACTATGAACCTGCTACTTGGGCTCAGGATGGGTCTTGGGGTATAGAACTCCAATTTACCTATTAAACCGGTTGATAAGGCTCCAGGCTGTAGTAGAAGTCGTCTCAAACCACACAGCAGACGCTTTAAAGTTGTTGGCCAAACAGCATTCACAAATGCGAGCATTTGTATATCAAAACAGAATTGCCCTAGACTATCTGTTGGCAGAAGAAGGAGGAGTTTGTGGGAGGTTTAATGAATCTGAGTGCTGTGTGGAAATAGATGACCACGGGGAAGCCATCACCAAACTTGCTGATGAAATTAAAAGAGTGGCACATGTACCAGTTCAAAAATGGAATTCTATCCTGAAAGCTGACTGATGGGATAATCTTTTTGGGGGTGTGTGGTGGAAAAAATTAGGATTCATGCTATTGTGTTCTGTTTTAGGTCTATTGTTTCTGCCTTGCATGATACCATGTCTAATCAGACTAACACACTCAGTAATTCAAGGAATGCAACTTACAGCCATGCCCATAGATCCAGAATTAACAGCAAAAGGGAAAATAAACCCCTTAATGGTACTGAAAGTGCAATCTAATCGCACTCAAGGGAAAGAGGTCGAAAAAGTGGTGACTGAATGCAAAGAGAATATCCTGGCACGAGAAATGTTAATCAAATTTGAGAAGGAGTGTGAAAAGCTGGAAACCGCACGAGAAATGTTAGAAAAAATGGAGGCTAGTATGAAGGAACATAGACAATACCAAGTAACAACCTTCTAAAGCACGAATCAAAATGATTTAAAAAAAAAAGAAATGGGGGAATTGTGATAAATGTGATTCGTGCTAATTAAATTGTAACTATATTAAGAAAATTGTATTTAGATCAATAGATGACAATTGTTACCGAGTGAAAGGGGGGGAGATGGGTGAGACAGGACAAAAGACATCTTCCAGATGTTGGGAGTCGAAGAAGAAGGTTGGAAGACAGTCAGATAAGAATAGTAGAAGGACGTAGGTCTGATAAGCAGCATCTAGAAATAGAGCTTCAAACTTGAAATGGGCCAAAATGGGATGATTCCAAGCATGGGACTTAATTAGAGTCATGTTATGGAAAACATCTGCTCAGTCACACAGGGCGCCTGCGCTACCTGCAGGTCACACCTCGGTCACTGATGAAGATGATGAGCCTTCATCGGAAATAAGACCCTCAAAAGGATGAGAGACCCCCTAACCCATTAGTAGAGCATGCGCCGTGCAGTATAGTTACGTAGATTTTAGGAATAGAAACTAGGAGGAGCTTCCTAGAAACTTCTGTAGCCTACAGTCAATAAGTGGGATTGTTAGCCTGGATGCTTTGGTACGTGAGGAAGGGCAGGCCCCTCCCCGTACCCCCGGTCGGTTTTGCTTATGCTTTATATGAACCTCAATTATACTAAAACACTTACTCTCAAATTTTATCCATCCCAAATTATACAACTGTAATACTTTACTTGGATGGTATTCAGTTTCAATAATTTTTGTAATCATCTTTAATACTTTTGATTGTATTCATTTATAATTGTTACTATTAAAAATTTGTTGTTACTTTTAATCTTTGTTGTTTGTTTAATTAGAAAAATAGAAAACCATTCATAACATTTGTATATTCTTAAATATATGCACTTTGATTGTTTCATCTCCAATACTTTAATTGTCATCTCCAATACTTTGATTGTATTCATTTTATTACTATTTAAAAATTTACTATTAAATTTAATCTTGTTGCTTGATAAATTGGAAAAATAGAACATCATTCATAACACCAGGTAAGCAGTGGTGGTCGAATAAACGTCCTTATCCCAATTCACAAACTCTGCGGAGACAGTCAGTCTCACAGATAACCGTCTGGTCCTTGTAGATAACCACCAGGGAAATCTGGAAGTCTGGTCCTTGAGATTGGCAGCACTGATCAAACAAAGGCAGGAAGGGCTATCGGGAAGACTGATATTGCAAGCTGGTATCCATGCAGCTTACTTGGAAAACATAACATAGCATAATATAACAAGGTGATTTTAAACAGAACTATTTAATCATATCATTTCTTTTATCTAGTGTCCATGCTTCAGTTCAGAGCTTAGTATTCTGGTTTATACAAGCCCCAATGCTTTTGTGATTAACACGGATCTTTTATCGATGGTCCCAGGATGGAGGCAGAGGGGATGGAGCCGGCTGGGGTGGAGAAGGATGCCCCGAGAGTGGAGGGGGATGGGGATGGAGGCGGGGGAGATGAGGGTGGATCCAGGGCAAGGCGGGCACGGCCCGGGAGCGGATCCTGGCGGCGGCTCCTCCTCCCGGGGCAGCGCGGGCGGATGATCCTGGGGAGCGGCCGCGGGGTGCGGGACGGGACCGGGAGAACGGGGGGATAGCGGGGAACGGGGGGATAGCGGGGAACGGGGGGGATAGCGGGGATTGGGGGGGATAGCGGGGATTGGGGGGATAGCGGGGAACGGGGGGATAGCGGGGAATGGGGGGATAGCGTGGATTGGGGGGATAGCGGGGATTGGGGGGATAGCGGGGAACGGGGGGGGATAGCGGGGAACGGGGGGGATAACGGGGAACGGGGGGATAACGGGGAACAGGGGGATAGCGGGGATTGGGTGGGATAGCGGGGATTGGGGGGATAGCGGGGATTGGGGGGATAGCGGGGAACGGGGGGATAGCGGGGATTGGGGGGGATAGCGGGGAACGGGGGGATAGCGGGGATTGGGGGGATAGCGGGGAACGGGGGGGATAGCGGGGATTGGGGGGATAGCGGGGAACGGGGGGGATAGCGGGGAACGGGGGGGATAGCGGGGATTGGGGGGATAGCGGGGAACGGGGGGATAGCGGGGAACGGGGGATAGCGGGGAACGGGGGGGATAGCGGGGAACGGGGGGATAGCGGGGAACGGGGGGGATAGCGGGGATTGGGGGGATAGCGGGGATTGGGGGGATAGCGGGGAACGGGGGGGATAGCGGGGATTGGGGGGATAGCGGGGATTGGGGGGGATAGCGGGGAACGGGGGGATAGCGGGGATTGGGGGGATAGCGGGGAACGGGGGGGATAGCGGGGATTGGGGGGATAGCGGGGAACGGGGGGGATAGCGGGGAACGGGGGGGATAGCGGGGATTGGGGGGATAGCGGGGATTGGGGGGGATAGCGGGGATTGGGGGGGATAGCGGGGATTGGGGGGATAGCGGGGATTGGGGGGATAACGGGGATTGGGGGGATAGCGGGGATTGGGGGGGATAGCGGGGATTGGGGGGATAGCGGGGAACGGGGGGGATCCTCTGTGTGGGTGCCGGTGCCGGGGCTGTGGAAGGAAGGGGAGGAGGAGGAGGAGGAGGCGCTGGCCGGCCCGGGATGAGCGCTGGCATGTATTATCTGAGGCGAGCTGATGTCTCTCACCGCTTTAGCTCTAGAATTACTCTGAGGCCCGGCCATCCCTCCCTCCCTCCCTCCCTCCGGCAGCGCAGCTTTTGCCCGCGGTGCCATCGAGTCCCCGGGCCGGGCTCTGAGCCCGGAGCTCTGCTCAGGCCGGCCCTAAAGCCGCAATGTTTTGTGCTTCCCGCAGGTGTGTGCTTAAAGCCGGGACATTCCAGGCCCGGTGTCTGATGCAGCGTTTTGGAGAGTGCCCAGAGCTGCAGGTGCCAGCGGCACAGGTGAGGTTTGGGGTGACCCAGGCGCTCCCAAGGCTTTGGATGTGCAGCCCCTGGGAAGGCTCCCTGTGCCTGTGCTGGGCTCCTGTCAGCTCCCCAGGCATGGGTTTGTGGGCAGGGAAAGGAAAGGAGCCAGGGCCTCGTGTTCATCTGGGTCCTTTTGTATCTAAAGTCCAGATTTGGCTTCTGCTGCTCTATTTTCTACTGCAATTTAAACATTCTGTTTTTAATAAAACTATTTTTGGTGTCGTTTTCGTGTCCCTGGAGACACAATGGTCATCGTGTGGGGAGGAGGGAGAGCTCAGGAAGGAGAAAGGATGGGGGAAAGGTGCTTGTAATTTTACTTCTCAATGTCCTCTGATTTTTTGGGCAATAACTTCAGGTCATTCTCCTCCATGGAGTGTGTTTGGCCAGTGATCAGGGCGAGGTTTCTCCCCGTTCTTATCCCAGGGCAGGAGCCTTTCAGCGTGGGCTCTGTGCCACTGGGTGGCCTCGTGGTTTTCTGTCTCTTGTGATCGCTGTGTGCATCTCCAGGGAGGCAAACGAGGCCATGCTGAGCCTCGAGATGCAAAATGTTCCCATTTGCCACGGAAATGTTCGTGTTGGCCAGGCTGGGAACATCTCAGCATGTCCAGGGCCGGTGAGGGATGGGGTCCAGCACTCCAAGTGACACTGGGACCAGAACCACAAGGACCATTTGGAGCCACACTTGACCCTGGGGATGACCTTGACCTCAGCCTGACGCTGCTTCACCCCAGGACAGGAGAGCCACCATCAGCTTTTATTACCCACCCATAAAAGCTTCACCTTTGAACCTCCCCAAATCCCATCTGGGACGCCCCAGGGGACCCCCCCAAACTCTGGGACCCCCCTCCAGCCCCCTCAGCCACGCTGTGGCCGCAGCTTCATTTCAGTGAAGGGGATGGAGACGTTGAAGCCTTTCCAGGGGAACCAGTGGATGCCCTCTGGGGGGGGTCAGAACCTTTGGAGAGTTCCAGAGACCCCCATAAATCCCCATAGAGACCCCACAGACGCTCCCCAGATTCCTATGGGCACTCATAGACCCTTAGGGATCCCCATAGACACCCCAGAGACCACAGAGATCCCCACAGGCCCTACAGGACCACACAGGCCCTATAGATCCCACAGACCCTTTTTCCACAGGGCCCTATGGAACCCTATGGACTCCCACAGACCCCTATGGACCCTCAGAGAGCCCCATGGACCCTCCCAAAGATTCCCTCATACACCCCCAGACCCCTCCATAGTCCTATAGCCCACCCTAGACCTCCCCTAGCCCCCTTAAAATACCCAAAGCCCCTTGCAAAGACCCCCAGAGCCCCTCCATATCCCCCAAAATCCCCTCCAGACTCCCCCAAATCTTCTCCAGACCCCACAAATACCCCCCATATTTCCCCATATCCCCTTAAATCCCCTCTAGACCGCCCCGAATTCCCCCCCAGACCCCCCAATTCCCCACCCCGTGCACCCCCCGGCCCAGGTGGGTACCTGGTGGTCCCGGGGGTCCCGTAGAGCCCGTTCAGGTTGGCACAGTGGCAGTTTCGGTACCACCAGGCTCCCCCGGAGGCCGCGGCGTGGGGGGGGTGGTGGGGGCGGCCCGAGGGGTCCCGAGGGTCCCGGGAGTCCCGGTCCCGTGTGGAGAAGGGGCTGCCCGAGTGGTAGGAGAGGGCATCTCCTGTGGGGGGACATGTCAGGGACCCCCAAACTCAGCAGGAGCCACCAAAACCCACCCGAAACCCCAAATACCCCCAGGGACCCCAAAACCCACCAGGGACCCCACAGACCCCTGTCAGCCAGTGAACCCCAAAACCCCCAAGGATCCCAAATCCCAGCAGGACCTCACAAAATTTCCCAACATGCCAGGGACCCCCAAACCCACCAGGAACCACCAAAACTCAGCAGAAACCCCAAAATACCCCAAGGACCCCAAAACTTATCAGGCACCCCCAAATCCACCAGAAACCCCAAAACCACCAGGGACCCCCAGGGACCCCAAAACCCACTAGCGACCCCACAGTCCTCTGCCATCCAGTGAACCCCCAAACCCCCCATGGCTCCCAAATCCCATCAGGACTCCCAAAAATTCCACCCCAAACCCCCCCGGACCCCCCCCCGGCCCCGGCGGTGCCGCTGAACGCTCCCACGCGGAGCCGGTACCGCTCCTGGGCGCTGCCCACGGCCAAGTCGCGATAGATCGCCAAGGCCGAGTCGCGACCGGCCCGCAGCTCCACGCGCAGCTCCGTGGGGGTCGCGGCCGTCGGCTCGTGCAGCGCCTCGTTCCCTGCACCCCAAAAATCCTCCGGTACCCCCAGGACTCCTGCGGGGTCCCCTCGAGATCCCCCGTCCTCCCCCAATGCTCTCCCTGAAATATTGGGGACCCCCAAACTGCTGGGGACCCTAAAAGTGCCCCATTAACTCCTGGAGACCCCCCAAATCCTTCCCGGAACCCAAAACCGGATCTGAATGTTGGGGGACCCCAGAAGTGTCCCCTGATCTCCTGGAGACCCCCCAAATCCTTCCCGGACCCCAAAACCGGATTTGAATGTTTGGGGACCCCAGAAGTGTCCCCTGATCTTCTGGAGACCCCCCAAATCCTTCCCGGACCCCAAAACCAGATCTGAATATTTGGGGGGACCCCCCCTAGATCCTACGAGTTCCCCCCTCGGACCCCTGGGGATCCCCCAGATTTTGGGGTCCCACCGAGTACCCCCTGCTGCCGCCCCAGGCTCTCCTCAAAGTTCCCCCAAACCCTGGCAGTGCTTCCCAGTCCCCCCAGATATTTTTATAGGTCCCCCCCAAAATCCCCAGGGCCCCCCAAAATCCCCAGGGCCCCCCCGGCCGAGCCAGAATTCGCCGCTGACGTTGCCGAAGCCGCGGGCGTACGAGTCCCACCCCCTCCAAAACCCCAAAACCCCTCTCATGGCCCAAACCCCAATTTCCATCCCATAAACCCTAGAGAAGCCCTCCAGTCCCTCCCAGTGCCCCCCCAGTCCCCTCCCATTGCCTTTCCAGCACCCCTCAACCTCTCCAATGCCCTCCAACACCCCCTGCGGGACCCCCCCAATTACCCCAAACCCCCTCATTTCCCCCCCATAAACCCTGTAGAGCCCCCCACCCCCTCCCAGTATCCCAAAGTTCCCTCTCAGTGCCCCCCAGCACCCCTCAACCTCCCCAACACCCCCTGCAGGACCCCCAATTGCCCCCAAACCCCCTCAGGACGCCCCAGTTGCCCCCAAACCCCCTAATTTCCCCCCCAAAACCGCCATAAATCCTCCTCTAAACCCCTGTAGGACCCTCCCAGTGCTCCCAGTGCTCCCAGTGCTCCCAGTCGCACCAGGCAGCCGCCGCCGTCCGTGTCCATGTCACAGAAGACGCGGAGGGGCCGGGCCGGGTCCCCCCCGAGGAAGATGAGGGTGTCCCGGGAGGGTCCCGGCCCGTTCCGCTGCTCCTCGGCGCAGTCCCGGGGATGGGGGTGCGGGAGTGGGGCTGGGGGGAGCATTGGGGTCACCTCAGACACCCCAAAAAGTTTCTGGGAATTCAGGGGTGACCCCTCCCCAAAATGACACAGGCACCCCCCAATGCCTCCATTCGAAATTTGGGGGTCTGGGTGACACCCCCAGGATCTGAGACCCCCTCAGATGATCCAGGGCTGGAGCTGTCCCCCCAAAAGACACAGATCTCCCAAAAAAGCACCCAGGGGTACAGCTGTCCCCCCTCAAAGGACACAGACGCCCCAAAAAGCGTCCCAAATAACCCCCAAATGACTCCATAAACCCCAAATAACCCCCAAATAAGCCCAAGTAATCCCAAATTAACCCCCCAAACCACCCCAAAAACCCAAATAACCCAAATAACCCCAAATAACCCCCAAATACCCCCCACTTTCCCCAGTAACCCTACCCCCATTTTGGGGGGTCCAGGTACCCCTCCCTCCCCCATAGCTCCCCCCACTCACGAGTGTCAAAGGAGGCCTCCAGGGGGGCACTTTTGGGGTGTCCCCCTCGGCCCCACAGCCGCACCCCATAGCGCCCCGCGGGCTCCAGCCCCCAGAGCTGCTGCGATGTCGCCTCGGGGGGCAGACACAGGGTCTGGGGGGGCACGGGGGGGTTTGGGGTACCCGAATGGGGACAGCGGGGTCCCCAGGGGGGGTATTGGGGTCTCAAAGGGATTATTGGGGTCCCCCAAAGCTGTATTGGGGTGCCATTACCAAAGGAGGGTAATGGGATACCCCGAGGTGTTATTGGGGTTCCCAGGGGGGTATTGGGGTCCCCCAGAGCTGTATTGGGGTTCCCAGAGGGTCACTGGGGTCCCTCAAGGAGATATTGGGGTGCCATTACCAAAGGAGGGTAATGGGATACCCCGAGGTGTTACTGGGGTCCCAAGCAGATACTGGGGGACACCCGGGGGTTTTTAGGTTCCTTTTGGGGGGTCGTTACCTGCTGGGGCCCCCGGGGGGGCCGTACTCCAGCTCGTAGCCATCGGGGGGGCGCGGGGGGGGTCCCAGTGCAGCCGGGCACTGTGGGGTCACAGCGAGCCCACCCACAGGGTCCCTGGGCCACCTGGGGAAGGACACACTGCTGACATCTACAGCAGCCCCAAATCCCCTTCTGATACCCCAAAAATCACTGTGGTCACCCCAAACCCCCCACCCCCACACCCCAAACCCTCCCATGGGCCCCCCAGCCCTGCCCTCACACCGTGCCCGATGGACATGGCCCAACTCCCCCAAATTTTCCCCCAAAGACCCCCCCAGTCACCCTCAGCCCCCAGTTTCCCCCAATGCCTGCCAGACCTGTTTCTTCCAGGACCTCCCAGTCCCCTGAATTCTTCCCAGTTTCCCCCAGTCCTCTCCCGTCCCCAACTCCACCCCAATTCCCCCCTGACTCAGTTTCCCCTCATTCTCCAATTTCCCCCCATTCCCAGTTCGCCTCGATCTCCACCAGTCCCTTCAGTCCCCAGTTCCCTCCAGTTCCTCCCAGTTACCCCCAGGCCTCAGAGCCCTCAGTTGCCATCGGTTCACCCCAGTCTCCTGATTCCCCCAGTTCTCCAAACCTCCCAGTTATCCCCAGTTCCTCCAGTTCCCCCAGTCCCCAGTTCCCTCCAGTTCCTCACAGGCCCAGTTCCCCCAGTTTCCCAAATCCCCCAGTTGTCCCCAATTCCTCCAGTTCCCCCAGTTCTCCTGCCAGTTGCTCCCAGTGCTACATTGCCCCTAATCTCCAGTTCACCCCAGTCCTCTAGCTACCCCCAGCTCCCAGTTTTGCCCAGTTCTCCCAAGTACCCTCAGCCCCAGTTGCTCCCAGTCCCCCTCTAATCCCACTGTTCTCCCTGGTCCCTGAGCTGTCCCAATCCCCCCCAAACTGTTCCCAGTCACCCCAATAACGAATCCCTCATATTCCTCCAGTTTCCCCAAGTCCCTCCCAGTTCACCCCCAGTACCCCCCAAACCCTCCCCAGTGCCCAGTTTCCCCCAGTCTTTGCCAGTCCTCAGCTCCACCCCAGTTTGCCCCAGTTTGCCCCAGTTCCACGCAGTTTCAGCCAGGCCCCACATGACCCCAGACCCCATTTCCAACCTGTCCCCCTTAGCTTTTCCCAGTTCCTCCCAGTCCCCAGGTGATCAGAGTCCCTCCAGGAGTTACACTCCCCCAAATCTCCACTCCCCTCCAATCCCTGCTCTCACTTTCCCCTGAATCCCCAAGTCCTCAGTGCCCTCCGAGCTGCCCCTGGGCCCTACTCCCAGCCCTGTCCCCACTCCAGCTCCATTCCCAGAGGGGTCCTGGGGGAATCCCCGCAGCCCCTCACCAGTGGTGGCCTCACTGGAGACGTGGTCGCTCCTTTTGCCTCCCCTCAGCCCATAGAGGTGGAAGCGGTACCGGCGGGACGGGGACAGCCCCGGCACCGTCACCGAGCGGGACTCGCCATCGATGGGCAGGGCCTGGAGCTGGCCCTGGGCATCCCGGTACTGCAGCACAAAGGAGTCAAAGGAGCCCTTGGGGAAGCTCCACTGCAGCCCCACAGAGCCTGGGGTGATGCTGGAGACCCTCAGCTCCTCCAGCGCCGGCTGTGCCGGAGCGGCCTCAGATGGGGGGTGGGCTCTGTTTTGGGGTCTTCTGAGGGCCAGGGCAGCTCCTCTGGCATGGCTGCAGCTGTGATGGAGAGGGAATAGTGATGGGCCTGGACAACTGCTTGTCCATCAACAAGTCCATCTATCATCCACCCAATCACCCATCCATCTGTCATCCATCACTTCCATCCATCCATCCATCCATCCATCCACTCATCCATCCATCCATCCACTCATCCATCCATCCATCCATCCACTCATCCATCCAATCCATATCCATCCATTCCTTCAATCATGTGTCTTTCCATGAAACTTTTGGTTCAACTGCATCTTTTACTTCTCCATCCATTGGATCATCCAACCATCAAATGACTGATCTGATCCTCAAAACCACCGATAAACTGCCCCAACACCCATCATCCATCCATCCATCCATCCATCCATCCATCCATCCATCCATCCATCCATCCATCCTCCATCCACTCTCCATCCACTGCCATTCCATTGTCCATCCATCATCCATTGTTCATCCATCTTCCACCACCCATCATCATCATCCGTCTGTCTTGGGGTGACTGTATGATGCCTGTATCCCCAAATCGTCTGTTCTGCTGGTGTTGAATATTAAATTCTGCAACTTTAAGACTGGTTCCAGGAGTGAAGGGGGGGAAAGAAGAAGTGCAGAGTTTGTTATCAGAGACTGCACTGGCTCCCCCACATTCCTGCTCACAGACTCTGTTGTCTGCAGTGGACAGAGAGAGAGAGAGCTCTCCTTTGCTCTTGGTTAGTTTTTTGGCTAGCTGAGGCAGAGAAACTCCCTGGATTCTTTGTTTTGTTGGGTTTTTTTATTATTTTTATTTTTTTCCTGGAACTGTTTGAACTGGCTCTGGACTGAAAACCCAGAGGAGCACTGGGAGCTCACACCTGTGGCCCACCAGGCCTGGCCTGGGCATTCCCCAGCACAGGAGGGACTGAGAACAGACTGAGTGAGCTGGGCAGCCACGGAAAGAACTCTTCTAAACCTGCCATCTCCTTGGAACGGCGAGAGGTTTTGCTGTTTGATATTGTTCATTGTTGTGCTGGGAGGTGTGTTGCCTGTTGAATAAACAGTTTTCTTTTTTTCCACTTCTCTCCAATTTTTTTCGTTTTTCCTAGAGGGACCTCATTCAGAGGTTTCCTCCCAGATTTGTCCTAAACCAGGACAGGGGGAAATGAAACAAAATTTTGGGCTTTTTCCCACCAAAAATTGGGAATTTTCAGCCCTGACATTGGCACTTTTAACCCAAAACTTTTTGGACATCAGGTCTACACATTACAATGAATTGAGGTTTTCTTGAAAGTCTTTAAAATCAATGGAGATTTTTAGGGACACCAGGTCTAGCCAAATAAATGCAACAGGAATTTAGGGACACCAGGTCTACCCTATTGAAGTGAAAAAGGGTTTTGGAACAGCAAGTCTATCCATTAAAGTCAATGGGCATTTTGCAGAAATTTGGGGCTAAAATGGGGAGATTTGGGTAAATTTGAGGGAAATATTGGGCTGAATTCTGGGAATTTCTGCTTAAGGATTGCAGTGCTGACGCTCTGGAAGTCTTGGATGAATTCCTGGAAACCAATCCGGAATCCCTGATCCAATACCTGTGGCCTGGGGTGGAGCTCTTGCCTCCAGATAAGCCGAAAAATCTCAGTTTTCAGCCCAAAGTGTGGGAATTCTGAGTCTAAAAGTGGGATTTTTAGCACCAAGAATTTTGAGACATCGGGTTTACACACTGGAATCAATGGGGATTTAAGGACACCAGGTCTACCCATTCAACCCAGCAGAGCCACCACCTTCCACTTTAGGCAAGGAGGGACTGGAAAATTTTGGGAATGCTGTGAAATTGTGGGAATTTTTCCTGTGAATCCCTCACCTTCCTTCAGCCTTTCAGGGGGCAGCATCCCAGCCTCGCCCTTCACAGAGCTCCTGGCAGGCACCAGCAGACGGTGGTGCCAGATGGAGAAGTTGGAGATGTCACAGCTCAGCAGGGCTCTGGCAAAGGTCAGCTTGGCCTCGGGGTCCTGCCTGACTGCCAGCTCCCACTGGTGTTCCCAGGCCTGGACTGGGAGGGCACCAGTATAAACCAGTAAGCACTGGGAGCCACCCTCGAGCTCCTGAGGCCTGTGGCAGCAGCTCCCAGAATAAACCAGTAAGGGTAAATGCACCTGCTCTCAGTGTGATCTAGAGGCTCTCAGTGTGGTCTGGGGGCTCCCAGGTTTATACTGGGAGGGCACCAGTATAAACCAGTAATGCCTCATGCATACAAACCCAGTCTCAGTGCAATCTCAAGGCTCCCAGTGCAGTCTCAGTGCTCCCAGGATTATACTGGTTGATCCCCAGGACCACATCCCAATCTAAACCACTATAACCCAGTATAAACCAGTGACCCCCAGGACCACATCTGTAAAAGTTGGTCCGGCGTTTCCCTCATTTGCCTCACGACCATTGCAAGAAGACCCCGAGGCCCCCCACCCAATTGTGGCCTGGCCAAGGTGGATGCTTGCCAAGGGACTGTGTGCAGGTGCTCGCTGTGCTCCATGGTACACTGCTCTCGAGCAGGCACTAGCTGGAGCAGCAGGTTCTGTACACCTGTTTATTGCAGCAACCCTCACAATGGTCCATCAATCTCCCTACTCCTTGGCCAGAGGCCACTTGCTTTGGAGAAGGACTATAAAAGAGTGACCCTCTGGGGAAGACTCCTGAGATCTCCCCACGGATGAAGACTCATCTCTTGGCTGGCCCGTGAGGACGCCCGTCTCGTCTGTTGGTAGCTCTTTTCCCATTCCCCTCTTTTTCTCTCTATACTTTGTTTCCTATATCTTCCCCTCTATTGCAACTGAGTTGTTGGCATTCAATAAAAATGCTTTGCTGTGAATAAACTGATTTTGTCCCCCACTGTTTGCCTTTTTGCACCTCTGAGATCAAACGAACCATCACGACCCCCGCCCTGTATTGACAGCGGATCGTGACAACATCCCAGTATAACCCAGTGCAACCCAGCAACCCCCAGCACCCAATCCCAGTAAAAAACAGTTCAACCCAGTAACCCCAGTAACTCCAAGCACCCTCAGCACCCCATCCCAGTATAAGCCAGCGCAACCCAGTATAACTCACAGTTCAAACCAGTTCCCTCCCATTAACCCCCCAGTTCAAACCAGTGACTCTCCAGTATAAACCAGTAAAGCCCAGTGACGTCCCAGTGACCTCCCAGTATAAACCTGTATAAATCAGTGACCTCCCAGTCCCCCCAGTCCCCTCCCAGTTTGTCCCAGTCCATCTCAATCCCTCCCAGTACACATTAGTCCCAAAACAGCTAAAAACCAGTATAAACCAGTACAAACCAGTATAAGCCACTACAAAAATCACCCTTCAACCAGAGTTCTCCCTCTTCTTAACCCTTGAATCCCATCCCAGTTCCTCCCAATCCCCCCAGTTCCCTTCCAGTACAAACCAGTACCCCCAGTAAGGCGTCCGTGGCCTCCCAGTACTGCCTCAGTTTCTCCTCCCGCTGCCGGTGCAGGGCTGGTTCCATGAGTTTCCACTCCATCAGGATGATCTCCTGCATTCCATGAGGCCCTGCAGTGTCACTGGGGAGCCTTTGTTCCATGTGTTCCCATTGTGACACAATGGTCTCCAGCGCTCTGTGAGGCTGAGCCCTGAAACCATGGACACTTGGTTCCATGAGATTCCCTGTTGTCACTGCCAGGAGAATCCACAAACACCAGAGGTTTATGTCCAAAAAGGAGACAGAGGAGTCCTTCAACTTTATTTGAATAAAGGGAGAGAGTTCACCAGGGCACAATCCCCTGGGGTTTTGTCTCTCCAGGTTTCAGAGGGCACAGCCTCCTTTTATCCTGAACTCCCGGCTGCACGTTGCCCTCTTCCTTTCCCCACTGGTCGAGGCACTAGGAAGGTAAAGCCTTCCTGAACATCCTGCCCCATATCCCCTCTCGAACCTGGCATTTCCCCCCAAAGTTCAGGAGTTCAGCCTTGTGCAGAGCCTTGTCTGTCAGGAGCCAAGCTGGCTGGGCCCGCTAACAAACCTGCTGCCCAAAGTCAGTAGAAATGTTACGACCCATTTCAAAGACATTAACACCCATCCCTGCACCCACCAAATGATTTGGAAAGACATGAGCACACATCTTTCCTCTCACATTGATGGTTCCTGTGCTGCTGACAGTCTGTTAAACCCAGCCTTCAGCCTGAGCTCTCTGCTGTTGCAGTTCCATGCACAGAGGTTGTTGTCTCTCAGCCCTTCCATGGGCAGGCCGGTGTTCAGCCATCTCCAGGACAGCAGGGCCCCAGCCCACGTCACTGTGCCCTGGGAAGACAAAAACCATCACTCCAAATGTCCCCTTCTCCTCCTTCTTCCCAGGCACTTGGTCCTGCCAGTGGGGTTTGCTGCTGGGTGCCACAGGGAAAAGGAGACCCCTGTGACACTGTGGGACACATGGAAACAAACATCCATTGTGACACTACAGAACCTCACAGATCCAAGAGTGCATGGTGACACTGCAAGGCCTCAGGGAGCCAAGGGTGTCCAAAGGTCTAAAGCAATTCATGCGTGGCTCAGCCTTGAGAAGAGAAACCTCCTTGGGGGCAGCTTGGGCTTGGCACACAATTAAGAAGGGCGGTTTTTGTAATGGGGAAACTCAGGAGTTTTAGATTCCTTCAGAAAAAGAAAAGGAAGAAAACCATCTCTTTTCCTGAGTGTAGCCAGTTCTCCAAGCAAAGCAGGTCCCAGGTGAGTGAGGACAGACAGGTTGGGTTTGGGGAATGTGGAGCAAGGTTGTGCACACTGGGTCAGACCTCAAGGCACAGCTTCTGTGAGCAGGCCAGACCTCCTGAGGAGAGACCCTGCATCAACATCAATCACAGAATGCTGCAACCACCTCTGCTCTAAAGACAACATCTATGAAATACACCCTTCAAAAGAGGAATGGGTATTTCTTAGAAGTTCTTGGAAATATTTCTCCATAACTGGATTTGAAAATCTTCCTAATGAATGGCACCAGACCAGAGGGAAATCAAGGCAGAGCCATGGCTTGACAAGATTTACTTGATCCCAATCAGCCCCGTGGTGCATTTCTGGTGCTGAACCCTTGAACCTCAGGGCCTGGGAGGAGATTGCACAAACCTTTCCAGGAGTCCAAGTCAAAAGAAAGCCCCAAAGTGTCTCAAAGCATTAATGGGTCCCACTGAGGTCCATCCTCAACACAGGCTCCTCATGGACTCCTTGGAGGAAGGAATGGGATGCCAGGATTACCCAAAAACCACTCAGAGACTGAGAGAAGAAAGGAAAAAAGAAAGTATCCTAAAAAACTGAAGTACCTTGAAGCATTAATGATCCCCACTGAGTGTTTTTACTAAGAAAGACTCTCAAGAGACTAATTAAAGCAGATATTTGGAGGCCATGATTGCACAAAGCTCTCACAGACTCCAAGGGAAAGCAAAACCCAAAGTCCTCTGAAAAACCTGCAGTCCCTGGGAGCATGAAGGAGCCCCCCAGGGCCATTCCTGACCAAGGCTCCCCAGGGACTCGTCCCAGCAGATCCCTGAGGCCACTGGGATGTGGGGGGATGCTGAGGGCAGGACAAGGGGTGCCAGTGGCCAGCCTTGCTGGGGCTGTGCCAGGAGGCCCCAGTGGCTCAGGACAAGGTGTCTCCTCCCAGCCCTTGGTGGCACAGACCCTGCTGTGCCCCAGGGCACCAAGACTTGGCTTCTCTTTGTCCCCACCTGTCATCTCTGCCTCCAATTTCCTGCTGTGACTGCAACCTGGTGCCACTTTCTCAGTTGTGTCCCTCAGTGGGACTCATTAAAACATCAGGAAATTTTGGAGTTTCATTCTGACTTGGAGTTCTTGAGAGGTTTCTTCAGCTCTCTCTCAGGGACTGATGTTCAGGGCCTCAGCACAAACCCCAAGAGGGTCATTAAAGTCCTTGTGCTGTGTCTGTGCTGATGAGCTGGGCCGGGCTCCTGGCACAGAAGGCGATCCTGGCAACCCAGAAGAGCTTCAAAAACACATTTCTCTTCAGGAGCAGCTCCTCTCCCAGCCCAACAGGGCTGGGGCACTGCCTGCAGCCACCCCGGGCACAGCACAGAGACACAGAGAGCTTCAATCAGTCAGGGCTGGGAAGATGCTCACAAGTGCCTGGGGCAGAATCACTCCCAGCCCTTGACACAGGAAGCCTCTGGCTGCAGGACAATGCAGCTGCAGCTCCTGCAGTGATCTCCTAAAGCTGCAACATCCCAATGCCTGAAGACTCTGTGAGTACAACTCTCTGAGTGTTTCTGGGGGAGAGGAGGTGAAATTCTCATGAAGCTCTGACATGTTTTGGGTTTATAGAATCATAGTCGTAGAATATTTCCAAGGCAAAGATTTTGATGAAAATGAAGACATTTCCTAAGATTTTGTATTCAGTTTCCTACTATTGGAGAACGGCAGGAATGGGGGTATAAATATTAAAGGTATTATTAATTTTGATAAGTGCTTGAGACATCTGAAATGTTACTTTTAGAGATCAATAGTCTCACAGGATATTCCTGATGTGTTTTCAGTCACGCTGCCCATGGACAGCACCAGCATCCCCTCTGCTGGACCCATCAGGCTTTGTCTGACCTGTTCTTTCTCCCATCAGCAAACAGAACCTGTCCCAGCCAGTGCCCTGCAAAGAGGCGGGGTTCTGTAGGGCCAAGGAGAGTGCACAGAGTTTTGGGGTCTGTGAGTGCTGGCAGGGAGAGATCAGGCACAGGGAAACACCTCCAGGATGGCAATCTCCCAGAAGCAGAGAGATCAGGCAATGAGAGAAAATAAACCCAGAAATGTTGTGGCAGGGAGAGTTCAGAGATCTCCATAGGATCCCCTGCAGTGCAGCCCCTCCCTCTGAACAAGCCCCCTCCCTCCTGTCCCCCAGCCAAACCTCTGTCCTCAGGGCAGGGGGTCCAAGGTATGGAGCCCCTCCTGTGCAGGCAGAGCTGCAGCAGAGCCGTGGGGCAGCTCTGCAGCCCCGGGCCCAGTTCCCTCTGCAGAGCACAGGGCTGGGAGCAGCTGCCCGGCACTGGGGGCTCTGGGAGGGGGCACAGCTGGCTCAGGGTGACGCTGTCCCCAGTGCCTGGCTGTGGGCAATGCTGTCAGTGCAGCCGGGGAAGGAGCTGGATCTGCCTTACTCCAATGCCATCACTGGGACACTTGGAAGTGTCTCTGAGATTTCAGTCCAAACTGGGAGCTTCAATCCAGGATGCAAAGCTGTCCTAGAGCATCTTTGTGTTATCTGAAAACCCACGGGGAAAGGCAGAAGTGTTCTGACAGTGAAAATTCTGTTAGAGCAATGTGAGTCCTTGGATACAAAAATGGTGCTGGGCTGTGGTGGATACATTGCTCTCAGCACTATCTGATTAATTAAGGAAAACAAGGCAGTGTGATCATCCTCCATTTGAGAAGTATGAAAGCCCAGAGAAACTACGAAGATAATGAAGTGACAGATCATTTTCCCTCAGTCTCGACTGATCATCTTGCCTCAGGGAGCTCACTCTGTTCTACCACAGGGCAGCAAAAATGCTGAGGGGTTTCTGATATCCAAGAATAGCAGGAGAGACATGGGGGGAGCTTAAAATGAAAAAAACTCAGAACTCTGAAACACCAAAGTGTGTCTGTGTCTGTTACAGGGGAGGGTGTATGGGAAATGGCTTTGATTTTGTTACAGTCATGTCCTCTAACTCCTCAATAACTTTTTCTCCATGAACAGGTGCCCAAGTCAAGATACAGCAAATGTCCAACAGCAGCTCCATCAGCCACTTCCTCCTGCTACCATTGGCAGACACGCGGCAGCTGCAGCTCCTGCACTTCTGCCTCTTCCTGGCCATCTCCCTGGCTGCCCTCCTGGCCAACGGCCTCATCATCAGCGCCGTAGCCTGCGGCCACCACCTGCACACCCCCATGTTCTTCTTCCTGCTCAACCTGGCCCTCAGCGACCTGGGCTGCATCTGCACCACTGTCCCCAAAGCCATGCACAATTCCCTCTGGGACACCAGACACATCTCCTATGAAGGCTGCACTGCTCAGGTATTTTTCTTTGTGTTCTTCATCTCCGCAGAGTTTTATCTCCTGACCATCATGTGCTACGACCGCTACGTGTCCATCTGCAAACCCCTGCACTACAGGACCCTCCTGGGCAGCAGAGCTTGTGCCCACATGGCAGCAGTTGCCTGGGCCAGTGCCTTTCTCAATGCTCTGCTGCACACAGCCAATACATTTTCCCTGCCCCTGTGCCATGGCAATGCCCTGGGCCAGTTCTTCTGTGAAATCCCACACATCCTCAAGCTCTCCTGCTCACACTCCAGCCTCAGGGAAGTTGCTGTCATTGTGCTTAGTGCTCTTCTATATTTTGGTTGTTTTGTGTTCATTGTTTTCTCCTATGTGCAGATCTTCAGGGCTGTGCTGAGGATCCCCTCTGAGCAGAGAAGGCACAAAGCCTTTTCCACCTGCCTCCCTCACCTGGCTGTGGTCTCTCTGTTTATCAGCACTGGCGTATTTGCTAACCTGAAGCCCCCCTCCATCTCCTCCCCAGCATTGGATATCTCCTTGTCAGTTCTGTACACGTTGGTGCCTCCAGCCCTGAACCCCCTTATCTACAGCCTGAGGAACCAGGAACTCAAGGATGCCCTGAGTAAGGGGTTGACTGGCTTTTTTCTGAAGCAATAAACTGTGCCTTTCTTCTGCAGAGTACTCAGAATGGAAGTAACTATAAACTGTTTTGCTCCTCTTCGTAATTTTTTGCTACTGTTATACTGTTTTTCTACTGCTATCATGTATTTCAGAAATTAATTTCACTACTCATAATATTTCTACATCAAAATTTACCTTTCCTTTATAGCACAATGACTTTTTAAAAGCTTATTGTCTGTACATTTTTTAAATGAAGTACTCTGATCTGTGGGGAGAGACCAGAGCTACCTCCCTTCTGAACCACCCTGAGAACCTGGACAGGGCTGTGGTGTGTTCTGGGCACTGACCTGGAACTCAGGGATGTGGAAAAGGCCTTTGGTGTCAGGGATGTTGCGAAGTCTGGACAGTGTCATTGTGGGACCTCTCTCAAACCCCTTGGAAAGGCGAGAGCCATCCCAGAGGGTCCTGGGCACTTGGGAAGGGCAGACATGGAACCAGTCTACAAACAGGGCAGGGAGGGGCACTGGGACAGTCACAGACTGGTCAGGCTCAGCAGGAAAGGGCAGGTGGCAAATCCTCCTGCAGCCATTCCAGGCACTGGCAGCACAAGGCAGGGATTGCAGAACCCCTGTGGGACGGAAAAGAAGGGGATGTTGTGTGCCCAGACTTTAGCCAGGTCTGGGACATGGTCTGCTGTGCTCTCCTCAGAGCCAGATTGGAGGGAGCTGGGCTGCAGGAGGGGAACATGGGGTGGGTGGGAATTTGGCTGAACAATCAGGGTAATATGTCATCCATGGCACAGAGTCCTCTTGGCAGCCACTCCCTGGTGACATCCCTCAGTGACCAGACCTTGACCACCAGTGTGGAACATTTCTATTATCTCTACAATGGCATGAAATGCACTTTCAATTCCTTTGTGGATGCTGCCAAGTTGCAGGGAGTCTGTGACCGTATTCATCTGGTTAATGGTGACTGCAAAATGTAATTGGGCAAAATGACTGAGTTGGGTAAATTTCTCTTGCCATCAGGTGTCAACCAAGCCACAAAAAAGGTTGAATTTATGTATGAGATAAAAAGGCAGTTCAATACGGAAAATCAAACCCAAACAAAAAAAACCAAAAAAAACAAAGCAAGACCCACCGGCAACACCAAAAAACCCTACAAACCAAGCAAGCACAAAAAGCAAAGGCTGTACACAGAAGAAAAGCAAATCCACAGGAAATCTCCTAGCAGCAGAAAATACTTAACCATATTGTAGCAGGAGTGGATTCTGTATGTGTAGGTGCTGTTTTGAATAAAAATGTTCTTAAAAAACAAATCAATTCCCTACGCCCCTTGCCCGTTGCTTCTCTCAGTTAATTTCTGATCATGGTGTGACATGGAATGGAACATCCCTTGGGTCATCCAGCCCAGCTGTCCCATCCCTGTTCCCTCAGGAACACTTGCCCACCCCAAGCCCATGGCTTGCAGGGGGTTGCAAACACACCTCGTGGGGAGAGCACTGTGACAAGGACAGGAGAACAGAACAACATTTACACTTATCAAGGGCAGAGAACAGAACAGCACAGCCTTGGAGAAACAGATAAAGGATGTAGCTGAGGCAAACAGAAGTCACACAAAATGCAAGGAGGATGCCAGCTCAGCTCTTCAAGGCTGATAAAGCAGAAATTATAAAAAACAATAATATTGCCCTAACTCAAAAGTGGAGGTTGAGAAGAAGCTCCCTGAAAAGGGCACTGGATGTTGAAGACAGACCCCAAAGAACCATAGAAGGACTTGTGATAAGGAGTGTAACTATGTCCAATAAATTCAAAGAAAGTGGGGATAGCTAAAGAGTATGTAACCAGTGTGTGTGATAAAAACTCTGTTCATTCAATGCTCAGTGCACTCGAATGGAGGAAGGTTTGCCACAGTGACCACCATGATGTAATAAAGAATATTTGTTTTCAGATATTCAAATCTGTGTTCAAAACTTTCTATCCTGTGGATTTCAGTGTCAGTGGTGTCCTTGTCTCCATTATGCCCCTTGCACAGTTTCCCAATGGCCCCTTGGTTCCATGGGGCCCTGCTGGATAACAATGGACCCTTGGTTCCATTTGGGTCTGTACTGTCAAAATGGCCTCCTTGGTTCTGCACTGCCACAATGCTCTTCTTGGTTCCACGAGGCCTTGGTGTGTCACAACAACCCCTTGGTTCCATGAACTGCCATGGTGTCACCACAGTCTCTTGGATCTGCAGTATCATAATGGACAATTGGTTAAAGCAGCCCTGCAACGTCACAATGAATATTTGGTTCATGAGGACCCACAATGTCACCATGGCCCCTTGGCTCCACGAGGACTTGCTGGATAAGAATGACCCCTCAGTTCCATGAGGTTTTGTACTGTCAGCAATGCTCTCCTTGGGTCCACAGTGTGAAAATGGCTGTATGGTTCCATGAGGTTCCTCAGTGTCACAGTGGTCTCCTTGGTTCCATGGGGCTCTGCAATGTCACAATGTCCCATTGTTCCCATGAGGTCCTGACACATCAACCATGTCCTTTGTTCAAATGAGGCACTGCAATGTCACTCTGGACTCTTGGTTCCATGAGGCTCCATAGCCTAACATGGTTGCCTTGATTCCAAGAGGTTCTGCTGTGTCACTCTGGACTCTTGGTTCCATGAGGTTCTGTGGCATCACCATGGTCTCCCTGGATCCGCAGTATCACTACGGACCTCTGGTTCCATGTGGCCCTGCTGTGTCTCAGTGGCTCCTTGGTGCCATGAAGCTCCACTGTATAACAATGGAATCTTGGTCCCATGAGGTTCTGGACTGTCAGAATGGTCTTCTTGGTTCTGGACTGTAACAATGGACCTTTGGTTCCATGAGGTTCCATTATGTCACAATGATCTCCTTGGTTCCATGAGGCCGTGGAGTGTCACAATGGACCCTTGGTTCCATGAGGTTCCATAGTGTCACCATGGTCTCTTGGGATCCACATTGTCACAATGGACAATTGGTTCCATGGGACCCTGCTTTGTCACAATAAACCCTTAGTCCATGAGGTTCTGAGTGTCACAATGGTCTCCCTGGTTCAATGAGGCCCTGGAGTGTCACACTGGACCCTGGGTTCCATGAAGTTCTTCAGTGTCACAGTGGCCCCTTGGATCCATGAGGTCACATAGTGTCACCATGGCCTCCTTGGATCTGCATTGTCACAATGGACCATTGGTTCCATGTGGCCTGGCTGTGTCACAATGGTCTCCTTGATTCCATGATTGCCCTCAGTGTCACAATGGAGCCTTGTTTCTGTGAGGCTCTGAACTGTCACAATTGTCTCCTTGGTTCCATTAGTTCCCGCTGTGTCACAGTTGTCGCCTTAGTTCCATGAGGATCCAAAAGCTTTGAATAAACTGAGTGACACCTGCTTAACACACCTGAACTGTCTGTATTCAAAAGAGGGGTTAAAGGTGAGAATGGCACCAGCAGCTTCCATCTGCAACAGAGATCCAGGGAAAGGACAGGGACAGAGAATTCACCTGAAAGACTCATAGAATTCTGCTTACAGAGATCATGTCTGCTCACACTCGCCCTTGCAGAAAGGAGACATCATTCCAGGCATCCTGGACTGAGCATGTGCTTCTACAGTGGGGGTTTGTCATTTAGGAAACCTGCTCAGACTTTTCCATTCCTTCCTCACAAACAGGAAAACTTCTCCTGGGCCTGTGTGCAGGCAGAGCCCTGAGGAGAGCAGGTGGGACATGGTGCAATGGGCTGGGACACCCATCTGCAGAGCTCAGGGGACAAGGTTCTGCTGCAGGGCACAGGGATGTCAGTCCCAGGTGGGCGATGTCAGACATGGTGAGGCTGGGGGTGAGGAGCAGGTTGTCCAAACAGGGTCAGCCTGCAAGGGGTTCATTCTTCTGCATGCCCACACCTCCTAAGGAGACATTCATCGTCAAGGTCACCCAGGGAATGTTTCAACCACCTCTTCTCTGAGCTGAAAAGTAAAAAAATATTCTCTTGACTAAAAAAAAAAATCATGAGATACACTTTGAAATTGCTTCCTTAACAAAACTCCAAACTCACTCCAATCAGCTGCACAAGCCCTGCAGACTTGAAGACAATTGAAGGAAGACAAGGAGCTCCTGAAGACTTTCTGTATTTTAATGATTCCCAGGGTGGATTTGGGGCTGAGCCCAGGACCCTCAGGCACTGAAAGAAGGCTGAAGAAGCCGCTCAAGGAGTCAGAAGCAAAACTCCAAGTCCCTTGGAGCATCAGTGGCCCCACTGAGGGCAGGGAGTGCCAAAGGCTCCCTGGGGACTGGTGAGAGCAGATCCTTGAGGGCAGGATTGCAGGAGCCCGAGGCTGTGAGCAGGGAACTGCAATGCTGAGCAAGGCCTGGGCTGGGTGGAGGAAGCAGAAAGGCCAAGGCCTGAGCCCAGGCCTGGCCCAGCAGGGCCTGTCCCTCACAGGTGGCTCGGGGCTGTTCCTGGGGCAGTGGGATGGCAGGGGCAGCAAGGACAAATGTCATCAAGCTGCCAGCCCTGGCAGCCTCCTGAGGGAGGGCCGAGGCAGAAGCAAAGTGCAGCCCCTGCCAGGAAAGTTCCTTCTGTGGGGCTGCAGAGGCCCTGCCCGAGCCCAGGGCACAAAGGCCTGGGTGCCTCTGGCCCTGCCAGCCCTGCCCAGCCCTTGGCCATCTCTCCTGCAGGCTGTGCCCCCTGTGCGTGCTGCTCCTGTGCCCTGGCCGGCTGCACACGCCCATCTCGCTGTCCCCCCCAGCATTTCTCAGCCCAGCATTGCTGTGCCCTCCCTGGGCTCCCTGCACCCAGCGCTGCCGGCTCCTGGCACACAGAGCCATGGCCTGGCCCAGCCTCACGCTGGGACACCTCGGGCACCAACATTCTGCCCTGGGAGGGACTTTTCTGTTTCCTCACCTCCAGGCTGAACCTTCCAGGCTGCACTTTGGGGAGGTTTCCTTCTCTTCCCACTGCCCAGGAAAGCTCTGTCTCCTGCTGTTCACAAAGAGAGAAGGGCTGGTGGGAGATGTGGTGGTCAGAGGCTGTTTGGGCTACAGTGACCATAAAATTATTGAGTTTTTAAATATTCTGTGAAAGGAGGAGGGGCCTCAACAAAACTTCTACACTTGAGTCACAGCAGATTTCAGTTTATTCAGGATGCAGATTTTGAAAGCACTAAATCAGGTACTGATTTTCTTATGGGAAAGCGCATTTTCAAACAAAGGATTCCAGAAAGAATGGACACACTACAAGAAAGAAATCTTGAAGGCGCAGCCTGTCCACCTGTGCCAAAAAGTGATCAGTGAGGTAGCAAGAAAACTGACTGGCTTGGCTGAGCATGGAGCTTTTTCCAAGCACTCAGGGAAAAAAAGAGGCTTTGGACAGAGAGGTAGACAACTCAGGAAGGGTTTAAAGATGTTTTTTTAATCATGCCAATGAGAGAATTAGAGAAGTGAAAAAAATTAAGAGAAGTGAAACCTCAATTAAGACATAACCTGGCCAACTCTGCAGAAGATATCAGAAATTATTTTCTTAAAACATTAAAGGCAAAACGAGGGACAAGTAGAAAAGCCATTCTTTTTTTGGTGGGATATTGCTGCCAAAGATGAGGAAAAGACTGGGATACTTAACCCTTTCTTTGCCTCAGTTTTCAACAAAAAGTCAGTCAGGTTGTCCTCAGGACAAGTGTTCACCTGAGCTGGTAGATGGGGACAGGGAGCAGAACAGACCCCTGTAATCCAGGAGGAAGCAGCTGGGGACCTGCTGAGCCACTCAGATGCTCACAGGTGTCTCTGGGACCAGGTGGGATCCATCCTAGGGGGATGAGGGAGCTGCTGGATGAGCTCCCCAAGCTGCTCTCCATCATTTCTCATCAGTGCTGGCTCAGCAGGGAGGTGCCAGAGGACTGGAGGTGCCAATGTGAGCCCATCCCCAAGAAGGGCTGGAAGGAGGATGTGGGGAACTGCAGGCCTGTCAGCCTGACCTGGGTGCCTGGTGAGGTGATGGAACAGATCACCTTGAGTGCCATCACAGGGCACCTCCAGGATGGCTGAGGGATCAGAGGCAGCCAGCGTGGATTTCAATATCTGCATTGATGATCTGGATGAGGGCATTGAGTGCAGCATCAGCAAATGTGCAGATGGCACCAAGCTGGGTGTGAGTGTGGATGTGCTGGAGGTAGGAGGGCTCTGCAGAGGGACCTGGACAGGCTGGATCCAGGGCCCAAATCCAACAAGGTGAGGTTTCACAAGACCAATTGCTGGGTCCTGAACTTTGGCTACAACAACCCCTGCAGAGTTACAGGCTGGGGACAGAGTGGCTGGACAGTAGCCAGGCAAAAACGGACCTGGGGGCACTGATGGACAGCAGGCTGGACAGGAGCCATCAGTGTGCCCAGGTGGCCAAGAAGGCCAATGGTTCCTGGCCTGGATCAGGAATGGCGTGGCCAGCAGGAGCAGGGCAGTGATTCTTCCCCTGTGCTCAGCACTGGTTGGGCAGCACCTCGAGTGCTGTGTCCAGTTCTGGGTCCCCAATTTAGGAAGGACATGGAGGGGCTGGAGTGTGTCCAGAGAAGGGCAACGAGGCTGGTGAGGGGTGCGGAACACAATTCCTGTGAGGAGGGGCTAAGGGAGCTGGGGATGTTTATCCTGGAGAAAAGGAGGACTCAGGGTGACCTTATGACTACAACTCCCTGGAAAGTGGTTTTAGTCTGGTGGGATTTGGTCTCCTTCTTCAGGCAGCAATGACAGAATGAGAGGACACAGTCTTAAGCTGCACCATAGGTTGGATATTAGGAAAGTATTTTTTAAAGAAAGAGTGATGAAGTACTGGAATAATCTGCCAGAGGTTGGTGGTGACATCATCCCTGGATATTTTTAAAAACAGACTGGTTATGGCACTCAGTGCCATGGTCTAGTTGAGGTGTTAAGGCAGGGGTTGGACTTGATGATCTTGAAGGACTCTTCCAACCCTGTGATTCTGTGAATTCTCTGAGTCTTTCAGCTGAATTCTCTGTCCCTGTCCCTTCCCATGATCTCTGTTGCAGATGGAAGCTGCTGGTGCCTTTTTCACTTTTTTCCCATTTTCTGAATACAGACAGATGTTCCTAGGAGTGTTAAGCAGGTGTTGCTCGATGTTTATGCAAAGCTTTTGTATCTTCATGAAACCAAGAAGACCCTTGTGACACTGTGGAACCTCATGGTACCAAAAATCATTGTGACATTGGGATGGGATGGTGTCAAGGAGAACATTGAGATCCTGTGGATCCAAGGAGACCCTTGTGACACTGTGGAACCTCATGGTACTAAAAATCCATTGTGACATTGGAGTCTGATGGTACCAAGGAGACCATTGGTATACTGCAGAACCAAGGAGACCGTGGTGACACTGTGGAAACTGATGGAACCATGGGCATTGTGACACAGCAGGGCCTTGTGGAACCAAGGAGTGAATTGTGACTCTACCAAACCTCATGGAACCAAGGGGCCTTTGTGACTCTGAGGAACTTCACAGAACCCAGAGTCTGTTGTGACACAGGATACTCATGAAACCGTGGAGAGCGTTTTGGAACCAAGGCCTGCTGGAACCAAAGGGCCATTGTGGCTCTTCAAGGCCCTGTGGAACCAAGGGGAGCACAGTGACACTGTGGGGCTCCATGGAACCAAGGGGCAATGGTGACACTGTGGAGCTTTATTGAACCAACAGTCCATTGTGACACTGCAGGGCAGTATGGAATCATGGAGACCACTGGGACACTACACAGTGTTATGGGATCAAGGGGCCATTGTGACACTGTGGGGCCTCGTGGGACCAAGGGACAGTTGTGGAACCATGGAACCAAGGAGACCATTGTGACACTACAGGATGCCATGAAATTAAGGATTCATGTCACAGTGTGGGACACATGGAACCACAGGGCCATTGTGACACTGTGGGGCCTCATGGATTTATAGAGACCTTTGTGACACTGCAGGGCTTCATGGAACCAAGGGGCAGTTGTGACACTGTGGGGCCTTGTGGGACAAAAGACAACCGTGACACTGCAGGACTTTGTGGAACTAGAGGTTGATGTGACACTTCTTGACCTTGTGGAGCCAAGGAGAGCATTGTGATGCTCCAGGACACAAGGGAATTGCTGCAAATAATCCACATTTTAATTTTTTTAATGTAACTTCAGTCAGGGGTTTGTTTGCCTTTGCCCAGCAGGAGGGGAATGGAAGTTTCTCTTCAATCTACAGATTGGGAGTAGTCAGAAGATACATAGGAGATAAACAAACGCCAATGAACATCACTCCCAGTGTGGTTGGAGACACCTGGTCTGGGAAAAGATTGGTAAGAGAATCAAAAAATGAGGGCCTAATTCACATCAAAGGCAAAGGGATCAATAACCAATAGGAGATTGAATACTAAGAACTGTGCAATTTAGGATCAATTAATTTCTTCAATGAAACATGATTTTCTCTGGGTTTTGTCTGTATAAGTATGTGAAAAGCCTAGTAAAGAACCATGTGTGATGGAATGATTTTCACTGCCCAAGCCAGGCATGTGTGGACGGAATGATTTCTATTTCACATGCTGGGCACAAAAACATCCTGGCCAGAAGAAAGTAATGCCTAAATCCTCAAACACTGAGAAGATGTTGTTGGAGAGTTTCTGTTTTTCATGGAGTTTCAGTGTCAGTCCCACTGAGGTCCATCACCAACACAGGCTCCTCCTGGACTCCTTGGAGGACAGAATTGGAGGCCATGATTGCACAAAGCTCCCAGAGACTCCAAGGCAAAAGCAAAACCCAAAGTCCTCTAAAAAACCTGCAGTCCCTGGGAGCATGAAGGAGCCCCCCAGGGCCATTCCTGACCAAGGCTCCCCAGGGACTGGTCCCAGCAGATCCCTGAGGCCACTGGGATGTGGGGGGATGCTGAGGGCAGCACAAGGGGTGCCAGTGGCCAGCCTTGCTGGGGCTGTGTCAGGAGGCTCCAGTGGCTCAGAACAAGGTGTCTCCTCACAGCCCTTCCTGGCTGTTGGGGATTGAATTGCTCCCTTTTCTTTCTGTGGAATTTCTCCAATTGTTATGCTAAGTATTTTTGGCTACACCTTCAAACGGTAATGTTCTCTCACAGGGGGGTGGGTGGAGGGGGAGGGAGCAAGACCAGAAAAGGAAAGGTGGGATGGGGGATCTGGGCGGGCTGGGACTCTCTCTCGCTTGGCTCATGGAGTGGGAGGATGGCCCGGGCTCCAATCTGGCATCTCCCCCTGCCATCCCAGCACTGAGATCCACGCTCCCTGCCGTTGGACATCGCTCTGCTGCTCTCCCACCTCACCCTACTGTCTCTGGACACTCTGCTGAGCACCACGACCGACACCATGAGGGGGGAGTCGCTTCCCCATCCCTCTCACCCCTGGGCCGCTGCCGCCATCACCCAGCCCTCTTCAACTGCGCGGGACCTGCCCTGCCCCCAGCACCGGTAACAGCACAGGGAGACGGCCTGTGGCCAAAAGGGACTGGAACTGAGCTATACTGTTCTGTTCTGTTGTCAATTTTCATAGCTGTTGTTGTTGTCTGCCTTGTTAGATATCAGTAAAGAACTGTTATTCCTATCCCCATATCTCCTGCCTGAAGGCCTCTGATTTGAAACAAAAATAATTAGAATGGAGGGGGTTGCTCTCTGCATCTCAGGAAAGGGGCTCTTGCCTTTCCTTAGCAAATACCTGTCTTTCAAACCAAGACAGTGGCACAGACCCTGCTGTGCGCCAGGGCACCAAGACTTGCCTTCTCCTGGGCACTGCCACCCCTGCCAGGGCCCTTGGCCATGTCCAGCCCAGCTTGTCCTGCACTGTCCCACAGCTGCTGCTGTGTCCCTGCAGGCTGCACACTCCCATCTCGCTGCTCCTGCCTCTGCCCTGCCATTGCCAGCCCTGCCCTGACCTCTGCCCACCCTCACCCTCTGTGCCTTGGGACACACACACATACACTGAGCTCATCCTCCTCCTCCTGGCTGCTTCTCCTGCCACAGCACTGCCCTGGGAGGGTTCATTCCTCACTGGAGCTGCTGTGTTTGTACTGGTGCATTTGATAGCTCTGCTTCTGTCTCTCTGCCAATTCTGCCTTCAAAGAGCTCTCCAAGGCAAAGATTCATTGAATGGTGGAATAGCAGAGGTGGGAAGAGCCCCCTGAGCTCCCTTGGCCTGGATGTGGCTGGGATGGAGTTCCCTTTGCCCAGAGCAGCTCCTGTCCTGCAGTGCTTAGCTCTCGTGGCTGGAGTGGGTTTGGTCCCAGCCCGAGGCTTTGGCTGCTCCTGAGCAGGGCTGGCCCCACATGAGGCATCTCTGCAATCCCCCAGCCAATGTCCTGGGGGTGGGCAAGTGATCCTGGGGACACAGGGATGGGATGGGATGGGATGGGATGGGATGGGATGGGATGGGATGGGATGGGATGGGATGGGATGGGATGGGATGGGATGGGATGGGACGGGATGGGACAGCTGGGCTGGACTGACACAAGGGATCTTCCATTCCATGGGATTTCCTGATCAGTAGGGAAATGTGGGTGACAAGAGGGTCTCTGCATTGGCTGTATTAATCCATTTGTCTTCCAAAGCAACCACTACATGTGTTGAAATCTTGTCTCTCCATCATCTTCCTTGCTTCTGCATCTGGCCTTTGCTTTTTAGTCCCCCTAACATTAATCTATTTTTAAGGTGACCCACAATCTTTTCACATTATTTTCTCCTCTTTTTTTGAGTAAGGAGGGACAGCGACAGAAACACTTGGCTGTCTCTTGATCCCCAGAGAGGTTTAACCACAGTCATCTTGCCCAACTCTGCTCTTATGGGCACACCCAGCAATGTCAGGGCTCTGTCAGGTGCCCAGCCCTGAGCTGGGCTCATGCCCTGCTCAAAGCCCCAGGGGTGTCAAGGGACTCGAGTCCTTCCCTGGCACACACACACACAGTTCATTGTAGCACGGGCAGGGGCTCCCTGGGCTCTGCTGCCACTGCCAGAGCCTGGCAGGGACCTCAGCCCTGTGGGTGTCACCCTGCCCTGCCCCTGCCCAAGGTGCCCCACGGCCGAAGGGATGGACACAGGGAGCTCTGGGCACAGGAGCTCATCCCAGCCCTGCATCCAGGGGTTCCCAGGGGATGTTATTCTCTGGAAACTCCAGGAACAGCTGCAGGTGTTTGTGTCACTGGGTTTATGTCCCCTCACACACACACAGGATGTTCAGAGCTGTGGAATGTCCCTGAACTGCAAACACAGACTCCTGACCCGGTCACTTGATGTCCCTCCACGCAGAGAAGAACAACCTCTGTGCCCTGGGGTGAGAGGCCACTGCTGGGAGCGGCGCTGGCTTTGCAAGGGCACTGCTGGGACAGCCCCACCCTGAACACTGCCACACTTGTGCTGGTCACTGCTGCTCTCCTCTCCAGGGCTCTGTGTTGGGAACATCCTTGAGAGCAAAGTGGGAAGGAGATTGAAGCTTTCAGGCCCTGCACTGGGGAGATGCCCCTGCATGATGGAAATGCTGCTGCAGAGCCCAGCTCTGTCCCAGCAGTGCCCATGGCCTGTCCCTGCCTGCAGTCCCTGGACAGTCACACAGCAGGACTGGGAGTGAGCTGAGAGAGCCCTGAGGCCTTAAACCAACACAGGGCTCTGAAGGGGAGTGTGGAAATGAAGGATGGGGAGGTTGTGGAGCAGAAGCTCTGGGACTGCCTGCAGGAAGGAGCACTGGAATTCCCTTTTTGCCTCAGATCTGCCCAGAGGCACCAACCCTGCAGCTCCAAAGAAGCCAGGGAGCAATAATGTCAGGGGAACATGGTAACACAGAGTTCTTTATTTTGTGTAAGCAGTTAAGTAGAATAGCTCCCAGGTTACAGAGTCTCTGGGTGTGCTAGAAGGGCAAACACTGAATTTAAAATCCTACAGTCAAAGACTTCTGTGCAAATGAATTCTCAACAGTGTAACACCTGTGTGAGCAGCAAAAAAATACAGGACACAGAGTGAGTGTAAATGTAACACAACAACAGCAATGCAGAAAAAGAACAGTTTATTGCTTTTGAACAGCATTCATGATAATTTTCTTCAGGCCATCCTTGAGTTCCTGGCTCCTCAGGCTGTAGATGAGGGGGTTCATGGCTGGAGGCACCACTGAGTAAAGAAATGACAGGGACAGATCCAGGGATGGGGAGGAGATGGAGGGGGGCTTCAGGTTAGCAAAAATGCCAGTGCTGAGGAACAGAGAGACCACGGCCAGGTGAGGGAGGCAGGTGGAAAAGGCTTTGTGCCTTCCCTGCTCAGAGGGGATCCTCAGCACAGCCCTGAAGATCTGCACATAGGAGAAAACAATGAACACAAAACAGCCCAAATAAAGAAAAGCACTTAGCACAATGAGCCCAATTTCTCTGAGATAGGATTTGGAGCAGGAGAGCTTGAGGATCTGGGGTACCTCACAGAAGAATCCCCCCAGGGCATTGCCATGGCATAGGGGCAGGGAAAATGTATTGGCCGTGTGCAGCAGAGCATTGAGAAAGCCACTGGCCCAGGCAGCTGCTGCCATGTGGGCACAAGCTCTGCTGCCCAGGAGGGTCCTGTAGTGCAGGGGTTTGCAGATGGACACGTAGCGGTCGTAGCACATGATGGTCAGGAGATAAAACTCTGCGGAGATGAAGAACACAAAGAAAAATACCTGAGCAGTGCAGCCTTCATAGGAGATGTGTCTGGTGTCCCAGAGGGAATTGTGCATGGCTTTGGGGACAGTGGTGCAGATGCAGCCCAGGTCGCTGAGGGCCAGGTTGAGCAGGAAGAAGAACATGGGGGTGTGCAGGTGGTGGCCGCAGGCTACGGCGCTGATGATGAGGCCGTTGGCCAGGAGGGCAGCCAGGGAGATGGCCAGGAAGAGGCAGAAGTGCAGGAGCTGCAGCTGCCGCGTGTCTGCCAATGGCAGCAGGAGGAAGTGGCTGATGGAGCTGCTGTTGGACATTTCCTGTGTCTTGCCATGGGAATCTGTAAAATAAATAATCATAGAATAATTCAGTTTGGAGAAGACTTGAAATATCCCAGCCCAGCTTGGTGGCACTTTCCCCCCCCACTGCCTGCCCAGGGCTCTGCTGCCTGGAGCTGTCCCTGCCAGCAGCTGCTTCCCTGTGCCCAGGGCTGGGCCCTGCCAGTGCTGCCAGAGCCCAGCCCAGCCCTGGGGGCTCAGCTCTGCCCTGCAGACCCCTCACAGCACAGGGCACTGCCCAGGGCCAGCTCTGCCTCTGCAGGATCTGATGGCAACATCACAGCAACCCTGAGGAGGCTGGAAAAATGACACTGGTGTTGCCTGGGAGGGACCCTGTGCTGATTTCTGTCACTGACTGCTTTATTAAGATCCGAGATCAACATTTTTTTTTTCCCAATCTGAACTGAGAGATGAAAATCTATATGCAATTTTCCCACCTACGCAACACGGAGCAGCAGATTATAAAATCACGATTTTCCTTTTTATGCAGCCCCTGCCTCACTGTGCTCCCTGTATAATCTGTTTGAAAATGTTCTAGATTTAAATGTCATGCTGGGAGCAGCAGTCCTGAACAATGCAACATCCTCACCACACAAGGAGAACACTTCCAAGCCTTACCAGCTGTCTCCTTCCACCCAGACCTTGTCCCCCAGTGTTGGGAGCAGCTCCCAGGGCTGGCTGAGAGCTGTCCCTGGCAGGCAGCGGAGTCCCTGCCCCAGCACAGCGCCCTGGGCTGCAGGACCCTGCTCTGCACCACAGCCCTGGGCACCCCTGGCTGCTCTACACAAGAGATCATCAGAGAATGTACTCACACAGTCTGCAGGCATTGGGATGTTGCAGCTTTAGGAGATGACTGCAGGAGCTGCAGCTGCATTGTCCTGCAGCCAGAGGCTTCCTGTGTCAAGGGCTGGGAGTGATTCTGCCCCAGTCACTTCTGAGCATCTTCCCAGCCCTGACTGATTGAAGCTCTCTGTGCCTCTGTGCTGTGCCCGGGGTGGCTGCAGGCAGTGCCCCATCCCTGCTGAGCTGGGAGAAGAGCTGCTCATCAAGAGAAATGTGTTTTTGAAGCTCTTCTTGGTTGCCAGGATCGCCTTCTGTGCCAGGAGCCCGGCCCGGCTCATCAGCACAGACACAGCACAAGGACTTTAATGACCCTCTTGGGGTTTGTGCTGAGGCCCTGAACATCAGTCCCTGAGAGAGAGCTGAAGAAACTTCTCAAGAACTCCAAGTCAGAATGGAACTCCAAAATTTATTGAAGTTTTAATGGGTCCCACTGAGGGACACAACTGAGAAAGTGTCCCCAGGTTCCAGTTAGAGCAGGAAATTGGAGGCAGTGATGACAGGTGGGGACAAAGAGAAGCCAAGTCTTGGTGCCCTGGGGCACAGCAGGGTCTGTGCCACCAAGGGCTGGGAGGAGACACCTTGTCCTGAGCCACTGGGACCTCCTGGCACAGCCCCAGCAAGGCTGGCCACTGGCACCCCTTGTCCTGCCCTCAGCATCCCCCCACATCCCAGTGGCCTCAGGGATCTGCTGGGATGAGTCCCTGGGGAGCCTTGGTCAGGAATGGCCCTGGGGGGCTCCTTCATGCTCCCAGGGACTGCAGGTTTTTCTGAGGACTTTGGGTTTTGCTTTTGCCTTGGAGTCTCTGAGAGCTTTGTGCAATCACGGCCTCCAATTATCTGCTTTAATTAGTCTCTTGAGAGGCTTTTTCAGTTCAAACACTGAGTGGGGATCATTAATGCTTCAGGGTAGTTCAGTTTTTTTAAAGTATTTTCCTTTTTCCTTTCTTCTCTGACCCTCTGAAAGGTTTTTGGCAATCATGGCCTCCCATTCTCTCCTCTAAGCAGTCCATGAGGAGCCTGTGTTGGGGATGGGCCCATTAATACCTCAAGACACTTTGGGCTTCCCTTTTGACTTTGATTTTTGGAAGGGTTTGTGCAATCTCCTCACAGGCCCTGAGGTTCGTAGGCTCAGCTTCAAATGCACCACAGGCATGGCTGGGATCAATCAAGCCCTGACAAACCATGGCTCTGCCTTGATTTCCCTCTGGTCTGGTGCAGTTCAGGAGAAGGTTTTCAACTCCAGTCATGGAGATTTATGTCAAAGAGCTTCTGAGAAATATCCGTTCCTATTTCAATGGATGTATTTTATTACTGTTCTCTTTAGAGCAGAGGTGATTGCAGCATTCTGTGATTGATATTGATGCAGGGTCTCTCCTCAGGAGGTCTGGCCTGCTCACAGAAGCTGTGCCTTGAGGTCTGACCCAGTGTGGACAACCTTGCTCCACATTGCCCAACCCCATCCTGTCTGTCCTCACTCACCTGGGACCTACTTAGCTTGGAGAACTGGCTGCACTCAGGAAAATAGATGTTTTTCCTTTTTTTTTCAATATAAAACTCCTGAATTTCCTCATTGAAAACAGACACCTTTGATTAGTGTGTGCCAGCCCAAGCTTCCACCATTGAAGTTCCCCTTCCCCGAGGCAGAACCATGCAAGAACTGCTTTAGACCTTTGGATTCATTGGTTCTATGAGGCCTTGCTGTGCCACCATGCAGTCTTGGTTCTGTGAGGTTCTGTACTGTCACATGGACTTTTGGTTCCTCGAGGTTCCATAGTCTCAACAATGGTCTCTGTAGTTCCAAAGTTTCACAATGGACCCTTGGTCCCATGAGTTTCCTCAGTGTGCCAATGGTTCCTTGGCTCCACGTGGCCCCGCTGTGTCACAATGAACTCTTGGTTCCATGTGCCCCACAGTGTCACAGGGGTCTCCTTTTTCCTGTAGCACTCAGCAGCAAACCCCACTGGCAGGTCCAAATGCCTGGGAAGAAGGAGAAGGGCACATTTGGAGTGATGGTTTTTGTCATCCCGGGGCACAGTGACGTGGGCTGGGGCCCTGCTGTCCTGGAGATGGCTGAACACCGGCCTGCCCATGGAAGGGCTGAGAGACAACAACCTCTGTGCATGGAACTGCAACAGCAGAGAGCTCAGGCTGAAGGCTGGGTTTCAAAGACTGTCAGCAGCACAGGAACCATCAATGTGAGAGGAAAGATGTGTGCTCATGTCTTTACAAATCATGTGGTGGGTGCAGGGATGGGTGTTAAGGTCTTTGAAATGGGTCGTAACATTTCTACTGACTTTGGGCAGCAGGTTTGTTACCGACCCAGCCAGCTTGGCTCCTGACACAGACAAGGCTCTGCACAAGGCTGAACTCCTGAACTTTGGGGGGAAATGCCGGGTTCAAGGCGGGATATGGGGCAGGATGTTCAGGAGGCTTTACCTTCCTAGTGCCTCGACCAGTGGGGAAAGGAAGAGGGCAACGTGCAGCCGGGGAGTTCAGGATGAAAGGAGGCTGCACCCTCTGAAACCTGGAGAGACAAAACCCCAGGGGATTGTGCCCTGGTGAACTCTCTCCCTTTATTCAAATAAAGTTGAAGGACTCCTCTGTCTCCTTTTTGGACATAAACCTCTGGTGTTTGTGGATTCTCCTGGCAGTGACAACAGGGAATCTCATGGAACCAAGTGTCCATGGTTTCAGGGCTCAGCCTCACAGAGCGCTGGAGACCATTGTGTCACAATGGGAACACATGGAACAAAGGCTCCCCAGTGACACTGCAGGGCCTCATGGAATGCAGGAGATCATCCTGATGGAGTGGAAACTCATGGAACCAGCCCTGCACCGGCAGCGGGAGGAGAAACTGAGGCAGTACTGGGAGGCCACGGACGCCTTACTGGGGGTACTGGTTTGTACTGGAAGGGGACTGGGGGGGATTGGGAGGAACTGGGATGGGATTCAAGGGTTAAGAAGAGAGAGAATTCTGGGTTGAAGGGTGATTTTTGTAGTGGCTTATACTGGTTTGTACTGGTTTATACTGGTTTTTTAGCTGTTTTGGGACTAGTGTGTACTGGGAGGGATTGAGATGGACTGGGACAAACTGGGAGGGGATTGGGAGGACTGGGAGGTCACTGATTTATACAGGTTTATACTGGGAGGACACTGGGAGGTCACTGGGCTTTACTGGTTTATACTGGAGAGTCACTGGTTTGAACTGAGGGATTAATGGGAGGGAACTGGTTTGAACTGGGAGTTACTGGTTTGAACTGGGAGGGTGACTGGGCCATACTGGGAGGTCAGTGGGAGTTACTGGGATGAACTGAGAAGTCCATGGGAGGGTTATTGGGATATACTGGGATGGATTGGGAAGGGGTTGGGAGGGCACTGGGATTTACTGGGCCTATACTGGTTCATATTGGTTTATACTGGTTTGAATTGGGAGTTACCTGACCAGCAGGGAGCACCTCACGCCCAGGTGTTATCTCTTATTGGAACTGGAAGTTACTGGGAAGAAACTGGGATTTACTGATTTATACTGGTTCATACTGGTCTATACTGGTTCATACTGGTTTATACTGGGATTCACTTGGCTAGCAGGGGGTGCTGCTCACCCAGGTGCTGTCCCTCACAGGGTCAGTCCTGGCGGCCAATCCCGACGTGGTCACCTGCTTGAGCCTGCAGAGACGAGCACTGGGAGCACTGGGAGGGGACTGGTGTGTACTGGTTTATACTGGTTTGTACTGGTTTATACTGTTTTTGACTGGGAGGGGCCGGAAGGGCACTGGTTGGGACTGGAGGGCACTGGGAGAGGTCTAGAGGGGGTAAAAAAGGGTTAAAAGGGAGTCTGTGGTTACTGGTTTATACTGGTTTATAACTGTTTCTACTGGTTTATACTGGGAGGGCACTGGGAAGGGTTAAAGAGGGACTGGGAGGAAGTGGGAGAGCCCTGACTGGTCTGTTCTGGTCCATACTGGTCTGTACTGGTTTTTACTGCTTTATGCGGGGCTATCGTGGTCTATACTGGTTTGCCTTATACTGATTTTTATTGATTTATACTGGTTTTTACTGGTTGTTCCTGGTTTTAATAGTTTTGCTGGATTGTAGTGGTTCATACTGGTTTATGTTGGCTACACTGGCCTATACTGGTTTGCCTTATTTTTCACTGTTTTATGCTGGTTTTCACTGCTTTGTACTGGTTTTTACCACTTATACTGGTTTGCAGTGGTCCATACTGCTTTTTACTGGTCCATACTGCTTTTTACTGTTCTCTACCGGTTTGCCTTACACTGGATTTTACTGTTTATTACTGGTTTTTATAACTTACACTGGTCCATACTGGTTTATACTGGTTGATACAGGTTTCAGGGTGCCGTTGGAGCTTTTGTTCATGGAGCAGTGCCTGGGGGTGAATCCCAAATCCTATGGGGAGTGGCACCACCAGGGCTGGGTGCTGGGCTGCACCATGGCGCCCCCTGCTGGCCGGGAGGACTTGGTGGCCAACTGTTACTTATACTGGGTTATACTGGTTTATATTGTGATGGGGTGCGGGGGGTGCTGGGAGTTACTGGGGTTACTGGGCTGAACTGTTTTATACTGGGATGGGGTGCTGGGGGTCACTGGGTTATACTAGTTTATACTGGGATGTGGTCCTGGGGGTGACTGGGTTATACTGGTTTGTACTGAGTTATACTGGGGTATTTTGGATTTTACTGGGTTATACTGGGAGGGGTCTTGGGGACACTTAGTAACCACTGGTAGCAACTTCTGGGGGTGCTGGCCTTGCTGGTTTCTAATGGGAGTGACATTTAGGGATGCTGGCCTTAGTGGTTTATACTGGGATGGAGCTTGGGACCTACTGGGAGTGACTAAAGGTTGTGCTGGCCTTACTGGTTTATACTGGGAACTGCCACCATGGACCTCAGGGGCTCGGGGGTGACTCCAAGTGCTTATTGGTTTGTACTGGTGCTCCCCCAGTATAAACCTGGGAACCCTGAGACTGCACTGGAAGTGGGTTTGGGTGCATGAAGCATTATTGGTTTATACTGGTGCCCTCCCAGTATAAACCAGGGAGCCCCCAGACCACACTGGGAGCCTCTAGATCACACTGAGAGCAGGTTTGGCTGCATCAACTCTTACTGGTTTATACTGGGAGCTGCTGCCACAGACCTCAGGAGCTCAGGGGTGGCTCCCAGTGCTTACTGGTTTATACTGGTGCCCTCCCAGTCCACGCCTGGGAACACGGTGGGAGCTGGCAGCCAGGCAGGACCCCGAGGCCAAGCTGACCTTTGCCAGGACCCTGCTGAGCTGCGATGTCTCCAACGTCTCCTCCTGGCACCACCGTCTGTGGCTGCTGGTGCCCACCACGAGCTCCGGGAAGGGCAAGGCCGGGGCGCTGCCCCCTGAATCATTGTACTGATTTTTACCACTTATACTGGTTTGTACTGGTCAATATTGCTTTTTACTGGTCCATATTGCTTTTTACTGGTCTCTACTGCTTTGCATTACACTGTTTTTTACTGGTTTTCACTACTTATACTGGTTTGTAGCAGTCAACACTGGTTTATACTGGTAGCACTGGTCTGTAATGGCCTATGATAATCTATACTGGTTTGCCTTACACTGATTTTTACTGTTTTTTCACTGTTTTTTTTTAACTTATACTGGTCCATTCTGGTCTGTACTGGTTTGTGCTGGTTTATACAGGTTTCAGGGTGCCACTGGAGCTTTTGTTCATGGAGCAGTACCTGGGGGTGAATCCCAAATACTATGGGGAGGGGCTGGGTGCTGGGCTGCACCATGGTGGCCCCCGCTGGCCGGGAGGACCTGGTGCTGTGTGAGCGCCTCTTGGCGGCTGATCCCCACAACTGTGAGTGGTTTGTACTGGTTTGTATTGGTTTGTACTGGTTTGTGCTGGGATGGGGTCCAGGACGTGCTGGGATGGGGCTGGGGTCACTGGGTTGTACTGGATTAAACTGGGAGAGGGTGTGTGCTCAGGCCAGGAGTACCTGGCACTGTGTGTACTGGTTCTACTGGTTTACATTTGATCATACTGGGATGGGATGCTGGGAGTTACTGGCTTGAACTGGGAGAAGGAATGGGGGTGTGTAAGCGCCCCCTGCTGGCCAGGAGGACCTGGTGGCCAACTGTGAGTTATACTGGGTTGCACTGGCTTATACTGGGATGGGGTGCTGAGGGTGCTTGGAGTTACTGGGGTTACTGGGTTGAACTGTTTTTTACTGGGATTGGGTGCTGGGGGTTGCTGGGTTGCACTGGGTTATACTGGGATGTTGTCACGATCCGCTGTCAATATAGGGCGGGGGTCGTGATGGTTCGTTTGATCTCAGAGGTGCAAAAAGGCAAACAGTGGGGGGCAAAATCAGTTTATTCACAGCAAAGCATTTTTATTGAATGCCAACAACTCAGTTGCAATAGAGGGGAAGATATAGGAAACAAAGTATAGAGAGAAAAAGAGGGGAATGGGAAAAGAGCTACCAACAGACGAGACGGGCGTCCTCACGGGCCAGCCAAGAGATGAGTCTTCATCCGTGGGGAGATCTCAGGAGTCTTCCCCAGAGGGTCACTCTTTTATAGTCCTTCTCCAAAGCAAGTGGCCTCTGGCCAAGGAGTAGGGAGATTGATGGACCATTGTGAGGGTTGCTGCAATAAACAGGTGTACAGAACCTGCTGCTCCAGCTAGTGCCTGCTCGAGAGCAGTGTACCATGGAGCACAGCGAGCACCTGCACACAGTCCCTTGGCAAGCATCCACCTTGGCCAGGCCACAATTGGGTGGGGGGCCTCGGGGTCTTCTTGCAATGGTCGTGAGGCAAATGAGGGAAACGCCGGACCAACTTTTACAGATGTGGTCCTGGGGGTCACTGGTTTATACTGGGTTATACTGGTTTAGATTGGGATGTGGTCCTGGGGATCAACCAGTATAATCCTGGGAGCACTGAGACTGCACTGGGAGCCTCGAGATTGCACTGAGACTGGGTTTGTATGCATGAGGCATTACTGGTTTATACTGGTGCCCTCCCAGTATAAACCTGGGAGCCCCCAGACCACACTGAGAGCCTCTAGATCGCACTGAGAGCAGGTGCATTTACCCTTACTGGTTTATTCTGGGAGCTGCTGCCACAGGCCTCAGGAGCTCGAGGGTGGCTCCCAGTGCTTACTGGTTTATACTGGCGCCCTCCCAGTCCAGGCCTGGGAACACCAGTGGGAGCTGGCAGCCAGGCAGGACCCCAAGGCCAAGCTGAACTTTGCCAGAGCCCTGCTGAGCTGTGACATCTCCAACTTCTCCATCTGGCACCACCGTCTGCTGGTGCCTGCCAGGAGCTCTGGGAAGGGCGAGGCTGGGATGCTGCCCCCTGAAAGGCTGAAGGAAGGTGAGGGATTCACAGGAAAAATTCCCACAATTTCATGGCATTCCCAAAATTTTCCAGTCCCTCCTTGCCTAAAGTGGAAGGTGCTGGGCTCTGCTGGGTTGAATGGGTAGACCTGGTGGCCCTAAATCCACATTGATTTCAGTGTGTAAACCCGATGTCTCAAAATTCTTGGTGCTAAAAATCCCACTTTTAGACTCAGAATTCCCACACTTTGGGCTGAAAACTGAGATTTTTCGGCTTATCTGGAGGCAACAGCTCCACCCCAGGCCACAGGTATTGGATCAGGGATTCCGGATTGGTTTCCAGGAATTCATCCAAGACTTCCAGAGCGTCAGCACTGCAATCCTTAAGCAGAAATTCCCAGAATTCAGCCCAATATTTCCCTCAAATTTACCCAAATTTCCCCATTTTAGCCCCAAATTTCTGCAAAATGCCCATTGACTTGGTGTTCCAAAACCCTTTTTCACTTCAATAGGGTAGACCTGGTGTCCCTAAATCCCTGTTGCATTTATTTGGCTAGACCTGGTGTCCCTAAAAATCTCCATTGATTTTAAAGACTTTCAAGAAAACCTCAATTCATTGTAATGTGTAGACCTGATGTCCAAAAAGTTTTGGGTTAAAAGTGCCAATGTCAGGGCTGAAAATTCCCAATTTTTGGTGGGAAAAAGCCCAGAATTTTGTTTCATTTCCCCCTGTCCTGGTTTAGGACAAATCTGGGAGGAAACTTCTGAATGAGGTCCCTCTAGGAAAAACGAAAAAAATTGGAGACAAGTGGAAAAAAAGAAAACTGTTTATTCAACAGGCAACACACCTCCCAGCACAATGAACAATATCAAACAGCAAAACCTCTCGCTATTCCGAGGAGATGGCAGGTTTAGAAGAGTTCTTTCCGTGGCTGCCCGGCTCACTCAGTCTGTTCTCAGTCCCTCCTGTGCTGGGGAATGCCCAGGCCAGGCCTGGTGGGCCACAGGTGTGAGCTCCCAGTGCTCCTCTGGGTTTTCAGTCCAGAGCAGGTTCAAACAGTTCCAGGAAAAAAATAAAAATAATAAAAAAACCCAACAAAACAAAGAATCCAGGGAGTTTCTCTGCCTCAGCTAGCCAAAAAACTAACCAAGAGCAAAGGAGAGCTCTCTCTCTCTCTGTCCACTGCAGACAACACAGTCTGTGAGCAGGAATGTGGGGGAGCCAGTGCAGTCTCTGATAACAAACTCTGCACTTCTTCTTTCCCCCCCCTTCACTCCTGGAACCAGTCTTAAAGTTGCAGAATTTAATATTCAACACCAACAGAACAGACGATTTGGGGATACAGGCATCATACAGTCACCCCAAGACAGATGGATGGATGATGATGATGGGTGATGGAAGATGGATGAACAATGGATGATGGATGGACAATGGAATGGCAGTGGATGGAGAGTGGATGGAGGATGGATGGATGGATGGATGGATGGATGGATGGATGGATGGAAGTGATGGATGACAGATGGATGGGTGATTGGGTGGATGATAGATGGACTTGTTGATGGACAAGCAGTTGCCCAGGCCCATCACTATTCCCTCTCCATCACAGCTGCAGCCATGCCAGACGAGCTGCCCTGGCCCTCAGAAGACCCCAAAACAGAGCCCACCCCCCATCTGAGGCCGCTCTGGCACATCCGGCGCTGGAGGAGCTGAGGGTCTCCAGCATCACCCCAGGCTCTGTGGGGCTGCAGTGGAGCGTCCCCAAGGGCTCCTTTGACTCCTTTGTGCTGCAGTACCGGGATGCCCAGGGCCAGCCCCAGGCCCTGCCCATCGATGGCGAGTCCCGCTCGGTGACGGTGCCGGGGCTGTTCCTGTCCCACCAGTACTGCTTCCACCTCTATGGATTGCAAGGTGGGAAAAGGATTGACCATGTGTCCACTGATGTTATCACAGGTGAGAGAGGGGCTCAGGCCCCATCCACACCTGTGGTGCATCCAAGCCCTCAGATGGTCCTTCAAGCTTGGGGAGTCTGAGAAATGCTTCTGGGGCTTGAGATGGGGGTGAGAATGTGGAGGCCAGAGGGATGGCGAGTAGAGGGATATGTAGACCCATGGATGGATGATGGATGATGATGGGTCAGTGGATGATGGATGATAGATGATGGTTGATAATGGGTCGATGGATGACAGATGATGGTGGGCTGCTGGTCAATAGGTTGGTGGAAGGATCAATGACTGAACAGTCATTGTTTGGGGACCACTGGGATCCATCCATCCATCCATTTATATTTTCTCTCCAGACATTCCTCTGTCTATCCATTAATTGTCCTTTCAAGTGTTCAATCATCACCCAAAGCAACCATCTCCTTCTGGACACCCCACTGTCCCTTCCTTCCTTCCTTCCTTCCTTCCATCCATCCTGTCTCCACCACACTTTGATCCTCTCTCCATTCCAGCTCCATCCAGACTTCCCCACATTTCATGGTTGCACCAATAGCACCTTTCCACCATCCCATTAGCACCTGGGTTGAGTAAACACTGACACTGGCACCAACACATCAATCATTGACCCTTCTAATGACACAGTGACTCTGTCATCCTCCATCATCAGCATCCATCATCCCTTCATCATCCATCTAACATCCATCACCCATCACCCATCATCCATCATCCATCATTCATCATCCATCAGCCATCATCCATCAGCCATCAGCCATCATCCATCATCCATCATTCATCATCCATCATTCATCATCCATCATTCATCATCCATCGGCCATCAGCCATCATCCATCATCCATCAGCCATCAGCCATCATCCATCAGTCATCAGCCATCAGTCATCAGCCATCATCCATCTCATCCATCATCCATCACCCATCATCCATCAGCCATCTCATCCATCATCCATCTCATCCATCATCCATCTCATCCATCATCCATCACCCATCATCCATCACCCATCATCCATCACCCATCATCCATCATCCATCAGCCATCATCCATCATTCATCAGCCATCATCCATCTCATCCATCATCCCTGCTATGCTCCCCCCCATCCTACATCTCAGAGTTGAGGAATTGGAAGCAGCTCAGGGTAGGAGTGATGGCAAATGGGTGTTGGATGATGAGGATGGAGGGGTGATGGATCAGTGGATGAGGGGCTCCTGGGTGCCTTGGATGGATTGGTGATGAATACACAGGTGGCCAGATGGGAGCACGTGTGGTTGAACCTGTGGCTGGTTTGTGTCCTGGGTAAGGGTAAGGGTGTTGGGGCGAGGCTTGGGAGGTGAGGGCAATTAAGGGGGTTGGAGAATGAATTTAAGGACTGGCTGAAGGAAAAAGGATGGGTAAAGGATGGAAGAATAATGGATGGAGGATGGATGAATGATGATGATGACGATGACAATGATGAGTGTTGGGGCAGGTGTTTTGACAGATCCAATCGCTTGATTGTTCAATGATCCAATAAAGGGAGAAGCTGATGAATAAGTTGTAGGAAAAGCCACATTGAAAGCCATGTGGTTGGACTAAGGGATTGTGGATGATGGATACTGGAATGAATGATCCAGGAGATGAAAGTGTGGATGGATGGATGGATGATGGATGGATGGATGGATGGATGGATGATGGATGGATGGATGGATGGATGGATGGATGGATGATGGATGGATGGATGGATGGATGATGGATGGACAGATGAGTGAATGATGGATGATGGATGGATGATGGATGGATGGATGGATGGATGGATGGATGGATGGATGGATGGATGGATGAATGGATGATGGATGGATGATGGATGGATGGATGGATGATGGATGGATGGATGATGGATGGATGGATGATGGATGGATGATGGATGGAGGGATGATGGATGGATGGATGATGGATGATGGTGGATATTGGAGAAATCAGGATGATGGATAATGTTGATTATGACGATGATGAAGATGGTGGATGATGGCAGATGCTGGTCAGTAAGTCCATGGAAGAGTCAGTGGTTGATTGGATGGGCTGGGGTCATTGGGTGCTCAGTGATGGGTGAGGAGGGAATGGTGAGAAGGGACTGGGAGGAGATGGTGCATGATGGATAATGGATAGTTGGGTGGATGATGGATGGACAAATGGATGGACATACCAATGCCCACACCCGTCAGTGTCCCCTCTCTGTTGTTGCTGCAGCTGACCCCGAGGATCTGCCCTCACCCTCAATGGACACCTCAGCTGAGGCCCCCAGAGCTGACGTTCTCCAAACTGCACATCCCCAAACTGAGGCCCCTCCATCTGAGGCCCCCTTGACACAGGCAGTGCTGGGAGAGCTGAAGGTCTCCAGTGTCAGCCCCAACTCTGTGCAGCTGCAGTGGAACATCCCTGAAGGCTCCTTTGACTCCTTTGTGCTGCAGTACCGGGATGCCCAGGGCCAGCCCCAGGCCCTGCCCATCGATGGCGAGTCCCGCTCGGTGACGGTGCCGGGGCTGTCCCCGTCCCGCCGGTACCGCTTCCACCTCTATGGGCTGAGGGGAGGCAAAAGGAGCGACCACGTCTCCAGTGAGGCCACCACTGGTGAGGGGCTGCGGGGATTCCCCCAGGACCCCTCTGGGAATGGAGCTGGAGTGGGGACAGGGCTGGGAGTGGGGCCCAGGGGCAGCTCGGAGGGCACTGAGGACTTGGGGATTCAGGGGAAAGTGAGAGCAGGGATTGGAGGGGAGTGGAGATTTGGGGGAGTGTAACTCCTGGAGGGACTCTGATCACCTGGGGACTGGCAGGAACTGGGAAAAGCTAAGGGGGACCGGTTGGAAATGGGGTCTGGGGTCATGTGGGGCCTGGGTGAAACTGCGTGGAACTGGGGCAAACTGGGCAAACTGGGCAAACTGGGGTGGAGCTGAGGACTGGCAAAGACTGGGGGAAACTGGGCACTGGGGAGGATTTGGGGGGTACTGGGAGTGAACTGAGAGGGACTTGTGGAAACTAGAGGAATATGAGGGAGTCGTTATTGGGGTGACTGGGAACAGTTTTAGGGGGATTGGGACAGCTCAGGGACCAGGGAGAACAGTGGGATTAGAGGGGGACTGGGAGCAACTGGGGCTGAGGGTACTTGGGAGAACTGGGCAAAAGTGGGAGCTGGGGGTAGCCAGAGGACTGGGGGGAACTGGAGATTAGGGGCAATGTAGCACTGGGAGCAACTGGCAGGAGAACTGGGGGAACTGGAGGAATTGGGGACAACTGGGGGGTTTGGGAAACTGGGGGAACTGGGCCTGTGAGGAACTGGAGGGAACTGGGGACTGGGGGAACTGGAGGAACTGGGGATAACTGGGAGGTTTGGAGGACTGGGGGAATCAGGAGACTGGGGTGAACCGATGGCAACTGAGGGCTCTGAGGCCTGGGGGTAACTGGGAGGAACTGGAGGGAACTGGGGACTGAAGGGACCGGTGGAAATAGAGGCGAACTGGGAATGGGGAGGAAATTGGAGAATGAGGGGAAACTGAGTCAGGGGGGAATTGGGGTGGAGTTGGGGACGGGAGAGGACTGGGGGAAACTGGGAAGAACTCAGGGGACTGGGAGGTCCTGGAGGAAACAGGTCTGGCAGGCATTGGGGGAAACTGGGGGCTGAGGGTGACTGGGGGGGGTCTTTGGGGGAATATTTGGGGGAGTTGGGCCATGTCCATCGGGCAGGGTGTGAGGGCAGGGCTGGGGGGCCCATGGGAGGGTTTGGGGTGCGGGGGTGGGGGGTTTGGGGTGACCACAGTGATTTTTGGGGTATCAGAAGGGGATTTGGGGCTGCTGTAGATGTCAGCAGTGTGTCCTTCCCCAGGTGGCCCAGGGACCCTGTGGGTGGGCTCGCTGTGACCCCACAGTGCCCGGCTGCACTGGGACCCCCCCCGCGCCCCCCCGATGGCTACGAGCTGGAGTACGGCCCCCCCGGGGGCCCCAGCAGGTAACGACCCCCCAAAAGGAACCTAAAAACCCCCGGGTGTCCCCCAATATCTGCTTGGGACCCTCGGGGTAACACCTCGGGGTATCCCATTACCCTCCTTTGGTAATGGCACCCCAATATCTCCTTGGGGGACCCCAGTGACCCTCTGGGAACCCCAGTACAGCTCTGGGGGACCCAATACCCCCCTGGGAACCCCAATAACACCTCGGGGTATCCCATTACCCTCCTTTGGTAATGGCACCCCAATATCTCCTTGAGGGACCCCAGTGACCCTCTGGGAACCCCAATACAGCTCTGGGGGACCCCAATACCCCCCTGGGAACCCCAGTAACACCTCGGGGTATCCCATTACCCTCCTTTGGTAATGGCACCCCAATACAGCTTTGGGGGACCCCAATAATCCCTTTGAGACCCCAATACCCCCCCTGGGGACCCCGCTGTCCCCATTCGGGTACCCCAAAACCCCCCGTGCCCCCCCAGACTCTGTGGCTGCCCCCGAGGTGACATCGCAGCAGCTCTGGGGGCTGGAGCCCGCGGGGCGCTATGGGGTGCGGCTGTGGGGCCGAGGGGGACACCCCAAAAGTGCCCCCCTGGAGGCCTCCTTTGACACTCGTGAGTGGGGGAAGCTATGGGGGAGGGAGGGGCACCTGGACCCCCAAAAATGGGGGTAGGGTTATTGGGGGAAGTGGGGGGTATTTGGGGTTTAGGGAGTGATTGGAGGGTTATTTTGAGGTTTTGGGGATTATTTGGGGTTATTTGGGGGTTATTTGGGGTTTATGGAGTCATTTGGGGGTTATTTGGGGCGCTTTTTTGGGGGGACTGTGTCCTTTGAGGGGGGACAGCTGTACCCCTGAGTGCTTTTTTGGGAGATCTGTGTCTTTTGGGGGGACAGCTCCAGCCCTGGATCATCTGAGGGGGTCTCAGATCCTGGGGGTGTCACCCAGACCCCCAAATTTCGAATGGAGGCATTGGGGGGTGCCTGTGTCATTTTGGGGAGGGGTCACCCCTGAATTCCCAGAAACTTTTTGGGGTGTCTGAGGTGACCCCAATGCTCCCCCCAGCCCCACTCCCGCACCCCCATCCCCGGGACTGCGCCGAGGAGCAGCGGAACGGGCCGGGACCCTCCCGGGACACCCTCATCTTCCTCGGGGGGGACCCGGCCCGGCCCCTCCGCGTCTTCTGGGACATGGACACGGACGGCGGCGGCTGCCTGGTGCGACTGGGAGCACTGGGAGCACTGGGAGCAATGCTGGGGGGTCCTACAGGGGTTTAGAGGAGGATTTATGGCGTTTTTTGGGGGGGAAATTTGGGGGTTTGGGGGCAACTGGGGCGTCCTGAGGGGGTTTGGGGGCAATTGGGGGTCCTGCAGGGGGTGTTGGGGAGGTTGAGGGGTGCTGGGGGGCACTGAGAGGGAACTTTGGGATACTGGGAGGGGGTGGGGGGCTCTACAGGGTTTATGGGGGGGAAATGAGGGGGTTTGGGGTAATTGGGGGGGTCCCGCAGGGGGTGTTGGAGGGCATTGGAGAGGTTGAGGGGTGCTGGAAAGGCACTGGGAGGGGACTGGAGGGCACTGGGAGGGACTGGAGGGGTTCTCTAGGGGTTATGGGATGGAAATTGGGGTTTGGGGGATCAGAGGGGTTTTGGGGTTTTTGGAGGGGGTGGGACTCGTACGCCCGCGGCTTCGGCAACGTCAGCGGCGAATTCTGGCTCGGCCGGGGGGGCCCTGGGGATTTTGGGGGCCCTGGGGATTTTGGGGGTGTTATGAATGGTTTTCTATTTTTCCAATTAAACAAACAACAAAGATTAAAAGTAACAACAAATTTTTAATAGTAACAATTATAAATGAATACAATCAGAAGTATTAAAGATGATTACAAAAATTATTGAAACTGAATACCATCCAAGTAAAGTATTACAGTTGTATAATTTGGGATGGATAAAATTTGAGAGTAAGTGTTTTAGTATAATTGAGGTTCGTATAAAGCATAAGCAAAACCGACCGGGGGTACGGGGAGGGGCCTGCCCTTCCTCTCGTACCAAAGCATCCAGGCTAACAATCCCACTTATTGACTGTAGGCTACAGAAGTTTCTAGAAAACTCCTCCTAGTTTCTATTCCTAAAATCTACGTAACTATACTGCACGGTGCATGCTCTACTAATGGGTTAGGGGGGTCTCTCACCCTTTTGAGGGTCTTATTTCTGATGAAGGCTCATCATCTTCATCAGTGACCGAGGTGTGACCTGCAGGTAGCGCAGGCGCCCTGTGTGACTGAGCAGATGTTTTCCATAACAAGACTTTAATTGAGTCCCATGCTTGGAATCATTCCATTTTGGCCCATTTCAAGGTTGAAGCTCTATTTCTAGATGCTGTTTATCAGACCCACGTCCTTCTACTGTTCTTATTTGACTTTCTTCCAACCTTCTTCTTCGACTCCCAACATCTGGAAGATGTCCTTTGCCCTGTCTCACCCATCTCCCCCCCTTTCACTCGGTAACAATAGTCTTCTATTGATCTAAATACAATTTTGTTAATATAGTTAAAATTTAATTAGCACGAATCACATTTATCACAGGGGGGACCTATAAAAATATCTGGGGGGACTGGGAGGCACTGCCAGGGTTTGGGGGAACTTTGAGGAGAGCCTGGGGCGGCAGCAGGGGGTACTCGGTGGGACCCCAAAATTTGGGGGATCGCAGGGGTCCGAGGGGGGAACTCGTAGGATCCAGGGGGGGTCCCCCAAATATTCAGATCTGGTTTGGGGGTCCGGGAAGGATTTGGGGAGGGTCTCCAGGAGTTCACTTCTGGGGGCTCCAAGAGTTTGGGGGTCTCCCCCAAATATTCAGATTTGGTTTTGGGGTCCGGGAAGGATTTGGGGGGTCTCCAGGAGTTCATGGGGCACTTTTGGGGTCCCCAGCAGTTTGGGAGTCCCCAATATTTCAGGGAGAGCACTGGGGGGGGGACGGGGGATCTCGAGGGGACCCCGCAGGAGTCCTGGGGGTACCGGAGGATTTTTGGGGTGCAGGGAACGAGGCGCTGCACGAGCCGACGGCCGCGACCCCCACGGAGCTGCGCGTGGAGCTGCGGGCCGGTCGCGACTCGGCCTTGGCGATCTATCGCGACTTGGCCGTGGGCAGCGCCCAGGAGCGGTACCGGCTCCGCGTGGGAGCGTTCAGCGGCACCGCCGGGGCCGGGGGCGGTTCCGGGTGGGTTTGGGGTGGAATTTTTGGGAGTCCTGATGGGATTTGGGAGCCATGGGGGGTTTGGGGGTTCACTGGATGGCAGAGGACTGTGGGGTCGCTGGTGGGTTTTGGGGTCCCTGGGGTATTTGGGGAATTCTGTGGAGTCCTGATGAGATTTGGGAGCCATGGGGGGTTTGGGGGTTCACTGGATGGCAGAGGACTGTGGGGGCGCTGGTGGGTTTTGGGGTCCCTGGAGGTCCCTGGTGGTTTTGGGGTTTCTGGTGGATTTGGGGGTGCCTGATAAGTTTTGGGGTCCTTGGGGTATTTTGGGGTTTGAGTTTTGGTGGTTCCTGGTGGGTTTGGGGGTCCCTGGGTTGTTTTGGGAGTCCCTGGTAGGTTTGGGGGTCCCTGGGGTGTTGGGGAATTTTGTGAGGTCCTGCTGGGATTTGGGATCCATGGGGGGTTTGGGGGTTCACTGGCTGACAGGGGTCTGTGGGGACCCTGGTGGGTTTTGGGGTCCCTGGTGGGTTTTGAGAATCTCTGGTGGGTTTTGGGGTCCCTGGGGGTATTGGGGTTTCGGGTGGGTTTTGGTGGCTCCTGCTGAGTTTGGGGGTCCCTGACATGTCCCCCCACAGGAGATGCCCTCTCCTACCACTCGGGCAGCCCCTTCTCCACACGGGACCGGGACTCCCGGGACCCTCGGGACCCCTCGGGCCGCCCCCACCCCCCCCCCCCCCCCCCCCCCCGCGGCCTCCGGGGGAGCCTGGTGGTACCGAAACTGCCACTGTGCCCACCTGAACGGGCTCTACGGGACCCCCGGGACCACCAGGTACCCACCTGGGCCGGGGGGGGCACGGGGTGGGGAATTGGGGGGTCTGGGGGGGAATTCGGGGGGGTCTTGAGGGGATTTAAGGGGGTATGGGGAAATATGGGGGGTATTTGTGGGGTCTGGAGGGGATTTCGGGGGAGTCTGGAGGGGATTTTGGGGGATATGGAGGGGCTCTGGGGGTCTTTGCAAGGGGCTTTGGGTATTTTAAGGGGGCTAGGGGAGGTCTAGGATGGGCTATAGGACTATGGAGGGGTCTGGGGGTGTATGAGGGAATCTTTGGGAGGGTCCATGGGGCTCTCTGAGGGTCCATAGGGGTCTGTGGGAGTCCATAGGGTTCCATAGGGGTCTGTGGAAAAAGGGTCTGTGGGATCTATAGGGCCTGTGTGGTCCTATAGGGCCTGTGGGGATCTCTGTGGTCTCTGGGGTGTCTATGGGGATCCCTAAGGGTCCATGAGTGCCCATAGGAATCTGGGGGGCGACTGTGGGGTCTCTATGGGGATTTATGGGGGTCTCTGGAACTCTCCAAAGGTTCTGACCCCCCAGCTCCCCCACAGGGCATCCACTGGTTCCCCTGGAAAGGCTTCAACGTCTCCATCCCCTTCACTGAGATGAAGCTGCGGCCACAGCGTGGCTGAGGGGGCTGGAGGGGGGTCCCAGAGTTTGGGGGGGTCCCCTGGGGGGGGTCCCAGATGGGATTTGGGGAGGTTCAAAGGTGAAGCTTTTATGGGTGGGTAATAAAAGCTGATGGTGGCTCTCCTGCCCTGGGGTGAAGCAGCGTCAGGCTGAGGTCAAGGTCATCCCCAGGGTCAAGTGTGGCTCCAAATGGTCCTTGTGGTTCTGGTCCCAGTGTCACTTGGAGTGCTGGACCCCATCCCTCACCGGCCCTGGACATGCTGAGATGTCCCCAGCCTGGCCAACACGAACATTTCCCTGGCAAATGGGAACATTTTGCATCTCGAGGCTCAGCATGGCCTCGTTTGCCTCCCTGGAGATGCACACAGCGATCACAAGAGACAGAAAACCACGAGGCCACCCAGTGGCACAGAGCCCACGCTGAAAGGCTCCTGCCCTGGGATAAGAACGGGGAGAAACCTCTCCCTGATCACTGGCCAAACACACTCCATGGAGGAGAATGACCTGAAGTTATTGCCCAAAAAATCAGAGAACATTGAGAAGTAAAATTACAAGCACCTTTCCCCCATCCTTTCTCCTTCCTGAGCTCTCCCTCCTCCCCACACGATGACCATTGTGTCTCCAGGGACACGAAAACGACACCAAAAATAGTTTTATTAAAAACAGAATGTTTAAATTGCAGTAGAAAATAGAGCACCAGAAGCCAAATCTGGACTTTAGATACAAAAGGACCCAGATGAACACGAGGCCCTGGCTCCTTTCCTTTCCCTGCCCACAAACCCATGCCTGGGGAGCTGACAGGAGCCCAGCACAGGCACAGGGAGCCTTCCCAGGGGCTGCACATCCAAAGCCTTGGGAGCGCCTGGGTCACCCCAAACCTCACCTGTGCCACTGGCACCTGCAGCTCTGGGCACTCTCCAAAACGCTGCATCAGACACCGGGCTTGGAATGTCCCGGCTTTAAGCACACACCTGCGGGAAGCACAAAACATTGCGGCTTTAGGGCCGGCCTGAGCAGAGCTCCGGGCTCAGAGCCCGGCCCGGGGACTCGATGGCACCGCGGGCAAAAGCTGCGCTGCCGGAGGGAGGGAGGGAGGGAGGGATGGCCGGGCCTCAGAGTAATTCTAGAGCTAAAGCGGTGAGAGACATCAGCTCGCCTCAGATAATACATGCCAGCGCTCATCCCGGGCCGGCCAGCGCCTCCTCCTCCTCCTCCTCCCCTTCCTTCCACAGCCCCGGCACCGGCACCCACACAGAGGATCCCCCCCGTTCCCCGCTATCCCCCCGTTCCCCGCTATCCCCCCAATCCCCGCTATCCCCCCAATCCCCGCTATCCCCCCCGTTCCCCGCTATCCCCCCAATCCCCGCTATCCCCCCCGTTCCCCGCTATCCCCCCGTTCTCCCGGTCCCGTCCCGCACCCCGCGGCCGCTCCCCAGGATCATCCGCCCGCGCTGCCCCGGGAGGAGGAGCCGCCGCCAGGATCCGCTCCCGGGCCGTGCCCGCCTTGCCCTGGATCCACCCTCATCTCCCCCGCCTCCATCCCCATCCCCCTCCACTCTCGTGGCATCCTTCTCCACCCCAGCCGGCTCCATCCCCTCTGCCTCCATCCTGGGACCATCGATAAAAGATCCGTGTTAATCACAAAAGCATTGGGGCTTGTATAAACCAGAATACTAAGCTCTGAACTGAAGCATGGACACTAGATAAAAGAAATTATATGATTAAATAGTTCTGTTTAAAATCACCTTGTTATATTATGCTATGTTATGTTTTCCAAGTAAGCTGCATGGACTACCAGCTTGCAATATCAGTCTTCCCGATAGCCCTTCCTGCCTTTGTTTGATCAGTGCTGCCAATCTCAAGGAGCAGACTTCCAGATTTCCCTGGTGGTTATCTACAAGGACCAGACGGTTATCTGTGAGACTGACTGTCTCCGCAGAGTTTGTGAATTGGGATAAGGACGTTTATTCGACCACCACTGCTTACCTGGTGTTATGAATGATGTTCTATTTTTTCCAATTTATCAAGCAACAAGATTAAATTTAATAGTAAATTTTTAAATAGTAACAAAATGAATACAATCAAAGTATTGGAGATGACAATTAAAGTATTGGAGATGAAACAATCAAAGTGCATATATTTAAGAATATACAAATGTTATGAATGGTTTTCTATTTTTCTAATTAAACAAACATCAAAGATTAAAAGTAAGAACAAATTTTTAATAGTAACAATTATAAATGAATACAATCAAAAGTATTAAAGATGATTGCAAAAATTATTGAAACTGAATACCATCCAAGTAAAGTATTACAGTTGTATAATTTGGGATGGATAAAATTTGAGAGTAAGTGTTTTAGTATAATTGAGGTTCGTATAAAGCATAAGCAAAACCGACCGGGGGTACGGGGAGGGGCCTGCCCTTCCTCTCGTACCAAAGCATCCAGGCTAACAATCCCACTTATTGACTGTAGGCTACAAAAGTTTCTAGGAAGCTCCTCCTAGTTTCTATTCCTAAAATCTACCTAACTATACTGCACGGTGCATGCTCTACTAATGGGTTAGGGGGTCTCTCATCCTTTTGAGGGTCTTATTTCCGATGAAGGCTCATCATCTTCATCAGTGACCAAGGTGTGACCTGCAGGTAGCGCAGGCGCCCTGTGTGACTGAGCAGATGTTTTCCATAACATGACTCTAATTAAGTCCCATGCTTGGAATCATTCCATTTTTGCCCATTTCAAGGTTGAAGCTCTATTTCTAGGTGCTGCTTATCAGACCTACGTCCTTCTACTATTCTTATCTGACTTTCTTCCAACCTTCTTCTTCGACTCCCAACATCTGGAAGATGTCCTTTGCCCTGTCTCACCCATCTCCCCCCCCCTTTCACTCGGTAACAACAGTCTTCTATTGATCTAAATACAATTTTGCTAATATAGTTACAGTTTAATTAGCACGAATCACATTTATCACAATTCCCCCATTTCTTTTTTTTTTAAATCATTTTGATTCGTGCTTTAGAAGGTTGTTACTTGGTATTGTCTATGTTCCTTCATACTAGCCTCCATTTTTTCTAACATTTCTCGTGCGGTTTCCAGCTTTTCACACTCCTTCTCAAATTTGATTAACATTTCTCGTGCCAGGGTATTCTCTTTGCATTCAGTCACCACTTTTTCGACCTCTTTCCCTTGAGTGCGATTAGATTGCGCTTTCAGTACCATTAAGGGGTTTATTTTCCCTTTTGCTGTTAATTCTGGATCTATGGGCATGGCTGTAAGTTGCCTTCCTTGAATTACTGAGTGTATTAGTCTGATTAGACATGGTATCATGCAAGGCAGAAACAATAGACCTAAAACAGAACACAATAGCATGAATCCTAATTTTTTCCACCACACACCCCCAAAAAGATTATCCCACCAGTCAGCTTTCAGGATAGAATTCCATTTTTGAACTGGTACATGTGCCACTCTTTTAATTTCGTCAGCAAGTTTGGTGATGGCTTCCCCGTGGTCATCTATTTCCACACAGCACTCAGATTCATTAAACCTCCCACCAACTCCTCCTTCTTCTGCCAACAGATAGTCTAGGGCAATTCTGTTTTGATATACAAATGCTCGCATTTGTGAATGCTGTTTGGCCAACAACTTTAAAGCGTCTGCTGTGTGGTTTGAGACGACTTCCACTATGGCCTGGAGCCTTATCAACCGGTTTAATAGGTAAATTGGAGTTCTATATCCCCAAGACCCATCCTGAGCCCAAGTAGCAGGTTCATAGTATGCTATAATTCTTTCTGCAGGCCATTCTTCATCTTTCCATTTTTGGTTTCCTCCCGCCAGCGGAAAGTCGAGATTTAATTCTCTTTTTTTTTCTTTCTAAGGTTTCATAAAGTGGTGTTCCTAGTACATCGCCCTTAGACCTTGGTATGACAAAGAAGGAGGGTCGTATAATCCCTAAGGTACAAGTTCCCTCCCATTTTCGGGGTAGTTCACTGTATGCTCGTTGCCCACAAATCCAATATATTCCATCAGGGGCTTTCCATCTTTCTTTTGTATTTTCTGGTTGTTCCCAATAAGATTTCAAGTCTTTTATGGATTGGTAGGGGTTAGCTCCAGAACTGTTATGCCAGCACAAATTAGTTTGATTATTCCACTTGCAATTCATTTCTTTTGCTATTCCCTAATATCCAGTAGGACTCTTGGGTCGCCAGGTCTTTGTGTTATTGTCTGAATTTACTACTAAAGTAGATAGGCAAGGAGTATATCCTACCACTTCAGTGTATTTTCTCCCTTCCCGAGTTATACAAACTGTTCCAATGACTTGATGACTCAGGACCCAGCCTTCAGGCCGTCTTAGGGTCTTAGAAATTTGTGTATGATTCCATTTTAAAAATTGTTCTGGAGCCAAACCCTCACCTCTCCATGGCCATCTTTCAGCCATTCTAAGTCCTCCACAAACAAAACATTTAGATAATCCCAATTCTGTGGCAATTTCTTGCATTAGATCTACAAACGGATTTTTGTTTGAAGTTGGCAAATCCCAGTCGCTATAGTGCTGTTTTAATTGTTTATACAGCTCATCCAGTTCCTCTAATTCTTTCCTTCTGATTATTTCCCTATCCTTCATTGTTTCTTTTTGTTTTCCAATTAGTTTTTTCTTTGGCCCTTTTCCTTTTTCATCCTTTTCAAAACACAAAAAATGTTCGTATCTAGGACAGAGTTGATTATCATTAGGGTAAGGAGCTCACCCCCTGAATCCCAAATTCTTTCTTACCCAATACAATTTTGAACTTTTCACACAAATTTCTAAGAAGCTGCTACGATCATAACAAGCTGCACTAATATATGGGTGTGCCACAAATACTGATTCCATCTTATTCTTGACCCACATGGATTGATTGCATTTGTCACAGGGATCAGGAAGGGTTCGTGTCTTTATTTCTGCTTCTTGAGTGGTTTGTCGTCTTGTAATTTGTTCCTGCATGGCCTGTTCTTTTCCATTCCATGCAGTCTTACGGTTCTGGCCAGCTGCTAGGGGTATTATTGTAAGCACCATGAAAAGAATCCTCAGGAATTTTAACTTTCTACCTGTCTCAAGGCCCCTTGGGTTGCAGCCAAGGGCCGAGATGTCCATCTTCTCGGTAGCAAAGTTTTTATCCGGGGATTTGTTTTTCTTTGGTACCCTTGGCCTCATAAGGTTCACACGATCTATTTTAACTTTTTCTGTTCCAAAGATGGCACAAAATATTTATAGTTCTGCAGCACTGCCTTATCTCTTTCCCTAGACTGATTAGCTATTTTTCCCAATTTACTAAAGCTCCGGAGATATGCCAACCACAACAAAATTACACTATTTCAATTAAATAGTTCCTCTTTTTGGTTTTCTAAACCTTCTTTTCCACCAATAGATATACTCGTGATGCCAATTTGCTGGTGAGACGTATTTACTACGTGGCACATAGACTTCTTCTCCACAGCAACTGTCAGTTATGATACTCTGGTTTATAATATTTTGGATTGCTTGTTCTTTAGCCTGCACAAAAGTTAATATGGCAAGGAGTAGTTGGTCCTGATTCTCTATTAGTTGAATTGCGGCATAAAAGGTCCCGTTTTCATGTCTTAATGGTTTCCCATAGAAGTCACTAAAAAATTTTTCTGTTGTTAGCTGATCATGCATACGCTCTGAACAACTGAAACAAAGCAATTGTCTCTCTTTTTCTTTTGCCCTAGTTACTCTCCACCATGAATTAAAACAGCAAGTGCAAAGAATACGAATCCATGGGCGGCATTCTAAGCCATGAATACAACATTGCCTATATTCTAATTGTTTTTGGGCCTCCTCAATAATAGGTGTTAGCAGTCTCTTTCTCTTGAGTTGCAGCTCTTCAAATAAATTGGTTAACGTTGGCGGTCGGAAAGTCCGGAGAAACTTTTCAATTTGTCTGGGATTTTCCCACTGATCAAGGAGGCGTCTGATTCTTTCCCATCGGCGCTGTTCAGCTTCTGAACTTAATGGGGTTGCAGTTGGCAGCCAATCCAGGATGTCTAGACTTTAACAATATACTGTCTCAAAGCAATTTTAATTGATATTCTAAGCAATAACAACATACAATAATATCTTTCTCTTCTATATATATATATATCTATCACACCTCCCTTTTGGTCCCCAAATACAATGACTTTATGCCAGTTTCTTATTAATACTGCTTTGTGGTGTCAAGTTTTCCTTTCCGCCTAATCATGAAGTTATTACAATTAATCAGTCTTCAAATTCCCTTTTTAATTTGATTTTTAGGTCTCCTGGTGCTGAAATATTTTTCCATCCTTTGTTTTGTATTGGTCCTTTTACTCTTGAAGCATGAGTCCAGCCTTTTTCTGCTGTTCGGACTGCTGCTTCTGTGGTTAAAAGAACCAGAAATGGTCCCTCCCACCGAGGTTCTAAACTTTCTCCTTTCCAGCATTTTATCAATACATATTGTCCTGGTCTGATGGAATGTATTGGAAAATCGAGAGGAGTGGTTTGTGCTAAAATGCCTTTCTCTCTTAATTCCCTTAAATTGTTTGCGATGGTTGTAAGATACCCTTGAATGGTTTTGTCCCCGACCAGGGAGGGATCCATTGTCATGCCTTGGGGGTAAGGCAATCCATATAACATCTCATATGGTGAGATCCCAGTTTCAGAGTGGGGCTTGGTTCTTATATTTAACAGAGCTAAAGGAAGGCATCTGGTCCATGGTAATTTAGTTTCTATCACTAATTTAGTTAGTTGTTGTTTAATAGTTTGATTCATCCTTTCAACTCGTCCTGAGCTTTCAGGATGCCATGGGGTATGGTATTCCCAGACAATTCCTAATGCTTGGCTTAAATTTTTAATTATTCTTGAAGTAAAATGAGTGCCCTAATCTGAATCAATAACTTGTACTATTCCAAATCGTGGAATAATATGCTCCAATAAAATTTTAGCTACTGTTTGAGCTGTGGCTCTAGCCGCAGGGAATCCTTCTACCCACTGAGTCAAATGATCTACTATAACCAGCAGATATTTCCACCTGCCTACTTTAGGTAATTCAGTAAAGTCAACTTGGATCTTTTCGAATGGCCGATAGGCTGTCCGACGACCTCCAGAGGGAGGACTCCTCAACACTTTTTTGTTCACTTTCTGACATGTGAGACATCCTTGTGTGATTTGTTTTCCAATTTCAAATATTCCTATACACCCATAAAATTTTAAAAAGTGGTCACAAAGTGCTCTTGTGCCCCAGTGAGTTCTTCGATGTAAGTTGTCCAGGATCTGTCGGGCTATAGGTTTTGGGACTATTTTTCTACCATCTGGTAGAATCCATTCTTCTTCCTTCATGGTTGCCCCTAGTTTCTTTATAGCTTCTATCTCTGTTAAAGAAAAGTATGGTGTTTCAGTTTGTGCTTCTGTCTCTTTAAAAGTCATAATTACACTGTTGTTTTCCCTTAGGGCAGCTCTTTTTGCTTCATCATCTGCCAAATTGTTTCCTCTTGTTTTAATGTCTCTCCCCCTCTGGTGTCCTTTTACGTGTACAACTGCTATCTTTTTTGGACCTTTTAAAGCCTCAAGTATTTCACTGACTAATCTTTGGTGTAGTAATCCTCTCCCTTGAGTGTTTACAAATCCCCTTTCTTTCCAGATTTTTCCAAAGGTATGCACAATCCCATAAGCATACTTTGAGTCCGTGTATATGGTTCCCTCTCGATCTTTTAATAGCAACAATGCACGGAGTAATGCATAAAGTTCACAGGCTTGTGCTGACCAGGATGAGTTAAGAGGACCAGATTCTTTCACTTCTAATTGTTCTCCACTAATTATGGCATATCCAGATTTTCTTTTCCCACTTACTACTCGAGATGATCCATCAATAAATAATTTTTCTCCTGTTCGTAGTTCCTGTTCCCTTAAATCTGGACGTATTTTTGTTTGTAATTCTATAACTTCTATGCAATCATGTATTAATTTTTCCCCTGGGTCCCCGTACAGAAACTGCGCTGGGCTTTGTACATTTGTTACTTTCAATTCTAATTCTGGAGAGGTTATTAAAATAGCCTCATACTTTAATATTCGACTGTCTGTTAGCCATTTTTCAGCCTTTTGAGCAAGAATTCCCCTTATGTTATGGGGAGTGTATACTTCTAGTGGTGCCCCAAAAGTTATTTTTCGGGCCTCTTCTACTAACAATGCTGTTGCTACCAGAGCTTGTAAACATGTTGGCCAGCCCTTGCTAACTGGATCAAGCAATTTGGAATAATATCCCACTGGCTTTCTGCTTCCTGCCCAATCCTGAGTCAATACTCCATAAGCTGTTTGATCAATTGTATTAACAAATAATTGAAATGGCCTGTCTAAATCAGGAAGGCTTAAAACAGGAGCTTGCAGAAGGGCTTCTTTAACTTGCTCAAAATTTTCTTGATCCTTTTCATTCCATTTCAAGTGATTTGTAGTCAATTTTTCATATAAGAATTTTACTTTCCCACTAAATCCCTCTATCCACTGTCTGCAATAGCCCAAAAGACCCAAAAACTGTCTTATTTCTCTTTTAGTCCTTGGGGGTCCCATATTTAAAATTCCTGAAACCCTTTCAGGGTCTAATTTTTTTCTTCCTCTGCTGATCCAATGACCTAAATAACGTACTTCTGACTCCACAAATTGTAACTTTGATCTGGATATTTTTAACCCATTTTTTCCTAAAAAATTTAAAAGCTGGATAGTCCCTTTCCTAGTGTCTTCTTCAGTTTCTCCAGCTAATAACAAATCATCTACATACTGTAACAACTTAATCCCTTTTGGTAACTCAAAAGACTTCAAGAGATCTTCTAATGCTCTCCCAAAAAGGTTTGGTGACTCAGTGAAACCTTGGGGTATTACCATCCACCTAAGCTGTTCTCTTCTGCCTGTGTCTGGGTCCTCCCACTCAAAGGCAAAATAGTCCTGGCTACTCTCATCCAGAGGACAAGTCCAAAAAGCATCTGTTAAATCCACTACTTTATACCAAGTATAATGAGGGGCCAATTGGCTTAGTAAAGTGTATGGATTGGCCACCACAGGAAAACGAGTAATGGTGCTTTGATTGACTGCCCTGAGATCCTGAACTGGTCGGTAACTGCCATCAGGCTTCTTTACCGGCACAATGGGGCTGTTATGTGCTGACATGCAAGGTTCTGATATCCCCTGGTGCCTCTAATTCTCAATTATTGCTTTCAATCCCCTCCACTCTCTAGTGATATTGGATATTGTCTTACTCGAATGGGGATTTCTGGATTCTGTATTTCAATGCTTAGGGGCTGAATGTTTAATTTTCCCACTTCTCTGGAATACCACACTGTGTCACTAATTTCCTGATTATCTTTTTCAGTTAAAGAATAAATTTTAAGTTGTCCTTCACAGGGCTTTATTTGAATTCCCAGGGCTATGATTAAATCCCTTCCTAATAAGTTGTCATCTGCCTCTGGTATTAGTAATAAATCATTCAACCCGAATCTCATATCAGATTCTATTTGTACATCTTTAATTACGGGAACCTGAAAAACTTCCCCTTTAACCCCTACTACTGGGACATGCTCGGAGCTAACACTACAATCTTGAGGCAGTTTTCTTACTGTGGACCTAGAAGCCCCTGTATCTACTAAAAATGTGATTTCTTCACCTTGAGGACCTACTTTTAATTTTATCAAGGGCTCTTTTGATGTTTTGGTCCCCATTAAATAAATGAACCCCTGACCCCCCTAATCCTCTCTAAACATCTTTTCATCCTTCTGCCTGTTTTTGCAGACTTTCAGCACATGTCCTTTTTGGTGACAATAGAAACAGATAGGACCTGGACTCCTGGAAACAGGACAAGAATTCTGTAAATGTCTCCTTTTGTGACAAGAGAAGCACATAGGTCTACTGTTCTCTGAATGAAGTCCTGATCTTTTCTTTTTATCCTCTCCTACTAGGTTCTTTGTGTTTGTGGCTGCTTGTGTTTCTTTAACTACTGCCACTAGGATCCTGGCTTTTGTTTTTTGCTTTTCTTCATCTCGTCTAACATACACTTTTTGTGCTTCCCTTAACAACTCCTGAAGCCCCCTATCCTGCCAATCTTCCAATTTCTCCAGCTTCTTCCTGATGTCCCCCCAGGACTTGGCTACAAATTGTGTTTTTAACAGAACCTGCCCTGCTGGTGTATCAGGGTCTATGCCTGAGTACAATTGCAAATCCTTTCTTAGTCTCTCCAGCCATTCTGCTGGGCACTCATCTTTCCCTTGGTGCTCACTCAGAGATTTCCCTATGTTTTGTCCCCTGGGCACTGCTCCCTGAATTCCTTGGATAATCATCCACCTGAAATCCCTCATATTTTTCCAGTGTTCTGCCTCCTGATTATTCCAATTTGGATCTGCCATAGGCCATTTCTGATCTCCCTGGTCTGGCCCCTGATGATCTCTATTCCAAGCCCGTATTCCTGACTGTCTAATCATTTCTCTTTCTTCCACTGTAAACAAGATTCCTAAAATAGACTGCAATTCCATTCAGGTGTAAATATTCAGTCCCAATAACTGATCTAGTTTCTCTGCTACCCCAATATGATCTTCTAGCATCTTGTCCATCTCTTTCTTAAATTTCCTAAAGTCCCCAGTGTTCAGGGGAACACTCACGTAACCAATAGGTCCCTGTCCTGGGGCCAGATTTGCTATTGGAACCTCTCTAAGAGGGTATAATCTATCTTCCCTTCCTGCTCCCTCATCCTCTTTGTCACTTTCTTCCTCCTGTCCCCTTCTGCCTCTAGTTCTGTGTGCTACTGGCTCGTCCTGAACAGGGGGTGCATCAGGGACCAGGGGCTGGACAGGCTGGCCAGGCTGTCTGTATGGGGGTGGGAGGTGATCTAACGGGTCCCATGGCTTTATCTGGTCCCTTCTTGCTACCTGTCCTTTAGATTGCAAAGGGTATAATGAATAACTTTCTTTTTCCTGACTTTGAACTATAAATTCACCCCCCCACTTTTAGAAGCCACAAAGCAGCATATTCACTTTCCTCCTGGTTAAAACATTCTTTTGAACTCACATATAGATTTAAAACTTGACAAATCCAATCCTCAAATGATCCAAACTCTGGCCAGTACAAATTATTTGCACAAATCTTTTCTTTAGTCCACTCAAACATACAGTACTGTATAATTTTCTGCTTACTTTTTTCTCTTTGGGATTCCCTTGTACCCCAGTATTGTAACACTATCCCCAGGGGGCTGTCCTGAGGAATTTCGCTCCCCTTCTTGGAACCCCCTCTCGGTTCCCAGGCACACTGGGTTCTTGCAAATTTTTCTCACACTTCACAACCCCTGGGTCGGAGATTTTACTTTTCCTCTGACCCATCTCTGGCAGCAACAGCTCCCTTGCTCTCTCTCACTCGTTCTGCGGTTCAACTCCTTCGCTTAATATACACCATCTCACTTCTTTTGCCAACCACTTGTTTCCCACCTAATTCCTTCTTTTCCTTTTATTCTCTCCCCAAATTCTCTTTCTGGCCACTCTCCACAATCCTTCTTAATCACGTAGTGAAACTTTCATCTATTATCCTCCCAACAGATAGTTGAACCTGACTCGTTCACTCCCTTCTTAAATCACTTCTCCGAGCATCAGCTCCCTTCGCACAGACTTTTCCTGTGAGTTCTCGGGCTGGGACTTTCCCTCATGGTCCCTCCGGGGGTATTCACTTGCTTTCCCCATTCAGACCTTCCTCACACACAAGCACACAGCCGCCCTCTTTACCCAACCCCATGGTGCTCACACAGCCCCGTTTTCACACAGGGTTCTTGTGCACAAGACGTTTTACGGGCACCTTTCCCTTTCTGCCGACGTTCCCACAGGAGCCTTCTTCTGGCACACCTCCTTGTAGCGAGCTTCTTTGGCTTATGCTTTATTTTAATTTGGAACTCCTTCTCCAAGAGAGCCTGATCTAGCCTCGGAACCACCTTAACAACTGGTGGGGAGCTCCTTCCCAAATCCAGCCACTCTTCACTTGGACTGGAGTTCCCGGGTTTCGGCATCAAGTTGTTATGAATGATGTTCTATTTTTCCAATTTATCAAGCGACAAGATCAAATTTAATAGTAACAAAATGAATACAATCAAAGTATTGGAGATGACAATTAAAGTATTGGAGATGAAACAATCAAAGTGCATATATTTAAGAATATACAAAATTTGGCAGTAAGTAATTCAGTATAATTGAGGTTCGTATAAAGCATAAGCAAAACCGACCGGGGGTACGGGGAGTGGCTCCCATTCCTCACGTACCAAAGCATCCAGGCTAACAATCCCACTTATTGACTGTAGGCTACAGAAGTTTCCAGAAAACTCCTCCTAGTTTCTATTCCTAAAATCTCCGTCACTGTGTGTACAGTGCATGCTCTACTAATGGGTTAGGGGGTCTCTCATCCTTTTGAGGGTCTTATTTCCGATGAAGGCTCATCATCTTCATCAGTGACCGAGGTGTGACCTGCAGGTAGCGCAGGCGCCCTGTGTGACTGAGCAGATGTTTTCCATAACAAGACTTTAATTGAGTCCCGTGCTTGGAATCATCCCATTTTTGCCCATTTCAAAGTCAAAACTTTCTATTTCTAGATGCTGCTTGTCAGACCTACGTCCTTCTACTATTCTTGTTTGACTTTCTTCCAACCTCCTTCTTCGACTCCCAACATCTGGAAGATGTCCTTTGCCCTGTCTCACCCATCTCCCCCCTCACTCTGTAACAATTGTTTTCTATTGATCTAAATACAATTTTGTTAATATAGTTACAACTTAATTAGCACGAATCACATTTATCACAGTGATAAAGAAATTCCTCCACAATCATTTAATCTCTCTTTGGGCTGACACCACCATCTTTGCTCAGCCCAGCTCCAGAGCAGCAACACATGCAAACACGACACAATTATTTGTGGGCTAGGGAAGGACAGCCACGTGCAAACAATCTCTGTACCAAAGTATCCCTCAAGTCTTGTGCTCAGTTTTGAACCTCTTGCTGCAAGAAAGGCATCAAGGGGCTGGAGTGTGTCCAGGGAAGGACAATGGAGCTGGGGAAGGGTCTGGAGAACAAGTCTGATGAGGAGCAGCTGAGGGAGCTGGGGAGATTCAGCCTGAAGAAAAGGAGCTCAAGGGGGACCTTCTCACTCTCCACAACTCCCTGACAGGAGGGTGGAGCCAGGTGGGGTGAGTGTCTTTCCCAGGTAACAAGTAACAGAGGAAATGGCCTCAAGCTGTATAACAGGTTTAGATTGGGCATTAGGTGAAATTTCTTTACTGAAAGGATAGTCAGGCATTGAAACACGCTGTCTAGGGCAGTGATCAAGTCACTACCCCTGGAGGTGTTCAAAAGGTGTGTGGGTGTGGCATTTTGAAACATGGTTTAGTGGTGGGCTTAATAGTGCTGGGGTAACAGTTGGACTCAATGATCTCAGACATATTTTCCAACCTGAACAATAATGTGATTCTAAGTTTTTGCTGAGCACGATGAGTGAGAATGAGTGAGATGAGTATTCCAGCAGGCAGGAGGATACTGAGAGGAAGGACAGCCCCATCTTCTGGAAGCTGAGGTGATTGAAGCTCCTGCCCGATTTTGGCAAGAGATTCGAAGCAAGAAGCCTGCTTTGGGGTGGGTTTCTGCTGTAAACTCAGCAGCAAGGTGCCACTGGCATATGTGCTGTCCTCACCACGAGCTGGCCTGCTCGTGTCAGTAAGCTCTGAGCAAGCTCTGTATGAACTCACCGCCTGGCCCTAAAGGATTGGCAGAACAGGAAACTCTTTCAAAGGTGTCTAAGGACTTGATGTTGATGTTTGAATTTCCCTTTCATATTGCTGCAGCGTTTTTGTCCAGGCGCTTTATCCCTGCAGCACAAAGCTGTCATTTATTTGTAGTCAGAGATTTTGTGCTTTTGAAATTAAAGCCAAGGCAGACAGAAAATAAAAGTATTCCAAGACACTTTAATGCATTAGGCAAGTGTTAATTAGGGGAAGCTGAGTCTTTCCAGCCCTTGGGGGGAAGCATATCTTGTGTAAAAATAATTCAGAAAAGGGCAAAGCTGTTCTGCCTAGTGAGATTTTTGGTTCTCCACAGTTTGAGGAAAACACAAAATGTACTCATCAGTGGAAAAAGTTATAACACAGTGAGAATAACTTAGAAGGAGCTGATGGGGTCCAAGGCCAATGCAGAATGCGTGGCCACAGCTGGGAAAGCAGCATCCTTGCTCAGGCAGGCACACAAGCAAGAAAATGGGCTGAGAAAACATGGCAGGGTTATTGAGGGAGCTCCTGTGGTCACAGTCCTACCTGTGAAATGGCTTCTGCCTGCTCACGGCCTGTGATCACAGGAGCAAGCAGAGTGTTATCTCACCCTCTTCCCAGGAGCTTCTGGGAACCAGCTCCTGGAGCAGCAACTGGCAGTGATGGTTATTGAAAAATACACTCATGAAGCTGCATCTGGAGCTGGCCACATTTTCCTGCCAATTTTCAGCAAATTGTGTACTTGGAAGAACTATGGAAAAAAATCTACCAAGAATCAGTGAATATGACTCCTTAGGTGAAACTGTCTCCCACTTATTATCCAGCTCAGCAAATGTTAATGCCCTATCCCTGAATTCAAATTCCCATCAGAGCCATTGTCTGTCCCCAGACAATGGCCTTCTTTGCCCTGGTAAACACAGAAAATGGGCATTTTCTCAGAGGATGTAAATTTGGCTTTTTAGACAACCCCTCCACACACACACACACACACACACACTGACAAATCTTTCCAATAATCTGGGAAAGTATTATCAAACAAAACCTTTTCTGCTAAAGGGGAAACACTTTGCCCAAACCACTGAGATGCTAAGGGACAACACATTACTTTAATATTATCTTAAATGAAGAAAATTAGATGTCCTTGGATTTAATTTTACCAGTATACATACCTTCCACTGATTTTCTGACTTTATTTTAAAAGAGTGATTCATGCATTTAGCTTTTGGTTAATTTTAAACTTATTTTAGGAGTCATAATAAATCTCACTTTGGAAGAGCAGAATGATTAATTTCTCAACTACATTTTTGCTTTGAAGTGTCTGTTGGCGGTTAATAAAATAAGTCCTTTTACGTTTTCTTCAAAGTGACAAAACACAAATACACGTGGATGCTTTGGGCCAAAGGAGGGGGCTGAAAACCTGTCTGGCAGTGGGAATTTAGCTGAAAGGAGGAGGGGAGCTGCTGCCTCACCACTCTGAGGAAAAGTGCTGCATTTGTGCAGCCAAAACCGCTGCGTGTGGAGGCAATGGGAAATTTGGGACTGGATCTGCAGAGATCCTGATTTAGAGGGTGGAGTCTTGGGCAATGAACATTACATTTTGTTAGAAAACCACTCGTGTTTTCACAGCGCAGATTTCATAAACCTGATGTCTGTCTGACTGAAAGTTAAGTGCCTTACAGCCCTTCCCTCAGTGTTTGCTCAGTGGTGAATACTGCACTAGGCTCTGTGTCCAGCTCACAGCTGCTTTTGGAGTCTGTCTAGAAACACTCATGCCTCTGAGACATGGAGAAACGTGCAGGCTCAGAGGAGCAAACTGCCAGCTGGCAGAGCTGGGCAGCCACCCTTGGAAGCCATTGGTTCAGGCTGGCTGAGGATGAGCCTCAGGTGCTCAGCACTGAGGTTTTTTACAAAGACCGCAGTCAGAGCAGAATGCCGAACTCAGGTGCTGGTGCTCTGGACCACTGCAGTAGTGCAAAGGTCCTCCCACCCTTGGGGAAGCATTTCACCAGGAACATTGATGCTACCAAGCAATTTCCATGCTAAGTCAGCATCTGTGTTGCCATCATGGCACAGAAGAGGGGAGAAGGGAGAAAAAAATCAAAGCAGATTGGAATTGAGCAAGGGATACGCCATGGAAGGAGTTCTCTCTGGAAGATAAAATTCTCAAAACCAAAAATCTTTATTTTGCTAAAATATTTCACATTTCTTTTAGGGAGAGTCCTATTTTGCTGTTACACTTCAGTCACCCCTTTTCTTTGCAGTGTCCTAACTTGCAGTCTGATTGCTGGCTCTGCTTGTTTTCTTCCATTTTGCATCACCCCCACAAAAGAAAGGATCACCACACAAAAGAAACAGCTGAAGAGGGGAGTAGATAAAGTCAGCAAGTACTTTGTGAGCAATTCCCACCCTTTATTCATCGGTAGATGTGATTTGGGCTAGGCAAATGATTGGAAATGTTTGTTTCCCTCTCCCCTGCTCAGGGTGCTTTAACAAGACGAGGAAACAACTAGAGACGGGGAAGATTGATGTTCTGGAGGGGGCAAGCACGTCTACAGCCATTCACTTGTTATGCTTCTCCAGGACCAGAGTGGAATACATAAACCTCTGGCTCCAGCTAGAGGCCACTCACGGCTGGGTTTCTAAGCTGAACAGAGCTGTCCTTAGGAAGTATCACTCTGCTCTGTTAAGGTGTGTGATACAATAGGCCCAATATCTCAAGAAGACCAGAGAATAGAGAAATTGCTTGCTTCCCAGAAAGTGGCTCAATATCTCTCGTCTGTGAGAAGCAGAGACTAAGTGTTTTTTCTCCTGCACAAACTCTCAGCTTTTTCACATTAGTCAACAGCTTTATCTCAGCTTACTACTTGTTTTCCATTGTATTTTCTCTCCACTGTCTCACTAGGAAGGGGAGTAATAGATGGCTTACTGAGCACCTGGCATTCAGACAAGGGGAACCCACTACACCCATCTTCAAAAAGGGTAGAAAAGAGCACTCTGGAAATGATCAACATGTCAGCCTCACCTCTGTGCCTGGGAGGATCATGGAACACATCCTCCTTGAAGCTGTGCTAAGGCACATGGAGAACAGGGAGGTGATTCTGGGCAGCCAAGGCTGAGTCCTGCCTGACCCATCCAGTGGCCTGCTATGACAGAGCAAGTACATGAAGAGACAAGGCAAGGACTCCAGGTGTCATTTATCTGGACATCTGGATAGACTTTGGCATGATCCCCACAACATCCTCTCTAAATTGGAGAGAGATGGATTTGATGCCTGGACTGTTGGACGGATAAGAAATTGCATGCATGGTCACTTCAGAGGTCAACACATCAGAGTCAGGATGGACATGAGTGACCACTGGTGTCTCTAGAGGGTGTGTTCTGGGAGCAGTGTTTCTTAAAATCTTCATTAATGTCATAGACAAAGGGATCGAGGGCATCCTCAGCAGATTTCCTGACGTCAATGAGCAGAGAGGGGCAGTTGCACACCTGAAGGATAGAATGCCAACCAGAGAGATGTGGATGTACTTGAGGAGTAGAACCAAGGCGATCTTACTTGATTTAAAAAAATAAGGAGGGGTTGCTGCACCTGGGTAAGGGTAGGCCCCAGGATACACGCAGGTGCAGGGTGGTGCATGGGTAAAAAGAGGATGGGAGCTCCTGCCTGTCCGTGTCCTGTCTGCCTGTTGGGTCTGCCCCAGGGCAGTCAGGCTGTGACTGCAGCCATGTGTCCCCCTGTGGCTGTGGCCGGCACTGCTGTCCCTGCTGCCCTGCTGCCAGAGCCCTGTCCCTGGGCAGAGCCGTTCCCTCCCCAGCACAGCCCCGTGGGTGCTCCCTGCTGCGGCCTGGCCTGGCCCCAGAGCAGGGTCCCCCTGCGGGTGGCCCCGGGGTGGCCGCGTGTCCCCAGCCGGCCGTGCCTGGGCAGCTGCCTCAGCCGTGAGGGACGCAGAGCTGCGGGAGCCCAGGGCTCTGTGCCGCCCGCACTGCAGAGCTGCCTGCTCCAGCTGCCAGGGCCTCGGCGCCCGCCCTGGGCCCTCCCGCCCCGACGGCCGTGCCGGGCCCCGCTTGCTGCCCTCATGGTGCCACTGCTGGCCCCAGGGCTCTGCCAGGCCTTCTCCAGGGACACCTTCCCGCAGCCTTTCAGTCCCTGCACGGGCCCCGCACACACCTGCAGAGGGGCTCTTTGCAAGGGCCTGCAGGGACAGCGCCAGCGCCAGTGGCTTCCCAGTGCCACAGGGAGGGCTTAGGCTGGAGACGTGCAGGACATTCTGCCCTCTGAGGCTGCTGAGGCCCTGGCCCACGCTGCCCACAGAAGCTGTGGCTGCCCCAGCCCTGGCAGTGCTCCAGGCCAGGCTGGGTGGGGCTCGGAGCATCCTGGCCTAGTGGAAGGTGTCCCTGTCCTTGGCAGCAGGGCTGCAACAAGGCAATTTCTAAGGACCCTTCCAAGCCAAGCCAGTCTGTGATTCTGTGATCAGGGGGGCCGGGGGCAGCTGGGCTTCATTTCTGATTAGAACCAGTTCAGCACTGTCAGCCTGGTTGAGTTCTAGGAGTCTATCCATGAGCCCATATCCACAGCTTGTGAGAATTACCAACACTATAGGTCTGGCTGAGATCAATAAAGTCTTGCACAATCCAGATTCTGCAATATTGTATTTTATTGAAACAAGATCAAAGCAGTCTCCAAGTTGGCACTATCTATAGACCATTAATATGGGTTGCAACAGATAGCGACACAAGATATGGCTTTACTTGTATATAAGAATAACATCATACAGGTACTATACAATATACATATTATATACAATATAAATTTTATCCCTATAATTATATATAATGTCTATAGTATCTATATTTTATATGTATGTTCCATATGTATAAATACATTTACTTTATGAAAAACTTCCCATCCAGAAATGCACTGGCAGTATTAATGTGTCTCAACAGATAGTGACACTAAATATGTGCTCTACTGTTATTATTTAAACATAATTACATATTCAACTCTCCAGAATTATTTCTTGTCAGGATAGAATAATTACATTTTTCTTGTGTTTGATATTATTTATATAAATGCATTCTTTGTTTCATTGTATTTTACTATTCTATATGATAATTAATAAATGTATTTTTATATAATTTGTATACATGATGTAAATATCTATTAAAAAAAATCTAGATTCTTATATATACAAAATTTCAGGTCAGCTCCAAGACAGTTTGTCCAATGTTGACCTAAAGGTGTCCCTTTCTGGGACAACGAGAGACACTGTCCATTGACTGATGCTGGCCAAGCAGTGCTGTTTTTTCCTCTTGGTCTTTTCTGCCCTGTTTCTTTTATCTTTTTCTGTCCCACATTCCCACTTCTTTCATACTTTAAATTTTGGCGCTTCTCAAAGGCCTGGAACAACCCCATGTTATGGGTGGGGTTTGGTGACTTTGGCCCTGCATGTACAGCATGTTCTCTCTTCACGCACATTCTCAGGAGTGGGGAAATTCCAGCAGGGCTTTATGCAGATCTGGGTGCCTTTTTTGGAAAATGTAATGATAGAAGGAGGTAGAATAAACCCTCCCGTGTTCCTCCACCTGCTGAGGCGGCAGGAGAGGCTGTGGGACCTTTGCCAGAGCCTTAGCACGCATCCTCTTCTCCTTAAAGCACCAAATTTGTACTCTGAGGTGGCTCTCTGCTGCCAGCTGCGAGCAGCACACGCACAGCGCTATGCAGGAGAATCTCTTTCAATTGTCAGGTTTGAGGACAGCTAGGAGTCGACGTTGCAGATCCAGGTACTCGCCTATGCCCTGGGAGTAGGCTACCGGATCCATGGCCAGGTGGTGGAAGAGGTTGGGTGGCTCAGCCATTTGAACATCCTGGGGCACACTGATCTCCTCAGGAAGCCTCCAGTTGCCCACAATAAAGTGGTTGAGGCGTTTCACTTGCAGGGATAAGCGCAGGCTCTCACTGATATCAAACATTCGCCTCAGGAAATGCCTCCTGCACCACTGTGACACAGGAATGGTGTTCAGGAGGTGCATGACAATGGTTTTCATGGTGTAGGTGGAAAAGCCTATGCCCAGCTGAAGAGACGTGAATAGCTTCAGGCATTTGAGGTGCAAGCTGTCACGGGGAGCCTGCATGGCAATGTGCTGGAAGAATTTCATTTCTGCCACAGCATAAGTCTCAGGCCACAGAGTGCTTGGGGTTCTGGCATATCCAGGCTGGCTGCTCACAAAGATGTCTGAGTCATCTCTCTGCACCCCAAGCTTCATCTCAATCCGGAAGCTTTCTCTGCCATTGGTCACCTTGAATTGGCAGGAGTGTCTGGAGGGCAGCAGCATTAAATGCCAATTTTGTGACTGAGGCAAAGCTGGCCAGATTGCTCTCACCAGCTGGCAGAACCAGCGGGCAGTTTTGTGCACATCCAGGTAGGAGTCGGTGCACAGGGTGTCTAGGAGGCTGGGATCCTGATTCCTCCTCAGCTCCTCCTCGGGGTGGTGCAGGAAGCACAGCATGTTCTCACCCTGCTGCTCCTTGGTGCAGGTGCACTCCAGCTGCACACGGACACGGAAGTTCCTCACGTGCCTCTGCTCTGCAGAGTCCAGCTCCAGGTGGAAGCTGTGGCCTCGGGGAGGAGTCATGGGGATGAGCACCTGGTACACAACATCCTGCTCACGTGGACTCCAGCCTTCAAAGGCGCTGCCCACCCCGATGGCTCCTTGCAGGACTGGGTAGAAGCTGTTTGATAAGACATGTCCAAAGTAAATTGCATAATTATCCATGAGGTTCCTTGTCCACTCGCAGCCTTTCTGCAGGTCCTGTACAGGCCACTGTATGCGTTCCATTAGAGTTCTTCCAACATTATCGTCAAAATCATTGTCTTCTTCCTGGACTGCAATTGCAAGATCACTGTTTTCTGCATTTGCAGCCTCATTGACAACTTCATTTTCAATATTATCTTCTTCATTTGCAGCAACATTAGTAACTTCCCGTACATTGCCATCATCATTGCTATCTTCCTTCCGATTCTCATCATCTTCTTCTTCTGCATTTCCAACCTCTACTTCTTCATTTGCATCCCCATTTCTGACTTCCTCTTCATTTGCACCATTGTTTTCTTCTTCAGGCTCCTCTCTCCTCAGGCTCCTTTTGGACCCCATCCACCATAGGACCAAGATAAGGACCAGGAGTACAGCAACAGCTAAGAGCTGCAAGAGCTGCACCTGCTTCAGGGTGAGCTGCTCCACCTCCTGCTCCAGCCTAATCCTCTGCCATTCCAGGTATTTTGCACGCCTTTCCATGCGCAGACGGGTTTCCTCATCCTGATCATCACCCACGAGCTTCGGGTACTGGATGAGGCTTTTCAAGAGCACGAAAAGCAACACTATGGAATTCATGGTCTGCAGGAGGATGGAGAGAAGGCCTTGAGTGGGGCTGTGAGGGAGGCAAGTGGCAGTGGGGGCAGCAGGGACTGGGATCCTCAGGGGTCTGAGGGCAGGAAGGACAGGGCCCCAGACAGCTGGCAGGCAGCAATGCCTACCCACACCAGCGTGGCCTGCCCAAAGCTCTCCCATCAGGGGCTGTCCCTGCATGCAGGGGGAGAACCCAGCCCCGGGTGCAGCTTTTATGCCCCGGCCCTTGTCCCCAGCCCAGCCTCCCCTCCACGTGTGCACTCACTGCTTGCCCAAGCAATGCAGGGCCAGCGTTACCTGCTGGGCCCTTTTATACCTGCCCCCATTGTGACACGTCCCCCCGATGTCACAGGTGTCACAGCGCATCACAACGCAGCCAACCCCACCCTTTGTCCCCACCCTGCCTCAGCCACTCAGAGTGACCCCTGGGTACTGGTTCAGGCTGCTTTTGAGTGAATGTTCTTCAAAGGGCTCCCATTGTTCTTTCTTTTGGGTTGAATTTTATCTGCCCTGCTTTGGCAATCTCATAGATATCCATGTTGGAAGGCACCCTTGAGGATCATTGAGTCTCAGCTTTGACTCCTCACTGCTTGAGCTACACTTCAATCTCAGAATCAGTGTGGCTGTAAACTGATGCCTTGAGGAGCTGGAACAGAGGCTGCACACAGAGTTAAGGAGAACAAAATGGGTATTTATTGTGAGGCCCACGAAAGGCCTACAAAAGCCACACCCCAGCAATATAAGTGCCACAGTCATGGCCCCTGCCCAGATGGCTCCAAGATGGAAGGAAAGGAGAGGGCTGGTCACAAAATCTTACACTTTTATAGGTTCTGGTTAATTTGTATGAACCCACCCTCCACCTTTCCACGTAGTTTGCGCTTAGGGCCTGAAGTTTGGAGAAACTGTCCTTGAGTTCTTCACTAGAATAGGACTGTTTTGTCTTCCTCAGCCTAGCACATCAGAAAATCACATCCAAGGAGAACAGGAAAACTTAAAACTAAAGGCATCATTTCCTCCCTTTAGAGGCTCGACAAGGCCTTTACCTTGTCGAGTCTCTATTCTAAATATTAATAACAAGTATTTAATTACAATAAGTGACCAATAATAATAAATACCCACCATTAGATAAATACCTACTAGTAAATACATACTTGATAATAAACGTAAACATAAACCTAATAACAATAAACATCTAACAAGAGAAATATCTTATACAATCAAATGTTATATAAAAGAAAAGTAATTAGGCCCAGAAGAAAAACTATCATTTCCACCAGTCTTTGTTGTCACAATTGTTCAGAAGCAGAAGCTTTCTTAATTCTGGAGTAGTGAATCCAGGGTCCTCTGCCAGCAACTTTGACTAGAGTGAAGGTAGTCAGCAGGACTTTAAATTGTTCTTTCCACTTGGCTTGCAGAGGATCACTGTCCCACCACTTCACATAGACCCAGTCTCCAGGCTGGAACAGATGTGCAGGGGTGTCCAGTCCTATGGGTCTGGATAGCACGATGTAACTCTGAAGCTTTCAGAACTTCTGCAAAGTGAAACTTAGAGCCATTAAATAACACTGTAAATCACGTTTCCTCTTCATGTCGGTTGCAGCCAACAGTGGAGCCATAAGATCTTCTTGGTGGCAAACACAGAGGCCAACCCAGCCTTGCCCCTGATTATTTCATGAGGGTCTTGGCCAGCCCTGCTCTTTCACCTGGTTATCAAAGCAGAGTTTCACCTGCCTCATCCGGCAACAAGTGGCTACCAAAGCACACAAATTTGCATTAACATTGGAACTACAATGGGGTGCAGCAGCTCGTTGAAAATGCCAGTGGCCATGGGGAACCAGCCAAAAGGAACTTCCCACCAGTGGTGTTCTCCTGCCCTCCTAATTTGTTCCATTCCCTGTTTATACCTTTACCCTCATGGTGAACTGTTATTGGGATCTTTTTAGCTTTGGCCTTGGCATTTTCTGGCAGCTGCTGCAGATTTGCATGCTGTAACATTTCTTCTACAAGTGTTTGTGTTTATACACAAAACCACAGTCTCTAATTGTAGTTACATTACAAATACACGTATTTAAGTTACTAAACACAGTCTGGGTACAAGCTTCCAAGCCTCCAATTCTCCTTCTTCTCCCTGCCAATGGTTTTGGTGAGGTAGGCATGTAAAGGAATTGATGCTTCTCCAATTTGAATACCAAAGGTAGAAGAAAAAACTGTGTTTCTCTTACCCCAGTTACCCCAATAACATGTACCGTGTCGTGACTCATTTCCCTTCTAAGGTATTTAACATAGAATATGCTGCTCCACAATCTACAAAAATTACTTGATGTCAACTTTCCCCAGCTTAGTTATAATCAAGGGCTCTGCTGGGGGAATAGCCCTTGGTTGCCATCACTCAGAGCCTGAGCCACTTGAGGTTTGTACTACTGAGAGCTGGGAAACTGCGGATTTTTCTTTTAACACTGGACAGTCCTTTTTCCAATGTCCCCACTTTCTACAGTATGCACACTGGTCCTTCTGTGTAGGGGAAGCTTTGTTGGGTGACATTTTCTGAGTTGCCTTCTTACTAGGTTGGAATTTAACTCTTTTAGTTGAACCTCTATCTCAAAACACTTTCCAGGCAACCTCTAGCAGTCTCTCCATATCTCGGACCCCCTCTCTCTTTTGCAGCTTCCTTCTTATATCATTTGAGGCCTGACCCATAAACAACAAAACCAGATGTGCTTTACCATCAGCTGATTCAGGGTCTAGATCAGTATATTTGATGGCAGTTTCTCTTAACCTGTTTAAAAAATCAGATGGTGATTCATCATCATTTTGTCTTACTTCAGAAAGCTTTGACCAATTTATAGCTTTAGGTACTCCATGTTTTAACCCATATACCACAAGACTTTGATATCGTTTTAGCCTCGCAATATGTTCTGGTATATTTGGATCCCACCCAGGATTCTCAAGGGGAAATATCTGGGTGACAGTACCCTGAAGAAATCCACTGGCTATGCTCCCCTCCACTGAGGTTATGATGGCTTTATTGACCATTTGTCTCTCAATGAGGTCGAGTAATGTATCTAACATGGAGTTTAAATCTGCCCAGTCAGGGATTTGTGAGTTAATAGCCTGCTCCACTAATTTTGCCACTTTATTTGGGTTTTCTTTATATTTTCCTACAGTAGTTTTCCACTGTTCTCACTCTATAAGGGAGTATGGTACTTTCACATATACTGGCCCCTGATTACCAACTGCCTGTCATAAAGGGGCTTGCAAAACTGGTTCTCTGTCCCTCTCCCTTTTTGATCTAGTGCGGTGGGCAATTGGGCTACGCTCTCTGAGGACCTTTTTGGCTATCTTTCCCCTTCTCCTCCTGTTTAAGGCAGCAATAACCTCGTCCATTTCCTCATCCTCCTCTTCCTCCTCAGAGTCATTTGAGCAAGAGCTGTCTGACTGTTGTAGCCAAGAGTCGATCTCGGCTATCCCAATCCTGGAAAGCATCAAACAAGACCTGTTGTGACTCCGCTGCCGGGCTGTGTGTCTGCAATCTTTGATGATTTCACCTTCCGAGGCAGCTCCCTGGCCTTTGGTTTGCCATGGCACCTCACAGGCCTGAGAACGGAGGAGGTGTCCCTCCCCTTTGGGAGGTTCCCTCTCCCCCTTCCCTGTAAAAGGCCCTGTCCCCCAGCCTCTCCCCTCGGGAGGGTGCCAGGGGCTGCACACACTGGCTCTCTCCTCCCCCCTTCCCCACTGTTATGAATGCTGTTCTATTTTTTCCAATTTATCAAACAACAAGATTAAATTTAATAGTAAGTTTTTAATAGTAACAAAATTAATACAATCAAAGTATTGGAGATGACAATTAAAGTATTGGAGATGAAACAAAGTGCATGTATTTAAGAATATACAAAATTTGGCAGTAAGTAATTTAGTATAATTGAGATTCGTATAAAGCATAAGCAAAACCGACCGGGGAGGGGCCCCCCTCTGACCAGGGGTACGGGGAGTGGCTCCCATTCCTCACGTACCAAAGCATCCAGGCTAACAATCCCACTTATTGACTGTAGGCTACAGAAGTTTCCAGAAAGCTCCTCCTAGTTTCTATTCCTAAAATCTACATAACTATACTGCACGGCGCATGCTCTACTAATGGGTTAGGGGGTCTCTCATCCTTTTGAGGGTCTTATTTCCGATGAAGGCTCATCATCTTCATCAGTGACCGAGGTGTGACCTGCAGGTAGCGCAGGCGCACTGTGTGACTGAGCAGATGTTTTCCATAACATGACTCTAATTAAGTCCCATGCTTGGAATCATCCCATTTTGGCCCATTTCAAGTTTGAAGCTCTATTTCTAGATGCTGTTTATCAGACCTACGTCCTTCTACTATTCTTATCTTTCTTCCAACCTCCTTCTTCGACTCCCAACATCTGGAAGATGTCCTTTGCCCTGTCTCATCCATCTCCCCCCTCACTCTGTAACAATTGTTTTCTATTGATCTAAATACAATTTTGTTAATATAGTTACAACTTAATTAGCACGAATCACATTTATTACACCCAGCCCTCGGGCTGCTGCCGGAGGTGGTGGGGGGGGCAGTGTCCATTGCTGCCCCGGCCCGCCTTCCTCCTCCTCCTTCACTGCCCAGGGCCCCCCTGAGCTGTGGCTCCCCTGGCCCCCCTTTGCGGCAGTGCCGGAGGAGGGGCCGTGCCCTGGCCTGAGCCCACGCCCCGGCCCGGGCCCCCGCCCAGCGCGGCCGGGACCGATCCTGTCCTCATGGCAGGAGCCACCAGATCTGTCTCCGCCTCCTCTGGGTTTTTATATATACTGCTGAAAGGTAGCTCTTTCTTTTTGTCTTTTCAGACTAACATATGTTCTTTCTTTTTATCTTGGTCCTGCTGATATGCTAATACCATAAAAAGTCGGGCATACTCTAATTCTTCAAAGAATCTATCTCGGCGTATTCAGGATATTAAACTTGATATTAATTTTCGATCTAAACTCCCAACTTTAGGCCATGTTTCTCCATCATCTAGCTCATATGTTGGCCAGATTTTCTCCAAGAGACTGATAAGTTTAGGTTTTGAAAGTATAGACTCTTCCCTGAATAGATTTGCCCAATTTTTCAATATTAACCCCAAAGGGCTATCCCCTGGAATAACACTATTATCATGTTCACCAGAAAATGCACAACCCATTCTGATGCCCAAAATAAAGAGTAAGAGACACAAACAGAGACTCGGGGTAGAACTCACAACTCTCAGAGTCACAGCACAAATGCTACGCCGCCTTCTGGCTCTAGATGCTGCAATTTAAACCTGCTCTTTAAGAAGAGGGATAAAGAGCAAAACAATTCTACTTGGAACTCTAAGGTTCCCCAAACGAATTTGCAATTTACAAAATTATAACCCACAAACCCTCCTAGCACCTAACCCAGATGCTAAACAGAATACCATTTTACTCGGTCACTCACGTGCCTCTGTCCCCAGGGTTCTTGGCTCTGATACCTCTGGAGCTCTGCTGGGCCTTTTCAGGGCTGCTGGCAGAACTTCAGTCCAGGGGGTTTTCCAGATGCCTTCACTGTCCCCTCTGGGTCGCCAGCTCTGATGCCTTGAGGGGCTGGAACAGAGGCTACACACAGAGTTAAAGGGAATAAAATGGGTATTTATTGTGAGGCCTACGAAAGGCCTACAAAAGCCACACCCCAGCAATACAAGTGCCACAGTCGTGACCCCTGCCTGGATGACTCCGAGATGGAAGGAAAGGAGGAATTGGTCACAAAATCTTACACTTTTATAGGTTTTGGTTCACTTGCATGAACCCACCCTCCACATTTCCATGTTGTTTGTGCTTAGGGCCTGAAGTTTGGAGAAACTGTCCTTGAGTTCTTAACTAGAATAGGACTGTTTTGTCTTCATTACCCTAGCACATCAGAAAAGCACATCCAAGGAGAACAGGAACACTTAAAACTAAAGGCATCAGGTATAGTCTGTCAGGCAACCAGCACAGGCCTAGGCCAGGCTCAGAGAGCTGCACTGGGGGTGACCAAAGGCCTTGGGGGGCTGGGACCCCCCCTGCCAGCAGCAATGAGATTTGTGTCCCCTGGCTGTGGCTGCTGTCCCTCCCACTGAGGCCCATGACAAGACACCATTTCCTTCCAGCCCCAGGGCTGGTGACCTCCTCTCCCACCCCACAGAGCTCTGGAGGGCTCCTGCTGCTCTCCTGCCCTCACCATTCCCACCCCAGACTCCAATGCTTGGGGACAGCCACGAGCATCCTGTGAGGCCACCGGTCCACATTCCCAAGAGATGGGGTCAGGGCTTGTCTGTCGTGCTTGGCACAGCCCAGGCAGGGCTTTCATAGCCACATTCCACACTGGAAATGAATCCATTACATTTAAAAAAGAATGACAGAATATCTTTTATTTTCCTGTTGATTCTTTTCTAGTCTATACACTGATACCAGCAATCTCTAGTTGATATTGATCCCACGAACCTCCTAATGCAGTCTGAAAAAATATGAAAGTCAAGACGCTTTATGGGTGACAATCAGTCACACTCTGTCCCTACCCACACCCCACCATTTCCCCCATCCAACCCCTGGCACTCAGAGCAGCCTTGTGCAAATCTGATCTCCCTCCCCTCCACGCTGTGCCTGCAGCTTCCAGCTCCTTGGCACCAACTCCCACCTGCTTTCCTTGGAGAAGGAGCTGCCTGAGACACAGAGGGATGTTCATTTCTTGTCAGCAAATAAAATAAAGCCAGGCACAGCTCCATAAAAAACAGAAGTCCAGCCCAAGGAGTGCTGGGCATTGGAGCCACATCCAGGGGTGTCCCCAGGGCTCAGGATTGGGGCCAGGGCAGTTCAATCTCTTTATTGCTGATCTGGACGAGGCCATGGAGGGCACCCTCAGTCAGTGTCCAGGTGAGCCCAAGCTGGGTGGGAGTGTGGCTGTGCTGCAGGGCAGGAAGCTCTGCAGAGGGATCTGGACAGGCTGGAGCCATGGGCCCAGGACAATTGGATGAGGTTCAGCAAGGCCAAGGGCTGGGACCTGCCCTGGGCTCACAACCACCCCAAATCCCTGGCTGTGCCCTGCCCCTGATCCCCACAGCCTGTCCTGTTTCCTTCATCCCTGCATTGCCAGGGACTTTGTGGGACAAGGGAGCTCTGCTGTGGGGATGGAGGGAGGTGCAAGTGCCAGCACTGCAGTGGGAACCACAACTCATCAGGTTTGTGTCCTTTGGGGGTCAGCAAGTGGTGAGACTCAGAGGCACAGGTAGGTCTTCCTTCATTGCCACGACATAGAAGTTTAACCTGATAAAATTTAATACCCATCACAGCTCTTCCCTCAGTTCTGTGCAATGTCCCAGCAGTATCCTCCATCTACCATCCACAAGGGATTTCTGTCACAGAGATATACACAGCTGAGATGTTGCATCAGAATGCTCCACATGGAGTAGGTTTTAAAAAACCTCAAATCTTGTTCTATTTGCAAGGCTGCCTGTAGTGGATGCCAAAGGGTGCTCAGGCTGATTTTAAAATTGCCTAAAATCTGAAACCAGCCTGACTCATTTTATTTCCTCATGCCCAGGCTGGCATGAGGAGCCCCTCAGCCTTCCCTGCTCCAGGCTGGACAAGCCCAGCTCCCTCAGCCTCTCCTCTCAGCCAAAGGGCTCCAGCCCCACCTTGGAGGCCCTTCCCTCACCCTGCTCCAGCTGCCAGATATCTTTCCTGCCCTAGGCAACCCAAACCAGGCCCCAGTGACCTGGATAATCCACGTCCTTGATGTCCTGGTCACACAGCCCTGGCCCCTTGTCCCCGTGTCAGGCTCTGGGGTTGATTTGTGGAACATCCTTGGGGGAGGCTGTGGCTCCAGGTGGAGCAGGGGGATCCCGGGGGACAGGGGACCCTGCTGGGCATGAACAGCATTGGACTTGTCTGGGGCAACTGTGAGGGGGGCTGGGGCAGAGTGACCAACCCAGTGACCTCACACAGCCCTGCTGTGATGTCACACAGCCCCCTGTGATGTCACACAGCCCCTCCTGTGCTGTCACACAGCCCTGCTGTGATGTCACAGCCTGCTCTGTGATGTCACAGTCAGCGCTATGATGTCACACAGCCAGCATATGATGTCATAGCTGCTCAATGACCTCTCATAACCCAGTCTATGATGCCATAAGCCACTCTGTGACCTCATGTTCCCAGATGATAAATTGCCCACCCCAGCTGAGCTAACACAATGTTTGTTCTCCAAAACCACTGGCCTCTGCAAACTTCACAATGCTCATTGTGTGAGAAAGAGAACTGGAAGTTCCCCAGCCTCAGTGTCCTGCCAGCTCAGCCAGGCCAACTGGAACATTGGGGTCCACGACCACCAGGGACCAGCAGAGAGAGCCCCAGGACAGAAGAACCCATGGGTAAAGGGGAGGGGAAATATGTTCATGATTTTGGGGAAATGATTATCATATGTGTGTTCAGTCCAGGACAGTCAATGAATAAGTCTGCAAACTACAGAATATAAACAGAAGCTTTCCTGTACTCAGCATGCACGGCTTTGGGAGGAGCTGTCCCCCTGTGTATCCAGCCAAATAAAGAATGCTGCTTTTTAATGCTACATTGGTGTTAAGCAGTTTTTTATTTTGCCCGATGTTTGGTAACACTCCCAAGGAAAGCTCTGTCTCCTGCTGTTCACAAACAGAGAAGGGCTGGTGGGAGATGTGGTGTTCAGAGGCTGTTTGGGGTACAGTGACCATGAAATAATCCAGTTTTCAATATTCTGTGAAAAAAGGAGGGCTATCATTTAAACTTCTACAGTGGAATCATGGAGGGCAAACTTCAGCCTATTCAGGATGCAGATTTGGAGAGAACCAAATCAGGTACTGATTTTTTTGAGGGAAACAGCCTGTAAAAATAAAGGGTTTCAGGAAGGATGGACACACATCAAGAAAGAAATCTTGAAGGAGAAGGAGCAGCCTGTCCTACATGTCAAAACTGAGCTAGCAAGGAAAATGACTGGCCTGGCTGGGCATGGAGCTTTTTCCAGGAGCTCAGGGAAAAAGAAGGTGCATCAGCTTTGGACCAAGGGGAAGGCAACTCAGGAAGATTTTAAGGATGTTATTAAATCTTGCAGGAAGAAAAGGAGAGAGGTGAAAGCTCTATTGCAGCTTAACCTTGCCACTTCTTTGAAAAATACTGAAAATAATTTTTATACAGATATTTATAGCTAAAGCAGGGACAAGGAAAACCTCAGTTCTTTATTGGATGCAGTTGGGAATATAGTAATTAAAGATGAGGAAGAATTTGAGGTACTTAACACATTCATTGCATCAGTTTTCAACACTAAGAAAGGTTGTCCCCAGGACAAGTGTTCACCTGAGCTGGTAGATGGGGACAGGGAGCAGAACAGACCCCTGTAATCCAGGGGGAAGCAGCTGGGGACCTGCTGAGCCACTCAGATGCTCACAGGTGTCTCTGGGAACAGATGGGATCCATCCTAGGGGGATGAGGGAGCTGCTGGATGAGCTCCCCAAGCTGCTCTCCATCATTTCTCATCAGTGCTGGCTCAGCAGGGAGGTGCCAGAGGACTGGAGGTGCCAATGTGAGCCCATCCCCAAGAAGGGCTGGAAGGAGGATGTGGGGAACTGCAGGCCTGTCAGCCTGACCTGGGTGCCTGGTGAGATGATGGAACAGATCACCTTGAGTGCCATCACAGGGCACCTCCAGGATGGCTGAGGGATCAGAGGCAGCCAGCGTGGATTTCAATATCTGCATTGATGATCTGGATGAGGGCATTGAGTGCAGCATCAGCAAATGTGCAGATGGCACCAAGCTGGGTGTGAGTGTGGATGTTCTGGAGGGTAGGAGGGCTCTGCAGAGGGACCTGGACAGGCTGGATCCAGGGCCCAAATCCAACAAGGTGAGGTTTAACCAGACAAAGTGCCAGATCCTGCACTTTGGTCACAACAACCCCTGCAGAGTTACAGGCTGGGGACAGAGTGGCTGGACAGCAGCCAGGCAGAAAGGGACCTGGGGGCACAGATGGACAGCAGGCTGGACATGAGCCAGCAGTGTGCCCAGGTGGCCAAGAAGGCCAATGGCTCCTGGCCTGGATCAGGAATGGTGTGGCCAGCAGAAGCAGGACAGTGATTCTTCCCCTGTGCTCAGCACTGGTTGGGCAGCACCTCGAGTGCTGTGTCCAGTTCTGGGCACCCAATTTAGGAAGGACATGGAGGGGCTGGAGCGTGTCCAGAGAAGGGCAACAAGGCTGGTGAGGGGTCTGGAACACAAGTCCTGTGAGGAGTGGCTGAGGGAGCTGGGGATGTTTATCCTGGAGAAGAGGAGGATCAGGGGAGACCTCATCACTCTCTACAACTCCCTGAAAGGAGGGTGCAGCCAGGTGGGCTCTTGGCCCAGGGAAAAGTGACAGAACAAGAGGACGCAGCCTTAAGCTGTGCCAAGGGATATTTAGGTGGCAGCTTAGGAAATATTCTTCACAAAAATAGGTGATTGGGCATTGCAATGGGCTGCCCAGGGAGGTGGGTGAGTCACTGTCCCTGGAAGCATTTAAGAAGGTCTGGATATGGCACTGAGTGCCATGGTCTGGGTGACAAGGTGGTGTTGGGTCACAGGTTGGACTTGATGAACTCAAAGGTCTTTTCCAGCCTAGTTAATTCTGTGATTCTGTGATGAATGTGACACTACAGAGACCCAGGCAAGCAAGGGGCCATTGTGACATGGTGGGGCTAAATGGAACCAAGGTCCATTGATGACTTTGGGTCATTGTGGAACCACGGACGCCACAGGGACACAGTGGGCTTTGTTGAACCAAGGGGCCATTGTTACACTGCAGGGACTCATGGAACTAAGGGAACAATTTTGACATCTAGGTGACCCCTGGAACTAAGGGCCCGCTGTGATACTGCAGGGCCTCATGTACTCAGACACCACGGGGACACTGACACTGCAGGGTGTCATGGCACCAAGAATCCATTGTGACACTGCAGGATCTTGTGTCACCAGGGCTCCATTGTGACACTGTGCAAACAAGGAGTCTGTTGTGACACAGTGGAACCTCGGGTAACAATGGGGCCATGGTGACACTGCAGGGCCCCATGGAACCAAGGGTTCAGTGTCACTCTTTGGGGCCTCATGGAACCTCAGAGACCACTGTGACACTGCTGGACCTTGTATAACCAAGGTGCCACTGTGGCACTGAGGGGCCCAAGGATCCAAGAGACGTTGCGAAACCAAGATGTTCCATGGGACCAAAGGGATATTGTGTCACTGGGAGGACTCATGGAATCATGGAGACCATTGTGATACTCTAGGGACTCATGGAACAGTGGTGAAACCAAGTTGGCGGGGGAGTGTTGATCTGCTGGAGGGTAGGAGGTATCTGCACAGGGATCTGGACAGGCTGGATACAGGGCCCAAATCCAATAAGGTTGAGTTTAACCAGTCCAAGTGCTGGACCCTGAACATTAGCCACAACCATCCCTGCAGCGCTACAGGCTGGGGACAGAGTGACTGGACAGCAGCCAGGCAGAAAGGGACCTGGGGGCACTGATGGACAGTAGGTTGGACATGAGCCAGCAGTGTGCCCAGGTGGCCAAGAAGGCCAATGGCTCCTGGCCTGGATCAGGAATGGTGTGGCCAGCAGGAGCAGGGCAGTGATTCTTCCCCTGTGCTCAGCACTGGTTGGGCAGCACCTCGAGTGCTGTGTCCAGTTCTGGGCACCCAATTTAGGAAGGACATGGAGGGGTTGGAGCATGTCCAGAGAAGGGCAACAAGGCTGCTGAGGGGTCTTGAGCACAAGTCATGTGACGAGTGATTGAGGGAGCTGGGGATGTTTATCCTGGAGAACAGGAGGTTCAGGGGGAACAAGGTGGTGTCAGAGCACAGGTTGGACTCGACGATTTACAAACTCTTTTCCAGCCTGGCTGATTCTGTGATTCTCTGAAACCACCCCTGGAGCAGTTGCAGGATGAGCCCTGGGCCTCCTCTTCACAAGGTCCAGCAGCCCAGGTCCCTCAGCTTCTCCACACAGCCCCAAAGCCCATCCTGTCAGTCCTGCAGAGCCTCTCCAGCCCCTCCTCATTGCCCACAACAGGGAGCCCCACACCCAGACACAGCAGCCCAGATGTGCCCCCCTGGCCTGTGGTGCCTCTGGCAAGGGAGCAGCACGAGGCACTGCAGGACCCTGCAGAAAATTCCTGAAGCACTTGGAGGATGATCCTGCTCCCCAAGGGATGTTCCCATGGAGCCAGCTCAGGAATTGAAATGGGGAGTGGGGCCAGAGAGGAAATATCAATCAGGGATGGGCTGTTTACAAGGGAGGGGACAGGATGGGCAAGAGGAAAAAATCTGGATCAAGAAAGTGGAAAGAAAGCAAAGGTGAAGGCAAGGAAATACTCAGGGCATTTTGAGGGCGCCTGGCAGGCAGCCCTGGCTCAGAGCAACAATGTCTGCAGTGGGACAGGAAACTCACAGCCCATGGGAACAAACTTTCTGGCTGATTTCAGAGGCCACAACAAAGCTGAGTGGTTTCCCTGCCATCCCCCAGCCCCTGCTGGCCCCAGGGGACGATGGCATTTGTGCTCACTCAGCTCCATGTCCCCACAGCAGCACCATGGGGGTGCTGACCCTGCTGTGTGCAATGCAAACAGGGGCTCCTGAGCCAGTGCTGCCGTGTGTGTGCCTGCAAGGATGCGGCTCCTGTGTGAGCTGGGGGAGAGGCCAGGGCTGCAGAGGGGGGATGTTGTTGGCAGGTGCATGAGGACGCTCTGGGACGCTGCCCTGGGGTATCCAGTGCAGTGGGGATGGATCAGCCCCTGCTCTGCTGCTCCTTGCCAGGGTGTCCCCCTTGCAGGGAGCTTGCAGAACACCAGCCATGCTGTTTGCCCCCAGCCTGCCCATGGCCAGCCTGGGGCTGCTCCCGGGGCTTTTATGTGCTCAGCATTGGGCTGGCCAAGTGTTGTGGACAGAGCCTGGCCAAGGAGCCTGGAGCCCCCAGGCCCTGGCCTGAGGCGTCAGCGCTGCCCCAGCAGTGCCCATGGCCTGTCCCTGCTGCAGCCCCGGCACTGCCACCCCCAGGGCTGTGCCCGGCCCTGAGAGCACTCAGGCCCTGCAGCAACACGAGGGCCAGGAGGGCAGCGGGGCAGTGGAACGGGAGCAGCACTGGCAACACCAAGTGCTGCTGCTGCTGCTGGGCACAGCTGCTGTGCCAGCACTGATCTGCCCCAGCTCTGCACACAGACATTGCTGCTGCAGCTCCAGAGAAGGGAACAGAAGGGGCATGTCTGGAGAAAACTTTGCAGACAGAGAGATTCTTTCATTTCTTTTGAGTTACCAGGAGCACAGCCCCTCATTTACACAGTCTACGGGTCACAGAAGGGATGGAGAAAAGCAAATTGAAATTTCGGCACAAGCAATGACATTTCTTTGTAGACTTTATTGAAATGCTAAAACAAAGGAAAGAAAAGAACAAACCAACAAGTAAACCAACAAGAAGCAGAGGCAACATTTATTACAAGCGATATGCAGAAATTGGAAAGCAGTTTAATTTTCCTGAAAACATCCAGTTATCATTCTCCACATTGCCGCCTTGAGCTCCTGGTTTCTCAGGCTGTAGATGAGGGGATTTAGGGTTGGAGGCACCACTGAGTACAGAACTGACACTGCCAGATCCAGAGATGGGGAGGAGATGGAGGGGGGCTTCACGTAGACAAACACTGCAGTGCTTACAAACAGGGAGACCACAGCCAGGTGAGGGAGGCAGGTGGAAAAGGCTTTGTGCCTTCCCTGCTCAGAGGGGATCCTCAGCACAGCCCTGAAGATCTGCACATAGGAGAAAACAATGAACACAAAACAACCAAATACCAAACAGACACTAACAGCAATGAGCCCAAGTTCTCTGAGATAGGATTTGGAGCAGGAGAGCTTGAGGATGTGTGGGATTTCACAGAAGAATCCCCCCAGGGCATTGCCCTGGCACAGGGGCAGAGAAAATGTATTGGCTGTGTGCAGCAGTGAATAGAGAAAGGCACTGGCCCAGGCAGCTGCTGCCATGTGGGCACAAGCTCTGCTGCCCAGGAGGGTCCCGTAGTGCAGGGGTTTGCAGATGGACACGTAGCGGTCGTAGCTCATGATGGTCAGGAGGAAATACTCTGTTCCAATAAAGAAGATAAAGAAAAACACCTGAGCAGCACATCCTTCATAGGAGATGTGTCTGGTGTCCCAGAGGGAATTGTGCATGGCTTTGGGGACAGTGGTGCAGATGGAGCCCAGGTCAGTGAGGGCCAGGTTGAGCAGGAAGAAGAACATGGGGGTGTGCAGGTGGTGGCCGCAGGCTACGGCGCTGATGATGAGGCCGTTGGCCAGGAGGGCAGCCAGGGAGATGGCCAGGAAGAGGCAGAAGTGCAGGAGCTGCAGCTGCCGCGTGTCTGCCAATGGCAGCAGGAGGAAGTGGCTGATGGAGCTGCTGTTGGACATTTCCTGTGTCTTGGCATGGCGATCTGTAAGAAAAGTAATAATGGAATAGTTCAGTTTGGAGAGGACTTGAAATATCCCAGCTCAGCTTGGTGGCACTTTCCCCCTACTGCCTGCCCAGGGCTCTGTGCCTGGAGCTGTCCCTGCCAGCAGCTGCTTCCCTGTGCCCAGGGCTGGGCCCTGCCAGTGCTGCCAGAGCCCAGCCCAGCCCTGGGGGCTCAGCTCTGCCCTGCAGACCCCTCCCAGCACAGGGCACTGCCCAGGGCCAGCTCTGCCTCTGCAGGATCTGATGGCAACATCACAGCAACCCTGAGGAGGCTGGAAAAATGACACTCATGTTGCCTTTGAGGGACCCTGTGCTGATTTCTGTCACTGACTGCTTTATTAAGATCCGAGATCAACATTTTTTTTCCTAATTTGAACTGAGAGATGAATATCTATATGCAATTTTCCCACCTACGCAACACAGAGCAGTAGATTATAAAATCACGATTTTCATTTTTATGCAGCCCCAGCCTCCCTGTGCTTTCTGTATAATCTCTTTAGAAATGTTCTAGATTTAAATGTCATGCTGGGAGCAGCAGTCCTGAACAATGCAACATCCTCGCCACACAAGAACACTTCCAAGCCTCACCAGCTGTCTCCTTCCACCCAGACCTTGTCCCCCAGTGCTGGGAGCAGCTCCCTGGGCTGGCTGAGAGCTGTCCCTGGCAGGCAGCAGAGTCCCTGCCCCAGCACAGCGCCCTGGGCTGCAGGACCCTGCTCTGCACCACAGCCCTGGGCACCCCTGGCTGCTCTACACAAGAGATCATCAGAGAATGTACTCACACAGTCTGCAGGCACTGGGATGTTGCAGCTTTAGGAGATCTGTGCAGGAGCTGCAGCTGCATTGTCCTGCAGCCAGAGGCTTCCTGTGTCAAGGGCTGGGAGTGATTCTGCCCCAGTCACTTCTGAGCATCTTCCCAGCCCTGACTGATTGAAGCTCTCTGTGCCTCTGTGCTGTGCCTGGGGTGGCTGCAGGCAGTGCCCCAGCCCTGCTGGGCTGGGAGAAGAGCTGCTCATCAAGAGAAATGTGCTTTTGAATCTCCTCTTGGTTGCCAGGTTGCCTTCTGTGCCAGAAGCCCAGCTCAGCTCATCAGCACAGACACAGCAGAAGGACTTTAATGACCCTCTTGGGGTTTGTGCTGAGGCCCTGAACATCAATCCCTGAGAGAGAGCTGAAGAAACCTCTCAAGAACTCCAAGTCAGAATCAAACTCCAAAATTTCCTGAAGTTTTAATGGGTCCCACTGAGGGACCCAACAGAGAAAGTGTTCCCAGGTTCTCATCAGAGCAGGAAATTGGAGGCAGAGATGACAGGTGGGGACAAAGAGAAGCCAAGTCTTGGTGCCCTGGGGCACAGCAGGGTCTGTGCCACCAAGGGCTGGGAGGAGACACCTTGTCCTGAGCCACTGGGGCCTCCTGGCACAGCCCCAGCAAGGCTGGCTACTGGCACCCCTTGTCCTGCCCTCAGCATCCCCCCACATCCCAGTGGCCTCAGGGATCTGCTGGGACCAGTCCCTGGGGAGCCTTGGTCAGGAATGGCCCTGGGGGCTCCTTCATGCTCCCAGGGACTACAGGTTTTTCAGAGGACTTTGGGTTTTGCTTTTGCCTTGGAGTCTCTGAGAGCTTTCTGTAATCAGGGCCTTCAATTATCTGCTTTAATTAGTCCCTTGAGAGTCTTTCTAAGTAACAACACTCAGTGGAGCTCATAATGGTTCAAGGTAGGTCGGCTTTTTAAGGTATTTTCCTTTTCCTTTCTTCTCTGAGTCTCTGAGAGATTTTTGGGTAATCCTGGCCTCCAGTTCTCTCCTCCAATGTGTCCATGAGGAGCCTGTGTTGGGGATGGACCTCAGTGGGACCCATTAATGCTTTGAGACACTTTGGGTTCTTCTGATTGAAGTCCTGGAAAGGTTTGTGCAATCTCCTCTCAGGCCCTGAGGTTCAAGAGCTCAGCACCAAATGCACCATGGGGCTGATTGGGATCAAGGAAGTCCTGGCAAACCATGGCTCTGCCTTGATTTCCCTCTGGTCTGGGGCAGTTCATTAGGAAGATTTTCAAATCCAATTATGGAGAAATATTTCCAAGAGATTCTAAGAAATACACATTCCTATTTTGAAGGGTGTATTTCATTGCTGTTGTCTTTAGAGCAGAGGTGATTGCAGCATTCTGTGGTTGATATTGATCCAGGGTCTCTCCTCAGGAGGTCTGGCCTGCTCACAGAAGCTGTGCCTTGAGGTCTGAGCCAGTGTGGACAACCTTGCTCCACATTCCCCAGCCCCATCCTGTCTGTCTTCACTCACCTGAGACCTGCTTTTCTTGGACGTCTGGCTACACTCAGGAAAAGAGATAGTTTTCGGTTTTTTTTTATCAACCTAAAACTCCTGAATTTCCTCCTTGAAAAGAGACAGATTAGTGTGTGCCAGCCCATGGTGCCACCATTGAGGTTCCCCTTCCCCAAGGCATAAATATACAAGGAATGTTTGTGGCCTTTGGACTCTTTGGTTCTATGAGGCCTTGCTGTGCCACCGTGCAGTCTTGGTTCTGTGACGTTCTGTACTGTCACATGGACTTTTGGTTCCTTGGGTTTCCATACTCTCACCAATGGTCTCTGTAGTTCCAGAGTGTCACAATGGACTCTTGGTTCCAGGTGGCCCCACAGTGTCACCGTGGTCTCCTTGGTTCCACAAGGCCGTGCAGTGTCACAATGGCTCACAGGTTCCATGAGGCCCCACAATGTCACAGTGGCCCCTTGGTGCCATGAGTTTCCCCAGTGTCACAATGGTTCCTTGGCTCCACGTGGCCCAGGTGTCTCACAATGGACTCTTGGTTCCATGTGCCCCACAGTGTCACAGGGGTCTCCTTTTCCCTGTGGCACCCAGCAGCAAACCCCACTTGCAGGCCCAAATCCCTGGGAAGAAGGAGGAGAAGGGGACATTTGGAGTGATGGTTTTTGTCTTCCCAGGGCACAGTGACGTGGGCTGGGGCCCTGCTGTCCTGGAGATGGCTGAACACTGGCCTGCCCATGGAAGGGCTGAGAGACAACAACCTCTGTGCATGGAACTACAACAGCAGAGAGCTCAGGCTGAAGGCTGGGTTTAAAAGACTGTCAGCAGCACAGGAACCATCAATGTGAGAGGAAAGATGTGTGCTCATGTCTTTCCAAATCATGTGGTGGGTGAAGGGATGGGTGTTAATGTCTTTGCAATGGGTCTTAATGTTTCTACTGACTTTGGGCAGCAGGTTTGTTACCGGGCCCAGCCAGCTTGGCTCCTGACACAGACAAGGGTTTTCACTGGTTTGTACTGGTTTTTACCTATTTTCCTAGTTTGTGGTGGTCTCTACTGGTTTGTACTGGTTACTACGGGTTTGCATTACACTGTTGTTTACTGTTTTTTACAGGGTTTTACCACTTATACTGGTCCATACTGGTCCATACTGGTTTGTATGGTTTATACAGGTTTCAGGGTGCTGTTGGAGCTGTCATTCATTGGGCAGTGCCTGGAAGTGAGTCCAAAATCCTACGGGGTGTGGCACCACCAGGGCTGGGTGCTGGGCCACGCTGCAGCGCCCCCTGCTGGCCGGAGGGCCTGGCACTGTGCAGGCACCTCCTGGTGGCCGATCCCTGCAATTGTGAGTGGGTTGTACTAGTTTGTACTGGTTTGTACTGGTCTGTATTGATTTGTGCTGGGATGGGGTCCAGGGGGTGCTGGGATGGGGCTGGGGTTACTGGGTTGTACTGGATTATACTGGGAGAGGGTGTGTGAGTGTCTGGGAGGTCCTAGCACTGTGTGTACTGCTTGTGCTGGTTTATACTGGTTTGCACCGGGATGGGGTGCTGTGGTATTATTGGTTTGTACTGAGTTCTATTGGGAAAGGGAACGGGGTGTGTGAGTGCCCCCTGCTGGCTGGGAGGACCTGGTGGCCGACTGTGAGTTATACTGGGTTATACTGGTTTATATTTGGATGAGGTGCTGGGGGTGACAGGGTTATACTGTTTTGTACCAGTTTGTACATGGTTATATAGGGATATTCTGGATTTTACTGGGTTAAACTGGAGTGTACTGGGTTATACTGGGAGGGGGCTTGGGGATGCTTGGCACTCCACTGGGAGCAACTTCTGGGGATGCTGGCCTTACTGATTTATACTGGGATGGGGCCTGGGACCGACTGGGAGTGACTTCAGGTTGTGCTGGCCTTACTGGTTTATACTGGGAGCTGCTGCCATGGGCTCAGGGATTCAGGGGTGGCTTCCAGTGCTTACTGGTTTATACTGGTGCCCTCCCAGTATAAACCTGGGAGTCCCAGGACTACACTAGGAGCCCCTAGACTACACTGGGAATGAGTTTGGGTGCATGAGGCCATACTGGTTTATACTGGGAGCTGCTGCCACAGGAGATTGGAGTGGCTCCAAGTGCTTACTGGTTTATACTGGTGCCTTCTCAGTCCACACCTGGGAACACTGGTAGGCACTTGCAGCCAGGCAGGACCTCAAAGGACGAGCTGGCCTTCACCAGGGCCTTGCTGAGCCTCAGCTTCTCCAACTTCTCGGCCTGGCAACACTGCCTGGGGCTGCTGATGCCCACCAGGAACTACAGCAAGGGCACTGCTCCCTGGAAGGCTGAAGGGAGGTGAGGGATTCCTCAAAAAATCTCCCACAATTTTGTGGGATCCCCAAAATTTCCCAGCCCCTCCCTCGCCTAAAGTGGGAGCTGGTGGGTTCTGTTGCATTAAATGGGTAAACCTGGTGTTCCTAAATCCCCATTGACTTCAATGGGTAGATCTGAACTCCTGGATACCTGGGTGCCCCGACTGAAATATTGGGGTTTCCTCTGGTGTCCCCCTGAGATTTTGGGGTGCCTCCTTTGCCCATCCCAGAGCTGGAGCTGCTGCAGAATACCATCTTCGCCAACCGCATGCACTAAAGCACCTGGCTGTACCTGCACTGCATCCTCTCCTGAGGTACCTCAGGGCTCCCTCTCACCCCTGATGTCCTCATCTGGAGTTTTGGGGTACCCCTGAATGTTGGGGTGCCCCCCAACAGCCCCGCAGTTGCCAAGGGTCATTTGTGTCCACATCGACTGGGAGGATGGTGGCCATCATCTTCTCCTGGCCTGTCAGGGTGAGTCAGGGCACTTGGGGGCCCCAAAAATAACCTGAATATCCCTGAAAATTATCTGGGTACACCTGGATATTTCCCAAAATCACCTGGATCCCACTCAACAATCCCTTGTGTATAGCTGGGTATCCCTGAAAATCACCTGGGTACCCCCAGAAATCACCTGGATATACCTGGGTACCCCTTGGACACCTGGATCACCAAAAATCCCTGGGGCCCCCCGAAACGAGTGTCTCAAACATCCTCATTGATTTGACTGGGTAGACCTGCTGTCCCTAAATTCCTATTGATTTCAATGGGTTGCACCTGGAGTTCTGTTTATCTCCATTAATCTCTATAAATCCCTCCCAGTGTCCCCACTTTTGCTTCAGTGCTCCCAGTCACGCCAGTGTCCCCCCTTAACCCTTCCCAGTGCTCCCAGTTTAAACATCAACTCTTCCCAATCAAGCCCTATCAATGTGTAGACCTGGTGTCCCTAAATCCCTGCTGACTTTACAGGGATAGACCTGGTGTCCTTCGATCCCTTTTGATTTCTGTGGGCAGACTTGGTGCCCCATTATTTTTGCTGCTAAAAATAGCAATTTTGGGCTTGGAATTCCCAGATTTTGGGCTGAAAATGGACATTTTTGGGCTTACCTGGAAGCACAGCTCCAGCACAGGCCTCAGGTATGGGATCAGGGATTCAGGATTGGCCTCCAGGAATTCATCCAGGTCATCCAGAGCATCAGCACTACAATCCTGGAGTGGAAATTCCCAGAATTCAGCCCAACATTTACCCCAGATTTCTCCATTTTAGAACCAAATTTCAGCAAAATCTCCATTGGTTTTAATGGATAGACCTGGTGTCCTTAAATCCATATTGACTTTAATTGGCAGCTTTGATGTCAAAATAATGCATATCAGGATATTATTATTAAAAAAGACAGGGCAACTGAGAGATATTGTAAAAGATGGTTTATGGCCTCATGGTGTCAGTCTCATAAAAGGGTGAGACATTAAAGGTGTTATATCCAAAGCCATAATATCAGAACCTGCCTAATTTTTAGTTACAATGCTTTATGTTAGGTTTTCAGCCAATCAAATACTTCTACAAATTTTGCTAGCATCCTTTTACAACAATCATTAATTGCTTTCCTTCTCATGGCTTTGCTGCAATGCATCATTTTTTACACCAATCATAAAACACTTTACAAACTTACATTGATACATCTTAAACTTCTAACTTTATAAGAGGTTCTGTTCCTCAACTTTAAAATCTTTTACTATCTTACTTACCATACTGCTTTGCTTACATAATATATATTTCTGTTTGCTGAAAACATATTTATCCTTAAACTACAAATTTATATTTTTGTTTTATGTCTATTTTACTTTTCATGCTCTAATTCTCACAGATTTCTCCAAGGTCTTAGGTCAAACCTTGGATCCATCTCAATCTCTGAGCCTGTATGCACAAGGCCCTGAGAGCTCTCTGTGCCTGCATTTCCCACACCACCTGTCATCTCTGCCTCCAATTTCCTGCTCACACTGGAACCTGAGGACACTTTCTCAGTTGTGGCCCTCAGTGAGACCCATGAATGGTATCAGAAACTTTGGAGTTCGATTATGACTGAATTCTTCAGAGGTTTCCTAGAAAACAACGTTTCTGCCTTGATTTCCCTCTGGTCTAGTACAGTTCATTTGGAAGTTTTTCAACTCCAGTTATGGAGAAATAGGACAAAGAGCTTCTTAGAAATATCCATTTCTATTTTCAAGGGTGTATTTTATTACTGTTCTCTTTAGAGCAGAGGTGATTGCAGCATTCTGTGATTGATATTTGTGAGAAATGGATTTGTAAAGGATTCTCAAAGCCTGACTGAAAGCTCACACAGTCTTGTACATGTGCATGCAAACTCTGAGATAAGGTGTGCTGACTCAGAATGGCCCTGGAATAGAGAAGACATTGCTGAGAGACAGATTGAACTAGAAACAAGTTTCAAACAATGGCCTTGCAAAAAGATCAGATATTTTGAAGAATTAGAACTGTTAAATATGCATTTTGCCAAGATCATGTGTTGCAAAATAATAGGTGATTGGTATTAGAATTATTAGCACCATTGTGTGGCAAAAGCTAATAGGCTGAGAAACATTTCTAAGGTTTTATAACAAGGAAATAACTTGACTTCTGATAGAATGGCATGGAGTTTTACACCTCTTATGTTTCAACCTTCAACGAGACTGATAATGGAAGAAAATATTTTAAAAACCTCTCAGTTGCCCCGTCTCTGTAGAGCTGGGATTTTTCAACAGTGCCGAGTCCCTGGACATCAGTCCCTGAGAGGGAGCTGAAGAAAAACTTCTCAGAAGTCAAAATCATATTCAAACTCCAAAGTTTCCTGAAGTTTTAATGGATTCCACTGAGGGACACGACTCAGAAAGTGTCCCCAGGTTCCAGTTAGAGCAGAACACTGGAAGCACTGATGACAGGTGGGGACAAACGAGGGAAAGGTGTCTCTGATGCTGAGCAAACCTGGATGTGTTTCAGGAATGCAAAGGGCCAAGGGCTGAGCCCCAGCCCCTGGCAAGGCAGATCCTGTCCCTCCCTCATTGCTCAGGGCTCTTCCCGGCCCACTGGGCTCTGGCCATGTGCAATGCCAAGGGCAGCACCATGGGGCGGCCCCTGCCAGGCTGCTGAGCAGGGACAAGGAGGCAATGAGGCCCCAGCACAGCAAGGCTCACTTGTCCCCTGCTGGCCTCAGGCCCAGGGCCAGCCTGCATGGCCCAAGTGCTGCAGGAGTTGGCTGTGTCAGGGCCTTTCAGCTGCTGCCCATCCCTGTGCCCTCTGCAGCCCAGGCTGTCCTACGGTGTCCATGCCCTGCGCCTCTGTCCCTGCAGGCTGTCGTCATCCCCCGGCTGCCCCACCTCGCTGGCCCCTTCCTTTGCTGACAGCTCTGCCTCCTGCCTGCCTCTGCCTGCACACACAGAGCCTTGGGCTGCTCCAGATTCCTTCTGGGGGATGTGTTGCACCACAGCCCTCCCCTGTGAGAGAAATTCCTTTCTCCTTGGGTCCAATCTGGACCTCCCCAGCTGCTCCTGGCATTAATTCTTTCTTTTTCATGGAATTCTCTATTATTTCAAAGGGATCTACCATCCCTGAATCTGTCCTTGAAACACTCCCAGGGCTCTCCTGTGCTGTCCTCAGACTCCACTCCATTAAGCAGAGAACTTCTGTGTCCCTATACAGTGATCATGTGCTTGAGGCCATGGGTGCCTGGACAAGAAGGACAATTCTTTTCTCTAAGAAGGAACTACAAAACCCCAGGGTTGTGAAGACAGATCAGAAGCACTCACCAGAGGCCAAGGCAAGCCAGACCTGTCTATCCTTGCATCTTTTGTCTGAAAGTAACTCTTGGATATTTGTGGAGTTTTGCATGTGGAATTCCATTTCAGCTGTGAGTCCCTGGATTGTAATGACAGTTCTTCTCCATGGGAAGGAAAGGGCAGACCCCCAGTGTTTCAGTGGCAGATGAGAGCTGGCCCTCAGAAAGCCAAGGGAATCTGACAGCTTTTGTCTGGGAGTTATCCTTGGTTATAAGGAATTTTGGAGGCAGATTCCCAATTTTAGCCATGGACCCCTGGACGTGAAAGATGCTTTTTTCCATGGGAAGAGAAGCACAGCCTTCCAGTGTTTTAAAGGCAGATGCAAGGTGGCCCCCAAGAGACCAAGGCCAGACAGAGCTTTCTATCCTGGCAGGCTTCATATGGGAACAATCCAAGGACATAATCAAATTTGGAGTAGGAATCCCAATTTTGGCCATGAACCCCTGGATTTAAAGGACATCTCTTTCCCACAGGAAGGAAAGCATTGAATGCCAAGGTTTTAGGGGCAGATGAGAAGCGACCCTCAACATTCCAGTGTCAGCTGGACCACTCAGGTGGCCCTTAGGAGGCCAAGTCAACCAGACCTGTTCCATGTTCTTGGATCCTTGGGGCCCTGCAGCATCATGATTCTCCCTTGGTTCCATGTGGCCCCATAGTATCACAACAGATCTTTGTTTCCATGAGGCCCAGTAATATGACAATGGTCTCTTTGGCTCTGCAGTGGCACAATGGTCCCTTGCTTCCATGAGGCCTTGCAGTGTCAAAATGGTTTCCTTGGTTCCATGGGACTGCACAATGCCAGAATGACCCCTTGGTTCCACAAGGCCTGGCTGTGTCACTGTTCTCTTGCTTCCATGGAGACCCAGAGTGTCACACTGGGCCCTTGTGTCCATGAGACCCTGCAGTGTCACAATGGTTGCCTTGGTTCCATGAGGCTCTGCGGTGTCACAATGGCGTCTTTATCCATGGGCCCCAGAGTGTCAGAATGGTCTCCAGAATTCCATGAGGCCACACAGTGTCACAATGGCCCCTTGGTTCCATGGTGCCACACAGTGTCACAATGGCTCCTTGGTTCCGTGAGGCCCTGTGATGTCACAATGGTCTCGTTGGTTCCATGAGGCCCTGCAGTTCCACAATGGCCCTTTGGTGTCACAATGTGTAACAATGGTACCCTTGGTTCCACAGAGTCAGAATGTCCCCGTGGTCTCATGGAGCCCCACAGTGTCACTACGATCCCCTTGATTCCATGAGGCCCTGCCGTACTAAAAAGACTCCTGTGTTATACCAGGCCCTGCATTATCACAATGGCCCCTTGGTTCCAATGGGTCCTGAAGTGTCATAATGGTCTCCATGGCTCCCTGAGGCCCCACAATGTCACAATGGGCTTTTGGTTCCACGAGCTTTTGTACAACCACCAAGGATCTCCTCGGTTCTACGGTGTCACAATGGACCCTTTGTTCCATGAGATGCCTGGCCTCCCACAGCCCCTCACAGTCTCCCACAACCCTTCATAGCCCCTCATGGCTCCTCAGAGACCCTCATGACCCCTCACTGCCCCTCACAGCTCTTCACAGCCCCTCAGGACCCCTCACAACCCCTCATGGCTCCTCACAAAGGAGAAGGGGTCGGGCCCTGCTTGTTCCCCTTTTATTTCGGTCCCTTCAGAGCGATGAGTAAAGAAAGGCTGAAATGGAGCCTTTCCCCAGCGTTTCCCTCGGGGTTCATTGCAGGCTGAAGCTCTGTGCTGGCGCTGCCCCAGCACCAACATCCCTGCAGCCCCCAAGGCCTTTGCTGTCCCCCCGTGTCCATTCCCTGTCCCCGAGTCCCGCCCGGCTCTGGCAGCAGCAGCAGCCGCAGCGCAGTGGGCGCCGGCCCGGCCCAGCCGGGGCTCCCGGGCAGGAGCAGCAGCAGCGCCGGCCCCTTCCCACCTGCTCCTGCCTCGGCTTCCAAGGCCTTTGTCCAGGGCAATTCTGGAGTACAGCAACAATCACCCACACACAGCCCTGATTCCTCAGGGCCCGCCTGTGCTGCCCTGACCCAGCCTGCAGAGAAAGAAATGATCGGGTTCCAGCACTGCTTTCAGCCCTGTTTTACACACCCTGAGCTGACAGCAGGAGGCTGTTGTTGCCTTTGCCTTGGGAATTGTAGTTCATGGCTGCTCTTGACCCTCTTCTGTTTGCCACTTGAATTTTATCCTTAATACTGAAATTGCCTTTTTCGATGAGGGCTATCCAGAGTGCTTTTGTGATGGGGAACTCGGGCTGTTCGTTGCAGCCATCATGAGTAGCACATCTTGTATTGCTCACAAGTCCATGAGCACAAAGTCAAGGAGAATGAAAGCCACACAGGCCACATTTGCAGCACTCAAACACAGCCCTGTTGCTGGTGCTGCTAAAATAGAAGCAGCTGACAGAGGCCATCACAGAAATTGCCATGGAGTGTCAAATAAAATGAAAAATCCACCAGGACAAAGAGAAACCAGAACTTCTCCACTCACTTCATTGTTCCTTCCAGCAGCAGCAGGAAATGGAGATGCCCAGAGGTATTTCCAGCTGCTGCTGATGCCAGTGGGAGCCCAGCCTGCTGCCCAGCCCCAGCGGGATCCTGAGCCCAGCCCGGGCAGCTCCCGCAGTGTCGGGAGCTCAGCGCACGCGGGGCCAGGCCCAGAGCCCCGGGCACGGCCGCCCATTGCGGGGCAGCGGCGCAGGCGGAATGTCCTGAGCCCAAACCTCCTGCTCCTGCCACACAGCGCCCAGCCTTCTCCCCCTGCTCCTCCTCTCCCAGCACGGCACAAATTCCAGCTCCGAGGAGGCTTCCCCACACAGGCCTCAGGCTCCTGTTTCAGCCTGAGTGTCCCTGCAGAGGAACAGGGCATCTCTCAGGCACTTCCACAAGCTCAGGGTTCTCATTTCATGGGGAATCTGGGATGCAAATAGCCTTGCTATAAAGGACAAAAGCAGAGGGAATGAATTGGAAATTATGACGAAAAAATTACCCTTCTTACACACAAAGTTCATTCCCTGCGTTACTCCTTTTCAGATTCTTTCAGTCATCTCCTCACAGAGGTCCAGCTTGTTCTGGTGCTTGTCATGAACTGATGGTACTCTTGATTTATACCAGTGCAAGAGATGTAGAATCAGCTAAACTGAACACAGAATCAAACTCCCTCTGTCAGCCCATTTTCATCTTCTAGATCACTTTCAAGATGTGCATGGGGGTGTTGGAATGATTATGACACAACTCTCCACTTCTGGCTGCAGGCTCTGGAGATTCTTTCTCTGCATTCAGTCAGGGTTGCATTCCCTAACAATTCCTGGTAGCACCTCCTGTTTTCTTAGGTTAGAACAGTAACAATGAAAACCTTACCCATGGCACAACTCCCCAGCCGAAAAGGAAAAGAAAGGACATGCTGTCAAGTTCTCAAGACATTTATCCTGCTTTGTTGTGGAAATTGTGCTGCCCTCACAGTGTGGAAAGCCAAGAGAAGCTGCAGTTGGTGGCACATCTTGTGACAGGAGCTCGACCTCGTTCTCCAGGAAAGGTTCTTGGAAAGAGCAAACATCACTGTGAAGAAAATTCTCGAGAAGCAGAACTTTCCAGAAGTGAAATGAAAATGGAAAGAGACAACTCAAGATATTCACATATACTATTAATTCCTTTCCTTATATACTCCCTTTTTCTGTGTTGCACTGTTTCTACATCACAGTCATTCCAAGCTGATCTTACCTCAAACACCTACGACTTAGCAAGTTTTATACACTCTACAGTATCATTAGCTACACACATTTTGCCTTCTCCCTGTTTGGCATTGAAAGCAATGCTGGACACACCAGAAACCTGCAAATTCCAGATTTTAGAGCACAGTGCTTTGGTCGGCTATGGGTTCTAGAGACAGGGCATGTGCTCCCACAGTATTTCACCCTCAGCAGGGACAATACACAGTAACAACAAAGGTGATTCCTAGGACATTGTGCAGGGGTCAAGGCTCTGTGTCTTGGCTTAATATGGCAAAGTTCACCTGTTTTGACAGACTCATGATCCAAACTAGTTTGCTTTTCTAGCTGTGCCGATGAACAGCAGGAGAAATAAAGCAGCCAGCAGTTTCTTTGCAGAGAGGGCCTTTGCTCCAGGCTGAAAGTGCTGCATTGGCAGGGAGGAGGCAGGCAGCTGAGAGCTGAGCTGCTATATCGGATTGGCATCAAACTGGGCAAAAATAGCAGTTTCACTCTTTTATTTTAATCCTCCTTTCGGCAGTCTCCGATTTTCTCCTGGAACTGGACAAGAAAACAGGAACAGCCCTGGGGACGAGGGCACCGAGCCGGGTGTGGCCCCTCTGCTGCCGCTGCCCACCCGGAGCGGCCGGGGAGCAGCGCTGCCCTGCAGGGGCTGCATTTCTCACTCCTCATGTGCTGCTGTGCCCTCCCACGGGGCTGGCTCTGCCTGGCGCTGCCAGGCTCCTCGTTCAGCACTTTCCTCTGCTCCAGGGGAGAGTCCGGACAGCGCTTTGCTTGCTTGTGAGGAACAGACCGCAGAGCGGGGTGGGCGGGCGGGATGGGGCCCGGGGCATGCGAGCACGAGGGGCAAGTTGCAAGACTGCCAGAAATAGAAGTTCGAATCTAGTGAAGAAGAAGCTAAACAGGACGGTGGGTTTGGCGTGGGTGCAGGAGGAAGAAATGCTCCATGACTCTGCTTCGGCCCCGGAGCAGAGCGACCCGTGCTGCCCCGAGGGGAGCGGGGCTTGCCTGTGGGGCACAGGGGACGGAACTGGGAATGGATACACGGGGAATGGACACACGGGGAACGGACACACTGGGAATGGATACCCGGGGAACGGACACACGAGGAAGGGACACAGACACGCGGACAAACGCTTCCGGCACTTTGGCAGCGGCAGAAGAGCAGCGATTCCACAGACCCGCTGTGTCTCTTCTCTTGGTCCTCATCTCCTTCTCCTGCTGTCCCACAGCCTCTCGCGCTCTTCGTTTGGTGCTCTACCCCTGCCACCTCCCACCTCCCCGGCGTCCATCTCCTTATTCCGGGCCGGGCCATGCTCCCGGCCTTGGGAGGGGCTGCCCCGTCCCGTCCCCCTCCCTTTCCCCCTCCCCGTCTCCGTCCCCAGCCCCGGCCCCGTCTCCGTCCCCAGCCCCGGCCCCGTCCCCGTCCCCGGCCGTCCCGCCGCGGTCTCGCCTCCGCCCGGCTCTGCCCGTGCTGCCGGTGCCGCTGCTGGGCGGGCATCAGTGCCTGGGGCTGGGGCGGCATCGCCTCCCTTTGGCTCCGCCTGTCCCGTCCCCGGCCCCGGCCCCGGCCCCGGCTCCTCCCGGGGCCCGTGGAGGACACACGCGGCGCGGCCGCTCCCGCCGCCTGCGCTGCGGCTCCCCCGGCCCGAGCTCCGCCGCTCGGCAGCGCGGCCGCCGGCCCCGAGCCGCCGCTGTCCCGTTCCACAGAGCGAACGCCTGGGGCTGCCCGGCCCGGGGCGGCTGAGGGGCGCTCGGGGGCCGTTCCTGGCCCCGGGCCGAGCGCTGACAGCCGCGTCTCGCCGGCAGGGAAGGCGCAGCAGGGCCTGAAGGAGCGGTACCGGCTGGGTTCGCTGCTGGGAGAGCGGGCGTGGGCTGAGTGCTGCATCCCTGATGCAGAGCATCCCGGGCTGGCTGAGGGGTCCCAGAGCCCTGGCACGTCCCCAGCCCCACTGAGATCGTGCCCCTGGAGATCGTGCTGCTGGCCAAGGTGTCCTCTGGGTGTGCTGGGGTCATTCAGCTCCTGGAGTGGGTTGGGTTGAGCTGCCCAACAGCTTCTTGTTGGTGCTGGAGCGTCCGGAGCGGTGCCAGGACCTCTCGGGTTTGCAGGCAGAGCGGAGATTCCTGCTGGAGCAGGAGGTGCGGGAGCTGTTCCAGCAGGTGCTGGAGGCTGTGCACTGCACCAGCTGCGGGGTCCTGCTCAGGGACATCAAAGCAGAGAACATCTTGCTCGACCTGGCCACCGAGCTGCTGAAACTGATCGACTTTGGCTGTGGCACCTTCCTCCAGGACACAGCCTACACGCAGTTTGCAGATGAGCCCTCCCAGGGGATGCTCCTGGGCATCTCATGGCCCAGCCTGGGTGTAGCACCGGGGCTTCCCCCTATTGCAGCCGGGGTGGGATCAATGCTTGAGCCAAATTGATTTGGGTGGGGGTGTGAGGGGTGCCAGCTCCCAGCCCTGCTGACAGCCTTCATCACCCACTCTGCCCTGGGCTGGGCTGGAGCTGAGGCAGCCAGGCTGACAAAAACCCCATGGGGGTAGCAGAGAGGGGGGCCAGACCCATGCACTGCTCACTTTGGTGTGCAGGCAAGGAAGAACTTGAACTGCTACTCTCCCCTTGTTTGCCTTGGCTTATTAACATTTTTTGGAGGCCATGCAGGCAGGGAGAAGAGTTTTCTCCACCTCTGGGTGGGGTTTTCTTTTGCATGTCATGCTTGGGCCTCCCTAGGGCTTCTGCTGCCCTCTTTCAGCACCAGTGGATTCTTTTCCAACCCCGAGTTTGTACACAAGTCCCAGGTGCTGGCGAGAGGACAGTGGGTCACACCCTGTGCCACTGGGGCAGCCCCCACATGCCCAGGGATGTTGGGACCAGGCTCTGGGAGCAGCAGCATCCCCCTGATGAACTCCATCTGTATTCCATAGGAGCCCTGTCCTACAGCCCACCAGAGTGGATCCACCACCAACGCTACCATGGCGCGGCAGCAACGATCTGGTCCCTGGGCCTCCTGCTGTACCACCTGGTCATGGGGAAGCAGCCGTTCAGGAGGGGCCAGGAGATCATCTGGGGATGGATCCTGTTCCCACGAGGGCTCTCTCAAGGTGGATCCTCATCTCTGGGCACGGGGGGAATACCAGTGCTGGGAGACAGCAGCAGGCTCGTGAGCATCCTGCTCTGGCAGCTGCTGAGGAGGTGGCACATGTCCTGCTCTCCTGCTCTCCTCCAAACAGAGAATTCATGGGGAAGTTTAGGCACAACCCTGGGCACACCCAGCATGGCCTGGGAACAGGAATGGGGGGACAGCTTCTCCAACTGACTGGTGCTTTCTGGTTTCTGTCTTCAGAGTGCCAAGATGTTATTAAGAGGTGTTTGTCCATGCAACCCTTGGACAGGCTGTCCTTAGAAGACCTTTTCAGTGATTCTTGGCTGCAGGGTGTTCATCTGCCCTAGAAGATGGGACAGATCCACGGGCAAAGTTGGATCCAGGAGCCTGGCAGGCAACAGCTGCACACATCTCTTGGCAATCAGTGGCAAAGCAAACCAGACTGGTTTTGTCCTGCTGTAGCTCTGGGCAGGGATCATCAGAAGGGAACACGCAGCTCTTGGGCTGGAGCTGAGCTGGAGACCTGGTGTGGCAAGAACTGGTGGCCACCATCCACCCTGGGTTTGCTTGTCTGGTTCATTGATGGCTGGGGCCCTGGGCAGAACACTGACAGCCTGGTCTGGCCCCAGGGAAGGAGAAGGAGCCCCTGGAGAAGCTGTACCAGGTGGGGCTGCTGCTGCTGGGGACAGCAAGGAAGACATCAAGGATGACAGCCTCTTCCTCCACCTGGCCACAGAAAAGCTGAAGATGATGGACTTGGATTCTGGCACCTTCTTCAAAGCCAGGCTCCACAGCGAATTTGCAGATGAGTGCAGACCCAGGGGGATGCTCCCAGACTTGGGCATTGCACAGGTTCCCCCTTTGCTGGGGAGGATAAAACGGATTCTTCCATCGGCTGCCGAGCTGCTTTTTGGCAGGGCTGGGGCGATGGGCTGGGCTGGGTACAAAATGGGAGTTGGCTCCTGGCCCTGGCAACAGCCCCCAGCACCCACCGTGCCCTGGGCTGGGGCTGGAGCTGGGGCAGCCAGCCTGACACAAACAAAGCCCATGGCAGCAGCAGAGGTGGGACTGCAGAACTGTGCATGGCTGCTTTGCTTTGCAGGCAAGGAAGGGCTTGGGCTGCTCCACTGCCCTTGCTTGCTTTGAGATCACCATTACTTTTGGGGGCAGTGCAGGGGGAAAGGGAAAACCCATGGGCTTCCCTCACCCCTGGGTGAATTTTTCCCTGGCATGTAGAGGTTGGGCCTTCCTCCAGCCCCTGACAGAGATAAGATTTTTTACCTTTTCTCGTGTCTCCCCTTTTTGTCTGTAATCTATTTTCATTCATTTGTCATTTGTTTCTCTAAAGGAAGTGTTCTAGGTGGTGTCCAGTGTGGATCAGGAAGTGCTTGGGCCCAGCTGCAGCGTGGATGGGCCGTGTCCTTGGAGAAGGCTGAGGACATCGTTTGGGACCAGCTTTTCTTCCAGCAGCGATGGCGTGAGGCGGGTCCCCGTCTCCTTGGCAGGGTGAGATAAGAGCTTTTGGGAGATGGCAGCGAGCACAGGAGCATCCTGCTGTGACAGCTGCTGAGGGGCTGGATGTGCCATGGCTGGCTGCAGGCTGGGCACAGTCCTGCCCTCCTGCTCTGTGCCCAAGGCAGCAATGATGGGCAGCTTTGGGCACCGCTCTGGGCACGGCCAGCATGGCCTGGGCACGGCGGGAGCTGGGACAAGGGGGACAGGAGCCTTCAGTTGACGGGCGGTTTCTGGTTTCTCTCCTTGCAGCCGGGCTCTGTGGATGCTGAGGCTGCTCTGGGCTCTGCCAGGGCTCTGCTGGGCTCAGCCCTGGGCACGGCTGGGCCCGCTCTGCCCTCACATGGCTCTGACAGCTTTGCATCAGACAAACCCATTCCGAGCTCACCACCTGAGCTTTGTGCTTCTGCAGGTGAGGGAGACTCTCCTGCAGGCCAAGACACTGCAGTTAGGGACACACATCCAGTTGGCAAGAGCCCAAACTCTCCACAGTCCCAGCTGAACACCTGGATCTCCACGGGAGGTTTTGTTGGTCCCACTCTTCATTCCTTCTTGGCTGCAATTGTGCAATTGCACTTTCTTCTTCCTCTAGAAGTGCCCCGAGTGGACAAAACCTGTCGAGTGGGCCGTGCTCCTAAGGCAGTGCAGTCTGGAGCTGAGGGATGGAGAATTGCCCTTCTGCACTTCCAAACCAAGCAAAAAGCCATAAGTGAGACTTTCTTTAAGAAACTCCTGGTAATTTCAAAGGGAATGTGCAGCTCATTCACAGTGCGAAGGAAGTGAGTCTTCTGAAGGATTTGGGTTGTGACAGAATTTAAATTCCCAGTCCTGCTTGGAGCTGACAGGGCACAAAGGAATTTCTTCTTGCTTCCCACCAGTTTCACCACAATTTAAAATAATAATATTGGAAACAAACCCCAAAATCTTTTTTAAAAAGGTTACTGAGGCCAGTAAGATGCATCAATGCCAGCAGCTCATTTACCAAATCAATAAATGAGTTTTCTGTTTCAGAGAATCTGTTACCTCTTAATTCCAAGTTACAGAAAATGTTTCCCTGCACACTTGTGTGTTTTTATCTTTCACATTTTATAGAGGTTTTTTTCTTTTCTTTTTCCTTTTTCTTTTCCTTAAAACAGAAAACATGCCATAAAAAAGGAGTGTCCTTTGCTCCTGGTTCCCATGAGGAGCAGCTCCTTCCCGCTGGCTGAGCTGCTCAGGCAGAGCCCGGCAGCTCCTGGCCCTGCAGGGCTGAGGCTTTTCCCCATTGCTGGGCACAGACTGATGGAGCAGCACTGCAGAGCACGGGGACACACAGAGGGACCAGGAGCAGCTGCCTTTGTCCACCTGGAGCTGCAAGGGCCAAACTCTGAGCAGACAGGGCTGGAAGGGACTGACAGGCTCCCTGTTTGCTGTGCTGCCCCACTTGTGCCCAGCCCAGCTCTGTGTGGGGCAGAGGGAGAACAAGGGGCAGCTCCCTCCCAGCCCCCAGCGCAGGGACCCCTCTGGCCCCGGGGCTTGGGGCACTGTCAGCACCCACTGCTGCAGCCACCGCCTCTGCTGGCACTGACAGCAACCCCCAAATTGTGGCTGATCCCGAGGGAGCAGCAGCAGGGCCTGGATCTGATCCCTGACTCTGGGGCAGGGCTGGACAAACGACCCCCACAGCAGCAGCAGCAGCAGCAGCAGCAGCAGCACATGGACCTGACTTTCAGCACAGCCCCTGCCACTCTTCCCTCCCGAGTGCAGTGGTGTCACAGCAGCCTGGGCCACCTGGGAGCCCCCAGGGCCAGCAGGGACTGGAGATGGCAGCCCTGGGCTCCTGGAGGTTGTGCAGGGAACAGAGGTGGGGACTCCCTGTCCGTGTGGAGCTTCCAGATGGAAAAGGCTGCTGTGAGCAGGCAGCTCCAAGGGCACAGAAAGGAGGGGCTGGAGCCCCTGATCTGTGCCAGTGCCACAGTCCTGGGCAGCAGCCACCGAGCACAGGGGGAACAGAGGGCACAGCAAGAGGGACAAAACCAGTCAAGGTCAGAGAGTGGGAAGAGCCAGAGCTGGGAGCAGGAGCAGCTGCTTCACTGCACCCTTGGAGAAAGCTCTTGGCTGCTTCAAAGTGCTGAAAGGTGTGAAGGGCAGAGAGGAGAGCACAGCAAACAATGCTCCAGTTTCCACAGCCTCCCCTCTCAGTGTCCCAGGAGGAATTGGATGAACTGTATTCTTCTCTCTGAGCCATCTCGTTCAGCATGAGCAGCTCAGCACCAGGAGCTAAAGGAGCTGAAGCCTTAGGCCACATGAGCTGACCAAGAGGGAACTTTTGACCAAGGTAATGCTGCCAACATGGACCTAACTGAATGCAGCAGATGGAATCCTGGAATTATAGAATCCTTTGTGTTGGAAAAGACCTCTGAGCACATGGAGTCCAGCTGTTCAGCCAGCACTGTCAAGCCCAGCACTAAACCCAGTCCCTGAAGTGCCAAGGCCTGGACAACAGGCCCTGAGCCAAAGGTGACCTCAGGATGAACCTTCCAACCAAAGGTTATCCTTGTATTAGCAAATATACATGGTCATTAGTGCTGTGATAGATGTATCCACTCATTAATGAAACATGGATTGACCTTTGTGCATTTAGAAACCAGACAAGGCCATGAAATCTGACATCTGGCCTTGTTTGGGGCTGTATGGTCAAAGTCAGCTCCCTTGGTTCCTCCTTGAGCCCTGGCCAGGCTTTGGGAGGAGCCCAAGAGGAGAATGAAAGCAGCTGTTCCTGCACTAGAAGTGCTGTCAGTTTGTTTATTCAGCACTGTCAGAGCTGGGCCCTCTCACAGCGGGGTTGGAAGCCTCCCCTGTGGCTGGAGGCACCTGCAGGAATTCCCAGTGTCCAGGAGTGGCTCTGCAGTCCTTGGCTGTGACAGCTTCCCCAGCTGATGTGTGCACCTGGCTGATGGCAAAGTCTGAGGGTGACTGGTGCTGTCTCTTAATCCCTGCAGGCAATCTTTGGTGCTGATGGTTGGCTGCATTGCTGAGCTTCTCCTTTTGTGATTCTTTGCTGCTTTGAACTGCAGTAAATGACACTGATTGCTGAACTTGTGTCTGTGTCTCTGCTGCTGCCCCTGCCCACTGCTAAAACAAAGCTGGTGTAGTCTGGCCAGATCACCACAAAATGTTGCTTTTTAAATGTAAATGTAAGGAATCAGTCTTGTCTGGAATTCCCAGGTATAGGGAAAACCTTCCCTAGAGTTTGCTGGCTCTGCAGTGGGCTGAGGTTGGAGCACTGTGTGAGCAATGGGGAAGGCAGCTGAAAGAAGCTGAACCACTGGATGTATTAAAATATGGAAAAATGAAAAGAACTCATGAGTTTGGAAAGATGAGGATGAATTTTGTTAACAGCATCCCAGAAAAAGCACCAACAGAGGGAGTGATTGCTGTCAAAATGCTCCTACATGGAGTGATAGAAAAGGTTTTTAATCTTGAATTTGGATTAATTTGTGCAAAGGAAAAAGAGTAATAATATAATAAATCATTACATACATATATAAAATATAACAAAAATTTATTGTATATACTTTAACATATATATAATGACATTGTAAAATAATGCTTTAAATACTAATTTGTTAGCTTTGGCTGCTCAGGGATGTAACACTAAATACCCTACTGAAAATTATTGGCCAGGACCCAAATATCCCTGGTGAACTCTGTGAGATTGTGTACAATGAATGAAAGAGGAAAGGATGAAATTGGCAGTTTTTACAGGGTTTGCTGACACTAGGATGTGGAATGCTTCATCTGTTCCTTTGAAAAATACAGTAAAGAAGACTGTTGGGTTTCTCATATACCAGAATACCTACAGGCTACAGGATTGAGTGAACAGATGAAAGGGATTTTTACAAGAGCAGTTAAAAAAAAAAAATAGGAGATGGGAACATGTCACAATGAAAATCCCATCTCCCAGATGTGCCCCATACCCTTAACAATGGCCCCACTGGGAAATGGGAACCCCCTGGATGTGCATGGCTGCACCCAGTTTGCAAATACAGCCAAGGACAGTGACACTGTGACTGCCTGGGAAATTATTCTGGGTGTGATGGCCCCTGACAGGGCCACCCCAGAGGCTGCAGGGCTGGGCCTTCATGCATAGGAATTAATTAGGATAAACCAGGAGCAAATGAGAGTTATCAATACTGGAATAGTGATTCAGATTCCTCCAGGGCACTTTGGTTTGATGATTGCTCAGTCAAGCTTGGCCTTGAAATTGTTCATGTCATGGGAGGAGGAATTGGTGCAGATTATCAAAGAGAAATTGAAGTAGTTCTGTTAAACAGTAGTGAACAATTGGATTATTCAACCCCATATTCAATTGTGGAAGGGTAGCACAATTATTGATATTGCAGTTTTTAAAACAACTGTGAAAAAAGGACATCCAGCTCAAATCACTGCTGTTGATGGAGATAAAGGGTTTGGATGCACCAGTCCTAATAATGGAGCCAGAGTGTGGGTGCAGAGGCCCAATGGCCCTCCCAGGCCAGCTGAAGGAACAGCTCTGGGGAAAGACAACACTGTTTGACTCCTGAAACCTGGCTGAGAACAATGGGAATGTGTCCCTGCAGCCAAGTGTTCTGCCAGAACAAGTGGATGTTATGGGATATTGTTTTACAGATCCTGCCAGACCAAATCTCCCTGTTTGCCCCAACAGCTCTTTGGAAAATGATCCACGGGGCTCCATGTGAAGGCTGATGTGACTCTGAGGATGTGGAATTCCACACAAATTCCATCCAGGAGCCTGGGTGCCCTCAGGGACTGGGACCTGGCACCTCTCCAGCCAGAGGGGAAAGGACCCCACCAAGCCTTGTCAGCCACAGACAGCACAGTAGAGCTGAACAGCAAAGGACCTTGGGGACATTATTCTGGAATTAAAAAGGCATCAGCTCCATGGGCAACAGAATTATTGTTCCTAACCCAAATGAGACTGAGGAAAAAGAATGAAGAGCCGTGTCACTAAAGTGCTACTGAAGTCTGTAAATTGTATCTTGATAGGCAGCCAGAATCTTTGTTTGCCAGAAACACCTCTAGAGTTTTACCAAGGATTAGTCATGAAAATTGTGATGAACATGTAAAGATCAAAGTAGCCGAAATACTCAGTGTAACTAATTGCTGGATATGTTCTTGACCAGAGGGAAATCAAGGCAGAGCCATGGTTTGTCAGGACTTGCTTGATCCCAATCAGCCCCGTGCTGCATTTGGTGCTGAGCCCTTGAACCTCAGGGCCTGAGAGGAGATTGCACAAACCTTTCCAGGAGTCCAAGTCAGAAGAAACACCCAAAGTGTCTCAAAGCATTAATGGGTCCCACTGAGGTCCATCCCCTACACAGGCGCCTCATGGACTCTCTTTGGAGGAACTGAGAAAAGAAAGGAAAAAGGAAAGTACCTTAAAAAACTGGAGTTCCTTGAAGTATTAATGAGCCCCAGTGAGTGTCAGTACAAAGCTCTCAAGGGACTTGTTAAAGCAGATAATTGGAGCCATGATTGCATAAACTACTAAAAGAGTTGGTGTCAAAAGGGAAACTCCAAGGACCTTAAAAAAACTGAGTACCTTGAAGCATTAATAAGCCCCACTGAGTATCATTACTGACAAAGGTTCTCAAAGGACTAATTAAAGCAGATAATTGGAGACCATCACTACACAAACCTCTCAGAGACTCAATGTCAAAAAGTAGAACCTAAATTAACCCCGAGTGCCTTGAAGTGTTAATGAGCCCCACTGAGTGTTGTTACTGACAAAGGCTCTCAAGGGACTCATTAAAGCAGATAATTGGAGGCCATGATTGCACAAAGCTCTCAGAGATTCCAAGGCAAAAGCAAAACCCAATCTTGAGTATCTCAAAGTATTAATGAGCCCCACTGAATGTCAATACAAAGCTCTCAAGGGACTAATTAAAGTAGATAATTGGGGGCATCATTGCATAAAATACTAAAAGAGTTGGTGTCAAAAGGGAAAGACTTGACATTTCTTTGTTCCCTCCTGTCATCTTGGCCTCGAATTTCCTGCTCTAACTGGAACCTGGGGACACTTGCTCAGTCCTGTCCCTCATTGGGACCCCTTAAAACTTCAAGAAACTTCAGTATTTTAATTTGAGTTCTTGAGAAGATTTTGGAACACTCTCTCAGGGAATGATTATAATGTAAAGCAAACTAAAGCCTCAAGAGATTCATTAAAGTCCTTGTGCTGTGTGTTTGGGCTGCTGAGCTGGGGAGGGCTCCTGGCACAGAGGCAGCTCCTGGCAAGGAAGGAAAGCTTCAAAAAGACATTGCTACTGAGGAACAGCTCCTTTCCCAGCCCATTGGGGCTGAGGGCACTGCCTGCATGTACCTGAGAGGAGTGAACCAGACAGAAGCTTAAAGCAACTGCAAGGACTATTCTGAGTTTATTCATGGAGAAATCTTCACCACTTCTGACACAGTAAGTCTTTGGCTGCAGGGATCTCCTAAAGCTGATCCATGAAAGCACTGACATGAATGTAAGGATGGTTCTGCTGCTATTTCTGGTTTGGGGAGGATGTGCTGCAGAGCGGGGCTGCCCTGGGCACTGTCAGAGGGACAGGGCAGGACGGCTCCTGCTGCCAGGGACGGCTGCAGGGGCTGAAGCTGGGGCTGCAGCCAGGGCTGCCCAGGGCTGTCCTGCAGAGCAGCTCCTGCAGCACTCAGGGCTCTTGGCCAGCCCAGGCCATGTGCCACCTGCCAGGAGCAGCTCTCAGCCTGCCTGGCAGCTCCCCATGGACTGTGGGGAGAAGTTGGAGGTGGAAGGAGCCACCCCCATCAGGGCAGATTCCTCCTGCTGTGGAGATGGTGCTGCATGGCCAGGGCTGCTCTCAGCTTTCTCCTCAAGGCAAGGCAAAGGGGCTGTCAGGTGTGTCTATGTCACTGACACTCCTGCACTGTCCCCCTGGGCTTCGGCAGATCTGCCTCACATCTCCCTCACAAAGTGCCTCCTCACCCTCCTGTGCCTACAGACAGCAGCAGCAGCACCTTGGCTTGCAGCATCTCAGTTTGTGTGAGCTGCCCTTAAGGCCCTGCTGGCAGGGAGATGGCCCTGGGCAGTGCCCTGTGCTGGGAGGGGTGTGCAGGGCAGAGCTGAGCCCCCAGGGCTGGGCTGGGCTCTGGCAGCACTGGCAGGGACAAGGCCTGGATAGAGAGAAGCCTCTCCCAGTAGGCATAACTCCCGACAACAGAGAGCCAGGCCAACTCTTGGTATCTCTCTCTCTGTCCATCTGCAAAAAAATTAAAAAGACTTTGTGGAAAAGTATTTTGAAATTGGAGCCTTCAAAGTCCACTTAGTTTTTTAAGTATGATTTAAATGCAATCACAATGAAAGAGAGGGAGGTGAAATGAGCAAAGAGCACCAGTGTGGGACCAGCAGGACTGACTGCATTGGGGAACAGGGAGCCATGTTTTCCATTTGGGCTCCCCAGTGTTTCAGGCTGAGAGCAATGCTGAAGATGAGGCAGTAAGTCAGGAGCAACAGATACCCAAACTGAAAAATGTTTAGCAAAGTTACCCCAACAATAAGAGCTGTATTTTGAGGGGATTCCTAAGAAAATAGCATAGGATTGAGTCAAGGAGTTGGTCACAGCTTATCAATGTCTTCTTTCAACAGCCCACAATGCCCAGAGTGAGGAAATGTCCAACAGCAGCTCCATCAGCCACTTCCTCCTGCTGCCATTGGCAGACACGCGGCAGCTGCAGCTCCTGCACTTCTGCCTCTTCCTGGCCATCTCCCTGGCTGCCCTCCTGGCCAACGGCCTCATCATCAGCACCGTAGCCTGCGGCCACCACCTGCACACCCCCATGTTCTTCTTCCTTCTCAACCTGGCCCTCAGCGACCTGGGCTCCATCTGCACCACTGTCCCCAAAGCCATGCACAATTCCCTCTGGGACACCAAGAACATCTCCTTTGCTGGATGTGCTGCTCAGCTCTTTTTTTATGTGTTCTTCATGTCAGCAGAGTATTATCTCCTGACCATCATGTGCTACGACCGCTATGTGTCCATCTGCAAACCCCTGCACTACGGGACCCTCCTGGGCAGCAGAGCTTGTGCCCACATGGCAGCAGCTGCCTGGGCCAGTGGCTTTCTCAATGCTCTGCTGCACACAGCCAATATATTTTCCCTGCCCCTGTGCCATGGCAATGCCCTGGGCCAGTTCTTCTGTGAAATCCCACACATCCTCAAGCTCTCCTGTTCACACTCCAACCTCACGGAACTTGGGTTTCTCATTTTTAGTGTCTGTTTAGCACTTGGTTGTTTTGTGTTCATTGTTTTCTCCTATGTGCAGATCTTCAGGGCTGTGCTGAGGATCCCCTCTGAGCAGGGCCAGCACAAAGCCTTTTCCACCTGCCTCCCACACCTGGCTGTGGTCTCCCTGTTTCTCAGCACTGCAGCGTTTGCCTACCTGAAGCCCCCCTCCATCTCCTCCCCATCCCTGGATCTGGCCCTATCATTTCTGTACTCGGTGGTGCCTCCAGCCCTGAACCCTCTCATCTATAGCCTGAGGAACCAGGAGCTCAAGGATGCCCTGAGAAAATTGATGACTGTATTTTCTGAAGCATTAAACTTTTCTGCTGCATAATCTTCACAATGTAACTCTCTAGAAGCTCACCTTTTTTTTTTTCCATATTTGTCCTTTTTTTCTACAGTATCTTTTTCTATCGTTGTAATATTTCTTACAAAATACTGTAGAGTTACTCTTTGCATTTCTACATGAATATCTACCTTTTATTTGAAACACAAAGACATGCAAGAGGTCTTTCACCTGTGCATTTAAATAAAAACAAATGCCTGCCCTGCCCTCTGTTTCCAGGATCCTTCCTCAGCCCTTCTCTGTCTCTGCAATGCAGTGCCTGTGGGCAGAGGTGGAGGGAAGAGACTCCCAGCACAGCAGCACAGCCAGGGACAATGGCCCTGGCTCTTCCCACATCTGCTCTTCCCAACTCCACCCTCTCCTTGCCAGCCCTTCTGTGGCTGTGAGGCCGCAGTGCTCTGGCAGCTTGGTCACTGTCCTGCTGTGTGTCCGTGCTGTGCCCACAGGCAGGGACAGGCCATAGGCACTGCTGGGACACAGCTGGGCTCCAGCACAGCAGCTCCATCAGCAAAGGGCATCTCCTGAGGGCAGGGCAGGAAGGCTTTGCTCTCCTCCAGAGCTTCTGTCAGCAATGTGCTCCAGGAATGCCCTGGCCAAGCAAAGCCCAGTGCCTGGGGCAGAGGGGCAGTGTGCAGGGGGCACACAGCAGTGTCCTGGCACAGCCAGAGCTCCTGGGATGGACGTGAGGGAGCAGCAGGGCAGGGCCTGGGCTGTGTCTTTGTTCTGGGCACAGCCTGGGAAGGTGCCCCAGGGCAATTGTCCCACACCAGCCCCTGCAATCACCACACCCAGCACTGGCCTCTCCCCCAGTTGCACGAGGTTGTTTGTCCCTGCATGGAGGGACACTGAGTGACCAGGCCAGCAGACCATGTTTGCTCTGTACTGAGGAGATTTCAGCAGTGCATCGTGTGTGTGGGGGGAGATGAACCTGAGTGAGCACAAACACCATCATCAGCACTCGGGGGTGGCACAGTTCCAGTGGCACAAACATTGCCTTGAGGCCACTACACTCTGGGAAACCACCTGAATTCATTACTGGGCTGTGGTGAGGATTGCATAGAAAGAAACATCCCGGGCAGGGATGTTCCAGGAAAAAATATTCAAGGCAGGTAAGGACTGCATAGAGAGACAATTGGAATGGTAGGTTTTTTGGGAAGAAATCAGAGCTACCTCCCTTCTGAACCACTCTGAGGACCTGGACAGGGTTGTGCTGTGCTCTGGGCACTGACCAGGAGCTGAGGGATGTGGAAAAGGCCTTTAGAGTCAGGGATGCTGAGAAGGCTGGGCAGTGTCTCTGTGACACCTCTCTCAAACTCCTTGGAAAGGCCAGAGCCATCCCAGAGGGTCCTGGGCACTTGGGAAGGGCAGACATGGAACCAGTCTGCAAACAGGGCAGAGAGGGGCACTGGGACAGTCACAGACTGGTCAGGCTCAGCAGGGAAGGGCAGGTGGCAAATCCTCCTGCAGCCATTCCAGGCACTGGCAGCACAAGGCAGGGATTGCAGAACCCCTGTGGGAGGGAAAAGAAGGGGATGTTGTGTGCCCAGACTTTAGCCAGGCCTGGGACATGGTCTGCTGTGCTCTCCTCAGAGCCAGATTGGAGAGAGCTGGGCTGCAGGAGAGGAACATGGGGTGGGTGGGAATTTGGCTGAATAATGAGGGTCAAATGTCATCCATGGCACAGAGTCCTCTTGGCAGCCACTCCCTGGTGACATCCCTCAGTGACCAGCCCTGGACCACCAGTGTGGAACATTTCTATTATCTCTACAATGGCATGAAATGCACTTTCAATTCCTTTGTGGATGCTGCCAAGTTGCAGGGAGTCTGTGACCGAATTCATCTGGTTAATGGTGACTGCAAAATGTAATTTGGCAAAATGACTGAGTTGGGTAAATTTCTCTTGCCATCAGGTGTCAACCAAGGCACAAAAAAAGTTGACTTTATGTATCAGAAAAAAAGGCAGTTTAATATGGAAAAATCAAACCCAAACAAAAAAAACAAAGCAAGACCCACCCGCAACAACAAAAAACCCCACGAACCAAGCAAGCACAAAAAGCAAAGGCCATACACAGAAGAAAATCAAATCCACAGGAAATCTCCTAGCAGCAAGAAAATACTTAACCATATTGTAGCAGGAGTGGATTCTGTATGTGTAGGTGCTGTTTTGAATTAAAATGTTCTTAAAAAACAAATCAATTCCCTACTCCCCTTGCCCGTTGCTTCTCTCAGTTAATTTCTGATCATGGTGTGCCATGGAATGGAACATCCCTTGGGTCATCCAGCCCAGCTGTCCCATCCCTGTTCCCTCAGAACACTTGCCCACCCCAAGCCCATGGCTTGGAGGGGGTTGCAAACACGCCTCGTGGGGCGAGCACTGTGACAAGGACAGGAGAACAGAACAACATTTACTTTTGGCAAGGACAAGGAGAACAGAACAGCACAGCCTTGGAGAACAGATAAAGGATGTAGCTGAGGCAAACAGAAGTCACACAAAATGCAAGGAGGATGCCAGATCAGCTCTGCAAGGCAGATAAAGCAGAAATTATAAAAAACAATAATACTGCCCTAACTCAAAAGTGGAGGTTGAGAAGAAGCTCCCTGAAAAGGGCACTGGATATTGAAGACAGACCCCAAAGAACCATAGAAGGACTTGTGATAAGGAGTATAACTATGTCCAATAAATTCAAAGAAAGTGGGAATAGCTAAGGAGTATGTAACCAGTGTGTGTGATAAAACCTCTGTTCATTCAATGCTCAGTGCACTCAAATGGAGGAAGGTTTGCCATGGTGACCACCATGATGTAATAAAGAATATCTGTTTTCAGATATTCAAAACTGTGTTCAAAACGTTCTTTCCTGTGGGTTTCAGTGTCAGTGCTGTCCTTGACTCCATTATGGCCCTTGCACAGTTTCACAATGGCCCCTTGGTTCCATGGGGCCCTGCTATATAACAATGGACCCTTGGTTCCATTTGGGTCTGTACTGTCAAAATGGCCTCCTTGGTTCTGCACTGCCACAATGCTCTTCTTGGTGCCACGAGGCCTTGGTGTGTCACGACAACCCCTTGGTTCCATGAACTGCCAGAGTGTCACCACGGTCTCTTGGATCCTCAGTATCACAATGGACAATTGGTAAAGCAGCCCTGCAATGTCACAATGAATATTTGGTTCATGAGGACCCACAATGTCACCATGGCCCCTTGGTTCCACGAGGCCTCACTGGATAACAATGGCCTCTCAGTTCCATGAGGTTTTGTACTGTCAATGCTCTCCTTGGTTCCTCAGTGTGAAAACGGCTGCTTGGTTCCATAAGATTCCTCAGTGTCACAGTGGTCTCCTTGGTTCCATGGGGCTCTGCAATGTCACAATGTCCCATTGTTTCCATGAGCTTCTGTCCCATCAACCATGTCCTTTGTTCAAATGAGGTCCCACAATGTCACAATGGCCTCTTGGTTCCATGAGGCTCCATAGCCTAACATGATTGCCTTGATTCCAAGAGGTTCTACTGTGTCACTCTGAACTCTAGGTTCAATGAGGTTCTGTGGTATCACCATGGTCTCCCTGGATCCGCAGTATCACTATGGACCACTGGTTCCATGTGGCCCTGCTGTGTCTCAGTGGCTCCTTGGTGCCATGAAGCCCCACTGTATAACAATGGAATCTTGGTCCCATGAGGTTCTGGACTGTCAGAATGGTCTTCTTGGTTCTGGACTGTAACAATGGACCCTTGGTTCCACGAGATTCCATGATGTCACAATGATCTCCTTGGTTCCATGAGGCTGTGGAGTGTCACAATGGACCCTTGGTTCCATGAGGTTCCATGAGGTTCTATAGAGTCACCATGGTCTCTTTGGATCCACATTGTCACAATGGACAATTGGTTCCATGGGACTGGGCTTTGTCACAATAAACTCTTAGTCCATGAGTTTCTGGAGTGTCACAATGGTCTCCCTGGTTCAACGAGGCCCTGGAGTGTCACAGTGGCTGCTTGGTTCCATGAACTGCCATAGTGTCACAATGGTGTCCTTGTTTATGCAGTGTCATAGCGGACCCTCGGTTCCATTAGGTTCCTAAATGTCACAGGTCTCCTTGGTTCCATGTGGCCCTGCTGTGTCACCACAGCCCCTTGGTTCCAGGAGTTTCTGGGCTGTCAACAATGGTTCCTTTGTTCCAATCAGGCACCGCTGTGTCACACTGCACCCTGGCTTCCATGAAGTTCTTCAGTGTCACAGTGGCCCCTTGGATCCATGCGGTCCCATAGTGTCACCATGGTCTCCTTGGATCTGCATTGTCATAAGGGACCATTGGTTCCATGTGGCCCGGCTGTGTCACAGTGATGTGGATTCCATAATTGCCTTCAGCGTCACAATGGAGCCTTGTTTCTGTGAGGCTCTCAACTGTCACAATTGTCTCCTTGGTTCCATCAGCCCCTGCTGTGTCACAAGGGTCCCCTTGGTTCCATGAGGATCCAAAAGCTTTGAATAAACTGAGCGACACCTGCTTGACACACCTGGACTCTCTGCATTCAAAAGAGGGGTTAAAGGTGAGAATGGTACCAGCAGCTTCCATCTGCAACAGAGATCCAGGGAAAGGAGAGGGTCATAGAATTCTGCTTACAGAGATCATTTCTGCTCACACTCACCCTTGCAGAAAGGAGACATTATTCCAGGCAGCTTGGACTGAGCATGTGCTTCTACAGTGGGGGTTTGTCGTTTAGGAAACCTGCTCAGGCTTTTCCATTCTGTCTTCACAAACAGGAAAACTTCTCCTGGGCCTGTGTGCAGGCAGAGCCCTGAGGAGAGCAGGTGGGACATGGTGCAATGGGCTGGGACACCCAGCTGCAGAGCTCAGGGGACAAGGTTCTGCCGCAGGACACAGGGATGTCAGTCCCAGGTGGGCGATGTCAGACATGGTGAGGCTGGGGGTGAGGAGCAGGTTGTCCAAACAGGGTCAGCCTGCAAGGGGCTCATTCTTCTGTGGGCCCACACCTCCTAAGGAGACATTCAGTATCAAGATCACTTGGGGAATGCTTTTATCCCCTCTTCTCAGAAATGAAAACTAAAAAAAATGCTCACATGATTAAAGAAAAAAAGTAATGAGGTGCACTTTGAAATCTTCTTCCTTAAAAGAACTCCAAGCATTCTCCAAGCAGCTGCACAAGCCCTGCAGACTTGATGACAATTGAAGGAAGACAAAGAGCTCCTGAGAACTTTTTGTATTTAATGATCCCCATGGTGGATTTAGGGCTGAGTGCAGGACCCTAAGGGACTGAGAGAAGGTTGAAGAAGCTGCTCCAGGAGTCAGAAGCAAAACTCCAAGTCCCTTGGAGCATCAGTGGCCCCACTGAGGGCAGGGAGTGCCAAAGGCTCCCCAGGGACTGGTGAGAGCAGATCCTTGAGGGCAGGATTGCAGGAGCCCGAGGCTGTGAGCAGGGAACTGCAATGCTGAGCAAGGCCTGGGCTGGCTGGAGGAAGCAGAAAGGCCAAGGCCTGAGCCCAGGCCTGGGCCAGCAGGGCCTGTCCCTCACAGGTGGCTCGGGGCTGTTCCTGGGGCAGTGAGATGGGAGGGGCAGCAAGGACAAATGTCATCAGGCTGTGTGACACTCCAGATGCTCATGGAACCAAGGGCCAGTGTGACACAGCAGGGCCTGATGGAAACAAGAGGCCATGCTGAGCCTGCAGGGCTGGAACACCCCAGAACACTGAAATGCTGGGGGTAACCAAAGGTTCCTTTAGTCAAGTTTGGTGCACAGGACAAACCCCAGCCAGGTATTCTCAACATGGCCAGATTCAGAGAAGATTCTTGGTAGGAAGGGACCCACAAGGATCATCAAGTCTAACTCTTGAGTCAATGGCCCACACACGGGTTGAACCCACAACCTCGGTGATACCAGCACCCTGCTCCAACCAACTGAGCTAAGAGGTCCAAATAACACAAAATTTTACAGGCAAAATATAGACAATCAAAGAACTTGGGCAGAAGGATTTATACAAGCTCCAACCCACTATAAAACTCTTCTCATAGCATTAACTTAATTAACACAAGACCATTTAAGCTAAAAACTTTTAACCCTGAAGATGTAAAATTACCCAAAAACGTTCCAGGTAAGCAGGATTAGACAAAGAAATAGATAACAACAGAAGCACAGAAGATCTATAGACAGAAATGCACACAGGTAACAGCTGCTCAATTTCCAGCATGGCTCACAGAAGATGCCCAGCAGACAGCAGGAACCAGACCACAGCTGACCTCGAGCTCCAGCTTTTAATCCCCTGAGCCTGTATGGGCCTGCCCTTTGGGTGGGATTTCCAGTTGTTTGCTCAATCAGAGTCAGGGTTTGTACCTGCTGCTAGTGTGTGACTGATCGACAGCTCAGCCAATCCGAGCTGGGTTATCACTGCCCCTACTGTGTGATTGACAGATTGGCCAATCAGAGCAGGCTTAACATCACCTCTGCTGTGTGATTGATTGACAGCTGTGCCAGTCATGGGCTGGGGGTGGGGCTCTGTCCCACCACAAACCAAGGCCAGACCTGGCCCTGGCCCCACACAGAGTATTCAGAGCATCCCGAGGTGTCTGGGACATTGAGCTCATCCAGCCTCTGACACCCACCATGGTGACACTGTGGAACCCCATGGAACCATGGGTCAGTTGTGACAATGTGGGTCCGAGGACACCATGGTGACACTGTGGTGCCTCATGGAACCAAGGAGACCATTGTGACACCCGAGGGCCCCAAGGAACCAAGGGTTTATGGTGACCTTGTGGAACCCATAGTGATACAGAGGAACCATTGTGACACAGCGAGTGCACATGAAGCCAAGGGGCCATTGTGACACTTCAAGGCTTTGTGGAACCAAGAACCCACAGTGACATTGCAAGGTGTCATGGCAGCATGGGGCCATTGTGATGCTTCAGAAGCAAGGAGAACATTGTCACACGGCAGGGCCCCATGGAACCAAGGGAACATTGAACAGGTCTGGCTGGGCCTCCTGGGGGCCACCTGGCAAGTCCAGCTGATCTTGATATGTCCAGGGCCACTTCTCATCTGTCCCTGAAGCACTGGGTCTCTGTGCTTTCCTTCCTATGGAAAAGAACTCCTCCAGGTGTCCAGTGCCAAAATTGGTATTTGTCCTCCAAATTTCCGTATATTCAAAGATTATTCCCAGATGAAATCAGCCAGGAGAGACAGATCTGGCTGGCCGTGGCTTCCTGAGGGCTGGCACTCATGTGCCTTTGAAAAACTGGGGCTCTGTTGCGAGGTCCAGCAGTGTCACAGTGGTCTCCATGGTTCCACAAGGCCGCAAAGATTAACACTGGGCTTTTGGTTCCATGGGGCCCTGCAGTGTCACCATGGCCCCATTGTTCCATCAGGTTCCACAGTGTCACAATGGACTTCATGTTTCCACGAGGCCAAAAAGTGTCACAACTGTGTTCTTGATTTCATGAGGCCCCACGAAGTCACAGGTGCCCTCAAATTCCATAAAGCTCCAGAGGTCCACAATGGACTCCTTGTTTGCACAGTGTCACAATGGAGCCCTGGTGACACAAGGGTCCGCAGTGTCACAATGGATTCTTGGTGCCCTGACACCCTGCAGTGTCAGTGTCCCCGTGGTGTCTGAGTACATGAGGCCCTGCAGTATCACAGTGGGCCCTTAGTTCCAGGGGTCACCTAGGTGTCAAAATTGTTCCCTCAGTTCCACCAGTCCCCAAAGTGTAGCAATGGCCCCTTGGTTCAACAAAGCCTGCTGTGTCACTGTGGCCTCTGTGGTTCCACAATGACCCAGAGTCATCAATGGACCTTGGTTCCATTTAGCCCAGTGGTGTCACAATGGGACCTTGCTTCTTCAGAGCCCTGCAGTGTCACAATCATCACAGAATCACAGAATCACCCGGGCTGGAAAAGATCTTTGAGAGCATCAAGCCTAACCTGTGACCCAACACCACCTTGTCACCCAGACCATGGCACTCAGTGCCACATCCAGTCTTTCCTTAAACACTTTCAGGAACGATGACTCACCCACCTCCCTGAGCGGCCCATTCCAATGCTCCATCACCCTTTTTGTGAAGAACATTTCCTAATATCCAGTCTAAACCTCCCTTGGAACAGCTTAGGGCTGTATCCTCTTGTCCTGTCACTGCTCCCTGGGAAGAAGAGCCCAACCACCCCCTGGCTGTACCCTGTGGAGAAGCAGTGGGGGATAGAAGAATAAAAAAATTGTCAAATGGTTTGAGTGAGAAGAGACCAAAAAAAGCCTCTGGTCCAACTCCCAGTCCATTACCCAGGGACACCTTCATTCATTCAGGTAATACAAAGCCCCTGACCTTGGACACTTCCAGGGATGGGGTTTCTATTCAGAGGGCAATAACCTGTGCCAGTGTCCAGCCACCCTCATCATAAATATTTCATCCTTATGGAAAATCTAAATGTGCCCTCATTAAGTTTAAAGATATTCTCTATTATTCTGGCAACAAAACCTTAAGAAAAAAGATTACTCAGCCATTGCTGGACTTAAATCACAAAATCTCCAAGGCTGAACACCTTTGGGAGGGCCCACAGCTCTCCCAGGACATGGTTTAGAGGCCCCAAGGAAATGATCACTCTATGGGAGCTAGGAAGTCTTTGCTAGGTTGCATGGAGACTGAGGACAGAACAAGAATAGACCATGAGGATTACAAATTACCATGTGGATTCAAATATATTGGACCTCTTTTCCGAGTGGAAATGAGCCTGAGATGGGGAAACTGAGAGGCACTTTTAAAAAAGATTTTATTCCATTATCAGTCTCATTGAAGGGTGAAACATAAGACATGTAAAACTCAATGCCATTCTATCTGAAGCCAAGTTATTTCCTGGTTACAATACCTTAGAAATGCTTTTCAGCCTATTAGCTTTTGCCACACAATGGTACTAATACTTCTAAAACCAATCACCGAGTATTCTACTCCATGTCCTCTTACCACAATGCATCTTTCACAGTTCTAATTCTTTAAAAAATCTGGTCTTTTTGCAAGGCCGTCATTTGAAACATGTTTCTAGTTCAATCTGTCTCTCACCAATGTCTTCTCTATTCCAGGGTCTTTTTGAGTCAGCACACCTTATCTCAGAGTTTGCATCCAGATGTACAAGACTGTGTGAGTTTCAGTCAGGCTTTGAGAATCCTTTACAAATCCATTTCTCACAAATATCAATCACAGAATGCTGCAATCAAATCTGCTCTAAAGAGAACAGTAATAAAAATATACCCCAGAAAATTGGAATGGATATTTCTAAGAAGGCCTTTGTCATATTTCTCCATAATTGGAGATGAAAACCTTCCTGATGAACTACGCCAGATTAGAGGGAAATCAAGGCAGAACTGTGGATTGCTAGGAAACTTCAGAAGAATTCAGTCAGAATCGAACTCCAAAGTTTCTGATGCCATTCATGGGTCCCACTGAGGGACACGACTGCAAAAGTGTCCCCAGGTTCCAGTGAGAGCAGGAAATTGGAGGCAGAGATGACAGGTGGTGTGGGAAATGCAGGCACAGAGAGCTCTCAGGGCCTTGTGCATACAGGCTCAGAGATTGAGATGGATCCAAGGTTTGACCCAAGACCTTGGAGAAATCTTACACAACCAGAGCATTCAAAGTACAATAGATATAAAACAGGAATATAAGTTTTTAGTATAACTAGATCTATGTTTTAAGCAAACAGAAATATGCATTATGTAAGCAAAGCAGTATGTTAAGTAAGATAGTAAAAGATTGTAAAGCTTAGCAATAGAACTTGTTATAATGTTAATTAGAAGTTTAAGATATATCAATGTAGGTTTGTGAAGTGTTATAGGATTGGTTGAAAAATGATGCATTGTGGCAAAGCCATGAGAAGGAAAGCAATTAATGACTGGTGTAAAAGGATGCTGGGAAACTTCACAGAAGAATTTGATTGGCTAAAAACGAACATAAGACATTGTAACTAAGAATGAGGAGGCTTCTCATAGTTTGGTGTTGGATGTAACACCTTTAATGTCTGACCCTTCTATGAGACTGACACCATGAGGCCATAAACCATCTTTGACAACGTCTCTCAGTTGCCACATCTCTTGTAATATCAATCTCCCAATGCACATTTTCTTGACATCAGACATGACTAATGAAATCAATAGGGACTTACGGACACCAGGTCTATTCCATTAAAGGCAATATGGATTTAGGGACACCTTGTTTATCCATTGAAGTCAATGGGATTTTGGTGATATTTGGTCCTAAAATGGGGAAATTTGTGTAAATTTGGGGGAAATCATGAGCTGAATTCTGGGGGTTTCCACTCCAGGATTGTAGTGCTGATGCTCTGGATGTCCTGGATGAATTCCTGGAGGCCAATCCTGAATCCCTGACCCCTCACCTGTGGTCCATGCTGGAGCTGGGCCTCCAGATGAGCCCAAAAATTTCCATTGTCAGCCTGAAATCTGGGAATTCTAAGCCCAAAATTGGTAATTTTAGCATCCAAATTGATCGGACATCAGCACTACCCACTGAAATAAAAAGGGATTGAAGGACACCAGGTCTACCCCTGTAAAATCAACAGGGATTTAGGGACACCAGGTCTATCCATTGATAGGGCTTGATTGGGAAGAGTTACTCTTTAAACTGGGAGCACTGGGAGGGGCTAAGGGGGGACCCTGGGGTGACTGGGAGCACTGAAGCAAAAGTGAGGCCACTGGGAGGGATTTGTAGAGATAAATGGAGATAAACAGGACTCCAGATCTAACCCATTGAAGTCAATAGGAATTTAGGGACAGCAGGTCTACACTTTAAAGGCAAAGGAGTTTAGGGGCACCAGGTCTACCCAGTCGAAGCAAAGAGGATCTTTTTAGGGACCCCAGGAGTTTTTGTTTATCCAGGAATCTAAGAGGTAACCAGGAATATCCTGGTGATTTCTGGGGGTATCCAGGTGATTTTTGGGGATACCGAGGTGTAATCAGGTGATTGTTGAGGGGGATCCAGGTGATTTTGGGCAGTATTCAGGTGTACCCTGATAATTTTTGGGGATATCCAGGTAATTTTTGGGGCCCCCAAGTGCCCTGACTCACCCTGACAGGCCAGGAGAAGATGATGGCCACCGTCCTCCCAGTTGACATGGACACAGATGACCCTTGGCAGTTGTGGGGCTGTTGGGGGGCACCCCAACATTCAGGGGTACCCCAAAACTCCAGGTGAGGACATCAGGGGTGAGAGGGAGCCCTGAGTTACCTCAGGAGAGGATGTAGTGCAGGTACAGCCAGGTGCTTTGGTGCATGGGGTTGGTGAAGATGGTATTCTGCAGCAGCTCCAGCTCTGAGGTGGGCAAAGAAGGCACCCCAAAATCTCAGAGAGGCAGTGGGGGAAATCCCAATATCTCAATGGGGGCACCCAGGTATCCAGGAGTTCAGGTCTACCCAGTAAAGTAATTCGGGATTAAGGGAAATCAGGTCTACCCATTCAACCCAACAGAACCCACCAGCTCCCACTTTAGGAGAGGGAGGGGCTGGAAAACTTTGGGGATCCCACAATATTGTTGGAGATTTTTGGGAATCCCTCACCTTCCTTCAGCCTTCCAGGGGGCAGTGCCCTTGCCATAGTTCCTGGTAGGCATCAGCAGCCCCAGGCAGTAGTGCCAGGCCAAGAAGTTGGAGAAGCTGAGGCTCAGCAAGGCCCTGGTGAAGGCCAGCTCAGCCTTGAGGTCCTGCCTGGATGCAAGTGCCTACCAGTGTTCCCAGGTGTGGACTGGGAAGGCACCAGTATAAACCAGTAAGCATGTGGAGCCACTCCCGAGCTCCTGAGGCCTGTGGCAGCAGCTCCCAGTATAAACCAGTAAGGTCTCATGCACCCAAAACCATTCCCAGTGTAGTCTAGGGGCTCCTAGTGTGGTCCTGGGGATCCCAGTTTTATACTGGGAAGGAACCAGTATAAACCAGTAAACACTGGGAGTCCTGAGCCCATGGCAGCAGCTCCCACTATAAACCAGTAAGCTCAGACCAACCTGAAGTCACTCCCAGTAGGTCCCAAGCCCCATCCCAGTATAAATCAGTAAGGCCAGCATCCCCAGAAGTTGCTCCCAGTGGAGTGCCAAGCATCCCCAAGCTCCCTCCCAGTATAACCCAGTACACCTTAGGTTAGCCTAGTAAAATCCAGAATATCCCTCTATAACCCAGTATAAACCTCTACAATCCAGTCACCCCCAGGACCACATCCCAATATAAACCAGTGTAACCCAGTATGACCCAGTATAACCCAACATAAACAAGTCACCCCTAGTGCCACATCCCAGAATAACCCAGTACAAATCAGTAACCCCCCAGCAGCCAATCCCAGTATAAACCAGTATAAACCAGTACAACCAGTACACACAGTGCTAGGTCCACCCAGACACTCACACACCCTCTCTCACTATAACTCAGTACAACCCAGTGACTCCAGCCCTGTCCCAGCACCCCCTGGACCCCATCCCAGCACAAACCAGTACAAACCAGTACAAGCCACTCACAGTTGCAGGGGTCGGCCACCAGGAGGTGCTCACACAGTGCCAGGTCCTCCCGGCCAGCAGGGGGCGCTGCAGTGTCCAGTGTGACCCTACAGAACCAAGGAAACCCCTGTGACACTGCGGGGCCCCACGGAACCAAGAGTCCATTGTGAGACACCTGGGCCACGTGGAGCCAAGGAACCATTGTGACACTGGGGAAACTCATGGCACCAAGGGGCCACTGTGACACTGTGGGGCCTCATGGAACCTGTGAGCCATTGTGACACTGCATGGCCTTGTGGAACCAAGGAGACCACGGTGACACTGTGGGGCCACATGGAACCAAGAGTCCATTGTGACACTCTGGAACTACAGAGACCATTGGTGAGAGTATGGAACCTCGAGGAACAAAAGTCCATTGTGACAGATCAAGGCCTCATGGAACCCAAAAGAGCATTGTGACACTGTGGGTCCCCATGGACCCAAATCTCCATTGTGACAATGCAGAACCTCATGGAACCAGGAGTGCAGGGTAACCCAGCAAGGCCTTGTGGAACCAAGGAAACCAAAGGTCTCAAACATTCCTTGCAGGGTTCTGACTTGGGAAAGGGGAACCTGTTTGGTAGTATCTTGAGCTAGCACACACTAATAGAAGGTGTCTGTTTTCAATGAGGAAATTCAGGAGTTTTAGATTGCTTCAAAAATTAAAAAAAAATTTAAAAAGGGGGAGGGGAAACTCCTTTTGGCCTAAGTGTAGCCAATTCTCTAAGCAAAGCAGGTCCCAGGTGAGTGAGGACAGACAGGATGGGGTTGGGCAATGTGGAGCAAGGTTGTCCACACTGGCTCAGACCTCAAGGCACAGCTTCTGTGAGCAGGCCAGACCTCCTGAGGAGAGACCCTGCATCAATATCAATTACAGAATGCTGCAATCACCTCTGCTCTAAAGAGAATAGCAATGAAATACACCCTTCAAAATAGGAATGTGTATTTCTTAGAAGCTCTTAAAAATATTTCTCCATAATTGGATTTGAAAATCTTCCTAATGAATGGCACCAGACCAGAGGGAAAACAAGGCAGAACCATGGTTTGATCCCAGTGAACCCCGTGGTGCATTTGGTGCTGAGCTCTTGAACCTCAGGGCCTGAGAGGAGACTGCACAAACCTTTCCAGGAGTCCAAGGCAGAAGAAAAATCCAAAGTGTCTCAAAGCATTAATGGGCCCCACTGAGGTCCATCCCCAACACAGGCTCCTCATGGACACATTGAAGGAGAGAATGGGAGGCCAGGATTGCCCAAAAATGTCTCAGAGACTGAGAAAAGAAAGGAGAAAGGAAAGTACCTTAAAAAACTGAAGTTCCTTGAAATATTAATGAGCCCCAGTGAGTATCAGTACAAAGTTCTCTCAAGGGACTTCTTAAAGCAGATAATTGGGGGCATCACTGCATAAACTACTAAAAGAATTGGTGTCAAAAGGAAAACTCCAAGTACCTTAAAAAAACTGAGTACCTTGAAGTATTAATGAGCCCCACTGAGTATCATTAGTGACAAAGGCTCTCAAGGGACTAATTAAAGCAGATAATTGGAGGCCATGATTGCACAAAGCTCGCAGACACTCCAAGGCAAAAGCAAAACCCAAAGTGCTCTGAAAAACCTGCAGTCCCTGGGAGCATGAAGGAGCCCTCCAGGGCCATTCCTGACCAAGGCTCCCCAGGGACTCGTCCCAGCAGATCCCTGAGGCCACTGGGATGTGGGGGGATGCTGAGGGCAGGACAAGGGGTGCCAGTGGCCAGCCTTGCTGGGGCTGTGCCAGGAGGCCCCAGTGGCTCAGGACAAGGTGTCTCCTCCCAGCCCTTGGTGGCACAGACCCTGCTGTGCCCCAGGGCACCAAGACTTGGCTTCTCTTTGTCCCCACCTGTCATCTCTGCCTCCAATTTCCTGCTCTAACTGGTAATAGAGAACACTTTCTCAGTCATGTCCCACAGTGGGACCCATTAAAACTTCAAGAATCTTCAGTATTTTAATTTAAATTTTAGTTCTTGAAAAGTTTTTTGAACACTCTCAGGGAATGATTATGATGTAAACCGAACTAAAGCCTCAAGAGATTCATTAAAATCCTTGTGCTGTGTCTGTGCTGCTGAGCTTCTGGCACAGAGGCAGCTCCCAAGGTAAACCAAGAGAAGCTTCAAAAAGACATTTCTGCTGAGGAGCAGCTCCTCTGCCAGCCCAGCAGGGCTGAGGGCACTGCCTGCAGGCACTGAGGGCACAGGAGCCAGGCACAGACAGGCTCAAGGCAATCAGGACTGGGAAGACATTGAGCTGAGACTGCACTTGGGGAAACATCTTCACAGCCCTGGACATGGTGAGTGTGTGGGTGCAGGGCAATGTCCCCTGTGCTCCTGGAGGGATCTCCTGGAGCCAGCACAGCCCACAGCCTGGGGATATGTCAGGAGGACTCTCCCAGTTTCTCTGAGGCACAGCAGGAGGAGGAGGAGCAGGATGTTCTGCAGAGCGGGGCTGCCCTGGGCACCGTCAGAGGGACAGGGCAGGACGGCTCCTGCTGCCAGGGACGGCTGCAGGGGCTGAAGCTGGGGCTGCAGCCAGGGCTGCCCAGGGCTGTCCTGCAGAGCAGCTCCTGCAGCCCTCAGGGCTCTTGGCCAGCCCAGGCCATGTGCCACCTGCCAGGGACAGCTCTCAGCCTGCCTGGCAGCTCCCCATCGACTGTGGGGAGAAGTTGGAGGTGCAAGGAGCCACCCCCATCAGGGCAGATTCCTCCTGCTGTGGAGATGGTGCTGCATGGCCAGGGCTGCTCTCAGCTTTCTCCTCAAGGCAAGGCAAAGGGGCTGTCAGGTGTGTCTGTGTCACTGACACTCCTGCACTGTCCCCCTGGGCTTCGGCAGATGTGCCTCACATCTCCCTCACAAAGTGCCTCCTCACCCTCCTGTGCCTCCAGACAGCAGCAGCAGCACCTTGGCTTGCAGCATCTCTGTTTGTGTGAGCTGCCTTTAAGGCCCTGCTGGCAGGGAGATGGCCCTGGGCAGTGCCCTGTGGTGGGAGGGGTGTGCAGGGCAGAGCTGAGCCCCCAGGGCTGGGCTGGGCTCTGGCAGCACTGGCAGGGACAAGGCTTGGATAGAGAGAAACAGCTCCCAGTAGGCAGAACTGCAGGCAGCAGAGCCAGACCAACACTTATTATGCCTCTCTCTCTTGATCAGAATAGGGCAAAAAAGAGTTTAGGGAAAAGTGTTTTGAAATTGGAGCCTTCAAAAAGGCTATTTTAATTTTCCAGCACATTTGAAGTGTGATCACCTTGAATTAGAGGGAGGTATTATAAGCAAAGGGCAGCTGTATGGGACCAGATGGTCAGACTGCACTGTGTCAAAGGTAGCCTTGTTTTCCCTGTGGGCTCCTCAGCATTCATACTGAGAAAAATGCTGACAATGAGGCAGTAACTCAGGAGCAGAAACTCAAATTCAAAAATAAAAGTTTTTAGTGAAGTTCCCCCACAGGAAGAAAAGCAGTTTTGAGAGGATTCCTATCTGAATTGTACAGGATTGTCTCAAGGAAATGTCTCCCTGCTTATCAATGTGTTCTTTTAACAGCCCACAATGCCCAGAGTGAGGAAATGTCCAACAGCAGCTCCATCAGCCACTTCCTCCTGCTGCCATTGGCAGACACGCGGCAGCTGCAGCTCCTGCACTTCTGCCTCTTCCTGGCCATCTCCCTGGCTGCCCTCCTGGCCAACGGCCTCATCATCAGCGCCGTAGCCTGCGGCCACCACCTGCACACCCCCATGTTCTTCTTCCTGCTCAACCTGGCCCTCAGCGACCTGGGCTCCATCTGCACCACTGTCCCCAAAGCCATGCACAATTCCCTCTGGGACACCAGACACATCTCCTATGAAGGATGTGCTGCACAAGTTTTTCTGATTTTCTTCTTTTTTGGATCAGAGCTTGCCCTCCTGACCATCATGTGCTACGACCGCTACGTGTCCATCTGCAAACCCCTGCACTACGGGACCCTCCTGGGCAGCAGAGCTTGTGCCCACATGGCAGCAGCTGCCTGGGCCAGTGCCTTTCTCAATGCTCTGCTGCACACAGCCAATACATTTTCCCTGCCCCTGTGCCATGGCAATGCCCTGGGCCAGTTCTTCTGTGAGGTACCCCAGATCCTCAAGCTCTCCTGCTCCAAATCCTATCTCAGGGAACTTGGGCTTCTAGCTTTTAGTGCCTCTTTGGTATTTGGCTGTTTTGTGTTCATGGTTTTCTCCTATGTGCAGATCTTCAGGGCTGTGCTGAGGATCCCCTCTGAGCAAGGAAGGCACAAAGCCTTTTCCACCTGCCTCCCTCACCTGGCCGTGGTCTCTCTGTTCCTCAGCACTGCAGTGTTTGCCTACCTGAAGCCCCCCTCCATCTCCTCCCCATCCCTGGATCTGGCCCTGTCATTTGTGTACTTGGTGGTGCCTCCAGCTCTGAACCCTCTCATCTACAGCCTGAGGAACCAGGAGCTCAAGGATGCCCTGAGAAAATTGATGACTCTGTATTTTCTGAAGCATTAAACTTTTCTGCTGCATAATCTTCTGAATGTAACTCTCTAAAAGCTCACCTTTTTTTTTCCATATTTGTCCGTTTTTTCTACAGTATTATTTTCTAATGCTGTAAAATTTCTTACAAAATACTGTAGTGTTACTCTTTCCATTTCTACATGAATATCTACCTTTCGTTTGAAACACAAAGACATTCAAGAGGTCTTTCACCTGTGCAGTGAAATAAAAACAAATGCCTGCCCTGCCCTCAGTGTCCAGGATCCTTTCTCAGCCCTTCTATGTCTCTGCAGGGCAGTGCCTGTGGGCAGAGGTGGAGGGAAGAGACTCCCAGCACAGCAGCACAGCCAGGGACAATGGCCCTGGCTCTACCCACATCTGCTCTTCCCAACTAAACCCTCTCCTTGCCAGCCCTTCTGTGGCTGTGAGGCCGCAGTGCTCTGGCAGCTTGGTCACTGTCCTGCTGCGTGTCCATGCTGTGCCCACAGGCAGGGACAGGCCATGGGCACTGCTGGGACACAGCTGGGCTCCAGCACAGCAGCTCCATCAGCAAAGGGCATCTCCTGAGGGCAGGGCAGAAGGCTTTGCTGTCCTCCAGAGCTGCTGTCAGCAATGTGCTCCAGGAATGACCTGGCCAAGCAAAGCCCAGTGCCTGGGGCAGAGGGGCAGTGTGCAGGGGGCACACAGCAGTGTCCTGGCACAGCCAGAGCTCCTGGGATGGACCTGAGGGAGCAGCAGGGCAGGGCCTGGGCTGTGTCTTTGTTCTGGGCACAGCCTGGGAAGGTGCCCCAGGGCAATTGTCCCACACCAGCCCCTGCAATCACCACACCCAGCACTGGCCTCTCCCCCAGCTGCACGAGGTTGTTTGTCCCTGCAGGGAGGGACACCAAGTGACCAGGCCAGCAGGCCATGTTTGGTGTGTACTGAGGAGATTTCAGCAGTGCATCGTGTGTGTGGGGGGAGATGAACCTGAGTGAGCACAAACACCATCACCAGCACTCGGGGGTGGCACAGTTCTGGTAGCACAAGCAGTGCCTTGAGGCCGCTACAGTCTGGGAAAACACCTGAATTAATTACTGGGTTGTAGTTAAGATTGCATAGAAAGAAACATTCTGGCAGGGATGTTCCAGGAAAAAATATTCAAGGCAGCTAAGGACTGCACAGAGAGACCATTGGAATGGTAGGTTTTTGGGAAGAAATCAGAGCTGCCTCCCTTCTGACCCACCCTGAGGACCTGGACAGGGTTGTGCTGTGCTCTGGGCACTGACCAGGAATTGAGGGATGTGGAAAAGGCCTTTGGAGTCAGGGATGCTGACAAGGCTGGGCAGTGTCTCTGTGACACCTCTCTCAAACCCCTTGGAAAGGACAGAGCCATCCCAGAGGGTCCTGGGCACTTGGGAAGGGCAGACATGGAACCAGTCTGCAAACAGGGCAGGGAGGGGCACTGGGACAGTCACAGACTGGTCAGGCTCAGCAGGAAAGGGCAGGTGGCAAATCCTCCTGCAGCCATTCCAGACACTGGCAGCACAAGGCAGGGATTGCAGAACCCCTGTGGGAGGGAAAAGAAGGGGATGTTGTGTGCCCAGACTTTAGCCAGGTCTGGGACATGGTCTGCTGTGCTCTCCTCAGAGCCAGATTGGAGAGAGCTGGGCTGCAGGAGAGGAACATGAGGTGGGTGGGAATTTGGCTGAACAATCAGGGTATATATCATCCATGGCACAGAGTCCTCTTGGCAGCCACTCCCTGGTGACATCCCTCAGTGACCAGATCTTGACCACCAGTGTGGAACATTTCTATTATCTCTACAATTGCATGAAATGCACTTTCAATTCCTTTGTGGATGCTGCCAAGTTGCAGGGAGTCTGTGACCAAACTCAATCATTTAATGGTGACTGCAAAATGTAACTGGGCAAAATGACTGAGTTGGGTAAATTTCTCTTGCCATCAGGTGTCAACCAAGCCACAAAAAAGGTTGAATTTATGTAAAAAAAAAGGCAGTTCAAAAGGGGAAAATCAAACCCAAACATAAAAAACAAAGCCAGACCCACCCGCAACAATAAAAAACCCCACAAACCAAGCAAGCACAAAAAGCAAATGCCATACACAGAAGCAAAACAAATCCACAGGAAATCTCCTAGCAGCAGAAAATACTTAACCATGTTGTGGCAGGAGTGGATTCTGTATGTGTAGGTGCTGTTTGGAATAAAAATGTTCTTAAAAAAGAAATCAATTCCGTATGCCCCTTGCCCGCTGTTTCTCTCAGTTTATTGCTGATCATGGTGTGCCATGGAATGGAACATCCCTTGGGTCATCCAGCCCAGCTGTCCCATCCCTGTTCCCTCAGGAACACTTGCCCACCCCAAGCCCATGGCTTGCAGGGGGTTGCAGACACGCCTCGTGGGGCGAACACTGTGACAAGGACAGGAGAACAGAACAACATTTACACTTATCAAGGGCAGAGAACAGAACAGCACAGCCTTGGAGAAACAGATAAAGGATGTAGCTGAGGCAAACAGAAGTCACACAAAATGCAAGGAGGATGCCAGCTCAACTCTGCAAGGCTGATAAAGCAGAAATTATAAAAACAATAATATTGCCCTCACTCAAAAGTGGAGGTTGAGAAGAAGCTCCCTGAAAAGGGCACTGGATGTTGAAGACAGACCCCAAAGAACCATAGAAGGACTTGTGATAAGGAGCGCAACTATGTCCAATAAATTCAAAGAATGTGGGGAATAGCTAAGGAGTATGTAACCAGTGTGTGTGATAAAAACTCTGTTCATTCAATGCTCAGTGCACTCGAATGGAGGAAGTTTTGCCACAGTGACTATCATGATGTAATAAAGAATATTTGTTTTCAGATATTCAAAACTGTGTTCAAAACTTTCTATCCTGTGGGTTTCAGTGTCAGTGGTGTCCTTGACTCCATTATGGCCCTTGCACAGTTTCACAATTGCCCCTTGGTTCCATGGGGCCCTGCTGTGTCACAATAAAACCTCAGTGCCAGGAGATTCTGGAGTGTCACAACGGCTGCTTGGTTCCATGAGCTTCCATAGTGTCACAATGCTCTCCTTGTTTCTGCAGTGTCATAGTGGACCCTCGGTTCCATTAGGTTCCTAAATGTCACAGGTCTCCTTGGTTCCATGTAGCCCTGCTGTGTCACCACAGCCCCTTGGTTCCAGGAGTTTCTGTGCTGTCAACAATGGTTCCTTTGTTCCAATGAGGCGCCGCTGTGTCACAATGGACCCTTGGTTCCATGAAGATCTTCAGTGTCACAATATCCCCTTAGATCCATGGCCTCCTTGGATCTGCTTTGTCATAATGGACAATGCAGCCCCAATGTGTCACAGTGGCCCCTTGGATCCATGAGGCCCTGCTGTTTCACAATGGATCCTTGGTTCCATAGGTTTTGTAGTGTAACAATAGACTCTTTAGTTCTATGAGTTACCCTGCTTTTAGCAGTGGTTTCCTTGGTTCCAAAAAGACCCTGCTGTGTCTTGATGCACCCTTGGTTCCATTAGAATCTCAGGTATCACAAAGGCTCCTTGGTTCCACGAGGCCCTGCTGTGTCACAATGGTGTCACTCTCTACCAGGTGGCCCTACAGAGTCACCATGGACCCTCGGTTCTATGAGGTTTCATAGCATCCCAATGGTTGCCATGGTTACATGAGTTTCCTTAGTGTCACAATGGTCTCCATGGGTGCATTAGGCCCTGCTTTGACACAATGGTCCCCTTGGATCCATGAGGCCCTGCTGTGTCAGAATGGATTGATTTCTCCATTAAGTTCCTTAGTGTCAAAATGGTCTCCTTGGTTCTATGAGGCACCACTGTCTCACATTGGACCTGTGGTTCCAGGAGGTTCCATAGTGTCACCATGGTCTCCTTCAATCAGCAGTGTAACAATGGATCATTGGTTCCATGTGACATTGCTGTGTCACCATGGTCTGCTTGGTTCCATGCCCTCAGTGTCACAATGGAGCCTTGTTTCTGTGAGGCTCTGAACTGTCACAATTGTCTCCTTGGTTCCATCAGCCCCCACTGTGTCACAAGGGTCCCCTTGGTTCCATGAGCACACCAAAGCTTTGCATATACATTGAGCAGCACCTGCTTAACACACCTGGGAACATCTGTCTGCATTCAAAAGAGGGATTAAAGGTGAGAATGGCACCAGCAGCTTCCATCTGCAACAGAGACTCAGGGAAGGGATAGAGACAGAGAAGTCATCTGAAATACTCCAAGAATTCTGCTTTCACAGATAATTTCTGCTCACATTGTCCCTTGTAGAAAGGCAACATCATTCCAGACAGCCTGGACTGAGCATGTGGTTCCTCAGTGGGGTTTGTTGTTCAGGAAACCTGCTCAGGCTTTTCCATTCTGTCCTCACAAACAGGAAAACTTCTCCTGGGCCTGTGTGCAGGCAGAGCCCTGAGGAGAGCAGGTGGAACATGGTGCAATGGGCTGGGACATCCATCTGCAGAGCTCAGGGGACAAGGTTCTTCTGCAGGGCACAGGGATGTCAGTCCCAGGTGGGCAATGTCAGACATGGTGAGGCTGGGGGTGAGGAGCAGGTTGTCCAAACAGGGTCAGCCTGCAAGGGGTTCATTCTTCTGCCTGCCCACACCTCCTAAGGAGACATTCAGCATCAACATCACTTGGCGAATGCTTCTATCAAACTCTTCTCTGAACCAAATAATTAAAAAAAATACTCACTTGAATAAAGAAAAAAATTCATGAGGTGTACTTTGAAATCTTCCTCCTTAAAAGAACTCCAAACTGACTCCAATAAGTAGAACAAGCCCTGGAGTCTTGAAGACAATTGAAGGAAGACAAAGAGCTCCTGAGGACTTTCTGTATTTTTATCAGTCCCATGATGGATTTGGGGCTGAGTGCAGGACCCTCAGGCACTGAGAGGAGGTTGAAGAAGCTGCTCCAGGAGTCAGAAGCAAAACTCCAAGTCCCTTGGAGCATCAGTGGCCCCACTGAGGGCAGGGAGTGCCAAAGGCTCCCCAGGGAGTGGTGAGAGCAGATCCTTGAGGGCAGGATTGCAGGAGCCCGAGGCTGTGAGCAGGGAACTGCAATGCTGAGCAAGGCCTGGGCTGGTTGGAGGAAGCAGAAAGGCCAAGGCCTGAGCCCAGGCCTGGCCCAGCAGGGCCTGTCCCTCACAGGTGGCTCGGGGCTGTTGCTGGGGCACTGGGATGGCAGGGGCAGCAAGGACAAATGTCATCAAGCTGTGTGACACTCCAGATGCTCATGGAACCAAGGGCCAGTGTGACACAGCAGGGCCTGATGGAAACAAGAGGCCATGGTGAGCCTGCAGGGCTGTAACACCCCAGAACACTGAAATGCTGGGGGTGACCAAAGATTCCTTTTCTTCAGTTTAGTGCACAGGAGAAACCCCAGACAGATATTCTCAAGAGGTCAAAAAGACAAAAAAATTTACTGGTATAGAAAACCAAGGAACTTTGGAAAAGGATTTAATACAACATCCAACTCAACATAAAACACTTATCATAGCAGGAACTTCATTAACTTTTCCCACTTAACCTCAAAACCTTTAAACATTTAGGTTGTTGCGGTGCCCAAAAATAATGGTGTTCCATATAAAGAGCATTAGAAGGAGAGACAGAAAGACAGAAGCTCTACAGACAGACACACACATGGCTCCCAGCTCCTAGGGTTCCAGTGTGGGTGAGACACAGACCCCAGGAGAAGGCAGGGTATGGACCATGGGCTGAGCACCTGCTCACCTGCTCTGTGTTTTAAGCCCCTGGGCCTTCGTGGGCCTCCCCCAGGTGGGACTTGTGATTGCTGGGGCAATCAGAGCCTGGGTCAGCACCACCCCACTGTGTGACTGATTGACAGCTCATCCCCAGGTGTCTGGGACATTGATCTCATCCAGCCTCTGACAGCGACCATGGTGACACTGCAGAACCTCATGGAACCAAGGATCAGTTGAGACAAGGAGAGCAGCAGATCCAAGGACACCGTGGAGACACCATGGAACCTCATGGACCCAAAGAGACCATTGTGACACTCTGATGCCTCATGGAATCAGGAGGACCATTGTGAAACTCAGGACTCCTATGGAACCAAGGCTCAGTGATGAAGCTGTGTGGCCCAGAGAACCAAGGAGCCATTGTGACACTGAAACAAGGGGAATTGAAATTGAAATAAAAGAGTAAAATTTAAAAATACAGGTGGATGCTTTAACTAGAAGGGAGTTGACAAGATGCTATGAATGCTTAAAATTTGCTGTCTTTGCAAGAACAGGAGGTAGGAGCAAGGCTACAAGATAAGATAGATGGGCAAGAATGTGCAAACAGGATGGATGAGAGAGGCCCCTTCCAGATAAGGGAAGGAGCCCTTGCTGCAGGAGTTGGCTGTGTCAGGGCCTTTCAGCTGCTGCCCATCCCTGTGCCCTCTGCAGCCCAGGCTGTCCTACGGTGTCCATGCCCTGCGCCTCTGTCCCTGCAGGCTGTCGTCATCCCCCGGCTGCCCCACCTCGCTGGCCCCTTCCTTTGCTGACAGCTCTGCCTCCTGCCTGCCTCTGCCTGCACACACAGAGCCTTGGCCTTGATGTCAAAAGGTTTCAGTCAATTTTTACTCTGTTTGGACTTTCATTAGGGAAACGAGGCCTTGAGGGACTGTTTTCCTGGCAGGGATGGTTGCAAAAGAAAATGACAGCTGGCTCAAGAATGCAGTGATAGAAAAAGCAAGGAGTGAACTGGGAGCTTGGGGTTGATTTTATGGTAATGGATAAATTGTAATACACATGTAGCAGTTGTACATGAGAAACATGCTTTTAGCATCACGTGTCTATGTAAGGTTTAGTGTTTTCCCCTGCTGGACCTCAGGCCTGAATAAATGATGCCCTCTTCAACACCAAATTACTGTTCAGGAGTCTTATTCTGATATTTTGGAGATTTTGTGACAGCCGGGCCTCACTGAATCAAGGAGTCAACTGTGACACTATGGAACCTCAAGAAACAAAGGGGCTTTTTGACACTCTGGGAGCTCATGGAACCAAAATCCATCGTGACACAGTGGGGCCACATGGAACCAAAGGCCCACTGTTTTACTGCAGATCCAAGGAGGCCCTGGTGACACTGTGGAACCTCCTGCAACCATGGGTGCATTGTGACACTGCAGAACTGTTGCTGAGAGTATGAAAGCTCACGGAACCAGAAGTTCATTGTGACCAAAAGACCATTGTGACACTGAGAAACCTCTTGGCACCGAGGGTCCGTTATTACACTGTGGGGACTCATGAAACCAAACATTCCTTGTGACACTGCAGGCCCTCATGGAACAATGGAGACTCCTATGAAACAGAATCAGAGAATGAATGAGGTTGGTAAAGTCCTTTGAGATCATCAAGTCCAACCTATGACCTAACATCACCTCATCAACTAAACCACAGCTCTGAGTGCCATATCCAAGGTTGTTTTTTTTAATGCCTCCAGGGATGGTGACTCCAGCACCTCCCTGGGCAGAAGATTCCAGTGCCCAATCACTCTTTCAGTGAAGAATTTTTTCCCGATATCAAAGCTAATCTGTCCTTGGCTCATCTTCAGACTGTGTCCTCTCATTCCGTCAGTGCTTGCCTGGGAAAAGAGACCAACCCCCACCTGACTACAGCCTCTGTTCAGGTGGTTGTAGAGAGTCTCCCTGGAGACCATTGTAGCCATTGGGGCCATTGTAGCAGGACAGGGCCTCATGGAATCAAGGGGACCACAGTGACAGTGTGGGGCTCTGGGGGACAAAGAGGCCATTCTGACACCATGGAACCAAGGAGAACTTTGTTGCAGTACAGGGCATCATGGTATAAAGGAGACCATTTTTACAGTTTGAGGCTCTCTGAAACTAAAGGGCCATTTCAGGGCATTTTGGGGCATTTTGGAAACAAGGGGACCCTAGTGACACTGTGGGATCTCATGGAATCAATGGTCTGTTGTGACACTGCAGGGCCTTATGGAATCATGGAGTCTATTCTGACACTACAGGTGGTGCCTTGGAGTGGCTACCTAGAACAGAGACTAGACAAGGTTAAGGGAATAAAGTGGGTATTTATTAAAGGCCTTCAATAGATTCACCTTGGACAGTCAAAAGCCTCCCAGAGGCTACACCCAAGATGGACAGGGGTGACAAGTTTTTCAGACAGATTTAAGTTTGGTCTGTTTGCATATCAGGGGTTAATCCTCCAATTACAGCTTCAGGTATTGAAGTCATATTCCCCCAGTTTGCTCCCTCTCCCCAATTCACTTTTGTTTATACTTTTCAGAGCCTGAGGCTTTAGGGTGTTCTTGAGTTTCACGCCTAGAGGAATTGTTTTGTCTGACCTAAATGTAAAGAAAGTTAACTAACACATTATATGGAGTTTAGAGTTATGCCAAAATGCAGTACAGGATTTCAAAAATATAGAGGCTAAAATCTTAAAGGCATCACAGGCCTCACTGATCCAAGGGGCCACTGTGACACTTTGTGGCCCCATGGAACCAAGAAGTCCATTGTGACACTACAGGGCCCCATGGAACTGAGGATTCATGGAACAGTGCAGCACCCCATGGAAACAAAGGAATCCTTTGTGACACTGTGGGGCCTCATGGAATCCTGGAGGCCATGATGACACTTTGAGGCCTCGTTGAATCAAGGGGCTCTGCAGGGACTCATGGAACCAATGAACTCTTTTGCCATTGTGAGTCCCCAGGGAACCAAGGGTCTATTGGGATACTGTGGCACCAAGGAGACCCCTGTGACACTGCAAGGGCTCATGGAAACAAGGGACCATTGTGACACTGTGGAACCCCATGGAAACAAGAGGCCAGTGTGACACATCTGGGCCTCCTGGAACCAGTGTGACACTGCAGGGCCCCATGGAAACAAGGGAACAGGTAACAGGTCTAGTGGTTTGGCCTGACTGGTCCAACTGACCTTGGCATGTTGAGGTTCTCTTCTCATGTGCCCCTGGAACACTGGGGCTCTGGGCTTTCCTCAAAATGGAAAATAATTGTCCTTCTCATTCAATCATCCATAGCCAAAACGGGATTTCCCCTCCAAAATTCCCAATATCCAGGGATTGCTCCCAGACAAAAGCTGCGATTTCCAACAAGTCTTGCTGCCCTTGTCTTCCTGAGGGCCAGCTCTCACCCTGCCTTCAAACACTGGGACTCGGTGTATTCCTTCCTATGGAAAAGAACGTTTCTTCCTGCACAGGCACTCATGGTCATATTTGGAACTTTTCCTCCAAAATTCCTATCTGCAAGGAATAAAAGCTGCCAGGACACTGAGGTCTGGTTGGCCTTAGCCTCTGCTGGCCATCTCTATTCTACCCTGAAACACTGGGGCTCTGTGCTTTCCATCCTATGGAAAAAACCAACATCCTTCTCCTGGCACTCATGGCTGAAATTGCGATTCCAGCTCCAAAAGTCCTAGATCCAAAGATTGCTCCTACACAAAAGCTGCCATTACAGACAGGTCTGGCTGACTTTGGCCTCTCGTGACTGCAGTTCATCAGTCCCTGAAACACTGGAGCTCTGTGGTTCCCTTCCTGTGGAGACCATGGGGACACTGTGGGGCCCCATGGAACCATGGAGACCATTGTGACACTTGGAGGCCTTCTGAAATGAAGGGGCCACTGTGACACTGTGGGACCCCATGGAACCAAAGGGCCATTGTGACCCTGCAGGGCCTCATGGAAGCAAGGGGAGATGGAACAGATGTGGCTGGTTTCCCTTCCTGGGGGCCACCTGACAGGTCTGGCTGATCTTGGAATGTTGAGGGCTGCCTTTCATCAGACCCTGGAGCACTGGGTCTTCCCAGGTGCCCAAGGCTGAAATTGGTACTCTCTCTAAAAAATTCCCTTTATGCAAGGGTTCTTCCAGACAAAAGTTGCCAGGACAGGATGGAGAGCTCTGGATGGCCTTTCCCACTGGTGGTCACCTCTCATCTCAAGGAAGGTCTAAGGAAAGTATTTGAACAGGTTTGACTACTGGAATATCAATGATTCTCTCATCCACTGAAAAGCTCAGATGCTCTTCAGATCATATATATATTTTTTTCTCGTGGTGGATCATGCACAAAATATTTTTTTATTATTATTATAAGGTATAATTTTTATATTATTTTTATATTAAAATATATTGAATATATTTTAATTTTAAATATTTCATAAGAATAAAATAATATTATTCATATCACTATCCTGTGTTATCTGACGCAAAACACCTCCTCTGCATATGGATGCAGGTCACCTGTAGAAGCAAAAGCACTAAAGATTCCAGCAGGAATTATTTGTCTCTGCTCCCAGCTGTCACATCTCCTCTGGAGCTGCAGGTGCATCCCCAGCACTTGGGAGGGCTCAAGGAGTCTCAAGCTCAGCTCCCACACAGAGACCTTGCAGACCCTGGGGTGCCCCTTTCAGCCTCCCTGCCCAGAGCCTTTCTGCAACCTTCCCCCTGGAGCTGCTGCTTCCCTGCAGCCCCGGCCATGGACAGCAGCAGAACCTGGTGTGTCCCGAGCAGCAGGGCCAGCTCAGGGCCCTGTGGGGAGCAGGGGCTGGGCCAGCAGGACAAGCCAGCCAGGCCAGGCAGGACACGCTCAGCTGGGGAAAGGGATGTGCAGGGAGAGGAGCAAGGGAGCGTTTCTGTGCCTGCAGGGACGAATGCAGAGGAAGCTGCTGCTGCTGCAGGCACCAGCTCTGGCCAGGCCCCTCTGTCCCCTGCCCAGGGCTGCTCTGCTGGCCTGGGGAGAGACAGGGGCTGGCACTGAGCAGGCAGAGGCAGCCTGTGCTGGGCATCTCCTGGAGCCAGGACCAGCAGTTCTGCACTGTCCCTGAGCTCCATTTCCTCTGCCATGGGGAGCTCCAGCCCTGGGGCTGCTGTGGAGGCTGAGCTCCCTCTCTGCCCCTCAGCAGCTGCTGAGCCCTTCAAGGGGGCCAGGGCTGTGGGGTGAGTGCCCCCAGAGCTGGAGCACTCCAGAGCAGGCACTGCCATGGGGCTCAGCCAGAATGGGCTGGGCTGGGTGAGGGCAGGGGAGGTGGGCAGAGCTGGGCAGAAGCTGGGCTAGACTGAGAAGTGCCCAGGAAATAAAACCCACTCGTGTCAGCTGAGCTGTGTGACTCTGCAGGGCCAGGACCCGTTCCAGCAGGTGTGTGCTGCTGTGCCAGTCCCCTGGCAGGGATCTCACACAGGCAGGTGCAGCACTGAGGAGCTTGGTCTGTGGCTTTGGTGGCATGGCCAGTGTGAGAAGGTGCCCCAGGGCTTTGAGAATCCCTCCAGCCTCTTCCATCAGCCACTTCCAGACCTGGGCACTCACCCCAGTTTCTTGGTCTATTTGTTCTGTGCTTATCTCCTTCCTCCTGCCCATTTCAGCACTGCTCTGGGGGCAGCATCAGCCCTGCCCGGGCTCCCTCCTCAGCCAGCCCTTGGCAGAGCCCAGAGCAGGGCTCTCTGTGAACCCTGGCACGGGATGTGGGTGCTGGGACTGGACACTGAGGTGTGGAGTGGACACTCTGGTGGGGAACATTTGCCCACCCAAAACACTCCCTGTGCTGGACCGTGTCTGATGAGGGGCTGTGGGGCCTGTGCTGGCCAGGGGGGCTGTGCTGCCCCAGGGATAAATGACAGGCATGAGCCACAGCACAACGACCAGGAGGTGGAAGTGAGGAGAAGATACAGAGGAGGAATTCAGAAATCTGCCCTGAGCGTGTGCTCATGTGTTTAGGAAAGGCAAAGCTCAGCTGGAGCTGATGGAGGCTGCAGGCAACATCCAGAGCAAAGTCAATTCATTGCTGTGTTAGAATTCAAAATGCAAGGGTCTGTAAGCCAAAGCTTAGAACTAAACAGAAGTTTCCCTTTAGAATTTAAGATCTAGAAGAAATAAAGGTACTTACAAAGGGAAGAAGAAGTTTCAGAGTGCAGCAATGTAAGTTTGTGTGTTGGGATATAATTGGCTAAGAAAGTTCACTCTGTGGTATGAGTCAGTAAGACGAAATATCTTAGCATTGAATTAGAAACCTAAATATCTCTGTTGACAGTGCTTTATTGGTAAATAAATCCTTAAAAGACCTTGTAACCATAAGTCTTGTGACTTCTAAGCCATGCTGTGACCATTTGTAAGAAAAACTTAGCGTTTCTGCCTGGATAGAAAATTAAAAAAAAAAAAAAATCACACTTTCTAAAGGAACCGTCCCGTCTCTCTGCTTCATTTGGAAAAGCAAAAAACCCCACCAAAAATTACAACATAAAAAAATACGGCCACACTTTAAAAATATATAATAAATACAATGAACACACATTCTGAAAATATAACGTAAAAACAACAAACCAGCACCTGGAGACAATTTCTTTGTCATGTCCCTCAGTGGGACCCATTAGAACTTCAGGAAACTTTGGACTTTGAATATGATTTTGAGTTCTTGAGAGGTTTCTTTTTCTGTTCTAATTCAATCAATGGGAAACCTCCTTCACATTTATCAGTGGGACTCATTAAAATAAGAGAAACTTTGGAGTTTGAATCTGACTTGGAATTCTTGAGAGGTTTCTTCAACTCCCTCTCAGGGACTGATGTTCAGGGACTCAGCCCCAACCCCGAGAGGGTCATTAAAGTCCTTGTGCTGTGCCTGTGCTGCTGAGCTGGGCTGGGCTGCTGGCAAAGGCAGCACTGCAGAGAGAGAGCCAATATTTCCAAAATATTATTTGGAGCTCCTTGGCAGCACCAAATGCACCATGGGGCTTATTGGGATCAAGCAAGTCCTGACAAACCGTGGCTCTGCCTTGATTTCCATCTGGTCTGGTGCAGTTCATTAGGAAGGTTTTCAACTCCAGATATGGAGAAATATCTGAAAGAGCTTCTTAGAAATATCCATTCCTATTTTCAAGGGTGTATTTTATTACTGTTCTCCTTAGAGCAGAGGTGATTACAGCATTCTGTGATTGATGTTGATCCAGGGTCTCTCAGGAGGTCTGGCAAAGAGGAGTTTTCTTTTTCCGTCAGAGCCACTTCCGGGACTACAGCTCCCATGATGCTTCACAGTTCCCATAGAGTGCTATTCCAGCCATGACTTCATTTCCCATCATGCACTGCGCCCCACCGAGAGCCATTGTAGCTGCACCTACAACTCCCATGATGCTCCACGGTGCTATCAAACCATATTATACCCGCGCCTACAACTCCCATCATCCCCCGCGCCCCAGAGAGCCCCGTTAGAGCCCCCCAAGTGCTCGCCCGGACCCCGAATGGCCCCAGATTCCCCTCCCTGAGCTCCCAAGTGCTCTCCTGGATCCCCAAGAGCTCCCCCAGGCCCTGAAGTGTCCATCACAATCTCTCAGTGCCCCTCCTAGTGCCCACTCAGGTCTCCCAAGTTTCCTCCAGACTCTAAAGTTCTGTCTAAATTCCCTCTCCAGACACAAAACTGCCTCAAATCTACCCCAGAAATGCCTCCATGAATCCCAAATGGGTCCCTTTTATACAATCTGAGAAAATGATTAAAAATATTACAATGGTACTAAAAATAGCATTAATAATCATAAAGCTGGAGAAATCCATAGCCAATAGTGGTCACTTATTAATGAAAAGAATTGTGTTACTTTGAACCAATGACCAAAAAAATTTTTGGTTGCCAAAAACATATGGATTTTTTTAGATAAATAGAAAATTAAGGTAATAAAAATATAGAATAGTATTATTATGAAAAATATATTATTTTAATTTTGTAAATGAATAATCTTTTTTTTGGCATGTCAGTCCCAGGTGGGTGATGTGAGACACGCTGATATTGGGAGTTAGGAGCAGGTTGTCCGAACAAGGTCATCCCTCAAGGGACTCGTACTTCTGGGTGCCCAGACCTCCTAAGGAAACATTCAGCATCAAGATCACCCAGGGAATGTTTCAACCACCTCTTCTCTGAGCCGAAAAGTAAAAAAATATTCTCTTGACTAAAAACAAAAATCAGGAGATACACTTTGAAATTGCTTCCTTAACAAAACTCCAAACTCACTCCATGCACCTGCACAAGCCCTGGAGACTTGAAGACAATTGAAGGAAGACAATGAGCTCCTGAAGGCTTTCTGTACTTTAATGATCCCCATATGGATTTGGGGCTGAACCCAGGACCCTCAAGCACTGAGAGAAGGTTGAAGAAGCTGCTCCAGGAGTCAGAAGCAAAACTCCAAGTCCCTTGGAGCATCAGTGGCCCCACTGAGGGCAGGGAGTGCCAAAGGCTCCCCAGGGAGTGGTGAGAGCAGATCCTTGAGGGCAGGATTGCAGGAGCCCGAGGCTGTGAGCAGGGAACTGCAATGCTGAGCAAGGCCTGGGCTGGCTGGAGGAAGCAGAAAGGCCAAGGCCTGAGCCCAGGCCTGGGCCAGCAGGGCCTGTCCCTCACGGGTGGCTCGGGGCTGTTCCTGGGGCAGTGGGATGGCAGGGGCAGCAAGGACAAATGTCATCAAGCTGCCAGCCCTGCCAGCCTCCTGAGGGAGGGCCGAGGCAGAAGCAAAGTGCAGCCCCTGCCAGGAAAGTTCCTTCTGTGGGGCTGCAGAGGCCCTGCCCGAGCCCAGGGCACAAAGGCCTGGGTGCCTCTGGCCCTGCCAGCCCTGCCCAGCCCTTGGCCATCTCTCCTGCAGGCTGTGCCCCCTGTGCGTGCTGCTCCTGTGCCCTGGCCGGCTGCACACGCCCATCTCGCTGTCCCCCCCAGCATTTCTCAGCCCAGCATTGCTGTGCCCTCCCTGGGCTCCCTGCACCCAGCGCTGCCGGCTCCTGGCACACAGAGCCATGGCCTGGCCCAGCCTCACGCTGGGACACCTCGGGCACCAACATTCTGCCCTGGGAGGGACTTTTCTGTTTCCTCACCTCCAGGCTGAGCCTTCCAGGCTGCACTTTGGGGAGGTTTCCTTCTCTTCCCACTGCCCAGGAAAGCTCTGTCTCCTGCTGTTCACAAACAGTGAAGGGCTGGTGGGAGATGTGGTGGTCAGAGGCTGTTTGGGGTACAGTGACCATAAAATTATTGAGTTTTAAAATATTCTGTGAAAGGAGGAGGGGCCTCAACAAAACTTCTACACTTGAGTCACAGCAGATTTCAGTTTATTCAGGATGCTGGTTTTGACAGTACTAAATCAGGTACTGATTTTCTTATGGGAAAGCACATTTTCAAACAAAGGATTCCAGAAAGAATGGACACACTACAAGAAAGAAATCTTGAAGGCGCAGCCTGTCCATCTGTGCCAAAAAGTGATCAGTGACGTAGCAAGAAAACTGACTGGCTTGGCTGAGCATGGAGCATTTTCCAAGCACTCAGGGAAAAAAAGAGGCTTTGGACAGAGAGGTAGACAACTCAGGAAGGGTTTAAAGATGTTTTTTTAATCATGCCAATGAGAGAATTAGAGAAGTGAAAAAAATTAAGAGAAGTGAAACGTCAATTAAGACATAACCTGGCCAACTCTGCAGAAGATATCAGAAATTATTTTCTTAAAACATTAAAGGCAAAACGAGGGACAAGTAGAAAATCCATTCTTTTTTTGGTGGGATATTGCTGCCAAAGATGAGGAAAAGACTGGGATACTTAACCCTTTCTTTGCCTCAGTTTTCAACAAAAAGTCAGTCAGGTTGTCCTCAGGACAAGTGTTCACCTGAGCTGGTAGATGGGGACAGGGAGCAGAACAGACCCCCTGTAATCCAGGAGGAAGCAGCTGGGGACCTGCTGAGCCACTCAGATGCTCACAGGTGTCTCTGGGAACAGATGGGATCCATCCTAGGGGGATGAGGGAGCTGCTGGATGAGCTCCCCAAGCTGCTCTCCATCATTTCTCATCAGTGCTGGCTCAGCAAGGAGGTGCCAGAGGACTGGAGGTGCCAATGGGTGCCCATCCCCAAGAAGGGCTGGAAGGAGGATGTGGGGAACTGCAGGCCTGTCAGCCTGACCTGGGTGCCTGGTGAGGTGATGGAACAGATCACCTTGAGTGCCATCACAGGGCACCTCCAGGATGGCTGAGGGATCAGAGGCAGCCAGCGTGGATTTCAATATCTGCATTGATGATCTGGATGAGGGCATTGAGTGCAGCATCAGCAAATGTGCAGATGGCACCAAGCTGGGTGTGAGTGTGGATGTGCTGGAGGGTAGGAGGGCTCTGCACAGGGACCTGGACAGGCTGGATCCAGGGCCCAAATCCAACAAGGTGAGGTTTAACCAGACAAAGTGCCAGATCCTGCACTTTGGTCACAACAACCCCTGCAGTGCTCCAGGCTGGGGACAGAGTGGCTGGACAGCAGCCAGGCAGAAAGGGACCTGGGGGCACTGATGGACAGCAGGCTGGACATGAGCCAGCAGTGTGCCCAGGTGGCCAAGAAGGCCAATGGCTCCTGGCCTGGATCAGGAATGGTGTGGCCAGCAGGAGCAGGGCAGTGATTGTTCCCCTGTGCTCAGCACTGGTTGGGCAGCACCTCGAGTGCTGTGTCCAGTTCTGGGCCCCCAATTTAGGAAGGACATGGAGGGGCTGGAGTGTGTCCGGAGAAGGGCAACAAGGCTGGTGAGGGGTGTGGAACACAATTCCTGTGAGGAGGGGCTAAGGGAGCTGGGGATGGTTATCCTGGAGGAGGGCTCAGGGTGACCATATGACTACAACTCCCTGGAAAGTGGTTTTAGTCAGGTGGGATTTGGTCTCCTTCTTCAGGCAGCAATGACAGAATGAGAGGACACAGTCTTAAGCTGCACCATAGGTTGGATATTAGGAAAGTATTTTTTAAAGAAAGGGTGATGAAGTACTGCAATGATCTGCCAGAGGTTGGTGGAGACATCATCCCTGGATGTTATTAAAAACAGACTGGTTATGGCACTCAGTGCCATGGTCTAGTTGAGGTGTTAAGGCAGGGGTTGGACTTGATGATCTTGAAGGACTCTTCCAACCCTGTGATTCTGTGAATTCTCTGAGTCTTTCAGCTGAATTCTCTGTCCCTGTCCCTTCCCATGATCTCTGTTGCAGATGGAAGCTGCTGGTGCCTTTCTCACTTTTTTCCCATTTTCTGAATACAGACAGATTAACACTCCTAGGAGTGTTAAGCAGGCGTTGCTCGATGTTTATGCAAAGCTTTTGTATCCTCATGAAACCAAGAAGACCCTTGTGACACTGTGGAACCTCATGGTACCAAAAATCCATTGTGACATTGGGGTGGGATGGTGTCAAGGAGAACATTGAGATCCTGTGGATCCAAGGAGACCGTGGTGACACTGTGGAAACTGATGGAACCATGGGCATTGTGACACAGCAGGGCCTCGTGGAACCAAGGAGTGAATTGTGATTCTACCAAACCTCATGAAACCAAGGGGCCTTTGTGACACTGAGGAACTTCACAGAACCAAGAGTCTATTGTGACGCAGGGTACTCATGAAACCATGGAGAGCATTTTGAAACCAAGGCCTGCTGGAACCAAGGGGAGCACAGTGACACTGTGGGGCTCCATGGAACCAAGGGGCAATGGTGACACTGTGGAGCTTTATTGAACCAACAGTCCATTGTAACACTGCAGGGAAGTATGGAATCATGGAGACCACTGGGACACTACACAGTGTTATGGGATCAAGGGGCCATTGTGACACTGTGGGGCCTCGTGGGACCAAGGGACAGTTGTGGTACCATGGAACCAAGGAGACCATTGTGACACTACAGGATGCCATGGAGATCAGGATTCATGTCACAGTGTGGGACATATGGAACCGCAGGGCCATTGTGACACTGTGGGGCCTCATGGATTTATAGAGACCTTTGTGACACTGCAGGGCTTCATGGAACCAAGGGACAGTTGTGACACTGTGGGGCCTTGTGGGACAAAAGGCAACTGTGACACTGCAGGACTTTGTGGAACTAGAGGTTGATGTGACACTTCTTAACCTTGTGGAGCCAAGGAGAGCATTGTGATGCTCCAGGACACAAGGGAATTGCTGCAAATAATCCACATTTTAATTTTTTAATGTAACTTCAGTCAAGGGTTTGTTTGCCTTTGCCCAGCAGGAGGGGAATGGAAGTTTCTCTTCAATCTACAGATTGGGAGTAGTCAGAAGATACACAGGAGATAAACAAACATCAATGAACATCACTCCCAGTGTGGTTGGAGACACCTGGTCTGGGAAAAGATTGGTAAGAGAATCAAATGAGGGCCTAATTCACATCAAAGGCAAAGTGGTCAATAACCAATAGGAGAATGAATACTAAGGACTGTGCAATTTAGGATCAATTAATTTCTTCAATGAAACATGAATTTCTCTGGGTTTTGTCTGTATAAGTATGTGAAAAGCCTAGTAAAGAACCATGTGTGATGGAATGATTTTCACTGCCCAAGCCAGACATGTGTGGGTGGAATGATTTCTATTGGACATGCTGGGCACAAAAACATCCTGGCCAGAAGAAAGTAATGCCTAAATCCTCTAACACTGAGAAGATGTTGTTGGAGGGTTTCTGTTTTTCATGGAGTTTCAGTGTCAGTCCCACTGAGGTCCACCACCAACACAGGCTCCTCCTGGACTCCTTGGAGGACAGAATTGGAGGCCAGGATTGCACAAAGCTCTCAGAGACTCCAAGGCAAAAGCAAAACCCAAAGTGCTCAGAAAAACCTGCAGTCCCTGGGAGCATGAAGGAGCCTCCCAGGGCCATTCCTGACCAAGGCTCCCCAGGGATTCATCCCAGCAGATCCCTGAGGCCACTGGGATGTGGGGGGATGCTGAGGGCAGGACAAGGGGTGCCAGTGGCCAGCCTTGCTGGGGCTGTGTCAGGAGGCCCCAGTGGCTCAGGACAAGGTGTCTCCTCCCAGCCCTTGGTGGTTATTGGGGATTGAATTGCTCCCTTTTCTTTCTGTGGAATTTCTCCCATTGTTATGCTAAGTATTTTTGGTTACACCTTCAAACGGTAATGTTCTCTCGCAGGGGGGTGGGTGGAAGGGGAGGGAGCGAGACCAGAAAAGGAAAGGTGGGATGGGGGATCTGGGTGGGCTGGGGCTCTCTCACTTGGCTCGTGGAGTGGGAGGATGGCCCGGGCTCCGATCTGGCATCTCCCCCTGCCATCCCAGCGCTGAGATCCACGCTCCCTGCCTTTGGACATCGCTCTGCTGCTCTCCTAGCTCACCCTACTATCTCCGGACACTCTGCCGAGCACCACGAGGGGGAGTCACTTTCCCATCCCTCTCACCCCTGGGCCGCTGCCGCCATCACCCAGCCCTCTTCAACTGCACGGGACCTGCCCTGCCCCCAGCACCGGTAACTGAGCACAGGGAGACGGCCTGTGGCCAAAAGGGACTGGAACTGAGCTAGACTGTTCTGTTCTGTTGTCAATTTTTATAGCTGTTGTTGTTGTCTGCCTTGTTAGATATCAGTAAAGAACTGTTATTCCTCTCCCCATATCTCCTGCCTGAAGGCCTCTGATTTGAAACAAAAATAATTAGAAGGGAGGGGGTTGCTCTCTGCATCTCAGGAAAGGGGCTCTTGCCTTTCCTTAGCAAATACCTGTCTTTCAAACCAAGACAGTGGCACAGACCCTGCTGTGCCCCAGGGCACCAAGACTTGCCTTCTCCTGGGCACTGCCACCCCTGCCAGGGCCCTTGGCCATGTCCAGCCCAGCTTGTCCTGCACTGTCCCACAGCTGCTGCTGTGTCCCTGCAGGCTGCACACTCCCATCTTGCTGCCCCTGCCTCTGCCCTGCCATTGCCAGCCCTGCCCTGACCTCTGCCCACCCTCACCCTCTGTGCCTTGGGACACACACACATGCACTGAGCTCATGCTCCTCCTCCTGGCTGCTTCTCCTGCCACAGCACTGCCCTGGGAGGGTTCATTCCTCACTGGAGCTGCTGTGTTTGTACTGGTGCATTTGATAGCTCTGCTTCTGTCTCTCTGCCAATTCTGCCTTCAAAGAGCTCTCCAAGGCAAAGATTCATTGAATGGTGGAATAGCAGAGGTGGGAAGAGCCCCCTGAGCCCCCTTGGCCTGGATGTGGCTGGGATGGAGTTCCCTTTGCCCAGAGCAGCCCCTGTCCTGCAGTGCTTGGCTCTCGTGGCTGGAGTGGGTTTGGTCCCAGCCTGAGGCTTTGGCTGCTCCTGAGCAGGGCTGGCCCCACATGAGGCATCTCTGCAACCCCCCAACCAATGTCCTGGGGATGGGCAAGTGATCCTGGGGACATAGGGATGGGATGGGATGGGATGGGATGGGATGGGATGGGATGGGATGGGATGGGATGGGATGGGATGGGATGGGACAGCTGGGCTGGACTGACCCAAGGGATCTTCCATTCCATGGGATTTCCTGATCAGTAGGGAAATGTGGGTGACAAGAGGGTCTCTGCATTGGCTGTATTAATACATTTGTCTTCCAAAGCAACCACTACATGTGTTGAAATCTTGTCTCTCCATCATCTTCCTTGCTTCTGCATCTGGCCTTTGCTTTTTAGTCCCCCTAACATTAATCTATTTTTACGGTGACCCACAATCTTTTCACATTATTATCTCCTGTTTTTTGAGTAAGGAGGGACAGCGACAGAAACACTTGGCTTTCACTTGATGCCCAGAGAGGTTTAACCACAGTCATCTTGCCCAACTCTGCTCTTATGGGCACACCCAGCAATGTCAGGGCTCTGTCAGGTGCCCAGCCCTGAGCTGGGCTCATGCCCTGCTCAAAGCCCCAGGGGTGTCCAGGGACACGAGTCCTTCCCTGGCACACACACACACAGTTCATTGCAACACGGGCAGGGGCTCCCTGGGCTCTGCTGCCACTGCCAGAGCCTGGCAGGGACCTCAGCCCTGTGGGTGTCACCCTGCCCTGCCCCTGCCCGAGGTGCCCCACGGCCGAAGGGATGGACACAGGGAGCTCTGGGCACAGGAGCTCATCCCAGCCCTGCATCCAGGGGTTCCCAGGGGATGTTATTCTCTGGAAACTCCAGGAACAGCTGCAGGTGTTTGTGTCACTGGGTTTATGTCCCCTCACACACACACAGGATGTTCAGAGCTGTGGAATGTCCCTGAACTGCAAACACAGACTCCTGACCCAGTCACTTCATGTCCCTCCACACAGAGAAGAACAACCTCTGTGCCCTGGGGTGAGAGGCCACTGCTGGGAGCGGCGCTGGCTTTGCAAGGGCACTGCTGGGACAGCCCCACCCTGAACACTGCCACACTTGTGCTGGTCACTGCTGCTCTCCTCTCCAGGGCTCTGTGTTGGGAACATCCTTGAGAGCAAAGTGGGAAGGAGATTGAAGCTTTCAGGCCCTGCACTGGGGAGATGCCCCTGCATGATGGAAATGCTGCTGCAGAGCCCAGCTCTGTCCCAGCAGTGCCCATGGCCTGTCCCTGCCTGCAGTCCCTGGACAGTCACACAGCAGGACTGGGACTGAGCTGAGAGAGCCCTGAGGCCTTAAACCAACACAGGGCTCTGAAGGGGAGTGTGGAAATGAAGGATGGGGAGGTTGTGGAGCAGAAGCCCTGGGACTGCCTGCAGGGAGGAGCACTGGAATTCCCTTTTTGCCTCAGATCTGCCCAGAGGCACCAACCCTGCAGCTCCAAAGAAGCCAGGGAACAATAATGTCAGGGGAACACGGTAATACAGAGTTCTTTATTTTGTGTAAGCAGTTAAGTAGAATAGCTCCCAGGTTACAGAGTCTCTGGGTGTGCTAGAAGGGCAAACACTGAATTTAAAATCCTACGGTCAAAGACTTCTGTGCAAACGAATTCTCAATAGTGTAACACCTGTGTGAGCAGCAAAAAAATACAGGACACAGAGTGAGTGTAAATGTAACACAACAACAGCAATGCAGAAAAAGAAGAGTTTATTGCTTCTGAACAGCATTCATGATAATTTTCTTCAGGCCATCCTTGAGTTCCTGGCTCCTCAGGCTGTAGATGAGGGGGTTCATGGCTGGAGGCACCACTGAGTAAAGAAATGACAGGGACAGATCCAGGGATGGGGAGGAGACGGAGGGGGGCTTCAGGTTAGCAAATATGCCAGTGCTGAGGAACAGAGAGACCACGGCCAGGTGAGGGAGGCAGGTGGAAAAGGCTTTGTGCCGGCCCTGCTCAGAGGGGATCCTCAGCACAGCCCTGAAGATCTGCACATAGGAGAAAACAATGAACACAAAACAGCCCAAATAAAGAAAAACACTTAGCACAATGAGCCCAAGTTCTCTGAGATAGGATTCGGAGCAGGAGAGCTTGAGGATCTGGGGTACCTCACAGAAGAACTGGCCCAGGGCATTGCCATGGCACAGGGGCAGGGAAAATGTATTGGCTGTGTGAAGCAGAGCATTGAGAAAGCCACTGGCCCAGGCAACTGCTGCCATGTGGGCACAAGCTCTGCTTCCCAGGAGGGTCCCGTAGTGCAGGGGTTTGCAGATGGACACGTAGCGGTCGTAGGACATGATGGTCAGGAGGGAAAGCTCTGATCCAAGGAAGAACACAACCATAAACACCTGGGCCACACATCCTTCAAAGGAGATGTTTCTGGTGTCCCAAAGGGAATTGTGCATGGCTTTGGGGACAGTGGTGCAGATGCAGCCCAGGTCGCTGAGGGCCAGGTTGAGCAGGAAGAAGAACATGGGGGTGTGCAGGTGGTGGCCGCAGGCTACGGCGCTGATGATGAGGCCGTTGGCCAGGAGGGCAGCCAGGGAGATGGCCAGGAAGAGGCAGAAGTGCAGGAGCTGCAGCTGCCGCGTGTCTGCCAATGGCAGCAGGAGGAAGTGGCTGATGGAGCTGCTGTTGGACATGTCCTGTGTCTTGCCATGGGAATCTGTAAAATAAATAATCATAGAATAATTCAGTTTGGAGAAGACTTGAAATATCCCAGCCCAGCTTGGTGGCACTTTCCCCCCCACTGCCTGCCCAGGGCTCTGCTGCCTGGAGCTGTCCCTGCCAGCAGCTGTTTTCCTGTGCCCAGGGCTGGGCCCTGCCAGTGCTGCCAGAGCCCAGCCCTGCCCTGGGGGCTCAGCTCTGCCCTGCAGACCCCTCCCAGCACAGGGCACTGCCCAGGGCCAGCTCTGCCTCTGCAGGATCTGATGGCAACATCACAGCAACCCTGAGGAGGCTGGAAAAATGACACTGGTGTTGCCTTTGAGGGACCCTGTGCTGATTTCTGTCACTGACTGCTTTATTAAGATCCGAGATCAACATTTTTTTTTCCCAATCTGAACTGAGAGATGAAAATCTATATGCAATTTTCCCACCTACAAAACACAGAGCAGTAGATTATAAAATCACGATTTTCCTTTTTATGCAGCCCCTGCCTCACTGTGCTCCCTGTATAATCTGTTTGGAAATGTTCTAGATTTAAATGTCATGCTGGGAGCAGCAGTCCTGAACAATGCAACATCCTCACCACACAAGGAGAACACTTCCAAGCCTCACCAGCTGTCTCCTTCCACCCAGACCTTGTCCCCCAGTGCTGGGAGCAGCTCCCAGGGCTGGCTGAGAGCTGTCCCTGGCAGGCAGCAGAGTCCCTGCCCCAGCACAGCGCCCTGGGCTGCAGGACCCTGCTCTGCACCACAGCCCTGGGCACCCCTGGCTGCTCTACACAAGAGATCATCAGAGAATGTACTCACACAGTCTGCAGGCATTGGGATGTTGCAGCTTTAAGAGATCACTGCAGGAGCTGCAGCTGCATTGTCCTGCAGCCAAGAGGCTTCCTGTGTCAAGGGCTGGGAGTGATTCTGCCCCAGTCACTTGTGAGCATCTTCCCAGCCCTGACTGATTGAAGCTCTCTGTGCCTCTGTGCTGTGCCCGGGGTGGCGGCAGGCAGTGCCCCATCCCTGCTGAGCTGGGAGAAGAGCTGCTCCTGAAGAGAAATGTGTTTTTGAAGCTCTTCTTGGTTGCCAGGATCGCTTTCTGTGCTAGGAGCCCAGCCCAGCTCATCAGCACAGACACAGCACAAGGACTTTAATGACCCTCTCGAGGCTTGTGCTGAGGCCCTGAACATCAGTCCCTGAGAGAGAGCTGAAGAAACCTCTCAAGAACTCCAAGTCAGAATCAAACTCCAAAATTTCCTGAAGTTTTAATGGGTCCCACTGAGGTGCACAACTGAGAAAGTGTCCCCAGGTTCCAGTTAGAGCAGGAAATTGGAGGCAGTGATGACAGGTGGGGACAGAGAAGCCAAGTCTTGGTGCCCTGGGGCACAGCAGGGTCTGTGCCACCAAGGGCTGGGAGGAGACACCTTGTCCTGAGCCACTGGGGCCTCCTGGCACAGCCCCAGCAAGGCTGGCCACTGGCACCCCTTGTGCTGCCCTCAGCATCCCCCCACATCCCAGTGGCCTCAGGGATCTGCTGGGATGAGTCCCTGGGGAGCCTTGGTCAGGAATGGCCCTGGGGGGCTCCTTCATGCTCCCAGGGACTGCAGGTTTTTCAGAGCACTTTGGGTTTTGCTTTTGCCTTGGAGTCTCTGAGATCTTTGTGCAATCATGGCCTCCAATTATCTGCTTTAATGAGTCCCTTGAGAGCCTTTGTCACTAATGATGCTCAGTGGGGCTCATTAATACTTCAAGGTACTCAGTTTTTTTAAGGTACTTGGAGTTTCCCTTTTGACACCAATTCTTTTAGTAGTTTATGCAGTGATGCCCCCAATTATCTGCTTTAACAAGTCCCTTGAGAGAACTTTGTACTGATACTCACTGGGGCTCATTAATACTTCAAGGAACTTCAGTTTTTTAAGGTACTTTCCTTTTTCCTTTCTTTTCTCAGTCTCTGAGTCATTTTTGGGCAATCCTGGCCTCCCATTCTCTCCTCCAAGGAGTCCATGAGGAGCCTGTGTTGGGGATGGACCTCAATGGGACCCATTAATGCTTTGAGACACTTTGGATTTTTCTTCTGCCTTGGACTCCTGGAAAGGTTTGTGCAATCTCCTCTCAGGCCTTGAGGTTCAAGGGCTCAGCACCAAATGCACCACGGGGTTCACTGGGATCAAACCATGGTTCTGCCTTGATTTCCCTCTGGTCTGGTGCCATTCATTAGGAAGATTTTCAAATCCAATTATGGAGAAATATTTCCAAGAGATTCTAAGAAATACACATTCCTATTTTGAAGGGTGTATTTCATTGCTATTCTCTTTAGAGCAGAGGTGATTGCAGCATTCTGTGATTGATGTTGATGCAGGGTCTCTCCTCAGGAGGTCTGGCCTGCTCACAGAAGCTGTGCCTTGAGGTCTGAGCCAGTGTGGACAACCTTGCTCCACATTGCCCAACCCCATCCTGTCTGTCCTCACTCACCTGGGACCTGCTTTGCTTAGAGAATTGGCTACACTTAGGCCAAAAGGAGTTTCCCCTCCCCCTTTTTAAATTTTTTTTTAATTTTTGAAGCAATCTAAAACTCCTGAATTTCCTCATTGAAAACAGACACCTTCTATTAGTGTGTGCTAGCTCAAGATACTACCAAACAGGTTCCCCTTTCCCAAGTCAGAAACCTGCAAGGAATGTTTGAGACCTTTGGTTTCCTTGGTTCCACAAGGCCTTGCTGGGTTACCCTGCACTCCTGGTTCCATGAGGTTCTGCATTGTCACAATGGAGATTTGGGTCCATGGGGTCCCACAGTGTCACAATGCTCTTTTGGGTTCCATGAGGCCTTGATATGTCACAATGGACTTTTGTTCCTCGAGGTTCCATACTCTCAACAATGGTCTCTGTAGTTCCAGAGTGTCACAATGGACTCTTGGTTCCATGTGGCCCCACAGTGTCACCGTGGTCTCCTTGGTTCCACAAGGCCGTGCAGTGTCACAATGGCTCACAGGTTCCATGAGGCCCCACAATGTCACAGTGGCCCCTTGGTGCCATGAGTTTCCCCAGTGTCACAATGGTTCCTTGGCTCCACGTGGCCCAGGTGTCTCACAATGGACTCTTGGTTCCGTGGGGCCCCGCAGTGTCACAGGGGTTTCCTTGGTTCTGTAGGGTCACACTGGACACTGCAGCGCCCCCTGCTGGCCGGGAGGACCTGGCACTGTGCGAGCACCTCCTGGTGAATGACCCCTGCAACTGTGAGTGGCTTGTACTGGTTTGTACTGGTTTGTGCTGGGATGGGGTCCAGGGTGTGCTGGGACAGGGCTGGAGTCACTGGGTTGCACTGGGAGAGGGTGTGTGAGTGTCTGGGTGGACCTAGCACTGTGTGTACTGGTTGTACTGGGTTATACTGGTTTGTACTGGGATGGGGTGCTGGGGGGTTACTGGTTTGCACTGGGTTCTACTGGGAAAGGGAGCAGCGGTGTGTGAGTGCCCCCTGCTGGCTGGGAGGACCTAGTGGCCAACTGTGAGTTATACTGGGTTACACTGGTTTATATTGGGATGCAGTGCAGGGGGTCACTGGGTTATACTCGTTTATACTGGGATGTGGTCCTGGGGTGACAGGGTTATACTGGTTTGTACTGGTTTCTACTGCTTTCTACTCAGTTATACTTGGATATTCTGGATTTTAGTGGGTTAAACTGTGATATATTTGCTTATACTGGAAGGAGGCTTGGGGTTGCTTGGCACTGGGAGCAACTTCTGGGGATGCTGGTCTTACTGGTTTATGCTGGGATGGGGCTTGGGACCTACTGGGACTGACTTCAGGTTGTTGTGGCCTTACTGGTTTCTACTGGGAGCTGCCTCCATGGGCTCAGGGGGTCAGGGGTGACTCCTAATGCTTACTGGTTTATAGTGGTGCCCTCTTAGTCCACACCTGGGAACACTGGTGGGTGTTTGTGGCCAGGCAGAACCCCAAGGCTTCACTGGCTTTCCCTGGGCCCTGATAAGTTGTGACTTCTCCAACGTCTTGGCCTCGCACCACCACCTGCAGCTCTTATGCCCACCAGGAGCTCCAGCAAGGGGGAGGCCAGGGTGCTTCCCTCTGAAAAGCTGAAGGAAGGTGGGGGATTCCCTGGAAAAATTCCCACAATTCTGTGGGATCCCCAAAATTTTCCAGCCCCTCCCTCACCTCAACTGGGAGGTGGTGGGATCTGTTGGGTTGAATGGGTAGACCTGGTGTTCCTAAATCTCCAATGACTTCCATGGGTAGGCCTGGTGCCTTAAATCCCTGTTGATTTTAATGGGTAGACCTGAACTCACACACACCTGGGTATTCAGATATTTGGGTGCCCCCTTTGCCAGCCCAGAGCTGGAGCTGGTGCAGAACGCTGCTTTCACCGACCCCAGAGTCCAAAGTACCTGGGTGTACCTGTGCTGCATCCTCTCCCAAGGTACCTTGGGGATCTCTCCCCTCCCGGGGCCCTCACTGTGGACACACACATTTAGAGAGCTAGGAAACTACAGCTTGGCAATTCCTCTCAGGCCTGGATTTCTCCTGTCTCTCAGGTCCCTTCCCAGGCTGACAAGCTGACTACAGCTTCAGTTAAGGAGGCAGTCTCCCAGAGTGATAACTTGGTGAAAAACAGAAGGGAATTCATAATAAAGATTAACACCTGGTGTCTTTCCCATGGGACATCCGGACATGCTGTCCCAGGGATGTTTGTCCCAATTGTCCAATGAACTACTGTCCTGTCATAGCTCCACATAACAACTTTAAATACGGGATGTCGTACAATAAAGTTGGCCTTTTTTCCCCAAAAGAGGTCCGTGTGTGTTGCTGTCTTTTCTTTCTCTTTGCAGCACAGTAACCACACCTCACCTGAAGTTTTGGGGTGCCCTCTGAATGTTGGGGTGCCCCTCAACAGCCTCCCAGCAACTGAGGGTCATCTGTTTCCAGGTCGACCAGGATGATGCAATGGTGGTCATCATCTTCTCCAGGCCCGTCATGGCCAGTCAGGACACTTGGGTGCCCCAAACATCACCTGGTTACACCTGGGGTACACCTGGGTACCCCTAAAATATCCTGGACCCCCCCCAAAATCACCTGGGTACACCTGGGTACACCTGGGTACCCCTTGGACACCTGGATCCAAACCCAAAACCCATGGAGTCCCCAAAAACTGGTGTCCCTAAATCCTCATTGCTTTGACTGGGTAGACCTGGTGTCCCTGAATACCCATTGACTTCAATGAGGTACACCTGGTGTCCTGTTCATCCCTGGTTATATTCACTAATCTTTCCCAGTGGTCCCAGTTATGTCCCAGTGCTCCCAGTATCCTCAGTGCTCCCCTTATCTGCTCCCAGGAATAGCTCCTAGTTTGACTAATTTGCCCTCCCATTTCTCCCAGTGCTCCCAGTTTGCCCAGTTTGTCCCTTTCCTCCTTTCTAGTGCTTCCAGTTCCCCCTCAGTAGTTCCAGTTCCTCCCCCTTAGCCCTTCCCAGTGCTCCCAGTTTAACCAGTAACCCTTCCTGATCAAGCCCTATCAATGGGTAGACCTGGGGTCCCTAAATCCACAAAAGACTTCAATAGGTTAGACCTGGTGTCCCTCAGTTCCCATTGACTTCAATGGATAGACCTGATGTCCCAAAATTTTTTGGTGTTAAAAATGCCAATTTTGGGCTCAGAATTCCCAGATTTTGAGCTGAAAATGGAGATTTTTGGGCTTATCTGGAGGCACAGCTCCAGCACAGGCCCCAGGTGTGGGATCAGGGATTCAGAACTGGCTTCCAGGAATTCATCCAGGACTTCCAGAGCATCAGCACTGTGATACTGGAGTGGAAATTCCTGGAATTCAGCCCAACATTTCCCCCAGATTTCCCCACTTTAACATCAAATTTCCGTAAAATCCACATTGACTTTAATGGAAAGACCTGGTGTCCCTATATCCCCTTTGATTTTAATGGGTAATCCTGATGTCCAAAAAATCCCTAATGGGAGATTAATATTATGAGGGATGGGGAATCTTAGAGACATTGTAAAAGAGGGTTTATTGCTTTATTGCATCACTCTCATAGAAGAGTGAGACATTAAAGGTGTTATATCCAATGCCATAATATCAGAACCTGCCTCATTCTTAATTACAATGCCTTATGTTAGTTCTGTAGCCAATCAAATACTTCTATGAACTTTGCTAGTCTTTTTATACCAATCATTAATTGCTTTGCTTCTCATGCCTTTGCCGCAATGCATCATTTTTCAGTAGATCATATAATCCTTCACAAACCTACACTGACACATCTTAAGTTTCTAACTAAATTTATAACAGGAACTATTACTAAATTTTAAAATCTTTTACTATCTTACTTAACATACTGCTTTGCTTACATAATAGATATTTCTGTTTTCTTAAAATATATTTCTACTTAAACTACAAACTTATATTCTTGTTTCATGTCTGTTTCACTTTAATGCTCTAATTCTCTAAGCCTTCTCAAAGGTGTTAGGTCAAGCATTGTATCCATCTCTATCTCTGAGCCTGTATGCACAAGGCCCTGAGAGCTCTCCGTGCCTGCATTTCCCACACTGCAGTATCCCAATGGACCCTTGGTTCCTTGGGGACTCACAATGGCAGAAGGGTCTCCTTGGTTCCACAAGGTCCTGCAGAGCCCCTTGATTCAACAAGGCCTCAAAGTGTCATCATGGCCTCCAGGATTCCATGAGGCCCCACAGTGTCACAATGGATTCCTTTGGTTCCATTGGGATGCAAAGTGTCACAATAGTCTCCATAATTCCATGAGATCCCAAAGTGTCACTATGGCCCCCTGGTTCCATGGAGCCTCAGAGTGTCACTATGGATTCCTTGGTTTCATAAGGCCCTGAAATGCTACAATGGTCTCTTTGTTTCACAAAGACTCAAATTATAAAAATGGCCTCCATGGTTTCATGAGGCTGTGCTGTGTCACAATGGAGCCTTGGTTCCATGGTGCCCCATAGTGTCACAATGGTCTCCTTGGTTCTGCAGTGTGACAATGCCCCCTTGGTCCCTTGGAGCTCCCAAGGTCACTCTTGTGCCCTTGGTTCCATAAGGCCCTGCAGTGCCACAATGGTCCTTTGGTTCTATGTGGCCTCAAAGTGTCATCATGGTCTCCATGGTTTCATGAGGCCATTCTGTATCATAATGACATCCTTGGTTCCATGATGCCCTGTAGTGCAACAAAGTTCTCCTTGGTTCCATGGTGTCAGAATGGTCCCTTTGTCCCACGGAGCCCCACACTGTCACTGTGGTCCCCTTGATTCCATGAGGCCCTGCCGTGCTACAATGGCCCCAATGGCTACAATGGTTTCCAGGGAGACTCTCTACAACCACCTGAACAGAGGCTGTAGTCAGGTGGGGGTCGGTCTCTTCTCCCAGGCAACCACTGACAGAAGGAAAGGACACAGTCTGAAGATGAGCCAAGGGTACTATAGCTTTGACATCAGGGAAAAATTCTTCACAAGAAGAGTGATTGGGCACTGGAATCTTCTGCCCAGGGAAGTGGTGGAGTCATGGTCCCTGGCAGCCAAAAAATAGTCTGGACGGTTTAGTTTTTGAGGTGATGTTAGGTCACAGGTTGGATTTGAAGATTTCATAATAGTCTCTATTGTTCCATGAAGCCCTGCAATGTCACAATGGACCTTTGGTTCCATGAGTCCCCACAGTGTAATAACAAAGCCTTGGTGCCAAGAGGTTTCTCAGTGTCACAATGGTCCCTTGGTCACAATGAACTGCTGGTTCCATGAGCTTTCATACACTCAGCAACAGCTCTGCAATGTCACCATGGACCCTTTGTTCCATGAGGTTCTGTAGTATAACATGGTCACCTTGGTTCTGGGAGGCCCTGCAGTGTCACAATGCACCCATGGTTGCAGGAGGTTCCACAGTGTCACCATGGCCTCCTTGGATCTGCAGTATAACAATGGACCATTGGTTCCATGTGACCCCACAGTGTCACAATGGCCCCTTGGTTCCACGAGGTCTTTCTCTGTCACAATGGACTTTTTGGTTCCATGAGGTTTCTCAGTGCCACAATGGTGTCCTTGGAGCTGCAGTGTCAGAAGGGACCAAAGGTTCCATGTGGTCCCACTCTTTCAAAATGGATTTTTGCTCCATGAGCTCCCACAGTGTCAAAAGGCCCCTTTGTTCCTTGAGGTTCCATAGTGTCACAGTTGACTCCTTGGTTCTGTGAGGCCCCACTGTCACCAAATCAACAAAATATCAGAATATGACACTTTTAACAGTAATTTGGTTCTAAAAAGGGCATCATTTCTTTCAGACCTCAGGTCCAATGTGGAATAACTACTAAACTTATGTAGACACATGATTCTACAAGTGTGTTGCTTATATTCAGTGACTACATGTGTATTACAATTTACCCATTTCCATAAAACCCACCCCAAGTTACCAGGTTGTGTCCTTGTTTGTTCTATCACTCCACCTTTGAGCCAGATATTTTCTTCTTCTCTTCCAACCATCCTGGCTGGGAAAGCAGCCCCTGCATGCCTTGTTCCTGTGCTAAAAATTCACAGGCACAGTAAAAATGGAATGAACTCTTTTTGGTGTCAAGGCCAAGGCTCTGTGTGTGCAGGCAGAGGCAGGCAGGAGGCAGAGCTGTCAGCAAAGGAAGGGGCCAGCGAGGTGGGGCAGCCGGGGGATGACGACAGCCTGCAGGGACAGAGGCGCAGGGCATGGACACCGTAGGACAGCCTGGGCTGCAGAGGGCACAGGGATGGGCAGCAGCTGAAAGGCCCTGACACAGCCAACTCCTGCAGCAAGGGCTCCTTCCCTTATGTGGAAGGGGCCTCTCTCATCCATCCTGTTTGCACATTCTTGCCCATCTATCTTATCTTGTTACCTTGCTCTTACCGCCTGTTCTTGCAAAGACAGCAAATTTTAAGGATTCATAGCATCTTGTCAACTCCCTTCTAGTTAAAGCATCCACCTGTATTTTTAAATTTTACTCTTTTATTTCAATTTCAATTCCCCTTGTTTCAGTGTCACAATGGCTCCTTGGTTCTCTGGGCCCCACAGCTTCATCACTGAGCCTTGGTTCCATAGGGGTCCTGAGTTTCACAACGGTCCCCCTGATTCCATGAGGCATCAGAGTGTCACCATGGTCTCTTTGGGTCCATGAGGTTCCATGGTGTTTCCATGGTGTCTTTGGATCTGCTGCTCTCCTTGTCTCAACTGATCCTTGGTTCCATGAGGTTCTGCAGTGTCACCATGGTCGCTGTCAGAGGCTGGATGAGATCAATGTCCCAGACACCTGGGGATGAGCTGTCAATCAGTCACACAGTGGGGTGGTGCTGACCCAGGCTCTGATTGCCCCAGCAATCACAAGTCCCACCTGGGGGAGGCCCACGAAGGCCCAGGGGCTTAAAACACAGAGCAGGCGCTCAGCCCATGGTCCATACCCTGCCTTCTCCTGGGGTCTGTGTCTCACCCACACTGGAACCCTAGGAGCTGGGAGCCATGTGTGTGTCTGTCTGTAGAGCTTCTGTCTTTCTGTCTCTCCTTCTAATGCTCTTTATATGGAACACCATTATTTTTGGGCACTGCAACAACCTAAATGTTTAAAGGTTTTGAGGTTAAGTGGGAAAAGTTAATGAAGTTCCTGCTATGATAAGTGTTTTATGTTGAGTTGGATGTTGTATTAAATCCTTTTCCAAAGTTCCTTGGTTTTCTATACCAGTAAAATTTTTTGTCATTTTGACCTCTTGAGAATATCTGTCTGGGGTTTCTCCTGTGCACTAAACTGAAGAAAAGGAACCTTTGCTCACCCTCAGCATTTCAGTGCTCTGGGGTGTTACAGCCCTGCAGGCTCACCATGGCCTCTTGTTTCCATCAGGCCCTGCTGTGTCACACTGGCCCTTGGTTCCATGAGCATCTGGAGTGTCACACAGCCTGATGACATTTGTCCTTGCTGCCCCTGCCATCCCACTGCCCCAGGAACAGCCCCGAGCCACCTGTGAGGGACAGGCCCTGCTGGCCCAGGCCTGGGCTCAGGCCTTGGCCTTTCTGCTTCCTCCACCCAGCCCAGGCCTTGCTCAGCATTGCAGTTCCCTGCTCACAGCCTCGGGCTCCTGCAATCCTGGCCTCAAGGATCTGCTCTCACCACTCCCTGGGGAGCCTTTGGCAGTCCCTGCCCTCAGTTGGGACACTGATGCTCCAAGGGACTTGGAGTTTTGCTCCTGACTCCTTGAGCAGCTTCTTCAACCTTCTCTCAGTGCCTGAGGGTCCTGCACTCAGCCCCAAATCCATCATGGGACTGATAAAAATACAGAAAGTCCTCAGGAGCTCTTTGTCTTCCTTCAATTGTCTTCAAGACTCCAGGGCTTGTTCTACTTATTGGAGTCAGTTTGGAGTTCTTTTAAGGAGGAAGATTTCAAAGTACACCTCATGAATTTTTTTCTTTATTCAAGTGAGTATTTTTTTTAATTATTTGGTTCAGAGAAGAGTTTGATAGAAGCATTCCCCAAGTGATCTTGATACTGAATGTCTCCTTAGGAGGTGTGGGCACACAGAAAAATGAGCCCCTTGCAGGCTGACCCTGTTTGGACAACCTGCTCCTCACCCCCAGCCTCACCATGTCTGACATGGCCCACCTGGGACTGACATCCCTGTGCCCTGCACCAGAACCTTGTCCCCTGAGCTCTGCAGATGGGTGTCCCAGCCCATTGCACCATGTCCCACCTGCTCTCCTCAGGGCTCTGCCTGCACACAGGCCCAGGAGAAGTTTTCCTGTTTGTGAGGACAGAATGGAAAAGCCTGAGCAGGTTTCCTGAACAACAAACCCCACTCAGGAACCACATGCTCAGTCCAGGTTGTCTGGAATGATGTTGCCTTTCTACAAGGGCCAGTGTGAGCAGAAATTATCTCTGGAAGCAGAATTCTTGGAGTCTTTCAGATGACTTCTCTGTCTCTATCCCTTCCCTGAGTCTCTGTTGCAGATGGAAGCTGCTGGTGCCATTCTCACCTTTAATCCCTCTTTTGAAGGCAGACAGATGTTCCCAGGTGTGTTAAGCAGGTGCTGCTCAATGTTTATGCAAAGCTTTGGTGTGCTCATGGAACCAAGGGGACCCTTGTGACACAGCGGGGGCTGATGGAACCAAGGAGACAATTGTGACAGTTGAGAGCCTCACAGAAACAAGGCTCCATTGTGACACTGAGGGCAATCATGGAACCCAGCAGACCATGGTGACACAGCAATGTCACATGGAACCAATGATCCATTGTTACACTGCTGATTGAAGGAGACCATGGTGACACTATGGAACCTCCTGGAACCACAGGTCCAGTGTGAGACAATGGTGCCTCATAGAACCAAGGAGACCATTTTGACACTAAGGAACTTAATGGAGAAATCAATCCATTCTGACACAGCAGGGCCTCATGGATCCAAGGGGACCATTGTGTCAAAGCAGGGCCTAATGCACTCATGGAGACCGTTGTGACACTAAGGAAACTCATGTAACCATGGCAACCATTGGGATGCTATGAAACCTCATAGAACCGAGGGTCCATGGTGACTCTGTAGGGCCACCTGGTAGAGAGTGACACCAGTGTGACACAGCAGGGCCTCGTGGAACCAAGGAGCCTTTGTGATACCTGAGATTCTAATGGAACCAAGGGTGCATCAAGACACAGCAGGGTCTTTTTGGAACCAAGGAAACCACTGCTAAAAGCAGGGTAACTCATAGAGCTAAAGAGTCCATTGTTGCACTACAAAACCTACGGAACCAAGGATCCATTGTGAAACAGCAGGGCCTCATGGATCCATGGGGCCACTGTGACACATTGGGGCTGCATTGTCCATTATGACAAAGCAGATCCAAGGAGGCCATGGATCTAAGGGGATATTGTGACACTGAAGATCTTCATGGAACCCAGGGTCCATTGTGACACAGCGGCGCCTCATTGGAACAAAGGAACCATTGTTGACAGCCCAGAAACTCCTGGAACCAAGGGGCTGTGGTGACACAGCAGGGCTACATGGAACCAAGGAGACCTGTGACATTTAGGAACCTAATGGAACCAAGGGTCCACTATGACACTGCAGAAACAAGGAGACCATTGTGACACTATGGAAGCTCATGGAACCAAGCAGCCGTTGTGACACTCCAGAATCTCCTGGCACTGAGGTTTTATTGTGACACAGCAGGGCCCCATGGAACCAAGGGGCCATTGTGAAACTGTGCAAGGGCCATAACGGAGTCAAGGACACCACTGACACTGAAACCCACAGGATAGAAAGTTTTGAACACAGTTTTGAATATCTGAAAACAAATATTCTTTATTACATCATGATAGTCACTGTGGCAAACCTTCCTCCATTCGAGTGCACTGAGCATTGAATGAACAGAGTTTTTATCACACACACTGGTTACATACTCTTTAGCTTTCCCCACATTCTTTGAATTTATTGGACATAGTTGCACTCCTTATCACAAGTCCTTCTATGGTTCTTTGGGGTCTGTCTTCAACATCCAGTGCCCTTTTCAGGGAGCTTCTTCTCAACCTCCACTTTTGAGTGAGGGCAATATTATTGTTTTTATAATTTCTGCTTTATCAGCCTTGCAGAGCTGAGTTGGCATCCTCCTTGCATTTTGTGTGACTTCTGTTTGCCTCAGCTACATCCTTTATCTGTTTCTCCAAGGCTGTGCTGTTCTGTTCTCCTTGTCCTTGACAAGAGTAAATGTTGTTCTGTTCTCCTGTCCTTGTCACAGTGCTCGCCCCACGAGGCGTGTTTGCAACCCCCTGCAAGCCATGGGCTTGGGGTGGGCAAGTGTTCTTGAGGGAACAGGGATGGGACAGCTGGGCTGGATGACCCAAGGGATGTTCCATTCCATGGCACACCATGATCAGCAATCAACTGAGAGAAATGACGGGCAAGGGGCATACGGAATTGATTTCTTTTTAAAGAACATTTTTATTCAAAACAGCACCTACACATACAGAATCCACTCCTGCCACAACATGGTTAAGTATTTTCTGCTGCTAGGAGATTTCCTGTGGATTTGTTTTGCTTCTGTGTATGGCATTTGCTTTTTGTGGTTGCTTGGTTTGTGGGGTTTTTTATTGTTGCGGGTGGGTCTTGCTTTGTTTTTTATGTTTGGGTTTGATTTTCCCCTTTTGAACTGCCTTTTTTTCTGATACATAAATTCAACCTTTTTTGTGGCTTGGTTGACACCTGATGGCAAGAGAAATTTACCCAACTCAGTCATTTTGCCCAATTACATTTTGCAGTCACCATTAAATGATTGAGTTTGGTCACAGACTCCCTGCAACTTGGCAGCATCCACAAAGGAATTGAAAGTGCATTTCATGCCATTGTAGAGATAATAGAAATGTTCCACACTGGTGGTCAAGGGCTGGTCACTGAGGGATGTCACCAGGGAGTGGCTGCCAAGAGGACTCTGTGCCATGGATGACATTTGACCCTGATTGTTCAGCCAAATTCCCACCCACCCCATGTTCCCCTCCTGCAGCCCAGCTCTCTCCAATCTGGCTCTGAGGAGAGCACAGCAGACCATGTCCCAGGCCTGGCTAAAGTCTGGGCACACAACATCCCCTTCTTTTCCCTCCCACAGGGGTTTTGCAATCCCTTCCCTGTGCTGCCAGTGCCTGGAATGGCTGCAGGAGGATTTGCCACCTGCCCTTCCCTGCTGAGCCTGACCAGTCTGTGACTGTCCCAGTGCCCCTCCCTGCTCTGTTTGCAGACTGGTTCCATGTCTGCCCTTCCCAAGTGCCCAGGACCCTCTGGGATGGCTCTGTCCTTTCCAAGGGGTTTGAGAGAGGTGTCACAGAGACACTGCCCAGCCTTCTCAGCATCCCTGACTCCAAAGGCCTTTTCCACATCCCTCAGCTCCTGGTCAGTGCCCAGAGCACAGCACAACCCTGTCCAGGTCCTCAGGGTGGTTCAGAAGGGAGGCACCTCTGATTTCTTCCCAAAAAGCTACCATTCCATTTGTCTCTCTATGCAGTCCTTAGCTGCCTTGAATATTTTTTCCTGGAACATCCCTGCCCGGGATGTTTCTTTCTATGCAATCTTAACTACAACCCAGTAATGAATTCAGGTGGTTTCCCAGAGTGTAGTGGCCTCAAGGCACTGTTTGTGCCACCAGAACTGTGCCACCCCTGAGTGCTGGTGATGGTGTTTGTGCTCACTGGGGTTCATCTCCCCACACACACACGATGCACTGCTGAAATCTCCTCAGTACACACCAAACATGGCCTGCTGGCCTGGTCACTCGGTGTCCCTCCCTGCAGGGACAAACAACCTCCTGCAACTGGGGGAGAGGCCAGTGCTGGGTGTGGTGATTGCAGGGGCTGGTGTGGGACAATTGCCCTGGGGCACCTTCCCAGGCTGTGCCCAGAACAAAGACACAGCCCAGGCCCTGCCCTGCTGCTCCCTCAGGTCCATCCCAGGAGCTCTGGCTGTGCCAGGACACTGCTGTGTGCCCCCTGCACACTGCCCCTCTGCCCCAGGCACTGGGCTTTGCTTGGCCAGGGCATTCCTGGAGCACATTGCTGACAGCAGCTCTGGAGGACAGCAAAGCCTTCCGCCCTGCCCTCAGGAGATGCCCTTTGCTGATGGAGCTGCTGTGCTGGAGCCCAGCTGTGTCCCAGCAGTGCCCATGGCCTGTCCCTGCCTGTGGGCACAGCACGGACACACAGCAGGACAGTGACCAAGCTGCCAGAGCACTGCGGCCTCACAGCCACAGAAGGGCTGGCAAGGAGAGGGTGGAGCTGGAAAGAGCAGATGTGGGAAGAGCCAGGGCCATTGTCCCTGGCTGTGCTGCTGTGCTGGGAGTCTCTTCCCTCCACCTCTGCCCACAGGCACTGCCCTGCAGAGACAGAGAAGGGCTCAGGAAGGATCCTCGATATTGAGGACAAGGCATGCACCTGTTTTTATTTAAATGCACAGGGAACAGACCTCTTGAATGTTTTTGTCTTTCAAAAAAAGGTAGATATTAATGTAGTGTCATGATCCGCTATTAATGCAGAGCGAGGGTCGTGATGGTTCTTTTGATCTCAAAGGTGCAAACAGGCAAAATGCAGAGGACAAAATCAGTTTATTCAACAACAGCAATGCATTTCATCAAATGCCAACAATTCAGTTACGGTAAAGGGGAGAGGTATAGGAAACAAAATATAGAGAGAGAAAAAAGGAAGGGGATAGGAAAAGAGCCACCAACAGACGAGACGGGCGTCCTCACGGGTCATCCCATAGACGAGTCTTCATCAGTGGAGAGATCTCAAAGGGTCTTTCCTGAGGGTCACTCTTTTATAGTCCTTCTCCAAAGCGAGTGGCCTCTGGCCAAGAGGTGGGAAGATTTATGGAGCATTGTGTGGTGCTGCAGGAGACAGGTACGGTCAAGCAATCCTCAGTTGGTACAACACAACCTCTGGTTGGTGCCATGACAGCACAGTCCAGTGAACACAATACACCAGCACACAGTCACGAGCATCCACCTTGACCAGGCCAGTAAACCATTGTTGGGAGTCAGCCTGGGTGGGGGTCCTCGAGGTCTCCTTGCGACGGTCGGGAGGCAAAATCAAGGGAAACTTCGGACCGACCCTTACAGATGGAGACACTTCAAGAAAGAAATCATGAATGAGCAGAAGGAGCCTGTCCCAGTGTGCCAGAAGTGAGCTAGTGAGGAAAATGACTGGCCTGGCTGGGTATGGAGATTTTTCTAGGCACTCAGGGAAAAAAGTGAGTGCATCATATTTGGACAGAGGTGCAGGCAACTCAGGAAGTGTTTAAGGATGTACTTAGATCATGCAGAAAGAAAATGAGAGAAGTAAAAACTCAATTAGGACTTAACCTGGCCACTTCTGTGAAAAATAATAGAAAATATTTCTATAAATAAATTATTAGCAAACCATGGGACAAGGAGAATCCAAGCTCTTTATTGGATGCTGTGGGGAATATAGTAACTGAAGATGAGCAAAAAGACTGAGCTACTTTACCCATTCTTTGCCACAGTTTCGAACAATAAGCCAGGATGTCCTCAGGACAAGTGTTCTCTTGAGCTGGGACATGGGGACAGGGAGCAGAACAGAGCCCCTGTAATCCAGGAGGAAGCAGCTGGGGACCTGCTGAGCCACTCAGATGCTCACAGGTGTCTCTGGGAACAGATGGGATCCATCCTAGGGGGATGAGGGAGCTGCTGGATGAGCTGCCCAAGCTGCTCTCCATCATTTCTCATCAGTGCTGGCTCAGCAGGGAGGTGCCAGAGGACTGGAGGTGCCAATGTGAGCCCATCCCCAAGAAGGGCTGGAAGGAGGATGTGGGGAACTGCAGGCCTGTCAGCCTGACCTGGGTGCCTGGTGAGGTGATGGAACAGATCACCTTGAGTGCCATCACAGGGCACCTCCAGGATGGCTGATGGATCAGAGGCAGCCAGCGTGGATTTCAATATCTGCATTGATGATCTGGAGGAGGGCAGTGAGTGCACCATCAGGAAATGTGCAGATGGCACCAAGCTGGGTGTGAGTGTGGATGTGCTGGAGGGTAGGAGGGCTCTGCAGAGGGACCTGGACAGGCTGGATCCAGGGCCCAAATCCAATAAGGTTGAGTATAACCTGTCCAAGTGCTGGACCCTGGACTTTACCAACAACCATCCCTGCAGCGCTACAGGCTGGGGACAGAGTGGCTGGACAGTGGCCAGGCAGAAAGGGACCTGGGGGCACTGATGGACAGCAGGCTGGACATGAGCCAGCAGTGTGCCCAGGTAGCCAAGAAGGCCAATGGCTCCTGGCTCGGATCAGGAATGGTGTGGCCAATAAGAGCAGGGCAGTGATTGTTCCCCTGTGCTCAGCACTGGTTGGGCAGCACCTCGAGTGCTGTGTCCAGTTCTGGGCCCCCAATTTAGGATGGACATGGAGGGGCTGGAGTGTGTCCAGAGAAGGGCAACAAGGCTGGTGAGGGGTCTTGAGCACAAGTCCTGTGAGGAGCAGCTGAGGGAGGTGGGGAGGTTTATCCTGGAGAAGGGGAGGCACAGAGGAGAGAAGGTGGTGTCAGGGCACAGGTTGGACCTGATGATCTCCAAGTTCTTTTCCAGCCTGGCTGATTCTGTGATTCTCTGAAACCACCCCTGGAGCAGTTGCAGGATGAGCCCTGGGCCTCCTCTTCACAAGCTCCAGCAGCCCAGGTCCCTCAGCTTCTCCACACAGCCCCAAAACCCATCCTGTCAGTCCTGCAGAGCCTCTCCAGCCCCTCCTCATTGCCCACAACAGGGAGCCCCACACCCAGACACAGCAGCCCAGATGTGACCCCCTGGCCTGTGGTGCCTCTGGCAAGGGAGCAGCACGAGGAACTGCAGGACCCTGCAGACAATTCCTGAAGCACTTGGAGGATGATCCTGCTCCCCAAGGGATGTTCCCATGGTGGCAATATGGGACCAGAAATAGGGAGTGGGGCCAGAGAGGAAAGGGCAAACAGGGATGGGCTGTTTGTAGGGGATGCGACCAGAATGGGCAAGGGGAAGAAAGCTGGATTAGGAAGGAGTAAAGAAAGCAAAGGTGAAGCCAAGGAAATGCTCAGGGCAGTTTGGGGGCACCTGCCAGGCAGTCCTGGCTCTGAGCAACAACATCTGCAGTGGGACAGGAAACTCAAAGCTCATGGGAACAAACTTTCTGGCTGACTTCAGAGGCCACAACAAACCCAAGTGGTTTCCCTGCCGTCCCCCAGCCCTTGCTGGCCCCAGGGGCTGATGGCATTTGTGCTCACTCAGCTCCATGTCCCCACAGCAGCACCATGGGGGTGCTGAGCCTGCTGTGTGCAATGCAAACAGGGGCTCCTGAGCCAGTGCTGCCGTGTGTGTGCCTGCAAGGATGCGGCTCCTGTGTGAGCTGGGGGAGAGGCCAGGGCTGCAGAGGGGGGATGTTGTTGGCAGGTGCATGAGGACGCTCTGGGACGCTGCCCTGGGGTGTCCAGCACAGTGGGGATGGATCAGCCCCTGCTCTGCTGCTCCTTGCCAGGGTGTCCCCATTGCAGGGAGCTTGCAGAGCACCAGCCATGCTGTTTGCCCCCAGCCTGCCCAGGCCCAGCCTGGGGCTGCTCCCAGGGCTTTTCTGTGCTCAGCATTGGGCTGGCCAAGTGTTGTGGAGAGAGCCTGGCCAAGGAGCCTGGAGCCCCCAGGCCCTGGCCTGAGATGTCAGCGCTGCCCCAGCAGTGCCCATGGCCTGTCCCTGCTGCAGCCCCGGCACTGTCACCCCCAGGGCTGTGCCCGGCCCCGAGAGCACTCAGGCCCTGCAGCAACACGAGGGCCAGGAGGGCAGCGGGGCAGTGGCACGGGAGCAGCACTGGCAACACCAAGTGCTGCTGCTGCTGGGCACAGCTGCTGTGCCAGCACTGATCTGCCCCAGCTCTGCACACACACATTGCTGCTGCAGCTCCGGAGAAGGGAACAAAAGGGGCATCCTGGAGAAAACTTTACTGGGAGAGAGATCCTTCAATTCATTTAAAGTCACTGAGATGGCAGCCCCTTAGTGACATTATGTGGGTCTGCAAAAAACATGGGAAGAAACAAAATGGAATAATGCACAAAAAATGACATTTCTTTGCAGAATATAATAAAATACTAAGGCAAGTGACAGAAAAGAAAAATTCACCCACCAAACCAAACAAGTTCTGTCGAAGATGACTTTATTGCAAGTGATTTGTAGAAACTGGCAAGGAGTTTACTCTTTGTTAAACCATCCAGTCATCATTCTCCACACTGCAGCCTTGAGCTCCTGGTTCCTCAGGCTGTAGATGAGGGGATTCAGAGCTGGAGTCACCACTGAGTACAGAACTGACACTGCCAGATCCAGGGATGGGGAGGAGCTGGAGGGGGGCTTCAGGTAGGCAAACACTGCAGTGCTGAGAAACAGGGAGACCACAGCCAGGTGAGGGAGGCAGGTGGAAAAGGCTTTGTGCCGTCCCTGCTCAGAGGGGATCCTCAGCACAGCTCTGAAGATCTGCACATAGGAGAAAACCATGAACACAAAACAGATGACTGCTAAGGAGCTAGTGAATGCAGAAACTGCAAATTTCCTGAGGTATGAGTGTGAACAGGAGAGCTTGAGGATGTGTGGGATTTCACAGAAGAACTGGCCCAGGGCATTGCCATGGCACAGGGGCAGGGAAAATGTATTGGCTGTGTGCAGCAGAGCAGTGAGAAAGGCACTGTCCCAGGCAGCTTCTGCCATGTGGGCACAAGCTCTGCTGCCCAGGAGGGTCCCGTAGTGCAGGGGTTTGCAGATGGACACGTAGCGGTCGTAGCACATGATGGTCAGGAGATAAAACTCTGCTGAGATGAAGAACATAAAGAAAAACACCTGTGCAGCACATCCAGCGTAGGAGATGTGTCTGGTGTCCCAGAGGGAATTGTGCATGGCTTTGGGGACAGTGGTGCAGATGGAGCCCAGGTCAGTGAGGGCCAGGTTGAGCAGGAAGAAGAACATGGGGGTGTGCAGGTGGTGGCCGCAGGCTACGGCGCTGATGATGAGGCCGTTGGCCAGGAGGGCAGCCAGGGAGATGGCCAGGAAGAGGCAGAAGTGCAGGAGCTGCAGCTGCCGCGTGTCTGCCAATGGCAGCAGGAGGAAGTGGCTGATGGAGCTGCTGTTGGACATTTCCTCACTCTGGGCATTGTGGGCTGTTAAAAGAACACATTGATAAGCTGGGAGACATTTCCTTGAGACAATCCTGTACAATTCAGATAGGAATCCTCTCAAAACTGCTTTTCTTCCTGTGGGGGAACTTCACTAAAAACTTTTATTTTTGAATTTGAGTTTCTGCTGCTGAGTTACTGCCTCATCGTCAGCATTTTTCTCAGTATGAATGCTGAGGAGCCCACAGGGAAAACAAGGCTACATTTGACACAGTGCAGTCTGACCTGATCCCATACAGCTGCCCTTTGCTTATAATACCTGCCTCTAATTCAAGGTGATTGCACTTCAAATGTGCTGGAAAATTAAAATAGCCTTTTTGAAGGCTCCAAATTCAAAATACTTTTCCCTAAACTCTTTTTTGCCCTATTCTGATCAAGAGAGAGAGGTATACCAAATGTTGGTCTGGCTCTCTGCTATCTGGAGTTGTGCCTACTGGGAGCTGTTTCTCTCTATCCAAGCCTTGTCCCCTTCCAGTGCTGCCAGAGCCCAGCCCAGCCCTGGGGGCTCAGCTCTGCCCTGCACACCCCTCCCAGCACAGGGCACTGCCCAGGGCCATCTCCCTGCCAGCAGGGCCTTAAGGGCAGCTCACACAAACTGAGATGCTGCAAGCCAAGGTGCTGCTGCTGCTGTCTGGAGGCACAGGAGGGTGAGGAGGCACTTTGTGAGGGAGATGTGAGGCAGATCTGCCGAAGCCCAGTGGGAGAGTGCAGGAGTGTCAGTGACACAGACACACCTGACAGCCCCTTTGCCTTGCCTTGAGGAGAAAGCTGAGAGCAGCCCTGGCCATGCAGCACCATCTCCACAGCAGGAGGAATCTGCCCTGATGGGGGTGGCTCCTTCCACCTCCAACTTCTCCCCACAGTCCATGGGGAACTGCCAGGCAGGCCGAGAGCTGTCCCTGGCAGGTGGCACATGGCCTGGGCTGGCCAAGAGCCCTGAGGGCTGCAGGAGCTGCTCTGCAGGACAGCCCTGGGCAGCCCTGGCTGCAGCCCCAGCTTCAGCCCCTACAGCCGTCCCTGGCAGCAGGAGCCGTCCTGCCCTGTCCCTCTGACGGTGCCCAGGGCAGCCCCCTCTGCAGAACATCCTCCCCTTCTTCCTCCTCCTCCTGCTCCTGCTGTGCCTCAGAGAAACTGGGAGAGTCCTCCTGACATATCCCCAGGCTGTGGGCTGTGCTGGCTCCAGGAGATCCCTCCAGGAGCACAGGGGACATTGCCCTGCACCCACACACTCACCATGTCCAGGGCTGTGAAGATGTTTCCCCAAGTGCAGTCTCAGCTCAATGTCTTCCCAGTCCTGATTGCCTTGAGCCTGTCTGTGCCTGGCTCCTGTGCCCTCAGTGCCTGCAGGCAGTGCCCTCAGCCCTGCTGGGCTGGCAGAGGAGCTGCTCCTCAGCAGAAATGTCTTTTTGAAGCTTCTCTTGGTTTACCTTGGGAGCTGCCTCTGTGCCAGAAGCTCAGCAGCACAGACACAGCACAAGGATTTTAATGAATCTCTTGAGGCTTTAGTTCGGTTTACATCATAATCATTCCCTGAGAGAGTGTTCAAAAAACTTTTCAAGAACTAAAATTTAAATTAAAATACTGAAGTTTCTTGAAGTTTTAATGGGTCCCACTGTGGGACACAACTGAGAAAGTGTTCTCTATTACCAGTTAGAGCAGGAAATAGGAGGCAGAGATGACAGGTGGGGACAAAGAGAAGCCAAGTCTTGGTGCCCTGGGGCACAGCAGGGTCTGTGCCACCAAGGGCTGGGAGGAGACACCTTGTCCTGAGCCACTGGGGCCTCCTGGCACAGCCCCAGCAAGGCTGGCCACTGGCACCCCTTGTCCTGCCCTCAGCACCCCCCACATCCCAGTGGCCTCAGGGATCTGCTGGGATGAGTCCCTGGGGAGCCTTGGACAGGAATGGCCCTGGGGGGCTCCTTCATGCTCCCAGGGACTGCAGGTTTTTCACAGGACTTTGGGTTTTGCTTTTGCCTTGGAGTCTCTGAGATCTTTGTGCAATCATGGCCTCCAATTATCTGCTTTAATTAGTCCCTTGAGGGTCTTTGTCAGTAATTATACTCACTGGGGCTCATTAATACTTCAAGGTACTCAGTTTTTTTAAGGTACTTGGAGTTTTCCTTTTGACACCAATTCTTTTAGTAGTTTATGCAGTGATGCCCCCAATTTTCTGCTTTAACAAGTCCCTTGAGAGAACTTTGTACTGATACTCACTGGGGCTCATTAATATTTCAAGAAACTTCTGTTTTTTAAGGTACTTTCCTTTCTCCTTTCTTTTCTCAGTCTCTGAGACATTTTTGGGCAATCCTGGCCTCCCATTCTCTCCTCCAAGGAGTCCATGAGGAGCCTGTGTTGGGGATGGACCTCAGTGGGACCCATTAATGCTTTGAGACACTTTGGGTTTTTCTTCTGCCTTGGACTCCTGGAAAGGTTTGTGCAGTCTCCTCTCAGGCCCTGAGGTTCAAGAGCTCAGCACCAAATGCACCATGGGGTTCATTGGGATCAAACCATGGTTCTGCCTTGATTTCCCTCTGGTCTGGTGCCATTCATTAGGAAGATTTTCAAATCCAATTATGGAGAAATATTTTTAAGAGCTTCTAAGAAATACAGATTCCTATTTTGAAGGGTGTATTTCATTGCTATTCTCTTTAGAGCAGAGGTGATTGCAGCATTCTGTGATTGATATTGATGCAGGGTCTCTCCTCAGGAGCTTTGGACTGCTCACAGAAGCTGTGCCTTGAGGTCTGAGCCAGTGTGGACAACCTTGCTCCACATTGCCCAACCCCATCCTGTCTCTCCTCACTCACCTGGGACCTGCTTTGCTTAGAGAATTGGCTACACTTAGGCCAAAAGGAGTTTCCCCTCCCCCTTTTTAAAATTTTTTTTTAATTTTTGAAGCAATCTAAAACTCCTGAATTTTCTCATTGAAAACAGATACCTTCTATTAGTGTCTGCCAGCTCAAGATACTACCAAACAGGTTCCCCTTTCCCAAGTTAGAAACCTGCAAGGAATGTTTGAGACCTTTGGACTCCTTGGTTCCACAAGGCCTTGCTGGGTTACTCTGCACTCCTGGTTCCATGAGGTTCTGCATTGTCACAATGGAGATTTGGGTCCATGGGGCCCCACGGTGTCACCGTGGTCTCCTTGGTTCCACAAGGCCATGCAGTGTCACAATGGCTCACAGGTTCCATGAGGCCCCACAGTGTCACAGTGGCCCCTTGGTGCCATGAGTTTCCCCAGTGTCACAATGGTTCCTTGGCTCCACGTGGCCCAGGTGTCTCACAATGGACTCTTGGTTCCGTGGGGCCCCGCAGTGTCACAGGGGTTTCCTTGGTTCTGTAGGGTCACACTGGACACTGCAGCGCCCCCTGCTGGCCGGGAGGACCTGGCACTGTGCAAGCACCTCCTGGTGGATGACCCCTGCAACTGTGAGTGGCTTGTACTGGTTTGTACTGGTTTGTGCTGGGATGGGGCTGTGGTTACTGGGTTGTACTGGGTAATAGTGGGAGGACCTAGCACTGTGTGTACTGGTTGTACTGGTTTATACTGGTTTGTACTGGGATTGGCTGCTGGGGGGTTACTGATTTGTACAGGGTAATTCTGGGATGTGGTACTGGGGGTGACTGGTTTATGCTGGGTTATACTTGGTTATACTGGGTCATACTGGGTTACACTGGTTTATATTGGGTTTGTGTGCTGGGAGTCACTGGGTTATACTGGGTTATACTGCTTTATATTGGGATGTGGTCCTGGGGGTGACTGGATTGTAGTGGTTAATACTGGGTTATAGAGGGATATTCTGGATTTTACTGGGTCAGACTGGGGTGTACTGGGTTATACTGGGAGGGAGCTTGGGGATGCTTGGCACTCCACTGGGAGCAACTTCTGGGGATGCTGGCCTTACTGATATATACTGGGATGGGGCTTGGGACCTACTGGGAGTGACTTCAGGTTGGTCTGAGCTTACTGGTTTATAGTGGGAGCTGCTGCCATGGGCTCAGGACTCCCAGTGTTTACTGGTTTATACTGGTTCCTTCCCAGTATAAAACTGGGATCCCCAGGAGCACACTAGGAGCCCCTAGACTACACTGGGAATGGGTTTGGGTGCATGAGACCTTACTGGTTTATACTGGGAGCTGCTGCCACAGGCCTCAGGAGCTCGGGAGTGGCTCCAAGTGCTTACTGGTTTATACTGGTGCCTTCCCAGTCCACACCTGGGAACACTGGTAGGCACTTGCAGCCAGGCAGGTCCTCAAGGCCAAGCTGGCCTTCACCAGGGCCTTGCTGAGCCGCAGCTTCTCCAACTTCTCGGCCTGGCAACACTGCCTGGGGCTGCTGATGCCCACCAGAAACTATGGCAAGGGCACTGCCCCCTGGAAGGCTGAAGGAAGGTGAGGAATTCCTCAAAAAACTCCCACAATTTTGCGGGATCCCCAAAATTTTCCAGCCCCTCCCTCACCTAAAGTGCCACTTGGTGTGTTCTGTTGTGTTGAATGGGTAGACCTGGTGTTCCAAAATCCCCGTTGACTTCAATGGGCAGACCTGAACTCCTGTATAACTGGGTGTCCCCCCTGAGATTTTGGGGTGCCCCCTTTGCCCACCCCAGAGCTGGAGCTGCTGCAGAATACCATCTTCACCAACCCCATGCACCAAAGCACCTGGCTGTACCTGCACTGCATCTTCTCCCGTTGTAATTCAGAACTCCCTCCCACCCCTGATGTCCTCACCTGGAGTTTTGGGGTACCCCTGAATGTTGGGGTGCCCCCCAACAGCCCCACAACTGCCAAGAGTCATCTCTGTCCATGTCAACTGGGAGGACGGTGGCCATCATCTTCTCCTGGCCTGTCAGGGTGAGTCAGGGCACTTGGGTGCCCCAAAAATTACCTGGATATCCCTGAAAATTATCGGGGTACACCTGGATACTGCCCAAAATCACCTGGATCTTACTCAAAAATCACCTGGGTACACCTGGATATCCCCAAAAATTACCTGGGTATCCCCAGAAATCACCTGGATATACCTGGGTACCCCTTGGACACCTGGATCAACAAAAACTCCTGGGACCTCCCAAAACTAGTGTCTCAAACATCCTCATTGCTTTGACTGGATAGACCTGGTGCCCCTAAACCCCATTGCCTTTAAAGGGTAGACCTGCTGTCCCTAAATTCTTATTGATTTCAAAGAGTTTGCTCTGGGGTCCTGTTAATCTCCATTTATCTCTACAAATTCCTCCCAGTGGTCCCAATTTTGCAAAGTGCTCCCAGTCATGCCAGTGTCCCCCCCTTAACCCTTCCCAGTGCTCCCAGTTTAAACAGTAACTCTTCCCAATCAAGCCCTATCAATGGGTAGACCTGGTGTCCTTCAATCCCCTTTGACTTCAGTGGGTAGAGCTGATGTCCAACATTTTTGGTGCTAAAAATCACAATTTTGAGTTCAAAATTCCCAGATTTCAGGCTGAAAATGGACATTTTTGGGCCTACCTGGAGGCACAGCTCCAACATGGACCACAGGTGAGGGATCAGGGATTTGGGACAGGCCTCCAGGAATTCATCCAGGGCTACCACAGCATCAGCACTGCAATCCTGGAGCAGAAATTCCCAGAATTCAGCCCAAGATTTTCCCCAAGTTGACCCAAATTTCCCCATTTTAGGACCAAATTTCAGAAAAATCCCCACAATGGATAAACCAGGTGTTCCTAAATCCCTATTGACTTTTAATGGGATAGACCTGGTGTCCATAAGTCCCTATTGATTTCATTAGTCATGTCTGATGTCAAGAAAATGTGCATTGGGAGATTGATATTACAAGAGATGGGGCAACTGAGAGACGTTGTCAAAGATGGTTTATGGCCTCATGGTGTCAGTCTCATAGAAGGGTCAGACATTAAAGCTGTTACATCCAACACCATAATATCAGAAGCCTCCTCATTCTTAGTTACAAGGCCTTATGTTCGTTTTTTAGCCAATCAAATAATTCTGTGAAGTTTGCCAGCATCCTTTTACACCAATCATTAATTGCTTTCCTTCTCATGGCTTTGCAGTAATGTGTCATTTTTCAACCAATCCTATAACACTTCACAAACCTACATTGATCTATCTTAAACTTCTAATTAACTTTATTGCAGGTTCTATTGCTAAGCTTTACAATCTTTTACTATCTTACTTAACATACTGCTTTGCTTACATAATGCATATTTCTGTTTGCTTAAAACATATTCCTACATAAACTAAAATCTTATATTCTTGTTTTATATCTATTTTACTTTTAATGCTCTGATTGTCCAAGATTTCTCCAATGTCTTAGGTCAAACCTTGGATCCATCTCAATCTCTGAGCCTGTATGCACAAGGCCCTGAGAGCTCTCTGTGCCTGCATTTCCCACACCACCTGTCATCTCTGCCTCCAATTTCCTGCTCTCACTGGAACCTGGGGACACTTTCTCACTTGTGTCCCTCAGTGGGACACATGAATGGCATCAGAAACTTTGGAGTTTGATTATGAGTGAAATCTTGAGAGGTTTCCTAGAAAATCACGGTTCTGCCTTGATTTTCCTCTGGTCTGGTCCAGTACATTCAGAAGTTTTTCAACTCCAGTTATGGAGAAATATGACAACGACCTTCTTAAGAAACATCCATTCCAATTTTCAGGGGTGTATTTTTATTACTGTTGTCTTTAGAGCAGAGGTGACTGCAGCATTCTGTGATTGATATTTGTGAGAAATGGATTTGTAAAGGATTCTCAAAGCCTGACTGAAAGCTCACACAGTCTTGTACATCTGGATGCAAACTCTGAGATAAGGTGTGCTGACTCAGAATGGCCCTGGAATAGAGAAGACATTGCTGAGAGACAGATTGAACTAGAAACAACTTTCAAACAACGGCCTTGCAAAAAGCTCAGATCTTTTGGAGAATTAGAACTGTTAAATGTGCATTTTGGCAAGATCATGTGTTGTAAAATAATAGATGATTGGTGTTAGAATTACTTGCACCACTATGCGGCAAAAGCTAATAGGCTAAAAAGCATTTATAAAATATTGTAAACAGGAAATAAATTGGCTTCGAATAGAATGGCATTGAGATTTACATCTCTTATGTTTCAACCTTCAAGGAGACTGATAATTGAAAAAGATATTTTAAAAGCCTCTCAGTTGCCCCATCTCTGTAGAGCTGGGATTTTTCAACAGTGCTGAGTCCCTGGACATCAGTCCCTGAGAGGGAGCTGAAGGAATATTTGTCAGAAGTCAAAATCATATTCAAACTCCAAAGTTTCCTGAAGTTTTAATGGATTCCACTGAGGGACACGACTCAGAAAGTGTCCCCAGGTTCCAGTTAGAGCAGAGCACTGGAGGCACTGATGACAGGTGGGGACAAACAAGGGAAAGGTGTCTCTGATGCTGAGCAAACCTGGATGTGTTTCAGGAATGCAAAGGGCCAAGGGCTGAGCCCCAGCCCCTGGCAAGGCACATCCTGTCCCTCCCTCATTGCTCAGGGCTCTTCCCGGCCCACTGGGCTCTGGGCATGTGCAATGCCAAGGGCAGCACCATGGGGCGGCCCCTGCCAGGCTGCTGAGCAGGGACAAGGAGGCAATGAGGCCCCAGCACAGCAAGGCTCACTTGTCCCCTGCTGGCCTCAGGCCCAGGGCCAGCCTGCATGGCCCAAGTGCTGCAGGAGTTGGCTGTGTCAGGGCCTTTCAGCTGCTGCCCATCCCTGTGCCCTCTGCAGCCCAGGCTGTCCTACGGTGTCCATGCCCTGCGCCTCTGTCCCTGCAGGCTGTCGTCATCCCCCGGCTGCCCCACCTCGCTGGCCCCTTCCTTTGCTGACAGCTCTGCCTCCTGCCTGCCTCTGCCTGCACACACAGAGCCTTGGCCTTGATGTCAAAAGGTTTCAGTCAATTTTTACTCTGTTTGGACTTTCATTAGAGAAACGAGGCCTTGAGGGACTGTTTTCCTGGCAGGGATGGTTGCAAAAGAAAATGACAGCTGGCTCAAGGCTGCAGTGATAGAAAAAGCAAGGAGTGAACTGGGAGCTTGGGGTTGATTTTATGGTAATGGATAAATTGTAATACACATGTAGCAGTTGTACATGAGAAACATGCTTTTAGCATCACGTGTCTATGTAAGGTTTAGTGTTTTCCCCTGCTGGACCTCAGGCCTGAATAAATGATGCCCTCTTCAACACCAAATTACTGTTCAGGAGTCTTATTCTGATATTTTGGAGATTTTGTGACAGCGGGGCCTCACTGAATCAAGGAGTCAACTGTGACACTATGGAACCTCAAGAAACAAAGGGGCTTTTTGACACTCTGGGAGCTCATGGAACCAAAATCCATTGTGACACAGTGGGGCCACATGGAACCAAAGGCCCACTGTTTTACTGCAGATCCAAGGAGGCCCTGGTGACACTGTGGAACCTCCTGCAACCATGGGTGCATTGTGACACTGCAGAACTGTTGCTGAGAGTATGAAAGCTCATGGAACCAGAAGTTCATTGTGACCAAAAGACCATTGTGACACTGAGAAACCTCTTGGCACCGAGGGTCCGTTATTACACTGTGGGGACTCATGAAACCAAACATTCATTGTGACACTGCAGGCCCTCATGGAACAATTGAGACTGCTATGAAACAGAATCAGAGAATGAATGAGGTTGGTAAAGTCCTTTGAGATCATCAAGTCCAACCTATGACCTAACATCACCTCATCAACTAAACCACAGCTCTGAGTGCCATATCCAAGGTTGTTTTTTTAATGCCTCCAGGGATGGTGACTCCAGCACCTCCCTGGGCAGAAGATTCCAGTGCCCAATCACTCTTTCAGTGAAGAATTTTTTCCCGATATCAAAGCTAATCTTTCCTTGGCTCATCTTCAGACTGTGTCCTCTCATTCCGTCAGTGCTTGCCTGGGAAAAGAGACCAACCCCCACCTGACTACAGCCTCTGTTCAGGTGGTTGTAGAGAGTCTCCCTGGAGACCATTGTAGCCATTGGGGCCATTGTAGCACAGCAGGGCCTCATGGAATCAAGGGGACCAGAGTGAAAGTGTGGGGCTCCATGGGACAAAGAGGCCATTCTGACACCGTGGAACCAAGGAGAACTTTGTTGCAGTACAGGGCATCATGGTATAAAGGAGACCATTTTTACAGTTTGAGGCTCTCTGAAACTAAAGGGCCATTTCAGGGCATTTTGGGGCATTTTGGAAACAAGGGGACCCTAGTGACACTGTGGGGTCTCATGGAATCAATGGTCTGTTGTGACACTGCAGGGCCTTATGGAATCATGGAGTCTATTCTGACACTATAGGTGGTGCCTTGGAGTGGCTATCTGGAACAGAGGCTAGACAAGGTTAAGGGAATAAAGTGGGTATTTATTAAAGGCCTTCAATAGATTCACCTTGGACAGTCAAAAGCCTCCCAGGGGCTACACCCAAGATGGACAGGGGTGACAAGTTTTTCAGACAGATTTAAGTTTGGTCTGTTTGCATATCAGGGGTTAATCCTCCAATTACAGCTTCAGGTATTGAAGTCATATTCCCCCAGTTTGCTCCCTCTCCCCAATTCACTTTTGTTTATACTTTTCAGAGCCTGAGGCTTTAGGGTGTTCTTGAGTTTCACGCCTAGAGGAATTGTTTTGTCTGACCTAAATGTAAAGAAAGTTAACTAACACATTATATGGAGTTTAGAGTTATGCCAAAATGCAGTACAGGATTTCAAAAATATAGAGGCTAAAATCTTAAAGGCATCACAGGCCTCACTGATCCAAGGGGCCACTGTGACACTTTGTGGCCCCATGGAACCAAGAAGTCCATTGTGACACTACAGGGCCCCATGGAACTGAGGATTCATGGAACAGTGCAGCACCCCATGGAAACAAAGGAATCCTTTGTGACACTGTGGGGCCTCATGGAATCCTGGAGGCCATGATGACACTTTGAGGCCTCGTTGAATCAAGGGGCTCTGCAGGGACTCATGGAACCAATGAACTCTTTTGCCATTGTGAGTCCCCAGGGAACCAAGGGTCCATTGGGATACTGTGGCACCAAGGAGACCCCTGTGACACTGCAAGGGCTCATGGAAACAAGGGACCATTGTGACACTGTGGAACCCCATGGAAACAAGAGGCCAGTGTGACACATCTGGGCCTCATGGAACCAGTGTGACACTGCAGGGCCCCATGGAAACAAGGGAACAGGTAACAGGTCTAGTGGTTTGGCCTGACTGGTCCAACTGACCTTGGCATGTTGAGGTTCTCTTCTCATGTGCCCCTGGAACACTGGGGCTCTGGGCTTTCCTCAAAATGGAAAATAATTGTCCTTCTCATTCAATCATCCATAGCCAAAACGGGATTTCCCCTCCAAAATTCCCAATATCCAGGGATTGCTCCCAGACAAAAGCTGCGATTTCCAACAAGTCTTGCTGCCCTTGTCTTCCTGAGGGCCAGCTCTCACCCTGCCTTCAAACACTGGGACTCGGTGTATTCCTTCCTATGGAAAAGAACGTTTCTTCCTGCACAGGCACTCATGGTCATATTTGGAACTTTTCCTCCAAAATTCCTATCTGCAAGGAATAAAAGCTGCCAGGACACTGAGGTCTGGTTGGCCTTAGCCTCTGCTGGCCATCTCTATTCTACCCTGAAACACTGGGGCTCTGTGCTTTCCATCCTATGGAAAAAACCAACATCCTTCTCCTGGCACTCATGGCTGAAATTGCGATTCCAGCTCCAAAAGTCCTAGATCCAAAGATTGCTCCTACACAAAGCTGCCATTACAGACAGGTCTGGCTGACTTTTGCCTCTCGTGACTGCAGTTCATCAGTCCCTGAAACACTGGAGCTCTGTGGTTCCCTTCCTGTGGAGACCATGGGGACACTGTGGGGCCCCATGGAACCATGGAGACCATTGTGACACTTGGAGGCCTTCTGAAATGAAGGGGCCACTGTGACACTGTGGGACCCCATGGAACCAAAGGGCCATTGTGACCCTGCAGGGCCTCATGGAAGCAAGGGGAGATGGAACAGATGTGGCTGGTTTCCCTTCCTGGGGGCCACCTGACAGGTCTGGCTGATCTTGGAATGTTGAGGGCTGCCTTTCATCAGACCCTGGAGCACTGGGTCTTCCCAGGTGCCCAAGGTTGAAATTGGTACTCTCTCTAAAAAATTCCCTTTATGCAAGGGTTCTTCCAGACAAAAGTTGCCAGGACAGGATGGAGAGCTCTGGATGGCCTTTCCCACTGGTGGTCACCTCTCATCTCAAGGAAGGTCTAAGGAAAGTATTTGAACAGGTTTGACTACTGGAATATCAATGATTCTCTCATCCACTGAAAAGCTCAGATGCTCTTCAGATCATATATATATTTTTTTCTCGTGGTGGATTATGCACAAAATATTATTTTTTTTTATTATAAGGTATAATTTTTATATTATTTTTATATTAAAATATATTGAATATATTTTAATTTTAAATATTTCATAAGAATAAAATAATATTATTCATATCACTATCCTGTGTTATCTGACGCAAAACACCTCCTCTACATATGGATGCAGGTCACCTGTAGAAGCAAAAGCACTAAAGATTCCAGCAGGAATTATTTGTCTCTGCTCCCAGCTGTCACATCTCCTCTGGAGCTGCAGGTGCATCCCCAGCACTTGGCAGGGCTCAAGGGGTCACAAGCTCAGCTCCCACAGAGACCTTGCAGACCCTGGGGTGCCCCTTTCAGCCTCCCTGCCCAGAGCCTTTCTGCAACCTTCCCCCTGGAGCTGCTGCTTCCCTGCAGCCCCGGCCATGGACAGCAGCAGAACCTGGTGTGTCCCGAGCAGCAGGGCCAGCTCAGGGCCCTGTGGGGAGCAGGGGCTGGGCCAGCAGGACAAGCCAGCCAGGCCAGGCAGGACACGGTCAGCTGGGGAAAGGGATGTGCAGGGAGAGGAGCAAAGGAGCGTTTCTGTGCCTGCAGGGAGGAATGCAGAGGAAGCTGCTGCTGCAGGCACCAGCTCTGGCCAGGCCCTTCTGTCCCCTGCCCAGGGCTGCTCTGCTGGCCTGGGGAGAGACAGGGGCTGGCACTGAGCAGGCAGAGGCAGCCTGTGCTGGGCATCTCCTGGAGCCAGGACCAGCAGTTCTGCACTGTCCCTGAGCTCCATTTCCTCTGCCATGGGGAGCTCCAGCCCTGGGGCTGCTGTGGAGGCTGAGCACCCTCTCTGCCCCTCAGCAGCTGCTGAGCCCTTCAAGGGGGCCAGGGCTGTGGGGTGAGTGCCCCCAGTGCTGGAGCACCCCAGAGCGGGCACTGCCATGGGGCTCAGCCAGAATGGGCTGGGCTGGGTGAAGGCAGGGGAGGTGGGCAGAGCTGGGCAGAAGCTGGGCTAGACTGAGAAGTGCCCAGGAAATAAAACCCACTCGTGTCAGCTGAGCTGTGTGACTCTGCAGGGCCAGGACCCGTTCCAGCAGGTGTGTGCTGCTGTGCCAGTCCCCTGGCAGGGATCTCAGACAGGCATGTGCAGCACTGAGGAGCTTGGTCTGTGGCTTTGGTGGCATGGCCAGTGTGAGAAGCTGCTCCAGGGCTTTGAGCATCCCTCCAGCCTCTTCCATCAGCCACTTCCAGACCTGGGCACTCACCCCAGTTTCTTGGTCTATTTGTTCTGTGCTTATCTCCTTCCTCCTGCCCATTTCAGCACTGCTCTAGGGGCAGCATCAGCCCTACCCGGGCTCCCTCCTCACCCAGCCCTTGGCAGAGCCCAGAGCAGGGCTCTCTGTGATCCCTGGCACGGGATGTGGGTGCTGGGACTGGACACTGAGGTGTGGAGTGGACACTCTGGTGGGGAACATTTGCCCACCCAAAACACTCCCTGTGCTGTGCCGTGTCTGATGAGGGGATGTGGGGCCTGTGCTGGCCAGGGGGGCTGTGCTGCCCCAGGGACAAATGACAGGCGTGAGCCACAGCACAACGACCAGGAGGTGGAAGTGAGGAGAAGATACAGAGGAGGAATTCAGAAATCTGCCCTGAGCGTGTGTTCATGTGTTTAGGAAAGCCAAAGCTCAGCTGGAGCTGATGGAAGCTGCAGGCAACACCCAGAGCAAACTCAATTCATGGCTGTGTTAGAATTCAAAATGCAAGGGTCTGTAAGCCAAAGCTTAGAACTAAACAGAAGTTTCCCTTTAGAATTTAAGATCTAGAAGAAATAAAGGTACTTACAAAGGGAACAAGAAGTTTCAGAGTGCAGCGATGTAAGTTTGTGTGTTGGGATATAATTGGCTAAGAAAGTTCACTCTGTGGTATGAGTCAGTAAGACGAAATATCTTAGCATTGAATTAGAAACCTAAATATCTCTGTTGACAGTGCTTTATTGGTAAATAAATCCTTAAAAGACCTTGTAACCATAAGTCTTGTGACTTCTAAGCCATGCTGTGACCATTTGTAAGAAAAACTTAGCGTTTCTGACTGGATAGAAAATAAAAAAAAAAATAAAAAATCACACTTTCTAAAGGAACCGTCCCATCTCTCTGCTTCATTTGGAAAAGCAAAAAACCCCACGAAAAATTACAACATAAAAAAATACGGCCACACTTTAAAAATATATAATAAATACAATGAACACACATTCTGAAAATATAACGTAAAAACAACAAACCAGCACCTGGAGACAATTTCTTTGTCATGTCCCTCAGTGGGACCCATTAGAACTTCAGGAAACTTTGGACTTTGAATATGACTTTGAGTTCTTGAGAGGTTTCTTTTTCTGTTCTAATTCAATCAATGGGAAACCTCCTTCACATTTATCAGTGGGACTCATTAAAATAAGAGAAACTTTGGAGTTTGAATCTGACTTGGAATTCTTGAAAGGTTTCTTCAACTCCCTCTCAGGGACTGATGTTCAGGGACTCAGCCCCAACCCCGAGAGGGTCATTAAAGTCCTTGTGCTGTGCCTGTGCTGCTGAGCTGGGCCGGGCTCCTGGCAAAGGCAGCACTGCAGAGAGAGAGCCAATATTTCGAAAATATTATTTGGAGCTCCTTGGCAGCACCAAATGCACACAGGGGCTTATTGGGATCAAGCAAGTCCTGCCAAGCCATGGCTCTGCCTTGATTTCCCTCTGGTCTGGTGCAGTTCATTAGGAAGGTTTTCAACTACAGATATGGAGAAATATTTCAAAGAGCTTCTTAGAAACACACATTCCTGTTTTCAAGGGTGTATTTTATTACTGTTCTCTTTAGAGCAGAGGTGATTGCAGCTTTCTGTGATTGATGTTGATCCAGGGTCTCTCCTCAGGAGGTCTGGCAAGGACGAGTTTCCTTTCTTTGTCAGAACCACTTCCGGGACTACAGCTCCCATGATGCTTCGCAGTTCCTATAGAGTGCTATTCCAGCCATGACTTCATCTCCCATCATGCACTGCGCCCCACTGAGAGCCATTGTAGCTGTGCCTACAACTCCCATGATGCTCCACGGCTCTATCAAACCATATTATACCCGCGCCTACAACTCCCATCATCCCCCGCGCCCCAGAGAGCCCCGTTACAGCCCCACAAGTGCCCGCTTGAACCCCGAATGGCCCCAGATTCTCCTCCCTGACCTCCAAGTGTCCTCCTGGATCCCCAAGAGCTCCCCCAGGCCCTGAAGTGTCCATCACAATCCCTCAGTGCCCCTCCTAGTGCCCACTCAGGTCGCCAAAGTTTCCTCCAGACTCTCAAGTTCTGTCTAAATTCTCTCTCCAGACACAAAACTGCCTCAAATCTACCCCAGAAATGCCTCCATGAATCCCAAATGGGTCCCTTTTATACAATCTGAGAAAATGATTAAAAATATTACAATGGTACTAAAAATAGCATTAATAATCGTAAAGCTGGAGAAATCCATAGCCAATAGTGGTCACTTATTAATGAATGGAATTGTGTTACTTTGAACCAATGACCAAAAAAAATTTTGGTTGCCAAAAGCATATGGATTTTTTTAGATAAATAGAAAATTAAGGTAATAAAAATATAGAATAGTATTATTATGAAAAATATATTATTTTAATTTTGTAAATGAATAATCTTTTTTTTGGCATGTCAGTCCCAGGTGAGTGATTTGAGACACGCTGATATTGGGAGTTAGGAGCAGGTTGTCCAAACAAGGTCATCCCTCAAGGGGCTCGTACTTCTGGGTGCCCAGACCTCCTAAGGAGACATTCAGCATCAAGATCACCCAGGGAATGTTTCAACCACCTCTTCTCTGAGCTGAAAAGTAAAAAAATATTCTCTTGACTAAAAACAAAAATCAGGAGATACACTTTGAAATTGCTTCCTTAACAAAACTCCAAACTCACTCCATGCACCTGCACAAGCCCTGGAGACTTGAAGACAATTGAAGGAAGACAATGAGCTCCTGAAGGCTTTCTGTACTTTAATGATCCCCATATGGATTTGGGGCTGAGGCCAGGACCCTCAAGCACTGAGAGAAGGTTGAAGAAGCTGCTCCAGGAGTCAGAAGCAAAACTCCAAGTCCCTTGGAGCATCAGTGGCCCCACTGAGGGCAGGGAGTGCCAAAGGCTCCCCAGGGACTGGTGAGAGCAGATCCTTGAGGGCAGGATTGCAGGAGCCCAAGGCTGTGAGCAGGGAACTGCAATGCTGAGCAAGGCCTGGGCTGGCTGGAGGAAGCAGAAAGGCCAAGGCCTGAGCCCAGGCCTGGGCCAGCAGGGCCTGTCCCTCACGGGTGGCTCGGGGCTGTTCCTGGGGCAGTGGGATGGCAGGGGCAGCAAGGACAAATGTCATCAAGCTGCCAGCCCTGGCAGCCTCCTGAGGGAGGGCCGAGGCAGAAGCAAAGTGCAGCCCCTGCCAGGAAAGTTCCTTCTGTGGGGCTGCAGAGGCCCTGCCCGAGCCCAGGGCACAAAGGCCTGGGTGCCTCTGGCCCTGCCAGCCCTGCCCAGCCCTTGGCCATCTCTCCTGCAGGCTGTGCCCCCTGTGCGTGCTGCTCCTGTGCCCTGGCCGGCTGCACACGCCCATCTCGCTGTCCCCCCCAGCATTTCTCAGCCCAGCATTGCTGTGCCCTCCCTGGGCTCCCTGCACCCAGCGCTGCCGGCTCCTGGCACACAGAGCCATGGCCTGGCCCAGCCTCACGCTGGGACACCTCGGGCACCAACATTCTGCCCTGGGAGGGACTTTTCTGTTTCCTCACCTCCAGGCTGAGCCTTCCAGGCTGCACTTTGGGGAGGTTTCCTTCTCTTCCCACTGCCCAGGAAAGCTCTGTCTCCTGCTGTTCACAAAGAGAGAAGGGCTGGTGGGAGATGTTCTGGTCAGAGGCTGTTTGGGGTACAGTGAGCATGAAATTATGGAGATTTTAAATATTCTCTGGAAGAAGGAGAGGCATCTACAAAACTTCTACATTGGACTTTGAGAGAATAGAATTTGGCCAATTCAGGATGCAGTTTTGGAGAGTACCAAATCAGGTACTGATTTTTTTTTAAGGGAAACAGCCTTTAAAAAGCAAGGTTTCCCAGGAAGGATGAAGACAACTCAAGAAAGTAGTCTTGTAGTAGCAGCCTGTGCCTCTGTGCCAAAAAGTCAGATAGAAAGGAAAATGACTAGCCTGGTTGGGCATGGAGCATTTCCAGGAACTCAGGGTTAAAAGAAGGTGAATCACCTTTGAACAGAGGGAGACAGGCAACTCAGGAAGTGTTTCAGGATGTTGCTAAGTCATGCAGAAAGAAAACTAGAGAGGTGAAAGCTCTATTAGGATTTAACCTGGCTGCTTCTGTGAAGGATAACAAAAATTATTTTAGAAATATATTAATGGCAAAAGAAGGGAAAAGGAGAGACTCTATTTTTTATTAGGGGGGATATGGTTACCAAAGATGAGGAAAAGGCTGAGATACTTAACCCATTCATTGCCTCAGTTTTCAATCATAGGACAAGTTGTCCTCAGGACAAGTGTTCTCCTGAGCTGGGAGATGGAGACAGGGAGCAGAACAGACACCTGTAATCCAGGAGGAAGCAGATGGGGACCTGCTGAGCCACTCAGATGCTCACAGGTGTCTCTGGGACCAGGTGGGATCCATCCTAGGGGGATGAGGGAGCTGCTGGATGAGCTCCCCAAGCTGCTCTCCATCATTTCTCATCAGTGCTGGCTCAGCAGGGAGGTGCCAGAGGACTGGAGGTGCCAATGTGAGCCCATGCCCAAGAAGGGCTGGAAGGAGGATGTGGGGAACTGCAGGCCTGTCAGTGTGACCTGGGTGCCTGGTGAGGTGATGGAACAGATCACCTTGAGTGCCATCACAGGGCACCTCCAGGATGGCTGAGGGATCAGAGGCAGCCAGCGTGGATTTCAATATCTGCATTGATGATCTGGATGAGGGCATTGAGTGCAGCATCAGCAAATGTGCAGATGGCACCAAGCTGGGTGTGAGTGTGGATGTGCTGGAGGGTAGGAGGGCTCTGCAGAGGGACCTGGACAGGCTGGATCCAGGGCCCAAATCCAACAAGGTGAGGTTTAACAAGATCCAATGCCAGGTCCTGAACCTTGGCCGCAATAACCACTGCAGTGCTCCAGGCTGGGGACAGAGTGGCTGGACAGCAGCCAGGAGAAAAGGGACCTGGAGGCACAGATGGACAGCAGGCTGGACATGAGCCAGCAGTGTGCCCAGGTGGCCAAGAAGGCCAATGGTTCCTGGCCTGGATCAGCAATGGTGTGGCCAGCAGGAGCAGGGCAGTGATTGTTCCCCTGTGCTCAGCACTGGTTGGGCAGCACCTCGAGTGCTGTGTCCAGTTCTGGGCCCCCAATTTAGGAAGGACATGGAGGGTCTGGAGTGTGTCCAGAGAAGGGGAACAAGGCTGGTGACGGGTCTGGAACAAAAGTCCTGTGGAGAATGGCTAAGGGAGCTGGGGATGTTTAGTCCGGATAAAAGTAGACTCAGGGGTGAGCTTATCACTCTCTCCAACTCCCTGAAAAGTGGTTGTAGTCAAGTAAGTGTTTGTCTCTTTCACCAGACAGGAACAGTCAGAAGGAGAGGAGAACACAGTCTTAAGCTGTGCCAAGGGAAATATAGTTTGGATTTAAAGAAAAAGTTTTTTACAGAAGGGGTGATAAAGTACTGGAACAGTCTGCCCAGGGTTTGGTGGAGGCACCATTCCTGGATGTGTTCAAAAAAAGACTGGATATGACATTCTTTCCTTTTGGAGCTTTTAGGCAAGGGATGGACATTATGATCTTGAAGGTCTCTTCCACCCTAGTGATTCTGTGAACTCTCTGAGTATTTCAGCTGAATTCTCTCTCCCTGTCCCGTCCCTGGATCTCTGTTGCAGATGGAAGCTGCTGGTGCCATTCTCACCTTTAACCCCTCTTTAGAATGCAGACAGATGTTCCCAGGTGTGTTAAGCAGGTGTTGCTGAATGTTTATGCAAAGCTTTTGTATCCTCTTGGAGCCAAGGAGACCCTTGTGACACTGTGGAACCTCATGGAACCGAAAATCCATTGTGACATTGGGGTGGGATGGTGTCAAGGAGACCATTGGGATACTGTGGATCCAAGGAGACCATGAGGACACTGTGGAAACTGATGGAACCATGGGCATTGTGACACAGCAGGGCCTTGTGGAACCAAGGAGTGAATTGTGACTCTACCAAACCTCATGGAACCAAGGGGCGTTTGTGACTCTGAGGAACTTCACAGAACCAAGAGTCTATTGTGACACAGGGTACTCATGAAACCGTGGAGAGCATTTTGGAACCAAGGCCTGCTGGAACCAAAGGGCCATTGTGGCACTTCAAGGCCCTGTGGACCAAGGGGAGCACAGTGACACTGTGGGGCTCCATGGAACCAAGGGGCCATTGTGACACTGTGGAGCCTCGTGGGACCAAGGGGCTGTTGTGGTATCATGGAAATTGTGGCAACTGTGTCACCATGGAACCAAGGAGACCATAGTGACACTACAGGACCCCATGGAGATCAGGATTCATGTCACGGTGTGGGACACATGGAATCACAGGGCCATTGTGACACTGTGGGGCCTCATGGATTTATAGAGACCTTTGTGACACTGCAGGGCTTCATGGAACCAAGGGACAATTGTGACACTGTGGGGCCTTGTGGGACAAAAGGCAACTGTGACACTGCAGGACTTTATGGAACTAGAGGTTGATGTGACACTTCTTAACCTTGTGGAGCCAAGGAGAGCATTGTGGTGCTCCAGGACACAAGGGAATTGCTGCAAATAATCCACATTTTAATTTTTTAATGTAACTTCAGTCAGGGGTTTGTTTGCCTTTGCTCAGCAGGAGGGGAATGGAAGTTTCTCTTCAATCTACAGATTGGGAGTAGTCAGAAGATACACAGGAGATAAACAAACATCAATGAACATCACCCCCAGTGTGGTTGGAGACACCTGGTCTGGGAAAAGATTGGTAAGAGAATCAAATGAGGGCCTAATTCACATCAAAGGCAAAGGGATCAATAACCAACAGGACATTGAATACTAAGGACTGTGCAATTTAGGATCAATTAATTTCTTCAATGAAACATGAATTTCTTTGGGTTTTGTCTGTATAAGTATATGAAAAGCCTAGTAAAGAACCATGTGTGATGGAATGATTTTCACTGCCCAAGCCAGGCATGTGAGGGTGGAATGATTTCTATTGGACATGCTGGGCACAAAAACATCCTGGCCAGAAGAAAGTAATTCCTAAAGCCTCTAACACTGAGAATATGTTGTTGGAGGGTTTCTGTTTTTCATGGAGTTTCGGTGTCAGTCCCACTGAGGTCCATCATCAACAGGCTCCTCCTGGACTCCTTGGAGGACAGAATTGGAGGCCAGGATTGCACAAAGCTCTCAGAGACTCCAAGGCAAAAGCAAAACCCAAAGTCCTCTGTAAAACCTGCAGTCCCTGGGAGCATGAAGGAGTCCCCCAGGGCCATTCCTGACCAAGGCTCCCCAGGGACTCGTCCCAGCAGATCCCTGAGGCCACTGGGATGTGGGGGGATGCTGAGGGCAGGACAAGGGGTGCCAGTGGCCAGCCTTGCTGGGGTTGTGCCAGGAGGCCCCAGTGGCTCAGGACAAGGTGTCTCCTCCCAGCCCTTGGTGGCACAGACCCTGCTGTGCCCCAGGGCACCAAGACTTGCCTTCTCCTGGGCACTGCCAGCCCTGCCAGGGCCCTTGGCCATGTCCAGCCCAGCTTGTCCTGCACTGTCCCACAGCTGCTGCTGTGTCCCTGCAGGCTGCACACTCCCATCTCGCTGCCCCTGCCTCTGCCCTGCCATTGCCAGCCCTGCCCTGACCTCTGCCCACCCTCACCCTCTGTGCCTTGGGACACACACACATGCACTGAGCTCATCCTCCTCCTCCTGGCTGCTTCTCCTGCCACAGCACTGCCCTGGGAGGGTTCATTCCTCACTGCAGCTGCTGTGTTTGTACTGGTGCATTTGATAGCTCTGCTTCTGCCTCTCTGTCAATTCTGGCTTCAAAGATATCTCCAAGGAAAAAAATCATTGAATGGTGGAATAACAGAGGTGGGAAGAGCCCCCTGAGCCCCCTTGGCCTGGGTGTGGCTGGGATGGAGTTCCCTTTGCCCAGAGCAGCCCCTGTCCTGCTGTGCTTGGCTCCCGTGGCTGGAGTGGGTTTGGACCCAGCCTGAGGCTTTGGCTACTCCTGAGCAGGGCTGGCCCCACATGAGGCATCTCTGCAACTCCCCAGCCAATGTCCTGGGGGTGGGCAAATGTTCCTGGGGACACAGGGATGGGACAGCTGGGCTGGACTGACCCAAGGGATCTTCCGTTCCATGGGATGACATGAACAGCAGGGGAATGAAGGGGACAAGAGGGTCTCTGGATTTTCTGTATTAATCCATTTGTCTTCCAAAGCAACCACTACATGTGTTGAAATCTTGTCTCTCCATCATCTTCCTTCCCTCTGTATTTGGCCTTTCCTTTTTAGTTCCCCGAACATAATCTCTTTTTATGCTGAACCACAATTTTTTGACCTTATTTCTCCTGTTTTCTGAGTAAGGAGGGACAGTGACAGAGACACTTGGCTGTCATTTGATCCCCAGAGGGTTTAACCACAGTCACCTTGCCCAACTCTGCTCTTATGGGCACACCCAGCAATGTCAAGGCTCTGTCAGGTGCCCAGTCCTGAGCTGGGCTCATGCCCTGCTCACAGCCCCAAGGGTGCCCAGGGACACGAGTCCGTCCCTGGCACACACACACACAGTTCATTGCAGCACAGGCAGGGGCTCCCTGGGCTCTGCTGCCACTGCCAGAGCCTGGCAGGGACCTCAGCCCTGTGGGTGTCACCCTGCCCTGCCCCTGCCCGAGGTGCCCCACAGCCGGAGGGATGGACACAGGGAGCTCTGGGCACAGGAGCTCATCCCAGCCCTGCATCCAGGGGTTCCCAGGGGATGTTACTCTCTGGAAACTCCAGGAACAGCTGCAGGTGTTTGTGTCACTGGGTTTATGTCCCCTCACACACACACAGGATGTTCAGGGCTGTGCAATGTCCCTGCACTGCAAACACAGACTCCTGACCCGGTCACTTGATGTCCCCCCACGCAGAGAAGAACAACCTCTGTGCCCTGGGGTGAGAGGCCACTGCTGGGAGCGGTGCTGGCTTTGCCAGGGCACTGCTGGGACAGCCCCACCCTGAACACTGCCACACTTGTGCTGGTCACTGCTGCTCTCCTCTCCAGGGCTCTGTGTTGGGAACATTCTTGAGAGCAAAGTGGGAAGGAGATTGAAGCTTTCAGGCCCTGCACTGGGGAGATGCCCCTGCATGATGGAAATGCTGCTGCAGAGCCCAGCTCTGTCCCAGCAGTACCCACAGCCTGTCCCTGCCTGCAGTCCCTGGACAGTCACACAGCAGGACAGGGACTGAGCTGAGACAGCCTTGAGGCCTTAAACCAACACAGGGCTCTGAAGGGGAGTGTGCAAATTAAGGAAGGGGAGGTTATGGAGCAAAAGCCCTGGGGCTGCCAGGCAGTGAGGAGCACTGGGGTTCCCTTTTCGCCTCAGCTCTGCCCAGAGGCACTGACCCTGCAGCTCCAGAGAAGTCAGGGAGCAATAATGTCAGGGGAACACAGTAATACAGAGTTCTTTATTTTGTGTAAGCATTTAAATAGAATAGCTCCCAGGTTACAGAGTCTCTGGGTGTGCTAGAAGGGCAAACACTGAATTTAAAATCCTACAGTCAAAGACTTCTGTGCAAACGAATTCTCAACAGTGTAACACCTGTGTGAGCAGCAAAAAAATACAGGACACAGAGTGAGCTTAAATGGAAAAAACAACAGCAATACAGAAAAAGAACACTTTATTGCTTCTGAACAGCATTCCTGAAAATTTTCTTCAGGCCATCCTTGAGTTCCTGGTTCCTCAGGCTGTAGATGAGGGGGTTCATGGCTGGAGGCACCACTGAGTAAAGAAATGACAGGGACAGATCCAGGGATGGGGAGGAGATGGAGGGGGGCTTCAGGTAGGCAAACATGCCAGTGCTGAGGAACAGAGAGACCACGGCCAGGTGAGGGAGGCAAGTGGAAAAGGCTTTGTGCCTTCCCTGCTCAGAGGGGATCCTCAGCACTGCCCTGAAGATCTGCACGTAGGAGAAAACTATGAACACAAAACAGCCCAAATAAAGAAAAGCAATTAGCGCAAGAAGCCCAAGTTCCCTGAGGAAGGAAACGGAGCAGGAGAGCTTGAGGATATGTGGGATTTCACAGAAGAATTGGTCCAGGGCATTGCCATGGCACAGGGGCAGGGAAAATGTATTGGCTGTGTGCAGCAGAGCATTGAGAAAGCCACTGGCCCAGGCAGCTGCTGCCATGTGGGCACAAGCTCTGCTGCCCAGGAGGGTCCCGTAGTGCAGGGGTTTGCAGATGGACACGTAGCGGTCGTAGCACATGATGGTCAGGAGGGCAAGCTCTGATCCAAGGAAGAAGACAACCATAAACACCTGGGCCACACATCCTTCATAGGAGATGTTGCTGGTGGCCCAGAGGGAATTGTGCATGGCTTTGGGGACAATGGTGCAGATGGAGCCCAGGTCAGAGAGGGCCAGGTTGAGCAGGAAGAAGAACATGGGGGTGTGCAGGTGGTGGCCGCAGGCTACGGCGCTGATGATGAGGCCGTTGGCCAGGAGGGCAGCCAGGGAGATGGCCAGGAAGAGGCAGAAGTGCAGGAGCTGCAGCTGCCGCGTGTCTGCCAATGGCAGCAGGAGGAAGTGGCTGATGGAGCTGCTGTTGGACATTTCCTGTGTCTTGGGGTGGGGATCTGTAAACGAAATAATCATGGAATAGTTCAGTTTGGAGAGGACTTGAAATATCCCAGCCCAGTTTGGTGGCACTTTCCCCCCACTGCCTGCCCAGGGCTCTGCTGCCTGGAGATGTCCCTGCCAGCAGCTGCATCCCCGTGCCAAGGGCTGGGCCCTGCCAGTGCTGCCAGAGCCCAGCCCAGCCCTGGGACTCAGCTCTGCCCTGCAGACCCCTCACAGCACAGGACACTACCCAGGGCCACCTCTGCCTCTGCAGGATCTGATGGCAACATCATAGCAACCCTGAGAAGGCTGGAAAAGTGACACTGATGTTGCCTGTGAGGGATCCTGTACTGTTTTCTGTCACTGACTTCTTTATTAAGATCCGAGATCAACTTTTTTTTCCCCAATCTGAACTGAGAGATGTATATCTATATGCAATTTCCCCAGCTACACAACACAGAGCAGTAGTTTATAAAATCAGGATTTTCATTTTTATGCAGCCTAGCCTCTCTGTGCTCCCTGTATAATCTCTTTGGAAATGTTCTCGATTTAAATGTCATGCTGGGAGCAGCAGTCCTGAACAATGCAACATCCTCACCACACAAGGAGAACATTTCCAAGCCTCACCAGCTGTCTCCTTCCACCCAGACCTTGTCCCCCAGTGCTGGGAGCAGCTCCCAGGGCTGGCTGAGAGCTGTCCCTGGCAGGCAGCAGAGTCCCTGCCCCAGCACAGCACCCTGGGCTACAGGACCCTGCTCTGCACGACAGCCCTGGGCACCCCTGGCTGCTCTACACAAGAGATCATCAGAGAATGTACTCACACAGTCTGCAGGCACTGGGATGTTGCAGCTTTAGGAGATCAGTGCAGGAGCTGCAGCTGCATTGTCCTGCAGCCAGAGGCTTCCTGTGTCAAGGGCTGGGAGTGATTCTGCCGCAGTCACTTCTGAGCATCTTCCCAGCCCTGACTGATTGAAGCTCTCTGTGCCTCTGTGCTGTGCCTGGGGTGGCTGCAGGCAGTGCCCCATCCCTGCTGGGCTGGGAGAAGAGCTGCTCATCAGGAGAAATGTGTTTTTGAAGCTCTTCTTGGTTGCCAGAATCGCTTTCTGTGCCAGAAGCCCAGCCCAGCTCATCAGCATAGACACAGCACAAGGACTTTAATGACCCTCTCAGGGCATTTGTGCTGAGGCCCTGAACATCAGTTCCCGAGAGAGAGCTGAAGAAACCTCTCGAGAACTCCAAGTCAGAATGAAAGTCCAAAGTTTCTTTTACTTCTAATGGGCTCCATTGAGGGACATGACTGAGAAAGTGTCCCCAGGTTCCAGTTAGAGCAGGAAATTGGAGGCAGAGATGACAGGTGGGCATAAAGAGAAGGCAAGTCTTGGTGCCCTGGGGCACAGCAGGGTCTGTGCCACCAAGGGCTGGGAGGAGACACCTTGTCCTGAGCCACTGGGACCTCCTGGCACAGCCCCAGCAAGGCTGGCCACTGTCACCCCTTGTCCTGCCCTCAGCATCCCCCCACATCCCAGTGGCCTCAGGGATCTGCTGGGACCAGTCCCTGGGGAGCCTTGGTCAGGAATGGCCCTGGGGGCTCCTTCATGCTCCCAGGGACTGCAGGTTTTACAGAGCACTTTGGGTTTTGCTTTTGCCTTGGAGTCTCTGAGTGCTTTGTGCAATCCTGGCTTCCAATTATCTGCTTTAATTAGTCTCTTGAGAGCCTTTGTCAGTAACAACACTCAGTGGGACTCATTAATGTTTCAAGGTACTCAGTTTTTTAAGGTATTTGGAGGTTCCCTTTTGACACCAACTCTTTTAGTAGTTTATGCAGTGATGCCCCTAATTATCTGCTTTAATTAGTCCCTTGAGAGCTTTGTATTGACACTCAGTGGGGCTCATTAATACTTTGAGATACTCAAGGTTTTAAAGGTACTTTGGATTTTCCTTTCCACTCTTAGTCTCTGAGAAGTTTTTGGGCAATCCTGGTGTCCAGTTCTCTGCTCCAAGGAGTCCATGAGGAGCCTGTGTTGGGGATGGACCTCAGTGGGACCCATTGATGCTTTGAGACACTTTGTGTTTTTCTTCTGCCTTGGACTCCTGGAAAGGTTTGTGCAATCTCCTCTCAGGCCCTGAGGTTCAAGGGCTCAGCACCAAATGCACCACGGGGCTGATTGGGATCAAGTAAGTCCTGACAAACCTTGGCTCTGCCTTGATTGCCCTCTGTTCTGGGGTAGTTCATTAAGAAGGTTTTCAAATCCAATTATGGAGAAATATTTCCAAGTAAGCTTCTTAGAAATATTTATTACTATTTTCAAGGGTGTATTTTATTACTGTTCTCTTTAGAGCAGAGGTGGTTGCAGCATTCTGTGATTGATATTGATGCAGGGTCTCTCCTCAGGAGGTCTGGCCTGCTCACAGAAGCTGTGCCTTGAGGTCTGAGCCAGTGTGGACAACCTTGCTCCACATTCCCCAACCCCATCCTGTCTGTCCTCACTCACCTGGGACCTGCTTAGCTTGGAGAACTGGCAACATTCAGGAAAAGAGATGGTTTTCTTTTTAATTTTTTTTCAATATAAAACTCCTGAATTTCCTCATTGAAAACAGACACCTTTGATTAGTGTGTGCCAGCTCAAGCTTCCGCCATTGAAGTTCCCCTTCCCCAAGCAAAACCATGCAAGAACTGTTTTAGACCTTTGGACTTTTTGGTTCTATGAGGCCTTGCTGTGCCACCATGCAGTCTTGGTTCTGTGAGGTTCTGTACTGTCACATGGACTTTTGGTTCCTCGAGGTTCCATAGTCTCAACAATGGTCTCTGTAGTTCCAAAGTTTCACAATGGACCCTTGGTCCCATGAGTTTCCTCAGTGTCCCAATGGTTCCTTGGCTCCACGTGGCCCCGCTGTGTCACAATGAACTCTTGGTTCCATGTGCCCCACAGTGTCACAGGGGTCTCCTTTTCCCTGTGGCACCCAGCACCAAACCCCTCTGCCAGGGCCAAATGCCTGGGAAGAAGGAGGAGAAGGGGACATTTGGAGTGATGGTTTTTGTCTTCCCAGGGCACAGTGACGTGGGCTGGGGCCCTGCTGTCCTGGAGATGGCTGAACACCGGCCTGCCCATGGAAGGGCTGAGACACAACAACCTCTGTGCATGGAACTGCAACAGCAGAGAGCTCAGGCTGAAGGCTGGGTTTAAAAGACTGTCAGCAGCACAGGAACCATCAATGTGAGAGGAAAGATGTGTGCTCATGTCTTTCCAAATCATTTGGTGGGTGCAGGGATGGGTGTTAAGGTGTTTGAAATGGGTCGTAACATTTCTACTGACTTTGGGCAGCAGGTTTGTTACCGGGCCCAGCCAGCTTGGCTCCTGACACAGACAAGGCTCTGCACAAGGCTGAACTCCTGAACTTTGGGGGGAAATGCCAGGTTCAAGGGGGGATATGGGGCAGGATGTTCAGCAAGGCTTTACCTTCCTAGTGCCTCGACCAGTGGGGAAAGGAAGAGGGCAACGTGCAGCCGGGAGTTCAGGATAAAAGGAGGCTGTGCCCTCTGAAACCTGGAGAGACAAAACCCCAGGGGATTGTGCCCTGGTGAACTCTCTCCCTTTATTCAAATAAAGTTGAAGGACTGCTCTGTCTCCTTTTTGGACATAATCCTCTGGTGTTTGTGGATTCTCCTGGCAGTGACAACAGGGAATCTCATGGAACCAAGTGTCCACGGTTTCAGGGCTCAGCCTCACAGAGCGCTGGAGACCATTGTGTCACAATGGGAACACATGGAACAAAGGCTCCCCAGTGACACTGCAGGGCCTCATGGAATGCAGGAGATCATCCTGATGGAATGGAAACTCATGGAACCAGCCCTGCACCGGCAGCGGGAGGAGAAACTGAGGCAGTACTGGGAGGCCATGGACGCCTTACTGGGGGTACTGGTTTGTACTGGAAGGGGACTGGGGGGGATTGGGAGGAACTGGGATGGGATTCAAGGGTTAAGAAGAGGGAGAACTCTGGTTGAAGGGTGATTTTTGTAGTGGCTTATACTGGTTTGTACTGGTTTATACTGGTTTTTTAGCTGTTTTGGGACTAGTGTGTACTGGGAGAGATTGAGATGGATCGGGACAAACTGGGAAGGGATTGGGAGGACTGGGAGGTCACTGATTTATACAGGTTTATACTGGGAGGACACTGGGTGGTCACTGGGCTTTACTGGTTTATACTGGAGAGTCACTGGTTTGAACTTGGGGGTTAATGGGAGGGAACTGGTTTGAACTGGGAGTTACTGGTTTGAACTGGGAGGGTGACTGGGCCATACTGGGAGGTCAGTGGGAGTTACTGGGATGAACTGAGAAGTCCATGGGAAGGTTATTGGGATATACTGGGATGGATTGGGAAGGGGTTGGGAGGGCACTGGGATTTACTGGGGCTATAGTGGTTCATATTGGTTTATACTGGTTTGAATTGGGAGTTACCTGACCAGCAGGGAGCACCTCATGCCCAGGTGTTATCTCTTATTGGAACTGGAAGTTACTGGGAAGAAACTGGGATTTACTGATTTATACTGGTTCATACTGGTCTATACTGGTTCATACTGGTTTATACTGGGATTCACTTGGCTAGCAGGGGGTGCTGCCCTCCCAGGTGCTGTCCCTCACAGGGTCAGTCCTGGCGGCAAATCCCGACGTGGTCACCTGCTTGAGCCTGCAGAGACGAGCACTGGGAGCACTGGGAGGGGACTGGTGTGTACTGGTTTATACTGGTTTGTACTGGTTTATACTGGTTTTGACTGGGAGGGGCCGGAAGGGCACTGGTTGGGACTGGAGGGCACTGGGAGAGGTCTAGAGGGGGTAAAAAAGGGTTCAAAGGGAGTCTGTGGTTACTGGTTTATACTGGTTTATAACTGTTTCTACTGGTTTATATTGGGAGGGCACTGGGAAGGGTTAAAGAGGGACTGGGAGGGAGTGGGAGACCCCTGACTGGTCTGTTCTGGTCCATACTGGTCTGTACTGGTTTTTAATGCTTTATGCGGGGCTATCCTGGTCTATACTGGTTTGCCTTATACTGATTTTTATTGATTTATACTGGTTTTTACTGGTTGTTCCTGGTTTTAATAGTTTTACTGGTTTGTACTGGTTCATACTGGTTTATGTTGGCTACACTGGCCTATACTGGTTTGCCTTATTTTTCACTGTTTTATGCTGGTTTTCACTTCTTTGTACTGGTTTTTACCACTTATACTGGTTTGCAGTGGTCCATACTGCTTTTTACTGGTCCATACTGCTTTTTACTGGTCTCTACCGGTTTGCCTTACACTGGATTTTACTGTTTATTACTGGTTTTTATAACTTATACTGGTCCATACTGGTTTATACTGGTTGATGCAGGTTTCAGGGTGCCGTTGGAGCTTTTGTTCATGGAGCAGTGCCTGGGGGTGAATCCCAAATCCTATGGGGAGTGGCACCACCAGGGCTGGGTGCTGGGCTGCACCATGGCGCCCCCTGATGGCAGGGAGGACTTGGTGGCCAACTGTTACTTATACTGGGTTATACTGGTTTATATTGTGATGGGGTGCGGGGGGTGCTGGGAGTTACTGGGGTTACTGGGCTGAACTGTTTTATACTGGGATGGGGTGCTGGGGGTCACTGGGTTATACTAGTTAATACTGGGATGTGGTCCTGGGGGTGACTGGGTTATACTGGTTTGTACTGAGTTATACTGGGGTATTTTGGATTTTACTGGGTTATACTGGGAGGGGTCTTGGGGACACTTAGTAACCACTGGTAGCAACTTCTGGGGGTGCTGGCCTTACTGGTTTCTAATGGGAGTGACATTTAGGGATGCTGGCCTTAGTGGTTTATACTGGGATGGAGCTTGGGACCTACTGGGAGTGACTAAAGGTTGTGCTGGCCTTACTGGTTTATACTGGGAGCTGCCACCATGGACCTCAGGGGCTCGGGGGTGACTCCAAGTGCTTATTGGTTTGTACTGGTGCTCCCCCAGTATAAACCTGGGAACGCTGAGACTGCACTGGAAGTGGGTTTGGGTGCATGAAGCATTATTGGTTTATACTGGTGCCCTCCCAGTATAAACCAGGGAGCCCCCAGACCACACTGGGAGCCTCTAGATCACACTGAGAGCAGGTTTGGCTGCATCAACTCTTACTGGTTTATACTGGGAGCTGCTGCCACAGGCCTCAGGAGCTCAGGGGTGGCTCCCAGTGCTTACTGGTTTATACTGGTGCCCTCCCAGTCCACGCCTGGGAACACGGTGGGAGCTGGCAGCCAGGCAGGACCCCGAGGCCAAGCTGACCTTTGCCAGGACCCTGCTGAGCTGCGATGTCTCCAACGTCTCCTCCTGGCACCACCGTCTGTGGCTGCTGGTGCCCACCACGAGCTCCGGGAAGGGCAAGGCCGGGGCGCTGCCCCCTGAATCATTGTACTGATTTTTACCACTTATACTGGTTTGTACTGGTCAATATTGCTTTTTACTGGTCCATATTGCTTTTTACTGGTCTCTACTGCTTTGCATTACACTGTTTTTTACTGGTTTTCACTACTTATACTGGTTTGTAGCAGTCAACACTGGTTTATACTGGTAGCACTGGTCTGTAATGGCCTATAATAGTCTATACTGGTTTGCCTTACACTGATTTTTACTGTTTTTTCACTGTTTTTTTTTAACTTATACTGGTCCATTCTGGTCTGTACTGGTTTGTGCTGGTTTATACAGGTTTGAGGGTGCCACTGGAGCTTTTGTTCATGGAGCAGTGCCTGGGGGTGAATCCCAAATACTATGGGGAGGGGCTGGGTGCTGGGCTGCACCATGGTGGCCCCCGCTGGCCGGGAGGACCTGGTGCTGTGTGAGCGCCTCTTGGCGGCTGATCCCCACAACTGTGAGTGGTTTGTACTGGTTTGTATTGGTTTGTACTGGTTTGTGCTGGGATGGGGTCCAGGATGTACTGGGACGGGGCTGGGGTCACTGGGTTGTACTGGATTAAACTGGGAGAGGGTGTGTGAGCATCCCCTGCTGGCCAGGAGTACCTGGCACTGTGTGTACTGGTTCTACTGGTTTACATTTGATCATACTGGGATGGGATGCTGGGAGTTACTGGCTTGAACTGGGAGAAGGAATGGGGGGGTGTAAGCGCCCCCTGCTGGCCATGAGGACCTGGTAGCCAACTGTGAGTTATACTGGGTTGCACTGGCTTATACTGGGATGGGGTGCTGAGGGTGCTTGGAGTTACTGGGGTTACTGGGTTGAACTGTTTTTTACTGGGATTGGGTGCTGGGGGTTGCTGGGTTGCACTGGGTTATACTGGGATGTTGTCACGATCCGCTGTCAATACAGGGCAGGGGTCGTGATGGTTCATTTGATCTCAGAGGTGCAAAAAGGCAAACAGTGGGGGGCAAAATCAGTTTATTCACAGCAAAGCATTTTTATTGAATGCCAACAACTCAGTTGCAATAGAGGGGAAGATACAGGAAACAAAGTATAGAGAGAAAAAGAGGGGAATGGGAAAAGAGCTACCAACAGACGAGACGGGCGTCCTCACGGGCCAGCCAAGAGATGAGTCTTCATCCGTGGGGAGATCTCAGGAGTCTTCCCCAGAGGGTCACTCTTTTATAGTCCTTCTCCAAAGCAAGTGGCCTGTGGCCAAGGAGTAGGGAGATTGATGGACCATTGTGAGGGTTGCTGCAATAAACAGGTGTACAGAACCTGCTGCTCCAGCTAGTGCCTGCTCGAGAGCAGTGTACCATGGAGCACAGCGAGCACCTGCACACAGTCCCTTGGCAAGCATCCACCTTGGCCAGGCCACAATTGGGTGGGGGGCCTCGGGGTCTTCTTGCAATGGTCGTGAGGCAAATGAGGGAAACGCCGGACCAACTTTTACAGATGTGGTCCTGGGGGTCACTGGTTTATACTGGGTTATACTGGTTTAGATTGGGATGTGGTCCTGGGGATCAACCAGTATAATCCTGGGAGCACTGAGACTGCACTGGGAGCCTTGAGATTGCACTGAGACTGGGTTTGTATGCATGAGGCATTACTGGTTTATACTGGTGCCCTCCCAGTATAAACCTGGGAGCCCCCAGACCACACTGAGAGCCTCTAGATCGCACTGAGAGCGGGTGCATTTACCCTTACTGGTTTATTCTGGGAGCTGCTGCCACAGGCCTCAGGAGCTCGAGGGTGGCTCCCAGTGCTTACTGGTTTATACTGGTGCCCTCCCAGTCCAGGCCTGGGAACACCAGTGGGAGCTGGCAGTCAGGCAGGACCCCGAGGCCAAGCTGAACTTTGCCAGAGCCCTGCTGAGCTGTGCCATCTCCAACTTCTCCATCTGGCACCACCGTCTGCTGGTGCCTGCCAGGAGCTCTGTGAAGGGCGAGGCTGGGATGCTGCCCCCTGAAAGGCTGAAGGAAGGTGAGGGATTCACAGGGAAAATTCCCACAATTTCACAGCATTCCCAAAATTTTCCAGTCCCTCCTTGCCTAAAGTGGAAGGTGCTGGGCTCTGCTGGGTTGAATGGGTAGACCTGGTGTCCTTAAATCCCCATTGATTCCAGTGTGTAAACCCGATGTCTCAAAATTCTTGGTGCTAAAAATCCCACTTTTAGACTCAGAATTCCCACACTTTGGGCTGAAAACTGAGATTTTTCGGCTTATCTGGAGGCAAGAGCTCCCCCCCAGGCCACAGGTATTGGATCAGGGATTCCAGATTGGTTTCCAGGAATTCATCCAAGACTTCCAGAGCGTCAGCACTGCAATCCTTAAGCAGAAATTCCCAGAATTCAGCCCAATATTTCCCTCAAATGTACCCAAATTTCCCCATTTTAGCCCCAAATTTCTGCAAAATGCCCATTGACTTTAATGGATAGACTTGCTGTTCCAAAACCCTTTTTCACTTCAATAGGGTAGACCTGGTGTCCCTAAATCCCTGTTGCATTTATTTGGCTAGACCTGGTGTCCCTAAAAATCTCCATTGATTTTAAAGACTTTCAAGAAAACCTCAATTCATTGTAATGTGTAGACCTGATGTCCAAAAAGTTTTGGGTTAAAAGTGCCAATGTCAGGGCTGAAAATTCCCAATTTTTGGTGGGAAAAAGCCCAAAATTTTGTTTCATTTCCCCCTGACCTGGTTTAGGACAAATCTGGGAGGAAACTTCTGAATGAGGTCCCTCTAGGAAAAAAAATGGAGAGAAGTGGAAAAAAAGAAAACTGTTTATTCAACAGGCAACACACCTCCCAGCACAACAATGAACAATATCAAACAGCAAAACCTCTCGCCGTTCTGAGGAGATGGCAGATTTAGAAGAGTTCTTTCCGTGGCTGCCCAGCTCACTCAGTCTGTTCTCAGTCCCTCCTGTGCTGGGGAATGCCCAGGCCAGGCCTGGTGGGCCACAGGTGTGAGCTCCCAGTGCTCTTCTGGGTTTTCAGTCCAGAGCCAGTTCAAACAGTTCCAGGAAAAAATAAAAAGGAAAAAAAAAAACCAAAAAACCAATCCGGGGAGTTTCTCTGCCTCAGCTAGCCAAAAAACTAACCAAGAGCAAAGGAGAGCTCTCTCTCTCTCTGTCCACTGCAGACAACACAGTCTGTGAGCAGGAATGTGGGGGAGCCAGTGCAGTCTCTGATAACAAACTCTGCACTTCTTCTTCCCCCCCTTCACTCCTGGAACCAGTCTTAAAGTTGCAGAATTTAATATTCAACACCAACAGAACAGACGATTTGGGGATACAGGCATCATACAGTCACCCCAAGACAGATGGATGATGATGATGGGTGGTGGAAGATGGATGAACAATGGATGATGGATGGATGGATGGATGAATGAATGATGGATGAATGCATGATGGATGAATGCATGAAGGGATGATGGATGATGGATGGATGGATGGATGGATGGATGGATGGATGGATGGATGGATGATGGATGGATGGATGGATGGATGGATGATGGATGGATGGATGGATGATGGATGATGGATGATGGATGATGGATGGATGATGGATGATGGATGGATGGATGGATGGATGGATGGATGGATGGATGGATGGATGATGGATGATGGATGGATGATGGATGGATGATGGATGGATGGATGATGGATGGACAGATGAATGAATGATGGATGAATGCATGGGTGGATGATGGATGGATGGATGGATGGATGGATGGATGATGGATGGATGGATGGATGATGGATGATGGATGATGGATGATGGATGATGGATGGATGATGGATGATGGATGGATGGATGGATGGATGGATGGATGGATGGATGGATGGATGATGGATGATGGATGGATGATGGATGGATGATGGATGGATGGATGATGGATGGACAGATGAATGAATGATGGATGAATGCATGGGTGGATGATGGATGGATGGATGGATGGACAGATGAATGGATGATGGATGGATGAATGGATGATGGATGGATGGATGGATGGATGGATGGATGGATGGATGGATGATGGATGAATGCATGGGTGGATGATGGATGATGGATGGATGATGGATGATGGTGGGTATTGGAGAAATCAGGATGATGGATAATGTTGATTATGATGATGATGAAGATGGTGGATGATGGCAGATGCTGGTCAGTAAGTCCATGGAAGAGTCAGTGGTTGATTGGATGGGCTGGGGTCATTGGGTGCTCAGTGATGGGTGAGGAGGGAATGGTGAGAAGGGACTGGGAGGAGATGGTGCATGATGGATAATGGATAGTTGGGTGGATGATGGATGGACAAATGGATGGACATACCAATGCCCACACCCGTCAGTGTCCCCTCTCTGTTGTTGCTGCAGCTGACCCCGAGGATCTGCCCTCACCCTCAATGGACACCTCCACTGAGGCCCCCAGAGCTGACGTTCTCCAAACTGCACATCCCCAAACTGAGGCCCCTCCATCTGAGGCCCCCTTGACACAGGCAGTGCTGGGAGAGCTGAAGGTCTCCAGTGCCAGCCCCAACTCTGTGCAGCTGCAGTGGAACATCCCTGAGGGCTCCTTTGACTCCTTTGTGCTGCAGTACCGGGATGCCCAGGGCCAGCCCCAGGCCCTGCCCATCGATGGCGAGTCCCGCTCGGTGACGGTGCCGGGGCTGTCCCCGTCCCGCCGGTACCGCTTCCACCTCTATGGGCTGAGGGGAGGCAAAAGGAGCGACCACGTCTCCAGTGAGGCCACCACTGGTGAGGGGCTGCGGGGATTCCCCCAGGACCCCTCTGGGAATGGAGCTGGAGTGGGGACAGGGCTGGGAGTGGGGCCCAGGGGCAGCTCGGAGGGCACTGAGGACTTGGGGATTCAGGGGAAAGTGAGACCAGGGATTGGAGGGGAGTGGAGATTTGGGGGAGTGTAACTCCTGGAGGGACTCTGATCACCTGGGGACTGGGAGGAACTGGGAAAAGCTAAGGGGGACAGGTTGGAAATGGGGTCTGGGGTCATGTGGGGCCTGGCTGAAACTGCGTGGAACTGGGGCAAACTGGGGTGGAGCTGAGGACTGGCAAAGACTGGGGGAAACTGGGCACTGGGGAGGATTTGGGGGGTACTGGGGGTGAACTGGGAGGGACTTGGGGAAACTGGAGGAATATGAGGGATTTGTTATTGGGGTGACTGGGAACAGTTTTGGGGGGATTGGGACAGCTCAGGGACCAGGGAGAACAGTGGGATTAGAGGGGGACTGGGAGCAACTGGGGCTGAGGGTACTTGGGAGAACTGGGCAAAACTGGGAGCTGGGGGTAGCCAGAGGACTGGGGGGAACTGGAGATTAGGGGCAATGTAGCACTGGGAGCAACTGGCAGGAGAACTGGGGGAACTGGAGGAATTGGGAACAACTGGGGGGTTTGGGAAACTGGGGGAACTGGGCCTGTGAGGAACTGGAGGGAACTGGGGACTGGGGGAACTGGAGGAACTGGGGATAACTGGGAGGTTTGGAGAACTGGGAGAAACAGGAGACTGGGGTGAACTGATGGCAACTGAGGGCTCTGAGGCCTGGGGGTAACTGGGAGGAACTGGAGGGAACTGGGGACTGAAGGGACTGGTGGAAATCGAGGCGAACTGGGAATGGGGGGAAATTGGAGAATGAGGGGAAACTGAGTCGGGGGGAATTGGGGTGGAGTTGGGGACTGGAAAGGACTGGGGGAAACTGGGAAGAACTCAGGGGACTGGGAGGTCCTGGAAGAAACAGGTCTGGCAGGCATTGGGGGAAACTGGGGGCTGAGGGTGACTGGGGGGGTCTTTGGGGGAAAATTTGGGGGAGTTGGGCCATGTCCATCGGGCAGGGTGTGAGGGCAGGGCTGGGGGGCCCATGGGAGGGTTTGGGGTGTGGGGGTGGGGGGTTTGGGGTGACCACAGTGATTTTTGGGGTATCAGAAGGGGATTTGGGGCTGCTGTAGATGTCAGCAGTGTGTCCTTCCCCAGGTGGCCCAGGGACCCTGTGGGTGGGCTCGCTGTGACCCCACAGTGCCCGGCTGCACTGGGACCCCCCCCGCGCCCCCCCGATGGCTACGAGCTGGAGTACGGCCCCCCCGGGGGCCCCAGCAGGTAACGACCCCCCAAAAGGAACCTAAAAACCCCCGGGTGTCCCCCAGTATCTGCTTGGGACCCCAGTAACACCTCGGGGTATCCCATTACCCTCCTTTGGTAATGGCACCCCAATATCTCCTTGGGGGACCCCAGTGACCCTCTGGGAACCCCAATACAGCTCTGGGGGACCCCAATACCCCCCTGGGAACCCCAATAACACCTCGGGGTATCCCATTACCCTCCTTTGGTAATGGCACCCCAATACAGCTTTGGGGGACCCCAATAATCCCTTTGGGACCCCAATACACCCCCTGGGGACCCCGCTGTCCCCATTGGGGTACCCCAAAACCCCCCGTGCCCCCCCAGACCCTGTGTCTGCCCCCCGAGGCGACATCGCAGCAGCTCTGGGGGCTGGAGCCCGCGGGGCGCTATGGGGTGCGGCTGTGGGGCCGAGGGGGACACCCCAAAAGTGCCCCCCTGGAGGCCTCCTTTGACACTCGTGAGTGGGAGGAGCTATGGGGGAGGGAGGGGCACCTGGACCCCCAAAAATGGGGGTAGGGTTACTGGGGGAAGTGGGGGGTATTTGGGGATTATTTAGGGGGTTTTGGGGGTTAATTGGGGATTATTTGGGGTTATTTGGGGTTATTTGGGGGTTATTTGGGGTTTAGGGAGTGATTGGAGGGTTATTTTGAGGTTTTGGGGGTTATTTGGGGTTTCTGGGGGTTATTTGGGGTTTATGGAGTCATTTGCGAGTTATTTGGGGCCCTTTTTTGGGGTGTCTGTGTCTTTTGAGGGGGGACAGCTGTACCCCTGCGTGCTTTTTTGGGAGATCTGTGTCTTTTGGGGGGACAGCTCCAGCCCTGGATCATCTGAGGGGGGTCTCAGATCCTGGGGGTGTCACCCAGACCCCCAAATTTCGAATGGAGGCATTGGGGGATGCCTGTGTCATTTTGGGGAGGGGTCACCCCTGAATTCCCAGAAACTTTTTGGGGTGTCTGAGGTGACCCCAATGCTCCCCCCAGCCCCACTCCCGCACCCCCATCCCCTGGACTGCGCCGAGGAGCAGCGGAACGGGCCGGGACCCTCCCGGGACACCCTCATCTTCCTCGGGGGGGACCCGGCCCGGCCCCTCCGCGTCTTCTGTGACATGGACACGGACGGCGGCGGCTGCCTGGTGCGACTGGGAGCACTGGGAGCACTGGGAGCAATGCTGGGGGGTCCTACAGGGGTTTAGAGGAGGATTTATGGCGTTTTTGGGGGGAAATTAGGGGGTTTGGGGGCAGCTGGGGCGTCCTGAGGGGGTTTGGGGACAATTGGGGGTCCTGCAGGGGGTGTTGGGGAGGTTGAGGGGTGCTGGGGGGCACTGAGAGGGAACTTTGGGATACTGGGAGGGGGTGGGGGGCTCTACAGGGTTTATGGGGGGAAATGAGGGGGTTTGGGGTAATTGGGGGGGTCCCGCAGGGGGTGTTGGAGGGCATTGGAGAGGTTGAGGGGTGCTGGAAAGGCACTGGGAGGGGACTGGGGGGCACTGGGAGGGACTGGAGGGGTTCTCTAGGGTTTATGGGATGGAAATTGGGGTTTGGGGGATCAGAGGGGTTTTGGGGTTTTGGAGGGGGTGGGACTCGTACGCCCGCGGCTTCGGCAACGTCAGCGGCGAATTCTGGCTCGGCCGGGGGGCCCTGGGGATTTTGGGGGCCCTGGGGATTTTGGGGGGCCCTGGGGATTTTGGGGGCCCTGGGGATTTTGGGGGTGTTATGAATGGTTTTCTATTTTTCCAATTAAACAAACAACAAAGATTAAAAGTAACAACAAATTTTTAATAGTAACAATTATAAATGAATACAATCAGAAGTATTAAAGATGATTAGAAAAATTATTGAAACTAAATACCATCCAAGTAAAGCATTACAGTTGTATAATTTGGGATGGATAAAATTTGAGAGTAAGTGTTTTAGTATAATTGAGGTTCGTATAAAGCATAAGCAAAACCGACCGGGGGTACGGGGAGGGGCCTGCCCTTCCTCTCGTACCAAAGCATCCAGGCTAACAATCCCACTTATTGACTGTAGGCTACAAAAGTTTCTAGAAAGCTCCTCCTAGTTTCTATTCCTAAAATCTACGTAACTATACTGCACGGTGCATGCTCTACTAATGGGTTAGGGGGTCTCTCATCCTTTTGAGGGTCTTATTTCCGATGAAGGCTCATCGTCTTCATCAGTGACCGAGGTGTGACCTGCAGGTAGCGCAGGCGCCCTGTGTGACTGAGCAGATGTTTTCCATAACATGACTCTAATTAAGTCCCATGCTTGGAATCATCCCATTTTGGCCCATTTCAAGGTTGAAGCTCTATTTCTAGGTGCTGCTTATCAGACCTACGTCCTTCTACTATTCTTATCTGACTTTCTTCCAACCTCCTTCTTCGACTCCCAACATCTGGAAGATGTCCTTTGCCCTGTCTCACCCATCTCCCCCCCCCCTTTCACTCGGTAACAATAGTCTTCTATTGATCTAAATACAATTTTGCTAATATAGTTACAGTTTAATTAGCACGAATCAAATTTATCACAGGGGGGACCTATAAAAATATCTGGGGGGACTGGGAGGCACTGCCAGGGTTTGGGGGAACTTTGAGGAGAGCCTGGGGCGGCAGCAGGGGGTACTCGGTGGGACCCCAAAATTTGGGGGATCCCCAGGGGTCCGAGAGGGGAACTCGTAGGATGCAGGGGGGGTCCCCCAAATATTCAGATCTGGTTTTGGGGTCCGGGAAGGATTTGGGGGGTCTCCAGAAGATCAGGGGACACTTCTGGGGTCCCCAAACATTCAAATCCGGTTTTGGGGTCCGGGAAGGATTTGGGGGGTCTCCAGGAGATCAGGGGACACTTCTGGGGTCCCCCAACATTCCGATCCGGTTTTGGGTTCCGGGAAGGATTTGGGGGGTCTCCAGGAGTTAATGGGGCATTTTTGGGGTCCCCAGCAGTTTGGGGGTCCCCATTATTTCAGGGAGAGCACTGGGGGGGGGGACGGGGGATCTCGAGGGGACCCCGCAGGAGTCCTGGGGGTACCGGAGGATTTTTGGGGTGCAGGGAACGAGGCGCTGCACGAGCCGACGGCCGCGACCCCCACGGAGCTGCGCGTGGAGCTGCGGGCCGGTCGCGACTCGGCCTTGGCGATCTATCGCGACTTGGCCGTGGGCAGCGCCCAGGAGCGGTACCGGCTCCGCGTGGGAGCGTTCAGCGGCACCGCCGGGGCCGGGGGGGGGGTCCGGGGGGGTTTGGGGTGGAATTTTTGGGAGTCCTGATGGGATTTGGGATCCCTGGGGGGTTTGGGGGTTCACTGGATGGCAGAGGACTGTGGGGGCGCTGGTGGGTTTTGGGGTCCCTGGGGGTCCCTGGTGGTTTTGGGGTTTCTGGTGGATTTGGGGGTGCCTGATAAGTTTTGGGGTCCTTGGGGTATTTTGGGGTTTGAGTTTTGGTGGTTCCTGGTGGGTTTGGGGGTCCCTGGGTTGTTTTGGGAGTCCCTGGTGGGTTTGGGGGTCCCTGGGGTGTTGGGGAATTTTGTGAGGTCCTGCTGGGATTTGGGATCCTTGGGGGTTTGGGGTTCACTGGCTGACAGGGGTCTGTGGGGTCCCGGTGGGTTTTGGGGTCCCTGGGGTATTTGGGGAATTCTGTGGAGTCCTGATGGGATTTGGGATCCCTCGGGGTTTGGGGTTCATTGGTTGGCAGGGGTCTGTGGGGTCCCTGGTGGGTTTTGGGGTCCCTGGGGGTATTGGGGTTTCGGGTGGGTTTCGGTGGCTCCTGCTGAGTTTGGGGGTCCCTGACATGTCCCCCCACAGGAGATGCCCTCTCCTACCACTCGGGCAGCCCCTTCTCCACACGGGACCGGGACTCCCGGGACCCTCGGGACCCCTCGGGCCGCCCCCACCACCCCCCCACCCCGCGGCCTCCGGGGGAGCCTGGTGGTACCGAAACTGCCACTGTGCCAACCTGAACGGGCTCTACGGGACCCCCGGGACCACCAGGTACCCACCTGGGCCGGGGGGGGGCACGGGGTGGGGAATTGGGGGGTCTGGGGGGGAATTCGGGGGGGTCTTGAGGGGATTTAAGGGGGTATGGGGAAATATGGGGGGGATTTGTGGGGTCTGGAGGAGATTTGGAGGGATATGGAGGGGATTTTGGGGGATATGGAGGGGCTCTGGGGGTCTTTGCAAGGGGCTTTGGATATTATAAGGGGGCTAGGGGAGGTCTAGGGTGGGCTATAGGACTATGGAGGGGTCTGGGGGTGTATGAGGGAATCTTTGGGAGGGTCCATGGGGCTCTCTGAGGGTCCATAGGGGTCTGTGGGAGTCCATAGGGTTCCATAGGGCCCTGTGGAAAAAGGGTCTGTGGGATCTATAGGGCCTGTGTGGTCCTGTAGGGCCTGTGGGGATCTCTGTGGTCTCTGGGGTGTCTATGGGGATCCCTAAGGGTCCATGAGTGCCCATAGGAATCTGGGGGGCGTCTGTGGGGTCTCTATGGGGATTTATGGGGGTCTCTGGAACTCTCCAAGGGTTCTGACCCCCCAGCTCCCCACAGGGCATCCACTGGTTCCCCTGGAAAGGCTTCAACGTCTCCATCCCCTTCACTGAGATGAAGCTGCGGCCACAGCGTGGCTGAGGGGGCTGGAGGGGGATCCCAGAGTTTGGGGGGGTCCCTGGGGCGTCCCAGATGGGATTTGGGGAGGTTCAAAGGTGAAGCTTTTATGGGTGGGTAATAAAAGCTGATGGTGGCTCTCCTGTCCTGGGGTGAAGCAGCGTCAGGCTGAGGTCAAGGTCATCCCCAGGCTCAAGTGTGGCTCCAAATGGTCCTTGTGGTTCTGGTCCCAGTGTCACTTGGCAGTGCTGGACCCCATCCCTCACTGGCCCTGGACATGCTGAGATGTTCCCAGCCTGGCCAACACGAACATTTCCCTGGCAAATGGGAACATTTTGCATCTCGAGGCTCAGCATGGCCTCGTTTGCCTCCCTGGAGATGCACACAGCGATCACAAGAGACAGAAAACCACGAGGCCACCCAGTGGCACAGAGCCCACGCTGAAAGGCTCCTGCCCTGGGATAAGAACGGGGAGAAACCTCTCCCTGATCACTGGCCAAACACACTCCATGTAGGAGAATGACCTGAAGTTATTGCCCAAAAAATCAGAGGACATTGAGAAGTAAAATTACAAGCACCTTTCCCCCATCCTTTCTCCTTCCTGAGCTCTCCCTCCTCCCCACACGATGGCCATTGTGTCTCCAGGGACACGAAAACGACACCAAAAATAGTTTTATTAAAAACAGAATGTTTAAATTGCAGTAGAAAATAGAGCACCAGAAGCCAAATCTGGACTTTAGATACAAAAGGACCCAGATGAACACGAGGCCCTGGCTCCTTTCCTTTCCCTGCCCACAAACCCATGCCTGGGGAGCTGACAGGAGCCCAGCACAGGCACAGGGAGCCTTCCCAGGGGCTGCACATCCAAAGCCTTGGGAGCGCCTGGGTCACCCCAAACCTCACCTGTGCCACTGGCACCTGCAGCTCTGGGCACTCTCCAAAACGCTGCATCAGACACCGGGCCTGGAATGTCCCGGCTTTAAGCACACACCTGCGGGAAGCACAAAACATTGCGGCTTTAGGGCCGGCCTGAGCAGAGCTCCGGGCTCAGAGCCCGGCCCGGGGACTCGATGGCACCGCGGGCAAAAGCTGCGCTGCCGGAGGGAGGGAGGGAGGGATGGCCGGGCCTCAGAGTAATTCTAGAGCTAAAGCGGTGAGAGACATCAGCTCGCCTCAGATAATACATGCCAGCGCTCATCCCGGGCCGGCCAGCGCCTCCTCCTCCTCCTCCTCCCCTTCCTTCCACAGCCCCGGCACCGGCACCCACACAGAGGATCCCCCCCGTTCCCCGCTATCCCCCCAATCCCCGCTATCCCCCCAATCCCCGCTATCCCCCCCGTTCCCCGCTATCCCCCCCAATCCCCGCTATCCCCCCGTTCCCCGCTATCCCCCCCCGTTCCCCGCTATCCCCCCAATCCCCGCTATCCCCCCGTTCCCCGCTATCCCCCCCCGTTCCCCGCTATCCCCCCAATCCCCGCTATCCCCCCAATCCCCGCTATCCCCCCGTTCCCCGCTATCCCCCCCAATCCCCGCTATCCCCCCGTTCCCCGCTATCCCCCCCGTTCCCCGCTATCCCCCCAATCCCCGCTATCCCCCCCAATCCCCGCTATCCCCCCGTTCCCCGCTATCCCCCCGTTCCCCGCTATCCCCCCGTTCTCCCGGTCCCGTCCCGCACCCCGCGGCCGCTCCCCAGGATCATCCGCCCGCGCTGCCCCGGGAGGAGGAGCCGCCGCCAGGATCCGCTCCCGGGCCGTGCCCGCCTTGCCCTGGATCCACCCTCATCTCCCCCGCCTCCATCCCCATCCCCTCCACTCTCGGGGCATCCTTCTCCACCCCAGCCGGCTCCATCCCCTCTGCCTCCATCCTGGGACCATCGATAAAAGATCCGTGTTAATCACAAAAGCATTGGGGCTTGTATAAACCAGAATACTAACCTCTGAAGTGAAGCATGGACACTAGATAAAAGAAATGATATGATTAAATAGTTCTGTTTAAAATCACCTTGTTATATTATGCTATGTTATGTTTTCCAAGTAAGCTGCATGGATACCAGCTTGCAATATCAGTCTTCCCGATAGCCCTTCCTGCCTTTGTTTGATCAGTGCTGCCAATCTCAAGGAGCAGACTTCCAGATTTCACTGGTGGTTATCTACAAGGACCAGACGGTTATCTGTGAGACTGACTGTCTCCGCAGAGTTTGTGAATTGGGATAAGGACGTTTATTCGACCACCACTGCTTACCTGGTGTTATGAATGATGTTCTATTTTTTCCAATTTATCAAGCAACAAGATTAAATTTAATAGTAAATTTTTAAATAGTAACAAAATGAATACAATCAAAGTATTGGAGATGACAATTAAAGTATTGGAGACGAAACAATCAAAGTGCATATATTTAAGAATATACAAATGTTATGAATGGTTTTCTATTTTTCTAATTAAACAAACAACAAAGATAAAAAGTAACAACAAATTTTTAATAGTAACAATTATAAATGAATACAATCAAAAGTATTAAAGATATTACAAAAATTATTGAAACTGAATACCATCCAAGTAAAGTATTACAGTTGTATAATTTGGGATGGATAAAATTTGAGAGTAAGTGTTTTAGTATAATTGAGGTTCGTATAAAGCACAAGCAAAACCGACCGGGGGTACGGGGAGTGGCTCCCATTCCTCTCGTACCAAAGCATCCAGGCTAACAATCCCACTTATTGACTGTAGGCTACAAAAGTTTCTAGAAAACTCCTCCTAGTTTCTATTCCTAAAATCTACGTAACTATACTGCACGGCGCATGCTCTACTAATGGGTTAGGGGGTCTCTCATCCTTTTGAGGGTCTTATTTCCGATGAAGGCTCATCATCATCATCAGTGACCGAGGTGTGACCTGCAGGTAGCGCAGGCGCCCTGTGTGACTGAGCAGATGTTTTCCATAACATGACTCTAATTAAGTCCCATGCTTGGAATCATCCCATTTTTGCCCATTTCAAGGTTGAAGCTCTATTTCTAGATGCTGATTATCAGACCTACGTCCTTCTACTATTCTTATTTGACTTTCTTCCAACCTTCTTCTTCGACTCCCAACATCTGGAAGATGTCTTTTGTCCTGTCTCACCCATCTCCCCCCCTTTCACTCTGTAACAATAGTCTTCTATTGATCTAAATACAATTTTGCTAATATAGTTACAATTTAATTAGCACGAATCACATTTATCACAATTCCCCCATTTCTTTTTTTTTTAAATCATTTTGATTCGTGCTTTAGAAGGTTGTTACTTGGTATTGTCTATGTTCCTTCATACTAGCCTCCAATTTTTTCCTAACATTTCTCGTGCGGTTTCCAGCTTTTCACACTCCTTCTCAAATTTGATTAACATTTCCCATGCCCGGGTATTCTCTTTGCATTCAGTCACCACTTTTTCGACCTCTTTCCCTTGAGTGCGATTAGATTGCTCTTTCAGTACCATTAAGGGGTTTATTTTCCCTTTTGCTGTTAATTCTGGATCTATGGGCATGGCTGTAAGTTGCATTCCTTGAATTACTGAGTGTATTAGTCTGATTAGACATGGTATCATGCAAGGCAGAAACAATAGACCTAAAACAGAACACAATAGCATGAATCCTAATTTTTTCCACCACACACCCCCAAAAAGATTATCCCACCAGTCAGCTTTCAGGATAGAATTCCATTTTTTAACTGCTACATGTGCCACTCTTTTAATTTCATCAGCAAGTTTGGTGATGGCTTCCCCGTGGTCGTCTATTTTCACACAGCACTCAGATTCATTAAACCTCCCACAAACTCCTCCTTCTTCTGCCAGCAGATAGTCTAGGGCAATTCTGTTTTGATATACAAATGCTCGCATTTGTGAATGCTGTTTGGCCAACAACTTTAAAGCGTCTGCTGTGTGGTTTGAGACGACTTCCACTAGGGCCTGGAGCCTTATCAACCGGTTTAATAGGTAAATTGGAGTTCTATATCCCCAAGACCCATCCTGAGCCCAAGTAGCAGGTTCATAGTATGCTATAATTCTTTCTGCAGGCCATTCCTCATCTTTCCATTTTTGGTTTCCTCCCGCCATCGTAAAGTCGAGATTTAATTCTCTTTTTTTTCTTTTTAAGGTTTCATAAAGTGGTGTTCCTAGTACATCGCCCTTAGACCTTGGTATGACAAAGAAGGAGGGTCGTATAATCCCTAAGGTACAAGTTCCCTCCCATTTTCGGGGTAGTTCACTGTATGCTCGTTGCCCACAAATCCAATATATTCCATCAGGGGCTTTCCATCTTTCTTTTGTATTTTCTGGTTGTTCCCAATAAGATTTCAAGTCTTTTATGGATTGGTAGGGGTTAGCTCCAGAACTGTTATGCCAGCACAAATTAGTTTGATTATTCCACTTGCAATTCATTTCTTTTGCTATTCCCCAATATCCAGTAGGACTCCTGGGTCGCCAGGTCTTTGTGTTATTGTCTGAATTTACTACTAAAGTAGATAGGCAAGGAGTATATCCTACCACTTCAGTGTATTTTCTCCCTTTCCCAGTTATACAAACTGTTCCAATGACTTGATGACTCAGGACCCAGCCTTCAGGCCATTTTAGGGTCTTAGAAATTTGTGTATGATTCCATTTTAAAAATTGTTCTGGAGCCAAACCCTCACCTCTCCATGGCCATCTTTCAGCCATTCTAAGTCCTCCACAAACAAAACATTTAGATAATCCCAATTCTGTGGCAATTTCTTGCATTAGATCTACAAACAAATTTTTGTTTGAAGTTGGCAAATCCCAGTTGCTATAGTGCTGTTTTAATTGTTTATACAGCTCATCCAGTTCCTCTAATTCTTTCCTTCTGATTATTTCCCTATCCTTCATTGTTTCTTTTTGTTTTCCAATTAGTTTTTTCTTTGGCCCTTTTCCTTTTTCATCCTTTTCAAAACACAAAAAATGTTCGTATCTAGGACAGAGTTGATTATCATTAGGGTAAGGAGCTCGTCCCCTGAATCCCAAATTCTTTCTTACCCAATACAATTTTGAACTTTTCACACAAATTTCTAAGAAGCTGCTACAATCATAACAAGCTGCACTAATATATGGGTGTGCCACAAATACTGATTCCATCTTATTCTTGACCCACATGGAATGACTGCATTTGTCACAGGGATCAGGAAGGGTTCGTGTCTTTATTTCTGCTTCTTGAGTGGTTTGTCGTCTTGTAATTTGTTCCTGCATGGCCTGTTCTTTTCCATTCCATGCAGTCTTACGGTTCTGGCCAGTTGCTAGGGGTATTATTGTAAGCACCATGAAAAGAATCCTCAGGAATTTTAACTTTCTACCTGTCTCAAGGCCCCTTGGGTTGCAGCCAAGGGCTGAGATGTCCATCTTCTCGGTAGCAAAGTTTTTATCCTGGAATTTGTTTTTCTTTGGTACCCTTGGCCTCATAAGGTTCGCACGATCTATTTTAACTTTTTCTGTTCCAAAGATGGCACAAAATATTTATAGTTCTGCAGCACTGCCTTATCTCTTTCCCTAGATTGATTAGCTAATAATTTTTTTTTTTCCCCAATTTACTAAAGCTCCGGAGATATGCCAACCACAACAAAATTACACTATTTCAATTAAATAATTCTTCTTTTTGGTTTTCTAAACCTTCTTTTCCACCAATAGATATACTCACGATGCCAATTTGCTGGTGAGACGTATTTACTACGTGGCACATAGACTTCTTCTCCACAGCAACTGTCAGTTATGATACTCTGGTTTATAATATTTTGGATTGCTTGTTCTTTAGCCTGCACAAAAGTTAATATGGCAAGGAGTAGTTGGTCCTGATTCTCTATTAGTTGAATTGCGGCATAAAAGGTCCCGTTTTCACGTCTTAATGGTTTCCCATAGAAGTCACTAAAAATTTTTTCTGTTGTTAGCTGATCATGCATACGTCCTGAACAACTGAAACAAAGCAATTGTCTCTCTTTTTCTTTTGCCCTAGTTACTCTCCACCATGAATTAAAAACAGCAAGTGCAAAGAATACAAATCCATGGGCGGCATTCTAAGCCATGAGTACGACATTGCCAATATTCTAATTGTTTTTGGGCCTCCTCAATAATAGGTGTTAGCAGTCTCTTTCTCTTGAGTGGTAGTTCTTCAAATAAATCAGTTAATGTTGACTGTTGGAGGCTTTTGGAGAAATTTTTCAATCCTCCTGGGCTGTTTTCATTGATCAACGAGGTGTCTGATTCTTTCTCATCAGCTGTTCTGCCTTCAGGTTCAATGAGGTTGCAGCAGGCAGTTAATTCAGGATGTCCAGACTTTGATAATGCACCTTTTAAAACAACTTTAAACTGGTATTTCAAACAGCAGTAAAATAATATTTTTTTTCACTGCACATACAAAAATCACATTCTCCCTTGGTCCCAAAGTACAGTGGTTCTATGCTAACTCTATATGGACTGTAGCTTTTGGCACCCAGTACTCTCCTTAGTTTCATTTGATTTATTACAATTTTTTTTGAGTAATTTGTTTTGTTTTTTTTTTTAATAAAATTTTACAAAAATGGTCACAAAGTGCTCTCGTGCCCCAGTGAATCCCCCCATGTGAGCTGTCTGGGATCTGTTGGGCCAAAAGTCCTGGCACCGCTCTTTTACTATTGGGCAGAAAAATTCATCCTTTTTTCAGGGTTACCCCCAGCTTTTTCACAGCCTCCACTTCTGCCAAGGAAAAGCATGTTGCCCCACCCTGTGCTTTTGCTTCCCGAAAAGCCACACTCACGCTGCCGTTTTTAAATAGGGCTCCCCCCTGCTTTATTATCAGCTAAATTGTTTCTTTTTATTTTATGATGCTTGTATCTTTAAATAGTCTGTTCAGTTGGTGTTGAATATTGAATTCTGCAGCTTTAAGACTGATTCCAGGAGTGAAAGAGGAGAGAAAAAGTGCAGAATTAGTTATCAGAAACTACACTGACTCCCCCGCATTCCTGCTCACAGACCTAGTTGTCTGCAGTGGACAGCGGGAGAGAACTCTCTTTTGCTTTTTGGTTAGGTTTTTTTTTTTTTGTTGGTTTTTTTTTTTTTTTTTTTCTTAACCAATTAAAGTAAAAAATTCCCTGGAGTGTGTTTTTCTTCTTTTTTTTCTTGAATTATTTAATTTTGCTCTGGACTGAAAACCCAAGAAAGCACTGGAAGCTCACACCGTAGCCCACCTAGCCTGGCCTGGGCCAAGGCATTTCCCAGCACTGAAGGAACTGGTACCAGACTAAGTAAGTTAAGCTGCAACTTACAAAAAAACCTTCTTTTGAATCTGTCATCTTTTTGAAACAATAAGAAGTTTTGTTGTTTAATATTGTTCATTTTTATACTGAAAAGTGTTTTGCCTGTTAAATAAATAGTTATTTTTCTCACTTCTCTCTGAAGAAATATTTTTTTTTTCTCTAACTAATTAAAAAAAGATTGCTTAAATTTGTTTCCCAGAAAAATTCTATTCAAAAGTTTCTTTCTAAATTTACCTTAAACTAAAACAAAGTCCTTGTGTCTACTAAAAATATGATTTCTTCATTTTGAGAATCTACTTTCAGCTTTATCAAGGGGTCTTCTGGTATTTTGGTTCATATTAAATAAATGAGCTCCTGACCCCCCCTTAGTTTTCTTGAATTAATATTTTTTTCCTGATAAATTCTTTGTGTTTGTGGCTGTTTGTATTTCTTGGATTGCTGTTATTAGAATCCTGGCTTTAATTTTCTTTTCCTCATCTCTCCGAACATATGCTTCTTGTGCTTCCTTTAACAACTCCTGAAGCTCTTATCCTGCTAATCTTCCAATTTTTCTAATTTTTTCCTGATGTCCCCCCCTAAGACTTAGCTACAAATTGTGTTTTCAAAAGGACCTGCCCTGCTGGTGTATCAGGGTCTATGCTTGAGTATAACTGCAAATCCTTTTTTTAGTCTCTTTAACCATTCTGCCAGGCATTCATCTTTCCCTTGGTGCTCACTCAGAGATTTCCCTATATTTTGTCCTCTGGGCATTGCTTCCTGAATTCCTTGGATAATCATCCACCTGAAATCTCTCATATTTTGCCTATGTTCTACCTCCTGATTATTACAATTTGGATCTGCCATAGGCCATTTCTGATCTCTTTGGTTTGGCTTCTAATGATCTCTATTCTAAGCCTGTATTCCTGACTGTCTAATCATTTCTCTCTTCCACTGTAAACAAGATTTCTAAAATAGACTGTAATTTTACTTAGGTGTAAATATTCAGTCCCAATAACTGATCTAGTTTCTCTGCTACCCCAATATGATCTTCTGGCATCTTGCCCATCTCTTTCTTAAATTTCCTAACGTCCCTAGTATTCAGGGGAACACTCATGTAACCAATAGGTCCCTGTCCTGGGGCCAGATTTGCCATTGGAACCTCTCTAAGAGGGTATAATCTATCTTCCCTTCCTGCTCCCTCGTCCTCTTTGTCACTTTCTTCCTCCTGTGCTCTTCTGCCTCTAGTTCTGTGTGCTACTGGCTCGTCCTGGATAGGGGGTGCATCGGGGACCAGGGGCTGGACAGGCTGGACAGGCTGTCTGTATGGGGGTGGGAGGTGATCTAATGGGTCCCATGGCTTTATCTGGTCCCTTCTTGCTGCCTGTCCTTTAGTTTGCAAAGGGTATAACGAATAACCTTCTTTTTCTTGCCTTTGAACTATAAATTTACCCCCCCACACACTTTTTGGAAGCCACAAAGCAGCATATTCACTTTCCTCCTGATTAAAACGTTGTTTTGAACTCATATATAGATTTAAAACCTAACAAATCTAATCTTCAAATGATTTAAACTCTGGCCAGTACAAATTATTTGCACAAATCTTTTCTTTAGTCCACTCAAACATACAGTACTGTATAATTTTCTGCTTACTTTTTTTTTTTTTTTTTTTTTTTTTTTTTTTTTTTTTTTTTTTGGGGATTCCCTTGTACCTTAGTATTGTAACACTATCCCCAGGGGGCTGTCCTAAGGAATCTCACTCCCCTTTCTTGGAAACCTCCTCTCGGTTCCCAGGCACACTGGGTTCTTGTGAATTATTCTCACACTTCACAACCGCTGGGTCAGAGATTTTACTTTTTCAACTCCTTCGCTTAATATACACCATCTCACTTCTTTTGCCAACCACTTGTTTCCCACCTAATTCCTTCTTTTCCTTTTATTCTCTCCCCAAATTCTCTTTCTGGCCACTCTCCACAATCCTTCTTAATCACGTAGTGAAACTTTCATCTATTATCCTCCCAACAGATAGTTGAACCTGACTCGTTCACTCCCTTCTTAAATCACTTCTCCGAGCATCAGCTCCCTTCGCACAGACTTTTCCTGTGAGTTCTCAGGCTGGGACTTTCCCTCATGGTCCCTCCGGGGGTATTCACTTGCTTTCCCCATTCAGACCTTCCTCACACACAAGCACACAGCCGCCCTCTTTACCCAACCCCATGGTGCTCACACAGCCCCGTTTTCACACAGGGTTCTTGTGCACATGACGTTTTACGGGCACCTTTCCCTTTCTGCCGGCGTTCCCACAGGAGCCTTCTTCTGGCACACCTCCTTGTAGCGAACTTCTTTTGCTTATGCTTTATTTTAATTTGGAACTCCTTCTCCAAGAGAGCCTGATCTAGCCTCGGGACCACCTTAACAACTGGTGGGGAGCTCCTTCCCAAAACCAGCCACTCTTCACTGGGACTGGAGTTCCCGGGTTTCGGCACCAAGTTGTTATGAATGATGTTCTATTTTTCCAATTTATCAAGCGACAAGATCAAATTTAATAGTAACAAAATTAATACAATCAAAGTATTGGAGATGACAAAGTATTGGAGATGAAACAATCAAAGTGCATATATTTAAGAATATACAAAATTTGGCAGTAAGTAATTCAGTATAATTGAGGTTCGTATAAAGCATAAGCAAAACTGACCGGGGGTACAGGGAGGGGCTCCCATTCCTCACATACCAAAGCATCCAGGCTAACAATCCCACTTATTGACTGTAGGCTACAGAAGTTTCCAGAAAACTCCTCCTAGTTTCTATTCCTAAAATCTCCATCACTGTGTGTACGGTGCATGCTCTACTAATGGGTTAGGGGGTTTCTCATCCTTTTGAGGGTCTTATTTCCGATGAAGGCTCATCGTCTTCATCAGTGACCGAGGTGTGACCTGCAGGTAGCGCAGGCGCCCTGTGTGACTGAGCAGATGTTTTCCATAACAAGACTTTGAGTCCCATGCTTGGAATGATTCCATTTTTGCCCATTTCAAGGTCAAAACTTTCTATTTCTAGATGCTGCTTGTCAGACCTACGTCCTTCTACTATTCTTGTTTGACTTTCTTCCAACCTCCTTCTTCGACTCCCAACATCTGGGAGATGTCCTTTGTCCTGTCTCACCCATCTCCCCCCTCACTCTGTAACAATTGTCTTCCATTGATCTAAATACAATTTTGTTAATATAGTTACAACTTAATTAGCACATTTATCACAGTGATAAGGAAATTCCTCCACAATCATTTAATCTCTCTTTGGGCTGACACCACCATCTTTGCTCAGCCCAGCTCCAGAGCAGCAACACATGCAAACACGACACAATTATTTGTGGGCTAGGGAAGGACAGCCACGTGCAAACAATCTCTGTACCAAAGTACCCCTCAAGTCTTGTGCTCAGTTTTGAACCTCTTGCTGCAAGGAAGGCATCAAGGGGCTGGAGTGTGTCCAGGGAAGGGCAATGGAGCTGGGGAAGGGTCTGGAGAACAAGTCTGATGAGGAGCAGCTGAGGGAGCTGGGGAGATTCAGCCTGAAGAAAAGGAGCTCAAGGGGGACCTTCTCACTCTCCACAACTCCCTGACAGGAGGGTGGAGCCAGGTGGGGTGAGTGTCTTTCCCAGGTAACAAGTAACAGAGGAAATGGCCTCAAGCTGTATAACAGGTTTAGATTGGGCATTAGGTGAAATTTCTTTACTGAAAGGATAGTCAGGCATTGAAACACGCTGTCTAGGGCAGTGATCGAGTCACTACCCCTGGAGGTGTTCAAAAGGTGTGTGGGTGTGGCATTTTGAAACATGGTTTAGTGGTGGGCTTAATAGTGCTGGGGTAACAGTTGGACTCAATGATCTCAGACATATTTTCCAACCTGAACAATAATGTGATTCTAAGTTTTTGCTGAGCACGATGAGTGAGAATGAGTGAGATGAGTATTCCAGCAGGCAGGACGATAGTGAGAGGAAGGACAGCCCCATCTTCTGGAAGCTGAGGTGATTGAAGCTCCTGCCCGATTTTGGCAAGAGATTCGAAGCAAGAAGCCTGCTTTGGGGTGGGTTTCTGCTGTAAACTCAGCAGCAAGGTGCCACTGACATATGTGCTGTCCTCACCACGAGCTGGCCTGCTCGTGTCAGTAAGCTCTGAGCAAGCTCTGTATGAACTCACCGCCTGGCCCTAAAGGATTGGCAGAACAGGAAACTCTTTCAAAGGTGTCTAAGGACTTGATGTTGATGTTTGAATTTCCCTTTCATATTGCTGCAGCGTTTTTGTCCAGGTGCTTTATCCCTGCAGCACAAAGCTGTCATTTATTTGTAGTAAGAGATTTTGTGCTTTTGAAATTAAAGCCAAGGCAGACAGAAAATAAAAGTATTCCAAGACACTTTAATGCATTAGGCAAGTGTTAATTAGGGGAAGCTGCGTCTTTCCAGCCCTTGGGGGGAAGCATATCTTGTGTAAAAATAATTCAGAAAAGGGCAAAGCTGTTCTGCCTAGTGAGATTTTTGGTTCTCCACAGTTTGAGGAAAACACAAAATGTACTCATCAGTGGAAAAAGTTATAACACAGTGAGAATAACTTAGAAGGAGCTGATGGGGTCCAAGGCCAATGCAGAATGCGTGGCCACAGCTGGGAAAGCAGCATCCTTGCTCAGGCAGGCACACAAGCAAGAAAATGGGCTGAGAAAACATGGCAGGGTTATTGAGGGAGCTCCTGTGGTCACAGTCCTACCTGTGAAATGGCTTCTGCCTGCTCACGGCCTGTGATCACAGGAGCAAGCAGAGTGTTATCTCACCCTCTTCCCAGGAGCTTCTGGGAACCAGCTCCTGGAGCAGCAACTGGCAGTGATGGTTATTGAAAAATACACTCATGAAGCTGCATCTGGAGCTGGCCACATTTTCCTGCCAATTTTCAGCAAATTGTGTACTTGGAAGAACTATGGAAAAAAATCTACCAAGAATCAGTGAATATGACTCCTTAGGTGAAACTGTCTCCCACTTATTATCCAGCTCAGCAAATGTTAATGCCCTATCCCTGAATTCAAATTCCCATCAGAGCCATTGTCTGTACCCAGACAATGGCCTTCTTTGCCCTGGTAAACCCAGAAAATGGGCATTTTCTCAGAGGATGTAAATTTGGCTTTTTAGACAACCCCTCCACACACACACACACACACGCACTGACAAATCTTTCCAATAATCTGGGAAAGTATTATCAAACAAAACCTTTTCTGCTAAAGGGGAAACACTTTGCCCAAACCACTGAGATGCTAAGGGACAACACATTACTTTAATATTATCTTAAATGAAGAAAATTAGATGTCCTTGGATTTAATTTTACCAGTATACATACCTTCCACTGATTTTCTGACTTTATTTTAAAAGAGTGATTCATGCATTTAGCTTTTGGTTAATTTTAAACTTATTTTAGGAGTCATAATAAATCTCACTTTGGAAGAGTAGAATGATTAATTTCTCAACTACATTTTTGCTTTGAAGTGTCTGTTGGCGGTTAATAAAATAAGTCCTTTTACGTTTTCTTCAAAGTGACAAAACACAAATACACGTGGATGCTTTGGGCCAAAGGAGGGGGCTGAAAACCTGTCTGGCAGTGGGAATTTAGCTGAAAGGAGGAGGGGAGCTGCTGCCTCACCACTCTGAGGAAAAGTGCTGCATTTGTGCAGCCAAAACCGCTGCGTGTGGAGACAATGGGAAATTTGGGACTGGATCTGCAGAGATCCTGATTTAGAGGGTGGAGTCTTGGGCAATGAACATTACATTTTGTTAGAAAACCACTCGTGTTTTCACAGCGCAGATTTCATAAACCTGATGTCTGTCTGACTGAAAGTTAAGTGCCTTACAGCCCTTCCCTCAGTGTTTGCTCAGTGGTGAATACTGCACTAGGCTCTGTGTCCAGCTCACAGCTGCTTTTGGAGTCTGTCTAGAAACACTCATGCCTCTGAGACATGGAGAAACGTGCAGGCTCAGAGGAGCAAACTGCCAGCTGGCAGAGCTGGGCAGCCACCCTTGGAAGCCATTGGTTCAGGCTGGCTGAGGATGAGCCTCAGGTGCTCAGCACTGAGGTTTTTTACAAAGACCGCAGTCAGAGCAGAATGCCGAACTCAGGTGCTGGTGCTCTGGACCACTGCAGTAGTGCAAAGGTCCTCCCACCCTTGGGGAAGCATTTCACCAGGAACATTGATGCTACCAAGCAATTTCCATGCTAAGTCAGCATCTGTGTTGCCATCATGGCACAGAAGAAGGGAGAAGGGAGAAAAAAATCAAAGCAGATTGGAATTGAGCAAGGGATACGCCATGGAAGGAGTTCTCTCTGGAAGATAAAATTCTCAAAACCAAAAATCTTTATTTTGCTAAAATATTTCACATTTCTCTTAGGGAGAGTCCTATTTTGCTGTTACACTTCAGTCACTCGTTTTCTTTGCAGTGTCCTAACTTGCAGTCTGATTGCTGGCTCTGCTTGTTTTCTTCCATTTTGCATCACCCCCACAAAAGAAAGGATCACCACACAAAAGAAACAGCTGAAGAGGGGAGTAGATAAAGTCAGCAAGTACTTTGTGAGCAATTTCCACCCTTTATTCATCGGTAGATGTGATTTGGGCTAGGCAAATGATTGGAAATGTTTGTTTCCCTCTCCCCTGCTCAGGGTGCTTTAACAAGACAAGGAAACAACTAGAGACAGGGGAAGATTGATGTTCTGGAGGGGGCAAGCACGTCTACAGCCATTCACTTGTTATGCTTCTCCAGGACCAGAGTGGAATACATAAACCTCTGGCTCCAGCTAGAGGCCACTCACGGCTGGGTTTCTAAGCTGAACAGAGCTGTCCTTAGGAAGTATCACTCTGCTCTGTTAAGGTGTGTGATACAATAGGCCCAATATCTCAAGAAGACCAGAGAATAGAGAAATTGCTTGCTTCCCAGAAAGTGGCTCAATATCTCTCGTCTGTGAGAAGCAGAGACTAAGTGTTTTTTCTCCTTTACTTCTGTGTGCACAAACTCTCAGCTTTTTCACGTTAGTCAACAGCTTTATCTCAGCTTATTACTTGTTTTCCGTTGTATTTTCTCTCCACTGTCTCACTAGGAAGCGGAGTAATAGATGGCTTACTGAGCACCTGGCATTCAGACAAGGGGAACCCACTACACCCATCTTCAAAAAGGGTAGAAAAGAGCACTCTGGAAATGATCAACATGTCAGCCTCACCTCTGTGCCTGGGAGGATCATGGAACACATCCTCCTTGAAGCTGTGCTAAGGCACATGGAGAACAGGGAGGTGATTCTGGGCAGCCAAGGCTGAGTCCTGCCTGACCCGTCCAGTGGCCTGCTATGACAGAGCAAGTACATGAAGAAACAAGGCAAGGACTCCAGGTGTCATTTATCTGGACATCTGGATAGACTTTGGCATGATCCCCACAACATCCTCTCTAAATTGGAGAGAGATGGATTTGATGCCTGGACTGTTGGACGGATAAGAAATTGCATGCATGGTCACTTCAGAGGCCAACACATCAGAGTCAGGATGGACATGAGTGACCACTGGTGTCTCTAGAGGGTGTGTTCTGGGAGCAGTGTTTCTTAAAATCTTCATTAATGTCATAGACAAAGGGATCGAGGGCATCCTCAGCAGATTTCCTGACGTCAATGAGCAGAGAGGGGCAGTTGCACACCTGAAGGATAGAATGCCAACCAGAGAGATGTGGATGTACTTGAGGAGTAGAACCAAGGCGATCTTACTTGATTTAAAAAGACAAGTAGGGGTTGCTGCACCTGGGTAAGGGTAGGCCCCAGGATACACGCAGGTGCAGGGTGGTGCATGGGTAAAAAGAGGATGGGAGCTCCTGCCTGTCCGTGTCCTGTCTGCCTGTTGGGTCTGCCCCAGGGCAGTCAGGCTGTGACTGCAGCCATGTGTCCCCCTGTGGCTGTGGCTGGCACTGCTGTCCCTGCTGCCCTGCTGCCAGAGCCCTGTCCCTGGGCAGAGCCGTTCCCTCCCCAGCACAGCCCCGTGGGTGCTCCCTGCTGCGGCCTGGCCTGGCCCCAGAGCAGGGTCCCCCTGCGGGTGGCCCCGGGGTGGCCGCGTGTCCCCAGCCGGCCGTGCCTGGGCAGCTGCCTCAGCCGTGAGGGACGCAGAGCTGCGGGAGCCCAGGGCTCTGTGCCGCCCGCACTGCAGAGCTGCCTGCTCCAGCTGCCAGGGCCTCGGCGCCCGCCCTGTGCCCTCCCGCCCCGACGGCCGTGCCGGGCCCCGCTTGCTGCCCTCATGGTGCCACTGCTGGCCCCAGGGCTCTGCCAGGCCTTCTCCAGGGACACCTTCCCGCAGCCTTTCAGTCCCTGCACGGGCCCGGCACACACCTGCAGAGGGGCTCTTTGCAAGGGCCTGCAGGGACAGCGCCAGCGCCAGTGGCTTCCCAGTGCCACAGGGAGGGCTTAGGCTGGAGACGTGCAGGACATTCTGCCCTCTGAGGCTGCTGAGGCCCTGGCCCACGCTGCCCACAGAAGCTGTGGCTGCCCCAGCCCTGGCAGTGCTCCAGGCCAGGCTGGGTGGGGCTCGGAGCATCCTGGCCTAGTGGAAGGTGTCCCTGTCCTTGGCAGCAGGGCTGCAACAAGGCAATTTCTAAGGACCCTTCCAAGCCAAGCCAGTCTGTGATTCTGTGATCAGGGGGGCCGGGGGCAGCTGGGCTTCATTTCTGATTGGAACCAGTTCAGCACTGTCAGCCTGGTTGAGTTCTAGGAGTCTATCCACGAGCCCATATCCACAGCTTGTGAGAATTACCAACACTATAGGTCTGGCTGAGATCAATAAAGTCTTGCACAATCCAGATTCTGCAATATTGTATTTTATTGAAACAAGATCAAAGCAGTCTCCAAGTTGGCACTATCTATAGACCATTAATATGGGTTGCAACAGATAGCGACACAAGATATGGCTTTACTTGTATATAAAAATAACATCATACAGGTACTATACAATATACATATTATATACAATATAAATTTTATCCCTATAATTATATATAATGTCTATAGTATCTATATTTTATATGTATGTTCCATATGTATAAATACATTTACTTTATGAAAAACTTCCCAGCCAAAAATGCACTGGCAGTATTAATGTGTCTCAACAGATAGTGACACTAAATATGTGCTCTACTGTTATTATTTAAACATAATTACATATTCAACTCTCCAGAATTATTTCTTGTCAGGATAGAATAATTGCATTTTTCTTGTGTTTGATATTATTTATATAAATGCATTCTTTGTTTCATTGTATTTTACTATTCTATATGATAATTAATAAACGTATTTTTATATAATTTGTATACATGATGTAAATATCTATTAAAAAAAATCTAGATTCTTATATATACAAAATTTCAGGTCAGCTCCAAGACAGTTTGTCCAATGTTGACCTAAAGGTGTCCCTTTTGGGGACAAGGAGAGACACTGTCCATTGACTGATGCTGGCCAAGCAGTGCTGTTTTTTCCTCTTGGTCTTTTCTGCCCTGTTTCTTTTATCTTTTTCTGTCCCACATTCCCACTTCTTTCATACTTTAAATTTTGGCGCTTCTCAAAGGCCTGGAACAACCCCATGTTATGGGTGGGGTTTGGTGACTTTGGCCCTGCATGTACAGCATGTTCTCTCTTCACGCACATTCTCAGGAGTGGGGAAATTCCAGCAGGGCTTTATGCAGATCTGGGTGCCTTTTTTGGAAAATGTAATGATAGAAGGAGGTAGAATAAACCCTCCCGTGTTCCTCCACCTGCTGAGGCGGCAGGAGAGGCTGTGGGACCTTTGCCAGAGCCTTAGCACGCATCCTCTTCTCCTTAAAGCACCAAATTTGTACTCTGAGGTGGCTCTCTGCTGCCAGCTGCGAGCAGCACACGCACAGCGCTATGCAGGAGAATCTCTTTCAATTGTCAGCTTTGAGGACAGCTAGGAGTCGACGTTGCAGATCCAGGTACTCGCCTATGCCCTGGGAGTAGGCTACCGGATCCATGGCCAGGTGGTGGAAGAGGTTGGGTGGCTCAGCCATTTGAACATCCTGGGGCACACTGATCTCCTCAGGAAGCCTCCAGTTGCCCACAATAAAGTGGTTGAGGCGTTTCACTTGCAGGGATAAGCGCAGGCTCTCACTGATATCAAACATTCGCCTCAGGAAATGCCTCCTGCACCACTGTGACACAGGAATGGTGTTCAGGAGGTGCATGACAATGGTTTTCATGGTGTAGGTGGAAAAGCCTATGCCCAGCTGAAGAGACGTGAATAGCTTCAGGCATTTGAGGTGCAAGCTGTCACGGGGAGCCTGCATGGCAATGTGCTGGAAGAATTTCATCTCTGCCACAGCATAAGTCTCAGGCCACAGAGTGCTTGGGGTTCTGGCATATCCAGGCTGGCTGCTCACAAAGATGTCTGAGTCACCTCTCTGCACCCCAAGCTTCATCTCAATCCGGAAGCTTTCTCTGCCATTGGTCACCTTGAATTGGCAGGAGTGTCTGGAGGGCAGCAGCATTAAATGCCAATTTTGTGACTGAGGCAAAGCTGGCCAGATTGCTCTCACCAGCTGGCAGAACCAGCGGGCAGTTTTGTGCACATCCAGGTAGGAGTCGGTGCACAGGGTTTCTAGGAGGCTGGGATCCTGATTCCTCCTCAGCTCCTCCTCAGGGTGGTGCAGGAAGCACAGCATGTTCTCACCCTGCTGCTCCTTGGTGCAGGTGCACTCCAGCTGCACGCGGACACGGAAGTTCCTCACGTGCCTCTGCTCTGCAGAGTCCAGCTCCAGGTGGAAGCTGTGGCCTCGGGGAGGAGTCATGGGGATGAGCACCTGGTACACAACATCCTGCTCACGTGGACTCCAGCCTTCAAAGGCGCTGCCCACCCCGATGGCTCCTTGCAGGACTGGGTAGAAGCTGTTTGATAAGACATGTCCAAAGTAAACTGCATAATTATCCATGAGGTTCCTTGTCCACTCGCAGCCTTTCTGCAGGTCCTGTACAGGCCACTGTATGCGTTCCATTAGAGTTCTTCCAACGTTATCGTCAAAATCATTGTCTTCTTCATGGACTGCAATTGCAAGATCACTGTTTTCTGCATTTGCAGCCTCATTGACAACTTCATTTTCAATATTATCTTCTTCATTTGCAGCAACATTAGTAACTTCCCGTACATTGCCATCATCATTGCTATCTTCCTTCCGATTCTCATCATCTTCTTCTTCTGCATTTCCAACCTCTACTTCTTCATTTGCATCCCCATTTCTGACTTCCTCTTCATTTGCACCATTGTTTTCTTCTTCAGGCTCCTCTCTCCTCAGGCTCCTTTTGGACCCCATCCACCATAGGACCAAGATAAGGACCAGGAGCACAGCAACAGCTAAGAGCTGCAAGAGCTGCACCTGCTTCAGGGTGAGCTGCTCCACCTCCTGCTCCAGCCTAATCCTCTGCCATTCCAGGTATTTTGCACGCCTTTCCATGCGCAGACGGGTTTCCTCATCCTGATCATCACCCACGAGCTTCGGGTACTGGATGAGGCTTTTCAAGAGCACAAAAAGCAACACTATGGAATTCATGGTCTGCAGGAGGATGGAGAGAAGGCCTTGAGTGGGGCTGTGAGGGAGGCAAGTGGCAGTGGGGGCAGCAGGGACTGGGATCCTCAGGGGTCTGAGGGCAGGAAGGACAGGGCCCCAGACAGCTGGCAGGCAGCAATGCCCACCCACACCAGCATGGCCTGCCCAAAGCTCTCCCATCAGGGGCTGTCCCTGCATGCAGGGGGAGAACCCAGCCCCGGGTGCAGCTTTTATGCCCCGGCCCTTGTCCCCAGCCCAGCCTCCCCTCCACGTGTGCACTCACTGCTTGCCCAAGCAATGCAGGGCCAGCGTTACCTGCTGGGCCCTTTTATACCTGCCCCCATTGTGACACGTCCCCCCGATGTCACAGGTGTCACAGCGCATCACAACACAGCCAACCCCACCCTTTGTCCCCACCCTGCCTCAGCCACTCAGAGTGACCCCTGGGTACTGGTTCAGGCTGCTTTTGAGTGAATGTTCTTCAAAGGGCTCCCATTGTTCTTTCTTTTGGGTTGAATTTTATCTGCCCTGCTTTGGCAATCTCATAGATATCCATGTTGGAAGGCACCCTTGACGATCATTGAGTCTCAGCTTTGACTCCTCACTGCTTGAGCTACACTTCAATCTCAGAATCAGTGTGGCTGTAAACTGATGCCTTGAGGAGCTGGAACAGAGGCTACACACAGAGTTAAGGAGAACAAAATGGGTATTTATTGTGAGGCCTACGAAAGGCCTACAAAAGCCACACCCCAGCAATATAAGTGCCACAGTCATGGCCCCTGCCCAGATGGCTCCAAGATGGAAGGAAAGGAGAGGGCTGGTCACAAAATCTTACACTTTTATAGGTTCTGGTTAATTTGTATGAACCCACCCTCCACCTTTCCACGTAGTTTGCGCTTAGGGCCTGAAGTTTGGAGAAACTGTCCTTGAGTTCTTCACTAGAATAGGACTGTTTTGTCTTCCTCAGCCTAGCACATCAGAAAATCACATCCAAGGAGAACAGGAAAACTTAAAACTAAAGGCATCATTTCCTCCCTTTAGAGGCTCGACAAGGCCTTTACCTTGTCGAGTCTCTATTCTAAATATTAATAACAAGTATTTAATTACAGATAAGTGACCAATAATAATAAATACCCACCATTAGATAAATACCTACTAGTAAATACATACTTGATAATAAACGTAAACATAAACCTAATAACAATAAACATCTAACAAGAGTAATATCTTATACAATCAAATGTTATATAAAAGAAAAGTAATTAGGCCCAGAAGAAAAACTATCATTTCCACCAGTCTTTGTTGTCACAATTGTTCAGAAGCAGAAGCTTTCTTAATTCTGGAGTAGTGAATCCAGGGTCCTCTGCCAGCAACTTTGACTAGAGTGAAGGTAGTCAGCAGGACTTTAAATTGTCCTTTCCACTTGGCTTGCAGAGGATCACTGTCCCACCACTTCACATAGACCCAGTCTCCAGGCTGGAACAGATGTGCAGGGGTGTCCAGTCCTATGGGTCTGGATAGCACGATGTAACTCTGAAGCTTTCGGAACTTCTGCAAAGTGAAACTTAGAGCCATTAAATAACACTGTAAATCATGTTTCCTCTTCATGTCAGTTGCAGCCAACAGTGGAGCCATAAGATCTTCTTGGTGGCAAACACAGAGGCCAACCCAGCCTTGCCCCTGATTATTTCATGAGGGTCTTGGCCAGCCCTGCTCTTTCACCTGGTTATCAAAGCAGAGTTTCACCTGCCTCATCCGGCAACAAGTGGCTACCAAAGCACACAAATTTGCATTAACATTGGAACTACAATGGGGTGCAGCAGCTCGTTGAAAATGCCAGTGGCCATGGGGAACCAGCCAAAAGGAACTTCCCACCAGTGGTGTTCTCCTGCCCTCCTAATTTGTTCCATTCCCTATTTTATAACTTTACCCTCATGGTGAACTGTTATTAGGATCTTTTTAGCTTTGGCCTTGGCATTTTCTGGCAGCTGCTGCAGATTTGCATGCTGTAACATTTCTTCTACAAGTATTTGTGTTTATACACAAAACCACAGTCTCTAATTGTAGTTACATTACAAATACATGTATTTACGTTACCAAACACAGTCTGGGTACAAGCTTCCAAGCCTCCAATTCTCCTTCTTCTCCCTGACAATGGTTTTGGTGAGGTAGGCATGTAAAGGAATTGATGCTTCTCCAATTTGAATTCCAAAGGTAGAAGAAAAAACTGTGTTTCTCTTACCCCAGTTACCCCAATAACATGTACAGTGTCGTGACTCAGTTTCCCTTCTAAGGTATTTAACATAGAATATGCTGCTCCACAATCTACAAAAATTACTTGATGTCAACTTTCCCCAGCTTAGTTATAATCAAGGGCTCTGCTGGGGGAATAGTCCTTGGTTGCCATCACTCAGAGCCTGAGCCACTTGAGGTTTGTGCTACAGAGAGCTGGGAAACTGCGGATTTTTCTTTAAACACTGGACAGTCCTTTTTCCAATGTCCCCACTTTCTACAGTATGCACACTGGTCCTTCTGTGTAGGGGAAGCTTTGTTGGGTGACTTTTTCTGAGTTGCCTTCTTACTAGGTTGGGATTTAACTCTTTTAGTTGAACCTCTATCTTGAAACACTTTCCAGGCAACCTCTAGCAGCCTCTCCATATCTCGGACCCTCTCTCTCTTTTGCAGCTTCCTTCTTATATCATTTGAGGCCTGACCCATAAACAACAAAACCAGATGTGCTTTACCATCAGCTGATTCAGGGTCTAGATCAGTATATTTGATGGCAGTTTCTCTTAACCTGTTCAAAAAATCAGATGGTGATTCATCATCATTTTGTCTTACTTCAGAAAGCTTTGACCAATTTATAGCTTTAGGTGCTCCATGTTTTAACCCATATACCACAAGACTTTGATATCATTTTAGCCTTGCCATATGTTCTGGTATATTTAGATCCCACCCAGGATTCTCAAGGGGAAATATCTGGGTGACAGTACCCTGAAGAAATCCACTGGCTATGCTCCCCTCCACTGAGGTTATGATGGCTTTATTGATCATTTGTCTCTCAATGAGGTTGAGTAATGTATCTAACATGGAGTTTAAATCTGCCCAGTCAGGGATTTGTGAGTTAATAGCCTGCTCCACTAATTTTGCCACTTTATTTGGGTTTTCTTTATATTTTCCTACAGTAGTTTTCCACTGTTCTCACTCTATAAGGGAGTATGGTACTTTCACATATACTGGCCCCTGATTACCAACTGCCTGTCATAAAGGCACTTGCAAAACTGGTTCTCTGTCCCTCTCCCTTTTTGATCTAGTGCGGTGGGCAGTTGGGCTATGCTCTCTGAGGACCTTTTTGGCTATCTTTCCCCTTCTCCTCCTGTTTAAGGCAGCAATAACCTCGTCCATTTCCTCATCCTCCTCTTCCTCCTCAGAGTCATTTGAGCAAGAGCTGCCTGACTGTTGTAGCCAAGAGTCGATCTCGGCTATCCCAATCCTGGAAAGCATCAAACAAGACCTGTTGTGACTCCGCTGCCAGGCTGTGTGTCTGCAATCTTTGATGATTTCACCTTCCGAGGCAGCTGCCTGGCCTTTGGTTTGCCATGGCACCTCACAGGCCTGAGAACGGAGGAGGTGTCGCTCCCCTTTGGGAGGTTCCCTCTCCCCCTTCCCTGTAAAAGGCCCTGTCCCCCGGCCTCTCCCCTCGGGAGGGTGCCAGGGGCTGCACACACTGGCTCTCTCCTCCCCCCTTCCCCACTGTTATGAATGATGTTCTATTTTTTCCAATTTATCAAACAACAAGATTAAATTTAATAGTAAGTTTTTAATAGTAACAAAATGAATACAATCAAAGTATTGGAGATGACAATTAAAGTATTGGAGATGAAACAAAGTGCATGTATTTAAGAATATACAAAATTTGGCAGTAAGTAATTTAGTATAATTGAGGTTCATATAAAGCATAAGCAAAACCGACCGGGGAGGGGCCCCCCTCCGACCGGGGGTACGGGGAGTGGCTCCCATTCCTCACGTACCAAAGCATCCAGGCTAACAATCCCACTTATTGACTGTAGGCTACAGAAGTTTCTAGAAAGCTCCTCCTAGTTTCTATTCCTAAAATCTACGTAACTATACTGCACGGTGCATGCTCCACTAATGGGTTAGGGGGGTCTCTCATCCTTTTGAGGGTCTTATTTCCGATGAAGGCTCATCATCTTCATCAGTGACCGAGGTGTGACCTGCAGGTAGCGCAGGCGCCCTGTGTGACTGAGCAGATGTTTTCCATAACATGACTCTAATTGAGTCCCATGCTTGGAATCATCCCATTTTGGCCCATTTCAAGTTGGAAGCTCAATTTCTAGATGCTGTTTATCAGACCTACGTCCTTCTACTATTCTTATCTGACTTTCTTCCAACCTCCTTCTTCGACTCCCAACATCTGGAAGATGTCCTTTGCCCTGTCTCACCCATCTCCCCCCTCACTCTGTAACAATTGTCTTCCATTGATCTAAATACAATTTTGTTAATATAGTTACAACTTAATTAGCACATTTATCATAGTGATAAAGAAATTCCTCCACAATCATTTAATCTCTCTTTGGGCTGACACCACCATCTTTGCTCAGCCCAGCTCCAGAGCAGCAACACATGCAAACACGACACAATTATTTGTGGGCTAGGGAAGGACAGCCACGTGCAAACAATCTCTGTACCAAAGTACCCCTCAAGTCTTGTGCTCAGTTTTGAACCTCTTGCTGCAAGAAAGGCATCAAGGGGCTGGAGTGTGTCCAGGGAAGGGCAATGGAGCTGGGGAAGGGTCTGGAGAACAAGTCTGATGAGGAGCAGCTGAGGGAGCTGGGGAGATTCAGCCTGAAGAAAAGGAGCTCAAGGGGGACCTTCTCACTCTCCACAACTCCCTGACAGGAGGGTGGAGCCAGGTGGGGTGAGTGTCTTTCCCAGGTAACAAGTAACAGAGGAAATGGCCTCAAGCTGTATAACAGGTTTAGATTGGGCATTAGGTGAAATTTCTTTACTGAAAGGATAGTCAGGCATTGAAACACGCTGTCTAGGGCAGTGATCGAGTCACTACCCCTGGAGGTGTTCAAAAGGTGTGTGGGTGTGGCATTTTGAAACATGGTTTAGTGGTGGGCTTAATAGTGCTGGGGTAACAGTTGGACTCAATGATCTCAGACATATTTTCCAACCTGAACAATAATGTGATTCTAAGTTTTTGCTGAGCACGATGAGTGAGAATGAGTGAGATGAGTATTCCACCAGGCAGGACGATAGTGAGAGGAAGGACAGCCCCATCTTCTGGAAGCTGAGGTGATTGAAGCTCCTGCCCGATTTTGGCAAGAGATTCGAAGCAAGAGGCCTGCTTTGGGGTGGGTTTCTGCTGTAAACTCAGCAGCAAGGTGCCACTGGCATATGTGCTGTCCTCACCACGAGCTGGCCTGCTCGTGTCAGTAAGCTCTGAGCAAGCTCTGTATGAACTCACCGCCTGGCCCTAAAGGATTGGCAGAACAGGAAACTCTTTCAAAGGTGTCTAAGGACTTGATGTTGATGTTTGAATTTCCCTTTCATATTGCTGCAGCGTTTTTGTTCAGGTGCTTTATCCCTGCAGCACAAAGCTGTCATTTATTTGTAGTAAGAGATTTTGTGCTTTTGAAATTAAAGCCAAGGCAGACAGAAAATAAAAGTATTCCAAGACACTTTAATGCATTAGGCAAGTGTTAATTAGGGGAAGCTGCGTCTTTCCAGCCCTTGGGGGGAAGCATATCTTGTGTAAAAATAATTCAGAAAAGGGCAAAGCTGTTCTGCCTAGTGAGATTTTTGGTTCTCCACAGTTTGAGGAAAACACAAAATGTACTCATCAGTGGAAAAAGTTATAACACAGTGAGAATAACTTAGAAGGAGCTGATGGGGTCCAAGGCCAATGCAGAATGCGTGGCCACAGCTGGGAAAGCAGCATCCTTGCTCAGGCAGGCACACAAGCAAGAAAATGGGCTGAGAAAACATGGCAGGGTTATTTAGGGAGCTCCTGTGGTCACAGTCCTACCTGTGAAATGGCTTCTGCCTGCTCACGGCCTGTGATCACAGGAGCAAGCAGAGTGTTATCTCACCCTCTTCCCAGGAGCTTCTGGGAACCAGCTCCTGGAGCAGCAACTGGCAGTGATGGTTATTGAAAAATACACTCATGAAGCTGCATCTGGAGCTGGCCACATTTTCCTGCCAATTTTCAGCAAATTGTGTACTTGGAAGAACGATGGAAAAAAATCTACCAAGAATCAGTGAATATGACTCCTTAGGTGAAACTGTCTCCCACTTATTATCCAACTCAGCAAATGTTAATGCCCTATCCCTGAATTCAAATTCCCATCAGAGCCATTGTCTGTCCCCAGACAATGGCCTTCTTTGCCCTGGTAAACCCAGAAAATGGGCATTTTCTCAGAGGATGTAAATTTGGCTTTTTAGACAACCCCTCCACACACACACACACACACACTGACAAATCTTTCCAATAATCTGGGAAAGTATTATCAAACAAAACCTTTTCTGCTAAAGGGGAAACACTTTGCCCAAACCACTGAGATGCTAAGGGACAACACATTACTTTAATATTATCTTAAATGAAGAAAATTAGATGTCCTTGGATTTAATTTTACCAGTATACATACCTTCCACTGATTTTCTGACTTTATTTTAAAAGAGTGATTCATGCATTTAGCTTTTGGTTAATTTTAAACTTATTTTAGGAGTCATAATAAATCTCACTTTGGAAGAGCAGAATGATTAATTTCTCAACTACATTTTTGCTTTGAAGTGTCTGTTGGCGGTTAATAAAATAAGTCCTTTTACGTTTTCTTCAAAGTGACAAAACACAAATACACGTGGATGCTTTGGGCCAAAGGAGGGGGCTGAAAACCTGTCTGGCAGTGGGAATTTAGCTGAAAGGAGGAGGGGAGCTGCTGCCTCACCACTCTGAGGAAAAGTGCTGCATTTGTGCAGCCAAAACCGCTGCGTGTGGAGGCAATGGGAAATTTGGGACTGGATCTGCAGAGATCCTGATTTAGAGGGTGGAGTCTTGGGCAATGAACATTACATTTTGTTAGAAAACCACTCGTGTTTTCACAGCGCAGATTTCATAAACCTGATGTCTGTCTGACTGAAAGTTAAGTGCCTTACAGCCCTTCCCTCAGTGTTTGCTCAGTGGTGAATACTGCACTAGGCTCTGTGTCCAGCTCACAGCTGCTTTTGGAGTCTGTCTAGAAACACTCATGCCTCTGAGACATGGAGAAACGTGCAGGCTCAGAGGAGCAAACTGCCAGCTGGCAGAGCTGGGCAGCCACCCTTGGAAGCCATTGGTTCAGGCTGGCTGAGGATGAGCCTCAGGTGCTCAGCACTGAGGTTTTTTACAAAGACCGCAGTCAGAGCAGAATGCCGAACTCAGGTGCTGGTGCTCTGGACCACTGCAGTAGTGCAAAGGTCCTCCCACCCTTGGGGAAGCATTTCACCAGGAACATTGATGCTACCAAGCAATTTCCATGCTAAGTCAGCATCTGTGTTGCCATCATGGCACAGAAGAAGGGAGAAGGGAGAAAAAAATCAAAGCAGATTGGAATTGAGCAAGGGATACGCCATGGAAGGAGTTCTCTCTGGAAGATAAAATTCTCAAAACCAAAAATCTTTATTTTGCTAAAATATTTCACATTTCTCTTAGGGAGAGTCCTATTTTGCTGTTACACTTCAGTCACTCGTTTTCTTTGCAGTGTCCTAACTTGCAGTCTGATTGCTGGCTCTGCTTGTTTTCTTCCATTTTGCATCACCCCCACAAAAGAAAGGATCACCACACAAAAGAAACAGCTGAAGAGGGGAGTAGATAAAGTCAGCAAGTACTTTGTGAGCAATTTCCACCCTTTATTCATCGGTAGATGTGATTTGGGCTAGGCAAATGATTGGAAATGTTTGTTTCCCTCTCCCCTGCTCAGGGTGCTTTAACAAGACAAGGAAACAACTAGAGACAGGGGAAGATTGATGTTCTGGAGGGGGCAAGCACGTCTACAGCCATTCACTTGTTATGCTTCTCCAGGACCAGAGTGGAATACATAAACCTCTGGCTCCAGCTAGAGGCCACTCACGGCTGGGTTTCTAAGCTGAACAGAGCTGTCCTTAGGAAGTATCACTCTGCTCTGTTAAGGTGTGTGATACAATAGGCCCAATATCTCAAGAAGACCAGAGAATAGAGAAATTGCTTGCTTCCCAGAAAGTGGCTCAATATCTCTCGTCTGTGAGAAGCAGAGACTAAGTGTTTTTTCTCCTTTACTTCTGTGTGCACAAACTCTCAGCTTTTTCACGTTAGTCAACAGCTTTATCTCAGCTTATTACTTGTTTTCCGTTGTATTTTCTCTCCACTGTCTCACTAGGAAGCGGAGTAATAGATGGCTTACTGAGCACCTGGCATTCAGACAAGGGGAACCCACTACACCCATCTTCAAAAAGGGTAGAAAAGAGCACTCTGGAAATGATCAACATGTCAGCCTCACCTCTGTGCCTGGGAGGATCATGGAACACATCCTCCTTGAAGCTGTGCTAAGGCACATGGAGAACAGGGAGGTGATTCTGGGCAGCCAAGGCTGAGTCCTGCCTGACCCGTCCAGTGGCCTGCTATGACAGAGCAAGTACATGAAGAGACAAGGCAAGGACTCCAGGTGTCATTTATCTGGACATCTGGATAGACTTTGGCATGATCCCCACAACATCCTCTCTAAATTGGAGAGAGATGGATTTGATGCCTGGACTGTTGGACGGATAAGAAATTGCATGCATGGTCACTTCAGAGGCCAACACATCAGAGTCAGGATGGACATGAGTGACCACTGGTGTCTCTAGAGGGTGTGTTCTGGGAGCAGTGTTTCTTAAAATCTTCATTAATGTCATAGACAAAGGGATCGAGGGCATCCTCAGCAGATTTCCTGACGTCAATGAGCAGAGAGGGGCAGTTGCACACCTGAAGGATAGAATGCCAACCAGAGAGATGTGGATGTACTTGAGGAGTAGAACCAAGGCGATCTTACTTGATTTAAAAAGACAAGTAGGGGTTGCTGCACCTGGGTAAGGGTAGGCCCCAGGATACACGCAGGTGCAGGGTGGTGCATGGGTAAAAAGAGGATGGGAGCTCCTGCCTGTCCGTGTCCTGTCTGCCTGTTGGGTCTGCCCCAGGGCAGTCAGGCTGTGACTGCAGCCATGTGTCCCCCTGTGGCTGTGGCCGGCACTGCTGTCCCTGCTGCCCTGCTGCCAGAGCCCTGTCCCTGGGCAGAGCCGTTCCCTCCCCAGCACAGCCCCGTGGGTGCTCCCTGCTGCGGCCTGGCCTGGCCCCAGAGCAGGGTCCCCCTGCGGGTGGCCCCGGGGTGGCCGCGTGTCCCCAGCCGGCCGTGCCTGGGCAGCTGCCTCAGCCGTGAGGGACGCAGAGCTGCGGGAGCCCAGGGCTCTGTGCCGCCCGCACTGCAGAGCTGCCTGCTCCAGCTGGCAGGGCCTCGGCGCCCGCCCTGTGCCCTCCCGCCCCGACGGCCGTGCCGGGCCCCGCTTGCTGCCCTCATGGTGCCACTGCTGGCCCCAGGGCTCTGCCAGGCCTTCTCCAGGGACACCTTCCCGCAGCCTTTCAGTCCCTGCACGGGCCCGGCACACACCTGCAGAGGGGCTCTTTGCAAGGGCCTGCAGGGACAGCGCCAGCGCCAGTGGCTTCCCAGTGCCACAGGGAGGGCTTAGGCTGGAGACGTGCAGGACATTCTGCCCTCTGAGGCTGCTGAGGCCCTGGCCCACGCTGCCCACAGAAGCTGTGGCTGCCCCAGCCCTGGCAGTGCTCCAGGCCAGGCTGGGTGGGGCTCGGAGCATCCTGGCCTAGTGGAAGGTGTCCCTGTCCTTGGCAGCAGGGCTGCAACAAGGCAATTTCTAAGGACCCTTCCAAGCCAAGCCAGTCTGTGATTCTGTGATCAGGGGGGCCGGGGGCAGCTGGGCTTCATTTCTGATTGGAACCAGTTCAGCACTGTCAGCCTGGTTGAGTTCTAGGAGTCTATCCACGAGCCCATATCCACAGCTTGTGAGAATTACCAACACTATAGGTCTGGCTGAGATCAATAAAGTCTTGCACAATCCAGATTCTGCAATATTGTATTTTATTGAAACAAGATCAAAGCAGTCTCCAAGTTGGCACTATCTATAGACCATTAATATGGGTTGCAACAGATAGCGACACAAGATATGGCTTTACTTGTATATAAAAATAACATCATACAGGTACTATACAATATACATATTATATACAATATAAATTTTATCCCTATAATTATATATAATGTCTATAGTATCTATATTTTATATGTATGTTCCATATGTATAAATACATTTACTTTATGAAAAACTTCCCAGCCAAAAATGCACTGGCAGTATTAATGTGTCTCAACAGATAGTGACACTAAATATGTGCTCTACTGTTATTATTTAAACATAATTACATATTCAACTCTCCAGAATTATTTCTTGTCAGGATAGAATAATTGCATTTTTCTTGTGTTTGATATTATTTATATAAATGCATTCTTTGTTTCATTGTATTTTACTATTCTATATGATAATTAATAAACGTATTTTTATATAATTTGTATACATGATGTAAATATCTATTAAAAAAAATCTAGATTCTTATATATACAAAATTTCAGGTCAGCTCCAAGACAGTTTGTCCAATGTTGACCTAAAGGTGTCCCTTTTGGGGACAAGGAGAGACACTGTCCATTGACTGATGCTGGCCAAGCAGTGCTGTTTTTTCCTCTTGGTCTTTTCTGCCCTGTTTCTTTTATCTTTTTCTGTCCCACATTCCCACTTCTTTCATACTTTAAATTTTGGCGCTTCTCAAAGGCCTGGAACAACCCCATGTTATGGGTGGGGTTTGGTGACTTTGGCCCTGCATGTACAGCATGTTCTCTCTTCACGCACATTCTCAGGAGTGGGGAAATTCCAGCAGGGCTTTATGCAGATCTGGGTGCCTTTTTTGGAAAATGTAATGATAGAAGGAGGTAGAATAAACCCTCCCGTGTTCCTCCACCTGCTGAGGCGGCAGGAGAGGCTGTGGGACCTTTGCCAGAGCCTTAGCACGCATCCTCTTCTCCTTAAAGCACCAAATTTGTACTCTGAGGTGGCTCTCTGCTGCCAGCTGCGAGCAGCACACGCACAGCGCTATGCAGGAGAATCTCTTTCAATTTTCAGCTTTGAGGACAGCTAGGAGTCGACGTTGCAGATCCAGGTACTCGCCTATGCCCTGGGAGTAGGCTACCGGATCCATGGCCAGGTGGTGGAAGAGGTTGGGTGGCTCAGCCATTTGAACATCCTGGGGCACACTGATCTCCTCAGGAAGCCTCCAGTTGCCCACAATAAAGTGGTTGAGGCGTTTCACTTGCAGGGATAAGCGCAGGCTCTCACTGATATCAAACATTCGCCTCAGGAAATGCCTCCTGCACCACTGTGACACAGGAATGGTGTTCAGGAGGTGCATGACAATGGTTTTCATAGTGTAGGTGGAAAAGCCTATGCCCAGCTGAAGAGACGTGAATAGCTTCAGGCATTTGAGGTGCAAGCTGTCACGGGGAGCCTGCATGGCAATGTGCTGGAAGAATTTCATCTCTGCCACAGCATAAGTCTCAGGCCACAGAGTGCTTGGGGTTCTGGCATATCCAGGCTGGCTGCTCACAAAGATGTCTGAGTCACCTCTCTGCACCCCAAGCTTCATCTCAATCCGGAAGCTTTCTCTGCCATTGGTCACCTTGAATTGGCAGGAGTGTCTGGAGGGCAGCAGCATTAAATGCCAATTTTGTGACTGAGGCAAAGCTGGCCAGATTGCTCTCACCAGCTGGCAGAACCAGCGGGCAGTTTTGTGCACATCCAGGTAGGAGTCGGTGCACAGGGTGTCTAGGAGGCTGGGATCCTGATTCCTCCTCAGCTCCTCCTCGGGGTGGTGCAGGAAGCACAGCATGTTCTCACCCTGCTGCTCCTTGGTGCAGGTGCACTCCAGCTGCACATGGACACGGAAGTTCCTCACGTGCCTCTGCTCTGCAGAGTCCAGCTCCAGGTGGAAGCTGTGGCCTCGGGGAGGAGTCATGGGGATGAGCACCTGGTACACAACATCCTGCTCACGTGGACTCCAGCCTTCAAAGGCGCTGCCCACCCCGATGGCTCCTTGCAGGACTGGGTAGAAGCTGTTTGATAAGACATGTCCAAGGTAAATTGCATAATTATCCATGAGGTTCCTTGTCCACTCGCAGCCTTTCTGCAGGTCCTGTACAGGCCACTGTATGCGTTCCATTAGAGTTCTTCCAACGTTATCGTCAAAATCATTGTCTTCTTCATGGACTGCAATTGCAAGATCACTGTTTTCTGCATTTGCAGCCTCATTGACAACTTCATTTTCAATATTATCTTCTTCATTTGGAGCAACATTAGTAACTTCCCGTACATTGCCATCATCATTGCTATCTTCCTTCCGATTCTCATCATCTTCTTCTTCTGCATTTCCAACCTCTACTTCTTCATTTGCATCCCCATTTCTGACTTCCTCTTCATTTGCACCATTGTTTTCTTCTTCAGGCTCCTCTCTTCGCAGGCTCCTTTTGGACCCCATCCACCATAGGACCAAGACAAGGACCAGGAGCACAGCAACAGCTAAGAGCTGCAAGAGCTGCACCTGCTTCAGGGTGAGCTGCTCCACCTCCTGCTCCAGCCTAATCCTCTGCCATTCCAGGTATTTTGCACGCATTTCCATGCGCAGACGGGTTTCCTCATCCTGATCATCACCCACGAGCTTCGGGTACTGGATGAGGCTTTTCAAGAGCACGAAAAGCAACACTATGGAATTCATGGTCTGCAGGAGGATGGAGAGAAGGCCTTGAGTGGGGCTGTGAGGGAGGCAAGTGGCAGTGGGGGCAGCAGGGACTGGGATCCTCAGGGGTCTGAGGGCAGGAAGGACAGGGCCCCAGACAGCTGGCAGGCAGCAATGCCTACCCACACCAGCATGGCCTGCCCAAAGCTCTCCCATCAGGGGCTGTCCCTGCATGCAGGGGGAGAACCCAGCCCCGGGTGCAGCTTTTATGCCCCGGCCCTTGTCCCCAGCCCAGCCTCCCCTCCACGTGTGCACTCACTGCTTGCCCAAGCAATGCAGGGCCAGCGTTACCTGCTGGGCCCTTTTATACCTGCCCCCATTGTGACACGTCCCCCCGATGTCACAGGTGTCACAGCGCATCACAACGCAGCCAACCCCACCCTTTGTCCCCACCCTGCCTCAGCCACTCAGAGTGACCCCTGGGTACTGGTTCAGGCTGCTTTTGAGTGAATGTTCTTCAAAGGGCTCCCATTGTTCTTTCTTTTGGGTTGAATTTTATCTGCCCTGCTTTGGCAATCTCATAGATATCCATGTTGGAAGGCACCCTTGACGATCATTGAGTCTCAGCTTTGACTCCTCACTGCTTGAGCTACACTTCAATCTCAGAATCAGTGTGGCTGTAAACTGATGCCTTGAGGAGCTGGAACAGAGGCTACACACAGAGTTAAGGAGAACAAAATGGGTATTTATTGTGAGGCCTACGAAAGGCCTACAAAAGCCACACCCCAGCAATATAAGTGCCACAGTCATGGCCCCTGCCCAGATGGCTCCAAGATGGAAGGAAAGGAGAGGGCTGGTCACAAAATCTTACACTTTTATAGGTTCTGGTTAATTTGTATGAACCCACCCTCCACCTTTCCACGTAGTTTGCGCTTAGGGCCTGAAGTTTGGAGAAACTGTCCTTGAGTTCTTCACTAGAATAGGACTGTTTTGTCTTCCTCAGCCTAGCACATCAGAAAATCACATCCAAGGAGAACAGGAAAACTTAAAACTAAAGGCATCATTTCCTCCCTTTAGAGGCTCGACAAGGCCTTTACCTTGTCGAGTCTCTATTCTAAATATTAATAACAAATATTTAATTACAGATAAGTGACCAATAATAATAAATACCCACCATTAGATAAATACCTACTAGTAAATACATACTTGATAATAAACGTAAACATAAACCTAATAACAATAAACATCTAACAAGAGTAATATCTTATACAATCAAATGTTATATAAAAGAAAAGTAATTAGGCCCAGAAGAAAAACTATCATTTCCACCAGTCTTTGTTGTCACAATTGTTCAGAAGCAGAAGCTTTCTTAATTCTGGAGTAGTGAATCCAGGGTCCTCTGCCAGCAACTTTGACTAGAGTGAAGGTAGTCAGCAGGACTTTAAATTGTCCTTTCCACTTGGCTTGCAGAGGATCACTGTCCCACCACTTCACATAGACCCAGTCTCCAGGCTGGAACAGATGTGCAGGGGTGTCCAGTCCTATGGGTCTGGATAGCACGATGTAACTCTGAAGCTTTTGGAGCTTCTGCAAAGTGAAACTTAGAGCCATTAAATAACACTGTAAATCACGTTTCCTCTTCATGTCGGTTGCAGCCAACAGTGGAGCCATAAGATCTTCTTGGTGGCAAACACAGAGGCCAACCCAGCCTTGCCCCTGATTATTTCATGAGGGTCTTGGCCAGCCCTGCTCTTTCACCTGGTTATCAAAGCAGAGTTTCACCTGCCTCATCCGGCAACAAGTGGCTACCAAAGCACACAAATTTGCATTAACATTGGAACTACAATGGGGTGCAGCAGCTCGTTGAAAATGCCAGTGGCCATGGGGAACCAGCCAAAAGGAACTTCCCACCAGTGGTGTTCTCCTGCCCTCCTAATTTGTTCCATTCCCTGTTTATACCTTTACCATCATCGTGAACTGTTATTGGGATCTTTTTAGCTTTGGCCTTGGCATTTTCTGGCAGCTGCTGCAGATTTGCATGCTGTAACATTTATTTTACAATTGTTTGTGTTTATACACAAAACCACAGTCTCTAATTGTAGTTACATTACAAATACACGTATTTACGTTACCAAACACAGTCTGGGTACAAGCTTCCAAGCCTCCAATTCTCCTTCTTCTCCCTGACAATGGTTTTGGTGAGGTAGGCATGTAAAGGAATTGATGCTTCTCCAATTTGAATTCCAAAGGTAGAAGAAAAAACTGTGTTTCCCTTACCCCAGTCACCCCAATAACATGTATAGTGTCGTGACTCATTTCCCTTCTAAGGTATTTAACATAGAATATGCTGCTCCACAATCTACAAAAATTACTTGATGTCAACTTTCCCCAGCTTAGTTATAATCAAGGGCTCTGCTGGGGGAATAGCCCTTGGTTGCCATCACTCAGAGCCTGAGCCACTTGAGGTTTGTACTACTGAGAGCTGGGAAACTGCGGATTTTTCTTTTAACACTGGACAGTCCTTTTTCCAATGTCCCCACTTTCTACAGTATGCACACTGGTCCTTCTGTGTAGGGGAAGCTTTGTTGGGTGACTTTTTCTGAGTTGCCTTCTTACTAGGTTGGGATTTAACTCTTTTAGTTGAACCTCTATCTTGAAACACTTTCCAGGCAACCTCTAGCAGTCTCTCCATATCTCAGACCCCCTCTCTCTTTTGCAGCTTCCTTCTTATATCATTTGAGGCCTGACCCATAAACAACAAAACCAGATGTGCTTTACCATCAGCTGATTCAGGGTCTAGATCAGTATATTTGATGGCAGTTTCTCTTAACCTGTTCAAAAAATCAGATGGTGATTCATCATCATTTTGTCTTACTTCAGAAAGCTTTGACCAATTTATAGCTTTAGGTGCTCCATGTTTTAACCCATATACCACAAGACTTTGATATCATTTTAGCCTTGCCATATGTTCTGGTATATTTGGATCCCACCCAGGATTCTCAAGGGGAAATATCTGGGTGACAGTACCCTGAAGCAATCCACTGGCTATGCTCCCCTCCACTGAGGTTATGATGGCTTTATTGACCATTTGTCTCTCAATGAGGTCGAGTAATGTATCTAACATGGAGTTTAAATCTGCCCAGTCGGGGATTTGTGAGTTAATAGCCTGCTCCACTAATTTTGCCACTTTATTTGGGTTTTCTTTATATTTTCCTACAGTAGTTTTCCACTGTTCTAACTCTATAAGGGAGTATGGTACTTTCACATATACTGGCCCCTGATTACCGACTGCCTGTCATAAAGGGGCTTGCAAAACTGGTTCTCTGTCCCTCTCCCTTTTTGATCTAGTGCGGTGGGCAATGGGGCTACGCTCTCTGAGGACCTTTTTGGCTATCTTTCCCCTTCTCCTCCTGTTTAAGGCAGCAATAACCTCGTCCGTTTCCTCATCCTCCTCTTCCTCCTCAGAGTTATTTGAGCAAGAGCTGTCTGACTGTTGTAGCCAAGAGTCGATCTCGGCTATCCCCATCCTGGAAAGCATCATACAAGACCTGTTGTGACTCCACTGCCGGGCTGTGTGTCTGCAATCTTTGATGATTTCACCTTCCGAGGCAGCTGCCTGGCCTTTGGTTTGCCATGGCACCTCACAGGCCTGAGAATGGAGGAGGTGTCGCTCCCCTTTGGGAGGTTCCCTCTCCCCCTTCCCTGTAAAAGGCCCTGTCCCCCGGCCTCTCCCCTCGGGAGGGTGCCAGGGGCTGCACACACTGGCTCTCTCCTCCCCCCTTCCCCACTGTTATGAATGATGTTCTATTTTTTCCAATTTATCAAACAACAAGATTAAATTTAATAGTAAGTTTTTAATAGTAACAAAATGAATACAATCAAAGTATTGGAGATGACAATTAAAGTATTGGAGATGAAACAAAGTGCATGTATTTAAGAATATACAAAATTTGGCAGTAAGTAATTTAGTATAATTGAGGTTCATATAAAGCATAAGCAAAACCGACCGGGGAGGGGCCCCCTCCGACCGGGGGTACGGGGAGTGGCTCCCATTCCTCTCGTACCAAAGCATCCAGGCTAACAATCCCACTTATTGACTGTAGGCTACAGAAGTTTCTAGAAAGCTCCTCTTAGTTTCTATTCCTAAAATCTACGTAACTATACTGCACGGTGCATGCTCTACTAATGGGTTAGGGGGTCTCTCATCCTTTTGAGGGTCTTATTTCCGATGAAGGCTCATCATCTTCATCAGTGACCGAGGTGTGACCTGCAGGTAGCGCAGGCGCCCTGTGTGACTGAGCAGATGTTTTCCATAACATGACTCTAATTGAGTCCCATGCTTGGAATCATCCCATTTTGGCCCATTTCAAGTTTGAAGCTCTATTTCTAGATGCTGTTTATCAGACCTACGTCCTTCTACTATTCTTAGCTGACTTTCTTCCAACCTCCTTCTTCGACTCCCAACATCTGGGAGATGTCCTTTGCCCTGTCTCACCCATTTCCCCCCTCACTCTGTAACAATTGTTTTCTATTGATCTAAATACAATTTTGTTAATATAGTTACAACTTAATTAGCACGAATCACATTTATTACACCCAGCCCTCGGGCTGCTGCCGGAGGTGGTGGTGGGGGCAGTGTCCATTGCTGCCCCGGCCCGCCTTCCTCCTCCTCCTTCACTGCCCAGGGCCCCCCTGAGCTGTGGCTCCCCTGGCCCCCCTTTGCGGCAGTGCCGGAGGAGGGGCCGTGCCCTGGCCTGAGCCCACGCCCCGGCCCGGGCCCCCGCCCAGCGCGGCCGGGACCGATCCTGTCCTCATGGCAGGAGCCACCAGATCTGTCTCCGCCTCCTCTGGGTTTTTATATATACTGCTGAAAGGTAGCTCTTTCTTTTTGTCTTTTCAGACTAACATATGTTCTTTCTTCTTATATAGGTCCTGCTCACATGCTAATACCATAAAAAGTCGGGCATACTCTAATTCTTCAAAGAATCTATCTCGGCGTATTCGGGATATTAAACTTGATATTAATTTTCGATCTAAACTCCCAACTTTAGGCCATGTTTCTCCATCATCTAGCCCATATGTTGGCCAGATTTTCTCCGAGAGACTGATAAGTTTAGGTTTTGAAAGTATAGACTCTTCCCCGAATAGATTTGCCCAATTTTTCAATATTAACCCCAAAGGGCTATCCCCTGGAATACTACCATTATCATGTTCACCAGAAAATACACAACCCATTCTGATGCCCAAAATAAAGAGTAAGAGACACAGAGACTCGGGGTAGAACTCACAACTCTCAGAGTCACAGCACAAATGCTACGCCGCCTTCTGGCTCTAGATGCTGCAATTTAAACCTGCTCTTTAAGAAGAGGGATAAAGAGCAAAACAATTCTACTTGGAACTCTAAGGTTCCCCAAACGAATTTGCAATTTACAAAATTATAACCCACAAACCCTCCTAGCACCTAACCCAGATGCTAAACAGAATACCATTTTACTCGGTCACTCACGTGCCTCTGTCCCCAGGGTTCTTGGCTCTGATACCTCTGGACCTCTGCTGGGCCTTTTCAGGGCTGCTGGCAGAACTTCAGTCCAGGGGGTTTTCCAGATGCCTTCACTGTCCCCTCTGGGTCGCCAGCTCCGATGCCTTGAGGAGCTGGAACAGAGGCTACACACAGAGTTAAAGGGAATAAAATGGGTATTTATTGTGAGGCCACGAAAGGCCTCCAAAAGCCACACCCTAGCAGTATGAGTGCTACAGTCGTGACCCCTGCCTGGATGACTCCGAGATGGAAGGAAAGGAGGGGGTTGGTCACAAAATCTTACACTTTCATAGGTTCTGGTTAATCTGCACGAACCCATTCTCCACCTTTCCACGTAGTTTGTGCATAGGGCCTGAAGTTTGCAGAAACTGTCCTTGAGTTCTTAACTAGAATAGGACTGTTTTGTCTTCATCACCCTAGCACACCAGAAAAGCACATCCAAGGAGAACAGGAAAACTTGAACTAAAGGCATCAGAGAAATATGACAAAGACCTTCTTAGAAATATCCATTCCTATTTTAATGGGTGTATTTTATTACTGTTGTCTTTAGAGCAGAGGTGATTGCAGCATTCTGTGATTGATATTTGTGAGAAATGGATTTGTAAAGAATTCTCAAAGTCTGACTGAAAGCTCACACAGTCTTGTACATCTGGATGCAAACTCTGAGATAAGGTGTGCTGACTCAGAATGGCCCTGGAATAGAGAAGACATTGCTGAGAGAGAGACTGTCCTAGGGTGATGTTATGGTGTTTCTATCTCCAATCGTGTGTCCTGATTATGTTTGGTATTATGTCCTGTGCTTCCAGGACTGAGTCTGAGAGTGAAGCTTTGTTTTGTCTTGTTATCAGCCGGCTCACCTCCCCCATGGTCTATGTTTAGGAGAGGTTTTAGCTCGGCTTGCTTGCTTGCCTGCTTGCTTGCTTGCTTGCTTGCTTGCTTGCTTGCCTGCTTGCTTGCCTGCTTGCTTGCCTGCTTGCTTGCCTGCTTGCTCGCTTCTGCCTTTTTCTTTCCTTCGCTTTGCCCTTGCTTTCTGCTTATTAGTTAGTTCAGCTAGGCAGTCCAACTTTTTCCCTGGACTGTTTTCTCTTCCACCCCGTCCCCTCCCTCTCCTGGATACCATCTGAACGGACGGGGACCTGGGAACCCCAAGAAACACCGGGAGGCTACACTTTGTCACCTGCAGCAGTCATCCCCAGCGCCAGAGACTGATAACTGAGCGACCACTCGCCAGAGAGACTGAGTTTGTCATCCCTTCAGAACGGTGAAAGAGTTTTTTTGTCAGCTGGTGTTGTCTTTTTTCCCTGTGCTGGGGAGTGTCTTGCTTGTTAAATAAACAGGTTTTTTCTCCCACTCTTCTCCGAGGAAATTCTTCCCGAACCCGGTGGGGTGGGGGGGGGAGGAGTCGTGGGGTTTGCTGTCTGGGGGCTCCTTCTGGAGGTTTTCCCCCAAATTTGCCCAAAACCAGGACAAAAACAAGTTTCAAACATTGGCCTTGTAAAAAGATCAAATATTTAGGAGAATTAGAACTGTGAAAAATGCATTGTGGCAAGACTACATGGAGTAAAATACTAGGTGATTAGTGTTATAATTATTAGCACCATTGTGTGGCAAAAGCTAATAGGCTGAAAAACATTTATAAAATATTGTAACCAGGAAAGAAGATGGCTTCAGATAGAATGGCATGGAGTTTTACATCTCTTATGTTTCACCCTTCAAGGAGTCTGATCATGGAATAAAATCTTTTTAAAACCTCTCTCAGTTGCCCCATCTCTGTAGAGCTGGGATTTTCCAACAGTGCTGAGACCCTGAACATCAGTCTCTGAGAGGGAGCTGAAAGCAAACTTCTCAAGAATGCAAAGACATACTCAAACTCCAAAGTTTCGTTGACTTTAATGGGTCTCAATGAGGGATATGACTGAGAAAGTGTCCCCAGGTTCCAGGTAGAGCAGAACACTGGAGGCACTGATGACAGGTGGGGACAAACAAGGGAAAGTTGTCTCTGATGCTGAGCAAACCTGGATGTGTTTCAGGAATGCAAAGGGCCAAGGGCTGAGCCCCAGCCCCTGGCAAGGCACATCCTGTCCCTCCCTCATTGCTCAGGGCTCTTCCCGGGCCACTGGGCTCTGGGCATGTGCAATGCCAAGGGCAGCACCATGGGGCGGCCCCTGCCAGGCTGCTGAGCAGGGACAAGGAGGCAATGAGGCCCCAGCACAGCAAGGCTCACTTGTCCCCTGCTGGCCTCAGGCCCAGGGCCAGCCTGCATGGCCCAAGTGCTGCAGGAGTTGGCTGTGTCAGGGCCTTTCAGCTGCTGCCCATCCCTGTGCCCTCTGCAGCCCAGGCTGTCCTACGGTGTCCATGCCCTGCGCCTCTGTCCCTGCAGGCTGTCGTCATCCCCCGGCTGCCCCACCTCGCTGGCCCCTTCCTTTGCTGACAGCTCTGCCTCCTGCCTGCCTCTGCCTGGACACACAAAGCCTTGGGCTGCTCCAGACTCCTTCTGGGGGATGTGTTGCAACACAGGCCTACCCGGGGACATAAACTCCTTTCTCTTTGTTCCCAGTCTTGTCCTCCCCATCTGCTCTTGGCATTATTTCTTTCTTTCTCTGGCTATTCTCTATGTCAAAAGGATCCACCATCTCTGAAATCACCCTTCAATCCCTCCTAGGGCTCTCCTCTCCTGTCCTCAATCTCCACTCCACTGAACACAGAGCTCCTTTGTCCCTATACAGTGCTCATGTGCTGAGGCCATGGGCACCTGGACAAAAATGTTTCTTTTCCACAGGAAGGAAACCACAGATCTCCAGGGTTTTGGAGGCAGATCAGAGGTTCTTACTAGAGGCCAAGGCAAGCCAGACCTGTCTGTCCTTGCAGCTTTTGTCTGAAAGCAACTTTTGGATATTTGTAGAGTTTTCGAAGTGGAATTCCATTTCAGCTGTGAGTCCCTGGATTGCAATGACAGTTCTTCTCCATGGGAAGGAAAGGCAAGAGCCCTAGTGTTTCAAAGGCAGATGAGAGCTGGCCTAAGGAAGCCAAATGAACCTAGACATTCCTTGCAGCTTTTTTCTTGGAGCTGTCCTTAGATATAAGGAGTTTTGGAGGATCATTCCCAATTTAGGCCATAGATGCTTGGACATGAAAGATTTTTTTTCCATGGAAACAAAAGCATGGCCTCTCACTGTTTTAAAGGCAGATGCAAGGTGGCCCCTAAGAGATCATGGCCAGCCAGAGTTGCCTGTCCTGACAGGTTTCATATGGGAGCCATGCAAGAATATAATCACATTTGGAGGAGGTATCCCAATTTTGGCCATTGGGCACCTGGAGAAGAAGGAAAGTTCTTTCCCACAGAAAGGAAAGCATGGAACTCCAAGCTTTCAGGGGCAGATGAGAAGCAACCCTCAACATGGCAAGGTCAGCTGGAACAGTTAGGCCGTCCCCAGAAGACCAAGCCAGCCAGACCTGTTCCATGCTTTTGTGTCCTTGGGGCCTTTCAGCATCACAATTGCCCCTTGGTTCCATGTGGCCCCATAGTGTCACAACAGATTTTTGTTTCCATGAGGCCCAGCAGTGTCACAATGGTCTCCTTGGCTCTGCAGTGGCACAGTGGCCCCTTGCTTCCATGAGGCCGTGCAATGTCAAAATGGTTTCCTTGGTTCCATGGGACTGCACAATGCCAGAATGTCCCTTTGGTTCCACGAGGCCTGGCTTTGTCACACTGGCCCCTTGCTTCCATGGAGACCCAGAGTGTCACAATGGGCCCTTGTGCCCATGAGACCCTGCAGTGTCACAATGGTTGCCTTGGTTCCATGAGGCCCTGCGGTGTCACAATGGCGTCTTGGTTCTGTGGGGACCCAGAGTTTCAGAATGGTCTCCAGGATTCCATGAGGCCTCACAGTGTCACAATGGTATCTTTTGGTTCCACAGTATCACAATGGCACCTTGGTTCCATGAAGCCCTGAAGTATGGAATGGCACCTTGATTCCATTGGGCCCCTCTCTGTTACATGAGTTCTTAGTTCCATGGAGCCCTGTACTGTCACAATGGCCCCTTGGTTCCACGGTGCCACACAGTGTCACAATGGCCCCTTGGTTCCATGGTGCCACACAGTGTCACTACGATCCCCTTGATTCCATGAGGCCCTGCATTGTCACAATGGCCCCTTGGTTCCAGTGGGTCCTGAAGTGTCATAATGGCCACCGTGGCTCCCTGAGGCCCTGCAATGTCACAATGGACTTTTGGTTCCATGACCTTTTGTACTGCCAACAACAATCTCCTTGGTTCTTCAGTGTCACAATGGACCCCTTGTTCCATGAGGTGCCTGGCCTCCCACAGCCCCTCACAGCCCCTCATGGCCCCTCACAGCCCCTCACGGCTCCTCCCAAAGGAGTAGGGGTGGGGCCCTCTTGTTCCCCTTTTATTTCGGTCCCTTCACAACGATGAGTAAAGAAAGGCTGAAATGGAGCCTTTCCCCAGCGTTTCCCTCGGGGTTCATTGCAGGCTGAAGCTCTGTGCTGGCGCTGCCCCAGCACCAACATCCCTGCAGCCCCCAAGGCCTTTGCTGTCCCCCTGTGTCCATTCCCTGTCCCCGAGTCCCGCCCGGCTCTGGCAGCAGCAGCAGCCGCAGCGCAGTGGGCGCCGGCCCGGCCCAGCCGGGGCTCCCGGGCAGGAGCAGCAGCAGCGCCGGCCCCTTCCCACCTGCTCCTGCCTCGGCTTCCAAGGCCTTTGTCCAGGGCAATTCTGGAGTACAGCAACAATCACCCACACCCAGCCCTGATTCCTCAGGGCCCGCCTGTGCTGCCCTGACCCAGCCTGCAGAGAAAGAAAGGATCAGGTTCCAGCACTGCTTTCAGACCTGTTTTACACACCCTGAGCTGACAGCAGGAGGCTGTTGTTGCCTTTGCCTTGGGAATTGTAAGCTCATGGCTGCTCTTGCCCCTCTTCTGTTTGCCATTTGAATTTTATCTGTAAAACTTCAATTGCCTTTTCCAATCAGTGCTATCCAGAGTGCTTTTGTGATGGGGAACTCAGGCTGTTTGTTGCAGCCATCATGAGTAGCAGATCTCGTAATGCTCACAAGTCCCTGAGCACAAAGTCAAGGAGAATTAAAGCCACACAGGCCACTTTGGCAGTGCTCAAACAGTGCCCTGTTGCTGGTGCTGCTGAGATAGAATCAGCTGACAGAGGCTATTACAGAAATTGCCTCTGGAGTGTCAAATAAAATGAAAAAATCCACCAGGACAAAGAGAAACCAGAACTTGTTGACTTGCTTCATTGTTCCTTCCAGCAGCAGCAGCAAATGGAGATGCCCAGAGGTATTTCCAGCTGCTGCTGATGCCAGTGGGAGCCCAGCCTGCTGCCCAGCCCCAGCGGGATCCTGAGCCCAGCCCGGGCAGCTCCCGCAGTGTCGGGAGCTCAGCGCACGCGGGGCCAGGCCCAGAGCCCCGGGCACGGCCGCCCATTGTGGGGCAGCGGCGCAGGCGGAATGTCCTGAGCCCAAACCTCCTGCTCCTGCCACACAGCGCCCAGCCTTCTCCCCCTGCTCCTCCTCTCCCAGCACGGCACAAATTCCAGCTCCGAGGAGGCTTCCCCACACAGGCCTCAGGCTCCTCTTTCAGCCTGAGTGTCCCTGCAGAGGAACACGGCATCTCTCAGGCACTTCCACAAGCTCAGGGTTCTCATTTCATGGGGAATCTGGGATGGAAATCCCTTGCTAAAAAGGACAAAAGCAGAGGGAATGAATTGGAAATTATTAGGAAAAAATTACCCTTCTTACAGACAAAGTTCATTCCTCACATTTCTCCTTTTCAGATTCTTTCAGTCATCTCCTCACAGAGGTCCAGCTTGTTCTGGTGCTTGTCATGAACTGATGGTACTCTTGATTTATACCAGTGCAAGAGATGTAGAATCAGCTAAACTGAACACAGAAACCAACTCCCTCTGTCAGCCCATTTTCATCTTCTAGATCACTTTCAAGATGTGCATGGGGGTGTTGAAATGATTATGACACAACTCTCCACTTCTGGCTGCAGGCTCTGGAGATTCTTTCTCTGCATTCAGTCAGGGTTGCGTTCCCTAACAATTCTTGGTACCACCTCCTGTTTTCTTAGGTTAGAACAGTAACAATGAAAACCTTACCCATGGCACAACTCCCCAGCCCACAAGGAAAAGAAAGGACATGCTGTCGAGTTCTCAAAACCTTTGTCCTGCTTTGCTGCATAAGTTGTGCTGCACGTGCAATGTGGAAAGCCAAGAGAAGCTGCAGTTGGTGGCACATCTTGTGACAGGAGCTGCAACTCCTTCTCCAGGAAAGGTTTTTGGAAAGAGGAAACAGGACTGTGGAGAAGATTCTGGGAAAACTGAAAACAGCTTTAAAGAAGTGAAATGAAAATGGAAAGAAACAATCCAAGATGTTTTTCTCTATTTATTTCTGTGGTTCCATTTTCCATCTTGCACTACTTCTCCATCCCTTTAATTCCAAATGGATCTCAGCTCTAAGATCCGTGACTTGGCCAGTTTTAGACACTGTAAAATACCATGAGCTGCACACAGTTTGCCTTTCCCTTTTTTTCTTGGAAAGCAGTGCTGGAGACACAGTGCAGTGTTTGGGTCAGGTACAAATTCTGCATTCAGGGAATGTGCTCAGATAGTGTTTGAGCCTCAGCAGGGACAATGCACAGAAGCAACCACGAAGATTCCTGTGCCACTGTGCAGGAGTCAGGACTCTGGATCTTTGCTCAACACGGCAAAGTTCCCGTGTTTGGACAGACCCAGGAGCTGCCAAGGGGGAGAGCGGAGATCGGTGCGGGGGCGAGCAGGGAACGGACACACGGACACACGGACACACGGCCCTGGCGCTTCAGTGGTAGCAGCGGCAGCGAAAGAAGCGACTTTGTCGACTCCTTCATGCTTCTCCTCTCCCTCTCCTGCTCTCTCTTTAGTGCTTTACCAGCCCCTCCCTCCCCGGCCTCCCTCTCCCTATTCCGGACCAGGCCATGTCCCTGGTCCCGGGCGGGGCTGCTCCGTTCCCCGTCCCCGTCCCCGTCGCCGGCCCCGGCCCCGGCCCCGGCCCCGGCCCCGGCCCCGGCCCCGGCCCCGGCCCCGGCCCCGGCCCCATCCCCGGCCCCGTCCCCGGCCGTCCCGCCGCGGACTCGCCTCCGCCCGGCTCTGCCCGTGCTGGCGGTGCCGCTGCTGGGCGGGCATCAGTGCCTGGGGCTGGGGCGGCATCGCCTCCCTTTGGCTCCGCCTGTCCCGTCCCCGTCGCCGTCCCCGTCGCCGTCCCCGGCCCCGGCTCCTCCCGGGGCCCGTGGAGGACACACGCGGCGCGGCCGCTCCCGCCGCCTGCGCTGCGGCTCCCCCGGCCCGAGCTCCGCCGCTCGGCAGCGCGGCCGCCGGCCCCGAGCCGCCGCTGTCCCGTTCCAAAGAGCGAACGCCTGGGGCTGCCCGGCCCGGGGCGGCTGAGGGGCGCTCGGGGGCCGTTCCTGGCCCCGGGCCGAGCGCTGACAGCCGCGTCTCGCCGGCAGGGAAGGCGCAGCAGGGACTGAAGGAGCGGTACCGGCTGGGTTCGCTGCTGGGAGAGCGGGCGTGGGGTGAGCGCTGCATCCCTGATGCAGAGCATCCCGGGCTGGCTGAGGGGTCCCAGAGCCCCGGCACGGCCCCAGCCCCACTGAGATCGTGCCCCTGGAGATCGTGCTGCTGGCCAAGGTGTCCTCTGGGTGTGCTGGGGTCATTCAGCTCCTGGAGTGGGTTGGGTTGAGCTGCCCAACAGCTTCTTGTTGGTGCTGGAGCGTCCGGAGCTGTGCCAGGACCTCTCGGGTTTGCAGGCAGAGTGGAGATTCCTGGTGGAGCAGGAGGTGCAGGAGCTGTTCCAGCAGCTGCGGGGTCCTGCTCAGGGACATCAAAGCAGAGAACATCCTGCTCGACCTGGCCACTGGGGAGCTGAAACTGATCGACTTTGGTTGTGGCACCTTCCTCCAGGACACAGCCTACACGCAGTTTTCAGATGAGCCCTCCCAGGGGATGCTCCTGGGCATCTCATGGCCCAGCCTGGGTGTAGCACCGGGGCTTCCCCCTATTGCAGCCGGGGTGGGATCAATGCTCGAGCCAAATTGATTTGGGTGGGGGGTGTGAGGGGTGCCCACTCCCAGCCCTGCTGACAGCCTTCATCACCCACTCTGCCCTGGGCTGGGGCTGGAGCTGAGGCAGCCAGGCTGACAAAAACCCCACGGGGACAGCAGAGAGGGGGGTCAGACCTCATGCCCCAGCCGGTTTGGTGTTCAGGCAAGGAAAGGCTTGAACTGCTCTGCTCTGCTTGTTTGCCTTGGCTTATTTTGGGGGCCATGCAGGTGGGGAGAAGAGTGGGTTTTCTCCACCTCTGGGTGGGGTTTTCTTTTGCATGTCATGCTTGGGCCTCCCTAGGGCTTCTGCTGCCCTCTTTCAGCACCAGTGGATTCTTTTCCAACCCCGAGTTTGTACACAAGTCCCAGGTGCTGGCGAGAGGACAGTGGGTCACACCCTGTGCCACTGGGGCAGCCCCCACATGCCCAGGGATGTTGGGACCAGGCTCTGGGAGCAGCAGCATCCCCCTGATGAACTCCATCTGTATTCCATAGGAGCCCTGTCCTACAGCCCACCAGAGTGGATCCACCACCAACGCTACCATGGCGCGGCAGCAACGATCTGGTCCCTGGGCCTCCTGCTGTACCACCTGGTCATGGGGAAGCAGCCGTTCAGGAGGGGCCAGGAGATCATCTGGGGATGGATCCTGTTCCCACGAGGGCTCTCTCAAGGTGGATCCTCATCTCTGGGCACGGGGGGAATACCAGTGCTGGGAGACAGCAGCAGGCTCGTGAGCATCCTGCTCTGGCAGCTGCTGAGGAGGTGGCACATGTCCTGCTCTCCTGCTCTCCTCCAAACAGAGAATTCATGGGGAAGTTTAGGCACAACCCTGGGCACACCCAGCATGGCCTGGGAACAGGAATGGGGGGACAGCTTCTCCAACTGACTGGTGCTTTCTGGTTTCTGTCTTCAGAGTGCCAAGATGTTATTAAGAGGTGTTTGTCCATGCAACCCTTGGACAGGCTGTCCTTAGAAGACCTTTTCAGTGATTCTTGGCTGCAGGGTGTTCATCTGCCCTAGAAGATGGGACAGATCCACGGGCAAAGTTGGATCCAGGAGCCTGGCAGGCAACAGCTGCACACATCTCTTGGCAATCAGTGGCAAAGCAAACCAGACTGGTTTTGTCCTGCTGTAGCTCTGGGCAGGGATCATCAGAAGGGAACACGCAGCTCTTGGGCTGGAGCTGAGCTGGAGACCTGGTGTGGCAAGCACTGGTGGCCACCATCCACCCTGGGTTTGCTTGTCTGGTTCACTGATGGCTGGGGCCCTGGGCAGAACACTGACAGCCTGGTCTGGCCCCAGGGAAGGAGAAGGAGCCCCTGGAGTAGCTGTACCAGGTGGGGCTGCTGCTGCTGGGGACAGCAAGGAAGACATCAAGGATGACAGCCTCTTCCTCCACCTGGCCACAGAAAAGCTGAAGATGATGGACTTGGATTCTGGCACCTTCTTCAAAGCCAGGCTCCACAGCGAATTTGCAGATGAGTGCAGACCCAGGGGGATGCTCCCAGATTTGGGCATTGCACAGGTTCCCCCTTTGCTGGGGAGGATAAAATGGATTCTTCCGTCGGCTGCCGAGCTGCTTTTTGGCAGGGCTGGGGAAATGGGCTGGGCTGGGTACAAAATGGGAGTTGGCTCCTGGCCCTGGCAACAGCCCCCAGCACCCACCGTGCCCTGGGCTGGGGCTGGAGCTGGGGCAGCCAGCCTGACACAAACAAACCCCGTGGCAGCAGCAGAGGTGGGACTGCAGAACTGTGCATGGCTGCTTTGCTTTGCAGGCAAGGAAGGGCTTGGGCTGCTCCACTGCCCTTGCTTGCTTTGAGATCACCATTACTTTTGGGGGCAATGCAGGGGGAAAGGGAAAAACCATGGGCTTCCCTCACCCCTGGGTGAATTTTTCCCTGGCATGTAGAGGTTGAGCCTTCCTCCAGCCCCTGACAGAGATAAGATTTTTTTACCTTTTCTCGTGTCTCCCCTTTTTGTCTGTAATCTATTTTCATTCATTTGTCATTTGTTTCTCTAAAGGAAGTGTTCTAGGTGGTGTCCAGTGTGGATCAGGAAGTGCTTGGGCCCAGCTGCAGCGTGGATGGGCCGTGTCCTTGGAGAAGGCTGAGGACATCGTTTGGGACCAGCTTTTCTTCCAGCAGCGATGGCGTGAGGCGGGTCCCCGTCTCCTTGGCAGGGTGAGATAAGAGCTTTTGGGAGATGGCAGCGAGCACAGGAGCATCCTGCTGTGGCAGCTGCTGAGGGGCTGGATGTGCCATGGCTGGCTGCAGGCTGGGCACAGTCCTGCCCTCCTGCTCTGTGCCCAAGGCAGCAATGATGGGCAGCTTTGGGCACCGCTCTGGGCACGGCCAGCATGGCCTGGGCACGGCGGGAGCTGGGACAAGGGGGACAGGAGCCTTCAGCTGACGGGCGGTTTCTGGTTTCTCTCCTTGCAGCCGGGCTCTGTGGATGCTGAGGCTGCTCTGGGCTCTGCCAGGGCTCTGCTGGGCTCAGCCCTGGGCACGGCTGGGCCCGCTCTGCCCTCACATGGCTCTGACAGCTTTGCATCAGACAAACCCATTCCGAGCACAGCACCTGAGCTTTGTGCTTCTGCAGGTGAGGGAGACTCTCCTGCAGGCCAAGACATTGCAGTTAGGGACACACATCCAGTTGGCAAGAGCCCAAACTCTCCACAGTCCCAGCTGAACACCTGGATCTCCACGGGAGGTTTTGTTGGTCCCACTCTTCATTCCTTCTTGGCTGCAATTGTGCAATTGCACTTTCTTCTTCCTCTAGAAGTACCCTGAGTGGACAAAACTTGTCGAGTGGGCCGTGCTCCTAAGGCAGTGCAGTCTGGAGCTGAGGGATGGAGAATTGCCCTTCTGCACTTCCAAACCAAGCAAAAAGCCATAAGTGAGACTTTCTTTAAAAAAACCCTGATAATGTCAAAGGTGATGTGCAGCTCATTCACAGTGAGAAAGAAGGGCATCTTCTAAAGGATTTGGGTTGTGACAGAATTTAGATTCCCAGTCCTGCTTGGAGCTGACAGGGCACAAAGGAAGTTCTTCTTGCTTCCCACCAGTTTCACCACAATTTAAAATAATAATATTGGAAACAAACCCCAAAATCTTTTTGAAAAAGGTTACTGAGGCCAGTAAGATGCATCAATGCCATCAGCTCATTTATAAAGTCAATAAATGAGTTTTCTGTTTCAGAAGATCTGTTACCTCTTAATTCCAAGTTACACAAAATGTTTCCCTGCACACTTGTGTGTTTTTATCTTTCACATTTTATAGAGGTTTTTTTCTTTTCTTTTTCCTTTTTCTTTTCCTTAAAACAGAAAACATGCCATAAAAAAGGAGTGTCCTTTGCTCCTGGTTCCCATGAGGAGCAGCTCCTTCCCGCTGGCTGAGCTGCTCAGGCAGAGCCCGGCAGCTCCTGGCCCTGCAGGGCTGAGGCTTTTCCCCATTGCTGGGCACAGACTGATGGAGCAGCACTGCAGAGCACGGGGACACACAGAGGGACCAGGAGCAGCTGCCTTTGTCCACCTGGAGCTGCAAGGGCCAAACTCTGAGCAGACAGGGCTGGCAGAGACTCACAGGCTCCTGTTTGCTGTGCTGCCCCACTTGTGCCCAGCCCAGCTCTGTGTGGGGCAGAGGGAGAACAAGGGGCAGCTCCCTCCCAGCCCCCAGCGCAGGGACCCCTCTGGCCCCGGGGCTTGGGGCACTGTCAGCACCCACTGCTGCAGCCACCGCCTCTGCTGGCACTGACAGCAACCCCCAAATTGTGGCTGATCCCGAGGGAGCAGCAGCAGGGCCTGGATCTGATCCCTGACTCTGGGGCAGGGCTGGACAAATGACCCCCACAGCAGCAGCAGCAGCAGCAGCAGCAGCAGCAGCAGCAGCAGCAGCAGCACATGGACCTGAGTTTCAGCACAGCCCCTGCCACTCTTCCCTCCCGTGTGCAGTGGTGTCACAGCAGCCTGGGCCACCTGGGAGCCCCCAGGGCCAGCAGGGACTGGAGATGGCAGCCCTGGGCTCCTGGAGGTTGTGCAGGGAACAGAGGTGGGGACTCCCTGTCCGTGTGGAGCTTCCAGATGGAAAAGGCTGCTGTGAGCAGGCAGCTCCAAGGGCACAGAAAGGAGGGGCTGGAGCCCCTGATCTGTGCCAGTGCCACAGTCCTGGGCAGCAGCCACCGAGCACAGGGGGAACAGAGGGCACAGCAAGAGGGACAAAACCAGTCAAGGTCAGAGAGTGGGAAGAGCCAGAGCTGGGAGCAGGAGCAGCTGCTTCACTGCACCCTTGGAGAAAGCTCTTGGCTGCTTCAAAGTGCTGAAAGGTGTGAAGGGCAGAGAGGAGAGCACAGCAAACAATGCTCCTGTTTCCACAGCCTCCCCTCTCAGTGTCCCAGGAGGAATTGGATGAATTGTATTCTTCTCTCTGAGCCATCTCGTTCAGCATGAGCAGCTCAGCACCAGGAGCTAAAGGAGCTGAAGCCTTAGGCCACAAGAGCTGACCAAGAGGGAACTTTTGACCAAAGTAATGCTGCCAACATGGACCTAAGTGAATGCAGCAGATGGAATCCTGGAATTATAGAATCCTTTCTGTTGGGAAAGACCTCTGAGCACATGGAGTCCAGCTGTTCAGCCAGCACTGTCAAGCCCAGCACTAAACCCAGTCCCTGAAGTGCCAAGGCCTGGACAACAGGCCCTGAGCCAAAGGTGACCTCAGGATGAACCTTCCAACCAAAGGTTATCCTTGTATTAGCAAATATACATGGTCATTAGTGCTGTGATAGATGTATCCACTCATTAATGAAACATGGATTGACCTTTGTGCATTTAGAAACCAGACAAGGCCATGAAATCTGACATCTGGCCTTGTTTGGGGCTGTATGGTCAAAGTCAGCTCCCTTGGTTCCTCCTTGAGGCCTGGCCAGGCTTTGGGAGGAGCCCAAGAGGAGAATGAAAGCAGCTGTTCCTGCACTAGAAGTGCTGTCAGTTTGTTTATTCAGCACTGTCAGAGCTGGGCCCTCTCACAGCGGGGTTGGAAGCCTCCCCTGTGGCTGGAGGCACCTGCAGGAATTCCCAGTGTCCAGGAGTGGCTCTGCAGTCCTTGGCTGTGACAGCTTCCCCAGCTGATGTGTGCACCTGGCTGATGGCAAAGTCTGAGGGTGACTGGTGCTGTCTCTTAATCCCTGCAGGCAATCTTTGGTGCTGATGGTTGGCTGCATTGCTGAGCTTCTCCTTTTGTGATTCTTTGCTGCTTTGAACTGCAGTAAATGACACTGATTGCTGAACTTGTGTCTGTGTCTCTGCTGCTGCCCCTACCCACTGCTAAAACAAAGCTGGTGTAGTCTGGCCAGATCACCACAAAATGTTGCTTTTTAAATGTAAATGTAAGGAATCAGTCTTGTCTGGAATTCCCAGGTATAGGGAAAACCTTCCCTAGAGTTTGCTGGCTCTGCAGTGGGCTGAGGTTGGAGCACTGTGTGAGCAATGGGGAAGTCAGCTGAAAGAAGCTGAACCACAGGATGTATTAAAATGCATCCAAAAATTGCACTTGGAAAAAGGAAAAGAACCTATGGGTGTAGGAAGATGAGGGTGAATTCCGTAAAAATAATCCCAGAAACAGCACCAACAGAAGGATCAATTGTTGTTGGAACTCTATCACATGGAGGAACAGAAGAGGTTCTTAATCTTGAGTTTGTATTTGTGCAATAGAAATAACAATATCATAATAAATAATTATATACATATGTACAAAATAATAAATTTTTATGTATATATTTATATGTATATAATAACATTGTAAAACAATATTTCAAATTCTAGTTTTTTAGCTTTGGCTGCTCAGGGATGTAACACTAAATACCCTACTGAAAATTATTGGCCAGGACCCAAATATCCCTGGTGAACTCTGTGAGATTGTATACAATGAATGAAAGAGGAAAGGATGCAATTGGAAGTTTTTACAGGGTTTGCTGACACTAGGATGTGGAATGCTTCGTCTGTTCCTTTGAAAAATACAGTAAAGAAGACTGCTGGGTTTTTCATATACCAGAATACCTACAGGCTACAGAATTGAGTGAAAGGGATTGTTACAAGAGCAGTTTAAAAAAAAAATAGGAGATGGGAACGTGTCACAATGAAAATCCCATCTCCCAGATGTGCTCCATACCCTTATCAATGGCCCCACTGGGAAATGGGAACCCCCTGGATGTGCATGGCTGCACCCAGTTTGCAAATACAGCCATGGACAGTGACACTGTGACTGCCTGGGAAATTATTCCGGGTGTGATGGCCCCTGACAGGGCCACCCCAGAGGCTGCAGGGCTGGACCTTCATGCATAGGAATTAATTAGGATAAATCAGGAGCAAATGAGAGTTATCAATACTGGAATAGTGATTCAGATTCCTCCAGGACACTTTGCTTTGATGATTGCTCACTCAAGCTTGGCCTTGAAATTGTTCATGTCATGGGAGGAGGAATTGGTGCAGATTATCAAAGAGAAATTGAAGTAGTTCTGTTAAACAGTAGTGAACAATTGGATTATTCAACCCCATATTCAATTGTGGAAGGGTAGCACAATTATTGATATTGCAGTTTTTAAAACAACTGTGAGAAAAGGACATCCACCTCAAATCACTGCTGTTGATGGAGATAAAGTGTTTGGATGCACCAGTCCTAATAATGGAGCCAGAGTGTGGGTGCAGAGGCCCAATGGCCCTCCCAGGCCAGCTGAAGGAACAGCTCTGGGCAAAGACAACACTGTTTGACTCCTGAAACCTGGCTGAGAACAATGGGAATGTGTCCCTGCAGCCAAGTGTTCTGTGCCAGAACAAGTGGATGTTATGGGATATTGTTTTACAGATCCTGCCAGACCAAATCTCCCTCTTTGCCCCAACAGCTCTTTGGAAAATGATCCATGGGGCTCCATGTGAAGGCTGATGTGACTCTGAGGATGTGGAATTCCACACAAATTCCAGCCAGGAGCCTGGGTGTCCTCAGGGACTGGGACCTGGCACCTCTCCAGCCAGAGGGGAAAGGACCCCACCAAGCCTTGTCACCCACAGACAGCACAGTAGAGCTGAACAGCAAAGGACCTTGAGGACATTATTCTGGAATTAAATTGCTCCAGCTCCATGGGCAATAGAATTATTGTTCCTAACCCAAATGAGACTGAGGAAAAAGAATGAAGAGCCGTGTCACTAAAGTGCTACTGAAGTCTGTAAATTATATCTTGATAGGCAGCCAGAATCTTTGTTTGCCAGAAACACCTCTAGAGTTTTATCAAGGATTAGTCATGAAAATTGTGATGAACATGTAAAGATCAAAGTAGCCAAAATACTCAGTGTAACTAATTGCTGGATATGTTCTTGACCCTAGGGAAATCAAGGCAGAGCCATGGTTTGTCAGGACTTGCTTGATCCCAATCAGCCCCGTGGTGCATTTGGTGCTGAGCCCTTGAACCTCAGGGCCTGAGAGGAGATTGCACAAACCTTTCCAGGAGTCCAAGGCAGAAGAAAAACCCAAAGTGTCTCAAAGCATTAATGGGTCCTACTGAGGTCCATCCCCTACAGAGGCGCCTCATGGACTCTCTTTGGAGGAGAGAGTGGGAGGCCAGGATTGCCCAAAAACTTCTCAGAGACTCAGAGAAGAAAGGAAAAAGGAAAGTACCTTAAAAAACTGAAGTTCCTTGAAGCATTAATGAGCCCCAGTGAGTGTCAGTACAAAGCTCTCAAGGGACTTGTTAAAGCTGTAATTGGGGGCATCACTGCATAAACTACTGAAAGAGTTGGTGTTAAAAGAGAAACTCCCAGTACCTTAAAAAAACTGAGTACCTTCAAGTATTAATGAGCCCCACTGAGTATCATTACTGACAAAGGCTCTCAAGGGACTAATTAAAGCAGATAATTGGAGGCCATCACTACACAAACCTCTCAGAGACTCAATGTTAAAAAGTAGAACTTAAATTAACCCCGAGTGCCTTGCAGTGTTAATGAGCCCCAGTGAGTGTTGTTACACACAAAAGCTCTCAAGGGACTCATTAAAGCAGATAATTGGAGACCATGATTGCACAAAGCTCTCAGGGACTCCAAGGCAAAAGCAAAACCCAAACCTTGAGTATCTCAAAGTATTAATGAGCCCCACTGAATGTCAATACAAAACTCTCAAGGGACTGATTAAAGTAGATAATTTGGGGCATGATTCTATAAACTACTAAAAAAGTTGGTGTCAAAAGGGAAAGACTTGACATTTCTTTGTCCCCGCCTGTCATCTCTGCCTCGAATTTCCTGCTCTAACTGGAACCTGGGGACATTTTCTCAGTTGTGTCCCTCATTGGGACCCATTAAAACTTCAAGAAACTACAGCATTTTAATTTGAGTTCTTGAGAAGGTTTTGGAACACTCTCAGGGAATTATTATGATGAAAACATTTAATGATCCGAGAGGATCATTAAAGTCCTTGTGCTGTGTCTGGGCTGCTGAGCTGGGCCGGGCTCCTGGCACAGAGGCAGCTCCCAAGGTAAACCAAGAGAAGCTTCAAAAAGACATTTCTGCTGAGGAGCAGCTCCTCTGCCAGCCCAGCAGGGCTGAGGGCACTGCCTGCAGGCACTGAGGGCACAGGAGCCAGGCACAGACAGGCTCAAGGCAATCAGGACTGGGAAGACATTGAGCTGAGGCTGCACTTGGGGAAACATCTTCACAGCCCTGGACATGGTGAGTGTGTGGGTGCAGGGCAATGTCCCCTGTGCTCCTGGAGGGATCTCCTGGAGCCAGCACAGCCCACAGCCTGGGGGATGTGTCAGGAGGACTCCCCCAGTTTCTCTGAGGCACAGCAGGAGGAGGAGGAGGAGGAGGTGGAGGAGGAGGAGGAGGAGGAGGAGGATGTGCTGCAGAGCGGGGCTGCCCTGGGCACCGTCAGAGGGACAGGGCAGGACGGCTCCTGCTGCCAGGAACGGCTGCAGGGGCTGAAGCTGGGGCTGCAGCCAGGGCTGCCCAGGGCTGTCCTGCAGAGCAGCTCCTGCGGCCCTCAGGGCTCTTGGCCATCCCGGGCCATGTGCCACCTGCCAGGGACAGCTCTCAGCCTGCCTGGCAGTTCCCCATGGACTGTGGGGAGAAGTTGGAGGTGGAAGGAGCCACCCCCATCAGGGCAGATTCCTCCTGCTGTGGAGATGGTGCTGCATGGCCAGGGCTGCTCTCAGCTTTCTCCTCAAGGCAAGGCAAAGGGGCTGTCAGGTGTGTCTGTGTCACTGACACTCCTGCACTGTCCCACTGGGCTTCAGCACATCTGCCTCACATCTCCCTCACAAAGTGCCTCCTCACCCTCCTGTGCCTACAGACAGCAGCAGCAGCACCTTGGCTTGCAGCATCTCAGTTTGTGTGAGCTGCCCTTAAGGCCCTGCTGGCAGGGAGATGGCCCTGGGCAGTGCCCTGTGCTGGGAGGGGTGTGCAGGGCACAGCTGAGCCCCCCGGGCTGGGCTGGGCTGTGGCAGCACTGACAGGGACAAGGCTTGGATAGAGAGAAACAGCTCCCAGTAGGCACAACTCCAGGCAGCAGAGAGCCAGGCCAACCCTTGGTTTCCCTCTCTCTGTTTTGAAATTAGATCCTTCAAAAAGGCTAATTTATTTCTCTAAAATGTTTTAAGTGCCATCAGCCTGAATTAGAGGGAGGTGTTACTAGTAAAGTTCAGCTCTGTGGGACTAGCAGGACTGACTGCACTGGGGCACAGGGAGCCCTGTCTTCCCTCTGGGCTCCTCAGTGTTCAAACTGACAGCACTGATGAAGATGAAGCACTAACTCAGCAGCACAAACTGAGCTCAAAAATGTAAATCCTAAGTGAAGTTTCTCCAAAGGACAGGAAATAGTTTTCAGTGAACTCTATATAATATCACATACAAATGATTCAAAGAGGTTGGTCCCAACTTGTCAATGTTTTGTTTCAACAGTCCTCAATGCCCAGAGTGAAGAAATGTCCAACAGCAGCTCCATCAGCCACTTCCTCCTGCTGCCATTGGCAGACACGCGGCAGCTGCAGCTCCTGCACTTCTGCCTCTTCCTGGCCATCTCCCTGGCTGCCCTCCTGGCCAACGGCCTCATCATCAGCGCCGTAGCCTGCGGCCACCACCTGCACACCCCCATGTTCTTCTTCCTGCTCAACCTGGCCCTCAGCGACCTGGGCTGCATCTGCACCACTGTCCCCAAAGCCATGCACAATTCCCTCTGGAACATCAGGAACATCTCCTATACAGGATGTGCAGCACAGGTATTTCTGATATTCTTCTTCCTTGGATCAGAGCTTTCCCTCCTGACCATCATGTGCTACGACCGCTACGTGTCCATCTGCAAACCCCTGCACTACGGGACCCTCCTGGGCAGCAGAGCTTGTGCCCACATGGCAGCAGCTGCTTGGGCCAGTGGCTTTCTCACTGCTCTGCTTCACACAGCCAATACATTTTCCCTGCCCCTGTGCCATGGCAATGCCCTGGGCCAGTTCTTCTGTGAAATCCCACACATCCTCAAGCTCTCCTGTTCACACTCATACCTCAGGAAATTTGCAGTTTCTGCATTCACTAGCTCCTTAGCAGTCATCTGTTTTGTGTTCATTGTTTTCTCCTATGTGCAGATCTTCAGGGCTGTGCTGAGGATCCCCTCTGAGCAGGGCTGGCACAAAGCCTTTTCCACCTGCCTCCCTCACCTGGCTGTGGTCTCCCTGTTTCTCAGCACTGCAGTGTTTGCCTACCTGAAGCCCCCCTCCATCTCTTCCCCATCCCTCGATCTGGCAGTGTCAGTTCTGTACTCAGTGGTGACTCCAGCCCCGAATCCCCTCATCTACAGCCTGAGGAACCAGGAGCTCAAGGCTGCAGTGTGGGGAAGGATGACTGGATGGTTTAACAAAGAGTAAACTCCTTGCCAATTTCTACAAATCACTTGCAATAAAGTCATCTTCGACAGAACTTGTTTGGTTTGGTGGGTGAATTTTTCTTTTCTGTCACTTGCCTTAGTATTTTATTATATTCCACAAAGAAATATCATTATTTGTGCATTATTCCATTTTGTTTCTTCCCATGTTTCTTGCAGACCCACATAGTGTCACTAAGGGGCTGCCATCTCAGTGACTTTAAATGAATTGAAGGATCTCTCTCCCAGTAAAGTTTTCTCCAGAGATGCCCCTTTTGTTCCCTTCTCTGGAGCTGCAGCAGCAATGTCTGTATGCAGAGCTTGGGCAGATCAGTGCTGGCACAGCAGCTGTGCCCAGCAGCAGCAGCACTTGGTGTTGCCAGTGCTGCTCCTGTGCCACTGCCCCGCTGCCCTCCTGGCCCTCGTGTTGCTGCAGGGCCTGAGTGCTCTCGGGGCCGGGCACAGTCCTGGGGGTGGCAGTGCTGGGGCTGCAGCAGGGACAGGCCATGGGCACTGCTGGGGCAGCGCTGACACCTCAGGCCAGGGCCTGGGGGCTCCAGGCTCCTTGGCCAGGCTCTCTCCACAACACTTGGCCAGGCCAATGCTGAGCACAGAAAAGCCCTGGGAGCAGCCCCAGGCTGGCCATGGGCAGGCTGGGGGCAAACAGCATGGCTGGTGCTCTGCAAGCTCTCTGCGAGGGGGACACCCTGGCAAGGAGCAGCAGAGCAGGGGCTGATCCATCCCCACTGCACTGGACACCCCAGGGCAGCGTCCCAGAGCGTCCTCATGCACCTGCCAACAACATCCCCCCTCTGCAGCCCTGGCCTCTCCCCCAGCTCACACAGGAGCCGCATCCTTGCAGGCACACACACGGCAGCACTGGCTCAGGAGCCCCTGTTTGCATTGCACACAGTAGGCTCAGCACCCCCATGGTGCTGCTGTGGGGACATGGAGCTGAGTGAGCACAAATGCCATCAGCCCCTGGGGCCAGCACGGGATAGGGGATGGCAGGGAAACCACCTGGGTTTGTTGTGGCCTCTGAAGTCAGCCAGAAAGTTGGTTCCCATCAGCTGTGAGTTTCCTGTCCCACTGCAAATGTTGTTGCTCAGAGCCAGGACTGCCTGGCAGGTGCCCCCAAACTTCCCTGAGCATTTCCTTGGCTTCACCTTTGCTTTCTTTACTCCTTCCTGATCCAGCTTTCTTCCCCTTGCCCATTCTGGTCGCATCCCCTACAAACAGCCCATCCCTGATTGCCCTTTCCTCTCTGGCCTCACTCCCTATTTCTGTTCCCATATTGCCACGATGGGAACATCCCTTGGGGAGCAGGATCATCCTCCAAGTGCTTCAGGAATTGTCTGCAGGGTCCTGCAGTGCCTCGTGCTGCTCCCTTGCCAGAGACACCACAGGCCAGGGGGGCACATCTGGGCTGCTGTGTCTGGGTGTGGGGCTCCATGTTGTGGGCAATGAGGAGGGGCTGGAGAGGCTCTGCAGGACTGACAGGATGGGCTTTGGGGCTGTGTGGAGAAGCTGAGGGACCTGGGCTGCTGGACCTTGTGAAGAGGAGGCCCAGGGCTCATCCTGCAACTGCTCCAGGGGTGGTTTCAGAGAATCACAGAATCAGCCAGGCTGGAAAAGAGTTTGTAAATTGTTGAGTCCAACCTGTGCTCTGACACCACCTTGTCTCCCTGAGCATCCTCTTCTCCAGGATAAACATCCCCAGCTCCCTAAACCACTGCTCACAGGTGTTGTGTTCCAGACCCCTCACCAGCCTTGTTGCCCTTCTCTGGACACACTCCAGCCCCTCCATGTCCTTCCTAAATTGGGGCCCAGAACTGGACACAGCACTCGAGGTGCTGCCCAAGCAGTGTCGAGTACAGGAGAAGAATCACTGCCCTGCTCCTGCTGGCCACACCATTCTTGGTTGTGGCCAGTTGCCATGGACTTTCTTGTCCACCTGGGCACACTGCTGGCTCATGTCCAGCCTGCTGTCCATCAGTGTCCCCAGGTCCCTTTCTGCCTGGCTGCTGTTCAGCCACTCTGTCCCCAGCCTTTAGCACTGCAGGGGTTGTTGTGGTCAAAGCGCAGTACCCGGCACTTGGTCTTGTTAAATCTCTCCTTGGATTTGGGCCCTGGATCCAGCCTATCCAGGCCCATGTACTGAGCCCTCCTACCTTCCAGAAGATCCACACTCACACCCAGCTTAATGTAAGGACGATTCCATACGGTCTTAGAATGTCACAATTTCATGAGGCCTCCCAGTGTCACAATGTCTTTTTGGTTCAATGGAGCCCCAGGGTTTCACAAAGTCCCTTGGATCATTGTGCCCTGCAGTGTCATAATGGATCCTTGGTTCCATGAGGTCTCACAGTGCAGCAATGCTCTCCTTGGTTCCACAGTGTCACAATGGCCTCTTGGTACGAGGTCCAGCAGTGTCACGGTGGTCTCCTTGTTTCGAGAAGGACAGAAAGTGTCACAACTGTCTTCTTGATTTCATGAGGTCGCATGGAGTCACATGGACCCCTGAATTCCATAAGGGTCCACGGTGCCACAATGGACCCCCGCTGACACAAGATCCTGCAGAGTCACAATGGTTTCTTGGTGCCATGACACCCTGCAGTGTCAGTGTCACAGTGGTGTCTGAGTCCCTCTGCAGAGCCCTCCTGCTCTCCAGCACATCCACACTCACACCCGGCTTGGTGCCATCTGCACATTTGCTGATGCTGCACTCAATGCCCTCATCTAGATCATCAATGCAGATATTGAAATCCACGCTGGCTGCCTCTGATCCCTCAGCCATCCTGGAGGTGCCCTGTGATGGCACTCAAGGTGATCTGTTCCATCACCTCACCAGGCACCCAGGTCAGGCTGACAGGCCTGCAGTTCCCCACATCCTCCTTCCAGCCCTTCTTGGGCATGGGCTCACATTGGCACCTCCAGTCCTCTGGCACCTCCCTGCTGAGCCAGCACTGATGAGAAATGATGGAGAGCAGCTTGGGGAGCTCATTCAGCAGCTCCCTCATCCCCCTAGGATGGATCCCATCTGTTCCCAGAGACACCTGTGAGCATCTGAGTGGCTCAGCAGGTCCCCAGCTGCTTCCTCCTGGATTACAGGGGTCTGTTCTGCTCCCTGTCCCTATCTACCAGCTCAGGAGAACACTTGTCCTGAGAATATCCTGTCTAATTGTTTGAAACTGTGGCAATGAATGGGTTAAGTATCTCAGTCTTTATCTCATCTTCAGTTTCTCTATTCCCCACAGCATCCAATAAAGAGCTGAGATTCTCCTTGTCCGCTGGTTTACTAATAACTTATTTATAGAAATATTTTCTATTATTTTTCACAGAAGTGGCCAAGTTAAGTCCTAATTGAGTTTTCACTTCTCACATTTTCTTTCTGCATGACTTAATAACATCCTTAAACACTTCCTGAGTTGCCTGCACCTCTTTCCAAATGTGATGCACCCACTTTTTCCCTGAGTGCCTAGAAAAATCTCCATACCCAGCCAGGCCAGTCATTTTCCTCACTAGCTCACTTCTGGCACACTGGGACAGGCTCCTTCTGCTCATTCATGATTTCTTTCTTGAAGTGTCTCTATCTGTAAGGGTAGGTCCGAAGTTTCCCTCGATTTTGCCTCCCGACCATCGCAAAGAGGCCTCGAGGACCCCACCCAGGCTGACTCCCAACATTGGTTTCCTGGCCAGGCCAAGGTGGATGCTCGTGACTGTGTGCTGGTGTATTGTGTTCACTGGACTGTGCTGTTGTGGCACCAACCAGAGGTTGTGTTGTACCAGCTGAGGACTGCTTGTCCGTACCTGTCTCCTGCAGCACCACACAATGGTCCATAAATCTTCCCACCTCTTGGCCAGAGGCCACTCACTTTGGAGAAGGAATACAAGAGCGACCCTCAGGAAAGACCCTTTGAGATCTCTCCACTGATGAAGACCTGTCTACCCCCTGGAGAAGACCCCTGAGATCTCCCCACGGACGAAGACTCGTCTATCGGATGACCCGCGAGGACGCCCGTCTCGTCTGTTGGTAACTATTTTCCCATCCCTTTCTTTCCTTCCCCTCTCCCTATACTTTGTTTCCTATACCTCTCCCCTTTACCGTAACTGAATTGTTGGCATTTGATGAAATGCATTGCTGTTGTTGAAAAAACTGATTTTCTGCTGTTGAATAAACTGATTTTGTCCCCTGCACTTTGGCTGTTTGCACCTTTAAGATCAAAAGAGCCATCACGACCCCCGCTCTGTAATAATAGCGGATCGTGACACCATCGTCCTTGGCTCAGGCAGTCTCAGAATACCAAATCCTCCTGAATATTGCCCTGAACCCCAAATTCATGCTCAAATGCCAGTAAAATGATTCAGCTTGAGATCTCTTTGCTTAATTTCTTTATTTCTACCCCAATTCTGGGTGTTTTGATGGGATCAACATGGAAATTATTCAGGTAGGAAAAGATCTCCAAGATCATCCAGCATTGCTTGATGCCACCAGAAGAAACAACTGGACAGAGCAGATGAGATTTTTTGGGCTGTAAAGTCAAAAAATCATCTCCTCAATTAATTTCCAATGTCGATCTGAGTCCCCATGGATGTTCCTGCCCCTGGGTTCATCCAGGTGCCCATGGGGATCCAGGAGGACATGAAGAGCACCAGCCAGGTGTCATCCCAACCTGGATCACCAGGGATGTGGGCCACCAGGGCTCTGCCCAACCAGCGTGGCTCCTGTGATGGGGTATGAGGTTGGAGACGCACACGAAGCTCTTCCCACTGTTGGGGCACTCACAGGGCTTCCCTTACTGGTGCCTGCATTTGTGTTTGGCCAAGAGAGAGCTCTGGGTGAAGCTCTTCCCACACTGGGGACACTCCTATGGCCTCTCCCCAGTGTGGATGCTCAGGTGCCTGATGAGGGTGGAGTTGCAGCTGCAGCCCTTCCTGCAGTTGGGGCAGCAGAAGGGCCTCTCCTCTCTTACAGCAGAGGAGAGCAGACCTGTTCTGAAACCTCTTCAAACACCCGGGACACTCAGAGGGCCTCCCCTGGTGTGAGTCCTCTGGTACTGGATCACGTTGTTGCTCCACCCAAAGCTCTTCCCACATTCCCCACCCTCATAGGGGCTTTCCCCAGTGCAGAGGCACTGGTGGGTGATGAGGTTGGAGCTGCAGTTGAAAACCTTCCCACACTTGTAAAGCCATTCCATGGTATATGGATCATTTGGTGCTTTATCAGGTAAAATCTCTCACTGATACTCCTCCTGTGGAGGCTCAGACAGATTTGTGACTTCAGCCCTGGAGGGACAACAACAGGCAAGGACAAACACCCCTCTAGATCATGGCGAGATGTTCCTCCCTCCCATAGGCCTTTGTAGGCACATGTGAATTCCTTCAGTTCTATTGGTTATTGTAGTTGATGTCACCAATGTTCACCCCAGCTCTGTGAGATTTGGATTTGTGAAGGATTCTCAAAGCCTGACTGAAAGCTCACACAGTCTTGTACATCTGCATGCAAACTCTGAGATAAGGTGTGCTGACTTAGAAAGGCCCTGGAATAGAGAAGACATTGTTGAGAGACAGATTGAACTAGAAACAAGTTTCAAACAATGGCCTTGCAAAAAGACCAGCTATTTTTGAGAATTAAAACTGTGAAAGATGCACTGTGGCAAGACCACGTGGGATACAATAATAGGTGACAGGTGTTACAATTATTAGCACCAGTGTGTGGCAAAAGCAAATAGGCTGAAAAACATTTATAAGGTATTGTAACCAGGAAATAACTTGGCTTCTGATAGAATTTTACACGTCTTATGTTTCACCCTTCAACAAGACTGATAAAGGAAGAAAATCTTAAAAACAAGAAGCCACTCAGTTGCCCCATCTCTGTAGAGCAGGGATATTCCAACATGCAGGCAGGGCTCCAGCCCTGCTGGGCTGGGAGAGGAGCTGCTCATCCAGAGAAATGTTTTTGAAATTGTTCTTCATTGCCAAAATCACCGTCTGGGCCAGAAGCCTGGCCCAGCTCAGCAGCACAGACACAGCACAAGGACTTTAATGACCCTCTCAGGGTTTTGGGGCTATTTACATCAGAATCAGTCCCTGAGAGTGTCTTCAGAAATCTTCTGAAAACTTAAATTGAAATTCCAAAGTTTCGTGAAGTTTTGATGGACTCCACTGAGGGTCACAACTCACATGAAAATATCACCAGGTTCCAGTTAGAGCAGAACACTGGAGGCACTGATGACAGGTGAGGACAAACAAGGGAAAGGTGTCTGTGATGCTGAGCAAACCTGGATGTGTTTCAGGAATGCAAAGGGCCAAGGGCTGAGCCCCAGCCCCTGGCAAGGCACATCCTGTCCCTCCCTCATTGCTCAGGGCTCTTCCCGGGCCACTGGGCTCTGGCCATGTGCAATGCCAAGGGCAGCACCATGGGGCGGCCCCTGCCAGGCTGCTGAGCAGGGACAAGGAGGCAATGAGGCCCCAGCACAGCAAGGCTCACTTGTCCCCTGCTGGCCTCAGGCCCAGGGCCAGCCTGCATGGCCCAAGTGCTGCAGGAGTTGGCTGTGTCAGGGCCTTTCAGCTGCTGCCCATCCCTGTGGCCTCTGCAGCCCAGGCTGTCCTACGGTGTCCATGCCTGTAAGGGTCGGTCCGAAGTTCCCCTCGACTTTGCCTCCCGGCCGTCGCAAGGAGACCTCGAGGACCCCCACCCAGGCTGACTCCCAACATTGGTTTCCTGGCCGGGCCAGGTGGATGCTCATGACTGTGTGCTGGTGTATTGTGTTCACTGGACCGTGCTGTCGTGGCACCAACCAGAGACTGTGTTGCATCAACTGAGGACTGCTTGTCCGTACCTGTCTCCTGCAGCACCACACAATGGTCCATAAATCTTCCCACCTTTTGGCCAGAGGCCACTCGCTTTGGAGAAGGACTATAAAAGAGCGACCCTCTGGAAAGAACCCTTTGAGATCTCTCCACTGATGAAGACCCCTGAGATCTCCCCACGGACGAGGACTCGTCTATCGGATGACCCGCGAGGACGCCCGTCTCGTCTGTTGGTAGCTATTCTCCCATCCCTTCCTTTCCTTCCCCTTTCCTTATCCTGTACCTCTCCCCTTTACCGTAACTGAATTGTTGGCATTTGATGAAATGCATTGCTGTTGTTGATTAAACTGATTTTCTGTTGTTGAATAAACTGATTTTGTCCCCTGCATTTTGCCTGTTTGCACCTTTGAGATCAAAAGAACCATCACGACCCCCGCTCTGCATTAATAGCGGATCGTGACAATGCCCTGCACCAAATTAGTGTTAGGGAGTCTTATTCTGATATTTTGGAGATTTAGTGACAGTGGGTCCTCACAGAACCAAAGTCTCAACTGTGACAATATGGAACCTGGAGGTACAAAGGAGACTTTTGGTACTGTGGGAGCTCATGGAACTAAAATCCATTTTGACAGAGTGAGGCCACATGGAACCTATGGTCCCTTGTTACACTGTACATCCAGGGAGACCATTGTGGCATTGAGAAACCTCCTGGAACCAGAAGTCCATTGTGACAGAGAAAGGCCTCATGGAACCAAGGGGCCATTGTGACACTGTGGGGCCACATGGAACCAATGGTCCATTTTTATGAATCCTGGTTTTAAAAAGTTACGATTTTTGCTAAGAGTAGAAGTAGTTTCCATGACCAAGATGTAAGCTAGGTAGGTAAATGGTAGGTTAATAATTACTAGATGCTTAGGCTAGAGCTAATTGGTATAATTATCTGCTACTATAAATTTACATACAGAAGAAGGTAAAATAAGTAAACTGTTAACCATGAAGCACGGGGCCTTGGATCGTGCCAGAGGGTCACTGAGACCTGATGAAGACTCTCCTGACTTCATCCTTCGAGACCACTGACCCATTTCGAGACCACCGACCCAATTCAAGAGAAGAACTGCGCACGTGTGAAGGACTGATGGGCTCATTTTAATATGGGATGGGGCTGGGAGGTGCTGGGGTTATGCAGATGTATTGTATGAAAGATCTTGGGGAATCAATAGACGGCAAAGAACCTTGTTCAGGGCGGTCACGCCTTTCAGAGGTGACTCCCGTGCCACCCGCCAGTGAATAAACACACCACTTTGTAACTTTAATTAGTTAGAGGGTCTTTGTCTGTGATTATACCAGTTTTCTTAATGATTCAATACTTACTGCACAGGATAAACAAAAGAAGCCCAGGTAGATACAAACACCGTGCACAATAAAGTTCCCTATATTACAGCTAGTGAAGAAATAGCAGAGATCAGGAGTCAATGTAACTTAGCACCAAACTGATGAGGGAGTACACATGGAGCCCTTTCACTCAGCTTCCACAAAAGGAACCACAAAGATGCATCCAGACTTGGGGGATGAACCCTGCCCGTTTGCAGGGACTATGCAGAAGATTTCTGCTTGGTGAAAATTTTGTGTAGCTTTTCTAGTTTATAAAGTGAAGTGTGTGTCACTCAGAAATTCAAGGCTCATCTCCCTTCAGCTGCTCTCAAGGCCAGATGTTCATGGTCAGCTGGGAATTCCGCCCCCCTGGCACCAGAGAGAACTCAGGACAGGACAGATGTCCGGCCTGGGTTATCTCAGCAATTCCTGAGAGGGGGAAGATGCCCTGAGTGATGGCCCCAGCTGATGGACAGAAGAGATGAGCTCTGCTGGGCCATAGGGGAAGTCCTGCTGCAGGAACCTCATGGAACCAAGGCTCTGTTGTGACATTGTGATGGCTCCTGGAACCAAGGAGACCACGGTGACACCAATGAACCTCATGGAACCAAGGCTCTGTTGTGAAACTTTGGAACTCCAGAGACCATTGTGGAGTACAGAACCTCATGGAACCAAAGGTCCATTGTGACAGATCAAGGCCTCATGGAACCAAAAAGAGCATTGTGACACCGTGGGGACCCATGGACCCAAATCTCCATTGTGACAGTGCAGAACCTCATGGAACCAAGGGGCCTTTGTGACACTGCAAGGCCTCAGGGAACCAAGGAGTGCAAAGCTCTCAGACCTTCCTTGCAGTGTTCTGCCTTGGATGAAGGGGAACATCCTGGGTGGCACCTTAAGCTTGGCACACACCTGAGGAGTGTGACTGTTTTCAATGGGGAAAGATTGGAGTTTTAGCTTGCTTCAAAAATATAAAAAGGAAAAACTGTTTACCTGATTGCAGCCAGTTCTCCAAGCAAAGCAGGTCCCAGGTGAGTGAGGACAGACAGGATGGGGTTGGGCAATGTGGAGCAAGGTTGTGCACACTGGCTCAGACCTCAAGGCACAGCTTCTGTGAGCAGGCCAGACCTCCTGAGGAGACCCTGGATGAATATCAAACACAAAATGTTTCCATAAAGAGAATAGAAATAAAACACCCTCTTTAAAATACCAATGTATATTTCTAAGAATCTCTTTGAATTATTTCTCCATAATTGCAGTAGAATTAACTTCACCAGACCAGAGGGAAATCAAGGCAGAGCCATGGTTTGTCAGGACTTGCTTGATCCCAGTCAGCCCCGTGGTGCATTTGGTGCTGAGCCCTTGAACCTCAGGGCCTGAGAGGAGATTGCACAAACCTTTCCAGGAGTCCAAGGCAGAAGAAAAACCCAAAGTGTCTCAAAGCATTAATGGGCCGCACTGAGGTCCATCCCCAACACAGGCTCCTCATGGACTCCTTGGAGGAGAGAACTGGAGGCCAGGATTGCCCAAAAACCTCTCAGAGACTGAGAAAAGAAAGGAAAAAGGAAAGTACCTTAAAAAAATGAAGTACCTTGAAGGACTAGTAAGCTCCACTGAGTGTTGTTAATGATAAAGGCTCTCAAGGGACTAATTAAAGCAGATAATTGGAGGCCATGGTTGCACAAAGCTCTCAGAGACTCCAAGGCAAAAGCAAAACCCAAAGTGCTCTGAAAAACCTGCAGTCCCTGGGAGCATGAAGGAGCCCCCCAGGGCCATTCCTGACCAAGGCTCCCCAGGGACTGGTCCCAGCAGATCCCTGAGGCCACTGGGATGTGGGGGGATGCTGAGGGCAGGACAAGGGGTGCCAGTGGCCAGCCTTGCTGGGGCTGTGCCAGGAGGTCCCAGTGGCTCAGGACAAGGTGTCTCCTCCCAGCCCTTGGTGGCACAGACCCTGCTGTGCCCCAGGGCACCAAGACTTGGCTTCTCTTTGTCCTCACCTGTCATCTCTGCCTCCAATTTCCTGCTCTGACTGGAACCTGGGGACACTTTCTCAGTTGTGTCCCTCAGTGGGACCCATTAAAAGTAGAAGAAACTTTGGACTTTCATTCCGACTTGGAGTTCTTGAGAGGTTTCCTAACAAACCATGGCTTAGCCTTGATTTCCCTCTGGTCTAGTGCAGTTCATTAAGGAAGTTCTCAAGTTCAGTTACAGAGAAACATTTCAAAGAGTTTGTGAGAAATACACATTCCTATTTTAAAAGTTGTATTTTATTACTGTCGTTATGAATGACATTCTATTTGTCCAATTTTATCAAACAATAAGATTAAATTTAGGAGCAATTTTTTTAATAGCAAAAATTGTATATAAAGTAATACAAATCAAAGTATCTTAGATACATATATTTGAGTGTATAGGAAATTTGGCAGTGAGTAATTCAGTATAATTGAGGTTTGTGTAAAGCATAAGCAAAACTGACCGGGGGTACAGGGAGGGGCTCGCCCTTCCCCACGTACCAAACAATCAAGGCCAAAAATCCCACTTATACACTGTATGCTAATATGTATGAATACAGAATTTTCTGGAAAGCTCCTCCCAGTTTCCATTCCTAAAATCTATGTCACTGTGTTGTGTGGAGCATTCTCTGTTAATGGTTAGGGGGTCTCTCATCCTTTTGAGGGTCTTATTTCCGATGAAGGCTCTTTGTCTTCATCAGTGTCTGCTGTGTGACCTTGCAGGCAGCACAAGTGCACTGAGCTTGGGGTTATGTAGCTCAGCATAAGTTCCCACAATAAACCTTATTCAAGTTCATGCCTGGAATCATCCCAATTTGGCCCATTCCAAGGTCGAAACTTTTTATTTCTAGATGCTGCTTATCAAACCTATATCCTTCTACTACTCCCCCCTAACATCTGGACTCTGCTTTGTCTCAGCATTTCTTTTGCTTTCTAACAATTATTTTCTATTGATATAAGTACAATTTTGCTAATATAGTTAAAATTTCATTAGCATGAACCACATTTATCACATCTTTAATATTAAAAAGAATTTTTTCTTACTTATTAGTATTCTATATTTTTATAATCTATTTTTTATATTGATATGTAAAAACTTTACATTAATAGTAACAAAAAAAAATATTGGTCATTGGTTCTAACACAATTGCTTTCATTACTGAGAGGAATGTTAAATTTGTCTTTACAAATGAGTTGTGGATCAGCCTATGGATAAATCCAGTACTGAGAGATAAAAGAAACAATGGGATGGATTCCACTGATTGATGAATGGAAAGAGATATTTGCCTTTACAAACAAACTGTAGGGCTGCTGATAAATGAAATTGGATATCAAAAGATGAAAGAAGCAACGGGGGGAAAACTATGAATTCTATAAGAATTAAAAATTAAAAGGGAGGGTTATACATTAGAGGGGAATTTCAGGTATCAGGCGTTCCGGGAAGTCTGTGCCTCTCAAGTACCTCAGCCAATGGGGAAAGAGAGAGGGAAATGCGGCCGGGAAAATAGGATAAAAAGGAGGCTGCGTCCTCCGAAAATTAGAGAGATCCCAGGGGAATGTCCCATGGCCTCTCCCTTTATTCGAATAAAGCAAAAAGGACTCCTCTGTCTCCTTTTTGGACATAAACCTCTGGTGTTTGTGGATTAATTTTCCTGACATTACATAAATAAGCTTTACTGGTTATTTATTTCTCCCTGTGTAAGATATTTCATAATAGTTGTAGTCATTTTGTCATCTTTATTATCATCTTTTTCTCTGACAGGGTCAAGGTGGGTGCTTCAGGGTCCAGGGAGACATTTCTGGGGCACATTTGAGGCAATTTTGGGTCTGGGGAAAGAATTTAGAAGGAAGTTGAGGGACGGGAGGACACTTGGGGGCCTGGAGTGGGCACTGAGAGAGAACTTAGGGATCCTGGGGGAAAGTCTGGGCTTCAGAGTGTCACCTGGGGGTCCAGGAGGGCACCTGGAGGTCAGGTAGGAGAATCTGGGGCAATTCGGGGTCCGGGCGGGCTCTTGGGGGGCTCTAACAAGGGGGTCTCCGGGCCGCGGGGGATGATGGGAGTTGTAGGCACAGGTATAATACGGTTCAATGGGGCCGTGGAGCATCATGGGAGTTGTAGGCACAGCTGCACTGTCTCTCGGTGGGTGCGGGGCATGACGGGAGATGAAGTCAGGGCTGGAATGGCGCTTAACCGAAACCGCGGAGGTTCATGGGAGCTGTAGTCCCGGAAGTGGTCCTTACGGAGACTTTTTGGGGATCTGGGAAGGCACTTAGGGACAGTTTTCCCTCTGAGCGGAGACTTCAGGTCCTCAGCGGGGAACGTATACGGGTCGGGAGAACTTGGGGGGAGCCTGGGGAGCTCTAACCGGGCTCTTTAGGGCGCGGGGCAGGGCAGGAGTTTTCGGCGCGGGACTGGGTTATGAGGTGCTCTGAGCTCGCGGGGGATGGCAGGAGATGAATTCCCAGAAATGGCTGCAAGGGGAATCTATGGGGTTGGGAGCATTCAGGGGATCTGGGGACGTCTTTGGGTGGTCAAGAATGTGCCCTGAGGGGGCAATTACGGATCCTGGAGGGTCCTGGGACACGTATGGGGCAGATGGGGAGCGGATACCGGGGGTTCTGTGGAGCGCGGGGCATGACGGGCATTGCAGTCCCAGCTCCAGTGGGGCTCTATGGGGCCGCGGGGCATGATGGGAGTTAGAGGCAGAAAGGAAAGATGGCGCCGACTGCAGGCACCGCCCCCGAAGCCCCGATCCCTAAAGCTGAACCCCCTTGGTGGCACCTTGGACTGAAACACACTAATGGCAGGTGTCTGTATTCAGTGGGGAACATTAGGAGTTTTACATTTCTTCAAAACTAAAAAAAAGGAAAAAACCCTGTTTGCCTGAGTGCAGCCAGTTCTCCAAGCAAAGCAGGTCCCAGGTGAGTGAGGACAGACAGGATGGAGTTGGGGAATGTGGGGCAAGGTTGTCTACACTGAGTCAGACCTCAAGGCACAGCTTGTCTTTTTATACACTGATATCAGCAATCTCCAGTTGATATTAATTCCTGAAACCTTATAATGCAGTCTGAACAGAGATGAAAATCAAGACCCTTTATGGCTGACAATCAGTCACACTCTGTCCCTACCCACACCCCACCATTTCCCCCATCCAACCCCTGGCACTCAGAGCAGCCTTGTGAAAATCTGAGCTCCCTCCCCTCCAGGCTGTGCCTGCAGCTTTCAGCTCCTTGGCACCAACTCCCACCTGCTTTCCTTGGAGAAGGAGCTGCCTGAGACACAGAGGGATGTTCATTTCTTGTCAGCAAATAAAATAAAGCCAGGCACAGCTCCATTAAGAAACAGAAGTCCAGCCCAAGGAGTGCTGGGCATTGGAGCCACATCCAGGGGTGTCCCCAGGGCTCAGGATTGGGGTCAGGGCAGTGAAATCTCTTTATTGCTGATGTGGACGAGGCCATGGAGGGCACCCTGAGTCAGTGTCCAGGTGAGGCCAAGCTGGGTGGGAGTGTGGCTGTGCTGCAGGACAGGAAGCTCTGCAGAGGGATCTGGACAGGCTGGAGCCATGGGCCCAGGACAATTGGATGAGGTCACCAAGGCCAAGGGCTGGCACCTGCCCTGGGCTCACAACCACCCCAAATCCCTGGCTGTGCCCTGCCCCTGATCCCCACAGCCTGTCCTGTTTCCTTCATCCCTGCATTGCCAGGGACTTTGTGGGACAAGGGAGCTCTGCTGTGGGGATGGAGGGAGGTGCAAGTGCCAGCACTGCAGTGGGAACCACAACTCATCAGGTTTGTGTCCTTTGGGGGTCAGCAACTGGTGAGACTCAGAGGCACAGAAGGTTTCTCTTCTTGGCCAACATAAAAAAATGTACCCATGATAAAATTCAATAAACTTCAAAATTCTTCCCTCAGTTCTGTGCAATGTCAAAGCAGTATCTGATGTATCCACCATGAACAAGGGATTTTCATACAGGAAGAATTTTAGACACAGACATTAGAAAGGGTGATTCTGTGATAGATGTAGACACAATTAAGATGTTGACTAATGTTGAATGACCAGAGAACAATGGGAGGAGGAAATCTGGGAGCAATGGCAAGGCCATAGGACCAGCTGGTCTAGGGAAGAGATGTCCTTAGACATGGCCATTTAAACAGGAGAGGTGGAAACACCCAAATGAAGAGGCACATGAAATAATAGACAGTATAGTGGTAACACAGATACAGGGGAAGATCAGTATTTCTTGTCCTGCCATCAGTACACATCCAGGAAATTTCTCTTCTCTTCTGGTGAGAAATTTTGACATTTCTTAAAGTACTCAAATGCCCCAGCTAATGAGATGTGCTCGTGCACCTCAAAAGCTGCAGGTCCCCTACAGTCCCAGAGGGCTCCTGTCCCAGAAATATCAGCTCCAGCCCATTCCAAAATCGGGAGCAGCATTGTCCTGGGATCATCAGGGAGCTGAGGTTGGAAGGGACCTCAGCAAGTCTGCAGCCAAACCTGTCAGAAACTGGGTCAGACCAAGTGGTTCAAGACTTGATTTGGTGTGGATTGGAAAATCCCAAAGCCAGGGATGGGGCAGCATCTCAGAACCTGTCTGAGCCCATGGGAACAAAGTTTTTCCACATGTCCTGTCTGATCTCCCCTCATTCCCCTTCCACCCATTGACTTTTGTCCCCTCCAGCCCCCCCAGTGCAGAGCCTGGCTCTGTGTTCTCCATCAGCTCCTGGGTGGCACTGCCAGGCTGGCATGAGGAGCCCCTCAGCCTTCCCTGCTCCAGGCTGGACAAGCCCAGCTCCCTCAGCCTCTCCTCACAGCCAAAGGGCTCCAGCCCCACCTTGGAGGCCCTTCCCTCACCCTGCTCCAGCCCCAGACATCTTTCCTGCCCTGGGCAACCCAAACCAGGCCCCAGTGACCTGGATAATCCACGTCCTTGATGTCCTGGTCACACAGCCCTGGCCCCTTGTCCCCGTGTCAGGCTCTGGGGTTGATTTGTGGAACATCCTTGGGGGAGGCCGTGGCTCCAGGTGGAGCAGGGGGATCCCGGGGGACAGGGGACCCTGCTGGGCATGAACAGCATTGGACTTGTCTGGGGAAACTGTGAGGGGGGGCTGGGGCAGAGTGACCAACCCAGTGATCTCACACAGCCCTGCTGTGATGTCACACAGCCCTGCTGTGATGTCACAAAGCAGCCCAGTGATGTCACAGCCTGCTCTGTGATGTCATTGTCTGCTCTATGCCATAGCTGCTCAGTGACCTCACATAGCCCACTCTGTGATGTCATAGCCCACTCTGTGACCTCATGTTACCAGATGATAAATTGCCCACACAAGTGAGCTGACACAATCCTTATTCTCCAGAACCCTTGGCCTCTGGAAACTGCACAATGCCTGTTGTATAAGGAGGGGAACTGGAAGTTTGTAGCTGTCAGGGCTTTGGGGTTTGGGCCCTGAGCTGCCACAACGTGCCCGGATAAGATGTCCCACAAGGAACAGCCTTTCCTGGTGTCTCAGGCAGATTTCAGCCACGAGGTAGGAGGATGCAAGCAATGCCTGGAGTCCAGGCCTTCAGCCCATGTTGTAATTTGAGCCTTGCTTCCAAAGTACCTTTGGCCAGCAGAGGAAGGAGACCGAGGAAGCTGCAGGGAGATTCCACAGACACTTTATTTCTTCCACGAAGGGGTCCCAGGCAGCAATTCAATGGACAAGGTACTAACGGGGGCTTTTGTAGGGTCAGGGTGTCTTGAATACAGACCAATAATTTAGGGGATTGTAAAACGGACCAACTACTTAGGGATTTTAGAGAAAAGGGACCAATTGCTAAGGGGATTGAAAATGGACCAATTATATCACAGGGAGATAAAGTGAGGTTTGCAAAGGGGGGAAATATTTCTAGTATTAGTCATTCTAAGTAAGCAATTTCTTATCTAAGGGATAGCTTTGCAAGGAGGCTCTGTTAGGGTTTCTGCTCCTTCCACAGAAGTTCACCAGCTTCAATGTCCTGCCAGCTCAGCCGGGCCGACTGGAACATTGGGGTCCACGACCACCAGGGACCACCACAGACACCCCCAGGACAGAAGAACCCATGGGTAAAGAGATGTTGGGAGGTTTTTTTTTTCCTTCCGTCTCTGCCTGTGGAATTTTTTCCCACTGATATGCTAAGGATCACTGCTGGCTAGGTCCTTGAGACTTAGAGATGGGGGAGGGAGAGACTCCCTGGTTTCTTTAGGAGTTTCTCTTGGAGGGCAGGGGTGGAGGGGGGGGAACAGTGTGAGATGAGAAGAGGGTAAAGGAGGGTGGGGGGCTGTTGTTGGCACTCACTTGCTTTGGCTATTGGAGGAGAAAGGCCACTGGAAAACCTCACCCTGCTATCCCAATGCCAGGAGCTGCCTCTTCTGGTGTTGGACCCCACACCCCTGCTAGGACGCTCTCCTGCTTCAGTTTGCTATCTCCAAGCATCCTGTTGGGGCACTGGGACCAATACTGCTCCAAGGATTCGTGAGCACAGCCTGTCCTCCACCCTTCCCATCTGGGACACGGCCACCATCACCCCAGTGCCCCTGCAACTGTGCAGGATCTGCCCCTGTCCACCAGGAACCTGCCAGAGCTCACTGCCAACTGGGAGGGTAACTGCACCAGAGGGGAAAAGTCCCCAGAGCCAAGAGAACTGTTACTGGTTCCTGTTCTGTTTGTTGTTAATTTCATAATTGTTGTTTTGTTTTGCCTTGTTATATATATATTAGTAAAGAACTGTTATTCCTATCCCCATATCTTTGCCTGGCAGCCCCTTCATTTCAAAATGATACTAATTCAGAGGGAGGGATTTACTTTCTCCATTTCAAGGGAAGGCCCTGCTTTCCCTAGTAGACAGCTGTCTTTCAAACCAGGACAGGGTGGTCAGTGGGAGGTGATCAGTGGCTGTGGTCAGTGGCAGTGTGGGCATTGGTGTCTGGGCAGTGGATGTGGTCAGTAAAGGGGTGGTAAGTTGGTGTGGTCAGTGGCATGTGATCAGTCAGGGTACGGCCACTCAGGTGCTCAGTCACTTTGTTCAGTTGAGTGGTCAGTGGATTGTGGTCAGGAGTGGGCAGTGGGTGTGGTCAGTGGGAGAAATCAGTGGGTTGTGGTCCGTGGGTGTGGTCAGTTGTGATATGATCAGTTGTGATATAATCAGCAATGGTCAGTTGTGTGGTCAGTTGGTGTGGTCAGTGGGTGGGGCATTGGGTGTGGTAAGTGGTTGTGGTCAGTGGGGTGTGGTCAGTGGGTGTGGCCATATCGAGTGGTCAGTGGGTTTGATCAGTGGGTGTGGTCACTTGGGTGGTCAGTTGGATGTGGCCAGTGGGGTGTGGGCATTGGTGTCTTCGCAGTGGGTGTGGTCAGGGGGGTGTGGTCACTGGCTGTGGTGAGTGGGTGTGGTCAGGTAATGTCAGGTGGCTAGTCAGTGTGAGGTGTCAGTGGGAAGGTGTCAGTGGGAAGGTGTCAGTGGGAAGGTGTCAGTGGGAAGGTGTCAGTGGAAGTGGTCCGGTGGTCATTGGGGTGTAGTCAGTGGAGGTGGTCTGTGAGTGTGGTCAGTGGTTGTGGAAAGTGAATGTGGTTGATGCAGGTGGTCAGTGGGGGTGTGGTGAGGGTTTGTGGTCAGTGGATGGGGTCAGTTGGGTTTTAATTGGAGTGTGGTCAGTGGTTGTAGTCAGAGATTGTGGTCATTGGGGAATGGCCAATTGGTGAGGTTAGTGAGGGTGGTCAGTGCATGGGTCAGACTTGATGATCTCGAAGGTCTTTTCCAGCTTTGCTGATTCTGTGATTCTCTGAAACCACCCATGGAGCAGTTGCAGGATGAGCCCTGGGCCTCCTCTTCACAAGGTCCAGCAGCCCAGGTCCCTCAGCTTCTCCACACAGCCCCAAAGCCCATCCTGTCAGTCCTGCAGGGCCTCTCCAGCCCTTCCTTATTGCCCAGAACAGGGAGCCCCACACCCAGACACAGCAGCCCAGATGTGCCCCCCTGGCCTGTGGTGCCTCTGGCAAGGGAGCAGCACGAGGAACTGCAGGAGCCTGCAGACAATTCCTGAAGCACTTGGAGGATGATCCTGCTCCCCAAGGGATGTTCCCATGGAGCCAGCTCAGGAATTGAAATGGGGAGTGGGGCCAGAGAGCAAATGGCAATCAGGGATGGGCTGTTTACAAGGGAGGGGACAGGATGGGCAAGAGGAAAAAATCTGGATCAAGAAAGAGGAAAGAAAGCAAAGGTGAAGGCAAGGAAATACTCAGGGCATTTTGAGGGCGCCTGGCAGGCAGCCCTGACTCTGAGCAACAATGTCTGCAGTGGGACAGGAAACTCACAGCCCATGGGAACAAACTTTCTGGCTGATTTCAGAGGCCACGACAAAGCTGAGTGGTTTCCCTGCCGTCCCCCAGCCCTTGCTGGCCCCAGGGGCTGATGGCATTTGTGCTCACTCAGCTCCATGTCCCCACAGCAGCACCATGGGGGTGCTGAGCCTGCTGTGTGCAATGCAAACAGGGTCTCCTGAGCCAGTGCTGCCGTGTGTGTGCCTGCAAGGATGCGGCTCCTGTGTGAGCTGGGGGAGAGGCCAGGGCTGCAGAGGGGGGATGTTGTTGGCAGGTGCATGAGGACGCTCTGGGACGCTGCCCTGGGGTGTCCAGCGCAGTGGGGATGGATCAGCCCCTGCTCTGCTGCTCCTTGCCAGGGTCTCACCTTTGCAGGGAGGTTGCAGAGCACCAGCCATGCTGTTTGCCCCCAGCCTGCCCATGGCCAGCCTGGGGCTGCTCCCGGGGCTTTTCTGTGCTCAGCATTGGGCTGGCCAAGTGTTGTGGAGAGAGCCTGGCCAAGGAGCCTGGAGCCCCCAGGCCCTGGCCTGAGGCGTCAGTGCTGCCCCAGCAGTGCCCATGGCCTGTCCCTGCTGCAGCCCCAGCACTGCCACCCCCAGGGCTGTGCCCGGCCCCGAGAGCACTCAGGCCCTGCAGCAACACGAGGGCCAGGAGGGCAGCGGGGCAGTGGCACGGGAGCAGCACTGGCAACACCAAGTGCTGCTGCTGCTGGGCACAGCTGCTGTGCCAGCACTGATCTGCCCCCAGATCTACACACAGACATTGCTGCTGCAGCTCCAGAGATGGGAACAAAAGGGGCATCTCTGGAGAAAACTTTGCAGACAGAGAGATTCTTTCGTTTCTTTTGAGTTACCAGGAGCACAGCCCCTCATTTACACAGTCTACGGGTCACAGAAGGGATGGAGAAAAGCAAATTGAAATTTCGGCACAAGCAATGACATTTCTTTGTAGACTTTATTGAAATGCTAAAACAAAGGAAAGAAAAGAACAAACCAACAAGTAAACCAACAAGAAGCAGAGGCAACGTTTATTACAAGCGATATGCAGAAATTGGAAAGCAGTTTAATTTTCCTGAAAACATCCAGTTATCATTCTCCACATTGCCGCCTTGAGCTCCTGGTTTCTCAGGCTGTAGGTGAGGGGATTTAGGGTTGGAGGCACCACTGAGTACAGAACTGACACTGCCAGATCCAGAGATGGGGAGGAGATGGAGGGGGGCTTCACGTAGACAAACACTGCAGTGCTTACAAACAGGGAGACCACAGCCAGGTGAGGGAGGCAGGTGGAAAAGGCTTTGTGCCTTCCCTGCTCAGAGGGGATCCTCAGCACAGCCCTGAAGATCTGCACATAGGAGAAAACAATGAACACAAAACAACCAAATACCAAACAGACACTAAAAGCAATGATCCCAAGTTCCCTGAGGTAGGATTTGGAGCAGGAGAGCTTGAGGATGTGTGGGATTTCACAGAAGAATCCCCCCAGGGCATTGCCCTGGCACAGGGGCAGAGAAAATGTATTGGCTGTGTGCAGCAGTGAATAGAGAAAGCCACTGGCCCAGGCAGCTGCTGCCATGTGGGCACAAGCTCTGCTGCCCAGGAGGGTCCCGTAGTGCAGGGGTTTGCAGATGGACACGTAGCGGTCGTAGCACATGATGGTCAGGAGGGCAAGCTCTGATCCAATAAAGAAGATAAAGAAAAACACCTGAGCAGCACATCCTTCATAGGAGATGTGTCTGGTGTCCCAGAGGGAATTGTGCATGGCTTTGGGGACAGTGGTGCAGACGGAGCCCAGGTCAGTGAGGGCCAGGTTGAGCAGGAAGAAGAACATGGGGGTGTGCAGGTGGTGGCCGCAGGCTACGGCGCTGATGATGAGGCCGTTGGCCAGGAGGGCAGCCAGGGAGATGGCCAGGAAGAGGCAGAAGAGCAGGAGCTGCAGCTGCCACGTGTCTGCCAATGGCAGCAGGAGGAAGTGGCTGATGGAGCTGCTGTTGGACATTTGTTGTATATTGCCATGGCGATCTGTAAGAAAAGTAATAATGGAATAGTTCAGTTTGGAGAGGACTTGAAATATCCCAGCTCAGCTTGGTGGCACTTTCCCCCCACTGCCTGCCCAGGGCTCTGCTGCCTGGAGCTGTCCCTGCCAGCAGCTGCTTCCCTGTGCCCAGGGCTGGGCCCTGCCAGTGCTGCCAGAGCCCAGCCCAGCCCTAGGGGCTCAGCTCTGCCCTGCAGACCCTTCCCAGCACAGGGCACTGCCTAGGGTCGGCTCTGCCTCTGCAGGCTCTGATGGTAAGATCATAGTAACCCTGAGGAGGCTGGAAAAGTGACACTGATGCTGCCTGTGAGGGACCCTGTGCTGATTTCTGTCAATGCCTGTTTATTAATATTCAAGAAAAAGATTTTCTATTTTTCCCACCCTGAAGAGATTAATATCTATATGCAATTTCCATTCTAGGCAACCCAGAGCAGTAAATTACAAAATCTGGATTTTCCCTTATGCAGCCCCTGCCTCACTGTGCTCCCTGTGTAATCTACCTAGAAATATTCTGGAGTTAAATGTTATGCTGGGAGCAGTCCTGAACAATGCAGCATCCTCACCCCATAAGCAGAACACTTTTTTTCCCAAGCCTTACCAGCTGTCTCCTTCCACCCAAACCTTGTCCCCCAGTGCTGGGAGCAGCTCCCAGGGCTGGCTGAGAGCTGTCCCTGGCAGGCAGCAGAGTCCCTGCCCCAGCACAGCGCCCTGGGCTGCAGGACCCTGCTCTGCACCACAGCCCTGGGCACCCCTGGCTGCTCTACACAAGAGATCATCAGAGAATGTACTCACACAGTCTGCAGGCATTGGGATGTTGCAGCTTTAGGAGATCAGTGCAGGAGCTGCAGCTGCATTGTCCTGCAGCCAGAGGCTTCCTGTGTCAAGGGCTGGGAATGATTCTGCCCCAGTCACTTCTGAGCATCTTCCCAGCCCTGACTGATTGAAGCTCTCTGTGCCTCTGTGCTGTGCTTGGGGTGGCTGCAGGCAGTGCCCCAGCCCTATTGGGCTGGGAGAAGAGCTGCTCATCAAGAGAAACGTGTTTTTGAAGCTCTTCTTGGTTGCCAGGATCACCTTCTGTGTAGGGAGCCCAGCCCAGCTCATCAGCACAGACACAGCACAAGGATTTTAATGACACTCTTGGGGTTTGTGCTGAGGCTCTGAACATCAGTCCCTGAGAGAGAGCTGAAGAAACTTCTCAAGAAATTATAGTCAGAACCAAACTCCAAAGTTTCTTGAAGATTTAATGGGTCCCACTGAGGGACACAACTGAGAAAGTGTCCCCAGGTTCCAGTTAGAGCAGGAAATTGGAGGCAGTGATGACAGGTGGGGACAAAGAGAAGCCAAGTCTTGGTGCCCTGGGGCACAGCAGGGTCTGTGCCACCAAGGGCTGGGAGGAGACACCTTGTCCTGAGCCACTGGGGCCTCCTGGCACAGCCCCAGCAAGGCTGGCCACTGTCACCCCTTGTCCTGCCCTCAGCATCCCCCCACATCCCAGTGGCCTCAGGGATCTGCTGGGATGAGTCCCTGGGGAGCCTTGGTCAGGAATGGCCCTGGGGGGCTCCTTCATGCTCCCAGGGACTGCAGGTTTTTCCAAGGACTTTGGGTTTTGCTTTTGCCTTGGAGTCTCTGAGAGCTTTGTGCAATCCTGGCCTCCAATTATCTGCTTTAATGAGTCCCTTGAGAGCCTTTCTCAGTAACAACACTCAATGGGGTTCATTAATCTTTCAAGATACTCAGGGTTAATTTTTTAAGGTACTTGTTGTTTCCCTTTTTACACCAATTATTTTAGTAGTTTATGCAGTGATGCCCCCAATTATCTACTTTAATTAGTCCCGTGAGAGCTTTGTTTTGACATTCAGTGAGACTCATTAATACTTTGAGATACTCAAGGTTTTAAATGTATTTTGGATTTTCCTTTCCTCTCTGAGTCTCTGAGAGGTTTTTGGGCAATCCTGGCCTCCAGTTCTCTCCTCCAAGGAGTCCATGAGGAGCCTGTGTTGGGGATGGACCTCAGTGGGACCCATTAATGCTTTGAGACACTTTGGATTTTTCTTCTGACTTGGACTCCTGGAAAGGTTTGTGCAATCTCCTCTCAGGCCCTGAGGTTCAAGGGCTCAGCACCAAAGGCATCATGGTGCTGATTGGGATCAAGCAATTCCTGAAAAACCATGGCTCTGCCTTGTTTTCCCTCTGGTCTGGTGCCATTCATTAGGAAGATTTTCAAACCCAATTATGGAGAAATATTTCCTAGATATTCTAAGAAATACACATTCCTATTTTGAAGGGTGTATTTCATTGCTTTTCTCTGTAGAGCAGAGGTGATTGCAGCATTCTGTGATTGATATTGATCCAGGGTCTCTCCTCAGGGGGTCTGGCCTGCTCACAGAAGCTGTGCCTTGAGGTCTGAGCCAGTGTGGACAACCTTGCTCCACATTGCCCAACCCCATCCTGTCTGTCCTCACCCACCTGGGACCTGCTTTGCTTGGAGAACTGCCTGCACTCTGGAAAAAAGGGGTTTTCCTGTTTTTTTTAGCAGCAATCTAAAAGTCCTAAGTTTCCCCACTGCAAAAAGACACACTCCTCAGGTGTGTACCCTGCCCAAGGTGCCACCAAGGAGGTTCCCCTTTCCCAAGGTAGAACCCTGCAAAGATTATTTCAGACCTTTGGACTCCCTGGTTTCCTGAGGCCTTGCAGTGTCACAAAGGCTCCTTGCTTCCCTGACACAATGGAGACTTGGGTCCATTAGGTCCCACGGAGTCACAGTGTTCTTCATGAGTTTATGAGGCCTTGATCTGTCGCAATGGACTTTTGGTTCCATGAAGTGCTGTACTCAACAATGAGCTCCTTAGTTCCAAAGTGTCACAACTGACCCTTGGTTCCATGTGGCCCCACAGTGTCACCGTGGACTCCTTGGTTCCACAAGGCCGTGCAGTGTCACAATGGCTCACAGGTTCCATGAGGCCCCACAGTGTCACAGAGGCCCCTTGGTGCCATGAGTTTCCCCAGTGTCACAATGGTTCCTTGGCTCCACGTGGCCCAGGTGTCTCCCAATGGACTTTTGGTTCCAAGGTGTCCCACAGTGTCACAGGGGTTTCCTTGGTTCTGGAGTGTCACAATGGATATTTGGTTCCATGTGCCCCACAGTGTCACAGGGGTCTCCTTCTCCCTGTGGCAACCAGCACCAAACCCCACTGGCAGGCCCAAATGCCTGGGAAGAAGGAGGAGGGGACATTTGGAGTGATGGTTTTTGTCTTCCCAGGGCACAGTGACGTGGGCTGGGGCCCTGCTGTCCTGGAGATGGCTGAACACCGGCCTGCCCATGGCAGGGCTGAGAGACAACAACCTCTGTGCATGGAACTGCAACAGCAGAGAGCTCAGGCTGAAGGCTGGGTTTAAAAGACTGTCACCAGCACAGGAACCATCAATGTGAGTGGAAAGATGTGTGCTCATGTCTTTCCAAATCATGTGGTGGGTGCAGGGATGGGTGTTAAGGGGTTTGAAATGGGTCGTAACATTTCTACTGACTTTGGGCAGCAGGTTTGTTACCGGCCCAGCCAGTTTGGCTCCTGACACAGACAAGGGTGTTCACTGGTTTGTACTGGTTTTTACCTATTTTCCTGGTTTGTCGTGGTCCATACTGTTTTTTTCTTGTACATACTGGTTTGTACTGGTTACTACTGGTTTGCATTACACTGTTGTTTACTGTTTTTTACTGTTTTTTACCACTTCTACTGGCCCATACTGGTCCAGACTGGTTTATACAGGTTTCAGGGTGCTGTTGGAGCTGTCATTCATTGGGCAGTGCCTGGGGGTGAGCCCCAAATCCTACGGGGTGTGGCACCACCAGGGCTGGGTGCTCGGCCATGCTGCAGCGCCCCCTGCTGGCCGGGAGGACCTGGCACTGTGCGAGCACCTTTTGGTGGCCGACCCCTTCAACTATGAGTGGGTTGTACTGGTTTGTACTGGTTTGTGCTGGGATGTGGTCCAGGGGGTACTGGGATGGAGCTGGGGTCACTGGGTTATACTGGGAGAGAATGTGTGAGTGTCCGGGAAGACCTAGCGCTGTGTGTACTGGTTGTACTGGGTTATACTGGTTTGTACTGGGATGAGGTTCTGGGGGGTTACTGGTCTGTACTGGGTTATACTGGGATGCCGTACTGGGAGTGACTGGGTTATACTGGGTTATACTCAGATGAGGTGCTGGGGGTGTTACTGATTTGTACTGGGTTCTACTGGGAAAGGGAACCGGGGTGTGTGAGTGCCCCCTGCTGGCTTGGAGGACCCGCTGGCCAACTGTGAGTTATACTGGTTTATATCTGGATGGGGTGCTGGGGGTGACTGGGTTATACTGGGTTGTACTGGGATGTGCTTCTGGGGGTGACTGGGTTGTAGTGGTTTATACAGGATTATACTGGGATATTCTGGATTTTACTGAATTAAACTGAGGTGTACTACCTCATACTGGAAGGGGGCTTGGGGATACTTGGCACTCCACTGGGAGCAACTTCTGGGGATGCTGGCCTTACTGATTTATACTGGGATGAGGCTTGGGACCTACTGGGAGTGACTTCAGGTTGTGCTGGCCTTACTGGTTTATACTGGGAGCTGCTGCTATGGGCTTAGGGGCTCAGGGGTGGCTCGTAGTATTTACTGGTTTATACTGGTGCCCTCCCAGTATAAACCTGGGAGCCCCAGGACCACACTAGGAGCCCCTAGACTACACTGGGAATGGGTTTGGGTGCATGAGGCCTTAATGGTCTATACTGGGAGCTGCTGCCACAGGCCTCAGGAGCTCGAGAGTGGCTCCAAGTGCTTACTGGTTTATACTGGTGCCTTCCCAGTCCACACCTGGGAACACTGGTAGGCACTTGCAGCCAGGCAGGACCTCAAGGCCGAGATGGCCTTCACCAGGGCCTTGCTGAGCCGCAGCTTCTCCAACTTCTCGGCCTGGCAACACTGCCTGGGGCTGCTGATGCCCACCAGGAACTACAGCAAGGGCACTGCCCCCTGGAAGGCTGAAGGAAGGAGAGGGATTCCCCAAAAAATCTCCAACAATTTTGTGGGATGCCCGAAATTTCCCAGCCCCTCCCTCGTCTGAAGTGGGAGCTGGTGGGTTCTGTTGGGTTGAATGGGTAGACCCGGTGTTCCTAAATCCCCATTGACTTTAATGGGTAGATCTAAACCCCTGTATACCTGGCTGTGCCCACTGAGATATTGGGGTTTCCCCTGGTGTCCCCCTGAGATTTTGGGGTGCCTCCTTTGCCCACCCCAGAGCTGGAGCTGCTGCAGAATACCATCTTCACCATCCCCATGCACAAAGCACCTGGCTGTACCTGCACTGCATCCTCTCCTGAGGTAACTCAGGGCTCCCTCTCACCCCTGATGTCCTCACCTGGAGTTTTGGGGTACCCCTGAATGCTGGGGTGCCCCCTGATAGCTCCACAACTGCCAAGAGTCATCTGTGTCCATGTCGACTGGGAGGACGGTGGCCATGATCTTCTCCTGGCCTGTCAGTGTGAGTCAGGGCACTTGGGTGCCCCAAAAATAACCTGGATATCCCCAAAAATTAGCTGGATACACATGGATACTGCCCAAAATCACCTGGATCCCACTCAAAAAGCACCTGGGTACACCTGGATATCCCCAAAAATCACCCCGGTATCCCCAGAAATCACCTGGATATACCTGGGTACCCCTTGAACACCTGGATCACCAAAAACCCCTGGGACCCTCAAAACGAGTGTCTCAAACATCCTCATTGCTTTGACTTGGTAGACCTGGTGGCCCTAAACTCCATTGCCTTTAAAGGGTAAATCTGCTGTCCCCAAATTTCTATTGATTTCAATGGTTGGACCTGGAGTCCTGTTTATCTCCATTTATCTCTACAAATCCCTCCCAGTGGTCCCACTTTTGCTTCAGTGCTCCCAGTCACCCCAGTGTCCCCCCTCAGCCCTTCCCAGTGCACCCAGTTTAAAGAGTAACTCTTCCCAATCAAGCCCTATCAATGGGTAGACCTGGTGTCCTTCAATCCCCTTTGACTTCAGTGGGCAGAGCTGATGTCCAACATTTTGGTGCTAAAAATCACAATTTTGAGTTCAAAATTCCCAGATTTCAGGCTGAAAATGGACATTTTTGGGCCTACCTGGAGGCACAGCTCCAACATGGACAGCAGGTGAGGGATCAGGGATTTGGGATTGGCCTCCAGGAATTCATCCAGGACTACCACAGCATCAGCACTGCAATCCTGGAGCAGAAATTCCCAGAATTCAGCCCAAGATTTTCCCCAAGTTGACCCAAATTTCCCCATTTTAGGACCAAATTTCAGAAAAATCCCCACTGACATTAATTGATAAACCAGGTGTCCCTAAATCCCTATTGACTTTAATGGGATAGACCTGGTGTCCATAAGTCCCTATTGATTTCATTAGTCATGTCTGATGTCAAGAAAATGTGCATTGGGAGATTGATATTACAAGAGATGGGGCAACTGAGAGACGTTGTCAAAGATGGTTTATGGCCTCATGGTGTCAGTCTCATAGAAGGGTGAGACATTAAAGCTGTTACATCCAACACCATAATATCAGAAGCCTCCTCATTCTTAGTTACAATGCCTTATGTTAGTTTTTAGCCAATCAAATACTTCTGTGAAGTTTGGCAGCATCCTTTTACACCAATCATTAATTGCTTTCCTTCTCATGGCTTTACAGTAATGTGTCATTTTTCAACCAATCCTATAACACTTCACAAACCTACACTGATATATCTTAAACTTCTAATTAACTGTATAACAGGTTCTATTGCTAAGCTTTACAATCTTTTACTATCTTACTTAACATACTGCTTTGCTTACATAATGCATATTTCTGTTTGCTTAAAACATAGTTCTACTTAAACTAAAAACTTATATTCTTGTTTTATATCTATTTTACTTTGAATGCTCAGATTGACCAAGATTTCTCCAAGGTCTTAGGTCAAACCTTGGATCCATCTCAATCTCTGAGCCTGTATGCACAAGGCCCTGAGAGCTCTCCGTGCCTGCATTTCCCACACCACCTGTCATCTCTGCCTCCAATTTCCTGCTCTCACTGGAACCTGGGGACACTTTCTCAGTTGTGTCCCTCAGTGGGACACATGAACAGAATCAGAAAATCTAGAGTTTGATTCTGACTAAATTCTTGAAATTCAAACCAGGGTTCTGCCTTGATTTCCGTCTGGTGCAGTTCATTCAGAAGTTTTTAAACTCAAGTTATGGCAGAAATAAGAAAAAGACCTTCTTACATATTTCTATTCCTATTTCACAGGTGTATTTTATTACTGTTATCTTTAGAGCAGAGGTGATTGCAGCATTCTGTGATTGATATTTGTGAGAAATGGATTTGTAAAAGATTCTCAAAGCCTGACTGAAAGCTCACACAGTCATGTACATCTGGATGCAAACTCTGAGATAAGGTGTGCTGACTCAGAATGGCCCTGGAATAGAGAAGACATTGCTGAGAGACAGATTGAACTAGAAACAAGTTTCAAACAATGGCCTTGCAAAAAGATCAGATATTTTGGAGAATTAGAACATGAAAGATGCATTGTGACAAGAGCACATGGGGTAGAATACTTGGTGATTGATGTTAGAATTATTTCCACCATTGTGTGGCAAAAGCTAATAGGCTGAAAAGCATTTCTAAGGTGTTGTAACCAAGAAAACACTTGGGTTTTGATGGCATAGCATGGAGTTTTATTCTCTTGTGTTTCACCTTTCAAGGAGACTGATAATGGAAAAAAATCTTTTTTAAAAACTGCCTCTCAGTTTCCCCATCTCTGTAGAGCTGGGATTTTCCAGCAGTGCTGAGTCCCTGGACATCAGTCCCTGAGAGGGAGCTGAAGGAAAACTTCTCAAGAACTCAATGACATATTCAAACTCCAAAGTTTCTTGAAATTTTAATGGGTCCCACAGAGGGATATGACTCAGAAAATGCTTCCAAGTTCCAGTTAGAGCAGAACACTGGAGGCAGTGATGACAGGTGGGGACAAACAAGGGAAAGGTGTCTGTGATGCTGAGCAAACCTGGATGTGTGTCAGGAATGCAAAGGGCCAAGGGCTGAGCCCCAGCCCCTGGCAAGGCAGATCCTGTCCCTCCCTCATTGCTCAGGGCTCTTCCCGGGCCACTGGGCTCTGGCCATGTGCAATGCCAAGGGCAGCACCATGGGGCGGCCCCTGCCAGGCTGCTGAGCAGGGACAAGGAGGCAATGAGGCCCCAGCACAGCAAGGCTCACTTGTCCCCTGCTGGCCTCAGGCCCAGGGCCAGCCTGCATGGCCCAAGTGCTGCAGGAGTTGGCTGTGTCAGGGCCTTTCAACTGCTGCCCATCCCTGTGGCCTCTGCAGCCCAGGCTGTCCTACGGTGTCCATGCCCTGCGCCTCTGTCCCTGCAGGCTGTCGTCATCCCCCGGCTGCCCCACCTCGCTGGCCCCTTCCTTTGCTGACAGCTCTGCCTCCTGCCTGCCTCTGCCTGCACACACAGAGCCATGGGCTGCTTCAGACTCCTTCTGGGGGATGTGCTGCACCCCAGCCCTGCCCTGGGAGAGAAATTCCTTTATCCTTTTTTCAACTCTGGACCACCCTAGCTGCACTTGGCATTAATTCTTTCTTTCTGTGACTCTTTTCCTCTATGTCAAAAGGATCCACCATCTCTGAAAATGATCTTCAATCCCTCCCAGGGCTCTCCTCTACTGTCCTCAGTCTCCACTCCACTGAGCACAGAGCTCCTTTGTCCCTATACAGTGGTCAAGTGCTTGAGTCCATGGGCACCTGGACAAGAGGTACGGTTCTTTTCTGTGGGAAGGAAACCACAGAATCCCAAAATTGAAAGATGAAAGGCGTTCACCAGATGCCAAGGTCAGCCAGACCTGTTTGTCTGGGCTGCATTTGTCTGGGAGCAATCATTCAATAAATGGAATTTTTGAGGCCAAATTCTAATTTTTACCATGGACACCTGGAAGAGAAGGATAGTTCTTTTCCATAAGAAGGAAAGCACAGCCCCTGTGTTTCAATGCAGCTGAGAGTGGCCCTCAGGAAGCCAAGGGAAGTTAAACTTGTCAGTCCAGGCAGATTTTGTCTCGGAGCTATAGTTAGATAGAATTTTGGAGATGAATTCCCAGTATTTGCCTTGGATGCCTGGACTGGAAAGATTTTTTTCCATGGGAAGAAAAGCACAGCCCCAAAGTGTTTCAAAGGCAGATGAGAGGTGGCCCCCAAGAGGCCAAGTCCAGGCAAAGCTGTCTGTCCTGGCAAGTTTCATATGGGAACAATCCTTGGATATACAGAATGTTGGAGGAGGGATCCCAGTTTTGGCCATTTGTGCCTGGAAGTGAAGGACAGTTTTGTTCCATGGGAAGGAAAGCACGGAGCCCCATTGCTCCAGGTCCATTGGAGAAGAAGCTCTCACCATGCCCAGGTCATCTGAACCTCTCAGGCAGCCCCCAGGAGCCCATGCCAGCCAGAGCTGTTCCATGTTCCCTTGGTTCCATGGGGCCCTGCTGTGTCACAAAGGCCTCGTGGTTCCTTGGGGCTCAGCAGTGCCACAGTGTCCCCTTGGTTCCATGGAACACCACAGCATCCCTGTGGTCCCCATGGTTCCACAAGCCCTGCAGTGTCACAATGGCCCCTGGCTTCCATGAGCCCACGCAGATTCACAATGGTCTCCATGGGAAGGGAAGCACCAAGTCCCAGTGGTTCAGAGGCAGATGAGACACAAGCACCAGAGACCAAGGCCAGCCACATCTGTCTGTCCTGGCAGGTTTGTCTGGGAGTAGCACTTGGATACAGAGAATTTTGAATGTGGAATGCCAACTTTGGCCATTTGTGCCTGGACAAGCAGGACAAGTCTTTTCCATAAAAAGGAAAGCATGGAGCCCCAGTGTTTGGAAGGCAGGTGAGAGCTGGCCCTCAGGAGGTAGAGCCAGCCAGTCTTGAGGGGAATGGCAGCTTTTGTCTGGGAGCAATCCTTGGATATACGGAATTTGGGAGGAGGAATCCCAATTTTGGCCATGGACACCATGTCAAGATGGATGGGTTTTTCCATATGAAAGAAAAGCAGGAAGTCCAAGTGTTTTGGAAGATGAGAGGTGGCCACCATAAGCGAGGGCAGCCAGACATCTCTCATAGCATCTTGTGTCTTGGAACAATCCTTGGATATACAGAATTTTGGAGATGGAGTCTTAATATTGGCCATGGGCATCTGGACATAAAATATGTTTAATTCCATAGGAAGAAAAGCACAAAGGCTCAGCGTTTTGAAGGTAAATGAGATCTGGTCCCTGGGATGTCAAGCCAGGCAAATCTATCTTTCCTGGCAGGTTTCATCTGAGTACAGTCCTTGGATATATGGAATTTTGGAGGCCAAATCCCAGTTCTGGCCATGGTACCTGGAGGAGGACAGCTCTGTTCTATAGGAAGGAAAGCACAGAGCCCCAGAGCTCCACAGGCAGAGGAGAAGCAGCCCCAGCCGTGCCAAGGTCAGCTGAACCTCTCAGGCAGCCCCTGGGAGGCCAGGCCAGCCAGAGCTGTTCCATGTTCCCTTGGTTCCATGGGGCCCCTCAGAGTCACAAAGGTAACACTTTTGAAACCTGCCATTGACTAGTTCCTAATGCCAGTAAAGATGACTGTAGGGGTTGTTTTAACTTTGTCAAATCACTTGTTGCAGTGCCCAACTTATTCATTAATATTTCTGAATCGATTCCATTTAAGACTCTCAATCCTGCTCCTCATATTCCAGTTAAATCTCTTCACATTCTGCCCCTGAATTGTACTTGCTTTTGTAACCATGTTGCCCAGCCCTCAAAGGATGTCTTTAGGAAAGAGGAGCAGGCTGGCTGAATTTCAGAGATATCAGTTTGCATTAGTCATTCAACACGCTTGAGAGACCACTCAGGGTTAAATAACAGTGGTTGTTGGCCCATGTTCCTTATTACATAGGGGCCAACTTCATAAATTTTAGGTTCAATCTTAGGTGGTGTGGTCTGGGCTTGGGTACTAACAGAGGTTACAGTAGATTCAATTGTTGTAATAGGTATGGCCTTTAATTTAAATTTAAATGAGAGCCCAGTAGTGTCATGGCTCCAAAGGCCACATCCACAGTCTGTACTAATCCACAATTATACCAACAATCTAATTTACTTAGACCATTGCAAATCTCCAGGTGCTTGTCTGTGGGAGAAGTTGAAACACTAATTTGAATTGTGTTCTCATGCTGAGTCCCACTAATCATTCAGGACCCTATTCTGATTGCTTCTCCTATAGTCTCTTGAAGGGACCACGACCTTTGTTATTGCCATTCCTGCTTTTCATATACCCGGTTTTTGTGCATGACCACATTTGATAGGTTTAAATATTTTATATCAGAACACTTTCCCATGGATCCAGTGTACTGAATGAAAGCTTGGGACCAAGGCCATTCAGCATTTTTCTGGCTAGAGGTTCTTTCCAATTCTTGGATTACACTTATGACTACAAGCAAAACAAACAAAACTCTTCTATTGACTAGATTTCTGCAAGCTAAATTACTGAATATTCCCAACCACAATGTACTCATTTTGCTCAAGTAAATTTTAATTTCATTTCATTGTCACCCAGTGTTACTTTCCAAGGGGCTTCTGGAGCCTTTTTCACTCAAAAATGGTCAATCCAGGCACTCTGCTCCTTGATCATAACTGCAATGAAGGTGGTGAGAAGCACCTGAATGGTCCTTCCCACTGTGGCTACAAAGTTTTTCTGTAAGAGACTTAACATATACATAATCTCCAGGCTGTATGTCATGCACTGATCCATCCAGCCCTCTGCCCCGAGTTCCAGACACATTTTTCTCAATTTCTCTGAGTTGCCTTAAGTAAGGCTATTGTATAGGCAGGCAGCCTCTATTCCCCCACTTGGGTAGACAATCCCTTTTGCACTCCTATGGTCTCCCATAAAACATTTCAAAGGAACTTAGATTTTCTTTGGCTCTAGTCTTGGTTTGGATCCACAGTAATGCCAGTGGGAGAGATTGAGGCCAGGGTAAATGAGCTTCTTGTCCTAGCTTAATTAAATGATCTATTTTTTCAACTTGGCCACTTGACTGGGGATGATATGGAGTATGGAGCTCCCAGTCTATGCCCAAGTGATGAATGATTTGTTCTATTATTTTTGAAATAAAATGTGGGCCTCCATCTGAAGATATTGTGGCTGGAACTCTGAAGCGTGGGATTATCTCTTGTAACAATACCCTGCTTACCTCTCAGGCTTTGGCAGTTCTGGTGGGAAAAGCCTCTGGCCAACCTGAAAAGGTGTCTGTTAACACCAGCAAATATCGATATCCCCCTTTTCCTGGGAGTTCTGAAAAGTCAGTTTGCTGCTGTTGCCCAAGACCATGGCCTTTTCCAATTTGACCAAGTTTTGGGTTGGGGATATTCTTGGGTTTGGTCTGGAGCCAAATGTCAGACTGCTGGGCTACCTGAACGATAATAGAGTATAAATTTCTGGCAGTAATCTTTTCAATTAGATAGCTATACAGGACATCTGTTCCCTGGTGTGTTTTCTGGTGCTCTTCCCTTACTAATGACCATAACAGGTGGGAAGGGATGACCATTGTCCCTTCTGCAGTAACAGCCCATCCCTCTTGGTTATACGTTCCTCCTTGATCCTTAATTACTTTTCTATCCCTTCTGGTATATACTGGCTTACCTTCAAGGGAGAACAGTCCATCTGGAATTAAAGCTCCCTCAATCATCATCTCACCTTTTGCTGCTTCTTTTGCCTCTCTGTCTGCCAGCTCATTTCCTTCCTCCAGTTCTGAGCTCACATTCTGCTGTTCCTTAATGTCCATAATTGCTACCTGCTCAGGTAGCTGAACTGCTTTCAGTAGCTGCAATATTTCCTGTGCATGTTTGATGTTTTTCCCTTGTGAGTTTAACAGTCCCCTTTCTTTCCAGATGGCTCCATGTGTTTGTACAACCCCAAATGCATATCTTGAGTCTCTATAAATATTTATTTTCTTTCCTTTCATGATCTCTAAGGTGTGGGTTATAGCAATTATCTCAACTTTTTGTGCAGAGGTATCTACTGGAAGGCTCCAGGTTCTGTTCCCTCTTTGCAGGTGGTAACTGCATACCCACCATGTCACTTTCCACTGACAACGTAGCTGCTTCCATCAGAGAACCAGGTTTGGGTGTCATCCAAAGGGGTGTCCTTCAGATATGGGTGGCTGGAGTAGGAGGCTTTGATAATCTCCAGGCAGTCATGGTGTAAAAAAATCACTTTTCTTGATTTCCACTAAGAAAAGAAGCTGGGTTGATAATGTTAGTCACAATTATCTCTACATTGTCTTGTTCTACCATGATGGCTTGGTATTTCAGGAACCTCTGTGGGGAGAGCCAGTGCCTGCCTTTTACTTCCAGGACTGCAGACACTGTGTGAGACACCAATACAGTCATTGTCTGGCCCAGGGTGAATTTGTGTGCCTTTTGAATATTCAGCACCACTGCTGCAAGGGCTCTGAGGCATCCCGGCCATCCCTTGGCTGTTGTGTCCGGTTGTTTGGAGAAGCAAGCAACTGCTCTCTGGTATGGACCCAGGTCCTGGGCCAGTATCCCCAGGGCAATTCCCTGCTTCTCATGGGAAAACAGAAAGAATGGTTTACTCACATCTGGGAGTCTGAGAGCCAGAGCTGACATTCGAGCATTCTTCAGCTGGTGAAAGGCCCGAGTGGCCTCTTTTGTCCCCTGGAGTTCTCTGTTCCCATTTGTAATCAGCACGTACAGGGGTTTCATAAGTACACCATAATTATAAATCCATAATTGGCACCGCCCTGTCATTCCTAAGAATGTTTGCAGTTCCTTCACTGTTTGAGGCTTTGGGGTTTTGCAGATCTCTTCCTTGCAATCTTACCCTACAGTCTGATGTCCCACACTAATTTCATAACCCAGATAAATTACCTTTTGCTTCATTACCTGGGCCTTTTTCTTTGATACCCTGTATCCCTCAAGTCCTAGAAAGTTTAGGAGGGTTAGTGTGCAGGCTGCACATGCCTCATTCATCCGGGTGGCTATGAGGAGATCATTCCATGTACTGCAGTAGCTTTCCTTCTTCTGGGGGAGCCTCCCAGAATTCCAGATCTTTGGCAAGTTGTTCTCCAAACAGAGTAGGAGAGTTTTAAATCCCTGAGGCAACACCATCCGTGTGAGCTAGTTTTCCCATTCAAATGCAAATATTTTCTGGCTGTCTTCATGGAGATGGAGGCAAAAGGAGGCATCTTTCAAGTCTAAAATGGTAAACCAAGTTAGCTCTGGTGTTAGGCACGTTCGCAAAGTGTATGGGTTTGTTACCACAGGATAGAGATCTTCAGTTATTTTGTTAACAACCCTTAGATCCTGTAGTATCTGATCTGACCCATCAGGTTTTTGGACGAGTAAAAAAGGAGTGTTAAACTCAGATGGACACTCTTTTAATAACCCTGTTTGCGAAAGGTTTTCGACTATTGGAATAATTCCCTCCCTGTTTTCCCTTTTCAAAGAGTAGTGTTTAATTCTAACTGGTTGTTTTCCTTCCTTCAGTTTAATTACTATAAGAGATGCATTTTTTGCCCGTCCTGGTACAATAGAAGCCCACACTCCAGGAAACACTTGACTCATTATTTCTTCACTAACTTCTCCCTCCATTTGAATGGCTGTTAACATTAAACTTAATGCCTCTATGTGCTGTTCATCATTTACTTCCAGAATAAATTCCCCATTTTTAACTTTAATGATTATTTGTAATTGTTCTAGCAAGTTTCTCCCCAAAAGATGTCTCGGGGAACTAGGCAGGTATAGAGATTTATGAATACCCCATTGCTTTCCAAGCCTATACTTTTGTTTGTAAAAATATGCTTTTTCAGGTTGGCCAGTTGCTCCTATTACTGTAACATAGTCCTTCCCCACAGGTGCCAGTGTTTTATTCAGAGCTGAATATGTTTCCCCAGAGTCAACCAGGAATTCCACCTCTTTCTCTTTTTCCCCCCAGCTTCAATTTTATCACCAGTGGATCTTCTGGGGTGAGGTCTACTGGTCCTCCTCAGTCTTCTGTCACATGTCCAATCACTTTTCCCTTTTCCTGGTCTCCCTTTTCCTGAAGGCCAACCCATCTTTGTTCTGGGCTTTGATTTTTCCAGTGACCACAATTCTTACAGATCACACACTGGTCTCTGCCCAACCAGGATGGGCCTTGTCTAGGTGGTCCCTGTCCGTGTCTTCCTCTCTCCCCCTTGCTTATGACAGCTACAAACTTCCTTCTTCCTTCTTCCCAGTTACTAAAGATGTTCCACACCTCATTCACCAGAGTCTCTAAGTTCCTCCAATCCACCCCCCGTATCTTTTGAAGTTTCCATCTTATGTCACCCGTAGGTTGCCCCAGGAATAAACTGACTGGCTGCTGTGTCCCCATGTCAGACCCAGGCTCCAGTGGTGTGTGGCAGCCATTGCATCCCTTCATCGATCGAGGAATTCAGATGGTGGCTCAGAGGGCCCCTGCTTAATTTCATACAATGCTGACCATTTTGTAGTTCTGGGAATGGCTTTTTCCATTCCCTTTGCAATCCACTGCTGATAGCTTTCCAACTTTCTCAATTCTGCTGATCTGTTTGAGTCCCACTGTGGATTTTGGAGTGGGAAATAATCTTTCACATCCAATTGTTGGATTTCATAATAATCTTCTGCCAGATCCCCTGCCATTTTTACAATTAATTGTTTCTCTGTCTCAGTCAGTGCATCCAATAATAATTGCATATTGTTCCAATCTGGATTATGTTGTTTTATTATAAATCTCAGACATTTAGCCGTGTTAACTGGATCACTGTGGTAATTGTTAGCAACCTTTTCCCATGCCTCCAAGTCGATTGTGGAGAAGGGAACTTTAACCAATACCATTCCTCCCTCTGCCTCTCACAGAGGTGCCTGTAATATGTGTGCCTGTTAGCTGAGTTGTGATTGTTTTCTTTAAAGAGCCAAGCAGCTAATAGTTGCTATAAAGTTGTTTATTGCAAAGGCACATCAGTCTCAAAAGGCAAAGAGTCACAAGCGGTCAAGTCCATGCTAAAGTTTTGGTATAGAGTCCTAAATAGGTAAAGTCCCAATCAGAAGCAGAAGCTGCTCCCAAAGGTCCTGAAGGGCCGATGTTGCTGGGGCAGTGTCACGATCCTCTATTAATGCAGAGCAGGGGTCGTGATGGTTCTTTTGATCTCAAAGGTGCAAACAGGCAAAATGCAGGGGACAAAATCAGTTTATTCAACACCAGAAAATCAGTTTAATCAACAACAGCAATGCATTTCATCAAATGCCAACAATTCAGTTACGGTAAAGGGGAGAGGTATAGGATAGGGAAAGGGGAAGGAAAGGAAGGGATGGGAGAATAGCTACCAACAGACGAGACGGGCGTCCTCGCGGGTCATCCGATAGACGAGTCCTCGTCCGTGGGGAGATCTCAGGGGTCTTCATCAGTGGAGAGATCTCAAAGTGTCTTTTCCAGAGGGTCGCTCTTTTATAGTCCTTCTCCAAAGCGAGTGGCCTCTAGCCAAAAGGTGGGAAGATTTATGGACTATTGTGTGGTGCTGCAGGGGACAGGTACGGACAAGCAGTCCTCAGTTGATGCAACACAGTCTCTGGTTGGTGCCACGACAGCACGGTCCAGTGAACACAATACACCAGCACACAGTCATGAGCATCCACCTTGGCCGGGCCAGTAAACCATTGTTCGGAGTCAGCCTGGGTGGGGGTCCTCGAGGTCTCCTTGCGACGGTTGGGAGGCAAAGTCGAGGGGAACTTCGGACCGACCCTTACACCACCCCGTGACTCACGATCGTCGTCAAGAGCGCCCTTTTGTAGAGTTGTAGTGAAGTCTTCAGTTGTGGTGTCTTCAGGACTCGTCCCCGTTGGTAGCATATCCCAGAAAAAAACAGAGACAGGAGAGTAGGAAAAAGATAAGGGACAGGATAAGGAAAAGGAGAAAAGGGAAAACAAAACAGATTAATTATGTTCAAACAATTTGTTCAATTTTTGATTAGAAATAAATCAATTTTTAAAGCAAGTTTTTGATTAAACAATTCTTATTAAAAAAAAAAGGAAAATATTCATTTTTTATTTTATCTGAAACCTTGTGTCAATAACCCTGGGGATGTCAACAGTAGCCGATCTGGGTACATCTGTCACAGATGCCAATTGTGTTAATCGTTTCGTTATTCTCCAAGTCATGATGTATAGAATTGCTGACAAAACAAAACCAATTAAAACTAAAATCAAGAGAACAATGGTGGGGTGACACAATTTGTTCAGGATACCTGTAGCAGTAGGTGACCACCCAAATAGAGTATCCCACCACCTGTGTTCAGCATCTGTCTTTACTCTTTCTAAAACACGATGTATTTTTTCCACATTGTGATGAACAGCTATTAGAGTTTTCTGTCCGTTTTTCTTGATCTTCTTCAAAATTTCGATCAGATCTTGGTGGAGCAACAATTGCTTCACCAGAGAGAGGTTCATTCCAATTGGAGTGGGCAATAGATGGTGGATCAGTGTGTAATTTGACTGCAAAAGATGGTGAGAAGTAACTGGGGCTACATAGGAAAAATCACATCCTGAAATCCTAGTAAAGTTGCAGACACAAAAGTTTGAATGATTTTTAGTATTCAGTACCAAATTTTCTATAAAAACACTATCACAAGCAGTTCTAAAGCATGCACATCCGTTGCCTATATATACTAATACAATTTCAGGAATCTCATTTGGATGGATTTCAAAGTTACAAACATTCTGTTCTGTGTCCAAGCAGATATCTTGAGTTCTGATTGCATTACTTTCACAGATAAACCCTTGTTGTTCCCGGACAATGCAAGTTTCCAAATTGACAGTTTGCCACCTCCCACCAATTTGACGGGCCCATTCCCTATGCTCGAAAGGATAGAGAATAGCTCCATCATGATTCAACCCTAATGCAATGATGGGGAATATTGAATGCACTGAAGCATTACGAATTGTCAGTACAAAGGCTGTGGCAGTGTTTGTGCTGGGATCATAGGTAAAATTTATTAGGTTCCACCAGGACTGGAATTCTTTTTCAAAATCAGTGGCACTGTCCCAGACTATTTTTCGGATTTCAGTGGGAAAAGTGCCTTCCTCACCTTCTCTTATAATTAAAGTAGCAACTGACTGCATCCACAACTGGGCCTGGATACAACTGAGAGCCAAAGAGATGTTATTTTGAGTAGCACCAAGTGCATCGATTATCAATTTGTGGTCATTTACGTTTACCTTTTCCCAACTTGGTAATATGTTTGATAACAACCATTGTTGGGCTCCCAAAGCTGTTAAGGCTGATTGCAGGGGCCGTTGTAATTTGGTTACATCTCCAGCTGTGGTAGCCAATTTATTCATTAGTACTTCTGAATCGATGCTATTCAAAATTCCCAATCCTGTTCCCACAACACCAGTTATGTCTCTTGCCATTCGTTTTTTAGCAGGATTTCGTTTCCGCAGCCAGGTTGTCCATCCCTCAAAAGAAGTTTGTAGAAAGGGTGAACAAGCTGGTTGGACTTCTGAGACATTATTTTGCATCAATAATTTGATTTGTTTGAGAGACCATGCCGGATTAAACAATATTTGTTGTTGGCCAGTTTTTCTAATTACATAAGGTCCAAATTGAAAAATTGTAGGGCTTAGCACAACCGGTGGTTGGGTAGTAGGTGTTACAACATTAACATCAAGTTCTCCCCAGTATTTTGTATCATTTTTCCCACACATGATTTTATAGGAAAATTGTACAGCAGTTAGGTTTAGCCAACAGTCTTGCTTTTGGGTTTTGCAATATAAAGTCCGGCCACGAGATCCTATGCCATAACTGTATGCAGGTTCGGTGAGGGATCCAGTTGCTAATTTACAAGTTATTGCGACATCATCACCTTGTGTCACCATGAAAGGAGGAAAAACCTTGGTTTGTCATCCAACACTAAGGGGGGTGCTTCTTCATGTCCCTCGGTGTTCTTCTGTGAAAAGTAAACACAAACAGAGTCTGCCTCCAGGAGGCAGGAGATTAAAATGATGGAACTATCCAGTGTGTAGCGTGGACTGGAATTCTGTTAACTTCCCAATCATTTTGCTGCTGAAAAGGAAGCCACTCTGTACCTCCTTTAAACACAGCATAGGAGTCAGTGTAGATGTAAACAAGAGAGATATTCTGTACCTCAAGTCGGAAAACACTCCAAACAACTGTCAGCTCACCGGTCTGAGAGCTGCCTTCTCCCTCAGTAAAAATTTGTTCACCAGCAGAAGTGGGGAGGGCTACTGCCCTGTATTTCCCCACCTTTCCCTCTCGTTTGGCAGAAGCATAAGTGAACCAAGAATTTGCTGATTGTTCAGGGGAGAAAGGAGTGGCTACTTTACTTACCAAGGCAGGTTTGTCATGGCTATTTGCCAAGCTCTCAGTTTCTTGTATTGCCAGATTTTTTACAGCTCTTTCTATCACTAAGAAGATGTTACAGTAATGTTTTATCTGGGCATACCACTTCCCAGCTGAGGATCTCTGGGCCACCCCGTCAGGGGGAGGGGTCTCAATAGTGACTGTGATGTGTTTTCTCCAGAACATTAATAATTCTAGATCCTGTTGGATATCTTTCCTGGATTCAGGCAATTTAATTTGATCCAGGGAGGTTAGAATATCAGGTGGAATACATGTCATACTTCCTTTCCACCAAATTCCCAAAAACTTCACCTCCTGAGAAGGTTTTTGAATTTTCTCTGAGGAAATTTGCAAATCAGGGTTTTCCAAATGAGAGATTATTTTTTGTTGGGTATCCCCCACTACTTTTATTTCATCCCCTCCCACCAGAATATCATCAATGTATTGATAGACAGCTGTATTGTCAGGTTTGGGTATCTTTTCTAATTCCTGGGCTAAAGTGTGGTGGGCCGAAGTGGGAGAATGTTCAGACCCTTGGGAAAGCCCAGTCCAGGTGAACTGCTTTGGCTCAACTCCCAGAGCCTGTGCAGGAGATTGATTTGGTGCATTGTTCAGAACTTGTGGAGAAGTTTGCTCTGGTACACTGCCCAGAACCTGTGGAGAAGGTTGCTCGGGGGGTGCATCACTGATATAATCATATTCTATTTTAATCACAGGTTTCAAGTTGGAGCAGCAGTGTTCCCCACAATTTTTCATCAAAATTGGGTCTTTTGGAGAGTACATTGGATTAATGTGAATAGCTTCCTTCTCCTGTGTTCCTTTTGGTGAATCAGCATGCTTTGAATTTTCGTCCCATTCTTCTCTTAAGGCAGCTTTTAACAAATTATTTTCATCTCGCAACAAATGGTTCTCATTCCTTTCTTGATCTAATTGTTTTTGCAAAATTTGAACAAGATTTTGTAGAGAGTCTATAATTGTTCTTTCCTCATTTCTGCGCTCAGAGCGAGTTTCTATAGCTGCCGTAAGACAAGCTCCTAAAACCGAGCAGAGTATGGTTTTATCTTTGCCCAGTTTGAACTTTGACTCATGTTGCAGAGAATATATTCTATCAATCACATTCTCCAGATTAAACCAATTATTGTTCGCCCATTCCTCCCCACCTTGGGACGGTCTGGCGCTATACTTAGCTAATAGAGCATAAAATGCAGTTTTATCTGTTACAGTGGAATTCTCAGTCATTTTGTGAAGGGATAAGTAAAAACCACAACAGGGAGGTCTATTGCTTAAGTTACCACACACAACGAAACAGCTTCCGCTGTGTGCCCCCCCTTCGCTTCCCTGTGTGGGTGAAGAGACCAAACTACTTGGGAGGTACTCCTTAGTTACAAAACACCAGGTTGTCTCTTCACTGCACCAAGTAGTCAAACATCATAAAAAACAACAAAACAACAACAACAGCAACAACAACAGCAACAACAACAGTGTCCCGCCTTTTGCACCAGTAGATCTTTTGTGAAATTCTGACGACAGAGCCCTCAAGCGAGTCTGGGGATGCTCCACACCAAGGTGTCTGCAGTCTGCGGGAAATCAGAAAAACCCCCCTTGCTTTCTAGACAGGCTCACCCATCCAAGGTGGCCAGCTAGGTGCGGCTGGAGTAAGACTTCCTTCCCCTGATACAGACTACACACAACCTTGCATCCCTTCTGTCTGTCAGAAAATCCTGTCCATGACGCCAATTTAATGTCACGATCCACTATTAATGCAGAGCGGGGGTCGTGATGGTTCTTTTGATCTCAAAGGTGCAAACAGGCAAAATGCAGGGGACAAAATCAGTTTATTCAACAACAGAAAATCAGTTTAGTCAACAACAGCAATGCATTTCATCAAATGCCAACAATTCAGTTACGGTAAAGGGGAGAGGTGCAGGGTAAGGAAAGGGGAAGGAAAGGAAGGGATGGGAGAATAGCTACCAACAGACGAGACGGGCGTCCTCACGGGTCATCCGATAGACGAGTCCTCGTCCGTGGGGAGATCTCAGGGGTCTTCATCAGTGGAGAGATCTCAAAGGGTTCTTTCCAGAGGGTCGCTCTTTTATAGTCCTTCTCCAAAGCGAGTGGCCTCTGGCCAAAAGGTGGGAAGATTTATGGACTATTGTGTGGTGCTGCAGGACACAGGTACGGACAATCAGTCCTCAGTTGATGCAACACAGTCTCTGGTTGGTGCCACAACAGCACGGTCCAGTGAACACAATACACCAGCACACAGTCATGAGCATCCACCTTGGCCCGGCCAGTAAACCATTGTTGGGAGTCAGTCTGGGTGGGGGTCCTCGAGGTCTCCTTGCGACGGTCGGGAGGCAAAGTCGAGGGGAACTTCGGACCGACCCTTACAGCATGCCCAGGAAAAGAGGGGAGCCATGGAGAGCATCTCCAGTGACACAGCCTGACCAGCAATGTCACCAGGCAAAACAAAGGTTTTGCTAAGCAATGGCCCTTTGATGGAGCAAAACATTTACAATCAGGGCAGTCCATTCGTGCAGATGGGGGTACACTCTGGGGCTACAGCTAAGGCCATGAGGTAACAGCAGGCTCTGGGGTCACAGCAGGCTGAGGTCACAGCAGGCTCTGGGGTCCCAGAGGTCCCAGAGCCCCGTGGTTGCACAGCAGCACAGGCACCGAGCACTCAGTCCTTGAGCACAACTGCTGCGGCAGCAGCGGCGGCGGCGGCAGCGGTGCTGACATTGGGACAGCGGTGTCAGGACAGCGGGGGCAACAAGAGCTGCGGGACTGGCACAGGACAAGGCACCGTGGCCCTTGCTCTGCGCCTCTTCCTCCTGCTCCTCCTGGCACTGGCCCTGCCTGCCAGGGCTGCCCAGGCAGCTCCGTGGCGAGCACAGGGAGCAGGTGAGCCGGTGGCCTGGCTCCCCTTTCCCGGGACAGCGCTCCCTTCTCCCCAGGGAGCGTTGGGAATGGTTTTGCAAAGGGCTTTAGGGAGGCTTTCCTCAATGGGAGGGAGAGAGCCCAGAGGGGCCCTGGGCTGTTCCGGTTTTCCCTCCAGGGATGTTGAACAGGGCATGGAGAGTGTGAAGAGTGACCATAGTCAGCCCAGAGCTCCCCAGGCCCCTCTGCAGCTTTGGCCATCTCCATTCACATCTGGCTCACACAGCTTTACCCGAGCCCCTTGCAGTGCCCAGTTCCCTAAGGCAGAAGAGCATCCCAGAACACCATGGAAATGGTTCTCATCTGTGCTTCCTTCTAGACTGGGATCGTGACATGGTTTATTTTGAAAAACTGCTGAATGACAGGATGAAGATTCTAGAGCATGGTGGAGGCAAGTTCTCAGTGCACCTTTCCTGACAAAATAATTTCTGTCACTGTGGCAAGAGCTCACTCCTCTCATGTTTTCCTTTACATAATCTCAGGGTTGAGGCATTCTGTAAACCATGCCCTGCTCCCTTCTGGAGCCATGACTGGTCCCACAGGATTGCTGCCAGTGGGAGGAAGGAGCATTTAGCTGTCAATGCTCTTCCCGTGTGCAATGCCAGTGTCTCCTTCCGTGTGCTCTGTGCAGCCTCAGAGAAGATCAGAGAGGGAAAGGAAGGGAAGGGCCCAGGACTGTGCCCCAGGGCTGATCCTTGCATGGCTCCTTTGCCGGCCCCAGGCAGCCTGAGGATCTCCTGCAGTGCTGGGAGCTGTTGTGCTCTGCCTTTCTTTGCAGATGAACCTGTTGGGGAAGGTGATCTGGCTTCCCAACCCACGTTCAGGGATGAGTCTCTGGAAGATGGTGAGGGTAGGTCAAGGCCTTTCACCCTGAGGGAGCTGCCAGCTCAGAGCCCAAAGCTCGGCCAGGGGGCATCGCTGCAGGTGCCAGGACAGAGCCGTGCACGTGTGTGCCCTCGCCCTGTGCAATCCCCTCACTGCTCCTGAGGCTCAGGCCTGGCAGCTGTTTGAGAGTGAGGGCCCTGGCTCTGGCTCAGAAGCCCAAATGTTTCTTGAACCTTATCCATGACTTTGCCAAGGATTGCCTTCTGAAGGTGCAGCCTATCCAATGGGGAATAGTTCCATCTGATCCAGCTGTCCCTTTTTCTTTCTCAAGTGATGGACCAAAAGTCTGTGCAGAAGGAGCCCCATTTCAGAGGCAGCAGTGGGCCGGTGCCAGCCTCTGTTGCAGGTGGGGAAGTGATGCCAGACACGGGCACAGGCACAGGAGGTCATTGCTGTGCCAGGCTCAGCCCTGGGCAGGGCTGTGTGGCAGCAGCTCTTCCCCCAGGGCCTGCCCTTGCACGGCCCTGCAGCAGCCAAAGCTGGAGGCGCCTCAGCTTTGAGGCCTCTGGAGCTCGTTCCCAGCTCCTGGGAAACGGGACTCATGCACCAAGGTCCCTCCCGCTGCAGCTGCTCCTGGAGCTGCCCTGAGTGCCCAGAGGCCCAAGGCACAGGAGCAGCCCCGAGCGGGAGCCCTGCTGCGAGCCCAGGGCCACAGCCAGCCCTGGCTCCCGACTGGGCAGGGGCTGCACTGGGTCCTGACAGGGCCTGACTCTGTCCCCTTGGGCTGGGGGAGCTGTCCCGGGGCAGGGAGCCTCGGGGCTGGCAGTGGCTGCTCAGGGATGGGTCGGGCCCAGCTCCCTGGAAGGAGCAACTGCCCAAGCAGCTGCGCTGGCCCCGGGCTCTCCTCCCGGCCTTCTGGGCTTTGTTGGGTGGCACAGCCTGTGCCAAGGGGTGCCAAGGTGCCTGCAGGTACCAGCTCTGCGGGAAACAGAGAACGTCCTGGCTGTGACCAGCGAGCTGCCAGCTCAGCAGTGGAGCACAGCAAGGACTCATGCTCCCCATTGATCCCACAGATGCAGCCAGCACCTCAACACGTGTTCCTGATTCCCAGAAGGGCACTGGAAAGGGTTTCTGTCAGGGAACACGCAGCTGGCTAGAGTTAATGGCAGGCTTGGTTATTCCATGGCACACAGGTGATGGGGACCCCTGTAAGGCTGGCAGATGACTGGGGTCTGTCATGAGGCACACAGGTAGGGTATGGAGTTTTCCAATAAGATATGTGGGGTTTGGGTTCTTTGTCAGTGGTGCATGTGGCTGGGGTTCCTCCTGAGGTTCTTAGGGGATTTGGGATCCCTTCTATGGCGTACAGGTGACTGGAGAGCTCTGTAAGCTTGGCAGGGAGGTTGAGCTCCTCATGATTTACGTGGCAGTTTAGTGGTTGTTGTCAAAGCCTGCAGAGGAGCTGAGTCCATCCTAAGGTGGACAGGGGCTGGATTCTTTTGTGAGGCACAAAGGGATATTCTGGGCTCTCTGCTTGGTTTTGCAGGGATCCCTCATGAGGTGTGCAGAGGGGTTAAACTAGACGTGTTTTTAAGGCTTCTCAGCACAGCAAAGGGACACTGTGGCTCCAGGCTGTGCAAAGTCGGCGGGAAGCTTCCTGCAAAGCCGGGCCCGACCCGGGCCCAGCGGGCGGGCGGAGCCCATCCCTTGGGGGCCGGGCGGGGCCTCTGGAGCCTCCGCGCCCTGGTCGGGCCGGGTCCCGCGGCCGGGCCGGGCCGGGTCAGGGCCCCGGCGGGGAAGGGCCGCGGCCCCGGGCTGCGATGGGGCTGCCGAGCTGCGCCGGAGGCACAACAAGGGCCTGGCTACACCCTGGGCCTGTGCTGCAGCCACACACACATTGACAGCCACGGCCATTGGCCCTGGGCCTGTGCTGCAGCCACACACACATTGACAGCCACGGCCATTGGCCTGGGCCTGTGCTGCAGCCACACACACATTGACAGCCACGGCCATTGGCCTGGGCCTGTGCTGCAGCCACACACACAGTGACAGCCACGGCCATTGGCCTGGGCCTGTGCTGCAGCCACACACACATTGACAGCCACGGCCATTGGCCTGGGCCTGTGCTGCAGCCACACACACAGTGACAGCCAGGGCTGCTCCCTGGGGCACAGGAGGCACCCGGGGCTATAACTGAGGCCGTGGTTTCTCACACTGAAGGGAGGTTGGCTCTGTTCATTTGGGGGGCACAGCTTAAATCCCAGTTACCTTTGTGCACCCCCTGGGGAAGTGTTGAGGGGCAGAGAGTTCCAACCCTTCTCACTGGGAAGTGTGGCTGATGATGTGGGGCTTTTTAATTTTCTTGCCCTCTAAATTTGTGTCCTGGCAGAGGGTTAAGTTTGCTTGCTTTCAGGAGGGCCCTTTTCTTCTTGGTGCTCAGTGGGGCTGCAATGCAGCCAGGGTTGAAGGAGGATCTCTGGCTGCTTGGGCCATGGTTGTGGGACACCTTGGCTTCATCCTTCTTTTGGCTGTCATTTGTGGTGGTGCTTGTGCAGGCATTTTACAGTAACTGGCTTCAGTTTGTTCATCTTGTCACCAACAATTGGGAATAAACCTCTTGAACAGCACTGTAGTATTAAGAGGCAGGCATGACTTTGTTGAAGTGCTGGATGCACAGGCCATTGGATCACAGGGCCTTCTTGGTGGAGTCTTGGGCACCCTGGTGGTCATTGAAGAAGGAAGCTGATTCTTCTGGCAAAAAGATTGTTTTCCATGTGTGGAAAAGAATCACCTTTCATTTTCCCCATCCATTTCTATACAAAATTATACAGCCAAGTGCATTCATATGTCTCTGTCTTATTACTCTATTTTTCTATCAATCTTACTTATCTATGAAATATTTTTGTGCATGAAAATGTGGACATTTTTGTGATATCATTAAAAGCCCTTTTTTAAATTTTAATTCTTTTCTACTGTTATGGTTGGTAAATACCTTCTTCCTTAAGCTATGTGCTGGCAATATTGGAGGTAGAAAATATAGTTTTATAGTTTTCTTGTCAAATTTTATTGCAGTATCTCCTGTCTAAAACCCCCTCAATACCACATCAGCAGGCCAGCTTCTGAGCAGAACTTACTGCATAGCAGCAGCTCATGTTTCTACAATGGAAGTGGCTTTTTTTCTTCTGCACATGTATCGAACACAACAAATTGAAAATCTGCTAAGAGCCATGTTTAGTGTAGCCTGGACTTTGGAAAGGTGGTTGCTGTTAGATCAATACCCAACAAACTGCCTACTTTTTTTTTTTGTGACTGCTCTCTGGTGATTTTGGCCTGGCTTCTTTAGGAGGTTCAATTTTCACTTAGAAATGGCACAAGAGCACTCAGTGTGCTCCCGTGGAGCCAGTGCTGTCACAGGACAGATGGAGCTGGGACAAATGGCACATTGATTTTGATTTTGATCTCAACAAGAAGCCACCACAGCTCCTCATGACAGCAACCCCACAGACTGGAAATGGATCCATTAAAATGAACTCATCACAAAGCTTTTAACTGAAACTCTGACATATGGAGCTTGTTCAGTTCTGCCTCTGAGGAAGGGAGTTTGAAGACAAAGAGGTTTAGCAAGGAGATCCATGCACAGCAAATCTGTCCTCTAGCAAATGAAGTCTTAGGATGTAAACCCTCATCCATGCTCCGGTTTTACCCCTCCATTTACCCAAATTCTTGGTCTTAATTCCTGTGCCAGTAGGAAAATATGACAGGGAAGTGTAGATCCTCCTTTTCTTCTTGAGCTGGGCAGCTTGGAACCTCATCTTCTCCCACAACAGGAACAGACAAACTGCAATTTTGTTATGAAACCCTACTTTGGAAAGTTTGCCCTGTGTTTATTTTTGCCCAGAAGTATCTGAGATTCACTGGAATATTTACAAGCCATAAATAATTGATTCATTGTTGTTGCTATAATCTTTCATATTTTATAACTTTTCTGCTGCACAAGAACCTGGCTCTTGCAGAACTCTTTCCCCATGCATTTCTCCAGGGCTTCTTGCAGATAAGTGTGGGAGTCAGCCTGGCTGGGACACAGAGTCAGCCAGATTTCACCAAGAAAGAACCAGGCATTGAGTTCAAGCCCTGGGAAACATTTGTTAACTTGGGGAAAACCTAACTGTTCTTCCCAAAGTCCTTAGTGTTGTTCTGTTAATTGGTTCCAATTCTTTTCCCCTATTGGTTATTCATTCCCCTTATATGCTCATAGTTCCAGAAAGTTCTTCCCCGAGGGTGTCTATTGTCATGGTCCCCTTTTTCGTGTCCTCGGAGTTTGTCCCCATACAGCATTCAGTTTCTGGGCGTTGTCCCTGTTTTATTTTCCATTAAAGTTCTTTAGTTTTGGGCCAACTCTGTTGTTCCTGCTCCTTTATTTTGCTACTTAAATCCTCAATATTCCAAACCCATAAGTTTTGCGGCCACCCCCATCGCAACACGACTGTTTCTTGAGTGTAAAAATTTTACAGTTTGCAACTTGGACGTAAAATATTGAAAATGAAAGTTGTACGTACCAAGGGATAGTGTGACAGCATCTTTTCCTATAGAATGTGCAGCACCCCAAGGCCTTCATCAGTGGGGTTGTGGGTGCCTGGAGCTTTGTCCTGTGCCACTCTGGCATGTCATGAAATGGGACTTCACCTGCCACCAGCCCAGGTCACCCTCTGCCACCACAGCTCCTTGGACCTTGTGTCATCAAAGCAGACACAAAGTGTTTCTACTGCCCCCCTCTTGGCACAATTCCACAGAGAGCTGGAATTTTTCCAAATCTTCTGTCTCCATTGTGCCATATTCCTAAAGAACCAGGAGAATATTCCAGTGAATACAGTGAGTTTCATGCATGGTTGTCAGCTCCACCTTCTGCCTAGAAATCCTGAAATTGCTTCTAAATGCTGCTCCCTTCATCTCTTGGACACCTACTCACACAGAGCTGGGAAAAAAAAATCTCCTGGCTGCTGGCTTACAAGGTGTGTAGTGCCAAAGTTAGAGCTCTGTGGTAAATCTCTATCCAGATCTATCCTTTTAATATATCTGTGTGTGGGGGTGTGCATGGATGTGTCTTGTGTACAAAGGAAGGAGTCTGCAAGAACCGTGGCTGACACTTTCACTCTCTGTGTTCGTTCCATACCCATGGGTACAGAGACATTATGGACACCCTGGCACAGATAAAACCTCCTGTCCATGGATACAGAGAGATCCAAGAGCCCCTGGCACCGACAGACCCTTCTGCCCATGGATACAGAGAGATCCAAGAGCCCCTGGCACCGACAGACCCTTCTGTCCATGGATACAGAGAGATCCAAGAGCCCCTGGCACCGACAGACCCTTCTGCCCACGGGTGAGGGAGGGCAGTGGGGGTGAGTGGGCAGCGAGTCCCAAACGGGAACCAGACCCAGCTCCAGCCGTGTCAGACCCTACCAAGGCTCAATGCTGGCTCCTCTGGAATGGGAAAGCCCTTCAGCCTTGTCCCTGCCCAGAGGGGCAGTGCTGAGCTGCAGCACAGGTTGTTTTCGCCACAGGCTGTAGGACATGAGAACACAACACTTGCAAACACTGCCTGCAAGCCACAGCTCTGGGTGCTCCCCATGAACCTCAGCCCTGGGGCCACCGTGTGCCCCAAGCTTCAGGGGATGCAGTGGGAGCCTGGCTGGGCTCTGCCCTGGGGCCACCCTGCACTGACAGCTGCAAACAGGGAGCATTCAGCTGCCACAAACAGCCAAGCCAGGGCTGGAGGGGAGCTGGTCCAGCCCAGACCGCACTGTTGTGTGCTGTGCTCTGGGGCTGGGGCTCCCTGCAGAGGGGACTGGACTGAAGTGCCAGGGGAAACAAAGAAGCTTCAGCTGAAGCCTAACTGAGCTGGGGGGGTGGGCGGGCTGGGAGGAGTGGGGAGGCTCAAGGGGAGTCACAGAGCTCATCCTGCTGGAAGGATGAGGAAAAGGGAGTGGGAACTCAGCAGTGAGGAGAGCTGAGGGCTGGAGAGCAGCTCTGAATGACACTAAAATCTCATCAGGCCTCTGAGACATTGCTGCTCTTCAGCCTGTGACAGAATGAGTCCCTAAGCCTGGGGCTTCATCTTCCTCGTGGCGAGGGGCAGCAGTGTGATGGAGACTGCGATGGGCTGGGAACTCACTGGGGGAAAGGAGGGAGCAGTTATGAAGTAAAAGGCAGGTGGGGGCGAGAACTGTTCAGAGAAGGGCTGAGCTACAGCTTGAGCAAGCTGAAAAATGTCATTTGGGGTAATGACAGATTGATTTCATTTCAGAAGGTATTGAACAAGTTTAATTCTGGGGAGGTGTCATGTTTTCCCCTGCAGGTGTACGCTCTGCAAACTTGAGCTGCGTTGCCGAAATGCTCAAGCAAGTCTCTGCTGCAGGTCACACCATTTCTCCTTTGGCTGATTCCGGCCCGGTGCTGAGCTGCAGCTGAGCCCTGGCAGAGCCCAGAGCTGCCAGAGCAGCCTCAGCATCCACAGAGCCCGGCTGCAAGGAGAGAAACCAGAAACCGCCCGTCAGCTGAAGGCTCCTGTCCCCCTTGTCCCAGCTCCCGCCGTGCCCAGGCCATGCTGGCCGTGCCCAGAGCGGTGCCCAAAGCTGCCCATCATTGCTGCCTTGGGCACAGAGCAGGAGGGCAGGACTGTGCCCAGCCTGCAGCCAGCCATGGCACATCCAGCCCCTCAGCAGCTGCCACAGCAGGATGCTCCTGTGCTCGCTGCCATCTCCCAAAAGCTCTTATCTCACCCTGCCAAGGAGACGGGGACCCGCCTCACGCCATCGCTGCCCGAAGAAAAGCTGGTCCCAAACGATGTCCTCAGCCTTCTCCAAGGACACGGCCCATCCACGCTGCAGCTGGGCCCAAGCACTTCCTGATCCACACTGGACCCCACCTAGAACACTTCCTTTAGAGAAACAAATGACAAATGAATGAAAATAGATTACAGACAAAAAGGGGAGACACGAGGAAAGGTAAAAAATCTTATCTCTGTCAGGGGCTGGAGGAAGGCCCAACCTCTACATGCCAGGGAAAAATTCACCCAGGGGTGAGGGAAGCCCATGGGTTTTCCCTTTCCCCCTGCACTACCCCCCAAAAGTAATGGTGATCTCAAAGCAAGCAAGGGCAGTGGAGCAGCCCAAGCCCTTCCTTGCCTGCAAAGCAAAGCAGCCATGCACGGTTCTGCAGTCCCACCTCTGCTGCTGCCACGGGGTTTGTTTGTGTCAGGCTGGCTGCCCCAGCTCCAGCCCCAGCCCAGGGCACGGTGGGTGCTGGGGGCTGTTGCCAGGGCCAGGAGCCAACTCCCATTTTGTACCCAGCCCATCCCATCGCCCCAGCCCTGCCAAAAAGCAGCTTGGCAGCCGACGGAAGAATCCGTTTTATCCTCCCCAGCAAAGGGGGAACCTGTGCAATGCCCAAATCTGGGAGCATCCCCCTGGGTCTGCACTCATCTGCAGATTCGCTGTGGAGCCTGGCTTTGAAGAAGGTGCCAGAATCCAAGTCCATCATCTTCAGCTTTTCTGTGGCCAGGTGGAGGAAGAGGTTGTCATCCTTGATGTCTTCATTGCTGTCCCCAGCAGCAGCAGCCCCACCTGGTACAGCTAATCCAAGGGCTCCTTCTCCTTCCCTGGGGGTGAGACCAGGCTGTCAGTGTTCTGCCCAGGGCCCCAGCTGCCAGTGAACCAGGACAAGCCAAACCAGCTCAAATGGGGGCTACCAGTGCTGGGCAGAGCAGCTCAGCTCCAGCACAAGGGCTGTGTGTTCCCATCTGATGACCCCCGTGCAGTGACACAGGCAGGACAAAAAAGTCTGGGCATGGGTGGAGCTGTAACTTACCAGGGCCCTGCATCAAAGCGTGCCTGTGGCTCTCTCCCTTCTTCTATGGCTGATGAATATTCTGCATCCAAGGATCACTGATCAGATCTTCTAATGAGGGCCTTTCCGTGTCAAGCATGGATAAACACCTCCTGATCAGACCTTGGCACTCTGGGGAGAGAAACCAGAAACCGCTGGTCAGTTGGAGAAGTCTCCAGTCCGCTTTGCCCCACTCTTCCCATGCCCAGGCCATGCAGCATGTGCTCAGAGCTGGGCCTAAACCTTCCCATCAGTTCTTTGTTTTGGAGGAGATCAGGACATGTGCCACCCCCTCAGCAGCTGCCAGAGCAGGATGCTCACGAGCCTGCTGCTGTCTCCCAGCACTGGTATTCCCCCCGTGCCCAGAGATGAGGATCCACCTTGAGAGAGCCGTTGTGGCAGTGAGAGCTGATGGTCCCAGCTGATGTTCTGGCCCCTCCTGAAAGGGTGCTCCCCACAGACCATCTGGTGCAGCAGGATGCCCAGGGACCAGATGGTAGCTGGCTTGCCATAGTACCAGCCAAACTTGGTCCATTCCGGGGGGCTGTAGGACAGGGTTCCTATGGAATACAGATACAAGGCCTGACCATGAGAAGTTAAAACCCACTCAGTGCTGGGCAAAATCCATGCTTTCATCCTCCCTGCCTGCATGGCCCAAAACACATTATGAGGCCACGGTAAACAAGGTGAGCACAGCAGTCCAAGCCCTTTCTCATCTGCACACCAAACCGGCTGGTGCACAGGTTCTGGCCCCCCCTCTCTGCTACCCCCACCCACAAGTGTTTCTGTCGGGCTGGGTGGCCCAGCCCCAGTCCTGGGCAGAGTTGCTGGCAAAGGCTGCCAGCAAGGCTGGAAGCTGGCCCCCACTTGCCCTAACTCAAAAGCAACTCAGCTGAAGGCTCAGTGCCATGACTGGCAGCAAAGGGGAGAATCCCCACTACCACACCCAGGCTTGGCCAGGAGATGTTGGGCCAGGAGATGCCGGGACCGGGAGGACACCACTGTGTGGGCTTACCTGCAAAGTGAGTGTAGGCTGTGTCCTGCAGGTAGGTGCCACAGCCGAAGTCAATCAGTTTTGCCTGCCCTGTGGCCAGGTCTACCAGGACATTCTGTGGCTTGATGTCCCTGTGCAGGACCCCGCAGCTGGTGCAGTGCCGCACGGCCTCCAGCACCTGGCGGAACAGCTCCCGCGCCACCTCCTCGGACAGGAACCCCCGTGCCCGGATGAAATGATGAAGGTCCTGGCACCGCTCCGGGCGCTCCAGCACCATCACGATGTTGTTGGGGAGCTCGAGCCACTCCAGCAGCTGGATGACACCAGGGAAGCCGGTGGACACCTTGTCCAGCAGCACGATCTCCAGGGGTGCGCTGGTGCCGTCGGGCTGCGGGAAGACCACGATGCCGTCAGCGGGGCTGATGCCGTGCCAGGGCTCGGGAAGCCCTCATGCAGCCCGGGATGCTCTGCTGGCCCCACGCCCCCTCTCCCTCGAGGGTCCTGGCGGCTTCCACTCTGCCGGGCCTCGGCTTCTCCCGCTGGTCTCGCTCACTCACCAGTTCGCCCCAGTGCCGGACGCGGTTCCGCGGCACCCTTTTGATGGCCACCTGCAAGCGAAGGCCAAGAGCGGGCTGAGCTCGCCGCCCGCTCTGCCGAGCCCCATCCTCCTCCTCCTGCGCCCCCTCCTCCTGTGCCCGCCGCCGGCCCCGCCACTCACCCGGGCGCCGTCCGAGAGCCGCGTCGCCGCCCAGACGCTGCCGAAGCCGCCGCGCCCCAGCAGCGAACCCAGCCGGTACCGCTCCTTCAGGCCCTGCTGCGCCTTCCCTGCCGGCGAGACGCGGCTGTCAGCGCTCGGCCCGGGGCCAGGAACGGCCCCCGAGCGCCCCTCAGCCGCCCCGGGCCGGGCAGCCCCAGGCGTTCGCTCTGTGGAACGGGACAGCGGCGGCTCGGGGCCGGCGGCCGCGCTGCCGAGCGGCGGAGCTCGGGCCGGGGGAGCCGCAGCGCAGGCGGCGGGAGCGGCCGCGCCGCGTGTGTCCTCCACGGGCCCCGGGAGGAGCCGGGGCCGGGGCCGGGGCCGGGGCTGGATCCCACGTTGGGGCCGGGGCCGGGGCCGGGCTCGGGTCAGGGCCAGGTGGAGCCAAAGGGAGGCGATGCCGCCCCAGCCCCAGGCACTGATGCCCGCCCAGCAGCGCCACCGCCAGCACGCCCAGAGCCAGGCGAAGGCGAGAGCACGGCGGGACGCCCGGGGTCGGGGCCGGGGACGGGGCCGGGGCCGGGGACGGGGCCGGGGACGGGGCAGCCCCGCCCGGGTGCGGGCCCGGGGCATGGCCCGGCCTGGAACTGGGAGAGGGAGACTGGGAGAGGAGGAGGACACCGGGAAAGGGAGAGAGAGAGGATTCGGGACTGCGGGAGAGGGTGTGGGACAGCGGGAGAGGGACAGGGGAAACAGAGAGTTGATAAAATTGTTTGTTTTGCTGCTGCTGCTGCTGCCGCTGCTGCCGCTGCTGCTGCCGCTGCAACTGAAGCCCTGGGGCCGTTTGTCCCCGTGTCCGTTTTTCCGTTCCCTGCTCACGCCCGTGCCAAGCCCCGCGTGCCCCAGGGACACCCCCTGAACCTTCTCTTCCCATGGAAAAATCGTCTTTCAAGTGCAGGCATCCACGGCCAAAATTGGGAGTCTGTCTCCAAAATTCCCTCTCTGTGCAAGGATAGCTCCAGGACTGTGTAGGTTCCCTTGGCTTCCTGAGGGCCAGCTCTCATTGCCTTTGAAACACTGGGGCTCCCTGCTTTCCTTCCTATGGAAAAGAACTGTCCGTTTTGTCCTGATGCCCATGGACACAACTGGGATTTGGCCTCCCAAATGCCATCTGTGCAAGGATTGCTCCCAGACTAAGACCAACAGGTCTGACTTGCCTTGGCTTCTGGTGACTGCCTCTCATCTGCCTTCAAAACCCTGGGCTTCTGTGCTTTCCTTCCTACAGACAAGAACTGTCATTCATGTCCAGGTGCCCATGGCCTCAAGGACATCACCACTTTATAGTGGTCAAAGGAGCTCTGTGCTCAGGGCGCTGGAGACTGAGGAGAGCAGAGGAGAGCCCTGAGAGGGATTGGCAGGCAGTTTCAGAGATGATGGATCCTTTTGACATAGTAGAGAATATCCAGAGAAAGAAACAATTAATGCCAAGGGCAGCTGGGGAGGCCCGACTGGGAACAAGGAGAAAGGAATCTCTCTCCAGGGCAGGGCTGTGGTACAACACATCCCCCAGAAGAAGTCTGGGCCAGCCCAAGGCACAGGGATGTGCAGCAGCTGAAAGGATCTTCTGAATTGGACTCCTGCAAGGATTTGTGCAATCTCCTCTTAGGCCCTGAGCTTCAAGGGCTCAGCACCAAATGCACCACAGGGCACATTGGGGTCAAGCAAGTCCTGACAAACCATGGCTCTGCATTGGCTTCCCTCTGGTCTTCTGCAGTTCATGAGGAAGGTTTCTTTCTCCAGTTATGGAGAAATACTTCAAAGACCATATAAGAAATACCCATTCCAGTTTTTAAGGGTGTATTTTATTACTGCTTTCCAGAAACAGTAAAGTGCCTGTCTGCATAACATTAAGAATGGAACTCATTACAGGCTGCCCAGACTGCTTTGTGCCATGTGTCTTTTCTGCTATTCTAATTAGTGTGTTCTACTTTTCTTCTTTTTTTTTTTTTTTTAAACTTTTGATAATATTTTCCATAAAGGGATGCCATTGGTCACAGTATTGCTACATCAGTATCTACTTGGCCTGTGTTAAGCAGAGACAGTAAGGAGCCATGATCACTGTGCATTGAAGTAAAATAAAGTGTCCTGCCCTGCCCTGTGTGACCCCGGTGCTTCCTGAGCCCTTGTCTGTCTCTGCAGGGCAGTGCCTGTGAGCAGAGTGGAGGGAAGAGACTCCCAGCACAGCAGCACAGATGCAGGTGGTTGTCAGCTCCACTTCCTGCCTAGAAATCCTGAAACTGCTTCTAAATGCTGCTCTGCTGTGATGCCTTGAGGAGCTGGAACAGAGGCTACACACAGAGTTCAGGGGAATAAAATGGGTATTTATTGAGAGGCCACGAAAGGCCTCCAAAAGCCACACCCTAGCAGTATGAGTGCTACAGTTCTGACCCCTGCCTGGATGGCTCCAAGATGGAAGGAAAGGAGGGGTTGGTCACAAAATCTTACACTTTTATAGGTTTTGGTTCATTTGCATGAACCCACTTTCCACGTTTCCATGTTGTTTGTGCTTAGGGCCTGAAGTTTGGAGAAACTGTCCTTGAGTTCTTAACTAGAATAGGACTGTTTTGTCTTCATCACCCTAGCACATCAGCAAAGCACATCCAAGGAGAATAGGAACACTTAAAACTAAAGGCATCACTAGAGGCAGAAAATAATTTATTGGCGAGGGATTTAATAATAGCATTGGATTTGAAAATTGAAGTATCCCAAGGGCAGCTTAAAATTTTTGCTTTAAGCCAAAAGGACGAGGAGCAAATATGTCCTGAGGTGTGGTACACCCCTAGGGAAGTAGGGAAGTTAAAAATGAAACCTATCAAGGTGAAAATCACTGATCCCGATTTACCTATCTGAGTTTGTCAATATCCAATATCACTGGAAGGGAGACGGGGCCTTAAGCCTCTCATAGAAAGGCTTTTGCAACAGGGGGCTTTGGAACCATGTATGTCCCCACATAATACTCCTATTCTGCCTGTCAGAAAGACAGACGGGAATTACAGATTGGTACAGGATTTGAGAGCTATAAATCAGCAAACTCTTACCAAATTTCCTGTAGTAGCAAACCCCTACACTCTCTTAAAAGAGTTGTCCCCTGACTACACTTGGTATAGTGTAATAGATCTAAAAGATGCCTTCTGGGCATGCCCATTAGAGGAAAGTAGTAGAGATTACTTTGCCTTTGAATGGGAAGATCCTGAAAAGGGCAGGAAACAACAACTGCTTTGGACAGTATTGCCTCAGGGCTTTAGAGAATCTCCCAATCTCTTTGGACAAGCCCTAGAAGAATTAATGCAGTCTTTTGAGTCACCAGAAGGGTTGTGATTGTAGCCCGTTCTTAAAAAAAAAAAAAAAAGGGTGTCCATATTGTACTGAGTTGTGGTGGTGTCATTCCTATGGTGGGTATCCCTCATTTGCATTATGTGTTCAATGTGGAAGAAATAAATGTAAGGAAACTATTAAGGTACTTAATACCCTATCAGCACAAAGAGAAATTGAAATTGATGATCATAACTAGTAGGAGTTACTTGAAAATGGAACAAAAAAAAAAGCCACAGCCGAGGTATTGACAAAGAAGTACCAAAAAAGGTGACGTATACCAAGCTGTTACTGCTGTACCTCGTACTGGAATGTTAAAGCTAAAAGCTGGGACAAAATTAAAAAACACTACCAAAAGAGAAAGACAATGTGGGAGACCCCAGGACATATTCCCTGCTGCCGAGAAGATTAAACAAACCTCGGCTACTGGCAGCCACCCCACAGGCCTTGAGGGAGGCAGAGGGATGAAAATGGTCATGGGAGTCATCCTATTGCTAATGATGATAAAAAGAAATAGTGCTGATGCTTGTTCCAAGTGTCACCAGACAATTAGGTACGGCAGATGCACGGTATCCACCCTTGCCTTCCATACACACATCAATTCAGCCTGCTATAATAAACACAACTTAGAAACTTGCACTATTATGGGAAGAAGTTACTGGGTAGCCACCAATTTGGGAAAAGGAGGGTGGGCTCCATCAGCATACCAAAGTTGTCCAGTAGGAGAGATACACCTGTGCTTCACAAAAGAAGGTATGTGGGGATATTCAGATCAGGGAGGAGTACAAGATCACTACAAGGAAGAATTGATAAAAAATATAACTAAAGTGTTCAAAGGAAGAAGGACAAACCATGGGGGAAATTTTAACTTGTATGAGAAAATAAAACAAGTCAGCGAATGGGACTTACACACCTTGGGAAAAAAAATATTTGTAGAATTAATGAAAGAAATCAGTACTGAACTGAACTTAACTCACTGTTGGATCTGTGGAGGAATGCAGATGACTGAACAATGGCCATGGAGGAGGGAGGGATTGGGCCCAGAGCAGTTGTTACAGTGGAATCAAACAGAAATATCGAGGGGAGTCAATAGACCTGAAGGGTGGGTTCTAAGTCATGAGGTAATAGGAGAGGTATGTATAACACGCCAGGGAACTAACTTTACCCAATATGTGGGGCACACCCCCTGTAAGACTATCCTGATTACAAATGCAAGCAATCAGTCTTGGTGGCCCAAAGCTCCAGAAGGATATTGGGGAAAGTTAAGTAAGGGTAATTGTATAAAGAACAATTTACAGGACTATGCTGGTATAATAAAAATAAAGCCAACCCATATGAAGAAGTAAAACGTGTAAGGACCTATTGGCAACAACCTGAATCAGTTAAACTAAGCTGGAAAGCCCCAGACGGAATATTTTGGATCTGTGGGAAAAAAGCTTATAATACCTTACCAAAAAGATGGAGAGGGACATGTACTCTAGGGATTATCCAGCCTGTTTTTTTTACATTACCAAAGGAAAAGGGTAGTAGAGTGTTAAGAGTTTCCTTGTATGAAACTTTGTATCGAAATAAAAGGAGCACAGTCATAGGGGGAACACAAATCTGGAAGGATGATGAATGGCCCCCAGAACGAATTATTGAATATTATGGACCAGCTACCTGGGCTCAAGATGGGAGCTGGGGCTATCGCACTCCAATTTATATGCTAAATAGAATTATCAGGCTACAAGCTGTAGTAGAAATTACTTCAAACCAGACAGCCTGAGCAATGGAATTAATAGCTAAACAACTTACCCAAACTAGAGCAGCAGTATATCAAAACCGACTAGCTCTGGACTATCTGTTAGCTGAAGAAGGGGGAGTGTGTGGGAAGTTTAATAATTCTGAATGCTGCTTAGAAATTGATGATAGTGGTGAAGTAATTACTAAAATTGCAGAAGAAATAAAACGAATAGCCCATGTACCTGTACAAACCTGGAACTCTATGCTTAATGATAATTGGTGGAATAACCTGTTGGGGGGAGCTTGGTGGAAGAAATTAGGGTTTATGTCAACATGTGCATTATTAGGACTACTGATCATCCCTTGTCTTGTTCCATTCTTCATTCGACTAATCCAGTCCGTGGTTCAAGGAATGCAAGTTGCTACAATACCAATAGACCCTGAGAAGGCAACAAAATTAATGGCAGTAGATGAATTAAATCTAGTACAAGAGGTACTGACAAAATTTGAAGCCAGAACACGAATCAATGGGATAAAAAAAGAGAAGTGGGGAAATTGTGATAATTGATAAAAGATTCGTGTTAATCACGAAAGCAGTTGGGGTTTGTATAAACCAGAATACTAAGCTCTGAAGTGAAGCATGGAACTAGATAAAGGAAATGGTATGATAAAATCATTCTGTTTAAAATCACCTTGTTATGTTATATTATGTTGTATTATGTTACATTATAATATGTTCTGTTTTCCAAATAAGTTGTATCAGCTACCAGCTTGCAAAATCAGCCTTCACAATAGGCCTTCCTGCCTTTATCTGATCAATACTGCCTATGTCAAGGACCAGACTTCCAGAACTTCTCTGGTGGTTATCTGCAAGGACCAGATGGCAATCTGTGACTGATTATCACTGAAGACTTTGTGAATTTGTGTAAGGATGGTTATTCAACAACCACTGCTTATGACAATAAAAATCCAAAAATTACTGATTACAATGAGAAACCACAGTTTAAGAAGAGGCTGCAAACCAAGCTTCAGTGGAGCGTGGAGTGGGTGGTGACCCCTCATGTTCCCTAGCGTGCTGCTTGCTCTATCTATATCAAAAAAAGCAATCTAAATTTTGCTGAACATCGGGACGTTTATTTCTCATTTATAACACTTGCATAGATGGAATTTGCGAGGCCAAATCCCAGTTGTGTCCATGGGCATCAGGACAAAACGGACAGTTCTTTTCCATAGGAAGGAAAGCAGGGAGCCCCAGTGTTTCAAAGGCAATGAGAGCTGGCCCTCAGGAAGCCAAGGGAACCTACACAGTCCTGGAGCTATCCTTGCACAGAGAGGGAATTTTGGAGACAGACTCCCAATTTTGGCCGTGGATGCCTGCACTTGAAAGACGATTTTTCCATGGGAAGAGAAGGTTCAGGGGGTGTCCCTGGGGCACGCGGGGCTTGGCACGGGCGTGAGCAGGGAACGGAAAAACGGACACGGGGACAAACGGCCCCAGGGCTTCAGTTGCAGCGGCAGCAGCAGCGGCAGCAGCGGCAGCAGCAGCAGCAGCAAAACAAACAATTTTATCAACTCTCTGTTTCCCCTGTCCCTCTCCCGCTGTCCCACACCCTCTCCCGCAGTCCCGAATCCTCTCTCTCTCCCTTTCCCGGTGTCCCCCTCCTCTCCCAGTCTCCCACTCCCCGTTCCAGGCCGGGCCATGCCCCTGGCCCGCACCCGGGCGGGGCTGCCCCGTCCCCGGCCCCGGCCCCGTCCCCGGCCCCGACCCCGGGCGTCCCGCCGTGCTCTCGCCTTCGCCTGGCTCTGGGCGTGCTGGCGGTGGCGCTGCTGGGCGGGCATCAGTGCCTGGGGCTGGGGCGGCATCGCCTCCCTTTGGCTCCACCTGGCCCTGACCCGAGCCCGGCCCCGGCCCCAACGTGGGATCCAGCCCCGGCCCCGGCCCCGGCCCCGGCTCCGGCTCCTCCCGGGGCCCGTGGAGGACACACGCGGCGCGGCCGCTCCCGCCGCCTGCGCTGCGGCTCCCCCGGCCCGAGCTCCGCCGCTCGGCAGCGCGGCCGCCGGCCCCGAGCCGCCGCTGTCCCGTTCCACAGAGCGAACGCCTGGGGCTGCCCGGCCCGGGGCGGCTGAGGGGCGCTCGGGGGCCGTTCCTGGCCCCGGGCCGAGCGCTGACAGCCGCGTCTCGCCGGCAGGGAAGGCGCAGCAGGGACTGAAGGAGCGGTACCGGCTGGGTTCGCTGCTGGGGCGCGGCGGCTTCGGCAGCGTCTGGGCGGCGACGCGGCTCTCGGACGGCGCCCCGGTGAGTGGCGGGGCCGGCGGCGGGCACAGGAGGAGGGGGCGCAGGAGGAGGACGATGGGTCTCGGCAGAGCGGGCGGCGAGCTCAGCCCGCTGTTGGCCTTCGCTTGCAGGTGGCCATCAAAAGGGTGCCGCGGAACCGCGTCCGGCACTGGGGCGAACTGGTGAGTGAGCGAGACCAGCGGGAGAAGCCGAGGCCCGGCAGAGTGGAAGCCGCCAGGACCCTGGAGGGAGAGGGGGCGTGGGGCCAGCAGAGCATCCCGGGCTGCATGAGGGCTTCCCGAGCCCTGGCACGGCATCAGCCCCGCTGACGGCATCGTGGTCTTCCCGCAGCCCGACGGCACCAGCGCACCCCTGGAGATCGTGCTGCTGGACAAGGTGTCCACCGGCTTCCCTGGTGTCATCCAGCTGCTGGAGTGGCTTGAGCTCCCCAACAACATCGTGATGGTGCTGGAGCGCCCGGAGCGGTGCCAGGACCTTCATCATTTCATCCGGGCACGGGGGTTCCTGTCCGAGGAGGTGGCGCGGGAGCTGTTCCGCCAGGTGCTGGAGGCCGTGCGGCACTGCACCAGCTGCGGGGTCCTGCACAGGGACATCAAGCCACAGAATGTCCTGGTAGACCTGGCCACCGGGCAGGCAAAACTGATTGACTTCGGCTGTGGCACCTACCTGCAGGACACAGCCTACACTCACTTTGCAGGTAAGCCCACACAGCGGTGTCCTCCCGGTCCCGGCATCTCCTGGCCCAACATCTCCTGGCCAAGCCTGGGTGTGGTAGTGGGGATTCTCCCCTTTGCTGCCAGTCATGGCACTGAGCCTTCAGCTGAGTTGCTTTTGAGTTAGGGCAAGTGGGGGCCAGCTTCCAGCCTTGCTGGCAGCCTTTGCCAGCAACTCTGCCCAGGACTGGGGCTGGGCCACCCAGCCCGACAGAAACACTTGTGGGTGGGGGTGGCAGAGAGGGGGGGCCAGAACCTGTGCACCAGCCGGTTTGGTGTGCAGATGAGAAAGGGCTTGGACTGCTGTGCTCACCTTGTTTACCGTGGCCTCATAATGTGTTTTGGGCCATGCAGGCAGGGAAGATGAAAGCATGGGTTTTGCTCAGCACTGAGTGGGTTTTAACTTCTCATGGTCAGGCCTTGTATCTGTATTCCATAGGAACCCTGTCCTACAGCCCCCCGGAATGGACCAAGTTTGGCTGGTACTATGGCAAGCCAGCTACCATCTGGTCCCTGGGCATCCTGCTGCACCAGATGGTCTGCGGGGAGCACCCTTTCAGGAGGGGCCAGAACATCAGCTGGGACCATCAGCTCTCACTGCCACAACGGCTCTCTCAAGGTGGATCCTCATCTCTGGGCACGGGGGGAATACCAGTGCTGGGAGACAGCAGCAGGCTCGTGAGCATCCTGCTCTGGCAGCTGCTGAGGGGGTGGCACATGTCCTGCTCTCCTCCAAAACAAAGAACTGATGGGAAGGTTTAGGCCCAGCTCTGAGCACATGCTGCATGGCCTGGGCATGGGAAGAGTGGGGCAAAGCGGACTGGAGACTTCTCCAACTGACCAGCGGTTTCTGGTTTCTCTCCCCAGAGTGCCAAGGTCTGATCAGGAGGTGTTTATCCATGCTTGACATGGAAAGGCCCTCATTAGAAGATCTGATCAGTGATCCTTGGATGCAGAATATTCATCAGCCATAGAAGAAGGGAGAGAGCCACAGGCACGCTTTGATGCAGGGCCCTGCTAAGTTACAGCTCCACCCATGCCCTGGCAATCAGGAGCAAAGAACCCCAGACTTTTTTGTCCTGCCTGTGTCACTGCACGGGGGTCATCAGATGGGAACACACAGCCCTTGTGCTGGAGCTGAGCTGTTCTGCCCAGCACTGGTAGCCCCCATTTGAGCTGGTTTGGCTTGTCCTGGTTCACTGGCAGCTGGGGCCCTGGGCAGAACACTTACAGCCTGGTCTCACCCCCAGGGAAGGAGAAGGAGCCCCTGGAGTAGCTGTACCAGGTGGGGCTGCTGCTGCTGGGGACAGCAAGGAAGACATCAAGGATGACAACCTCTTCCTCCACCTGGCCACAGAAAAGCTGAAGATGATGGACTTGGATTCTGGCACCTTCTTCAAAGCCAGGCTCCACAGCGAATTTGCAGATGAGTCCAGACCCAGGGGGATGCTCCCAGATTTGGGCATTGCACAGGTTCCCCCTTTGCTGGGGAGGATAAAACGGATTCTTCCGTCGGCTGCCGAGCTGCTTTTTGGCAGGGCTGGGGAAATGGGCTGGGCTGGGTACAAAATGGGAGTTGGCTCCTGGCCCTGGCAACAGCCCCCAGCACCCACCGTGCCCTGGGCTGGGGCTGGAGCTGGGGCAGCCAGCCTGACACAAACAAACCCCGTGGCAGCAGCAGAGGTGGGACTGCAGAACTGTGCATGGCTGCTTTGCTTTGCAGGCAAGGAAGGGCTTGGGCTGCTCCACTGCCCTTGCTTGCTTTGAGATCACCATTACTTTTGGGGGGTAGTGCAGGGGGAAAGGGAAAAACCCTGGGCTTCCCTCACCCCTGAGTTATTTTTTCCTAGCATGTAGAGGTTGGGCCTTCCTCCAGCCCCTGACAGAGATAAGACTTTTTACCTTTTCTCGTGTCTCCCCTTTTTGTCTGTAATCTATTTTCATTTGTCATTTGTTTCTCTAAAGGAAGTGTTCTAGGTGGTGTCCAGTGTGGATCAGGAAGTGCTTGGGCCCAGCTGCAGCGTGGATGGGCCGTGTCCTTGGAGAAGGCTGAGGACATCGTTTGGGACCAGCTTTTCTTCCAGCAGCGATGGCGTGAGGCGGGTCCCCGTCTCCTTGGCAGGGTGAGATAAGAGCTTTTGGGAGATGGCAGCGAGCACAGGAGCATCCTGCTGTGGCAGCTGCTGAGGGGCTGGATGTGCCATGGCTGGCTGCAGGCTGGGCACAGTCCTGCCCTCCTGCTCTGTGCCCAAGGCAGCAATGATGGGCAGCTTTGGGCACCGCTCTGGGCACGGCCAGCATGGCCTGGGCACGGCGGGAGCTGGGACAAGGGGGACAGGAGCCTTCAGCTGACGGGCGGTTTCTGGTTTCTCTCCTTGCAGCCGGGCTCTGTGGATGCTGAGGCTGCTCTGGGCTCTGCCAGGGCTCAGCTGCAGCTCAGCACCGGGCCAGAATCAGCCAAAGGAGAAATGGTGTGACCTGCAGCAGAGACTTGCTTGAGCATTTCGGCAACGCAGCTCAAGTTTGCAGAGCGTACACCTGCAGGGGAAAACATGACACCTCCCCAAAATTAAACTTGTTCAATATCTTCTGAAATGAAATCAATCTGTCATTACTTCAAATGACATTTTTCAGCTTGCTCAAGCTGTAGCTCAGCCCTTCTCTGAACAGTTCTCTCCCCCACCTGACTTTTACTTCATAACTGCTCCCTCCTTTCCCCCAGTGAGTTCCCAGCCCATCGCAGTCTCCATCACACTGCTGCCCCTCACCACGAGGAAGATGAAGCCCCAGGCTTAGGGACTCATTCTTTCACTGGCTGAAGAGCAGCAATGTCTCAGAGGCCTGATGAGATTTTAGTGTCATTCAGAGCTGCTCTCCAGCCCTCAGCTCTCCTCACTGCTGAGTTCCCACTCCCTTTTCCTCATCCTTCCAGCAGGATGAGCTCTGTGACTCCCCTTGAGCCTCCCCACTCCTCCCAGCCCGCCCACCCCCCCAGCTCAGTTAGGCTTCAGCTGAAGCTTCTTTGTTTCCCCTGGCACTTCAGTCCAGTCCCCTCTGCAGGGAGCCCCAGCCCCAGAGCACAGCACACAACAGTGCGGTCTGGGCTGGACCAGCTCCCCTCCAGCCCTGGCTTGGCTGTTTGTGGCAGCTGAATGCTCCCTGTTTGCAGCTGTCAGTGCAGGGTGGCCCCAGGGCAGAGCCCAGCCAGGCTCCCACTGCATCCCCTGAAGCTCGGGGCACACGGTGGCCCCAGGGCTGAGGTTCATAGGGAGCACCCAGAGCTGTGGCTTGCAGGCAGTGTTTGCAAGTGTTGTGTTCTTATCTCCTGAAGCCTGTGGGGAAAACAACCTGTGCTGCAGCTCAGCACTGCCCCTCTGGGCAGGGACAAGGCTGAAGGGCTTTCCCATTCCAGAGGAGCCAGCATTGAGCCTTGGTAGGGTCTGACACGGCTGGAGCTGGGTCTGGTTCCCGTTTGGGACTCGCTGCCCACTCACCCCCACTGCCCTCCCTCACCCGTGGGCAGAAGGGTCTGTCTGTGCCAGGGGCTCTTGGATCTCTCTGTATCCATGGGCAGAAGGGTCTGTCGGTGCCAGGGGCTCTTGGATCTCTCTGTATCCATGGACAGGAGGTTTTATCTGTGCCAGGGTTTCCATAATTTCTCTGTACCCATGGGTATGTAATGAACACAGAGAGTGAAAGTGTCAGCCACGGTTCTTGCAGACTCCTTCCTTTGTACACAAGACACATCCATGCACACCCCCACACACAGATATATTAAAAGGATAGATCTGGATAGAGATTTCCCACAGAGCTCTAACTTTGGCACTACACACCTTGTAAGCCAGCAGCCAGGAGATTTTTTTCCCAGCTCTGTGTGAGTAGGTGTCCAAGAGATGAAGGGAGCAGCATTTAGAAGCAATTTCAGGATTTCTAGGCAGGAAGTGGAGCTGACAACCATGCATGAAACTCACTGTATTCATCAGAATGGCCTCCTGGTTCTTTAGGAATATGGCACAACGGAGACAGAAGATTTGGAAAAATTCCAGCTCTCTGTGGAATTGTGCCAAGAGGGGGGCAGCAGAAACATTGCGTGTCTGCTTTGATGACACAAGGTCCAAGGAGCTGTGGTGGCAGAGGGTGACCTGGGCTGGTGGCAGGTGAAGTCCCATTTCATGACATGCCAGAGTGGCACAAGACAAAGCTCCAGGCACCCACAACCCCACTGATGAAGGCCTTGGGGTGCTGCACATTCTATAGGAAAAGATGCTGTCACACTATCCCTTGGTACGTACAACTTTCATTTTCAATATTTTACGTCCAAGTTTCAAACTGTAAAATTTTTACACTCAAGAAACAGTCGTGTTGCGATGGGGGTGGCCGCAAAACTTATGGGTTTGGAATATTGAGGATTTAAGTAGCAAAATAAAGGAGCAGGAACAACAGAGTTGGCCCAAAACTAAAGAACTTTAATGGAAAATAAAACAGGGACAACGCCCAGAAACTGAATGCTGTATGGGGACACGAAAAAGGGGACCATGACAATAGATACCCTGGGGGAGAACTTTCTGGAACTATGAGCATATAAGGGGAATGAATAACCAATAGGGGAAAAGAATTGGAACCAATTAACAGAACAACACTAAGGACTTTGGGAAGAACAGTTAGGTTTTCCCCAAGTTAACAAATGTTTCCCAGGGCTTGAACTCAATGCCTGGTTCTTTCTTGGTGAAATCTGGCTGACTGTGTGTCCCAGCCAGGCTGACTCCCACACTTATCTGCAAGAAGCACTGGAGAAATGCATGGGGAAAGAGTTCTGCAAGAGCCAGGTTCTTGTGCAGCAGAAAAGTTATAAAATATGAAAGATTATAGCAACAACAATGAATCAATTATTTATGGCTTGTAAATATTCCAGTGAATCTCAGATACTTCTGGGCAAAAATAAACACAGGGCAAACTTTCCAAAGTAGAGTTTCATAACAAAATTGCAATTTGTCTGTTCCTGTTGTGGGAGAAGATGAGGTTCCAAGCTGCCCAGCTCAAGAAGAAAAGGAGGATCTACGCTTCCCTGTCATATTTTCCTAACGACACAGGAATTAAGACCAAGAATTTGGGTAAATGGAGGGGTAAAACCGGAGTATGGATGAGGGTTTACATCCTAAGACTTCATTTGCTAGAGGACAGTTTTGCTGTGCATGGATCTCCTTGCTAAACCTCTTTGTCTTCAAACTCCCTTCCTCAGAGGCAGAACTGAACAAGCTCCATATGTCAGAGTTTCAGTTAAAAGCTTTGTGATGAGTTCATTTTAATGGATCCATTTCCAGTCTGTGGGGTTGCTGTCATGAGGAGCTGTGGTGGCTTCTTGTTGAGATCAAAATCAAAATCAATGTGCCATTTGTCCCAGCTCCATCTGTCCTGTGACAGCACTGGCTCCACGGGAGCACACTGAGTGCTCTTGTGCCATTTCTAAGTGAAAATTGAACCTCCTAAAGAAGCCAGGCCAAAATCACCAGAAAACAGTCACAAAAAAAAATGTAGGCGGTTTGCTGGGTATTGATCTAACAGCAACCACCTTTCCAAAGTCCAGGCTACACTAAACAAGGCTCTTAGCAGATTTTCAATTTGTTGTGTTCGATACATGTGCAGAAGAAAAAAAGCCACTTCCATTGTAGAAACATGAGCTGCCGCTATGCAGTAAGTTCTGCTCAGTAGCTGGCCTGCTGATGTGGTTTTGAGGGGGTTTTAGACAGGAGATACTGCAATAAAATTTGACAAGAAAACTATAAAACTATATTTTCTACCTCCAATATTGCCAGCACATAGCTTAAGGAAGAAGGTATTTACCAACCATAATAGCAGAAAAGAATTAAAATTTTAAAAAGGGCTTTTAATGATATCACAAAAATGTCCACCAGTCATTTTCATGCACAAAAATATTTCATAGATAAGTAAGATTGATAGAAAAATAGAGTAACAAGACAGAGACATATGAATGCACTTGGCTGTATAATTTTGTATAGAAATGGAGGGGAAAATGAAAGGTGATTCTTTTCCACACATGGAAAACAATCTTTTTGCCAGAAGAATCAGCTTCCTTCTTCAATGACCACCAGGGTGCCCAAGACTCCACCAAGAAGGCCCTGTGATCCAATGGCCTGTGCATCCAGCACTTCAACAAAGTCATGCCTGCCTCTTAATACTACAGTGCTGTTCAAGAGGTTTATTCCCAATTGTTGGTGACAAGATGAACAAACTGAAGCCAGTTACTGTAAAATGCCTGCACAAGCACCACCACAAATGACAGCCAAAAGAAGGATGAAGCCAAGGTGTCCCACAACCATGGCCCAAGCAGCCAGAGATCCTCCTTCAACCCTGGCTGCATTGCAGCCCCACTGAGCACCAAGAAGAAAAGGGCCCTACTGAAAGCAAGCAAACTTAACTCTCTGCCAGGACACAAATTTAAAGGGCAAAAAAATTAAAAAGCCCCACATCATCAGCCACACTTCCCAGTGAGAAGGGTTGGAACTCTCTGCCCCTCAACACTTCCCCAGGGGGTTCACAAAGGTAACTGGGATTTAAGCTGTGCCCCCCGAATGAACAGAGCCAACCTCCCTTCAGTGTGAGAAACCACGGCCTCAGTTATAGCCCCGGGTGCCTCCTGTGCCCCAGGGAGCAGCCCTGGCTGTCACTGTGTGTGTGGCTGCAGCACAGGCCCAGGCCAATGGCCGTGGCTGTCACTGTGTGTGTGGCTGCAGCACAGGCCCAGGGCCAATGGCCGTGGCTGTCAATGTGTGTGTGGCTGCAGCACAGGCCCAGGCCAATGGCCGTGGCTGTCAATGTGTGTGTGGCTGCAGCACAGGCCCAGGCCAATGGCCGTGGCTGTCACTGTGTGTGTGGCTGCAGCACAGGCCCAGGCCAATGGCCGTGGCTGTCACTGTGTGTGTGGCTGCAGCACAGGCCCAGGGCCAATGGCCGTGGCTGTCAATGTGTGTGTGGCTGCAGCACAGGCCCAGGCCAATGGCCGTGGCTGTCAATGTGTGTGTGGCTGCAGCACAGGCCCAGGGCCAATGGCCGTGGCTGTCAATGTGTGTGTGGCTGCAGCACAGGCCCAGGGTGTAGCCAGGCCCTTGTTGTGCCTCCGGCGCAGCTCGGCAGCCCCATCGCAGCCCGGGGCCGCGGCCCTTCCCCGCCGGGGCCCTGACCCGGCCCGGCCCGGCCGCGGGACCCGGCCCGACCAGGGCGCGGAGGCTCCAGAGGCCCCGCCCGGCCCCCAAGGGATGGGCTCCGCCCGCCCGCTGGGCCCGGGTCGGGCCCGGCTTTGCAGGAAGCTTCCCGCCGACTTTGCACAGCCTGGAGCCACAGTGTCCCTTTGCTGTGCTGAGAAGCCTTAAAAACACGTCTAGTTTAACCCCTCTGCACACCTCATGAGGGATCCCTGCAAAACCAAGCAGAGAGCCCAGAATATCCCTTTGTGCCTCACAAAAGAATCCAGCCCCTGTCCACCTTAGGATGGACTCAGCTCCTCTGCAGGCTTTGACAACAACCACTAAACTGCCACGTAAATCATGAGGAGCTCAACCTCCCTGCCAAGCTTACAGAGCTCTCCAGTCACCTGTACGCCATAGAAGGGATCCCAAATCCCCTAAGAACCTCAGGAGGAACCCCAGCCACATGCACCACTGACAAAGAACCCAAACCCCACATATCTTATTGGAAAACTCCATACCCTACCTGTGTGCCTCATGACAGACCCCAGTCATCTGCCAGCCTTACAGGGGTCCCCATCACCTGTGTGCCATGGAATAACCAAGCCTGCCATTAACTCTAGCCAGCTGCGTGTTCCCTGACAGAAACCCTTTCCAGTGCCCTTCTGGGAATCAGGAACACGTGTTGAGGTGCTGGCTGCATCTGTGGGATCAATGGGGAGCATGAGTCCTTGCTGTGCTCCACTGCTGAGCTGGCAGCTCGCTGGTCACAGCCAGGACGTTCTCTGTTTCCCGCAGAGCTGGTACCTGCAGGCACCTTGGCACCCCTTGGCACAGGCTGTGCCACCCAACAAAGCCCAGAAGGCCGGGAGGAGAGCCCGGGGCCAGCGCAGCTGCTTGGGCAGTTGCTCCTTCCAGGGAGCTGGGCCCGACCCATCCCTGAGCAGCCACTGCCAGCCCCGAGGCTCCCTGCCCCGGGACAGCTCCCCCAGCCCAAGGGGACAGAGTCAGGCCCTGTCAGGACCCAGTGCAGCCCCTGCCCAGTCGGGAGCCAGGGCTGGCTGTGGCCCTGGGCTCGCAGCAGGGCTCCCGCTCGGGGCTGCTCCTGTGCCTTGGGCCTCTGGGCACTCAGGGCAGCTCCAGGAGCAGCTGCAGCGGGAGGGACCTTGGTGCATGAGTCCCGTTTCCCAGGAGCTGGGAACGAGCTCCAGAGGCCTCAAAGCTGAGGCGCCTCCAGCTTTGGCTGCTGCAGGGCCGTGCAAGGGCAGGCCCTGGGGGAAGAGCTGCTGCCACACAGCCCTGCCCAGGGCTGAGCCTGGCACAGCAATGACCTCCTGTGCCTGTGCCCGTGTCTGGCATCACTTCCCCACCTGCAATAGAGGCTGGCACCGGCCCACTGCTGCCTCTGAAATGGGGCTCCTTCTGCACAGACTTTTGGTCCATCACTTGAGAAAGAAAAAGGGACAGCTGGATCAGATGGAACTATTCCCCATTGGATAGGCTGCACCTTCAGAAGGCAATCCTTGGCAAAGTCATGGATAAGGTTCAAGAAACATTTGGGCTTCTGAGCCAGAGCCAGGGCCCTCACTCTCAAACAGCTGCCAGGCCTGAGCCTCAGGAGCAGTGAGGGGATTGCACAGGGCGAGGGCACACACGTGCACGGCTCTGTCCTGGCACCTGCAGCGATGCCCCCTGGCCGAGCTTTGGGCTCTGAGCTGGCAGCTCCCTCAGGGTGAAAGGCCTTGACCTACCCTCACCATCTTCCAGAGACTCATCCCTGAACGTGGGTTGGGAAGCCAGATCACCTTCCCCAACAGGTTCATCTGCAAAGAAAGGCAGAGCACAACAGCTCCCAGCACTGCAGGAGATCCTCAGGCTGCCTGGGGCCGGCAAAGGAGCCATGCAAGGATCAGCCCTGGGGCACAGTCCTGGGCCCTTCCCTTCCTTTCCCTCTCTGATCTTCTCTGTGGCTGCACAGAGCACACGGAAGGAGACACTGGCATTGCACACGGGAAGAGCATTGACAGCTAAATGCTCTTTCCTCCCACTGACAGCGATCCTGTGGGACCAGTCAGGGCTCCAGAAAGAAGCAGAGCAAGGATTCCTGAATTCAACAACCCTCAGATACTTAAAGGAAGTGGCACATGAGGGAGCTGTTGCCACCTTGACACTGCTTATTCTGTCAGGAAAGGGACATTGAGAACTTGCATCGAGCATCTGGGAATGTCTTCAAACCACCATTCCCCAGTAATTCCAAATAATCCATGTCCTGATCCCAATCTCAAGGGAGCACAGATCAGAATCATTTCCCTGGTTTGCTGAGATCCCCTTCTGCCTTAGGGACCTGGGCACTGCAAGGGAGTTGGGTAAGGCTGAGTGAGCCAGATGTGAATGGACATGGCCAAAGCTGCAGAGGGGCCTGGGGAGCTCTGGGCTGGCTCCTGGTCACGGTGCCCACTCTTTGCAGGTGCTCTACAACAGCCTTGGCTGGTGGCTGGACCAGGCCAGAGCCCATTGGGGTCTCTCACTCCCACAGTGGAAAGTCTTGCTACAACACTGGGGAGAACTGCAGCATGCAGTTCCACAGCCACACCTCTCAACCTTCCTCCTGTCCTCTCTCCCTACTACTGTGGGAAACCTCTTAGCTCTCTCTCTCCATCCCTCTTTCCCCTGGAACAGCTCCCCCAGCCCAAGGGGACAGAGGCAGGCCCTGTCAGGACACACTGGAGCCCTGCTCTCCCCCTCTGCCCTTTCCCCACCATGGTCACCCCTTGCAGCCCCTCCCAGGTTTCGGGTGCTGTCTCCCACAGAGGGACCCCAGCAGGAGTGCTCAGTACCCGAGTGGCCTGAGCCTGCTCGGGAGAATTCCTCTGGGCTGTGCCCGTCTTGTCCGGGCTGTGCCCGCACTGCCAAGCAGCAGAGATGGCAGCTCAAGGCTCAGCAGGGCTCAGGCCCCGAGGCACAGCAATTACCTCCTGTGACTGTGCCTGGCATCAGCTCCCTTCCTGCAGCAGAGGCTGGCACAGAACCACTGCTTCCTACGGGAAACTCAGCCTTCAGCACAGTCTTTCCTTTCATCTCTGGAAGAAGGGACAACTGGATCAGATGGAACCATTCCCCATTGGAAAGGTGCCATCTTCAAGAGCCAATACTGGTCAAAGTCATGGACAAGGATCAGGACATCATATAAACTTTTGGGATTGGCCAGGGCCCGCCCTTCTCCAAACAGAAAGCTGCCCTTTCTGATCTACTCTGAGACCAGGAAATTTCAGGGGATCTCAGGGTGTGCATGGCCCGTGGGGCACTTTGGGCTCCGTGTCAGCTGATGCCAAAGCCTTCCTGCAGAGGCTGGGGAGAAGCTGCAGCCAGGCCAGGCTGGGAAACAGCCCTGCAGGCTGTGACAGCAGCAGTGGGGCAGCGAGGCTGCCATGGATCCCTTCCCACTGTGCCAGGCACGGTGTGTCCAGATGTGCAGAGAAAGCCCCCGGCTGCTGAGTGTCAGGAGAAGGCTGAGGGAAATGCACCCACCACGGCGTCTCTCCAGGTCACTCAGCTTCTGGTCCAGATGTTCGGATGTTTCCACGGATTTCTATTCTCCTACGTCTTGGTTCTTCCATCTGGGAGGACCTTAATGGAAAGTAGTTCCATTTCTCCTTCAGGCTGCAGTGGCAGTGAGTGCAGTGAGTGCTCCAAGGCACTCCCCCAGCTCTGCCTTCTGCTCAGGAGCAGGGGTAGAGGGAGCAGGTGCCTGCAGTGGCCCCACACTGGGATGGAAGGAGCCCCTTGAAGGGCAGTCAGGGGAGAAAGGACTCCCTGGAGCTGCCAGCAGCTCTGAACACAGCCCTGGCCAGGGCCAGGGCTTGGCAGCAGCAGCAGGAGCAGCTCAGGCTGCCTGGGGCTGGCAAAGGAGCCGTGCAAGGCACAGCCATGGGCCCTTGCCTTGCCTTCTCCATGGCTGTACAGAGCACACAGAAGGAGACACTGGCATTGCACACGGGGAGAGCATTGACAGCTAAATGCTCCTTCCTCCCACTGGCAGCAATCCTGTGGGATCACTCCGGGCTCCAGAAATGAGCAGGGCAAGGTTTCCAGAATGTCTCTTATGTAAAGGGAAACATGACAGGAGTGAGCTCTTGCAACAGTGATAGAAATTATTTTGTCAGGAAATGTGCACTGAGAACTTGCCTCCACCATGCTCTAGAACCTTCATCCTGTCATTCAGCAGTTTCTCAAAATAATCCATGTCATGATCCCAGTCTAGAAGGGAGCACAGATGAGAACCATTTCCATGGTGTTCTGGGATGTTCGTCTGCCTTAGGGAATGGGCACTTCAAGGGGGTCGGGTAAGGCTGTAGGAGCCAGATGTGAATGGGGATGGCCAAAGCTGCAGAGGGGCCTGGGGAGCACTATGGTGGCTCTGGTCACTCTGCACACTCTTTCCACTCCCTGTTCAACATCCCTGGATAGGTGGCTGGAGCAGCCCAGGGCCCCTCTGGGCTCTTTCCCTCCCATTGAGGAAAGCCTCCCTAAAGCCCTTTGCAAAACCATCCCCAACGCTCCCTGGGGAGAAGGGAGCGCTGTCCCGGGAAAGGGGAGCCAGGCCGCCGGCTCACCTGCTCCCTGTGCTCGCCACGGAGCTGCCTGGGCAGCCCTGGCAGGCAGGGCCAGTGCCAGGAGGAGCAGGAGGAAGAGGCGCAGAGCAAGGGCCACGGTGCCTTGTCCTGTGCCAGCCCCTCAGCTCTTGCTGCCCCCGCTGTCCTGACACCGCTGTCCCAATGTCAGCACCGCTGCCGCCGCCGCCGCTGCTGCCGCAGCAGTTGTGCTCAAGGACTGACTGCTCGGTGCCTGTGGTGCTGTGCAACCACGGGGCTCTGGGACCTCTGGGACCCCAGAGCCTGCTGTGACCTCAGCCTGCTGTGACCCCAGAGCCTGCTGTTACCTCATGGCCTTAGCTGCACCCCCAGAGTGTACCCCCATCTGCACGAATGGACTGCCCTGATTGTAAATGTTTTGCTCCATCAAAGGGCCATTGCTTAGCAAAACCTTTGTTTGGCCTGCTGACACTGCTGGTCAGGCTGTGTCACTGGAGATGCTCTCCATGGCTCCCCTCTTTTCCTGGGCATACCATCGGAGGAGGTCCAGGCCCAGATGATGCCACTGAAGGAGATGTGCCCTCCGCCCAGGGATGCTCAGCACGGGCTCCCCCAGCCCCTCGGGGTCCCGCCGCTGGTCACAGCAGCCCCTGCCTGGCTCCTGCCTGCCCGCACCGTGGGCATCCATGGCTGCTCCTGGACATGGAGCTCAGCCAGTGCTGGTGCCGTGTGGGCTGTGCTGGTGGTACCAACCAGACACTGGGGTGACAGCTCCATCTCTTCATTGAGACAGAAGGCTGCCAGGTACTGGAACAGCGACCTGCAATGGATGGAGTACAGACGGGCTGTGGTGGACAGGCACTGCTGGCACAACTACGAGTTGTCCAGCCCGTTCCTCGTGGAGCACAGAGGTGAGCGTGGGGCAGAGCGTGTCCCCTCGGGCTCTGCCCTGGGAATGACCCTGGAACTCCTGAAAACCTCCCTGGGAATCACCCGAGACATGTCAGCCCTTCTTGTGCCCATCCCCGGGGCTTCCTGCCCCCTCACCCCAAGTGAGGCTCTCCCAGTCCATCCCAGTGTCCTCACAGTCCCTCCCAGTGTCACCAGAATCCCTCCCAATTCCTCAGTCCACAGCCATTCCATTCCCAGTCCACTCCCAATCCTTCTAACCCCACTCTCAGACATCCACCCTGTCTCCCAATGCCTTCCCAGTCCTTCCCAATATTTCCAAGTCCTTTTCCAGTCCAATCCCACACGACCACCCTCTCCCTTTGCCCTAATCCACTCCACTCTCTCCTCTCAGTGCCATACCAGCCCTCTTTCATCTCTCCCAGTTCCCCCCAGCTGATCCCAGTGTGTCCCCACTCTCTCCCAGTACCCCTCAGTGAGTCCATCTCACTGGTTCCCTCCAACTCCCAGCCCGGCCCCAGCTGCCTGCTCTGTTCTGTGATGGATTTCTACCCTGCCGAGATCCAGCTGAGCTGGTTCCAGGGCAAGCAGGAGCTCTCAGGGCATGTGGTGGCCACCGACCTGGTTTCCAGCAGCACTAGGAGCTGGAAACCCCCCCTGGCACGGGGTCAGCTCCAGCTGCCAGGTGGAGCACGTCAGCCTGGAGCACCCCCTGAGCCGGCACTGGGGCACGGCCCGGACCCCACAGTGCGGGGGGAGTGGGGGAGGCACTGAGGGGGCTGGGAGAGGGAGTGGGGTGTGCTGGGAGTAACTGGGAGGGAGTTTGAGAGAGCCTGGTTAAAACTGGGAGTATGGTTCAGGGGTCTGGAAGGGCTGAGGAGTTTAAAGGAAGCTGTGGAGGGTGGAATGGGGTTCCAGGGGTCCTGGTGGGCACTGGGAGGGAGTCTGGGGGTGCTGGGTGTAATTGGAAGGGATTTGAGTGAACTGGGTGGGGCTGGGAAAAGATCAGGGATTGGAAAGCAGGAGTTGGAATGAGGCTGGTTGTGCTGGAAAGAGGCTGGGAGGGTCTTGGTGAGTCCTGGTGGGGCTGGGAAGGGACTGGGAGAAAGACTGGGGGTCCTGGGGTGGTCGGGGGCAAATGGGACGGGGTTATGGGATCCTGAGAAGGACAGGAGGGGATCTGGTGGATCCTGGGTAGGCTGGGAAGAGACTGGGAGAAGGTTTCAGGTACTCCTGACTTTGGCTGGCAGCAATTGAGAATGTGATTAGAGGGGCTTTGGGTATCTGTGAGAGGTTTTGGGGGGTCCTGACCCCTGCGGACCCCTAGAGACGCCGCCAGACACCGCCCAAAGCTGATGGGTGCTGATGGGGATCAGGGTCTCCTTGTTGGGCTTTGTCTTCCTGGCGCTGGGGCTCGGCTTCTACCTGTGCAAGAAGGTGACGGGGGGTCCCGGAGTGTGTGTGCTCTCCCTGAGGACCCCTGGCTCAGTTTCACCCCCTTTTCTCTGCCCACAGAGCTCCTGACCCAGCAGCGGCTTCAGCCCCTCCCCGTGGCCTCGAGCCCAGCCAGAACCCCCTGCTCCACCCCCACGCTGACTTTGGGAGTGTTGTGTGTCCCCCCAGCCCCGCAGTCACTCTGCCCCAGCTCAGCTGCTCCCAGTGCTCCAAATAAATCTTCCCAGTTTGCCGCAGTCCCGTTTATTGTGGGGCGGGACTGGGGAGGGACTTGGGGGGACCCCGCGGGGGGATCGTGATTGGGCGGGGAGGGTGGGGCCCAGGTGGGGAACACTGGGTGCTGCGGGTCTGCCCGGCAACCGGTGAGTCATCACAGCTGCTCTCGCTGATTGGCTGAATCTTCTCCATCGCATTCTCTGATTGGCTGAGGAGAGGCCCGGGAGTTGAGAGAAGGAACAGGAGAGATCCCGCCCCGAGCACCGGCACGGGAACAACAGACCCAGCCTGGGCACAGCGAGGGAATTTATTACCAACCACATCACAGCAGCACAAGGAGAAGGGAGAGAAATCTCTCCAACCCCTTCTCCCCACCCAACACGGATCACCAGGACCACGGATCACCAGGGCTCTGCCCAATGAGGGTCACTGGGGATGATCCAACACTGATCCTCCCATGAGGGATGGAGCTGGAGCAGAGCACGAAGCTCTTCCCACACTGGGGACAATCACAGGGCTTCCTTTATTGGTGGCTTCGTTGGTGCTGGGTCAAGTGAGAGCTCGTGGAGAAGCCCTTCCCACACTCAGGACACTCGTAGGGCCTCTCCCCCGTGTGGATGCGCCGGTGGGCAGTGAGGGTGGAGTTGTGCTTGAAGCCCTTCCCGCAGGCGGGGCAGCGGAAGGGCCTCTCCTCTGTGTGAATCCGCTCATGTCTGAGGAGATTGGAGCTGCTCTGAAACCTCTTCCCACACCTGGGACATTCGTAGGGCCTCTCCCCAGTGTGGATGCACTGGTGCCGGATCAGGCTGGAGCTGGAGCTGAAATCCTTCCCACATTCCAAGCACCTGTGGGGCTTCTCCCCTCCATGAGCCTTCTCCACCACCTCTGAGCTCTGACTGAATCTCCGGCCGCCTTCCCGGCACAGGGAGGGTCTTTGCTCCTCACAGCTCCCTAGGATGGGTTTGCAGCCCCTCCTCCTGAGGGAACTCTGGGGCTTTTCCTCCTCCTCCATCTGCCCACACCTTGGGAACAAAATATCCTGGTTTGGGAGAAAACAAGAGGAGAGGGCCTTGGGTTGGGGGACTCTTCCTTGCCCAAATGCAGCTCAGGAAGACATTGGGCATCTTGTGTCTGTAAGATCCACCAAAACACCAAGATTCAAACCAAAAATCCTCTAAACATCACGACACAGATCAAAAATACCCAAAATATCAAGATTCAGCCAAAACTCCCTCCAAAATATAAATATTCAGGCCCCCCAAAGTAACAAAAGCACCGACATTTAGCCCAATAAAGCTAAGAAACACCAAGATTCACCCCACTGAAAAGAGTGGATTTTTCTTCCCGGTCACCTGGTGCCTGTGGGGAGTGCAACGCTCTTGGGGCTGGGGGAGAGGCTGCAGATACAGAAAGGGGTGGAACCTTGAGCTGCTTCCTGTTCCGCCTCCTCCTCCTCCTCCTGTGTCCCTACTCTTCCTCACACTCCTCTTCGTCCTACTATTCTTCCTTCTCCTGCACAATCCCACCTTCTCCTCCCACGTGCATTCTTTTACCATTTTGTTCTCCAAGCCTGCTTCTCCTTCCCTTCTCCTGCTGCCCCCAGGCTCAGCACCCACTGCCGGCTCCCTCTTCCCCCCAAACCCACAGCATCCCAGCGCAGGGGCAGCGATGGAGCTGGGGCAGCTCGGGCTGGGGCAGCGCTGGGCTCTCGGCCGCTCCCGCCCGCACTCGCTCCCCACTGCAGCCGCTGCCGCCACCACAGCGCGGGGGGGCCCGGCCTTGGCGCTCCCCGCTCCCACCTCCCCAAATTCCCCTGGCGGGGGGCGCTGGGGCCGGGAGACAGACGAGTGACAGATCAGGGGGGCTGGGAAGAGTCGGCAGCCAGAGAGCACTGAAAATCTCAGCAGTGACTACAGTGGGATCTTCGGGGACTAAACATGGCAGGGCACCCATGGAGGGTAGAAAGGGAAAGTCAGGAAGGGCTCCCGGCAAAAGGGATGATGATCCCAAAATATCTCTGAAGGGTCCCTTGGGAGCATGTTGAGGGAGTTTGCACATTGTCCCAGAGAGAATCAAGGACATGGACCCCCAGGGGGGCAATAAGGGAAATCCAGAAGGGATTGAGACCACAGGAGATGGATGCTGTTGGTGTGCTGGGAAGGGATTGGGTGAAGGGCAGTGTGCAGGAATATGGCTCAGGCAAGAAGCAGCAGGAGGAATCTATGTGGCAAGAAAAAGGATGATGTAAAAGACGAGGAAGAGAAAAATACTGAGGAGGGGCATTTTTTTCAGTAGGCTCTTATCCTCAGAAGTTGCCATCTGATCCAGATCGTTTGTATCCGCGGTTGCCAGGACAGGCACACAAGGAGGTGAGGATTGCAGGGGGTTTCTCTGTGCTGGCAGCGGCAGGAGCGGGCGCAGAGGGGCGGCACCGGGAGCACGGGCTGGGGGCCTGTGGGGAGCTGCGGGGCCGGGCCGGGGCTGTGGGGCAGCCGGGGCTCAGCGCCGGGCGCTGCCTGAGCCCAGCAGCCGCCGGCAATTGCAGGCCCGGCAGTGGCCCCCGGCCCCCAGGAGGCTGCGGGACGCCCCGGCCGCTGCCCGGCCCCGTGGAGCTGCCGGCCCTGCCCGCCGGGGGGGCCGCGTTTGGACACTGCGGCAGGACAGGCACCGGCTCTGGGATACGGGCTGGGCACGGCAGCCACAGCACAAGGAGCAGCACGAAGGAACAGCTGGGAAATGGGCATTGGACGTGCAAGGATCGAGATTAGCTTTTAAGCATTTTCCTTGGGTCACTGCAGAAAGGAATGATTTTGCAGAAAGCTCAGCAGTGTGATAAATGTCATTCGTGCTAATTAAATTTTAACTATATTAACAAAATTGTATTTAGAAGACAATTGTTACAGAGTGAGGGGGGAGATGGATGAGACAGGGCAAAGGACATCTTCCAGATGTTGGGAGTCGAAGAAGGAGGTTGGAAGAAAGTCAAACAAGAATAGTAGAAGGACGTAGGTCTGACAAGCAGCATCTAGAAATTGGAAGTTTCAACCTTGAAATGGGCCAAAATGGGATGATTCCAAGCATGGGACTCAATTAAAGTCTTGTTATGGAAAACATCTGCTCAGTCACACAGGGCGCCTGTGCTACCTGCAGGTCACACCTCGGTCACTGATGAAGACAATGAGCCTTCATCGGAAATAAGACCCTCAAAAGGATGAGAGACCCCCTAACCCATTAGTAGAGCATGCGCCGTGCAGTATAGTTACGTAGATTTTAGGAATAGAAACTAGGAGGATTTTTCTAGAAACTTCTGTAGCTTACAGTCAATAAGTGGGATTGTTAGCCTGGATGCTTTGATACGTGAGGAATGGGAGCCACTCCCCGTACCCCCGGTCGGAGGGGGCCCCTCCCTGGTTGGTTTTGCTTATGCTTTATATGAACCTCAATTATACTAAATTACTTACTGCCAAATTTTGTATATTCTTAAATATATGCACTTTGATTGTGTCATCTCCAATACTTTGTCATCTCCAATACTTTGATTATATTCATTTTGTTACTATTAAAAACTTACTATTAAATTTAATCTTGTTGCTTGATGAATTGGAAAAATAGAACATCATTCATAACAGAACCAAGGGCACAAGAGTGACACTGTGAGGCTCCAAGGGACCAAGGGGGCATTCTGACATTGCAGAACAAAGGGTCCACTGTGACACAGTAGGACCTCATGAAAGCATGGAGGCCATTTAAAAGTTTGAGGCCATGTGAAACCAAATATCCATTTTAGCATTTCAGGGCCTTGTGAAACCAAGGGGACCCTAGTGACACTGGGGCTCAGTGAGACCAAGGGGTCACTGTGACACTGTGGGGTCTCACGGAACAAATGGCCTATTGTGACATTGCAGAGCCTTATGGGAACTGTGACACAACAGATCTCATTGAACAAAGGGGCCATTGTGACACTTTGCAGCCCCACGGAACTAAGGAGTCCATTGTGACACTACAGGGCATTGTTGGGCCAAGGGGCAATTGTGGCACTGTGTGGCACCACTGAACCAAGGAGACCATTGTGACACTGCAAGGCCCCATGGAAGCAAGGGACAGTTGTTACACAGTGGGTCCCCATGGGAACAAGAGGCCAGTTTGACACTGCAGGGCCCAATGGATCCAAGGGAACAGGTAACAGGTCTGGTTGGCTTGGCCTGACTGGTCCAACTGCCCTCGGCATGTCGAGGGTCTCTTCTCATGTGCCCCTGAAACACTGGGGCTCTGGCCTTTCCTTCAAATGCAAAAGAGCTGTCCTTCTCATCCAGGTGCCCATGGCCAAAATGGGAATCCACCTCCAAAATTCCCTATACCCAGGAATTGCTCCTAGACAAAGATTGCAATTTCCAACAAGTCTGGCTGCCCTTGGCTTCCTGAGAGCCATCTCTATCCTGCCTTCACACACTGAGGCCTTGGGCTGTCCTTCCTATGGAAAAGAGCTGTCCTTCCTGCCCAGACATCTATGGCCAAAACTGGTACTTCTCCAAAATTTCCTATCTGCAAGGGTTTCTCCCAAATGGAAAAAACTGCCAGGACAGACAGGGCTGCCCTTGGCCTCTGGTGGTCAGCTCTAATTTGCCCTGAAATACTGGGAGGGGCTCTGTGCTTTCCTTCCTATGGAAAAGAACCATCCTTCTCTCAATGGTCCCATGGCCAATATTAGGATTCCACATTCCAAATTCCATACATTCAAGGACTGCTCCAGACAAGCCTGTCAGGTTAGACAGGTCAGGCTCCTCTTGGTGTCTGGTGGCTGTTGAGCATCAGCCCCTGAATCACAGAATCACAGAATCACAGCACCACAGAATCACAGAATCACACAATCACTAGGCTGGAGAAGACTTCCAAGATCATCAAGTCCAACAAATGCCCTAACACCTAAACAAAACCAAGGCACTGAGTGCCATATCCAGTCTTTTTATAACACATTCAGTGATGGTGTCTCCACCAACCCCTGGCAGATCATTCCAGTACTTTATCACCCTTTCTATAAAAAACTTTTTCCTAATAACCAACCTGTATTTCACCTGGCACAGCTTAAGACTGTGTCCTCTCGTTCTGTCAGTTGCTGCCCAGTGAAAGAGACCAACCCACACCTGACTACAATCACCTGCCAGGGAGCTGGAGAGAGTCATAAGGTCACCCCTGAGTCTACTTTTCAACAGGACAAACATTCCCAGCTCCCTCAGCCACTCCTCACAGGAGTTGTGTTCCACACACCTCACCAGCCTCGTTGCTCTTCTCTGGACACGTACAAGCCCCTCCATGTTCTTCCTAAATTTGAGAGGCCCAGAACTGGACACAGCACTCGAGGTGCTGCCCAACCAGTGCTGAGCACAGGGGAAGAATCACTGCCCTGCTCCTGCTGGCCACACCATTCCTGATCCAGGCCAGGTGCCATTGGCCTTCTTGGCCACCTGGGCACACTGCTGCCTCATGTTCAGCCTGCTGTCCATCTGTGCCCCCAGGTCCCTTTCTGCCTGGCTGCTGTCCAGCCACTCTGTCCCCAGCCTGGAGCACTGCAGGGGTTGTTGTGACCAAAGTGCAGGATCTGGCACTTTGTCTGGTTAAACCTCACCTTGCTGGATTTGGGCCCTGGATCCAGCCTGTCCAGGTCCCTCTGCAGAGCCCTCCTACCCTCCAGCACATCCACACTCACACCCAGCTTGGTGCCATCTGCACATTTGCTGATGCTGCACTCAATGCCCTCACCCAGATCATCAATGCAGATATTGAAATCCACGCTGGCTGCCTCTGATCCCTCAGCCATCCTGGAGGTGCCCTGTGATGGCACTCAAGGTGATCTGTTCCATCACCTCACCAGGCACCCAGGTCAGGCTGACAGGCCTGCAGTTCCCCACATCCTCCTTCCAGCCCTTCCTGGGCATGGGCTCACATTGGCACCTCCAGTCCTCTGGCACCTCCCTGCTGAGCCAGCACTGATGAGAAATGATGGAGAGCAGCTTGGGGAGCTCATCCAGCAGCTCCCTCATCCCCCTAGGATGGATCCCATCTGTTCCCAGAGACACCTGTGAGCATCTGAGTGGCTCAGCAGGTCCCCAGCTGCTTCCTCCTGGATTACAGGGGTCTGTTCTGCTCCCTGTCCCCATCTCCCAGCTCAGGTGAACACTTGTCCTGAGGACAACCTGTCTTATTGTTGAAAAGTGAGGTGATGAAGGGGTTGAATACTTCAGCCTTTTCCTCATCTTTGGTAACCATATCCCCCCCTAATAAGGAATGGAGATTTTCCTTGTCCCTCCTTTTGCCATTAATGCGTTTATAAAATCATTTTTGTTATCTTTCACAGAAGCAGCTGGGTTAACTCCTACTTTGAGCTTTCACCTCTGATTTTCTTTCTGCATGACCTAACAACTTCTTTAAACATTTCCTGAGTTGCCTGCCCCTCTGTCCAAAGGTAATGCACCTTATTTTCTCCCTGAGTTCCTGGTAAAAGCTCCCTGCCTAGCCAGGACAGTTATTTTCCTCGCTAGCTCACTTCCTTCTGTGAGGAATGTGAGAGACAGGTTGCTTCTGCTCCTTCAAGATTCCTTTCTTGAACTGTCTCCATTCTTCCTGGAATCCTTTAAGAGCTGTTTCCCGTAAAAAAATCAGTTAAATTATCCCCAAATCTGCATTCTGAAGTCTGCTCTCTGTAGGCCCAGTGTAGAAGTTTTGTTGATGCCCCACCTGCTTTCACAGAATATTAAAAAACTGCATTATTTCATGGTCACTGTACCCCAAACAGCCTCTGAGCACCACATCTCCCACCAGCCCTTCTCTGTGAACAGCAGGAGACAGAGCTTTCCTTGTGAGTGAGACAAGAAGGAATCTTGGTTTTAATCAAGGGCATATTATTTTTATTTTTCAGTTCAGAGAAGGGCTGACTTAAACATTCCTTAAGTGATCTTGATGCTGAATGTCTCCTTAGGAGGTGTGGGCATGCAGAAAAATGAGCCCCTTGCAGGCCAACCCTGTTTGGACAACCTGCTCCTCACCCCCAGCCTCACCGTGTCTGACATTGCCTATCTAGGACTGACATCCTAAAACATAAAAACCCTGAAAATTTATTATTAATATTGTAATTTAATTAAATAATGAATTCATAATTATGCTTTTATTTTTATAATACTATTATTCTTTTTTATACCGAATTTTTATATTTATATGAAAAAATCTATACATTTTTAGCAATCACAAAAATTAATGGTCGTTAGTTCTAAGAAACACAATTCACTTCATTAATTAATTGACCACTACTGGCCATTAATTTTTCCCTCTTTATGATAATTAGCCCTATTTTAATCCCTTTCTCTTCTTTTTAATCATTTTCACAGACAGGATAAAACGGGGTCACTTTAGGGTCCATGAAGACATTTCTGGGGTACATTTCAGGAAGTTTTGGGTCTGTGGAAGGGAATTTAGACAGAACTTGAGAGTCTGGAGGACACTTCAGGGAGCCGGGTGGTCACTTAAGGATTCTGAAGGACACTTCGGGGTCGGGGTGAGCTCTTGGGGGTCCAGGAGGGCACTTGGGGGTGAGGGAGGGGAATCTGGGGCCATTCGGGGTCCAAGCGGGCACCTGGGGGGCTCTGACGGGGCTCTCCAGGGTGCGGGGAATGATGGGAGTTGTAGGCACAGGTATAATACGGTTCAATGGGGCCACGGAGCATCATGGGAGTTCTAGGAGCAGCTACAATGTCTCTCCCGTGGTGCATGACGGGAGATGAAGTCATGGCTTCAATAGCACTCTATGGGAACCACGGAGCATGATGGGAGCTGTAGTCCCGGAAGTGGCTCAGCCAGGGCGTTTGGGGGTCCGGGAAGGCACCTGGGGGACACTTTTGTGTCCGAGCCGAGACTTGAGGTGCTCAGGACGGAACGTGAAAGGTTCGGGAGCACTTGGGGGGAGCTTGGGGAGCTCTAACCGGGCTCTTTAGGGCTCAGGGCACGGCAGGAGTTTTAGGTACAGAACTGTGTTATGAGGGACTCTGAGGCTGTGGGGGATTACAGGAGATGAATTCCCAGAAGTGACTGTAACGGGAATCTGTGGGGTTGGGAGCATTCAGGGGATCTGGGGACACTTTTGGGGGGTCCTGAATGGGTGCTGAGGAGGCACTTCTGAATCCTGGAGGGTCTGGGGGACACTGAAGGGACATGTGGGGGACGGACACCGGGGTTCTGTGGGGCGCGGGGCATGAGAGGCGTTGTAGTCCCGGCTCCAGTCGGGCTCTGTCAATCCCAGGATGTCCCAGGATGTCCCTGTATTTTCAAGTGCAGCCCACAGTCCATCCCAGTCCACCCAGATTCCCCTCAGCACTTCCCATCTTCCCAGGTTGTCCCAGTGCTCCCCAGTGTTCCCAAGGAAACTTGAACTTCTCCCGGTTGCTGTGGCAGCCAAAGCCAGCAGTGGGGTCAGTGCAGTGTCCATGGCCACAGCCCCTGGCAGTGGCCCAGGGCAGGTTGGGATGATGATCCACCCTCACAGCTGGCCCAGGGCAGCTCTGCAGTGGTTTTGGTGGAACCTTGGGCTGGCACACACCTGAGGAGTGTGTCTGCTTGCAGTGGGGAACATTACGAGTTTTAGATTGCTTCAAAAATTAAAAAAATTCGAAAGCCCCTCTTTGCCAGACTTCCTGAGGAGAGACCCCGGATCAACATCAATCACAGAATGCTGCAATCACCTCTGCTCTAAAGAGAACAGTAATAAAATACACCCTTTAAAATAAGAATGGATATTTCTTAGAAGCTCTTAGAAATATTTCTCCATAACTCGAGTTGAAAACCTTCCTAATGAACTGCACCAGACCAGAGGGAAATCAAGGCAGAGCCATGGTTTGTCAGGACTTGCTTGATCCCAATGAGCCCCATGGTGCATTTGGTGCTGCCAAGGAGCTCCAAATAATATTTTGGAAATATTGGTTCATTCTCTGCAGTGCTGCCTTTGCCAGGAGCCCAGCCCAGCTCAGCAGCACAGACATAGCACAAGGACTTTAATGACCCTCTCGGGGTTGGGGCTGAGTCCCTGAACATCAGTCCCTGAGAGGGAGCAGAAAAAACCTCTCAAGAATTCCAAGTCAGATTCAAACTGCAAAGTTTCTTTTACTTTTAGTGACTCCCACTGTAAAATGTGAAGGAGGTTTCCCATTGATTGAATTAGAGCAGGAAAAGAAAACTCTCAAGAATTGAAAGTCCAAAGTTTCCTGAAGTTCTAATGGGATCCACTGAGAGACATGACTGAGAAAGTGTTCCCTGGTGCAGGTTTGTTGATTTTACATTATATTTTCAAAATGTGTGTTTATTGTTTATATTATATATTTTTCAAGTGTGGCCTTATTGATTTTATGTTGTAATTTTTGGTGGGGACTTTTTGTTTTTCCAAATGAAGCAGAGAGACAGGACTTCTGAGTTCCTTTAGAAAGTGTGATTTATTTTGTTTAATTTTCTATCCAGGTAGAAAGGGTAAGTTTGTCTTAGAAGTGGTTGCAGCATGGCTTAGAAGTCACAAGACTTATGGTTACAAGGTCTTTTAAGGATTTATTAACCAATAAATCACTGTCAACGGAGATATTTCTGTATCTAATTTAATACTAAGATATTTTGTTTCACTGACTCATTCCACAGAGTGAACTTAGCCAATTATATCCTCACACACAAACTTACATTGCTGCACTCTACAACTTCTTGTTCCCTTTGTAAGTACATTAATTTCTTCTAGATCTTAAATTCAAAAGCTAAACCTATCTCTAATTGTGTTTAGTTTTAAACTTTGGATAACAGACATTGCATTTTGAATTCTAACACAGCAATGAATTGACTTTACTCTGGATGTTGCCTGCAGCTTCCATCAGCTCCAGCTGAGCTTTGCCTTTCCTAAACACATGAACACACGCTCAGGGCAGATTTCTGAATTCCTCCTCTGTATCTTCTCCTCACTTCCACCTCCTGGTCGTTGTGCTGTGGCTCATGCCTGTCATTTGTCCCTGAGGCAGCACAGCCCCCCTGGCCAGCACAGGCCCCACATCCCCTCATCAGACACGGCACAGCACAGGGAGTGGTTTGGGTGGGCAAATGTTCCCCACCAGAGTGTCCACTCCACACCTCAGTGTCCAGTCCCAGCACCCACATCCCGTGCCAGGGGTCACAGAGAGCCCTGCTCTGGGCTCTGCCAAGGGCTGGGTGAGGAGGGAGCCCGGGCAGGGCTGATGCTGCCCCTAGAGCAGTGCTGAAATCGGCAGGAGGAAGGAGATAAGCACAGAACAAGTAGACCAAGAAAGTGGGGTGAGAGCCCAGGTCTGGAAGGGGCTGATGGAAGAGGCTGGAGGGATGCTCAAAACCCTGGGGCACCTTCTCAGACTGGCCATGCCACCAAGGCCACAGACCAAGCTCCTCAGTGCTGCACCTGCCTGTGTGAGTTCCCTGCCAGGGGACTGGCACAGCAGCACACACCTGCTGGAACATGTCCTGGCCCTGCAGAGTCACACAGCTCACCTGACAAGAGTGGGCACTCGCCTTAATTCTTTGGGGCCTCAGATTGTCACAATGTTCTCCTTGTTTCTGCAGTGTCACAATGGCCACTTGCTGCCAAGGGGCCCTGCAGGGTCACAATGGCCCTTTGGTTCCCCACAGTGTCACAGTGGTCTCCATGATTCCATGGGGCCTTGCAATGCCACAATGGTCTCCATGGATCCACGGTGCCCTGCAGGATCACAGCGGCCCTTGGGCTGCACCAGGCCCTGTAATGCAACAATGGCCTCTTGGTTCCACAAAGCCCTGCTGCTTCACACCGGCCCCTTGGGACCATGCAGCCCTGCAGTGCCACAGTGATGTCCTTGGTTCCATGAGATCCCACAATGTTAAAATGGTCCCTTGCTTCCATACAGCCCAGCAGTGCCACAACAATGTCCGTGGTTCCCCAGGGTCCCCACAGTGTCACAATGGCTCTTTCATTTCAGAAGGCCCCAAAGTGTCACAATGGTCCCTTGGATCCATGGTGTCCCCACAGTGTCACAATGGTCTCCATGGTTCCATGGGCCCCCACAGTTTCACCATGGTCTCCACAGGAAGGAATCCATGAATCCCCCGTGTTTCATGGGCTCATGAACTGCAGCCACCAGAGGCCGAGGCCAGCCAGACCTGTCTGTCCTGGCAGCTTTTGTCTGGGAGAAACCCTTGTGGATAGGAATTCTGGAAGAAAAGCACCAATTTTTGCCATGGGTGCCTGTGCAGGAGGGATGGTTTTTTTCCATCGGAAGGAGAGCATGGAGCCCCAATGTTTGAAGACAGGGGAGACCCAGCCCTAAGGAAGCCAAGGGCAGCCAGAATATTGAAAATGGCAGCTTTTATTTGGGAGCAATCACGGATATTGATAATTTTGTAGAGGGAAATCTCATTTTGTCAATGGGTTCCTGGATGAGAAGGACAGTTCTTTTCCATTTGAACGAAAAGCCCAGGGTTTCAGGGGAACATTAGAAGAGACCCTCAACATGCCAAGGGCAGTTGGATCAGTCAGGCCAAGCCAATCAGACTTGTTCCTTGTTCCCTTGTTTCCATGAGCCCTTGCAGTGTCACAGGGGTCTCCTTGGTGCCAGAGTGTCCCAATGGACCCTTGGTTCCATGGGGACTCACAATGGCAGAAGGGTCTCCTTGGTTCCACAAGTCCCTGCAGAGCCCCTTGATTCAACGAGGCCTCAAAGTGTCATCATGGCCTCCAGGATTCCATAAAGTCCCACAATGTCACAATGGACCTTTGTTTCCATGGGGTCCTGCACTGTTCCGTGAATCCTCAGTTCCATGGGACCCTGTAGTGTCACAATGGGCTCCTTGGTTCAATGGTGCCACACAGTGACACAATCACCCCTAGGCCCCACAAGACCCCATAGTGTCACAATGGTTCCTTGCTTCCATGAGGCCTTGTAGTGTCACAATGGACTCCTTGGTTCAACAGGGCTGCAAAGTGTCACAGTGGCCCCTTGGTTCAGTGAGTCCTGTGCTGCCTTAAGATTTTACCCTTAATATTTTTCAAATTTAGTACTGCATTAGTGCATAACTCTAAACTTCATACAAAGTGTTAGTTAACTGTATTCACATTTTGGTCAAACAAAACAATTCATCTAGGCCTGAAACTCAAGGACACCCTACAGCCTCAGGCTCTGAAAAGTATAAACAAAAGTGAATTCAAGGGTGAGAAAACTGAGGTAATGGGGCTTCATTACTTGAAGTTGTTATTGGAGGATTAACCTCTGATATGCAAACAAACCAAAATTAAATCTTTCTGAAAAACTCATTATCACAGTCCATCTTGAGTGTAGCCCCTGGGAGGCTTTTGACTGCCCAAGGTGACTGTATTGAAGGCCTTTAATAAATACCCACTTTATTCTCTTTACCTTGTCTAGTCTCTGTTCTAGGTAGCCGCTCCACGGCATCACCTGTAGTGTCACAATAGTCTCCATGATTCCATAAGGCCCTGCAGTGTCAAAACAGACCATTGATTCCATGAGATCCCACAGTGTCACAACAGACCATTGGTTTTACTGAGCCCCACAGTGTCACTATGGTCCCCTAGGCTCCACAAGGCTCTGAAGTGCCACAATGGCCCTTTGGTTTCACAAGGCCTCAAAGTGTCAAAATGGACTCCATGGTTTCATGAGGCCGTGCTGACAATGGACCTTTGTTTCCATGGTGCCCCATAGTGTCACAATGGTCTCCTTGGTTCTACAGTGTCAGAATGGACCCTTCATCCCATGCAGACCCACAGTGTTCACGTAGTGCCCTTGATTCCATGAGGCCCTGCCATGCTGTAATGGCCCCTTGGTTCCAGTGGGTCCCAAAGTGTCAGAATGGTCTCCATTGTTCCATGAGGCCCTGCAATGTCACTGTGGTCCCCTTGCTTCCACAGGGCCCCACAGTGTAACAATGGACTCGTGGTTCCATGAGGTTCCTCAGTCACAATGGTCTCCTTGGATCCACAGTGTCACAATGGCCCCTTGGCTCCATGAGGCCATGCTGTGTCACAATGGCTCATGGCTCCATGACGCCACACAGTTTAATGACAGACCCTTGGTTCCACAAGGCCTTGGAGTGTCACAATGAACCCACGGTTCCATGAGCTTCCATAGTCTCACCACGGTCTCCTGGGATCCAAATTGTCACAATGGACAACTGGTTCCATGGGACCCTGCTGTGTCACAGTAAACCTTTAGTGCCATGGGGTTCTGGAGTGTCACAATGGTTTCCCTTGTTCAACAAGGCCCTGGAGTGTCACAATGGCTGCTTGGTTCCATGAGCTTCCAAGGTGTCACCATGGTCTCCTTGTTTGTGCAGTGTCATAGTGGACCCTTGGCTCCATAAGGCTCTTAAATGTCACAGGTCTCCTTGGTTCCATGTGGCCCTGCTGTGTCACCACAGCCCCTGGGTTCCATGAGTTTCTGTGCTGTCAACAGTGGTTCCTTTGTTCTAATCAGGCACCGCTGTGTCACACTGGACCCTGGCTTCCATGAAGTTCTTCAGTGTCACAGTGGCCCCTTGGATCCATGCGGTCCCATAGTGTCACCATGGTCTCCGTGGATCTGCATTGTCATAAGGGACCATTGGTTCCATGTGGCCTGGCTGTGTCACAGTGATGTGGATTCTGTAATTGCCTTCAGCGTCACAATGGAGCCTTGTTTCTGTGAGGCTCTGAACTGTCACAATTGTCTCCTTGGTTCCATCAGCCCCTGCTGTGTCACAAGGGTCCCCTTGGTTCCATGAGCACACCAAAGCTTTGCATAAACATTGAGCAGCACCTGCTTGACACACCTGGGAACATCTGTCTGCATTCAAAAGACAGGTCACAGCTGAGAAAGGCACCAGCAGCTTCCATCTGCAACAGAGATGCAGGGAAAGGACAGGGACAGAGAATTCAGCTGAAAGACTCAGAGAATTCTGCTTACAAAGATCATTGTTGCTCACACTGGCCCTTGTAGAAATGTGACATCATTCCAGGCAGCCTGGACTGAGCATGTGGTTCCTCAGTGGGGTTTCTTGTTCAGGAAACCTGCTCAGGCTTTTCCATTCTGTCCTTACAAACAGGAAAACTTCTCCTGGGCCTGTATGCAGGCAGAGCCCTGAGGAGAGGAGGTGGGACATGGTGAAATGGGCTGGGACACCCATCTGCAGAGCTCAGGGGACAAGGTTCTGGTGCAGGGCACAGGGATGTCAGTCCCAGGTGGGCCATGTCAGACATGGTGAGGCTGGGGGTGAGGAGCAGGTTGTCCAAACAGGGTCAGCCTGCAAGGGGCTCATTCTTCTGCCTGCCCACACCTCCTAAGGAGACATTCAGCATCAAGATCATTTGGGGAATGCTTCTATCAGCTCTTCACTGAACTCCAATATAGAAATATGCTTGATTAAAACATAAAAGAAAAAGTCATGAGGTACACTTTGAAATTTTCTTCCTTAACAGAACTCCAATATTTTTTCCAATGAGCTGCACAAGGCCTGGAGACTTGAAGACAATTAGAAGAAGACTAAGAGCCATTGAGGGCTTTCTGTATTTTAATGAACCCTGTGGTGAATTGGGGCTGAGTCCAGGATGCTCAGGCACTGAGAGAAGGTTGAAGAAGCTGCTCAAGGAGTCAGAAGCAAAACTCCAAGTCCCTTGGAGCATCACTGGCCCCACTGAGGGCAGGGAGTGCCAAAGGCTCCCCAGGGAGTGGTGAGAGCAGATCCTTGAGGCCAGGATTGCAGGAGCCCGAGGCTGTGAGCAGGGAACTGCAATGCTGAGCAAGGCCTGGGCTGGTTGGAGGAAGCAGAAAGGCCAAGGCCTGAGCCCAGGCCTGGGCCAGCAGGGCCTGTCCCTCACAGGTGGCTCGGGGCTGTTCCTGGGGCACTGGGATGGGAGGGGCAGCAAGGACAAATGTCATCAGGCTGTGTGACACTCCAGATGCTCATGGAACCAAGGGCCAGTGTGACACAGCAGGGCCTGATGGAAACAAGTGGCCATGCTGAGCCTGCAGGGCTGTAACACCCCAGAACACTGAAATGCTGGGGGTGACCAAAGGTTCCTTTAGTCAAGTATGTTGCACAGGAGAATCCCAGCCAGATATTTTCTAGAGGTCAAAATGACATAAAATTTTACTGGCAAAGTATAGAAAATCAAGGAACTTTGGAAAAGAATTTAATAAAACATGCTAGTCAACATAAAACACTTATCATAGCAGGAACGTCATTAACTTTGCCCATTTAATCTATAAACCTCTAAACACTTAGATTGTTGAGGTGCCCAAAACTGTTCCGTATAAAGAGCATTAGAAGGAGAGGAAAGAGACACAGAAAAACAGAAGCTCTAGAAAGACACACACATGGCTCCCAGCTCCTAGGGTTCCAGTGTGGGTGAGACACAGACCCCAGGAGCAGGCAGGGTATGGATCATGGGCTGAGCACCTGCTCTGTGTTTTAAGCCCCTGGGCCTTCGTGGGCCTCCCCCAGGTGGGGCTTGTGATTGCTGGGGCAATCAGAGCCTGGGTCAGCACCACCCCACTGTGTGACTGATTGACAGCTCATCCCCAGGTGTCTGGGACATTGATCTCATCCAGCCTCTGACAGTGACCATGGTGACACTGCAGAACCTCATGGAACCATGGGTCAGTTGTGACAATGCAGATCCAAGGACACCATGGAGACACTTTGGAACCTCATGCATTCATTCTGACACTTTTGTGCCTCATAGAGTCAAGAAGAGCTTTATGAAACTCAAGGGCCCCAAGGACCAAGGGTCCATGGTGACCTTGTGAAGCTCAAAGTGTCATGGAGGAGCCATCGTGACACAGTGAGAGCACGTGGAGCCGAGGGGCCATTGTGACACATCAGGGCATTGTGGAAGCATGAAGCCATTGTGACATTGCAGGACCTCATGGTGTCATTGGGCCATTGTGCCACTACAGAAGCAAGGGGAACATTGTGACCCTGCAGGGCCTCATGGAACCAAGGCATGTTAACTGGAAGGTGCCAGCACAGGCAGGTCAGGCTGCCCTTGGCCTCTTGGGGGCTGCCTCTCCCCTGCTTTGCAAACACTGGGGCTCCAGGCTTTTCTTCCAGGGGAAAAGAACTGTCCGTCTCAAGGTGTCTGTGGTCAAAACTGAGATTCCTCCTCCCAAATTCCATATATCCAAGGATTGGTCCATGACAAAAGCTGCCAGGACAAACAGGTCTGGCTGGCTTTGCCTCCCAGAAGCCACCTCTCATCTGCCTTTGAAACACTGGGGCTCTGTGCTTTCCTTCCAATGGAAAAGAACCATCCTTCTAATCTATACAGAAATGGCCAAAATTGGGATTCCACCTCTGAAATTCCCTATATCCAAGAGTTGCTTTCAGACAAAATCTGCCAGGACAGAGAGGTCTGGCTGGCCTTGGCCTCTGATGTCTGCCTTTCTTCTGCCCCTGAAACACTGGTGTTTCCTGCTTTCCTTCCTATTGAAAAGAACCATCCATCTCCTCCATGTGTCCATGTTTGAAATTGGGATTCCAGCTCTAAAATACTGTAGATCCAAGGGTTGCTCCCAGGCAAAATCTGCCAGTACTGTCAAGTCTGGCTGGCCTTGTGCTCTGGTGACTGCCCCTGCACCACTGGGGCTTGGTTCTTTCCTTCAATGGAGGTCACTGGAACACTGTGGGGACCTCATGATGAAACAGAGGGAAATTAAAATTAAAATTAAAGTGTTAAGAGTAAAAATACAGGAGGATGATTTAAGTAGAAGGGAGGTGACATGATTCTATGAATGCTTAATGTTCGTTGTCTTTGCAAGAACAGGAGAACAGAGCAAGGCTACAAGATAAGATGGAACAAGAATGCATAAACAGGGTGGAAGAACGAGGCCTCTTCCATATAAGGGGGTTTCTGCAGACCCCTGAGCAAGTGAAAACTGGTATCAAGGTCTGGAAGGAGAGCAAAAGCTAATACACATGTGCAAAGAAGGCGAGGTGAAAACTTCAACTGAGAAGAAGACTGTTCACTTCATCCCAAGGACCCCCAGACGACCACCAGAGCGATCAACAAGGAGCAGTGCACAGTCACAAAGAAGCGTGGAGTTAATTTTAATACCAAGTGAGAACAGGTAGAGTTAGGAAATGAATATGTATTAGGTGCATTGTACAATTCTAACTTGTAGAGAATAAAAAGAGAGGCACAGGTCACCAAAGTTGTGCATGTTTTTGGAGGAGCTATCCCCCATGCACCTCAGCCCTGAATAAATTATTCATACCTACTTTGCAACTTTTACGAGTTATGGAGTTGTTCTGTGCTTCATAATTGGTGAGCCAGCCAGGAGATCTGTCTGGCTGAGGGAGCACCACCAGGGCAGACACCCTGAGGGGCGCCCCGAGATATTTTCCTGGAGGGATCCCCAACCTCGGCTCACTCAACACGGGGACAGACAACGACCTGCTGGCAGTGTGGATAAAACGGTCTGTAATAAATATCTATAACAGGACTGCTGGTGAGTCATACAGAGACGTCTGACACTCAGCACAGTCCCTGGGGGCTTGCAAGCTGCTGGCCAAGGGAGCCAGAGACAGAGGGAGAGGGGTCGATCCCCGGCTGATAACACCACTGACAGAGGGGTCTCACTGAGCTGATAGAGCAGCCCACTAGTGACTCTGGGGTGGGTCGAGTGAACCCTTGTTTTCGCTGCTGTTTTGTGTGACTGCCAGGTCTGGACACGTTGAGTAGTTGAGTGTGTCAGTGAGTGAATGAGCGAGTGTGGAGCTCTATCTGCATTTCCAGCCTGGGCGACTGAGGCGGCCGGAGAAAAGCAAAGGAGCAGGGTCAGTGTGGGGCAAGTGCAAGTGAGAAGGGAGGAGTGTTGTGCTTGAACACAGAGTGGTTAATGTTTGTTTTAATCATGGATAGACAAATTGAAGGAGTATCCCCACAGCAGTGGTTTGGACTTGATCCCTGGGAATTTATTGATCCAATAAGTCATTGGATAGAAAGAGGGAATGAACAGGAGGGATATAGGAAACCTCTGGAGGGTGATTGGTAACCTTGGACTGGGAACAACCTGCAGTAAGGACTCTGAGTATTCCAGAGGGAGTGAACAGGATAATTTGTCTTTGTGGGAGATTTAGAGCTGTCAGAGGATCAAGGCATCTGGCATGGAGTTTATTACAGTGTAGAGATTGTGAAAGACGTTGGTATTGTTGCTCTAATAACCAGCAGGGCATATGCCCCAAATGTGAATTGAAAAATTTTCCTAATCAAATCGATGTTGAACCTAAAATTCTGAAATTAGTGCGTGGAAAGTCACATTTGATACCTGCAAATTGGGATTGTGTGTGGGAAGAAAACTGAGAAAGAACAGTGAAATTGTGCGAGGAAAAGTTTGGATGGAAACAGCACAGGACAAGAAGGAGAAGATAATGGGAACTGGACAAAGTAAAGAGATCCCTAAGGCCAGGCCACTAGGCTGTGTTATTGCACATTGAAAGATGCTGCTGGACATGGGGGCATGGAAACCAAGAGAGATCTTGTTAGATTTTGCAAGAACTGGTGGCCTTTTTAAATTGGACAATGGAGCGAAGTGGCCACCCAGTGGAACTTTGGATTATAACATCTATTACAGCTCATGCTATTTCTGGGAGGGAAGGGAAGTGGACAGAGGTATCATATGTGGATATGTTTTTCTCCCTTCAAAATCACCCCAGATGGCAGAGGGACTGTGGGCTCAGGGCTCCATCTGACCCTCTGGTATTGGCTTTAGAGAAGGAGAATAACACTAGGAGAGGAAAGCTCAAGTGGTGTTGTTCAGTGTGTAGCATAGGGCAAAGATGCACAAAATCTGATAAGGTTTACCAGCCTGTGGCCCAGGAACAAGATCTGGCAGACGATTTGCTCAGGTCTCCCCAGATAAGACAGGAAAGGGATGAGGATGCAGACTCAGAGGATGCTGACCCCCCTCTGATCACACACCAGACTAGACAACAGATGTTGGAGTCTGTAAGTCAAGAGTCTCTCTGAATTCTTCAGAGAGAAATCAGAGTGCAGGGATTGAATTAAAACCTTTGGATGGATTCAAGTATATTAAGCCACTCACATAAAGTAGAGGTGTAAGTTTAAGTTTTAGAATAAGGAAGTAAGTAAGAATAAGTTTTAAGTGCTTTTAGGTAGTAAAGATCTCAGAGACCAGTGTAGAAGCATGAGTTCTAGTGAGGGTTGAAAAATATAGCCTTAGATACTAGTGTTTCTGTGGAGGCTCCAGGAACATAGTTTTAGACATAATAAAACTATACTAAGAATATTGTTTACATTTTTTAGCTAGAACAAGATAGAACATATATGTAGTTTATACATAGCTGGTGTGCTAAGAAACTAGAACTAGGTTCGAGTTCCTGTCTTTAGCTTGCTGGGAAGTTTGTATATAAGAATCTATGCACTGGGGAGAGACTCACATTTTGCTTCTTGACTTTTGATTTTGTTCCTGCTCTCTCACTTCTCACCACCACCATCATCACCCAAAGAAGACAGGAGCTGCCCCAGCAACATCAGCCCTTCAGGACCTCCAGGAGCAGCTTCTGCTTCTGATTGGGACTTTACCTATTTAGGACTTTATACCAAAACTTTAGCATGGACTTGAACGCTTGTGACTCTTTGCCTTTTGAGACTGATGTGCCTTTGTTATAAACAACTTTATAGCAACTATTAGCTGCTCGGCTCTTTAAAGAAAACAATCACAACTCAACTAACAGGCACACATATTACAGGCACCTCTGTGAGAGGCAGAGGGAGGAATGGTATTGGTTAAAGTTCCCTTCTCCAGAACCGACTTGGAGGCATGGGAAAAGGTTGCTAAAAATTACCACAGTGATCCAGTTAACACAGCTAAATGTCTGCAATTTATAATAAAATATCATAATCCAGATTAGAACGATATGCAATTATTATTGGATGCACTGACTGAGACAGAGAAACAATTAATTATAGAAATGGCAGGGGATTTGGCAGAAGATTATTATGAAATCCAACAATTGGATGTGGAAGATTATTTCCCACTCCAAAATCCACAGTGGGACCCAAACAGATGAGCAGAATTGAGAAAGCTATTGGGAGTGGATCAAAAAGGGAATTGAAAAAGCCATTCCCAAAACTATAAATTGGTCAGCATTGTATGAAATTAAGCAGGGGCCCTCTGAGTCACCATCTGAATTCCTCAATCGATGAAGAGATGCAATGCGCTGCCACACACCACTGGAGCCTGGGTCTGACACAGGGACACAGCAGCCAGTCAGTTTATTCCTGGGGCAGTCTATGGATGGCATAACACAAAAACTTCAAAAGCTTTGGGAGCTGGATGGGAGGGACTTAGAGACTCTGTTGGACGAGGTGTGGAGAGTCTTCAGGAATAGGGAAGAAGGATATAAACAAGGAATGAGGAAGTTTGTGGCTGTCCGAAGTGAGAGGGAGAGAGGAAGAAGCGAACAAAGACCACCCAGACAAGGCCCATCCCGGCTGGGCAGAGACCAGTGTGCAATCTGTAAGAAATAGGGTCACTGGAAAAATCAATGTCCAAAAAAACAACAAAGGAACCATCATAAAAAGGGAGAACAAGAAAAAGGAAATGTGATTGCACATGTGAAAAAAACACTAAGGAGGACCAGTAAATCTTACCCCAGGAAAATCACTGGTTATAAAATTAAAGCTATGGGGAAAAGGGGGGAAAAAGTGGAATTTCTAGTGGACACAGGAGCAACATATTCAGCTCTGAATAAAACTTTGGCACCTGTGGGGAAGGATTATGTTACATTAATAGGAGCATCTGGCCAACCTGGAAAAGCAAATTTTTACAAACCATTGAAGTACAGGCTTAGAAAATAATGGGGTGTTCATAAATTTCTATATCTGCCCAGATCCCCAAGGCACCTTTTGGGGAGAAACTTGTTAGAACAATTACAAATAACCATTGAATTTAAAATTGGGGAAGTTATTCTGGAGGTAAATGATGAACATTGCATAGAGGCATTAAGTTTAATGTTAACATCAGTTCAAATTGAGGGAGAAGTTAGCGAAGAAATAATAAATCAAGTATTTCTTGGAGTGTGGGCTTCCAATGTAGCAGGGAGGGCGAAAAATGCATCTCCTATAGTAATTAAACTGAAGGAAGGAAAGAAACCAGTTAGAATTAAACACTACCCCTTGAAAAGAGAGAACAGGGAAGGAATTAGCCCAATAGTTGAAAACTTTTTGCAATTAGGGTTCTTAAAAGAATGTCAATCTGAGTTCAATACTCCCATCTTACTGGTCTGAACACCTGATGGGTCATATCAGATAGTACAGGGTCTAGGAGCTGTTAACAAAATAACTGAAGATCTGTATCCCATGGTAGCAAATCCATACACTTTGCTAACGTGCCTAACACCAGAGCTAACTTGGTTTACCATTTTAGACTTGAAAGATGCCTTCTTTTGCTTCCCTCTCCATGAAGGTAGCCAGAAAATTTTTGCATTTGAATGGGAAAACCCTAAAAGAGGGCTCAGATCCCAGCTCACATGGATGGTGTTTAAAATCTCTCCTACCCTGTTTGGAGAACAACATGCAAAGATCTGGAATGCTGGGAGGCTCCCCCAGAAGAAGGAAAGCTACTGCAGTACATGGAATGATCTCCTCATAGCCACCCGGATGAATGAGGCATGTGCAGCCTGCACAGTAAGCCTCCTAAACTTTCTAGGACTTGAGGGATACAGGGTGTCAAAGAAAAAGGCCCAGGTAATGAAGTGAAAGGTAATTTATCTGGGTTATGAAATTAGTGTGGGACAACGGATTGTAGGGCAAGATTGCAAGGAAGAGATCTGCAAAACCCCAAAGCCTCAAACAGTGAAGGAACTGCAAACATTCTTAGGAATGACAGGGTGGTGTAGGCTGTGGATACACAGCTATGGGCTGCTTGTAAAACCTCTGTATTCACTCATTGCAAATGGGAACAGAGAACTCCAGGGGACAGAAGAGGCCACTCGAGCCTTTCACCAGCTGAAGAATGCTCGAATGTCAGCTCTGGCTCTCAGACTCCCAGATGTGAGTAAACCATTCTTTCTGTTTTCCCATGAGAAGCAGGGAATTGCCCTGGGGATACTGGCCCAGGGCCTGGGTCCATACCAGAGAGCAGTTGCTTGCTTCTCCAAACAACTGGACACAACAGCCAAGGGATGGCCGGGATGCCTCAGAGCCCTTGCAGCAGTGGTGCTGAATATTCAAAAGGCACACAAATTCACCCTGGGCCAGAAAATGACTGTATTGGTGTCTTACACAGTGTCTGCAGTCCTGGAAGTAAAAGGCAGGCACTGGCTCTCCTCACAAAGGTTCCTGAAATACCAAGCCATCATGGTAGAACAAGACAATGTAGAGATAATTGTGACTAACATTATCAACCCAGCTTCTTTTCTTAGTGGAAATCAAGAAAAGTGATTTTTTTACACCATGACTGCCTGGAGACTATCAAAGCCTCCTACTCCAGCCACCCGTATCTGAAGGACACCCCTTTGGATGACACCCAAACCTGGTTCTCTGATGGAAGCAGCTACGTTGTCAGTGGAAAGTGACATGCTGGGTATGCAGTTACCACCTGCAAAGAGGGAACAGAATCTGGACCCTTGCCAATAGATACCTCTACACAAAAAGCTGAGATAATTGCTCTTACCCACACCTTAGAGATCATGAAAGGAAAGAAAATAAATATTTATAGAGACTCAAGATATGCATTTGGGGTTGTACACACACACATGGAGCCATCTGGAAAGAAAGGGGACTGTTAAACTCACAAGGGAAAAACATCAAACATGCGCAGGAAATATTGCAGCTACTGAAAGCAGTTCAGCTACCTGAGCAGGTAGCAATTATGGACATTAAGACACACCAGAATGTGAGCTCAGAACTGGAGGAAGGAAACGAGCTGGCAGACAGAGAGGCAAAAGAAGCAGGAAAAGGTGAGATGACGATTGAGGGAGCTTTAATTCCAGATGGACTGTTCTCCCTTGAAGGTAAGCCAGTATATACCAGAAGGGATAGAAAACTAATTAAGGATCAAGGAGGAATGTATAACCAAGAGGGATGGGCTGTTACTGCAGAAGGGACAATGGTCATCCCTTCCCACCTGTTATGGTCATTAGTAAGGGAAGAGCACCAGAAAACACACCAGGGAACAGATGTCCTGTATAGCTATCTAATTGAAAAGATTACTGCCAGAAATTTATACTCTATTATCGTTCAGGTAGCCCAGCAGTCTGACATTTGGCTCCAGACCAAACCCAAGGATATTCCCAAACCAAAGCTTGGTCAAATTGGAAAATGCAATGGTCTTGGGCAACAGTGGCAAATAGACTTTTCAGAACTCCCAAGGAAAGGGGGGGTATCGATATTTGCTGGTGTTAACAGACACTTTTTAAGGGTGGACAGAGGCTTTTCCCACCAGAACTGCCAAAGCCTGAGAGGTAAGCAGGGTATTGTTACAAGAGATAATATCACTCTTCAGAGTTCCAGCCACAATATCTTCAGATAGAAGGCCACATTTTATTTAAAAAATAGTACAACAAATCAGTCGTCATTTCGGCATAGACTGGGAGCTCCATACTCCATATCATCCCCAGTCAAGTGGCCAAGTTGAAAAAATGAATCATTTAATTAAGCAGCAAATTGTGAGGCTAGGACAAGAAGCTAATTTACCCTGGCCTCAGTCTCTCCCACTGGCATTGCTGCGGATCCAAACCAAGCCTAGAGCGAGAAAAAAACTAAGTTCCTTTGAAATGCTTTATGGGAGACCATAGGAGTGCAAAAGGGATTGTCTACCCAAGTGGGGAAGAGAGGCTGCCTGCCTATACGATAGCCTTAAGTAAGCAACTCAGAGAAATTGAGAAACATGTGGCTTGAACTTGGGGCAGAGGGCTGGATGGACCAGTGCATGACATACAGCCTGGAGATTATGTGTATGTTAAGTCTCTTACACAAAAAACTTTGTAGCCACAGTGGGAAGGACCGTTCAGGTGCTTCTCACCACCTTCATTGCAGTTATGATCAAGGAACAGAGTGCCTGGATTCACCATTCTTGAGAGAAAAAGGCTCCAGAAGCCCCTTGGAAAGTAACACTGGGTAACAATGAAATGAAAATGAAATTAAAACTTACTTGAGCAAAATGAGTACATTGTGGTTGGGAATATTCAGTAATTTAGCTCGCAGAAATCTAGTCAATAGAAGAGTTTTGTTTGTTTTGCTTGTAGTCATAAGTGTAATCCAAGAATTGGAAAGCACCTCTAGACAGAAAAATGCTGAATGGCCTTGGTCCCAAGCTTTCATTCAGTACACTGGATCCATGGGAAAGTGTTCTGATATAAAATACCCAAGCTGCCATGAAAGACGTCTGGCTGCCCTCGCTTACAGTGGCTGCCTCTCATCTTCTTCCAAAACACTTGGACTTTCTGCTTTTCTTTCATATGGAAAAGCCCATCTATCTTGACATGATGTCCATGACCAAAATTTGAATTCCACCTTCCAAATTCCATATATCCAAGGATTGCTCCCAGACAAAAGCTGCCATTCCTGTCAAGACTGGCTGGCTCTACCTCCTGAGGGCCAGCTCTAACCTGCCTTCCAAACACTGGGGCTCCATGCTTTCCTTTTTATGGAAAAGACTCGTCCTGCTTGTCCAGACACAAATGGCCAAAACTGGCATTCCACATTCAAAATTCTCTATATCCAAGTGTTACTCCCAGACAAACCTGCCAGGACAGACAGATGTGGCTGGCCTTGGTCTCTGCTGCTTGTGTCTCATCTGCCTCTGAACCACTGGGACTCAGTGCTTCCCTTCCCATGGAGACCATTGTGACTCTGCATGGGCCCATGGAAGCCAGGGGCCATTGTGACACTGCAGGGCTTGTGGAACCACGGGGACCACAGGGACGCTGTGGTGATCCATGGAACCAAGGGGACACTGTGGCACTGTTGAGCCCCAAAGAACTGTGAGGCCTTTGTGACACAGCAGGGCCCCATGGAACCAAGGGAACATGGAACAGCTCTGGCTGGCATGGGCTCCTGGGGGCTGCCTGAGAGGTTCAGATGACCTGGGCATGGTGAGAGCTTCTTCTCCAATGGACCTGGAGCAATGGGGCTCCGTGCTTTCCTTCCCATGGAACAAAACTGTCCTTCACTTCCAGGCACAAATGGCCAAAACTGGGATCCCTCCTCCAACATTCTGTATATCCAAGGATTGTTCCCATATGAAACTTGCCAGGACAGACAGCTTTGGCTGGACTTGGCCTCTTGGGGGCCACCTCTCATCTGCCTTTGAAACACTTTGGGGCTGTGCTTTTCTTCCCATAGAAAAAAATCTTTCCAGTCCAGGCATCCAAGGCAAATACTGGGAATTCATCTCCAAAATTCTATCGATCTAACTATAGCTCCGAGACAAAATCTGCCTGGACTGACAAGTCTAACTTCCCTTGGCTTCCTGAGGGCCACTCTCAGCTGCATTGAAACACAGGGGCTGTGCTTTCCTTCCTATGGAAAAGAACTATCCTTCTCTTCCAGGTGTCCATGGCAAAAATTAGAATTTGGCCTCAAAAATTCCATCTATTGAAGGATTGCTCCCAGACAAATGCAGCCAAGACAAACAGGTCTGGCTGACCTTGGCATCTGGTGAATGCCTTTCATCTTTCACTTCTGGAGTTCTGTGGTTTCCTTCCCACAGAAAAGAACTGTACCTCTTGTCCAGGTGCCCATGGACTCACGCACTTGACCACTGTATAGAGGCAAAGGAGCTCTGTGCTGAGTGGAGTGGAGACTGAGGACAGCAGAGGAGAGCCCTGGGAGGGATTGAAGATCAGTTTCAGAGATGGTGGATCCTTTTGACATAGATGAAAACAGCCACAGAAAGAAAGAATTAAGGCCAAATGCAGCTGGGGTGGTCCAGAGTTGACACAAGGATAAAGGAATTTCTCTCCCATGGCAGGGCTGTGGTGCAACACATCCCCCAGAAGGAGTCTGGAGCAGCCCAAGGCTTTGTGTGTCCAGGCAGAGGCAGGCAGGAGGCAGAGCTGTCAGCAAAGGAAGGGGCCAGCGAGGTGGGGCAGCCGGGGGATGACGACAGCCTGCAGGGACAGAGGCGCAGGGCATGGACACCGTAGGACAGCCTGGGCTGCAGAGGGCACAGGGATGGGCAGCAGCTGAAAGGCCCTGACACAGCCAACTCCTGCAGCACTTGGGCCATGCAGGCTGGCCCTGGGCCTGAGGCCAGCAGGGGACAAGTGAGCCTTGCTGTGCTGGGGCCTCATTGCCTCCTTGTCCCTGCTCAGCAGCCTGGCAGGGGCCGCCCCATGGTGCTGCCCTTGGCATTGCACATGCCCAGAGCCCAGTGGCCCGGGAAGAGCCCTGAGCAATGAGGGAGGGACAGGATCTGCCTTGCCAGGGGCTGGGGCTCAGCCCTTGGCCCTTTGCATTCCTGACACACATCCAGGTTTGCTCAGCATCACAGACACCTTTCCCTTGTTTGTCCCCACCTGTTATCAGTGCCTCCAGTGTATGCTCTAACTGGAACCTGGGGACACTTTCTGAGTCGTGTCCCTCAGTGGAATCCATTAAAACTTCAGGAAACTGTGGAGTTTGAATATGATTTTGACTTCTGAGAAGAGAACAGAACAGAAATATGCATTATGTAAGCAAAGCAGTATGTTAAGTAAAATAGTAAAAGATTGTAAAGCTTAGCAATAGAACTTGTTATAATGTTAATTAGAAGTTTAAGATATATCAATGTAGGTTTGTGAAGTGTTATAGGATTGGTTGAAAAATGACACATTACTGTAAAGCCATGAGAAGGAAAGCAATTAATGATTGGTGTAAAAGGATGCTGGCAAACTTCACAGAATTATTTGATTGGCTAAAAAACTAACATAAGGCATTGTAACTAAGAATGAGGAGGCTTCTGATAGTTTGGTGTTGGATGTAACAGCTTTAATGTCTCACCCTTCTATGAGACTGACACCATAAGGCCATAAACCATCTTTGACAACGTCTCTCAGTTGCCCCATCTCTTGTAATATCAATCTCCCAATGCACATTTTCTTGACATCAGACATGACTAATGAAATCAATAGGGACTTATGGACACCAGGTCTATCCCATTAAAGTCAATAGGGATTTAGGGACACCTGGTCTTTCCATTAAAGTCAATGAGATTTTTTAGGAAATTTGGCCCTAATATAGGGAAATTTGAGTAAATTTGGAGGAAATCTTGGGCTGAATTCTGGGAATTTCCACTCCAGGATTGCAGTGCCAATGCTCTGGATGTCCCGGATGAATTCCTGGAGGCCAATCCCAAATCCCTGATCCTTCACCTGCTGTCCATGCTGGAGCTGTGTTCCCAGGTAAGCCCAAAAATGTCCATTTTCATCCCAAAAGCTGGGAATTCCAAGCCCAAAATTGGGATTTTTAGCGCCAAAAGTTTTGGGACATCAGCTCTGCCCACTGAAGTCAAAGGGGATTGAAGGACACCAGGTCTACCCATTGATAGGACTTGATTGGGAAGTGTTACTCTTTAAACTGGGAGCACTGGGAAGGGCTGAGGGGGGACATTGGGGTTACTAAGAGCAGTGAAAAAAGTGGGACCACTGGGAGGGATTTGTAGCAATAAATGGAGATAAACAGGACTCCAGGTCTAACCCATTAAAATTAATAGGAATTTAGGGACAGCAGGTCTACCCTTTAAAGACAATGGGGTTTAGGGGCACCAGGCCTACCCAATCAAAGCAATGAGGATGTTTGAGACACTCGTTTTCGGGGGTCCCAAGGGGTTTTTGGTGATCCAGGTATCCAAGGAGTATCCAGGTGTATCCAGGTGATTTCTGGGGGTATCCAGGTGATTTTTGGGGATAGCCAGGTGTACCCAGGTGATTGCTTGGGGGGATCCAGGTGATTTTGGGCAGTATCCAGGTGTACCCCGATAATTTTCAGGGATATTCAGGTTATTTTTGAGGCACCCAAGTGCCCTGACTCACCCTGACAGGCCAGGAGAAGATGATGGCCACTGTCCTCCCAGTCGACATGGACACAGACGACCCTTGGCAGCTGCGGGGCAGTCGGGGGGCACCCCAACATTCAGGGGTACCCCAAAACTCCAGGTGAGGACATCAGGGGTGGGAGGGAGTTCTGAATTACAACGGGAGAAGATGCAGTGCAGGTACAGCCAGGTGCTTTGTGCATGGGGTTGGTGAAGATGGTATTCTGCAGCAGCTCCAGCTCTGGGGTGGGCAAAAGAGGCACCCCAAAATCTCAGGGGGACACCAGGGGAAATCCCAATATCTCAGTGGGCACAGCCAGGTATCCAGGAGTTCAGGCCTACCCATTAAAGTCATTGGGGATTTAGGGAAACCAGGTCTACCCATTCAACCCAAAAGAACACACCAGCTCCCACTTTAGGAGAGGGAGGGGCTGGAATATTTTGGGGATCCCGCAAAATTGTGGGAGATTTTTTGAGGAATCCCTCACCTTCCTTCAGCCTTCCAGGGGGCAGTGCCCTTGCTGTAGTTCTTGGTGGGCATCAGCAGCCCCAGGCAGTGTTGCCAGGCCGAGAAGTTGGAGAAGCTGCGGCTCAGCAAGGTCCTGGTGAAGGCCAGCTCCGCCTTGAGGTCCTGCCTGGCTGCAAGTGCCTACCAGTGTTCCCAGGTGTGGACTGGGAAGGCACCAGTATAAACCAGTAAGCACTTGGAGCCACTCCCGAGCTCCTGAGGCCTGTGGCAGCAGCTCCCAGTATAGACCATTAAGGCCTCATGCACCCAAACCCATACTCAGTGTAGTCTAGGGGCTCCTAGTGTGGTCCTGGGGCTCCCAGGTTTATACTGGGAAGGCACCAGTATAAACCAGTAAGGCCAGCACTACCTGAAGTCACTCCCAGTATGTCCTAAGCCCCATCCCAGTATAAACCAGTAAGGCCAGCATCCCCAGAAGTTGTTCCCAGTGGAGTGCCAAGCATCCCCAAGCTCCCTCCCAGTATAACCCAGTACACCTTAGGTAGCCCAGTAAAATCCAGAATATCCCTCTATAACCCAGTATAAACCACTACAATCCAGTCACCCCCAGGACCACATCCCAATATAAAGCAGTATAACCCAGTATAACCCAGTGACTCCCAGCACACAAACCCAATATAAACCAGTGTAACCCAGTATGACCCAGTATAACCAAGTATAACCCAGCATAAACCAGTCACCCCCAGTACCACATCCCAGAATTACCCTGTACAAATCAGTAACCCCCCAGCAGCCAATCCCAGTACAAACCAGAATAAACCAGTACAACCAGTACACACAGTGCTAGGTCCTCCCAGACACTCACACACTTTCTCTCAGTATAACCCAGTAGAACCCAGTGATCTCAGCCCTGTCCCAGCACCCGCTGGACCCCATCCCAGCACAAACCAGTACAAACCAGTACAAACCAGTACAAGCCACTCACAGTTGCAGGGGTCATCCACCAGGAGGTGCTCGCACAGTGCCAGGTCCTCCCGGCCAGCAGGGGGCGCTGCAGTGTCCAGTGTGACCCTACAGAACCAAGGAAACCCCTGTGACACTGCGGGGCCCCACGGAGCCAAGAGTCCATTGTGAGACACCTGGGCCACGTGGAGCCAAGGAACCATTGTGACACTGGGGAAACTCATGGGACCAAGGGGCCACTGTGACATTGTGGGGCCTCATGGAACCTGTGAGCCATTGTGACACTGCATGGCCTTGTGGAACCAAGGAGACCACGGTGACACCGTGGGGCCACATGGAACCAAGAGTCCATTGTGACACTCTGGAACTACAGAGACCATTGCTGAGAGTATGGAACCTCAAGGAACAAAAGTCCATTGTGACAGATCAAGGCCTCATGGAACCCAAAAGAGCATTGTGACACCGTGGGACCCCATGGACCCAAATCTCCATTGTGAGAGAACTGAACCACACAGAACCAAGGGGCCTTTGTGACACTGCAGAGTCTCAGGGAACCCAGGAATCCAAAGGTCTCAAACATTCCATCCAGGGTTCAGAGTTGGGAAAGGGGAACCTCCTTGGTTACACCCTGGCTGGCACACACTAAGAGAAGGTGTCTGTTTTCATTGAGGAAATTAAGGAGTTTTAGATTGCTTCAAAATTAAAAAAAAATGGGGGAGGGTAAATTCGTTTTGGCCTGAGTGCAGCCAACTCTCCAAGCAAAGCAGGTCCCAGGTGAGTGAGGACAGACAGGATGGGGTTGGGCAATGTGGAGCAAGGTTGTCCACACTGGCTCAGACCTCAAGGCACAGCTTCTGTGAGCAGGCCAGACCTCCTGAGGAGAGACCCTGCATCAACATTAATCACAGAATGCTGCAATCACATCTGCTCTAAACAGAACAGTAATAAAATACACTCTTCAAAATAGGAATGGATATTTCTTAGAATCTCTTGGAAATATTTCTCCATAACTGGATTTGAAAATCTTCCTAATGAATGGCACCAGACCAGAGGGAAATCAAGGCAGAGCCATGGTTTGCCAGGACTTCCTTGATCCCAATCAGCCCCATGGTGCATTTGGTGCTGAGCCCTTGAACCTCAGGGCCTGAGAGGAGATTGCACAAACCTTTCCAGGACTTCAATCAGAAGAACCCAAAGTGTCTCACAGCATTAATGGGTCCCACTGAGGTCCATCCCCAACACAGGCTCCTCATGGACACATTGGAGGAGAGAACTGGAGGCCAGGATTACCCAAAAATCTCTCAGAGACTCAGAGAAGAAAGGAAAAGGAAAATACTTTAAAAAGCCGACCTACCTTGAACCATTATGAGCTCCACTGAGTGTTGTTACTTACAAAGACTCTCAAGGGACTAATTAAAGCAGATAATTGAAGGCCCTGATTAGAGAAAGCTCTCAGAGACTCCAAGGGAAAAGCAAAACCCAAAGTCCTCTGTAAAACCTGCAGGCCCTGGGAGCATGAAGGAGCCCCCCAGGGCCATTCCTGACCAAGGCTCCCCAGGGACTCGTCCCAGCAGATCCCTGAGACCACTGGGATGTGGGGGGATGCTGAGGGCAGGACAAGGGGTGCCAGTGGCCAGCCTTGCTGTGCCAGGAGGCCCCAGTGGCTCAGGACGAGGTGTCTCCTCACAGCCCTTGGTGGCACAGACCCTGCTGTGCCCCAGGGCACCAAGACTTGGCTTCTCTTTGTCCCCACCTGTCATCTCTGCCTCCAATTTCCTGCTCTGATGAGAACCTGGGAACACTTTCTCTGTTGGGTCCCTCAGTGGGACCCATTAAAACATCAGGAAACTTTGGAGTTTGATTCTGACTTGGAGTTCTTGAGAGGTTTCTTCAGCTCTCTCTCAGGGACTGATGTTCAGGGCCTCAGCACAAACCCCAAGAGGGTCATTAAAGTCCTTGTGCTGTGTCTGTGCTGATGAGCTGGGCCGGGCTCCTGGCACAGAAGGCGATCCTGGCAACCCAGAAGAGCTTCAAAAACACATTTCTCTTGATGAGCAGCTCTTCTCCCAGCCCAGCAGGGCTGGGACACTGCCTGCAGCCACCCCGGGCACAGCACAGAGGCACAGAGAGCTTCAATCAGTCAGGGCTGGGAAGATGCTCAGAAGTGCCTGGGGCAGAATCACTCCCAGCCCTTGACACAGGAAGCCTCTTGGCTGCAGGACAATGCAGCTGCAGCTCCTGCACTGATCTCCTAAAGCTGCAACCTCCCAATGCCTGCAGACTGTGTGAGTACATTCTCTGATGATCTCTTGTGTAGAGCAGCCAGGGGTGCCCAGGACTGTCGTGCAGAGCAGGGTCCTGCAGCCCAGGGCGCTGTGCTGGGGCAGGGACTCTGCTGCCTGCCAGGGACAGCTCTCAGCCAGCCCTGGGAGCTGCTCCCAGCACTGGGGGACAAGGTCTGGGTGGAAGGAGACAGCTGGTAAGGCTTGGAAGTGTTCTCCTTGTGTGATGAGGATGCTGCAGTGTTCAGGACTGCTCCCAGCATAACATTTAACTCCAGAATATTTCTAGGTAGATTACACAGGGAGCACAGTGAGGCAAGTTCTACACAAAAGGGAAAATTCTGCTTTTTAAATCTACTGCTCTGAGTTACTTAGATGGGAAATTGCAGTCAGTGACAGAAATCAGTACAGGGTCCCTCACAGGCTGCATCAATGTTGCTTTTCCAGTCTCCTTAGGGTTGCTGTGATGTTGCCATCAGAGCCTGCACAGGCAGAGCTGACCCTGGGCAGTGCCCTGTGCCGGGAGGGGTCTGCAGGGCAGAGCAGAGCCCCCAGGGCTGGGCTGGGCTCTGGCAGCACTGGCAGGGCCCAGCCCTGGGTACAGGGAATCTCCAGGCAGCAGAGCCCTGGGCAGACAGTAGGGAGAAAGTGCCACCAAGCTGGGCTGGGATATTTCAACTCCTCTCCAAACTGAACTATTCCATTATTACTTTTCTTACAGATCCCCATGCCATGACACAGGAAATGTCCAACAGCAGCTCCATCAGCCACTTCCTCCTGCTGCCATTGGCAGACACGCGGCAGCTGCAGCTCCTGCACTTCTGCCTCTTCCTGGCCATCTCCCTGGCTGCCCTCCTGGCCAACGGCCTCATCATCAGCGCTGTAGCCTGCGGCCACCACCTGCACACCCCCATGTTCTTCTTCCTGCTCAACCTGGCCCTCTCTGACCTGGGCTCCATCTGCACCACTGTCCCCAAAGCCATGCACAATTCCCTCTGGGACACCAAGAACATCTCCTTTGCTGGATGTGCTGCTCAGCTCTTTTTTTATGTGTTCTTCATGTCAGCAGAGTATTATCTCCTGACCATCATGTGCTACGACCGCTACGTGTCCATCTGCAAACCCCTGCACTACGGGACCCTCCTGGGCAGCAGAGCTTGTGCCCACATGGCAGCAGCTGCCTGGGCCAGTGCCTTCCTCAATGCTCTGCTGCACACAGCCAATACATTTTCCCTGCCCCTGTGTCAGGGCAATGCCCTTGGCCAGTTCTTCTGTGAAATCCCACACATCCTCAAGCTCTCCTGCTCACAATCCTACCTCAGGGAACTTGGGCTCATTGTGATAAGTGCTGTTCTATATTTTGGTTGTTTTGTGTTCATTGTTTTCTCCTATGTGCAGATCTTCAGGGCTGTGCTGAGGATCCCCTTTGAGCAGGGAAGGCACAAAGCCTTTTCCACCTGCCTCCCTCACCTGGCTGTGGTCTCCCTGTTTGTAAGCACTGCAGCGTTTGCCTATCTGAAGCCCCCCTCCATCTCCTCCCCATCTCTGGATCTGGCACTGTCAGTTCTGTACTCTGTGGTGCCTCCAGCCTTGAATCCCCTCATCTACAGCCTGAGGAACCAGGAGCTCAAGGCTGCAGTGTGGACAATAATAACTAGACGGTTTCAGAAACATTAAACTGCTTGCCAATTTCTGCAAATCACTTGTAATAAAAATCGGCTTTGATACTTCTTGTTGATTTAATTTTGCTAATTTTTTGCTTTGTTTTAATTTTTAATATTCTACACAAATAAATATCACTGTTTGGACCATGACTCATTTTGTTTCTCTCCACCTTTGCTGTGGTCACTGACTGTGTAAATGAGCATCTGTGCTCTTGGTGCCTTTAAACGAACTAAAGTCTCTTTGTCCCTGCAAAGTTTTCTCCAGAGATGCCCCTTTTGTTCCCATCTCTGAAGCTTCAGCAGCAATGTCTGTGTGTAGATCTGGGGGCAGATCAGTGCTGGCACAGCAGCTGTGCCCAGCAGCAGCAGCAGCACTTGGTGTTGCCAGTGCTGCTCCCGTGCCACTGCCCCGCTGCCCTCCTGGCCCTCGTGTTGCTGCAGGGCCTGAGTGCTCTGGGGGCCGGGCACAGCCCTGGGGGTGGCAGTGCCGGGGCTGCAGCAGGGACAGGCCATGGCCACTGCTGGGGCAGCGCTGACACCTCAGGCCAGGGCCTGGGGGCTCCAGGCTCCTTGGCCAGGCTCTGTCCACAACACTTGGCCAGCCCAATGCTGAGCACAGAAAAGCCCCGGGAGCAGCCCCAGGCTGGCCGTAGGCAGGCTGGGGGCAAACAGCGTGGCTGGTGCTCTGCAAGCTCCCTGCAAAGGTGAGACCCTGGCAAGGAGCAGCAGAGCAGGGGCTGATCCATCCCCACTGTGCTGGACACCCCAGGGCAGCGTCCCAGAGCATCCTCATGCACCTGCCAACAACATCCCCCCTCTGCAGCCCTGGCCTCTCCCCCAGCTCACACAGGAGCCGCATCCTTGCAGGCACACACATGGCAGCACTGGCTCAGGAGCCCCTGTTTGCATTGCACACAGCAGGGTCAGCAGCCCCATGGTGCTGCTGTGGGGACATGGAGCTGAGTGAGCACAAATGCCATCAGCCCCTGGGGCCAGCAAGGGCTGGGGGACAGCAGGGAAACCACTCAGCTTTGTCGTGGCCTCTGAAGTCAGCCAGAAAGTTTGTTCCCCTGAGCTGTGAGTTTCCTGTCCCTCTGCAGATGTTGTTGCTCAGAGCCAGGGCTGCCTGGTAGCCACCCCCAAACTGTCCTGAGTATTTCCTTGGCTTCAGCTTTCTTTCCTTTACTCTTCCTATAAATGGTTCTAGATTTCTTCCTCTTTCCCATCCCTGTCCCTCCCCTGAAAACAGCCCATCCCTGTTTGCCTTTTCCTCTCTGGCCCCACTCCTCATTTCAGGTCCTGAGCTGCCACCATGGGAACATCCCTTGGGGAGCAGAAGCATCCTCCACGTGCTTCAGGAATTGTCTGCAGGGTCCTGCAGTGCCTCGTGCTGCTCCCTTGCCAGAGACACCACAGGCCAAGGGGGCACATCTGGGCTGCTGTGTCTGGGTGTGGGGCTCCCTGTTGTGGGCAATGAGGAGGGGCTGGAGAGGCTCTGCAGGACTGACAGGATGGGCTTTGGGGCTGTGTTGAGAAGTTGAGGGACCTGGGCTGCTGGACCTTGTGAAGAGGAGGCCCAGGGCTCATCCTGCAACTGCTCCAAGGGTGGTTTGAGAGACTTACAGAATCAGCCAGGCTGGAAAAGACCTTGGAGATCATCAAGTCCATCCTGTGAACTTACACCACCTTCTCTACTTTGCGCCTCCTCCAGGATAAACATCCCCAGCTCCCTCTGTTGCTCCTCACAGGACTTGTGTTCAAGACCCCTCACCAGCCTTGTTGCGCTTCTCTGGACACACTCCAGCCCCTCCATGTCCTTCCTAAATTGGGGGCCCAGAACTTGACACAGCACTCGAGGTGCTGCCCAACCAGTGCTGAGCACAGGGGAAGAATCACTGCCCTGCTCCTGCTGGCCACACCATTCCTGATCCAGGCCAGGAACCATTGGCCTGCTTGGCCACCTGGGCACACTGCTGGCTCATGTCCAGCCTGCTGTCCATCTGTGCCCCCAGGTCCCTTTTCTCCTGGCCACTGTCCAGCCACTCTGTCCCCACCATGTAACACTGAAGGGGTTAATGTGGCCAAAGTTCAGGACCCGGCACTTGGTCTTGTTAAACCTCTCCTTGGATTTGGGCCCTGGATCCAGCCTGTCTAAGTCTGTGTACAGAGCCCTCCTACCTTCCAGAAGATCCACACTCACACCCAGCTTGGTGCCATCTGCACATTTGCTGATGCTGCACTCAATGCCCTCATCCAGATCATCAATGCAGATATTGAAAGCCACGCTGGCTGCCTCTGATCCCTCAGCCAGCCTGGAGGTGCCCTGTGATGGCACTCAAGGTGATCTGTTCCATCACCTCACCAGGCACCCAGGTCAGGCTGACAGGCCTGCAGTTCCCCACATCCTCCTTCCAGCCCTTCTTGGGCATGGGCTCACATTGGCACCTCCAGTCCTCTGGCACCTCCCTGCTGAGCCAGCACTGATGAGAAATGATGGAGAGCAGCTTGGGGAGCTCATCCAGCAGCTCCCTCATCCCCCTAGGATGGATCCCATCTGGTCCAGAGACACCTGTGAGCATCTGAGTGGCTCAGCAGGTCCCCAGCTGCTTCCTCCTGGATTACAGGGCTCTGTTCTGCTCCCTGTCCCCATCTACCAGCTCAGGAGAACACTTGTCCTGAGGACAACCTGACTGACTTTTTGTTGAAAACTGAGGCAAAGAAAGGGTTATGTATCCCAGTCTTTTCCTCATCTTTGGCAACAATATCCCACCAAAAAAACAATGGATTTTCTAATTGTCCCTCGTTTTGCCTGTAATGTTTTAATAAAATAATTTCTGATATCTTCTGCAGAAGTAGCCAGGTTATGTCCTAATTGAGGTTTCACTTCTCTTAATTTTTTTTCACTTCTCTAATTCTCTCATTGGCATGATTAAAAAAACATTTTTTAATCCTTCCTGAGTTGTCTACCTCTCTGTCCAAAGCCTCTTTTTTTCCCTGAGTGCTTGGAAAAAGCTCCATGCTCAGCCAAGCCAGTCAGTTTTCTTGCTACCTCACTGATCACTTTTTGGCACAGATGGACAGGCTGCGCCTTCAAGATTTCTTTCTTGAAGTGTTCCCATTCTTTATGGAATCCTTTGTTTGAAAATGCGCTTTCCCATAAGAAAATCAGTACCTGATTTAGTGCTGTCAAAATCTGCATCCTGAATAAACTGAAATCTGCTGTGACTCAAGTGTAGAAGTTTTGTTGAGGCCCCTCCTCCTTTCACAGAATATTTAAAAACTCAGTAATTTTATGGCCACTGTAGCCCAAACAGCCTCTGACCACCACATCTCCCACCAGCCCTTCTCTCTTTGTGAACAGCAGGAGACAGAGCTTTCCTGGGCAGTGGGAAGAGAAGGAAACCTCCCCAAAGTGCAGCCTGGAAGGTTCAGCCTGGAGGTGAGGAAACAGAAAAGTCCCTCCCAGGGCAGAATGTTGGTGCCCGAGGTGTCCCAGCGTGAGGCTGGGCCAGGCCATGGCTCTGTGTGCCAGGAGCCGGCAGCGCTGGGTGCAGGGAGCCCAGGGAGGGCACAGCAATGCTGGGCTGAGAAATGCTGGGGGGGACAGCGAGATGGGCGTGTGCAGCCGGCCAGGGCACAGGAGCAGCACGCACAGGGGGCACAGCCTGCAGGAGAGATGGCCAAGGGCTGGGCAGGGCTGGCAGGGCCAGAAGCACCCAGGCCTTTGTGCCCTGGGCTCGGGCAGGGCCTCTGCAGCCCCACAGAAGGAACTTTCCTGGCAGGGGCTGCACTTTGCTTCTGCCTCGGCCCTCCCTCAGGAGGCTGCCAGGGCTGGCAGCTTGATGACATTTGTCCTTGCTGCCCCTGCCATCCCAGTGCCCCAGGAACAGCCCCGAGGAGCCCCCCGTGAGGGACAGGCCCTGCTGGCCCAGGCCTGGGCTCAGGCCTTGGCCTTTCTGCTTCCTCCACCCAGCCCAGGCCTTGCTCAGCATTGCAGTTCCCTGCTCACAGCCTCGGGCTCCTGCAATCCTGGCCTCAAGGATCTGCTCTCACCACTCCCTGGGGAGTCTTTGGCACTCCCTGCCCTCAGTGGGGCCACTGATGCTCCAAGGGACTTGGAGTTTTGCTTCTGACTCCTGGAGCAGCTTCTTCAACCTTCTTTCAGTGCCTGAGGGTCCTGGACTCAGCCCCAAATCCACCCTGGGTATCATTGAAATACAGAAAGTCCTCAGGAGCACCTTGTCTTCTTCCAGTTATCTTCAAGTCTCCAGGGCTTGTGCAGCTGCTTGGAGTCAATTTGGAGTTTTGTTAATGAGGAAGGATTTCAATGTGCACCTCATGACTTTTGTGTTTTTAATCACATGAGTATTTTTTATTTTTCTTTTTAGAGGAGAGCTGATAGAACTATTTCCCAGATGATCTTGATGCTGAATGTCTCCTTAGGAGGTCTGGGCACCCAGAAGTACGAGATCCTTGAGGAATGACCTTGTTTGGACAACCTGCTCCTCACCCTCAACATCAGCGTGTCTCACATCACCCACCTGGGACTGACATGCCAAAAAAAAGATTATTAATTTACAAAATTTAAATAATATATTTTTCATAATAATACTATTCTATATTTTTATTACCTTAATTTTCTATTTATCTAAAAAAATCCATATGCTTTTGGCAACCAAAAATTTTTTTGGTCATTGGTTCTAAGTAACGCAATTCCATTCATTAAGAAGTGACCACTATTAGCTATGGATTTCTCCAGCTTTATGATTATTAGTTCTAGTTTTAGTACCATTGTTACCTTTTTAATAATTTTCTCAGACCGTATGAAAAAGGACACATTTAGGGTTCAAGGAGACATTTCTGCGGTACATTTGAGGCAGTTTGGGGTCTGGAGAAGGAATTTAGATAGAACTTTAGAGTCTGGAGGAAACTTTGGCGACCTGAGTGGGCACTAGGAGGGGCACTGAGGAATTGTGATGGACACTTCAGGGCCTGGGGGAGCTCTTGGGGATCCAGGAGAGCACTTGGGAGCTCAGGGAGGGGAATCTGGGGCCATTCAGGGTCCAAGCGGGCACTTGTGGGGCTCTAACGGGGCTCTCCGGGGTGCAGGGGATGATGGGAGTTGTAGGCGTGGGTATAATATGGTTTGATAGAGCCGTGGAGCATCATGGGAGTTCTGGGCACAGAATGGCTCTCGGTGGGGCGCGGTGCATGATGGGAAATGAAGTCATGGCTGGAATAGCACTCTATGGGAACTGCGAAGCATCATGGGAGCTGTAGTCCCGGAAGTGGCTCTGACAAAGAAAGGAAACTCGTCCTTGCCAGACCTCCTGAGGAGAGACCCTGCATCAACATCAATCACAGAATGCTGCAATCACATCTGCTCTAAACAGAACAGTAATAAAATACACCCTTGAAAACAGGAATGTGTGTTTCTAAGAAGCTCTTTGAAATATTTCTCCATATCTGGAGTTGAAAACTTTCCCCATGAACTGCACTAGACCAGAGGGAAATCAAGGCAGAGCCATGGTTTGTCAGGACTTGCTTGATCCAAATGAGCCCAGTGGTGCATTTGGTGCTGCCAAGGAGCTCCAAATAATATTTTCGAAATATTGGCTCATTCTCTTCAGCTCTGTCCTTGCCAGCAGCCTGGCCCAGCTCAGCAGCACAGGCACAGCACAAGGACTTTAATGACCCTCTCGGGGTTGGGGCTGAGTCCCTGAACATCAGTCCCTGAGAGGGAGTTGAAGAAACCTCTCAAGAATTCCAAGTCAGATTCAAACTCCAAAGTTTCTCTTACTTTTAGTGACTCTCACTGATAATCATGAAAGATAAAGTTCCCCAAGGGTTGAATTCGAGCAGAAAATTGATGACAGTGATGTCAGGTAGGAAAAAATAGGGTAAAGGAGGAAAAGAAACCTCTGAAGAATTCAAAGTCAGATTCAAAGTCCAAAGTTTCTTGAAGTTTTAATGGGTCCCACTGAGGGACATGACAAAGAAAGTGTCCCCAGGTGCAGATTTATTGTTTTTATGTTACATTTCTAAACTATCAGTTTTTTCTTCTTATGATGTAATTTTTAAGTGGCCTTATTTTTTTTATATTGCCTTTTTTTGTCTGGATATTTTCTTTTTCTGAAAGACACAGAGAGACAGAACTTCTGAGTTGCTTTAGAAAGTTTGGTTTATTTTTTTTATTTTCTATCCAGTCAGAAAGGGTAAATTTGTCTTACAGATGGTCACATTGTGGCTTAGAAGTCAAAGGACTTATGGTTACAAGGCCTTTAAAGAATTTATTAAGCAATAAAACCCTGTCAATAGAGATATTTAAATTTCTAATTCAATACTAAGATATTTTGTCTTACTGACTCATACTACAGTGTGAACTTTCTTAGCCAATTATATCCCGACATGGATACTTACATTGCTGCACTCTACAACTTCTTGTTCCCTTTGTAACTACCTTTCTTTTTTCTATATCATAAATTCTAAAGCTAAACCTATCTCTACTTAACTATGCATAGTTGTAAGCTTTGGCTTACAGGGCCAATGTTCTGAGAATTCCTTGCATTTTGAATTTCAACACCCAGCTTCCAGTTAGAGCAGAGCACTGGAGGCACTGATGACAGGTGGGGACAATCAAGGGAAAGGTGTCTCTGATACTGAGCAAACCTGGATGTGTTTCAGGAATGCAAAGGGCCAAGGGCTGAGCCCCAGCCCCTGGCAAGGCAGATCCTGTCCCTCCCTCATTGCTCAGGGCTCTTCCCGGCCCACTGGGCTCTGGCCATGTGCAATGCCAAGGGCAGCACCATGGGGCGGCCCCTGCCAGGCTGCTGAGCAGGGACAAGGAGGCAATGAGGCCCCAGCACAGCAAGGCTCACTTGTCCCCTGCTGGCCTCAGGCCCAGGGCCAGCCTGCATGGCCCAAGTGCTGCAGGAGTTGGCTGTGTCAGGGCCTTTCAGCTGCTGCCCATCCCTGTGCCCTCTGCAGCCCAGGCTGTCCTACGGTGTCCATGCCCTGCGCCTCTGTCCCTGCAGGCTGTCGTCATCCCCCGGCTGCCCCACCTCGCTGGCCCCTTCCTTTGCTGACAGCTCTGCCTCCTGCCTGCCTCTGCCTGCACACACAGAGCCTTGGGCTGCTCCAGATTCCTTCTGGGGGATGTGCTGAACCACAGCCCTGCCCTGCGAGAGAAATTCCTTTCTCCTTGGGTCCAATCTGGACCTCCCCAGCTGCTCCTGGCATTAATTCTTTCTTTTTCATGGAATTCTCTATTATTTCAAAGGGATCTACCATCCCTGAATCTGTCCTTGAAACACTCCCAGGGCTCTCCTGTGCTGTCCTCAGACTCCACTCCATTAAGCAGAGAACTTCTGTGTCCCTATACAGTGATCATGTGCTTGAGGCCATGGGTGCCTGGACAAGAAGGACAATTCTTTTCTCTAAGAAGGAACTACAGAACCCCAGGGTTGTGAAGACAGATCAGAAGCACTCACCAGAGGCCAAGGCAAGCCAGACCTGTCTATCCTTGCATCTTTTGTCTGAAAGTAACTCTTGGATATTTGTGGAGTTTTGCATGTGGAATTCCATTTCAGCTGTGAGTCCCTGGATTGTAATGACAGTTCTTCTCCATGGGAAGGAAAGGGCAGACCCCCAGTGTTTCAGTGGCAGATGAGAGCTGGCCCTCAGAAAGCCAAGGGAATCTGACAGCTTTTGTCTGGGAGTTATCCTTGGTTATAAGGAATTTTGGAGGCAGATTCCCAATTTTAGCCATGGACCCCTGGACGTGAAAGATGCTTTTTTCCATGGGAAGAGAAGCACAGCCTTCCAGTGTTTTAAAGGCAGATGCAAGGTGGCCCCCAAGAGACCAAGGCCAGACAGAGCTTTCTATCCTGGCAGGCTTCATATGGGAACAATCCAAGGACATAATCAAATTTGGAGTAGGAATCCCAATTTTGGCCATGAACCCCTGGATTTAAAGGACATCTCTTTCCCACAGGAAGGAAAGCATTGAATGCCAAGGTTTTAGGGGCAGATGAGAAGCGACCCTCAACATTCCAGTGTCAGCTGGACCACTCAGGTGGCCCTTAGGAGGCCAAGTCAACCAGACCTGTTCCATGTTCTTGGATCCTTGGGGCCCTGCAGCATCATGATTCTCCCTTGGTTCCATGTGGCCCCATAGTATCACAACAGATCTTTGTTTCTATGAGGCCCAGTAATATCACAATGGTCTCTTTGGCTCTGCAGTGGCACAATGGCCCCTTGCTTCCATGAGGCCTTGCAGTGTCAAAATGGTTTCCTTGGTTCCATGGGACTGCAAAATGCCAGAATGACCCCTTGGTTCCACAAGGCCTGGCTGTGTCACTGTCCTCTTGCTTCCATGGAGACCCAGAGTGTCACACTGGGCCCTTGTGCCCATGAGGCCCTGCAGTGTCACAATGGTTGCCTTGGTTCCATGAGGCCCTGCGGTGTCACAATGGCGTCTTGGTTCTGTGGGGACCCAGAGTGTCAGAATGGTCTCCAGAATTCCATGAGGCCACACAGTGTCACAATGGCCCCTTGGTTCCGTGAGGCCCTGTGATGTCACAATGGTCTCATTGGTTCCATGAGGCCATGCAGTTCCACAATGGCCCTTTGGTGTCACAATGTGTAACAATGGTACCCTTGGTTCCACAGAGTCAGAATGTCCCCGTGGTCTCATGGAGCCCCACAGTGTCACTACGATCCCCTTGATTCCATGAGGCCCTGCCGTACTAAAAAGACTCCTGTGTTATACCAGGCCCTGCATTATCACAATGGCCCCTTGGTTCCAATGGGTCCTGAAGTGTCATAATGGTCTCCATGGCTCCCTGAGGCCCCACAATGTCACAATGGGCTTTTGGTTCCACGAGCTTTTGTACAACCACCAAGGATCTCCTCGGTTCTACGGTGTCACAATGGACCCTTTGTTCCATGAGGTGCCTGGCCTCCCACAGCCCCTCACAGTCTCCCACAACCCTTCATAGCTCCTCATGGCTCCTCAGAGACCCTCATGATCCCTCACTGCCCCTCACAGCTCTTCACAGCCCCTCAGGACCCCTCACAACCCCTCATGGCTCCTCACAAAGGAGAAGGGGTCGGGCCCTGCTTGTTCCCCTTTTATTTTGGTCCCTTCAGAGCGATGAGTAAAGAAAGGCTGAAATGGAGCCTTTCCCCAGCGTTTCCCTCGGGGTTCATTGCAGGCTGAAGCTCTGTGCTGGCGCTGCCCCAGCACCAACATCCCTGCAGCCCCCAAGGCCTTTGCTGTCCCCCCGTGTCCATTCCCTGTCCCCGAGTCCCGCCCGGCTCTGGCAGCAGCAGCAGCCGCAGCGCAGTGGGCGCCGGCCCGGCCCAGCCGGGGCTCCCGGGCAGGAGCAGCAGCAGCGCCGGCCCCTTCCCACCTGCTCCTGCCTCGGCTTCCAAGGCCTTTGTCCAGGGCAATTCTGGAGTACAGCAACAATCACCCACACCCAGCCCTGATTCCTCAGGGCCCGCCTGTGCTGCCCTGACCCAGCCTGCAGAGAAAGAAATGATCGGGTTCCAGCACTGCTTTCAGCCCTGTTTTACACACCCTGAGCTGACAGCAGGAGGCTGTTGTTGCCTTTGCCTTGGGAATTGTAGTTCATGGCTGCTCTTGACCCTCTTCTGTTTGCCACTTGAATTTTATCCTTAATACTGAAATTGCCTTTTTCGATGAGGGCTATCCAGAGTGCTTTTGTGATGGGGAACTCGGGCTGTTCGTTGCAGCCATCATGAGTAGCACATCTTGTATTGCTCACAAGTCCATGAGCACAAAGTCAAGGAGAATGAAAGCCACACAGGCCACATTTGCAGCACTCAAACACAGCCCTGTTGCTGGTGCTGCTAAAATAGAAGCAGCTGACAGAGGCCATCACAGAAATTGCCATGGAGTGTCAAATAAAATGAAAAATCCACCAGGACAAAGAGAAACCAGAACTTCTCCACTCACTTCATTGTTCCTTCCAGCAGCAGCAGAAAATGGAGATGCCCAGAGGTATTTCCAGCTGCTGCTGATGCCAGTGGGAGCCCAGCCTGCTGCCCAGCCCCAGCGGGATCCTGAGCCCAGCCCGGGCAGCTCCCGCAGTGTCGGGAGCTCAGCGCACGCGGGGCCAGGCCCAGAGCCCCGGGCACGGCCGCCCATTGCGGGGCAGCGGCGCAGGCGGAATGTCCTGAGCCCAAACCTCCTGCTCCTGCCACACAGCGCCCAGCCTTCTCCCCCTGCTCCTCCTCTCCCAGCACGGCACAAATTCCAGCCCCGAGGAGGCTTCCCCACACAGGCCTCAGGCTCCTCTTTCAGCCTGAGTGTCCCTGCAGAGGAACACGGCATCTCTCAGGCACTTCCACAAGCTCAGGGTTCTCATTTCATGGGGAATCTGAATGGAAATCCCTTGCTATAAAGGACAAAAGCAGAGGGAATGAATTGGAAATTATGAGGAAAAAATTACCCTTCTTACAGACAAAGTTCATTCCTTGCATTTCTCCTTTTCAGATTCTTTCAGTCATCTCCTCACAGAGGTCCAGCTTGTTCTGGTGCTTCTCATGAACTGCTGGTACTCTTGATTTATACCAGTGCAAGAGATGTAGTATCAGCTAAACTGAACACAGAAACCAACTCCCTCTGTCAGCCCATTTTCATCTTCTAGATCACTTTCAAGATGTGCATGGGGCTGTTGGAATGATTATGACACAACTCTCCACTTCTGGCTGCAGGCTCTGGAGATTCTTTCTCTGCATTCAGTCAGGGTTGCGTTCCCTAACAATTCCTGGTAGCACCTCCTGTTTTCTTAGGTTAGAACAGTAACAATGAAAACCTTACCCATGGCACAACTCCCCAGCCGAAAAGGAAAAGAAAGAACAAGTTGTCAAGTTCTCAAGACATTTATCCTGCTTTGTTGTGGAAATTGTGCTGCCCTCACAGTGTGGAAAGCCAAGAGAAGCTGCAGTTGGTGGCACATCTTGTGACAGGAGCTCGACCTCGTTCTCCAGGAAAAGTTCTTGGAAAGAGCAAACATCACTGTGAAGAAAATTCTCGAGAAGCAGAACTTTCCAGAAGTGAAATGAAAATGGAAAGAGACAACTCAAGATATTCACATATACTATTAATTCCTTTCCTTATATACTCCCTTTTTCTGTGTTGCACTGTTTCTACATCACAGTCATTCCAAGCTGATCTTACCTCAAACACCTACGACCTAGCAAGTTTTATACACTCTACAGTATCATTAGCTACACACATTTTGCCTTCTCCCTGTTTGGCATTGAAAGCAATGCTGGACACACCAGAAACCTGTAAATTCCAGATTTTAGAGCACAGTGCTTTGGTCGGCTATGGGTTCTAGAGACAGGGCATGTGCTCCCACAGTATTTCACCCTCAGCAGGGACAATACACAGCAACAACAAAGGTGATTCCTAGGACATTGTGCAGGGGTCAAGGCTCTGTGTCTTGACTTAACATGGCAAAGTTCACCTGTTTTGACAGACTCAGTATCCAAACTAGTTTGCTTTTCTAGCTGTGCCGATGAACAGCAGGAGAAATAAAGCAGCCAGCAGTTTCTTTGCAGAGAGGGCCTTTGCTCCAGGCTGAAAGTGCTGCATTGGCAGGGAGGAGGCAGGCAGCTGAGAGCTGAGCTGCTATATCGGATTGGCATCCAAACTGGGCAAAAATAGCAGTTTCACTCTTTTATTTTAATCCTCCTTTCGGCAGTCTCCGATTTTCTCCTGGAACCGGACAAGAAAACAGGAACAGCCCTGGGGACGAGGGCACCGAGCCGGGTGTGGCCCCTCTGCTGCCGCTGCCCACCCCGAGCGGCCGGGGAGCAGCGCTGCCCTGCAGGGGCTGCATTTCTCACTCCTCATGTGCTGCTCTGCCCTCCCACGGGGCTGGCTCTGCCTGGCGCTGCCAGGCTCCTCATTCAGCACTTTCCTCTGCTCCAGGGGAGAGTCCGGACAGCGCTTTGCTTGCTTGTGAGGAACAGACCGCAGAGCGGGGTGGGCGGGCGGGATGGGGCCCGGGGCATGCGAGCACGAGGGGCAAGTTGCAAGATTGCCAGAAATAGAAGTTCGAATCTAGTGAAGAAGAAGCTAAACAGGACGGTGGGTTTGGCGTGGGTGCAGGAGGAAGAGATGTTCCGTGACTCTGCTTCGGCCCCGGAGCAGAGCGACCCGTGCTGCCCCGAGGGGAGAGGGGCTTGCCTGTGGGGCACAAGGGGCGGAACTGGGAATGGATACACGGGGAACGGACACACGGGGAACGGACACACTGGGAATGGATACCCGGGGAACGGACACAGGAGGAAGGGACACACAGACACGCGGACAAAGGCTTACGGCACTTCGGCAGCGGCAGAAGAGCAGCGATTCCACAGACCCGCTGTGTCTCTTCTCTTGGTCCTCATCTCCTTCTCCCGCTGTCCCACAGCCTCTCGCGCTCTTCGTTTGGTGCTCTACCCCTGCCACCTGCCACCTGCCACCTCCCCGGCGTCCATCTCCTTATTCCGGGCCGGGCCATGCTCCCGGCCTTGGGAGGGGCTGCCCCGTCCCGTCCCCCTCCCTTTCCCCCTCCCCGTCCCCCTCCCCGTCTCCGTCCCCAGCCCCAGCCCCGTCCCCGTCCCCGCCCGTCCCGCCGCGGTCTCGCCTCCGCCCGGCTCTGCCCGTGCTGGCGGTGCCGCTGCTGGGCGGGCATCAGTGCCTGGGGCTGGGACGGCATCGCCTCCCTTTGGCTCCGCCTGTCCCGGCCCCGGCCCCGGCCCCGGCTCCTCCCGGGGCCCGTGGAGGACACACGCGGCGCGGCCGCTCCCGCCGCCTGCGCTGCGGCTGCCCCGGCCCGAGCTCCGCCGCTCGGCAGCGCGGCCGCCGGCCCCGAGCCGCCGCTGTCCCGTTCCACAGAGCGAACGCCTGGGGCTGCCCGGCCCGGGGCGGCTGAGGGGGGCTCGGGGGCCGTTCCTGGCCCCGGGCCGAGCGCTGACAGCCGCGTCTCGCCGGCAGGGAAGGCGCAGCAGGGCCTGAAGGAGCGGTACCGGCTGGGTTCGCTGCTGGGAGAGCGGGCGTGGGCTGAGTGCTGCATCCCTGATGCAGAGCATCCCGGGCTGGCTGAGGGGTCCCAGAGCCCTGGCACGGCCCCAGCCCCACTGAGATCGTGCCCCTGGAGATCGTGCTGCTGGCCAAGGTGTCCTCTGGGTGTGCTGGAGTCATTCAGCTCCTGGAGTGGGTTGGGTTGAGCTGCCCAACAGCTTCTTGTTGGTGCTGGAGCGTCCGGAGCCGTGCCAGGACCTCTCGGGTTTGCAGGCAGAGTGGAGATTGCTGTGGGAGCAGGAGGTGCAGGAGCTGTTCCAGCAGGTGCTGGAGGCTGTGCACTGCACCAGCTGCGGGGTCCTGCTCAGGGACATCAAAGCAGAGAACATCCTGCTCGACCTGGCCACTGGGGAGCTGAAACTGATCGACTTTGGCTCTGGTACCTTCCTCCAGGACACAGCCTACACGCAGTTTTCACATGAGCCCTCCCAGGGGATGCTCTGGAGCATCTCATGGCCCAGCCTGGTTGTAGCACCGGAGCTTCCCCCTATTGCAGCCGGGATGGGATCAATGCTCGAGCCAAGTTGATTTGGGTGGGGGTGTGAGGGGTGCCAGCTCCCAGCCCTGCTGACAGCCTTCATCACCCACTCTGCCCTGGGCTGGGCTGGAGCTGAGGCAGCCAGGCTGACAAAAACCCCATGGGGGTAGCAGAGAGGGGGGTCAGACCCATGCACTGCTCAGTTTGGTGTGCAGGCAAGGAAGAGCTTGAACTGCTACTCTCCCCTTGTCTGCCTTGGCTTATTAACATTTTTTGGAGGCCATGCAGGCAGGGAGAAGAGTTTTCTCCACCTCTGGGTGGGGTTTTCTTTTGCATGTCATGCTTGGGCCTCCCTAGGGCTTCTGCTGCCCTCTTCCAGCACCAGTGGATTCTTTTCCAACCCCGAGTTTGTACACAAGTCCCAGGTGCTGGCGAGAGGGCAGTAGGTCACACCCTGTGCCACTGGGGCATTCCCCACATGCCCAGGGATGTTGGGACCAGGCTCTGGGAGCAGCAGCATCCCCCTGATGAACTCCATCTGTATTCCATAGGAGCCCTGTCCTACAGCCCACCAGAGTGGATCCACCACCAACACTACCATGGCGAGGCAGCAATGATCTGGTCCCTGGGCCTCCTGCTCTACCACCTGGTCATGGGGAAGCAGCCGTTCAGGAGGGGCCAGGAGATCATCTGGGGATGGATCCTGTTCCCACGAGGGCTCTCTCAAGGTGGATCCTCATCTCTGGGCACAGGGGGAATACCAGTGCTGGGAGACAGCAGCAGGCTCGTGAGCATCCTGCTCTGGCAGCTGCTGAGGAGGTGGCACATGTCCTGCTCTCCTGCTCTCCTCCAAACAGAGAATCCATGGGGAAGTTTAGGCACAACCCTGGGCACACCCAGCATGGCCTGGGAACAGGAATGGGGGGACAGCTTCTCCAACTGACTGGTGCTTTCTGGTTTCTGTCTTCAGAGTGCCAAGATGTTATTAAGAGGTGTTTGTCCATGCAACCCTTGGACAGGCTGTCCTTAGAAGACCTTTTCAGTGATTCTTGGCTGCAGGGTGTTCATCTGCCCTAGAAGATGGGACAGATCCACGGGCAAAGTTGGATCCAGGAGCCTGGCAGGCAACAGCTGCACACATCTCTTGGCAATCAGTGGCAAAGCAAACCAGACTGGTTTTGTCCTGCTGTAGCTCTGGGCAGGGATCATCAGAAGGGAACACGCAGCTCTTGGGCTGGAGCTGAGCTGGAGACCTGGTGTGGCAAGCACTGGTGGCCACCGTCCACCCTGGGTTTGCTTGTCTGGTTCATTGATGGCTGGGGCCCTGGGCAGAACACTGACAGCCTGGTCTGGCCCCAGGGAAGGAGAAGGAGCCCCTGGAGAAGCTGTACCAGGTGGGGCTGCTGCTGCTGGGGACAGCAAGGAAGACATCAAGGATGACAGCCTCTTCCTCCACCTGGCCACAGAAAAGCTGAAGATGATGGACTTGGATTCTGGCACCTTCTTCAAAGCCAGGCTCCACAGCGAATTTGCAGATGAGTGCAGACCCAGGGGGATGCTCCCAGATTTGGGCATTGCACAGGTTCCCCCTTTGCTGGGGAGGATAAAACGGATTCTTCCGTCGGCTGCCAAGCTGCTTTTTGGCAGGGCTGGGGAAATGGGCTGGGCTGGGTACAAAATGGGAGTTGGCTCCTGGCCCTGGCAACAGCCCCCAGCACCCACCGTGCCCTGGGCTGGGGCTGGAGCTGGGGCAGCCAGCCTGACACAAACAAAGCCCATGGTAGCAGCAGAGGTGGGACTGCAGAACTGTGCATGGCTGCTTTGCTTTGCAGGCAAGGAAGGGCTTGGACTGCTCCACTGCCCTTGCTTGCTTTGAGATCACCATTACTTTTGGGGGCAGTGCAGGGGGAAAGGGAAAACCCATGGGCTTCCCTCACCCCTGGGTGAATTTTTCCCTGGCATGCAGAGGTTGGGCCTTCCTCCAGCTCCTGACAGAGATAAGATTTTTTACCTTTTCTCGTGTCTCCCCTTTTTGTCTGTAATCTCTTTTTCTTCATTTGTCGTTTGTTTCTCTAAAGGAAGTGTTCTAGGTGGGGTCCAGTGTGGATCAGGAAGTGCTTGGGCCCAGCTGCAGCGTGGATGGGCCGTGTCCTTGGAGAAGGCTGAGGACATCGTTTGGGACCAGCTTTTCTTCGGGCAGCGATGGCGTGAGGCGGGTCCCCGTCTCCTTGGCAGGGTGAGATAAGAGCTTTTGGGAGATGGCAGCGAGCACAGGAGCATCCTGCTGGGGCAGCTGCTGAGGGGCTGGATGTGCCATGGGTGGCTGCAGGCTGGGCACAGTCCTGCCCTCCTGCTCTGTGCCCAAGGCAGCAATGATGGGCAGCTTTGGGCACCGCTCTGGGCACGGCCAGCATGGCCTGGGCACGGCGGGAGCTGGGACAAGGGGGACAGGAGCCTTCAGCTGACGGGCGGTTTCTGGTTTCTCTCCTTGCAGCCGGGCTCTGTGGATGCTGAGGCTGCTCTGGGCTCTGCCAGGGCTCTGCTGGGCTCAGCCCTGGGCACGGCTGGGCCCGCTCTGCCCTCACATGGCTCTGACAGCTTTGCATCAGACAAACCCATTCCGAGCACAGCACCTGAGCTTTGTGCTTCTGCAGGTGAGGGAGACTCTCCTGCAGGCCAAGACATTGCAGTTAGGGACACACATCCAGTTGGCAAGAGCCCAAACTCTCCACAGTCCCAGCTAAACACCTGGATCTCCACGGGAGATTTTGTTGGTCCCACTCTTCATTCCTTCTTGGCTGCAATTGTGCAATTGCACTTTCTTCTTCCTCTAGAAGTGCCCTGAGTGGACAAAACCTGTCGAGTGGGCCGTGCTCCTAAGGCAGTGCAGTCTGGAGCTGAGGGATGGAGAATTGCCCTTCTGCACTTCCAAACCAAGCAAAAAGCCATAAGTGAGACTTTCTTTAAGAAACTCCTGGTAATTTCAAAGGGAATGTGCAGCTCATTCACAGTGCGAAGGAAGTGAGTCTTCTGAAGGATTTGGGTTGTGACAGAATTTAAATTCCCAGTCCTGCTTGGAGCTGACAGGGCACAAGGGAATTTCTTCTTGCTTCCCACCAGTTTCACCACAATTTAAAATAATAATATTGGAAACAAACCCCAAAATCTTTTTAAAAAAGGTTACTGAGGCCAGTAAGATGCATCAATGCCAGCAGCTCATTTACCAAATCAATAAATGAGTTTTCTGTTTCAGAGGATCTGTTACCTCTTAATTCAAAGTTACAGAAAATTTTTCACTGCACACTTCGGTGTTTTTATCTTCCACATTTTGTAGAGGTTTTTTTTCTTTTCTTTTTCCTTTTTCTTTTCCTTTAAACAGAAAACATGCCATAAAAAAGGAGTGTCCTTTGCTCCTGGTTCCCATGAGGAGCAGCTCCTTCCCGCTGGCTGAGCTGCTCAGGCAGAGCCCGGCAGCTCCTGGCCCTGCAGGGCTGAGGCTTTTCCCCATTGCTGGGCACAGACTGATGGAGCAGCACTGCTGAGCACGGGGACACACAGAGGGACCAGGAGCAGCTGCCTTTGTCCACCTGGAGCTGCAAGGGCCAAACTCTGAGCAGACAGGGCTGGCAGAGACTCACAGGCTCCTGTTTGCTGTGCTGCCCCACTTGTGCCCAGCCCAGCTCTGTGTGGGGCAGAGGGAGAACAAGGGGCAGCTCCCTCCCAGCCCCCAGCCCAGGGACCCCTCTGGCCCCGGGGCTTGGGGCACTGTCAGCACCCACTGCTGCAGCCACCGCCTCTGCTGGCACTGACAGCAACCCCCAAATTGTGGCTGATCCCGAGGGAGCAGCAGCAGGGCCTGGATCTGATCCCGTACTCTGGGGCAGGGCTGGGCAAACGACCCCCACAGCAGCAGCAGCAGCAGCAGCACATGGACCTGAGTTTCAGCACAGCCCCTGCCACTCTTCCCTCCCGTGTGCAGTGGTGTCACAGCAGCCTGGGCCACCTGGGAGCCCCCAGGGCCAGCAGGGACTGGAGATGGCAGCCCTGGGCTCCTGGAGGTTGTGCAGGGAACAGAGGTGGGGACTCCCTGTCCGTGTGGAGCTTCCAGATGGAAAAGGCTGCTGTGAGCAGGCAGCTCCAAGGGCACAGAAAGGAGGGGCTGGAGCCCCTGATCTGTGCCAGTGCCACAGTCCTGGGCAGCAGCCACCGAGCACAGGGGGAACAGAGGGCACAGCAAGAGGGACAAAACCAGTCAAGGTCAGAGAGTGGGAAGAGCCAGAGCTGGGAGCAGGAGCAGCTGCTTCACTGCACCCTTGGAGAAAGCTCTTGGCTGCTTCAAAGTGCTGAAAGGTGTGAAGGGCAGGGAGGAGAGCACAGCAAACAATGCTCCTGTTTCCACAGCCTCCCCTCTCAGTGTCCCAGGAGGAATTGGATGAACTGTATTCTTCTCTCTGAGCCATCTCGTTCAGCATGAGCAGCTCAGCACCAGGAGCTAAAGGAGCTGAAGCCTTAGGCCACAAGAGCTGACCAAGAGGGAACTTTTGACCAAGGTAATGCTGCCAACATGGACCTAACTGAATGCAGCAGATGGAATCCTGGAATTATAGAATCCTTTGTGTTGGAAAAGACCTCTGAGCACATGGAGTCCAGCTGTTCAGCCAGCACTGTCAAGCCCAGCACTAAACCCAGTCCCTGAAGTGCCAAGGCCTGGACAACAGGCCCTGAGCCAAAGGTGACCTCAGGATGAACCTTCCAACCAAAGGTTATCCTTGTATTAGCAAATATACATGGTCATTAGTGCTGTGATAGATGTATCCACTCATTAATGAAACATGGATTGACCTTTGTGCATTTAGAAACCAGACAAGGCCATGAAATCTGACATCTGGCCTTGTTTGGGGCTGTATGGTCAAAGTCAGCTCCCTTGGTTCCTCCTTGAGCCCTGGCCAGGCTTTGGGAGGAGCCCAAGAGGAGAATGAAAGCAGCTGTTCCTGCACTAGAAGTGCTGTCAGTTTGTTTATTCAGCACTGTCAGAGCTGGGCCCTCTCACAGCGGGGTTGGAAGCCTCCCCTGTGGCTGGAGGCACCTGCAGGAATTCCCAGTGTCCAGGAGTGGCTCTGCAGTCCTTGGCTGTGACAGCTTCCCCAGCTGATGTGTGCACCTGGCTGATGGCAAAGTCTGAGGGTGACTGGTGCTGTCTCTTAATCCCTGCAGGCAATCTTTGGTGCTGATGGTTGGCTGCATTGCTGAGCTTCTCCTTTTGTGATTCTTTGCTGCTTTGAACTACAGTAAATGACACTGATTGCTGAACTTGTGTCTGTGTCTCTGCTGCTGCCCCTGCCCACTGCTAAAACAAAGCTGGTGTAGTCTGGCCAGATCACCACAAAATGTTGCTTTTAAATGTAAATGTAAGGAATCAGTCTTGTCTGGAATTCCCAGGTATAGGGAAAACCTTCCCTAGAGTTTGCTGGCTCTGCAGTGGGCTGAGGTTGGAGCACTGTGTGAGCAATGGGGAAGGCAGCTGAAAGAAGCTGAACCACTGGATGTATTAAAATATGGAAAAATGAAAAGAACTCATGAGTTTTGAAATATGAGGATGAATTTTGTTAACAGCATCCCAGAAAAAGCACCAACAGAGGGAGTGTTTGCTGTCAAAATGCTCCTACATGGAGTGATAGAAAAGGTTTTTAATCTTGAATTTGGATTAATTTGTGCAAAGGAAAAAGAGTAATAATATAATAAATCATTACATACATATATAAAATATAACAAAAATTTATTGTATATACTTTAACATATATATAATGACATTGTAAAATAATGCTTTAAATACTAATTTGTTAGCTTTGGCTGCTCAGGGATGTAACACTAAATACCCTACTGAAAATTATTGGCCAGGACCCAAATATCCCTGGTGAACTCTGTGAGATTGTGTACAATGAATGAAAGAGGAAAGGATGAAATTGGCAGTTTTTACAGGGTTTGCTGACACTAGGATGTGGAATGCTTTGTCTGTTCCTTTGAAAAATACAGTAAAGAAGACTGTTGGGTTTCTCATATACCAGAAAACCTACAGGCTACAGAATTGAGTGAACAGATGAAAGGGATTTTTACAAGACCAGTTAAAAAAAAAAAAAAAAGGAGATGGGAACATGTCACAATGAAAATCCCATCTCCCAGATGTGCCCCATACCCTTAACAATGGCCCCACTGGGAAATGGGAACCCCCTGGATGTGCATGGCTGCACCCAGTTTGCAAATACAGCCAAGGACAGTGACACTGTGACTGCCTGGGAAATTATTCTGGGTGTGATGGCCCCTGACAGGGCCACCCCAGAGGCTGCAGGGCTGGACCTTCATGCATTGGAATTAATTAGGATAAATCAGGATCAAATGAGAGTCATCAATACTGGAATAGTGATTCAGATTCCTCCAGGACACTTTGGTTTGATCATTGCTCACTGGAGCTTGGCCATGAAATTGTTCATGTCATGGGAGGAGGAATTGGTGCAGATTATTAAAGAGAAATTAAAGTAATTCTGCTAAACAGAAGTGAACAATTGGATTATTCAACACCATATTCAATTGTGGAAGGGTAGCACAATTATTGATATTGCAGTTTTTAAAACAACTGTGCAAAAAGGACATCCAGCTCAAATCACTGCTGTTGATGGAGATAAAGTGTTTGGATGCACCAGTCCTAATAATGGAGCCAGAGTGTGGGTGCAGAGGCCCAATGGCCCTCCCAGGCCAGCTGAAGGAACAGCTCTGGGCAAAGACAACACTGTTTGACTCCTGAAACCTGGCTGAGAACAATGGGAATGTGTCCCTGCAGCCAAGTGTTGTGTGCCAGAACAAGTGGATGTTATGGGATATTGTTTTACAGATCCTGCCAGACCAAATCTCCCTGTTTGCCCCAACAGCTCTTTGGAAAATGCTCTGATCCACGGGGCTCCATGTGAAGGCTGATGTGACTCTGAGGATGTGGAATTCCACACAAATTCCAGCCAGGAGCCTGGGTGCCCTCAGGGACTGGGACCTGGCACCTCTCCAGCCAGAGGGGAAAGGACCCCACCAAGCCTTGTCAGCCACAGACAGCACAGTAGAGCTGAACAGCAAAGGACCTTGGGGACATTATTCTGGAATTAAAAAGGCATCAGCTCCATGTGCAACAGAATTATTGTTCCCAAAGCAAATGAGACTGAGGAAAAAGAATGAAGAGCCGTGTCACTAAAGTGCTACTGAAGTCTGTAAATTGTATCTTGATAGGTAGCCAGAATCTTTGTTTGCCAGAAACACCTCTAGAGTTTTACCAAGGATTAGTCATGAAAATTGTGATGAACATGTAAAGATCAAAGTAGCCAAAATACTCAGTGTAACTAATTGCTGGATATGTTCTTGACCAGAGGGAAATCAAGGCAGAGCCATGGTTTGTCAGGACTTGCTTGGTCCCAATCAGCCCCGGGGTGCATTTGGTGCTGAGCCCTTGAACCTCATGGCCTGAGAGGAGATTGCACAAACCTTTCCAGGAGTCCAAGGCAGAAGAGAAACCCAAAGTGTCTCAAAGCATTAATGGGTCCTACTGAGGTCCATCCCCAACACAGGCTCCTCATGGACACTCTTTGGAGGAGAGAATGGGAGGCCAGGATTGCCCAAAAACTTCTCAGAGACTCAGAGAAGAAAGGAAAAAGGAAAGTACCTTAAAAAACTCAAGTTCCTTGAAGTATTAATGAGCCCCAGTGAGTGTCAGTACAAAGCTCTCAAGGGACTTGTTAAAGCAGAAATTGGGGACATCACTGCATAAACTACTAAAAGAATTGGTGTCAAAAGGGAAACTCCCAGTACCTTAAAAAAACTGAGTACCGTGAATTATTAATGAGCCCCTCTGAGTGTCATTACTGACAAAGGCTCTCAAGGGACTAATTAAAGCAGATAATTGGAAGCTGTCACTGCACAAACCTCTCAGACACCCAGTGTCAAAAAGTAGAACTTAAATTAACCCCGAGTGCCTTGAAGTATTAATGAGCTCCACTGAGTGTTGTTACTGACAAAGGCTCTCAAGGGACTCATTAAAGCAGATAATTGGAGGCCATGATTGCACAAAGCTCTCAGAGACTCCAATGCAAAAGCAAAACCCAAACCTTGAGTATCTCAAAGTATTAATGAGCCCCACTGAATGGCAATACAAAGCTCTCAAGGGACTAATTAAAGTAGATAATTGGGGGCATGATTCTATAAACTACTAAAAGAGTTGGTGTCAAAAGGGAAAGACTTGACATTTCTATGTCCCCACCTGTCATCTCTGCCTCGAATTTCCTGCTCTAACTGGAACCTGGGGACATTTTCTCAGTTGTGTCCCTCATTGGGACCCATTAAAACTTCAAGAAACTACAGCATTTTAATTTGAGTTCTTGAGAAGTTTTGGAACACTCTCACAGGGAATGATTATAATGTAAATATTTAATGAACCAAGAGATTCATTAAATTCCTTGTGCTGTGTCTGTGCTGCTGAGCTGGGCCGGGCTCCTGGCACAGAGGCAGCTCCCAAGGTAAACCAAGAGAAGCTTCAAAAAGACATTTCTGCTGAGGAGCAGCTCCTCTGCCAGCCCAGCAGGGCTGAGGGCACTGCCTGCAGGCACTGAGGGCACAGGAGCCAGGCACAGACAGGCTCAAGGCAATCAGGACTGGGAAGACATTGAGCTGAGACTGCACTTGGGGAAACATCTCCACAGCCCTGGACATGGTGAGTGTGTGGGTGCAGGGCAATGTCCCCTGTGCTCCTGGAGGCATCTCCTGGAGCCAGCACAGCCCACAGCCTGGGGGATGTGTCAGGAGGACTCTCCCAGTTTCTCTGAGGCACAAGAGGGGGAGGAGGATGTTCTGCAGAGGGGGCTGCCCTGGGCACCGTCAGAGGGACAGGGCAGGACGGCTCCTGCTGCCAGGGACGGCTGCAGGGGCTGAAGCTGGGGCTGCAGCCAGGGCTGCCCAGGGCTGTCCTGCAGAGCAGCTCCTGCAGCACTCAGGGCTCTTGGCCATCCCGGGCCATGTGCCACCTGCCAGGGACAGCTCTCAGCCTGCCTGGCAGCTCCCCATCGACTGTGGGGAGAAGTTGGAGGTGCAAGGAGCCACCCCCATCAGGGCAGATTCCTCCTGCTGTGGAGATGGTGCTGCATGGCCAGGGCTGCTCTCAGCTTTCTCCTCAAGGCAAGGCAAAGGGGCTGGTAGGTGTGTCTGTGTCACTCACACTCCTGCACTGTCCCACTGGGCTTCGGCAGATCTGCCTCACATCTCCCGCACAAAGTCCCTCCTCACCCTCCTGTGCCTCCAGACAGCAGCAGCAGCACCTTGGCTTGCAGCATCTCAGTTTGTGTGAGCTGCCCTTAAGGCCCTGCTGGCAGGGAGATGGCCCTGGGCAGTGCCCTGTGCTGGGATGGGTGTGCAGGGCAGAGCTGAGCCCCCAGAGCTGGGCTGGGCTCTGGCAGCACTGGCAGGGACAAGGCTTGGATAGAGAGAAGCCTCTCCAAGTAGGCACAACTCCAGGCAGCAGAGAGCAAGAACAACCCTTGGTATCTCTCTGTCTATCTGCAAAAAAATTAAAAAGACTTTGTGGAAAAGTATTTTGAAATTGGAGCCTTCAAAGTCCACTTAGTTTTTCAAGAATGTTTTAAAGGCAATCACAATGAAATAGAGAGAGGGGAAATGAGCAAATTGCAAGAGTGTGGGACCAGCAGGGCTGACTGCACAGTGTCAAATATAGCCCTGTTTTCCTTCTGGGCTTCTCAGTGTTCTGGCTGAGAGCAATTCTGAGGATGACGCAGTAAATCAGCATCAACAGATACCCAAACTGAAAAAGGTTTAGCAAAGTTACCCCAACAAGAAGAGCAGTATTTTGAGGGGATTCCTAAGAAAATAGCATAGGATTGAGTCAAAGGAGTTGGTCACGGCTTTACAATGTCTTCTTTCAACAGTCCACCATGTCCAGAGTGAAGAAATGTCCAACAGCAGCTCCATCAGCCACTTCCTCCTGCTGCCATTGGCAGACACGCGGCAGCTGCAGCTCCTGCACTTCTGCCTCTTCCTGGCCATCTCCCTGGCTGCCCTCCTGGCCAACGGCCTCATCATCAGCGCTGTAGCCTGCGGCCACCACCTGCACACCCCCATGTTCTTCTTCCTGCTCAACCTGGCCCTCACTGACCTGGGCTCCATCTTCACCACTGTCCCCAAAGCCATGCACAATTCCCTCTGGGACACCAAGAACATCTCCTTTGAAGGATGTGCTGCTCAGCTCTTTTTTTATGTGTTCTTCATGTCAGCAGAGTATTATCTCCTGACCATCATGTCCTACGACCGCTACATGTCCATCTGCAAACCCCTGCACTACGGGACCCTCCTGGGCAGCAGAGCTTGTGCCCACATGGCAGCAGCTGCCTGGGCCTGTGCCTTTCTCAATGCTCTGCTGCACACGGCCAATACATTTTCCCTGCCCCTGTGCCATGGCAATGCCCTGGGCCAGTTCTTCTGTGAAATCCCACAGGTCCTCAAACTCTCCTGCTCCAAACCCTATATTAGGGAAGTTGGGCTTCTTACTGTTAGTGCCACTTCAGGACTTGTTTGTTTTGTGTTCATTGTTTTCTCCTATGTGCAGATCTTCAGGGCTGTGCTGAGGATCCCCTCTGAGCAAGGAAGGCACAAAGCCTTTTCCACCTGCCTCCCTCACCTGGCTGTGGTCTCTCTGTTTATCAGCACTGGGACATTTGTTCACCTGAAGCCCCCCTCCATGTCCTCCCCATCCCTGGATCTGGCACTGTCAGTTCTGTACTCAGTGGTGCCTCCAGCCCTGAATCCCCTCATCTACAGCCTGAGGAACCAGGAGCTCAAGGCTTCAGTGTGGACACTGATGACTGGAAGATTTCAGAAACATTAAATTACAGGCAAAATACTGAAATCACTTGTAAGAAAAATGTTTGATTTTTCTTCTTGGTTTGGTTTTGGCTTTTTCTTTTTTTTTTCCTGTGTTTTAGTTTTTTAATATTGTCCACAATAATGTGTTATTGTCCACAATGTGCTATTTCTCATTTTGGTTCTCTCCACCTCTGCTGTGGCCCTAGACTCTTTTAATGGGGATTTTTGCTCTTGGAGGAATTAATGAACAAAAGATCTCCCAGCAAAATTTTCCCTGGTGATGCCCCTTTTTTTTCCTTTTTCTGGAGCTGCAGCAGCAATGTCTATGTGAAGAGCTGGACAGATCAGTGCTGAGCACAGCAGCTCTGCTCCTGCTGGCCACACCATTCCTGATCCAGGCCACAAACCATTGGCCTTCTTGGCCACCTGGGCACACTGCTGGCTCATGTCCAGCCTGCTGTCCATCTGTGCCCCCAGGTCCCTTTCTGCCTGGCTGCTGTCCAGCCACTCTGTCCCCAGCCTGGAGCACTGCAGGGGTTGTTGTGGCCAAAGTGCAGGACATAGCACTTGGTCCTTTTAAACCTCACCTTGTTGGATTTGGGTCCTGGATCCAGCCTGTCCAGGTCCCTCTGCAGAGCCCTCCTACCCTCCAGCACATCCACACTCACACCCAGCTTGGTGCCATCTGCACATTTGCTGATGGTGCACTCAATGCCCTCATCCAGATCATCAATGCAGATATTGAAAGCCACGCTGGCTGCCTCTGATCCCTCAGCCAGCCTGGAGGTGCCCTGTGATGGCACTCAAGGTGATCTGTTCCATCACCTCACCAGGCACCCAGGTCAGGCTGACAGGCCTGCAGTTCCCCACATCCTCCTTCCAGCCCTTCTTGGGCATGGGCTCACATTGGCACCTCCAGTCCTCTGGCACCTCCCTGCTGAGCCAGCACTGATGAGAAATGATGGAGAGCAGCTTGGGGAGCTCATCCAGCAGCTCCCTCATCCCCCTAGGATGGATCCCATCTGTTCCCAGAGACACCTGTGAGCATCTGAGTGGCTCAGCAGGTCCCCAGCTGTTTCCTCCTGGATTACAGGTGTCTGTTCTGCTCCCTGTCCCCATCTACCAGCTCAGGAGAACACTTGTCCTGAGCTCAACCTGTCTTATTTTTGAAAACTGAGGACACGAATGGGTTAAGTATTTCAGCCTTTTCCTCATCTTTCGTTACTATATTCCCCACAGCATCCAATAAAGAGCTGAGGTTCTCCTTGTCCATGTTTGTTAATAATTTATAGATATATTTTCTATTATTTTTCACTGAAGTGGCCAGGTTAAGTCCTAATTGAGCTTTTGCCTGTCTCATTTTCTTTCTGCATGACCTAATAATATCCTTAAACATTTCCTGAGCTGCCTGCCCCTCTGTCCAAATGTGATGCACCCTCTTTTTTTCCTGAGTTTCTGGAAAAACACCCATGCCCAGCCAGGGCAGACTTTTCCTCACTGGCTCACTTTTGGCACACAGAGAGAAGCCGTTCCTGCTCATTCAAGATATCTTTCTTTAAGTTTCTCCACCCTTCCTGGAATGCTTTCTTTTTAAAGACTGTTTCCCTTAAAAAAGTCAGAAGTGATTCAGTTATCTCCAAATCTGCATCCTAAATAGTCTGAATTCTACTCTCTGTAAGGCCAGTGTAGAAGTTTTGTTGCCCCTCCTTCTCTCACAGAATATTTAAAAACTCAATAATTTCACTGTCACTGTACCCCAAAGAGCTTCTGACCAGAACATCTCCCACCAGCCCTCCTCTATTTGTGAACAGCAGGAGTCAGAGCTTTCCTGTGGAATGGGAAGAGAAGGAAACCTCCCCAAAGTGCAGCCTGGAAGGTTCAGCCTGGAGGTGAGGAAACAGAAAAGTCCCTCCCAGGGCAGAATGTTGGTGCCCGAGGTGTCCCAGCGTGAGGCTGGGCCAGGCCATGGCTCTGTGTGCCAGGAGCCGGCAGCGCTGGGTGCAGGGAGCCCAGGGAGGGCACAGCAATGCTGGGCTGAGAAATGCTGGGGGGGACAGCGAGATGGGCGTGTGCAGCCGGCCAGGGCACAGGAGCAGCACGCACAGGGGGCACAGCCTGCAGGAGAGATGGCCAAGGGCTGGGCAGGGCTGGCAGGGCCAGAGGCACCCAGGCCTTTGTGCCCTGGGCTCGGGCAGGGCCTCTGCAGCCCCACAGAAGGAACTTTCCTGGCAGGGGCTGCACTTTGCTTCTGCCTCGGCCCTCCCTCAGGAGGCTGGCAGGGCTGGCAGCTTGATGACATTTGTCCTTGCTGCCCCTGCCATCCCACTGCCCCAGCAACAGCCCCGAGCCACCTGTGAGGGACAGGCCCTGCTGGCCCAGGCCTGGGCTCAGGCCTTGGCCTTTCTGCTTCCTCCACCCAGCCCAGGCCTTGCTCAGCATTGCAGTTCCCTGCTCACAGCCTCGGGCTCCTGCAATCCTGCCCTCAAGGATCTGCTCTCACCACTCCCTGGGGAGCCTTTGGCACTCCCTGCCCTCAGTGGGGCCAGTGATGCTCCAAGGGACTTGGAGTTTTGCTTCTGACTCTTTGAGCAGCTTCTTCAACCTTCTCTCAGTGCCTGAGGGTCCTGCACTCAGCCCCAAATCCATATGGGGATCATTAAAGTACAGAAAGCCTTCAGGAGCTCATTGTCTTCCTTCAATTGTCTTCAAGTCTCCAGGGCTTGTGCAGGTGCATGGAGTGAGTTTGGAGTTTTGTTAAGGAAGCAATTTCAAAGTGTATCTCCTGATTTTTGTTTTTAGTCAAGAGAATATTTTTTTACTTTTCAGCTCAGAGAAGAGGTGGTTGAAACATTCCCTGGGTGATCTTGATGCTGAATGTCTCCTTAGGAGGTCTGGGCACCCAGAAGTACGAGCCCCTTGAGGGATGACCTTGTTTGGACAACCTGCTCCTAACTCCCAATATCAGCGTGTCTCACATCACCCACCTGGGACTGACATGCCAAAAAAAAAGATTATTCATTTACAAAATTAAAATAATATATTTTTCATAATAATACTATTCTATATTTTTATTACCTTAATTTTCTATTTATCTAAAAAAATCCATATGCTTTTGGCAACCAAAATTTTTTTTGGTCATTGGTTCAAAGTAACACAATTCTTTTCATTAATAAGTGACCACTATTGGCTATGGATTTCTCCAGCTTTATGATTATTAATGCTATTTTTAGTACCATTGTAATATTTTTAATCATTTTCTCAGATTGTATAAAAGGGATCCATTTGGGATTCATGGAGGCATTTCTGGGGTAGATTTGAGGCGGTTTTGTGTCTGGAGAGAGAATTTAGACAGAACTTGAGAGTCTGGAGGAAACTTGGGAGACCTGAGTGGGCACTAGGAGGGGCACTGAGAGATTGTGATGGACACTTCAGGGCCTGGGGGAGCTCTTGGGGATCCAGGAGAGCACTTGGGAGGTCAGGGAGGAGAATCTGGGGCCATTCGGGGTTCAAGCGGGCACTTGGGGGGCTCTAACGGGGCTCTCTGGGGCGCGGGGGATGATGGGAGTTGTAGGCGCGGGTATAATATGGTTTGATAGAGCCGTGGAGCATCATGGGAGTTCTGGGCACAGCTACAATGGCTCTCGGTGGGGCGCAGTGCATGATGGGAGATGAAGTCATGGCTGGAATAGCACTCTATGGGAACTGCGAAGCATCATGGGAGCTGTAGTCCCAGAAGTGGTTCTGACAAAGAAAGGAAACTCATCCTTGCCAGACCTCCTGAGGAGAGACCCTGGATCAACATCAATCACAGAATGCTGCAATCACCTCTGCTCTGAAGAGAACAGTAATAAAATACACCCTTGAAAACAGGAATGTGTGTTTCTAAGAAGCTCTTTGAAATATTTCTCCATATCTGGAGTTGAAAACCTTCCTAATGAACTGCACCAGACCAGAGGGAAATCAAGGCAGAGCCATGGCTTGGCAGGACTTGCTTGATCCCAATAAGCCCCTGTGTGCATTTGGTGCTGCCAAGGAGCTCCAAATAATATTTTCGAAATATTGGCTCTCTCTCTGCAGTGCTGCCTTTGCCAGGAGCCCAGCCCAGCTCAGCATCACAGACACAGCACAAGGACTTTAATGACCCTCTCGGGGTTGGGGCTGAGTCCCTGAACATCAGTCCCTGAGAGGGAGTTGAAGAAACCTCTCAAGAATTCCAAGTCAGATTCAAACTCCAAAGTTTCTCTTATTTTAATGAGTCCCACTGATAAATGTGAAGGAGGTTTCCCATTGATTGAATTAGAACAGAAAAAGAAACCTCTCAAGAACTCAAAGTCATATTCAAAGTCCAAAGTTTCCTGAAGTTCTAATGGGTCCCACTGAGGGACATGACAAAGAAATTGTCTCCAGGTGCTGGTTTGTTGTTTTCACGTTATATTTTCAGAATGTGTGTTCATTGTATTTATTATATATTTTTAAAGTGTGGCCGTATTTTTTTATGTTGTAATTTTTGGTGGGGTTTTTTGCTTTTCCAAATGAAGCAGAGAGATGGGACGGTTCCTTTAGAAAGTGTGATTTTTTATTTTTTTTTTTATTTTCTATCCAGTCAGAAACGCGAAGTTTTTCTTACAAATGGTCACAGCATGGCTTAGAAGTCACAAGACTTATGGTTACAAGGTCTTTTAAGGATTTATTTACCAATAAAGCACTGTCAACAGAGATATTTAGGTTTCTAATTCAATGCTAAGATATTTCGTCTTACTGACTCATACCACAGAGTGAACTTTCTTAGCCAATTATATCCCAACACACAAACTTACATTGCTGCACTCTGAAACTTCTTGTTCCCTTTGTAAGTACCTTTATTTCTTCTAGATCTTAAATTCTAAAGGGAAACTTCTGTTTAGTTCTAAGCTTTGGCTTACAGACCCTTGCATTTTGAATTCTAACACAGCCATGAATTGAGTTTGCTCTGGGTGTTGCCTGCAGCCTCCATCAGCTCCAGCTGAGCTTTGCCTTTCCTAAACACATGAACACACACTCAGGGCAGATTTCTGAATTCCTCCTCTGTATCTTCTCCTCACTTCCACCTCCTGGTCGTTGTGCTGTGGCTCATGCCTGTCATTTGTCCCTGAGGCAGCACAGCCCCCCTGGCCAGCACAGGCCCCACATCCCCTCATCAGACACGGCACAGCACAGGGAGTGGTTTGGGTGGGCAAATGTTCCCCACCAGAGTGTCCACTCCACACCTCAGTGTCCAGTCCCAGCACCCACATCCCATGCCAGGGGTCACAGAGAGCCCTGCTCTGGGCTCTGCCAAGGGCTGGGTGAGGAGGGAGCCCGGGCAGGGCTGATGCTGCCCCTAGAGCAGTGCTGAAATGGGCAGGAGGAAGGAGATAAGCAAAGAACAAATAGACCAAGAAAGTGGGGAGAGTGCCCAGGTGTGGAAGTGGCTGATGGAAGTGGCTGGAGGGATGCTCAAAACCCTGGGGCACCTTCTCAGACTGGCCATGCCACCAAAGCCACAGACCAAGCTCCTCAGTGCTGCACATGCCTGTCTGAGATCCCTGCCAGGGGACTGGCACAGCAGCACACACCTGCTGGAATGTGTCCTGGCCCTGCAGAGTCACACAGCTCAGCTGACACGAGTGGGCACTCGCCTTAATTCTTTTTGGCCTCATATTGTCACAATGTTCTCCTTGTTCCTGCAGTGTCACAATGGCCACTTGCTGCCAAGGGGCCCTGCAGGGTCACAATGGCCCTTTGGTTCCCCACAGTGTCACAATGGTCTCCATGATTCCATGGGGCCTTGCAATGCCACAATGGTCTCCATGGATCCACGGTGCCCTGCAGGATCACAGCGGCCCTTGGGCTGCACCAGGCCCTGTAATGCAACAATGGCCTCTTGGTTCCACAAAGCCCTGCTGCTTCACACCGGCCCCTTGGCACCATGCAGCCCTGCAGTGCCACAGTGATGTCCTTGGTTCCATGAGATCCCACAATGTTAAAATGGTCCCTTGCTTCCATACAGCCCAGCAGTGCCACAACAATGTCCGTGGTTCCACAGGGTTGCCACAGTGTCACAATGGCTCTTTCATTTCAGAAGGCCCCAAAGTGTCACAATGGTCCCTTGGATCCATGGTGTCCCCACAGTGTCACAATGGTCTCCATGGTTCCATGGGCCCCCACAGTTTCACCATGGTCTCCACAGGAAGGAATCCATGAATCCCCTGTGTTTCATGGGCTCATGAACTGCAGGCACTTGAGGCCGAAGCCAGCCAGACCTGTCTGTCCTGGCAGCTTTTGTCTGGGAGAAACCCTTGTGGATAGGAATTCTGGAAGAAAAGCACCAATTTTTGCCATGGGTGCCTGTGCAGGAGGGATGGTTTTTTTCCATCGGAAGGAGAGCATGGAGCCCCAATGTTTGAAGACAGGGGAGACCCAGCCCTAAGGAAGCCAAGGGCAGCCAGAATATTGAAAATGGCGGCTTTTATTTGGGAGCAATCACGGATATTCATAATTTTGTAGAGGGAAATCTCATTTTGGCAATGGGTTCCTGGATGAGAAGGACAGTTCTTTTCCATTTGAACGAAAAGCCCAGGGTTTCAGGGGAACATTAGAAGAGACCCTCAACATGCCAAGGGCAGTTGGATCAGTCAGGCCAAGCCAATCAGACTTGTTCCTTGTTCCCTTGTTTCCATGAGCCCTTGCAGTGTCACAGGGGTCTCCTTGGTGCCAGAGTGTCCCAATGGACCCTTGGTTCCATGGGGACTCACAATGGCAGAAGGGTCTCCTTGGTTCCATGAGTCCCTGCAGAGCCCCTTGATTCAACGAGGCCTCAAAGTGTCATCATGGCCTCCAGGATTCCATAAAGTCCCACAATGTCACAATGGACCTTTGTTTCCATGGGGTCCTGCACTGTTCCGTGAATCCTTAGTTCCATGGGACCCTGTAGTGTCACAATGAACTGCTTGGTTCAATGGTGCCACACAGTGACACAATCACCCCTAGGCCCAACAAGACCCCATAGTGTCACAATGGTTCCTTGCTTCCATGAGGCCTTGTAGTGTCACAATGGACTCCTTGGTTCAACGGGGCTGCAAAGTGTCACAGTGGCCCCTTGGTTCAGTGAGTCCTGTGCTGCCTTAAGATTTTACCCTTAATATTTTTCAAATTCAGTACTGCATTAGTGCATAACTCTAAACTTCATACAAAATGTTAGTTAACTGTATTCACATTTTGGTCAAACAAAACAATTCATCTAGGCCTGAAACTCAAGGACACCCTACAGCCTCAGTCTCTGAAAAGTATAAACAAAAGTGAATTCAAGGGTGAGAAAACTGAGGTAATGTGGCTTCATTACTTGAAGTTGTTATTGGAGGATTAACCTCTGATACGCAAACAGACCAAAATGAAATCTTTCTGAAAAACTCATTATCACAGTCCATCTTGAGTGTAGCCCCTGGGAGGCTTTTGACTGCCCAAGGTGACTGTATTGAAGGCCTTTAATAAATACCCACTTTATTCTCTTTACCTTGTCTAGTCTCTGTTCTAGGTAGCCACTCCAAGGCATCACCTGTAGTGTCACAATAATCTCCATGATTCCATAAGGCCCTGCAGTGTCAAAACAGACCATTGATTCCATGAGATCCCACAGTGTCACAACAGACCATTGGTTTTACTGAGCCCCACAGTGTCACTATGGTCCCCTAGGCTCCACAAGGCTCTGAAGTGCCACAATGGCCCTTTGGTTTCACAAGGCCTCAAAGTGTCAAAATGGACTCCATGGTTTCATGAGGCCGTGCTGACAATGGACCTTTGTTTCCATGGTGCCCCATAGTGTCACAATGGTCTCCTTGGTTCTACAGTGTCAGAATGGACCCTTCATCCCATGCAGACCCACAGTGTCACTGTAGTGCCCTTGACTGCATGAGGCCCTGCCATGCTGTAATGGCCCCTTGGTTCCAGTGGGTCCCAAAGTGTCAGAATGGTCTCCATTGTTCCATGAGGCCCTGCAATGTCACTGTGGTCCCCTTGCTTCCACAGGGCCCCACAGTGTAACAATGGACTCGTGGTTCCATGAGGTTCCTCAGTCACAATGGTCTCCTTGGATCCACAGTGTCACAATGGCCCCTTGGCTCCATGTGGCCATGCTGTGTCACAATGGCTCATGGCTCCATGACGCCACACAGTTTAATGACAGACCCTTGGTTCCACAAGGCCTTGGAGTGTCACAATGAACCCACGGTTCCATGAGCTTCCATAGTCTCACCACGGTCTCCTGGGATCCAAATTGTCACAATGGACAACTGGTTCCATGGGACCCTGCTGTGTCACAGTAAACCTTTAGTGCCATGGGGTTCTGGAGTGTCACAATCGTTTCCCTTGTTCAACAAGGCCCTGGAGTGTCACAATGGCTGCTTGGTTCCATGAGCTTCCAAGGTGTCACCATGGTCTCCTTGTTTCTGCAGTGTCATAGTGGACTCTTGGTTCCATTAGGTTCCTAAATGTCACAGGTCTCCTTGGTTCCATGTGGCCCTGCTGTGTCACCACAGCCCCTTGGTTCCAGGAGTTTCTGGGCTGTCAGCAGTGGTTCCTTTGTTCCAATCAGGCACCGCTGTGTCACACTGCACCCTGGCTTCCATGAAGTTCTTCAGTGTCACAGTGGCCCCTTGGATCCATGCGGTCCCATAGTGTCACCATGGTCTCCTTGGATCTGCATTGTCATCAGGGACCATTGGTTCCATGTGGCCTGGCTGTGTCACAGTGATGTGGATTCCGTAATTGCCTTCAGCGTCACAATGGAGCCTTGTTTCTGTGAGGCTCTCAACTGTCACAATTGTCTCCTTGGTTCCATCAGCCCCCGCTGTGTCACAAGGGTCCCCTTGGTTCCATGAGCACACCAAAGCTTTGCATAAACATTGAGCAGCACCTGCTTAACACACCTGGGAACATCTGTCTGCATTCAAAAGAGAGGTCACAGCTGAGAAAGGCACCAGCAGCTTCCATCTGCAACAGAGATGCAGGGAAAGGACAAGGACAGAGAATTCAGCTGGAAGACTCCAAGAATTCTGCTTACAAAGATCATTGTTGCTCACACTGGCCCTTGTAGAAATGTGACATCATTCCAGGCAGCCTGGACTGAGCATGTGGTTCCTCAGTGGGGTTTGTTGTTCAGGAAACCTGCTCAGGCTTTTCCATTCTGTCTTCACAAACAGGAAAACTTCTCCTGGGCCTGTATGCAGGCAGAGCCCTGAGGAGAGGAGGTGGGACATGGTGCAATGGGCTGGGACACCCATCTGCAGAGCTCAGGGGACAAGGTTCTGGTGCAGGGCACAGGGATGTCAGTCCCAGGTGGGCGATGTCAGACATGGTGAGGCTGGGGGTGAGGAGCAGGTTGTCCAAACAGGGTCAGCCTGCAAGGGGTTCATTCTTCTGCCTGCCCAGACCTCCTAAGGAGACATTCAGTATCAAGATCATTTGGGGAATGCTTCTATCAGCTCTTCACTGAACTCCAATATAGAAATATGCTTGATTAAAACATAAAAGAAAAAGTCATGAGGTGCACTTTGAAATTTTCTTCCTTAACAGAACTCCAATATTTTTTCCAATGAGCTGCACAAGGCCTGGAGACTTGAAGACAATTAGAAGAAGACTAAGAGCCATTGAGGGCTTTCTGTATTTTAATGAACCCTGTGGTGAATTGGGGCTGAGTCCAGGATGCTCAGGCACTGAGAGAAGGTTGAAGAAGCTGCTCAAGGAGTCAGAAGCAAAACTCCAAGTCCCTTGGAGCATCACTGGCCCCACTGAGGGCAGGGAGTGCCAAAGGCTCCCCAGGGAGTGGTGAGAGCAGATCCTTGAGGCCAGGATTGCAGGAGCCCGAGGCTGTGAGCAGGGAACTGCAATGCTGAGCAAGGCCTGGGCTGGGTGGAGGAAGCAGAAAGGCCAAGGCCTGAGCCCAGGCCTGGGCCAGCAGGGCCTGTCCCTCACAAATGGCTCGGGGCTGTTTTTGGGGCACTGGGATGGGAGAGGCAGCAAGGACAAATGTCATCAAGCTGTGTGACACTCCAGATACTCATGGAACCAAGGGCCAGTGTGACACAGCAGGGCCTGATGGAAACAAGAGGCCATGGTGAGCCTGCAGGGCTGTAACACCCCAGAACACTGAAATGCTGGGGGTGACCAAAGGTTCCTTTAGTCAAGTATGTTGCACAGGAGAATCCCAGCCAGATATTTTCTAGAGGTCAAAATGACATAAAATTTTACTGGCAAAGTATAGAAAATCAAGGAACTTTGGAAAAGAATTTAATAAAACATGCTAGTCAACATAAAACACTTATCATAGCAGGAACGTCATTAACTTTGCCCATTTAATCTATAAACCTCTAAACACTTAGATTGTTGAGGTGCCCAAAACTGTTCCGTATAAAGAGCATTAGAAGGAGAGGAAAGAGACACAGCAAAACAGAAGCTCTAGAAAGACACACACATGGCTCCCAGCTCCTAGGGTTCCAGTGTGGGTGAGACACAGACCCCAGGAGAAGGCAGGGTATGGACCATGGGCTGAGCACCTGCTCTGTGTTTTAAGCCCCTGGGCCTTCGTGGGCCTCCCCCAGGTGGGACTTGTGATTGCTGGGGCAATCAGAGCCTGGGTCAGCACCACCCCACTGTGTGACTGATTGACAGCTCATCCCCAGGTGTCTGGGACATTGATCTCATCCAGCCTCTGACAGTGACCATGGTGACACTGCAGAACCTCATGGAACCATGGGTCAGTTGTGACAATGCAGATCCAAGGACACCATGGAGACACTTTGGAACCTCATGGATTCATTCTGACACTTTTGTGCCTCATAGAGTCAAGAAGAGCTTTATGAAACTCAAGGGCCCCAAGGACCAAGGGTCCATGGTGACCTTGTGAAGCTCAAAGTGTCATGGAGGAGCCATTGTGACACAGTGAGAGCACGTGGAGCCGAGGGGCCATTGTGACACATCCGGGCATTGTGGAAGCATGAAGCCATTGTGACATTGCAGGACCTCATGGTGTCATTGGGCCATTGTGCCACTACAGAAGCAAGGGGAACATTGTGACCCTGCAGGGCCTCATGGAACCAAGGCATGTTAACTGGAAGGTGCCAGCACAGGCAGGTCAGGCTGCCCTTGGCCTCTTGGGGGCTGCCTCTCCCCTGCTTTGCAAACACTGGGGCTCCGGGCTTTTCTTCCAGGGGAAAAGAACTGTCCTTCTCAAGGTGTCTGTGGTCAAAATTGAGATTCCTTCTCCCAAATTCCATATATCCAAGGATTAATCCGTGACAAAAGCTGCCAGGACAAACAGGTCTGGCTGGCTTTGCCTCCCAGGAGCCACCTCTCATCTGCCTTTGAAACACTGGGGCTCTGTGCTTTCCTTCCAATGGAAAAGAACCATCCTTCTAATCTACACAGAAATGGCCAAAATTGGCAATCCACCTCTGAAATTCCCTATATCCAAGAGTTGCTTTCAGAAAAAAGCTGCCAGGATAGAGAGGCCTGGCTGGCCTTGGCCTCTGATGTCTGCCTTTCATCTGCTCCTGAAACATTGGTGTTCTGTGCCTTCCTTCCTATCGAAAAGAACCATCCATCTCCTTCATGTGTCCGTGTCTGAATTTGGGATTCCACCTCTGAAATACTGTAGATCCAAGGGTTGGTCCCAGGCAAAATCTGCCAGTACTGTCAAGTCTGGCTGGCCTTGTCCTCCTGTGACTGCCCCTGCACCACTGGGGCTTGATTCTTTCCTTCAGTGGAGGTCACTGGAACACTGTGGGGACCTCATGATGAAACAGGGGGAAATTAAAATTAAAATTAAAGTGTTAAGAGTAAAAATACAGGAGGATGATTTAAGTAGAAGGGAGGTGACATGATTCTATGAATGCTTAATGTTCGTTGTCTTTGCAAGAACAGGAGAACAGAGCAAGGCTACAAGATAAGATGGAACAAGAATGCATAAACAGGGTGGAAGAACGAGGCCTCTTCCATATAAGGGGGTTTCCTCAGACCCCTGAGCAAGTGAAAACTGGTATCAAGGTCTGGAAGGAGAGCAGAAGCTAATACACATGTGCAAAGAAGGCGAGGTGAGAAGTTCAACTGAGAAGAAGACTGTTCACTTCATCCCAAGGACCCCCAGATGACCACCAGAGCGACCAACATGGAGCAGTGCACAGTCACAAAGAGGCATGGAGTTAATTTTAATACCAAGTGAGAACAGGTAGAGTTAGGAAATGAATATGTATTAGGTGCATTGTGCAATACTAACTTGTAGAGAATAAAAAGAGAGGCACAGGTCACCAAAGGTGTGCATGTTTTTGGAGGAGCTATCCCCCATGCACCTCAGCCCTGAATAAATTATTCATACCTACTTTGCAACTTTTACGAGTTATGGAGTTGTTCTGTGCTTCATAATTGTTGAGCCAGCCAGGAGATCTGTGTGGCTGAGGGAGCACCACCAGGGCAGACACCCTGAGGGGCGCCCCGGGATATTTTCCTGGAGGGATCCCCAACCTCGGCTCACTCAACACGGGGACAGACAACGACCTGCTGGCAGTGTGGATAAAACGGTCTGTAATAAATATCTATAACAGGACTGCTGGTGAGTCGTACAGAGACGTCTGACACTCAGCACAGTCCCTGGGGGCTTGCAAGCTGCTGGCCAAGGGAGCCAGAGACAGAGGGAGAGGGGTCGATCCCCGGCTGATAACGCCACTGACAGAGGGGTCTCACTGAGCTGATAGAGCAGCCTGCTAGTGACTCTGGGGTGGGTCGAGTGAACCCTTGTTTTCGCTGCTGTTTTGTGTGACTGCCAGGTCTGGACACGTTGAGTCGTTGAGTGTGTCAGTGAGTGAATGAGCGAGTGTGGAGCTCTATCTGCATTTCCAGCCTGGGCGAAAGAGGCGGCCGGAGAAAAGCGAAGGAGCGGGGTCAGTGTGGGGCAAGTGCAAGTGAGAAGGGAGGAGTGTTGTGCTTGAACACAGAGTGGTTAGTGTTTGTTTTAATCATGGATAGACAAATTGAAGGAGTATCCCCACAGCAGTGGTTTGGAATTGATCCCTGGGAATTTATTGATCCAATAAGTCATTGGATAGAAAGAGGGAATGAACAGGAGGGATATAGGAAACCTCTGGAGGGTGATTGGTAACCTTGGACTGGGAACAACCTGCAGTAAGGACTCTGAGTATTCCAGAGGGAGTGAACAGGATAATTTGTCTTTGTGGGAGATTTAGAGCAGTCAGAGGATCAAGGCATCTGGCATGGAGTTTATTACAGTGTAGAGATTGTGAAAGACGTTGGTATTGTTGCTCTAATAACCAGCAGGGCATATGCCCCAAATGTGAATTGAAAAATTTTCCTAATCAAATCGATGTTGAACCTAAAATTCTGAAATTAGTGCGTGGAAAGTCACATTTGATACCTGCAAATTGGGATTGTGTGTGGGAAGAAAACTGAGAAAGAACAGTGAAATTGTGCGAGGATAAGTTTGGATGGAAACAGCACAGGACAAGAAGGAGAAGATAATGGGAACTGGACAAAGTAAAGAGATCCCTAAGGCCAGGCCACTAGGCTGTGTTATTGCACATTGAAAGATGCTGCTGGACATGGGAGCATGGAAACCAAGAGAGATCTTGTTAGATTTTGCAAGAACTGGTGGCCTTTTTAAATTGGACAATGGAGCGAAGTGGCCACCCAGTGGAACTTTGGATTATAACATCTATTACAGCTCATGCTATTTCTGGGAGGGAAGGGAAGTGGACAGAGGTATCATATGTGGATATGTTTTTCTCCCTTCAAAATCACCCCAGATAGCAGAGGGACTGTGGGCTCAGGGCTCCATCTGATCCTCTGGTATTGGCTTTAGAGAAGGAGAATAACACTAGGAGAGGAAAGCTCAAGTGGTGTTGTTCAGTGTGTAGCATAGGGCAAAGATGCACAAAATTTGATAAGGTTTACCAGCCTGTGGCCCAGGAACAAGATCTGGCAGACGATTTGCTCAGGTCTCCCCATGTAAAACAGGAAAGGGATGAGGATGCAGACTCAGAGGATGCTGACCCCCCTCTGATCACACACCAGACTAGACAACAGATGTTGGAGTCTGTAAGTCAAGAGTCTCTCTGAATTCTTCAGAGAGAAATCAGAGTGCAGGGATTGAATTAAAACCTTTGGATGGATTCAAGTATATTAAGCCACTCACACATAAAGTAGAGGTGTAAGTTTAAGTTTTAGAATAAGGAAGAAAGTAAGAATAAGTTTTATGTGCTTTTAGGTAGTAAAGATCTCAGAGACCAGTGTAGAAGCATGAGTTCTAGTGAGGGTTGAAAAATATAGTCTTAGATACTAGTGTTTCTGTGGAGGCTCCAGGAACATAGCTTTAGACATAATAAAACTATAGTAAGAATATTGTTTACATTTTTTAGATAGAACAAGATAGAACATATATGTAGTTTATACATAGCTGGTGTGCTAAGAAACTAGAACTAGGTTTGAATTTGTGTCTTTAGCTTGCTGGGAAGTTTGTATATAAGAATCTATGGACTGGGGAGAGACTCACATTTTGCTTCTTGCCTTTTGATTTTGTTCCTGCTCTCTCACTTCTCACCACCACCATCATCACCCAAAGAAGACAGGAGCTGCCCCAGCAACATCAGCCCTTCAGGACCTCCAGGAGCAGCTTCTGCTTCTGATTGGGACTTTACCTATTTAGGACTTTATACCAAAACTTTAGCATGGACTTGAACGCTTGTGACTCTTTGCCTTTTGAGACTGATGTGCCTTTGTTATAAACAACTTTATAGCAACTATTAGCTGCTCGGCTCTTTAAAGAAAACAATCACAACTCAACTAACAGGCACACATATTACAGGCACCTCTGTGAGAGGCAGAGGGAGGAATGGTATTGGTTAAAGTTCCCTTCTCCAGAACCGACTTGGAGGCATGGGAAAAGGTTGCTAAAAATTACCACAGTGATCCAGTTAACACAGCTAAATGTCTGCAATTTATAATAAAATATCATAATCCAGATTAGAACGATATGCAATTATTATTGGATGCACTGACTGAGACAGAGAAACAATTAATTATAGAAATGGCAGGGGATTTGGCAGAAGATTATTATGAAATCCAACAATTGGATGTGGAAGATTATTTCCCACTCCAAAATCCACAGTGGGACCCAAACAGATCAGCAGAATTGAGAAAGCTATTGGGAGTGGATCAAAAAGGGAATTGAAAAAGCCATTCCCAAAACTATAAATTGGTCAGCATTGTATGAAATTAAGCAGGGGCCCTCTGAGTCACCATCTGAATTCCTTGATCAATGAAGGGATGCAATGCGCTGCCACACACCACTGGAGCCTGGGTCTGACATGGGGACACAGCAGCCAGTCAGTTTATTCCTGGGGCAGTCTATGGATGGCATAACACAAAAACTTCAAAAGCTTTGGGAGCTGGATGGGAGGGACTTAGAGACTCTGTTGGACGAGGTGTGGAGAGTCTTCAGGAATAGGGAAGAAGGATATAAACAAGGAATGAGGAAGTTTGTGGCTGTCCGAAGTGAGAGGGAGAGAGGAAGAAGCGAACAAAGACCACCCAGACAAGGCCCATCCCGGCTGGGCAGAGACCAGTGTGCAATCTGTAAGAAATAGGGTCACTGGAAAAATCAATGTCCAAAAAAACAACAAAGGAACCATCATAAAAAGGGAGAACAAGAAAAAGGAAATGTGATTGCACATGTGAAAAAAACACTAAGGAGGACCAGTAAATCTTACCCCAGGAAAATCACTGGTTATAAAATTAAAGCTATGGGGAAAAGGGGGGGAAAAGTGGAATTTCTAGTGGACACGGGAGCAACATATTCAGCTCTGAATAAAACTTTGGCACCTGTGGGGAAGGATTATGTTACATTAATAGGAGCATCTGGCCAACCTGGAAAAGCAAATTTTTACAAACCATTGAAGTATAGGCTTAGAAAATAATGGGGTGTTCATAAATTTCTATATCTGCCCAGATCCCCAAGGCACCTTTTGGGGAGAAACTTGTTAGAACAATTACAAATAACCATTGAATTTAAAATTGGGGAAGTTATTCTGGAGGTAAATGATGAACATTACATAGAGGCATTAAGTTTAATGTTAACATCAGTTCAAATTGAGGGAGAAGTTAGCGAAGAAATAATAAATCAAGTATTTCTTGGAGTGTGGGCTTCTAATGTAGCAGGGAGGGCAAAAAATACATCTCCTATAGTAATTAAACTGAAGGAAGGAAAGAAACCAGTTAGAATTAAACACTACCCCTTGAAAAGAGAGAACAGGGAAGGAATTAGCCCAATAGTTGAAAACGTTTTGCAATTAGGGTTCTTAAAAGAATGTCAATCTGAGTTCAATACTCCCATCTTACTGGTCTGAACACCTGATGGGTCATATCAGATAGCACAGGGTCTAGGAGCTGTTAACAAAATAACTGAAGATCTGTATCCCATGGTAGCAAATCCATACACTTTGCTAACGTGCCTAACACCAGAGCTAACTTGGTTTACCATTTTAGACTTGAAAGATGCCTTCTTTTGCTTCCCTCTCCATGAAGGTAGCCAGAAAATTTTTGCATTTGAATGGGAAAACCCTAAAAGAGGGCTCAGATCCCAGCTCACATGGATGGTGTTTAAAAACTCTCCTAACCTGTTTGGAGAACAACATGCAAAGATCTGGAATTCTGGGAGGCTTCCCCAGAAGAAGGAAAGCTACTGCAGTACATGGAATGATCTCCTCATAGCCACCCGGATAAAAGAGGCATGTGCAGCCTGCACAGTAAGCCTCCTAAACTTTCTAGGAATTGAGGGATACAGGGTATCAAAGAAAAAGGCCCAGGCAGTGAAGTGAAAGGTAATTTATCTGGGTTATGAAATTAGCGTGGGACATCAGACTGTAGGGCAAGATCACAAGGAAGAGATCTGCAAAACCCCAAAGCCTCAAACAGTGAAGGAACTGCAAACATTCTTAGGAATGACAGGGTGATGCCAATTATGGATTTAAAATTATGGTGTACTTATGAAACCCCTGTACGTGCTGATTACAAATGGGAACAGAGAACTCCAGGGGACAAAAGAGGCCACTCGGGCCTTTCACCAGCTGAAGAATGCTCGAATGTCAGCTCTGGCTCTCAGACTCCCAGATGTGAGTAAACCATTCTTTCTGTTTTCCCATGAGAAGCAGGGAATTGCAATGGGGATACTGGCCCAGGACCTGGGTCCATACCAGAGAGCAGTTGCTTGCTTCTCCAAACAACCGGACACAACAGCCAAGGGATGGCCGGGATGCCTCAGAGCCCTTGCAGCAGTGGTGCTGAATATTCAAAAGGCACACAAATTCACCCTGGGCCAGAAAATGACTGTATTGGTGTCTTACACAGTGTCTGCAGTCCTGGAAGTAAAAGGCAGGCACTGGCTCTCCCCACAAAGGTTCCTGAAATACCAAGCCATCATGGTAGAACAAGACAATGTAGAGATAATTGTGACTAACATTATCAACCCAGCTTCTTTTCTTAGTGGAAATCAAGAAAAGTGATTTTTTTACACCATGACTGTCTGGAGATTATCAAAGCCTCCTACTCCAGCCACCCAGATCTGAAGGACACCCCTTTGGATGACACCCAAACCTGGTTCTCTGATGGAAGCAGCTACGTTGTCAGTGGAAAGTGACATGCTGGGTATGCAGTTACCACCTGCAAAGAGGTAACAGAACCTGGAGCCTTCCAGTAGATACCTCTGCACAAAAAGCTGAGAAAATCGCTCTAACCCGCACCTTAGAGATCATGAAAGGAAAGAAAATAAATATTTATAGAGACTCAAGATATGCATTTGGGGTTGTACACACACACATGGAGCCATCTGGAAAGAAAGGGGACTGTTAAACTCACAAGGGAAAAACATCAAACATGCACAGGAAATATTGCAGCTACTGAAAGCAGTTCAGCTACCTGAGCAGGTAGCAATTATGGACATTAAGGAACAGCAGAATGTGAGCTCAGAACTGGAGGAAGGAAATGAGCTGGCAGACAGAGAAGCAAAAGAAGCAGCAAAAGGTGAGATGACGATTGAGGGAGCTTTAATTCCAGATGGACTGTTCTCCCTTGAAGGTAAGCCAGTATATACCAGAAGGGATTTAAAACTAATTAAGGATCAAGGAGGAATGTATAACCAAGAGGGATGGGCTGTTACTGCAGAAGGGACAATGGTCATCCCTTCCCACCTGTTAAGGTCATTAGTAAGGGAAGAGCACCAGAAAACACACCAGGGAACAGATGCCCTGTATAGCTATCTAATTGAAAAGATTACTGCCAGAAATTTATACTCTATTATCGTTCAGGTAGCCCAGCAGTCTGACATTTGGCTCTAGACCAAACCCAAGAATATCCCCAACCCAAAACTTGGTCAAATTGGAAAAGGCCATGGTCTTGGGCAACAGCAGCAAATTGACTTTTCAGAACTCCCAAGAAAAGGGGGGTATTGATATTTGCTGGTGTTAACAGACACCTTTTCAGGTTGGCCAGAGGCTTTTCCCACCAGAACTGACAAAGCCTGAGAGGTAACCAGGGTATTGTTACAAGAGATAATCCCACGCTTCAGAGTTCCAGCCACAATATCTTCAGATGGAGGGCCACATTTTATTTCAAAAATAATAGAACAAATCAGTCATCACTTGGGCATAGACTGGGAGCTCCATACTCCATATCATCCCCAGTCAAGTGGCCAAGTTGAAAAAATGAATCATTTAATTAAGCAGCAAATTGTGAGGCTAGGACAAGAAGCTAATTTACCCTGGCCTCAATCTCTCCCACTGGCATTACTGTGGATCCAAACCAAGCCTAGAGCCAAAGAAAATCTAAGTTCCTTTGAAATGTTTTATGGGAGACCATAGGAGTGCAAAAGGGATTGTCTACCCAAGTGGGGAAGAGAGGCTGCCTGCCTATACGATAGCCTTAAGTAAGCAACTCAGAGAAATTGAGAAAAATGTGTCTGGAACTCGGGGCAGAGGGCTGGATGGACCAGTGCATGACATACAGCCTGGAGATTATGTATATGTTAAGTCTCTTACAGAAAAACTTTGTAGCCACAGTGGGAAGGACCATTCAGGTCCTTCTCACCACCTTCATTGCAGTTATGATCAAGGAGCAGAGTGCCTGGATTGACCATTTTTGAGTGAAAAAGGCTCCAGAAGCCCCTTGGAAAGTAACACGGGGTGACAATGAAATGAAATTAAAATTTACTTGAGCAAAATGAGTACATTGTGGTTGGGAATATTCAGTAATTTAGCTCGCAGAAATCTAGTCAATAGAAGAGTTTTGTTTGTTTTGCTTGTAGTCATAAATGTAATCCAAGAATTGGAAAGCACCTCTAGCCAGAATAATGCTGAATGGCCTTGGTCCCAAGCTTTCATTCAGTACACTGGATCCATGGGAAAGTGTTCTGATATAAAAGATTTAAACCTATCAACTGTGGTCATGCACAAAAGCCAGGTATATGAAAAGCAGGAATGGCAAATACAAAGGTCGTGGTCCCTTCAAGAGACTATAGGAGAAGCAATCAGAATAGGGTCCTGAATGATTAGTGGGACTCAGCATGAGAACACAATTCAAATTAGTGTTTCAACTTCTCCCACAGACAAGCACCTGGAGATTTGCAATAGTCTAAGTAAATTAGATTGTTGGTATAATTTTGCATTAGTACAGACTGTGGATGTGGCCTTTGGAGCCATGACACTACTGGGCTCTCATTTAAATTTAAATTAAAGGCCATACCTATTACAACAATTGAATCTACTGTAACCTATGTTAGTACCCAAGCCCAGACCACACCACCTAAGACTGAACCTAAAATTTATGAAGTTGGCCCCTATGTAATAAGGAACACGGGCCAACAACCACTGTTATTTAACCCTGAGTGGTCTCTCAAGCGTGTTGAATGACTAATGCAAACTGATATCTCTGAAATTCAGCCAGCCTGCTCCTCTTTCCTAAAGACATCCTTTGAGGGCTGGGCAACATGGTTACAAAAGCAAGTACAATTCAGGGGCAGAATATGAAGAGATTTAACTGGAATATGAGGAGCAGGATTGAGAGTCTTAAATGGAATCGATTCAGAAATATTAATGAATAAGTTGGGCACTGCAACAAGTGATTTGACAAAGTTAAAACAGCCCCTACAGTCATCTTTACTGGCATTAGGAACTAGTCAATGGCAGGTTTCAAAAGTGTTACCTTTGTGACTCCGAGGGACCCCATGGAACCAAGGGAACATGGAAGAGCTCTGGCTGGCCTGGCCTCCCAGGGGCTGCCTGAGAGGTTCAGCTGACCTTGGCACAGCTGGGGCTGCTTCTCCTCTGCCTGTGGAGCTCTGGGGCTCTGTGCTTTCCTTCCTATAGAACAGAGCTGTCCTTCTCCTCCAAGTCCCATGGCCAGAATTGGGATTTGGCCTCCAAAATTCCATATATCCAAGGACTGTACTCAGATGAAACCTGCCAGGAAAGATAGATCTGCCTGGCTTGACGTCCCAGGGACCAGCTCTCATTTGCCTTCAAAACACTGGGCCTTTGTGCTTTTCTTCCTATGGAATTAAACATATTTTATGTCCAGATGCCCATGGCCATTATTAAGACTCCATCTCCAAAATTCTGTATATCCAAGGATTGTTCCAAGACACAAGATGCTATGAGAGATGTCTGGCTGCCCTCGCTTATGGTGGCCACCTCTCATCTTCCAAAACACTTGGACTTTCTGCTTTTCTTTCATATGGAAAAACCCATCCATCTTGACATGGTGTCCATGGCCAAAATTGGGATTCCTCCTCCCAAATTCCGTATATCCAAGGATTGCTCCCAGACAAAAGCTGCCATTCCCCTCAAGAATGGCTGGCTCTACCTCCTGAGGGCCAGCTCTCACCTGCCTTCCAAACACTGGGGCTCCATGCTTTCCTTTTTATGGAAAAGACTCGTCCTGCTTGTCCAGGCACAAATGGCCAAAACTGGCATTCCACATTCAAAATTCTCTATATCCAAGTGCTACTCCCAGACAAACCTGCCAGGACAGAGAGATGTGGCTGGCCTTGGTCTCTGATGCTTGTGTCTCATCTGCCTCTGAACCACTGGGACTCGGTGCTTCCCTTCCCATGGAGACCATTGTGACTCTGCGTGGGCTCATGGAAGCCAGGGGCCATTGTGACACTGCAGGGCTTGTGGAACCACGGGGACCACAGGGATGCTGTGGTCTTCCATGGAACCAAGGGGACACTGTGGCACTGCTGAGCCCCAAGGAAACCACGAGGCCTTTGTGACACAGCAGGGCCCCATGGAACCAAGGGAACATGGAACAGCTCTGGCTGGCATGGGCTCCTGGGGGCTGCCTGAGAGGTTCAGATGACCTGGGCATGGTGAGAGCTTCTTCTCCAATGGACCTGGAGCAATGGGGCTCCGTGCTTTCCTTCCCATGGAACAAAACTGTCCTTCACTTCCAGGCACAAATGGCCAAAACTGGGATCCGTCCTCCAACATTCTGTATATCCAAGGATTGTTCCCATATGAAACTTGCCAGGACAGACAGCTTTGGCTGGACTTGGCCTCTTGGGGGTCACCTCTCATTTGCCTTTGAAACACTTTGGGGCTGTGCTTTTCTTCCCATAGAAAAAAAATCATTCAAGTTCAGGCATCCAAGCCCAAAATTGGGAATTCATCTCCAAAATTCTATCGATCTAAGTATAGCACCGAGACAAAATCTGCCTGGACTGACAAGTTTAACTTCCCTTGGCTTCCTGAGGGCCACTCTCAGCTGCATTGAAACACAGGGGCTGTGCTTTCCTTCTTATGGAAAAGAACTAACCTTCTCTTCCAGGTAGCCATGGTAAAAATTAGAATTTGGCCTCAAAAATTCCATCTATTGAAGGATTGCTCCCAGAAAAACACAGCCAAGACAAACAGGTCTGGCTGACCTTGGCATCTGGTGAATGCCTTTCATCTTTCAATGTTGGGATTCTGTGGTTTCCTTCCCACAGAAGAGAACTGTACCTCTTGTCCAGGTGCCCATGGACTCAAGCACTTGACCACTGTATAGGGACAAAGGAGCTCTGTGCTCAGTGGAGTGGAGACTGAGGACAGCAGAGGAGAGCCCTGGGAGGGATTGAAGATCAGTTTCAGAGATGGTGGATCCTTTTGACATAGAGGAAAAGAGTCACAGAAAGAAAGAATTAAGGCCAAATGTAACTGGGGTGGTCCAGAGTTGAAAAAAGGATAAAGGAATTTCTCTCCCAGGGCAGGGCTGGGTGCAGCACATCCCCCAGAAGGAGTCTGGAGCAGCCCAAGGCTCTGTGTGTGCAGGCAGAGGCAGGCAGGAGGCAGAGCTGTCAGCAAAGGAAGGGGCCAGCGAGGTGGGGCAGCCGGGGGATGACGACAGCCTGCAGGGACAGAGGCGCAGGGCATGGACACCGTAGGACAGCCTGGGCTGCAGAGGGCACAGGGATGGGCAGCAGCTGAAAGGCCCTGACACAGCCAACTCCGGCAGCACTTGGGCCATGCAGGCTGGCCCTGGGCCTGAGGCCAGCAGGGGACAAGTGAGCCTTGCTGTGCTGGGGCCTCATTGCCTCCTTGTCCCTGCTCAGCAGCCTGGCAGGGGCCGCCCCATGGTGCTGCCCTTGGCATTGCACATGGCCAGAGCCCAGTGGGCCGGGAAGAGCCCTGAGCAATGAGGGAGGGACAGGATGTGCCTTGCCAGGGGCTGGGGCTCAGCCCTTGGCCCTTTGCATTCCTGAAACACATCCAGGTTTGCTCAGCATCACAGACACCTTTGCCTTGTTTGTCCCCACCTGTCATCAGTGCCTCCAGTGTTCTGCTCTAACTGGAACCTGGGTGTTGAAATTCAAAATGCAAGGAATTCTCAGAACATTGGCCCTGTAAGCCAAAGCTTACAACTATGCATAGTTAAGTAGAGATAGGTTTAGCTTTAGAATTTAAGATATAGAAAAAAGAAAGGTAGTTACAAAGGGAACAAGGAGTTGTAGAGTGCAGCAATGTAAGTTTCCATGTCGGGATATAATTGGCTAAGAAAGTTCACACTGTAGTATGAGTCAGTAAGACAAAATATCTTAGTATTGAATTAGAAATTTAAATATCTCTATTTGACAGGGTTTTATTGCTTAATAAATTCTTTAAAGGCCTTGTAACCATAAGTCCTGCGACTTCTAAGCCACAATGTGACCATCTGTAAGACAAATTTACCCTTTCTGACTGGATAGAAAATAAAAAAATTAAACCAAACTTTCTAAAGCAACTCAGAAGTCCTGTCTCTCTGTGTCACTCAGAAAAAGAAAAAATCCAGACAAAAAAAGGCAATATAAAAAAAATAAGGCCACTTAAAAATTACATCATAAGAAGAAAAAACTGAGAGTTTAGAAATGTAACATAAAAACAATAAATCTGCACCTGGGGACACTTTCTTTGTCATGTCCCTCAGTGGGACCCATTAAAACTTCAAGAAACTTTGGACTTTGAATCTGACTTTGAATTCTTCAGAGGTTTCTTTTCCTCCTTTACCCTATTTTTTCCTACCTGACATCACTGTCATCAATTTTCTGCTTGAATTCAACCCTTGGGAAACTTTATCTTTCATGATTATCAGTGAGAGTCACTAAAAGTAAGAGAAACTTTGGAGTTTGAATCTGACTTGGAATTCTTGAGAGGTTTCTTCAACTCCCTCTCAGGGACTGATGTTCAGGGACTCAGCCCCAGCCCCGAGAGGGTCATTAAAGTCCTTGTGCTGTGTCTGTGCTGCTGAGCTGGGCCGGGCTGCTGGCAAGGACGGAGCTGAAGAGAATGAGCCAATATTTCCAAAATATTATTTGGAGCTCCTTGGCAGCACCAAATGCACCACTGGGCTCATTTGGATCAAGCAAGTCCTGACAAACCGTGGCTCTGCCTTGATTTCCCTCTGGTCTAGTGCAGTTCATGGGGAAAGTTTTCAACTCCAGATATGGAGAAATATTTCAAAGAGCTTCTTAGAAACACACATTCCTATTTTCAAGGGTGTATTTTATTACTGTTCTCTTCAGAGCAGAGGTGATTGCAGCTTTCTGTGATTGATGTTGATCCAGGGTCTCTCCTCAGGAGGTCTGGCAAGGACGAGTTTCCTTTCTTTGTCAGAACCACTTCCGGGACTACAGCTCCCATGATGCTTCACAGCTCCCATAGAGTGCTATTCCAGCCATGACTTCATCTCCCATCATGCACCGCGCCCCACCGAGAACCATTGTAGCTGTGCCCAGAACTCCCATGATGCTCCACGGCTCTATCAAACCATATTATACCCACGCCTACAACTCCCATCATCCCCTGCACCCCAGAGAGCCCCGTTAGAGCCCCCCAAGTGCTCACCCGGACCCCGAATGGCCCCAGATTCCCCTCCCTGAGCTCCCAAGTGCCCTCCTGGATCCCCAAGAGCTCCCCCAGGCCCTGAAGTGTCCATCACAATTCCTCAGTGCCCCTCCTAGTGCCCACTCAGGTCGCCAAAGTTTCCTCCAGACTCTAAAGTTCTGTCTAAATTCCCTCTCCAGACCCAAAACTGCCTCAAATGTACTGCAGAAATGTCTCCTTGAACCCTAAATGTGTCCTTTTTCATACGGTCTGAGAAAATTATTAAAAAGGTAACAATGGTACTAAAACTAGAGCTAATAATCATAAAGCTGGAGAAATCCATAGCCAATAGTGGTCACTTCTTAATGAATGGAATTGCGTTACTTAGAACCAATGACCAAAAAAAATTTTGGTTGCCAAAAGCATATGGATTTTTTTAGATAAATAGAAAATTAAGGTAATAAAAATATAGAATAGTATTATTATGAAAAATATATTATTTTAATTTTGTAAATTAATAATTTTTTTTTGGCATGTCAGTCCCAGGTGGGTGATGTGAGACACGCTGATGTTGAGGGAGAGGAGCAGGTTGTCCAAACAAGGTCATTCCTCAAGGATCTCGTACTTCTGGGTGCCCAGACCTCCTAAGGAGACATTCAGCATCAAGATCATCTGGGAAATAGTTCTATCAGCTCTCCTCTAAAATGAAAAATAAAACATACTCATGTGATTAAAAACACAAAAGTCATGAGGTGCACATTGAAATCCTTCCTCATTAACAAAACTCCAAATTGACTCCAAGCAGCTGCACAAGCCCTGGAGACTTGAAGATAACTGGAAGAAGACAAGGTGCTCCTGAGGACTTTCTGTATTTCAATGATACCCAGGGTGGATTTGGGGCTGAGTCCAGGACCCTCAGGCACTGAAAGAAGGCTGAAGAAGCTGCTCAAGGAGTCAGAAGCAAAACTCCAAGTCCCTTGGAGCATCAGTGGCCCCACTGAGGGCAGGGAGTGCCAAAGGCTCCCCAGGGAGTGGTGAGAGCAGATCCTTGAGGGCAGGATTGCAGGAGCCCGAGGCTGTGAGCAGGGAACTGCAATGCTGAGCAAGGCCTGGGCTGGGTGGAGGAAGCAGAAAGGCCAAGGCCTGAGCCCAGGCCTGGGCCAGCAGGGCCTGTCCCTCACGGGTGGCTCGGGGCTGTTGCTGGGGCAGTGGGATGGCAGGGGCAGCAAGGACAAATGTCATCAAGCTGCCAGCCCTGGCAGCCTCCTGAGGGAGGGCCGAGGCAGAAGCAAAGAGCAGCCCCTGCCAGGAAAGTTCCTTCTGTGGGGCTGCAGAGGCCCTGCCCGAGCCCAGGGCACAAAGGCCTGGGTGCCTCTGGCCCTGCCAGCCCTGCCCAGCCCTTGGCCATCTCTCCTGCAGGCTGTGCCCCCTGTGCGTGCTGCTCCTGTGCCCTGGCCGGCTGCACACGCCCATCTCGCTGTCCCCCCCAGCATTTCTCAGCCCAGCATTGCTGTGCCCTCCCTGGGCTCCCTGCACCCAGCGCTGCCGGCTCCTGGCACACAGAGCCATGGCCTGGCCCAGCCTCACGCTGGGACACCTCGGGCACCAACATTCTGCCCTGGGAGGGACTTTTCTGTTTCCTCACCTCCAGGCTGAACCTTCCAGGCTGCACTTTGGGGAGGTTTCCTTCTCTTCCCACTGCCCAGGAAAGCTCTGTCTCCTGCTGTTCACAAACAGAGAAGGGCTGGTGGGAGATGTGGTGGTCAGAGGCTGTTTGGGCTACAGTGACCATAAAATTATTGAGTTTTTAAATATTCTGTGAAAGGAGGAGGGGCCTCAACAAAACTTCTACACTTGAGTCACAGCAGATTTCAGTTTATTCAGGATGCAGATTTTGAAAGCACTAAGTCAGGTACTGATTTTCTTATGGGAAAGCGCATTTTCAAACAAAGGATTCCAGAAAGAATGGGAACACTGCAAGAAAGAAATCTTGAAGGCGCAGCCTGTCCATCTGTGCCAAAAAGTGATCAGTGAGGTAGCAAGAAAACTGACTGGCTTGGCTGAGCATGGAGCTTTTTCCAAGCACTCAGGGAAAAAAAAAGGCTTTGGACAGAGAGGTAGACAACTCAGGAAGGATTAAAAAATGTTTTTTTAATCATGCCAATGAGAGAATTAGAGAAGTGAAAAAAAATTAAGAGAAGTGAAACCTCAATTAGGACATAACCTGGCCACTTCTGCAGAAGATATCAGAAATTATTTTATTAAAACATTACAGGCAAAACGAGGGACAAGTAGAAAATCCATTCTTTTTTTTGGTGGGATATTGTTGCCAAAGATGAGGAAAAGACTGGGATGCTTAACCCTTTCTTTGCCTCAGTTTTCAACAAAAAGTCAGTCAGGTTGTCCTCAGGACAAGTGTTCACCTGAGCTGGGAGATGGGGACAGGGAGCAGAACAGACCCCTGTAATCCAGGAGGAAGCAGCTGGGGACCTGCTGAGCCACTCAGATGCTCACAGGTGTCTCTGGGACCAGATGGGATCCATCCTAGGGGGATGAGGGAGCTGCTGGATGAGCTCCCCAAGCTGCTCTCCATCATTTCTCATCAGTGCTGGCTCAGCAGGGAGGTGCCAGACGACTGGAGGTGCCAATGTGAGCCCATCCCCAGGAAGGGCTGGAAGGAGGATGTGGGGAACTGCAGGCCTGTCAGCCTGACCTGGGTGCCTGGTGAGGTGATGGAACAGATCACCTTGAGTGCCATCACAGGGCACCTCCAGGATGGCTGAGGGATCAGAGGCAGCCAGCGTGGATTTCAATATCTGCATTGATGATCTGGATGGGGGAATTGAGTGCAGCATCAGCAAATGTGCAGATGGCACCAAGCTGGGTGTGAGTGTGGATGTGCTGGAGGGTAGAAGGGCTCTGCAGAGGGACCTGGACAGGCTGGATCCAGGGTCCAAATCCAAGGAGAGGTTTAACAAGACCAAGTGCCGGGTCCTGAACTTTGGCCACATTAACCCCTTCAGTGTTACATGGTGGGGACAGAGTGGCTGGACAGTGGCCAGGAGAAAAGGGACCTGGGGGCACAGATGGACAGCAGGCTGGACATGAGCCAGCAGTGTGCCCAGGTGGCCAAGAAGGCCAATGGTTCCTGGCCTGGATCAGGAATGGTGTGGCCAGCAGGAGCAGGGCAGTGATTCTTCCCCTGTGCTCAGCACTGGTTGGGCAGCACCTCGAGTGCTGTGTCCAGTTCTGGGCCCCCAATTTAGGAAGGACATGGAGGGGCTGGAGTGTGTCCAGAGAAGGGCAACAAGGCTGGTGAGGGGTCTGGAACAGAAGTCCTGTGAGGAGCAACAGAGGGAGCTGGGGATGTTTATCCTGGAGGAGGCGCAAAGTAGAGAAGGTGGTGTAAGTTCACAGGATGGACTTGATGATCTCCAAGGTCTTTTCCAGCCTGGCTGATTCTGTGAGTCTCTCAAACCACCCATGGAGCAGTTGCAGGATGAGCCCTGGGCCTCCTCTTCACAAGGTCCAGCAGCCCAGGTCCCTCAACTTCTCAACACAGCCCCAAAGCCCATCCTGTCAGTCCTGCAGAGCCTCTCCAGCCCCTCCTCATTGCCCACAACAGGGAGCCCCACACCCAGACACAGCAGAACAAATGTGCCCCCTTGGCCTGTGGTGTCTCTGGCAAGGGAGCAGCACGAGGCACTGCAGGACCCTGCAGACAATTCCTGAAGCACGTGGAGGATGCTTCTGCTCCCCAAGGGATGTTCCCATGGTGGCAGCTCAGGACCTGAAATGAGGAGTGGGGCCAGAGAGGAAATGGCAAACAGGGATGGGCTGTTTTCAGGGGAGGGACAGGGATGGGAAAGAGGAAGAAATCTAGAACCATTTCTAGGAAGAGTAAAGGAAAGAAAGCTGAAGCCAAGGAAATACTCAGGACAGTTTGGGGGTGGCTGCCAGGCAGCCCTGGCTCTGAACAACAACATCTGCAGAGGGACAGGAAACTCACAGCTGATGGGAACAAACTTCCTGGCTGACTTCAGAGGCCATGACAAAGCTGAGTGGTTTCCCTGCCGTCCCCCAGCCCTTGCTGGCCCCAGGGGCTGATGGCATTTGTGCTCACTCAGCTCCATGTCCCCACAGCAGCACCATGGGGGTGCTGAGCCTGCTGTGTGCAATGCAAACAGGGGCTCCTGAGCCAGTGCTGCCGTGTGTGTGCCTGCAAGGATGCGGCTCCTGTGTGAGCTGGGGGAGAGGCCAGGGCTGCAGAGGGGGGATGTTGTTGGCAGGTGCATGAGGATGCTCTGGGACACTGCCCTGGGGTGTCCAGCGCAGTGGGGATGGATCAGCCCCTGCTCTGCTGCTCCTTGCCAGGGTGTCCCCCTTGCAGGGAGCTTGCAGAGCACCAGCCATGCTGTTTGCCCCCAGCCTGCCTACGGCCAGCCTGGGGCTGCTCCCGGGGCTTTTCTGTGCTCAGCATTGGGCCGGCCAAGTGTTGTGGACAGAGCCTGGCCAAGGAGCCTGGAGCCCCCAGGCCCTGGCCTGAGGCATCAGCGCTGCCCCAGCAGTGCCCATGGCCTGTCCCTGCTGCAGCCCCAGCACTGCCACCCCAGGGCTGTGCCCGGCCCCCAGAGCACTCAGGCCCTGCAGCAACACGAGGACCAGGAGGGCAGCAGGGCAGTGGCACAGGAGCAGCACTGGCAACACCAAGTGCTGCTGCTGCTGCTGGGCACAGCTGCTGTGCCAGCACTGATCTGCCCCCAGATCTACACACAGACATTGCTGCTGAAGCTCCAGAGATGGGAACAAAAGGGGCATCTCTGGAGAAAACTTTGCAGGGACAAAGAGACTTTAGTTCGTTTAAAGGCACCAAGAGCACAGATGCTCATTTACACAGTCAGTGACCACAGCAAAGGTGGAGAGAAACAAAATGAGTCATGGTACAAACAGTGGTATTTATTTGTGTAGAATATTAAAAATTAAAACAAAGCAAAAAATCAGCAAAATTAAATCAACAAGAAGTATCAAAGCCGATTTTTATTACAAGTGATTTGCAGAAATTGGCAAGCAGTTTAATGTTTCTGAAACTATCTAGTTATTATTGTCCACACTGCAGCCTTGAGCTCCTGGTTCCTCAGGCTGTAGATGAGGGGATTCAGGGCTGGAGGCACCACTGAGTACAGAACTGACACCACCAGATCCAGAGATGGGGAGGAGATGGAGGGGGGCTTCAGGTAGGCAAACGCTGCAGTGCTGAGAAACAGGGAGACCACAGCCAGGTGAGGGAGGCAGGTGGAAAAGGCTTTGTGCCTTCCCTGCTCAAAGGGGATCCTCAGAACAGCCGTGATGATCTGCACATAGGAGAAAACCATGAACACAAAACAACCAAAATATAGAACAGCACTTATCACAATGAGCCCAAGTTCCCTGAGGTAGGATTGTGAGCAGGAGAGCTTGAGGATGTGTGGGATTTCACAGAAGAACTGGCCAAGGGCATTGCCCTGACACAGGGGCAGGGAAAATGTATTGGCCGTGTGCAGCAGAGCATTGAGGAAGGCACTGGCCCAGGCAGCTGCTGCCATGTGGGCACAAGCTCTGCTGCCCAGGAGGGTCCCGTAGTGCAGGGGTTTGCAGATGGACACGTAGCGGTCGTAGCACATGATGGTCAGGAGGGAAAACTCTGCTGTCATGAAAAAGGCAAAGAAAAAGAGCTGAGCAGCACATCCTGTGTAGGAGATGTTTCTGGTGTCCCAGAGGGAATTGTGCATGGCTTTGGGGACAGTGGTGCAGATGGAGCCCAGGTCAGTGAGGGCCAGGTTGAGCAGGAAGAAGAACATGGGGGTGTGCAGGTGGTGGCCGCAGGCTACGGCGCTGATGATGAGGCCGTTGGCCAGGAGGGCAGCCAGGGAGATGGCCAGGAAGAGGCAGAAGTGCAGGAGCTGCAGCTGCCGCGTGTCTGCCAATGGCAGCAGGAGGAAGTGGCTGATGGAGCTGCTGTTGGACATTTCCTGTGTCTTGGCATGGGGATCTGTAAGAAAAGTAATAATGGAATAGTTCAGTTTGGAGAGGACTTGAAATATCCCAGCCCAGCTTGGTGGCACTTTCTCCCTACTGTCTGCCTAGGGTTCTGCTACCTGGAGATTCCCTGTACCCAGGGCTGGGCCCTGCCAGTGCTGCCAGAGCCCAGCCCAGCCCTGGGGGCTCAGCTCTGCCCTGCAGACCCCTCCCGGCTCACGGCACTGCCCAGGGTCAGCTCTGCCTGTGCAGGCTCTGATGGCAACAACACAGCAACCCTAAGGAGACTGGAAAAGCAACATTGATGCAGCCTGTGAGGGACCCTGTACTAATTTCTGTCACTGACTGCAATTTCCCATCTAAGGAACTCAGAGCAGTAGATTTAAAAAGCAGAATTTTCCCTTTTGTGTAGAACTTGCCTCACTGTGCTCCCTGTGTAATCTACCTAGAAATATTCTGCAGTTAAATGTCATGCTGGGAGCAGTCCTGAACACTGCAGCATCCTCATCACACAAGGAGAACACTTCCAAGCCTTACCAGCTGTCTCCTTCCACCCAGACCTTGTCCCCCAGTGTTGGGAGCAGCTCCCAGGGCTGGCTGAGAGCTGTCCCTGGCAGGCAGCAGAGTCCCTGCCCCAGCACAGCGCCCTGGGCTGCAGGACCCTGCTCTGCACCACAGCCCTGGGCACCCCTGGCTTCTCTACACAAGAGATCATCAGAGAATGTACTCACACAGTCTGCAGGCATTGGGATGTTGCAGCTTTAGGAGATCACTGCAGGAGCTGCAGCTGCATTGTCCTGCAGCCAGAGGCTTCCTGTGTCAAGGGCTGGGAATGATTCTGCCCCAGGCACTTCTGAGCATCTTCCCAGCCCTGACTGATGGAAGCTCTCTGTGCCTCTGTGCTCTGCCTGGGGAGGCTGCAGGCAGTGCCCCAGCCCTGCTGGGCTGGGAGAAGAGCTGCTCATCAAGAGAAATGTGTTTTTGAAGCTCTTCTGGGTTGCCAGGATCGCCTTCTGTGCCAGGAGCCCAGCCCAGCTCAGCAGCACAGACACAGCACAAGGACTTTAATGACCCTCTTGGGGTTTGTGCTGAGGCCCTGAACATCAGTCCTGGAGAGGGAGATGAAGAAACCTCTCAAGAACTCGAAGTCAGAATCAAACTCCAAAATTTCCTGAAGTTTTAATGGGTCCCACTGAGGGACCCAACAGAGAAAGTGTTCCCAGGTTCTCATCAGAGCAGGAAATTGGAGGCAGAGATGACAGGTGGGGACAAAGAGAAGTCAAGTCTTGGTGCCCTGGGGCACAGCAGGGTCTGTGCCACCAAGGGCTGGGAGGAGACACCTTGTCCTGAGCCACTGGGGCCTCCTGGCACAGCCCCAGCAAGGCTGGCTACTGGCACCCCTTGTCCTGCCCTCAGCATCCCCCCACATCCCAGTGGCCTCAGGGATCTGCTGGGACCAGTCCCTGGGGAGCCTTGGTCAGGAATGGCCCTGGGGGGCTCCTTCATGCTGCCAGGGCCTGCAGGTTTTACAGAGGACTTTGGGTTTTGCTTTTGCCTTGGAGTCTCTGAGAGCTTTCTCTAATCAGGGCCTTCAATTATCTGCTTTAATTAGTCCCTTGAGAGTCTTTGTAAGTAACAACACTCAGTGGAGCTCATAATGGTTCAAGGTAGGTCGGCTTTTTAAGGTATTTTCCCTTTTCCTTTCTTCTCTGAGTCTCTGAGAGATTTTTGGGTAATCCTGGCCTCCAGTTCTCTCCTCCAATGTGTCCATGAGGAGCCTGTGTTGGGGATGGACCTCAGTGGGACCCATTAATGCTTTGAGACACTTTGGGTTCTTCTGATTGAAGTCCTGGAAAGGTTTGTGCAATCTCCTCTCAGGCCCTGAGGTTCAAGGGCTCAGCACCAAATGCACCACGGGGCTGATTGGGATCAAGCAAGTCCTGACAAACCATGGCTCTGCCTTGATTTCCCTCTGGTCTGGTGCCATTCATTAGGAAGATTTTCAAATCCAGTTATGAGAAATATTTCCAAGAGATTCTAAGAAATATCCATTCCTATTCTGAAGAGTGTATTTTATTACTGTTCTCTTTTGAGCAGTGGTGATTGCAGCATTCTGTGGTTGATACTGATGCAGGGTCTCTCCTCAGGAGGTCTGGCCTGCTCACAGAAGCTGTGCCTTGAGGTCTGAGCCAGTGTGGACAACCTTGCTCCACATTGCCCAACCCCATCCTGTCTGTCCTCACTCACCTGGGACCTGCTTTGCTTGGAGAGTTGGCTGCACTCAGGCCAAAACGAATTTACCCTCCCCCATTTTTTTTTAATTTTGAAGCAATCTAAAACTCCTTAATTTCCTCAATGAAAACAGACACCTTCTCTTAGTGTGTGCCAGCCAGGGTGCAACCAAGGAGGTTCCCCTTTCCCAACTCTGAACCCTGGATGGAATGTTTGAGACCTTTGGATTCCTGGGTTCCCTGAGACTCTGCAGTGTCACAAAGGCCCCTTGGTTCTGTGTGGTTCAGTTCTCTCACAATGGAGATTTGGGTCCATGGGGTTCCACAGTGTCACAATGCTCTTTTGGGTTCCATGAGGCCTTGATCTGTCACAATGGACTTTTGTTCCTTGAGGTTCCATACTCTCAGCAATGGTCTCTGTAGTTCCAGAGTGTCACAATGGACTCTTGGTTCCATGAGGCCCCACAATGTCACAGTGGCCCCTTGGTGCCATGAGTTTCCCCAGTGTCACAATGGTTCCTTGGCTCCACGTGGCCCAGGTGTCTCACAATGGACTCTTGGTTCCGTGGGGCCCCGCAGTGTCACAGGGGTTTCCTTGGTTCTGTAGGGTCACACTGGACACTGCAGCGCCCCCTGCTGGCCGGGAGGACCTGGCACTGTGCCAGCACCTCCTGGTGGACGACCCCTGCAACTGTGAGTGGCTTGTACTGGTTTGTACTGGTTTGTGCTGGGATGGGGTGCTGGGGTGTTACTGGTTTGTACTGGGTTCTACAGGGAAAGGGGGCAGGGGTGTGTGAGTGTCCCCTGCTGGCTGGGAGGACCTGGTGGCTAACTTTGAGTTATACTGGGTTGTACTGTTTTATATTGGGATGAGGTGCTGGGGGTCACTGGGTTATAATGGTTTATATTGGGATGTGGTCCTGGGGGTGACTGGATTGTAGAGATTTATACTGGGTTATAGAGGGATATTCTGGATTTTACTCTACTAAACTAGGGTGTCCTGGGTTATACTGGGAGGGAGCTTGGGGATGCTTGGCACTCCACTGGGAACAACTTCTGGGGATGCTGGCCTTACTGGTTTATACTGGGATGGGGCTTGAGACCTACTGGGAGTGACTTGAGTTTGTTCTGAGTTTACTGGTTTATACTGGGAGCTGCTGCTATGAGCCTCAGGAGCTCAGGAGTGGCTCCAAGTGCTTACTGATTTATACTGGTGCCTTTCCCAGTTCACACCTGGGAACACTGGTAGGCACTTGCAGTCAGGCAGGACCTCAAAGCCGAGCTGGCCTTCACCAGGGCCTTGCTGAGCCGCAGCTTCTCCAACTTTTCAGCCTGGCAACACTGCCTGGGGCTGCTGATGCCCACCAGGAACTACAGCAAGGGCACTGCCCCCTGGAAGGCTGAAGGAAGGTGAGGGATTCCTCAAAAAATCTCCCACAATTTTGCGGGATCTCCAAAATATTCCAACCCCTCCCTCTCCTAAAGTGGGAGCTGGTGGGTTCTGTTGGGTTGAATGGGTAGACCTGGTTTCCCTAAATCTCCAATGACTTTAATGGGTAGGCCTGAACTCCTGGATACCTGGCTGTGCCCACTGAGATATTGGGGTTTCCCCTGGTGTCCCCCTGAGATTTTGGGGTGCCTCCTTTGCCCACCCCAGAGCTGGAGCTGCTGCAGAATACCATCTTCACCAACCCCATGCACCAAAGCACCTGGCTGTACCTGCACTGCATGCTCTCCTGAGGTAACTCAGGGCTCCCTCTCACCCCTGATGTCCTCACCTGGAGTTTTGGGGTACCCCTGAATGTTGGGGTGCCCCCCAACCGCCCCGCAGCTACCAAGGGTCATCTGTGTCCACGTCGACTGGGAGGACAGTGGCCATCATCTTCTCCTGGCCTGTCAGGGTGAGACAGGGCACTTGGGTGCCTCAAAAATAACCTGAATATCCCTGAAAATTATCGGGGTACACCTGGATACTGCCCAAAATCACCTGGATCCCCCCAAGCAATCACCTGGGTACACCTGGCTATCCCCAAAAATCACCTGGATACCCCCAGAAATCACCTGGATACACCTGGTTACCTCTTGGATACCTGGATCACCAAAAACCCCTTGGGACCCCCGAAAACGAGTGTCTCAAACATCCTCATTGCTTTGATTGGGTAGGCCTGGTGCCCCTAAACCCCATTGCCTTTAAAGGGTAGACCTGCTGTCCCTAAATTCCTATTAATTTTAACGGGTTAGACCTGGAGTCCTGTTTATCTCCATTTATTGCTACAAATCCCTCCCAGTGGTCCCACTTTTTTCAGTGCTCTTAGTAACCCCAGGGTCCCCCCTCAGCCGTTCCCAGTGCTCCCAGTTTAAAGAGTAACTCTTCCCAATCAAGCCCTATCAATGGGTAGACCTGGTTTCCTTCAATCCCCTTTGACTTCAGTGGGCAGAGCTGATGTCCCAGAACTTTTGGTGCTAAAAATCCCAATTTTGGGCTTGGAATTCCCAGCTTTTGGGATGAAAATGGGCATTTTTGGGCTTACCCGGGAACACAGCTCCAGCATGCACAGCAGGTGAAGGATCAGGGATTCGGGATTGGCCTCCAGGAATTCATCCAGGACATCCAGAGCATTGGCACTGTGAACCTGGAGTGGAAATTCCCAGAATTCAGCCCAAGATTTCCTCCAAATTTACTCAAATTTCCCTATATTAGGGCCAAATTTCCTAAAAAATCTCATTGACTTTAATGGAAAGACCAGGTGTCCCTAAATCCCTATTGACTTTAATGGGATAGACCTGGTGTCCATAAGTCCCTATTGATTTCATTAGTCATGTCTGATGTCAAGAAAATGTGCATTGGGAGATTGATATTACAAGAGATGGGGCAACTGAGAGACATTGTCAAAGATGGTTTATGGCCTCATGGTGTCAGTCTCATAGAAGGGTGAGACACTAAAGGTGTTACATCCAACGCCAAACTATCAGAAGCCTCCTCATTCTTAGTTACAATGCCTTATGTTCGTTTTTAGCCAATCAAATACTTTTGTGAAGTTTGGCAGCATCCTTTTACACCAATCATTAATTGCTTTCCTTCTCATGGCTTTGCAGTAATGTGTCATTTTTCAACCAATCCTATAACACTTCACAAACCTACATTGATCTATCTTAAACTTCTAATTAACTTTATAACAAGTTTTATTGCAAAGCTTTACAATCTTTTACTATTTTACTTAACATACTGCTTTGCTTACATAACGCATATTTCTGTTTGCTTAAAATATAGATCTAGTTATACTAAAAACTTATATTCCTGTTTTATATATATTTTACTTTTCATGCTCTGATTCCCCAGGCGTTCTCCAAGGTCTTAGGTCAAACCTTGGATCCATCTCAATCTCTGAGCCTGTATGCACAAGGCCCTGAGAGCTCTCTGTGCCTGCATTTCCCACACCACCTGTCATCTCTGCCTCCAATTTCCTGCTCTCACTGGAACCTGGGGACACTTGCTCAGTTGTGTCCCTCAGTGGACCCATGAACAGAAACAGAAAATCTAGAGTTTGATTCTGACTGAATTCTTGAAATTCAAACCAGGGTTCTGCCTTGATTTCCGTCTGGTCCAGTTCATTCAGAAGTTTTTAAACTCAAGTTATGGCAGAAATAAGAAAAATACCTTCTTATATATTTCTATTCCTATTTTCACAGGTGTATTTTATTACTGTTGTCTTTAGAGCAGAGGTGATTGCAGCATTCTGTGATTGATATTTGTGAGAAATGGATTTGTAAAGGATTCTCAAAGCCTGACTGAAAGCTCACACAGTCTTGTACATCTGGATGCAAACTCTGAGATAAGGTGTGCTGACTCAGAATGGCCCTGGAATAGACAAGACGTTGCTGAGAGAGAGATTGAACTAGAAAAAGATTTCAAACAATGGCCTTGCAAAAAGATCAGATATTTTGAAGAATTAGAACTGTGAAAGATGCATTTTGGCAAGATCATGTGTTGTAAAATACTAGGTGATTGGTATTAGAATTATTTCCACCATTGTGTGGCAAAAGCTAATAGGCTAATAAACATTTCTAAGGTTTTATAACGAGGAAATAAGTTGGCTTCTGATAGAATGGCATGGAGTTTTACATCTCTTATGTTTCATCCTTCTGATAATGGAAGAAAATCTTTTTTAAAAAGTGCCTCTCAGTTGCCCCGTCTCTGTAGAGCTGGGATTTTTCAACAGTTCTGAGTCCCTGGACATCAGTCCCTGAGAGGGAGCTGAAGGAAAACTTCTCAGAAGTCAAAATCATATTCAAACTCCAAAGTTTCTTGAAGTTTTAATGGACTCCACTGAGGGATACGACTCAGAAAGTGTCCCCAGGTTCCAGGTAGAGCAGAACACTGGAGGCACTGATGACAGGTGGGGACAAACAAGGCAAAGGTGTCTCTGATGCTGAGCAAACCTGGATGTGTTTCAGGAATGCAAAGGGCCAAGGGCTGAGCCCCAGCCCCTGGCAAGGCAGATCCTGTCCCTCCCTCATTGCTCAGGGCTCTTCCCGGCCCACTGGGCTCTGGCCATGTGCAATGCCAAGGGCAGCACCATGGGGCGGCCCCTGCCAGGCTGCTGAGCAGGGACAAGGAGGCAATGAGGCCCCAGCACAGCAAGGCTCACTTGTCCCCTGCTGGCCTCAGGCCCAGGGCCAGCCTGCATGGCCCAAGTGCTGCAGGAGTTGGCTGTGTCAGGGCCTTTCAGCTGCTGCCCATCCCTGTGCCCTCTGCAGCCCAGGCTGTCCTACGGTGTCCATGCCCTGTGCCTCTGTCCCTGCAGGCTGTCGTCATCCCCCGGCTGCCCCACCTCGCTGGCCCCTTCCTTTGCTGACAGCTCTGCCTCCTGCCTGCCTCTGCCTGCACACACAGAGCCTTGGGCTGCTCCAGACTCCTTCTGGGGGATGTGTTGCACCACAGCCCTGCCATGAGAGAGAAATTCCTTTCTCTTCTTGTGTCCAGTCTGGATGTCCCCAGCTTCTCTTGGCATTAATTCTTTTTTTCTTTGGCTGTTTTGTACTGTGTCAAAAGGATCCACCATCTCTGAAACCACCTTTCAAACCCTCCCAGGGCTCTCCTCTGCTGTCCTCAGTCTCCACTGCTCTGAGCACAGAGCTCCTTTGTCCTTCTATAGTGGTCATGTTCTTGCCGCCTACAAACCCCACCTTGGGAGATTTTTGGGCCCTCTCCAAGGTGTTGGCAAAGGAAAACATTCTCCATACGGTCTTAGAAATCACCAGAGAGCAAGGCAGCCAGACCTGTCTTTGCTGGCTACTTTTCTCTGGGCCCAATACCTGAATAGGTACAATTTTAGAAGTAGAATCCCAGTTTTGCCAATGACACCTAGGTGAGAAGGGCAGTTCTTTTCCACTGGAAGGAAAGCACAAAGTCCTGGTGTTTGGTGGCAGATGAGAGACAGCCTGCAAGAGGCCAAGGCCAGCCAGCTGTCTGTGCCGGCAGATTTTGGCTGGGATTTTGGCTCTATATAGTGATTCTTTAATATTTTCTATTTTTTAGGGGGAGTACCAATTTCAGCCTTGGGCACCAGGAAGAAGGGAATGTTCTGTTCCACAGGAAGGAAAGCACAGAGCCCCAGTGCTCCAGAGGCAGGTGAGAGGCAGCCCTCGACATGCCAGGATCAGCCAGATCTTTCAGGCGGCCCCCAGGAGGCCAAACCCACCAGATCTGTTCCATGGTCCCTTGGTTCCATGAGGCCCCACAGTGTCACAATGTTCTCCTTGCTTCTGCAGTGTCACAATGGCCCCTTGCTTCCATGACGCCCTGCAGGGTCACAATGGCCCTTTGGTTCCCCAGTGTCACAATGGTCTCCATGATTCCATGGGGCCTTGCAATGCCACAATGGTCTCCATGGATCCACAGTGCCCTGCAGGATCCCAACGGCCCTTTGGCTGCACCAGGCCCTGTAATGCAACAATGGCCTCTTGGTTCCACAAAGCCCTGCTGCTTCACACCGGCCCCTTGGCACCATGCAGCCCAGCAGTGACACAGTGATGTTCTTGGTTCCACGGGGTCCCCACAGTGTCACAATGGTCCCTTGGATCCATGGTGTCCTAGAGATTCATAATGGCTCCTTGCTTCCATGAGGTCCTCACAGTGTCACAGTGTTCTCCCCAGGGAGGAAACCACAGAGCCCCAGTGTTTCAGAACACTGAAACTGATGAACTGCTGTTACCAGAGGCCAATGCCAGACACAGCTGTCTGTCCTGGAAGGTTTGTCTGGGAGCAACCCTTGGATATACAGAATTTTGAATGTAGAATCCCAAGTTCAGCCCTTTTTGTCTGGAGGAGATGGCCACTTCCATACAAAAGGAAAGCATGCAGCCCCAGTTTTTGGAAGGCAGGTGAGAGTCAGCCCTCAGGAGGCCAGGGCCAGCCAGACCTGTCTGTAATAGCACCTTTTGTGTAGGAGCAATTTTTGGATCTAGGACTTTTGGAGGGGGATCCCAATTTTGGCCATGGGTACCTGGAGAAGAAGGATGGTTCTTTTCCATAGGAAGGAAAGCACTGAGCCTCAGTGTTTCAGGGCAGATTAGAGGCGACTACCATAGTTGAAGGCCAACCAAAGCAATATGTCCTGGCAGCTTTTGTCTGGGAGCAATCCCTGGATATTGAGAATTCTGGGGGAGGAATCCCATTTTGGCCATGGATGCTTGAATGAGATGGACATTTCTTCTTCATTTGAAGGAAAGGCCAGAGCCCCAGTGTTTCAGGGGCACATAAGAAGACACCCTCGACATGCCGAGGGCAGGTGGACCAGTCAGGCCAAGCCAAGCAGACCTGTTACCTGTTCCCTTGGATCCATGGGGCCCTGCAGTGTCACAATGGTTGTGTCATATTGAATCCTTGGTTCCTTGAGGCCCAGCTGTGTCACATTGACCTCTTGTTTCCATGAGGCTCCACAGTGTCACTATGGTCCCCTTGGCTCCACAAGGTTCTGAAGTGCCACAATGGCCCTTTAGTTTCACAAGGCCTCAAAGTGTAAAAATGGCCTCCATGGTTTCAGCCCTGCTGTGTCAAAATGGACCTTTGGTCCCATATGTGCCCCATAGTGTCACAATGGTCTCCTTGGTTCTACAGTGTCAGAATGGACCCTTCATCCCATGCAGACCCACAGTGTTCACTGTAGTGCCCTTGACTGCATGAGGCCCTGCCATGCTGTAATGGCCCCTTGGTTCCAGTGGGTCCCAAAGTGTCAGAATAGTCTCCATTGTTCCATGAGGCCCTGCAATGTCACTGTGGTCCCCTTGCTTCCACAGGGCCCCACAGTGTAACAATGGACTCGTGGTTCCATGAGGTTCCTCAGTCACAATGGTCTCCTTGGATCCACAGTGTCACAATGGCCCCTTGGCTCCATGATGCGACACAGTTTAATGACAGACCCTTGGTTCCACAAGGCCTTGGAGTGTCACAATGGAGCCTTGGTTCCATAAGCTTCCATAGTGTCACCATGGTCTCCTGGGATCCAGATTGTCACAATGGACAACTGGTTCCATGATAACCTGCTGTATCACATTAACCCTTAGTGCCATGAGATTCTGAGTGTCACAATGGTCTCCTTGGTTCAAACAGGCCCTGGAGTGTCACAATGGCTGCTTGGTTCCATGAGCTTCCATAGTGTCACAATGGTCTCCTTGTTTCTGCAGTGTCATAGTGGACTCTTGGTTCCATTAGGTTCCTAAATGTCACAGGTCTCCTTGGTTCCATGTGGCCCTGCTGTGTCACCACAGCCCCTTGGTTCCAGGAGTTTCTGGGCTGTCAAAAATGGTTCCTTTGTTCCAATGAGGCGCCGCTGTGTCACAATGGACCCTGGGTTCCATGAAGATCTTCAGTGTCACAATATCCCCTTAGATCCATGGCCTCCTTGGATCTGCTTTGTCATAATGGACAATGCAGCCCCAATGTGTCACAGTGGCCCCTTGGATCCATGAGGCCCTGCTGTTTCACAATGGATCCTTGGTTCCATAGGTTTTGTAGTGTAACAATGGACTCTTTAGTTCTATGAGTTACCCTGCTTTTAGCAGTGGTTTCCTTGGTTCCAAAAAGACCCTGCTGTGTCTTGATGCACCCTTGGTTCCATTAGAATCTCAGGTATCACAAAGGCTCCTTGGTTCCACGAGGCCCTGCTGTGTCACACTGGTGTCACTCTCTACCAGGTGGCCCTACAGAGTCACCATGGACCCTCGGTTCTATGAGGTTCCATAGCATCCCAATGGTTGCCATGGTTACATGAGTTTCCTTAGTGTCACAATGGTCTCCATGAGTGCATTAGGCCCTGCTTTGACACAATGGTCCCCTTGGATCCATGAGGCCCTGCTGTGTCAGAATGGATTGATTTCTCCATTAAGTTCCTTAGTGTCAAAATGGTCTCCTTGGTTCTATGAGGCACCATTGTCTCACACTGGACCTGTGGTTCCAGGAGGTTCCATAGTGTCACCATGGTCTCCTTCAATCAGCAGTGTAACAATGGATCGTTGGTTCCATGTGACATTGCTGTGTCACCATGGTCTGCTGGGTTCCATGATTCCCCTCAGTGTCACAATGGAGCCTTGTTTCTGTGAGGCTCTGAACTGTCACAATTGTCTCCTTGGTTCCATCAGCCCCCACTGTGTCACAGGAGTTTCCTTGGTTCCGTGAGGAATACAAACTTTTTGCATAAACATTGAGCAACATCTGCTTAACACCTGGGAACATCTGTCTGCATTCAAACACGAGGTTAAAGGCGAGAATGGCACCAGCAGCTTCCATCTGCAACAGAGATCCAAGGAAAGGACAGGGACAGAGAATTCAGCTGAAAGACTCAGAGAATTCTGCTTACAGAGATAATTTCGGGTCACAAATGTCATCAAGCTGTGTGACACTCCAGATGCTCATGGAACCAAGGGCCAGTGTGACACAGCAGGGCCTGATGGAAACAAGAGGCCATGCTGAGCCTGCAGGGCTGTAACACCCCAGAACACTGAAATGCTGGGGGTGACCAAAGGTTCCTTTACTTGAGTTTAGTGCACAGGAGAAACCCCAGCCAGATATTCTCAAGAGGTCAAAATGACACAAAATTTTACTAGTAAAGTATAGAAAATCAAGGAACTTTGGAAAAGGATTTAATACAACATCCAACTCAATATAAAACACTTAGCATAGCAATAACTTCATTAACTTTTCCCACTTAACCTCAAAACCTTTAAACAATTAGGTTGTTGCAGTGCCCAAAACTCTTTCATATTAAGAGTATTAGAAGGAAAGAGAGACAGAAAGACAGAAGCTCTACAGACAGACACACACATGGCTCCCAGCTCCTAGGGTTCCAGTGTGGGTGAGACACAGACCCCAGGAGAAGGCATGGTATGGACCATGGGCTGAGCGCCTGCTCTGTGTTTTAAGCCCCTGGGCCTTCATGGGCCTCCCCCAGGTGGGACTTGTGATTGCTGGGGCAATCAGAGCCTGGGTCAGCACCACCCCACTGTGTGACTGATTGACAGCTCATCCCCAGGTGTCTGGGACATTGATCTCATCCAGCCTCTGACAGTGACCATGGTGACACTGCAGAACCTCATGGAACCAAGGGTCAGTGTCACGATCCGCTGTTAATACAGGTGAGATTCGTGAGAGTTTGTTTTTGATCTCAAAAGTGCAAAAGACAACGTCAGGGGACAAGTCAGTTTGCTCAAAGCAGAAATGCACTTTTATTGAGTGCCAACAACTCTGTTTTGCGATCCCAGGAGAGTTAAAGGAAACAAAGTAAAGAGAGAAAGAGAGAAAGAGGGCAATAGGGAATAGCTACTGACAGATGAGACGGATGTCCTCGTGGTCTGGCCCAAGAGACTCCGGTGTCCTGGTGGTCCCAGCCAATAGACACGTCTTCTGTGGGGAGATCTCAAAGGCTTCTCCAGAGGGTCGCTTTCTTATAGTCCTTTTCCTAAGTGAGTAGAGTCTGGCCAAGAGGTGGGAGATTTATGGGCCATTGTGAGGTGCTCGAGACAGAACATGCAGTGGTGCTCCGAGAAGCAGCTGTAGGTGCAGTACCTGTTCAAAGGCTCTGTACCGTGGACAGCACAGCAAGCACAGAGCACCAGCAAACAGTCCCTTGGCCAGCATCCACCTCAGCCAGGCCAGAACTCCTGTCCAGAAGTGGGTGGGGGTCCTTGGGACAGCCTCTGTCCTCACGACAGTTGTGAGGCAAATGAGGGAAACTCCAGACCAACTCTTACAGGAGCCTTTGCTCCCCATTTTTCTCTTCTGTCACAATGGTCTCCAGCGCTCTATGAGGCTGCAACATGAAACAATGGATATTTGCTTCCATGCAATTTCACGGGGTCACAATGGTCTCCTGGCTTCCATGAGTCCCCACTGTGTTTACAATTGACACTTAATTCCCCAAGATTCCATGGCATCACTGTGCTCTCCTGTGATTCACAAGGCTGTGCTGTGTCACAATGGACACTTGCTTCCTCCAAGGCTGGAGATGTCCCAGTGGCACTGGGTTTCCATCAGGCCACTCTTTGTAACAATGGGGCCTTGGTTCCATGAGAATCCATTGTGCCACAATGGTCTCCTGGGTGCCATGAGGATGTTCTTTGTCACAGTGGAGCCTTGCTTGCACGAGCCTTGGCAATGTCCCAGTGGCACATGTGTGCCATCAGGCCATGCCATGTCACAATGGACACTTGCTTCCATGAGATTCCATTGTTTCACAGTGCTCTCCTAGATCCCATGAATCCTTGTTCTGCCACCATAGGGTCTTTTTTCTCCTAGGCCTGGCAATATTTCCATGGCCCTTGTGTTCCATGTGGCCCCTCTCTGTCAAAATTGACCCCTGGTTCTGTTGCATCACAACACTCCCTAAGTTTCCATGACCTGCCCTGTGTCCCAATGGACACTGGATTCCACAAGAGCTGGCAGTGTCCCAATGGCACCTGTCTCCTATTCAGTCCCACTTTGTCAAAATAAAGACTTGGTTCCATGAGATTCCACTATGTTACACTGTTCTCCATATTTTCCTGAGCATCTGATGTGTTCACAACTGACCCTTGGTTCCTTGAGATTCTACTGCCTCCTTGGTTTCATAAAGCCCACATTTGTCACAACAGTTCCAGCATATTCAATTGCATCACAATGGTCTCCACCACTCTATAAGGCAGCACTGTGAAACTGTGGACACTTGGTTCCATCAGATTCCATTGGGTAACAATGTTCTCCTGTGTTCCACAAGAGCTGGCAGTGTCCCAGTGGCAGCTGTTTTCCATGAAGCCCCACTATGTTTGCAGCTGACACTTGGTTTCCCCAGGCTGCCTTGTGTCACAGTGCTCTCCTGGGTGCCCTGAGGCCCTGCTGTGTCACAATGGACACTTGCTTCCATGAGATCCCATTGTGTCACAGTGCTCTCCTGGGTGCCCTGAGGCCCTGCTGTGCAATAAGGGAGCCTTGTTTCCCCTACGCCTGGCAATGTCCCAGTGGCACCTGTGTGCCATGAGACCCCACTTGGTCAAAGTAGAGCCTTGGGTTGATGTGGGTGAGGGTCTGTAGTGATGCAGAGTCCCCAGGTGCAAAGGAGAGACACTTTATTGCAAAAACCAGGCCTTTTTAAACAGCCCATTTCCAGTTACATCATTTTAAAACATAACAAACATAATTCAACCAACCACCACACACCATGGTGTAAACACACGATGGTTATGTAACATGTATTTCTACCCCTAATTCAGCTGAGTCTCTTTCCCACAGCCCTTTTCTACTTAGCTGAAGTAACAGGCCTGAGCCATGATTTTACCAGGCCTTCTTTTTGTAAAAATTTATGTATAGCTAATATTTCTCCCTTCTTTGTTTATTTGTTGCACAGCTACAACTGTTTGTGCCCATAAAGCCATTATCTTATTAAGGCTACTATTGATCATTTGTGCCACACAAGATAAAATACATGGGATACATATCACAGTCATTAAGAAAACACCAAGGATAACTATGCCACACATTAATAAATGTTTAAGTAATGTCCTGAAGCCAAGGTTTTCGAGCCATGAAGACAGCCCCCACCAATCATCCTCCTCATGTTTCCGTAGCTGTTTAGTGAGCTGCTCAGGATTACCAATACTCTTGTGAATGGACTCTGAATGATCCCTTCAGTTCATGCAGCACATCCATCAAAATCTTCGCACCCATGGCCTTGAGCCAACAGCAAGAAGTCAACGGCTGCCCTGTTTGGCAGTGTTTCATGTCACACCAATTTAACATCAATTAGCATTGCTGAAAGAGCAGCACTAGTGGCATTAGCTTCCTTTGCAAGCCAGCAGCCAAGCTTGTTTAAAGAAGCCAAAGCCTGAGCAGTACCAATTGCTGGTATTAAGCACACAAAGTCCCTGGTGTATCTAGTTCCTGTGGCTGGGAGGGCAAAGCTGCAAAGTCGTGCATCCTTCTCAGATCCTTGTGTCATGTCTCATCCCATCCTGTGGTCTTTTGCCAGGTGTCCTGGCTCCACCACCTGGGCTGCAATATACCTGGGGCTGTGCAGTTTTGCTGCACGCTCTCATTATACAGCTTACCAAAACGCTTCTGGCCAATGGACATCCCCACCAAGCACGTGTGGCAGGGATCACCAGGGGTTGTCACAGAGATGCACACAGTATCGGTGTGAGCAGCATTTGCAGGGGTCATCCCTACGTTTGTGCCATCCAGTATAGGGGGTCAGACACTCACAGTGTTTTTGCCAATCAGGATGATACAACAAATGGTCACACACACCACAAAGGAACCCATTTCATGTGGTGACCTGTGGAGACACAAGCATAACTGATTCCCCACATTAACAAGTCTACAGGTCCTGCTCACTGCTCTGTTACTGGGTCCTTTACTGTCACTGGAGGCCAGGGATGAGCCTTTGTATCAAAAGAATATTGCCTTTTGGGTGCTGTTTGGCCAACTTCATCTCAATTCAGAAAGCTGAGAACGTACAGGGCTTTTGCTAACCTGTCATGTGGGCACTCCAACTCCCCCTTCTTTTGTTTCTCAAGAATAGGTTTTAATGTTCAGTTGAAGCAAAAATCAAAGGATTAAGAGCTTAGCTGAGGGATAGAAGCTATACATATAATGATTAGAGTAGAAAAAATTGCAGAAAGCAGCTGAGCCAGTAGAGCCAAAACAATAAATCACTTGCTTGGCTTTGTTGTGTTAAGATTGGCAGTCGGGATATTGTTAATGTGAAGGAATCGTAACTGCACCTGCTCCCCAAAACCAACCAGAACCAGGCTGGGAGCTTGAACAATGGCCAAGGGGCCCGAGAACCTAGCAACTAGACAAAGGAGAAAAGTTAAAGGTGAGGAAGACTCCCTGACTTCATCATTAGGAGACCACTGACCCATTTCAAACACCCACTGACCCATTTGAAGGAAGGAACCGTGCAAGTGTAAAAGGACTTTGAGATCATTTTAATACAAAGCAGGGGTAGGCAGGGTTAGGTAATGCATGTATAGGCGTACTAGATAATTATATGAATATGTAAAATTTTGAGGATAAAAGAAGGCAAGAGCCCTGTGCACTTCGCACATCCCAGTGGGAGATTTCTCCCGGGTGTGCCCAGGGTTGTAATAACTATATCCCTCTTTATCTTTAACTGGTTAGAGAGTTTTTGTTCCTGCATCATTTTGGTGACCGTGGCAGGACTCCTCTGTTTGTCTGTGAGAACAGCCCGGGCTGGGGACATCTCTGGCGCTGCCGGGACCTTCCTGGAGGGATCTCTGCTCCCCGGCTGCTCATCACAGGGACAGACAAGACCTGTTACTGCACTGCAGACAAAACAGTGTGTTTAAAATTATGTGGGGTAGCCTGTAAGGCGTACACATAGCTAAAAGGCAGCTGATAAGTCACAGAAGACGTTCTGTGCTCAGCTCAAGCTGTGCAGTTTTGCTTGCAAGCATCAGGAGGGTGCAGTGGCCGGAGAAAGGATTTGTTGTGTCAGGGGACCGCCAGCAGTTCTGGGGGTGAACTGGACAAATCCTTGTTCATTGCTGCTATTTTAGTTGTTGCTATTTTAATCGTTATTATTTTGACTGTGTCCTTACTGTGTGGTGAGGCGTGCTTAGTACAAGGCAAATGGGAGCTCGGATCTAAGTTTTCATTTTCAGGAGACCAAAATGGCTGGAGAAGGGAGAAGTGATTGGGGTGAACATTTAAAATTGCTGCATGCTGTGTCTTGTGTTGAAAAGATGTGAATACTTTGTGCCTTGATAAAGAAATACCCTTCCCCACAGTGATTTTGACTTTGGGATTCGGGTTGTGTGTGCAGTTTCCCAGCCTCACCAACCCAAATGCCAAAAAGCAGCCCAAGTATGAATCTTCCCTGTGAGTCCCATCCCTTCAGCACAGGAGACAGGCAGAGCTGTTTCCAACTACACCTTGGGTGTCATTCTGCCACCCAAACTTGGGTCTGACAAGGCTGAAACTGAGCAAGACCCTCAGGAACAATCTGAGTGCAGATTTCCTGTCAGCAATGGGTGGGAATATTGTCCTGTTAGTTATTCATAACAGACAGGTTTATAGACCACCAGCACATGGGCCCATCCCGAAAATTCCTTGCACTTGGTTATTTTAAAGGCAGGTACCACCCTCCATCTCTTCTTTTGCAAGGCAGAAAAGCATTACCCTCAAAAAACACAAAGCTTTCCTGAGGTAGCCAAAAGAACTTCAAACTGTATTTAAAACAAACAAAAAATATGCAGGTGCTTTGCATTGAACAGTAAGAAAATGAACAAAACAAAACTGTTTCTGAGGCTCCAAAAGAACAGAGAACATGGAACTATTTACATCCTGGAGACCCAGTTAAGGCACTTGGGCTCCAGTCTCAGTCACTGTAAATTCTGTCTCGTTCAGTGGATGAGCTCAGGCTGGCTCCTGGTCACGTCTCTTGGCTTTGTTCAGCAGAAATCTCTGGAACAAAAGAAGGGATAGAGAAAACATTTGGTTAGATTCATCCAACAGGCACGTCTGGCAGAAGACACTCAATGACGAGTGACTTTACTCAAAGAGAACCTGCAGAGCTCTTTGACTTTCAGCAGCTGCCTCTTTATGGAGAGGATTTTTACAGCCTCCCAGTCCTTCTGCCAGGCACATCCCGATTTTTTCCTTTGGCAAGTTTGCCAGCAGATCATGGCAATGCATCCCTTTGCCCAAAGGGGCCCACAAAACTTTGTGTTTTATGGAAAATGACACTGCAAAGGCCCCGTGGGATGGCAGGTTACAGCTTCAGACTATTCCCCACTGTTTGCACCACAGGACAACACGACATTTGTAATGACTAAACTGGACAAAAACGTAGCAGCAGCTCTAGGAATTCCTTTTGGCAAATGTTGGTCACAAGCCCAGCAAGGAGTCAAAAGTCCAAGTGCTGCCCAGCTGCAGCTAAGCTACTCAGCAGGTGCTCTCCCCCATCCCTCCCTCTCTCTTTGCTCCCAAAATGAGGAATAAGGAAGCAGCAACTGGGGTGGCTGCAGGGCCAGCCCTGTTTGGTGTCTTCAGAAACTGCAGGCAGGGCTGTGAAACAAACACTTACTGTTCCAACTTCAGTCTCCTTGTCTTGTCTTCATTTGGCAGAGAAGTCGCTGGGAAAGGATTCTTCTCATCCCTGCAGATCCCTGAAAAACCACAGAGAGAAAGCTGGTCAGAGAGGGATGCCTAAAGCAATTCCAAAGGCTGGCTATCCTAAATTTCCAGAGAAAATGTTCCTTTGTCCCAGGCATAGTCTGTGCTCCAGGATCTCCCCCTCTCGCCTCCTTCCCCAGCAATCCCTCCAATAATGGAAATGGAACCTTGGCTTCTCACTTGGCAACTCACAGTGCTTTGCAATCATTAAACTTCTCCCAGGCATGGAGAAATTCAGCAGCAGGTTTCCTTCTCAGTGGCTGAGAGAGCAGTGAGGGCTGGAAGGAGGAAAATTATCAGGAAAAAATGAGCTATTAGAAGGCAGCAAATACAGCGTGCACAGCCTGGCTTAACTCACAGCCCCACCCTCCCCCAAACATCCTAAATCCCACACCCCAAGCCAACAGTAAACACCCAAATTTTAACAAGCAGCCAGTAAAATCCAATTTTATAACCCAGAAATGCAAAGCTGCAAGGGTTATGAAGAATTTTGTAAACAAGCTATAAAACTTCAGGCCCAGGTTGCAGCCACACCCACAGGTTTGTTGCTCCTTATTTTTAAACAAGATTTAAAAGATTTCTGTTTAGAAACACACTCCTTTTTACACCAGTCTTGCATTTGCAGTTGGCTGCAATCAGAAAGAGTTACTTATCTGAGAGGATGTTTCTGAAGAGAATCAGCACGTGTGGGTTGCAGGAATCCTCCTGTCAGCTCTCCTGGATATCCATGGTGATGCCCTGGCATTGTTCCCTGTGATCTTCCTCCACTTTCCTGTGCTTGGCTCCTGGTTCCTGGCAGGGTTATCCGTGGCAGGCAGGTCCAGGTTGTCAGTCTCGGTTCTGAGTCTCTTTTGGCTTGAGTTTGGTGCACGTTGTGCAGCAGTCACGGCCAGCAGTGGTGGCAGCACCACATTCTTCCTCTCAGCTTGGAATGAAGCTTCTGATGCTCTGCACAAGAGAAGGAAATTCATTAATGTGACGCACATACAATGTTCTTAAAAACTTGGCTACATCCTGTACCAGTTCTCACCAGTGTCTCAACTGGACAACGCTTCCAAAGCTGAGAGGCTTCAAGGGACTTTTAATTGGCAGGGATTTTAACATTCAATAACACAATAGCCTAGCAGATTTCTGATCATCTGAAATCAGGATGACCAGGGAACTCTGGCAGCAAGAAGCAGCACCGAATAGCTCTCAGCCTTGGTTCACTACTGCTCATCTCCACCATTTTTAGTCAGCTCCTCAAAGTTTCTGAGAACACAGCAAGCAGTGAATCCCAGCTCATGGACTGGAGCATCAGAAGAGGAGGAAATGAAGTTAAACGCAGTGGGAAGGCTCAGATGTGGGGCTGCACTTCTTGCCTGACCCTGCTGTGCATGGGACAGTCCTCTCCCCTCTTTCAGCACCCACCTTTGCCATGCTTTGGTCCCTACACATTGCACACGTGCTCTCCAGCTGCTCTGCCTTGGCACAGCTGATGCTGCACATCACATTGGACACAGAGCACAGCACCATCCCCAACCTGATCCAGAGCCCTCTCTGCCCAGAAACACCTCCTGCCCCTCTCACTCCAAAAGCCAGCACATGACTAAGACAGCTGCTCATTTTCCCTAAGGAAAAGGGAGCAAAGAACTCCACAATTAAAGCTTTGCCATTCCTACTGCAATTGGAACATCCCTTCCCCCAGCCAAACACCAAGCCCAACACCTCTGAGCTTCCAGAAGATGTCAGGAGGGAAAGGTTCCCTACCCTCACCCACCTCCACCTGCAGAGCTGCTTTCTGCACTGGTTGCTTCCAGCATGGAAAGGCCAATCTGCAGCAGGTCAAGTTGCAGAAGGCACACAAAATTAAAAGCAAACTCCCAAGGGCCTGGACAGAAGATACAGTTCTTTTTCTCAGCCTTCTGACTTAGATTTACACATCCCACCACTGCATACTCACTTCAGTTTACTGCAGTCTTTGTTTGCTGAAGGCTGAAATTTTTGGGGGGATTTTTTCTCATTCCTTTTTCTTCCTGGGAGTATCCCCCTTGTCTTCCCTCTAACAGGAAGAAAGAAAAAAGGGAAAAAAATTCAGTCAGGTCTTGAAAGTTCACATAAAGTACAGACCAGTGCAGCTCTGTTTGACAGATTCTGGTTGAAAACAGAAAAAATAACACATGGAGCTGTCTTTAGAGGAGAAAGATCATGGCTCTAATGCCAACCTATGAAGGGAATCTTCACATGGGGTTTTCAAACACCACCTTGGTCATTGTCCAAACCCACCTCCCCTTGCCCCTCTCACCTTCTTCTTTCTAGGGGACTCCTCAGGATTCCTCATTTCTTTTCTCTTCAAGTCTGGCTTCCTCGCAGGCAAGAACAACTTCTTCTCCCCAGGAGGTGAGGGCACTTTCTCCTTGTGCAAATCCCCAGTCCTGTGGCCATTGGGGATGAGGGCATCACCTTCCTGAGCATCTCCCAGGAGCTCAGGCTCCAAAAACCCTTTGGTGTTGGCCTGGGGGCAGCCCTTGTGCTCTCTCTCCTCAGAGGGCTTGTGAAGTGCCAGCTTTGGGTCTTCACTGTCGGTTTTTGGCTTCTCTTTGACTTCCAGCTGATCCTTGCAGGGCTGGTCTGTGACCTCCCCAGGACCAGGCTCACTCTCCTCCTTCCTCACCCTTTTGGATTTGTTGTGTTCCAGGAGCTCTCCAGGCCTTTTGGTACCCCCAGACTCCTTGGGCAAAGGCTCCTTGGTGAGCCCAGGAGGATGCAGGCAGCTCTGCTTAGTCTGAAGATGAGCTCGCTGAGGAGCCTGATCCACCTGGCCACTGCTCTTCTGGGAATCCTTTCCCAGGGAGCCAGAGCTCTTGGGACCATCCTTGGCCACTTGTCCAGAGCTCTTCTGAGGGTCCTTGGCCACTGGGCCACAGCTTTTGTGAGAAGTCTCGTGCTCTTGGCCAAAGCTCTTCTCTGAAGCCTTGGCACCTTGGACAGAGCAGGTGTGAAATTCCTTGGCCACTTTACCAGAGCTCTTGGGAAAATGCTTGGCCACTTGGCTCCAGCTCTTCTGAGAATCATTCACTGCTTGGCCAGAGCTCTTGTGGAAATCCTTTTCCCTTTGGCCAGAGCTCTTGTGGAAATCCTTGGCCCTTTGGCCAGAGATTTTTTGAGATGTCTTGGCTGGCATGCCAGAGCTGTCCTGAGAGCCCTTGGCCACTTGCTGACAGGTTTGCTGGGATTTCTTGGCCACTCGGCCACAGCTCTCGTGAGGAGACTCCCTTGCCTTGGAGTGCTGCTGGCAGGAGCGGCTGCTGATGCCCTGCTCCTGCTTCTCACCCTCCTCACGTCCATTCCCACGGGCAATTTCCCTGGGACCCTGTCCTGGTGCTGCTCCTCGCTTTGCCTGGGTCATCAGGTTTCCAAGCCACCACTTTTTATCAGCTGGTGGCTCAGGCTGCCAACAAAAAGAGAAATGAAGGATTCAAGACTGATGCCTTTATGGGCTCTTTCTGTCCTAGCACAGCTCACCAGAGCCCAGGGACTCTTGCCCAGAGGTTGTAAGGTCTGGGCTTTGGTCTGTGAAGAATTACTCTAAACTAACAGGCCATGTGCCCTAACTTGCTCCTTGAGCACCATGGATGGATATTTGCTCAATAAAAAACCCATATTTGCCTGTGGGCAAATAGCTAAGCCTTCACTGGAGTGAGAGGGGTCTAACAAAGCAGTATTTGCAGGACACACCAGGCAGCATTTGGAACCAGAGGAGAAGTACAACATCTGCTTCCTTCCTAGGACACCCCCCTGCAGTGGGCAGGGGCTGTGGGAGCCTCTCCATGGTCTCTGCACTCACCTCAGGTGCTGGCAGGTCCAGCACCTTTGCAAGGTCCTCCTCACTGTCACTGGAGCTGACCTCTGGGTCATGGCCTGGGGAGCTGTGGCAGTCCCTGGAGCTCCCTGACTCGGAGCTGCTCAATTTTTCAATAAGAAAAAAAATCATCGCAAAACTTCTTAGAAGTGTTTTCCTTGGGCACAGGAGATTACTTTCAAATTTCACAGCTACATTTCTATAGCTTTTGTAGCTGTAGCTTTACTAGTCCTGCCAGGCTTCAAAACCATATCCAGGAATGATCAGATTCAGCTGGTATCCCTTAGCATTTATTGCTGTCAACGGCATTATTAGCAGGTTGACAAGCACAAAGTGTGATGTTAAGCACCACAGATTAAAAGAAGACTTTTTCAGTCTGGTACATGAAGACCTGGGGGCTTTTTCTTCACTTTCACTTTATTTTGGTTTTAAACACAGTCACTGTCATCATGACATGGTTTAGTGCACTTGGTGTTGTTGGATTAACTATAGGACTTGATCTTCAAGATCTTTTCCAACCTAAACCATTTCATGAGTCCATCAAGAAATAATAATTTTTCTGTTGGTGAAAATTCCCTGCATTGAAGTTTTCTGAGAAAAATCTGACTTAAGAGAACCCAAATTTTTGTTCATTCCAGGTTCTTTTCCCAGCAGAGATTGGAACAGAGTCTGGTTACTTACGATGTTCTTGGCTCAGAACTCAGCCACGTTTCTGAAGCTGCACCAGCCTGCTCTGGAAATCAAGAATGAAAAGCTTGTGTTTATTTACCTGACCTGTAGCAGATTTTACCCTCTGGTCTCTGAGCACCAGATCAGGCAGGTGCTTTCTTCCAGGAGGGGCTTGTCCGTCAAAGATCAAGATTGTTCATCACTCCAGATGGCAGTGATGAACAAAATACTGCTTGTCCTCTGCTGAACTGCTATCTGGAGTTCCAGGTAATGATTGTTTACAGTTTCTTAAGCCATTCCTAAATTCACCCCTGCTCAGCAAAGCAGAGGAAATCATGCTGCTTCATCAGTGTGAACGCTTGATGGTCTCTGCTCCATATAACACACAAAATTACCTGTCAGCACACAAAGAACTGGGTTTTCTTTGCATTTCTACTTACCCTGCTTCTGTGCTGCACATCCATCAGGTTGGGACTCCTAGAATGAAAGGACAAAGTAATTTAGCATGCAGCTTAACAACACATCTACTGACTCCAAAACTGTGTTAATGGCACATTAGGGGTATGTGCATTTTGGAAGAAATCTTTTGAAAACATTCTAAGAGCTGCCAAACAGCTGAGCTGGACTTCTGCTCAGCAGAAAGATCTTTTGTAATTTATCAGAAGCCCTGGGAAAATTGGGCTGGCTTACCTTTGATGCCACTGGAAGTCTGGAAATCTCTGCTTTAGTTGGTGTCTGAAGAGGTGACAGGAGAGGTGACAGGAGGCTGCTCATGTCCTGCAAAGAGAGGGAGAGAAGCAGCTCTCAGGAGTTTTGCTGATGGACACAGAGGGAGTTTCAGCCTTCCAGAGCCAGAGGGTTCCACCTCCTCATGGATTTGTACAGGAGATCTGGTATTGAAGAGCACCCACCTTCAAGATTCCTTCAATGGACTGCACATAAACGTGCAGGATGCGCTGAAACAAGAAAGAGGGAGCAGTGAGAGTTTGTTTGGGTATTTTACTCATTGGTAGCAAACAAGCAAGCACTCAGCAAACATTTGCTGACCAGCAGGTCTGGAAATGCCATGCAAGTCCATTCATAAAGAAATGCTAGTAAGGATTAAGAGCTGAAGCCACCACCGTCACCTCCTGTGAGATAATGTCTGGCTTCCCTGGCAGTCAGGAAAGAGTCTCCATTGCTGACTTTTTATTCCTGTTCTCAAGACAGTCTGTTCCTGCAGTTTGCTCCCTTGATTGAATATCACTCTCCTTTAGTTGCTATTGAAGCAGCTAAGCTTTGCCTGCAAGGGCACAGGCTGCCTCTGCATGTGAAAGAGTTGAGCAAAAAGTTTCATGAGTTAAGAAAAAAACAGTTTAGAAATAACGGTTCCTAATTCTAGAGAAATTCTCAGTTCAGTTCTAGAGAAGGAGGAATATTTGCCATTGATTCAAATAAAATCAGACTCATCTTTCTGAAATAAAAAGAAAATAAAAATGACTAAAATGCAACCCTTGTAAGGTGTAGTTGGTGCTTGGCTTCCAGTTGAGAGCACTGCTCCTGCTCAGGTAACTCAGGCTGGCTCCAGCCTTCAGCACTGCAGGACTGTGTTATCAAAGACAGGGTCATCTTTGAGACCAAGCAGAACTAAGAAAATATTACATCAACAGGACTGGAAGAAGCAGAAAATGAAAGGAGGAATTTTTCACGTCTAGAGCCATTGTCCAAAACAGCCATGACCAGAAATCAGTCAGTCAGGGGCCACAGCCCAGAGATCCCTACTGCAGAGGATCCAGCACATGCACTCCAGGTTTCATCTCTCAGCTTCAAAATGGACTAATCCTGGGGTGAAAACTCCAGAAGGACCAGACAATGATGCCAAAGGACAAGGGGGAACACTGCCAGGTTAGGCTCCAGAAGTCCAAGAAGGGCTGTTTATTGACAAATTCCAAAAGGGAAGCAGAGGGCAAGAAATGTCTTCTGCTGCTGCAGAGGTCTCAAGGGGACACCTAAGAGGGACAGGATTTCAGGTCTGCTGTCCTGGCTGCCCTCAGACTGCAGAGAGGGAGGCAAGGGGCTGCTGTGGAGCAGCCTCTGCACTGGATTTGCATTCACCTTGGGTGCTGGTGCTCCTGGAAGTGCAGAGGCTGGCGAGCTGTGGCAGTCCCTGGAGCTCCCTGACTCCCAGCTGCTGGGCTGTGCTGGTGCCACCCTCTTCTGCTGGGGCTGGAGAGCTCTGCAAGGCCCCCAGGAGACAAAATTAAACAGCAGCAGGGGAAAGGTTACTTCCTTATCCCACTGACATGGCAGCATTCCAATCGAAACCCAAACCCTGTGTTTGGCCACTGAGAGCAGAGGGCAGAGGGCCAGGGGAACACATTGCCATGCTCCAAAAATAAAGAACCAGCATCAAAACCCCTCTGGGGGAATAATCAAACCTTCAACATCACACCCAGCCAGACAAAAATGTAAACAGGATCTGACTGCTGTATTGTGAACCTGTCTTTTGCCAACTAAAGCTAAATTAAACACCAAAACTTGCCAGTGCCTTTCTGAAAGCAACAACCCTCAAAGGAAAATTTCCAATACAGCCCAACAAATTTCAGGTTGGATTTTGGAGGGTTTTTTTATTCTTCCCCTTATGTTTTCACTTCTCCATCTGTGTTCCTTGGTTAAGACAAAAACATAGGATCTACAGACACACTGGAGGAGGGGAGGAGGAGAAAAGAAGGGAACACCTGAGGAAATCCAAGTCTGGTTCATAGGCAAACTCCAGCATGCCCGGGTTATTCCTTTCTAATTGGAGCTTTCCTGAAAACCCCATAAAACTGAAACCAATTTTCAACAGCAGCTCCAGGCAGCCACAAAGCAAAGCCTGTAGCTACAAGAGGAACCAGGAACCCCTTGCCATCTCCCCCTCATGTGAAAAGGTTTGTTTTTCTAGTTTGGTCTAGAGGGTTGTTTGGCAACACAACTGTACCTTGGAGGAGCAAGTGAAGGAGGTGGCTTTTCCACAACCTGTTTTGTTCAAAAAAACTAAGAGGAGAGGGGGAGGCAAGGTTAGCTCAGGGAATTCAGCAGAGTGCAGCAAGTGGGGAGGATTTCAAGATGTGTGTGCCTGGTGTAGGCACCATCTAAAGCTGACTTGGTGGGCAGCACTCTGCACTCCCACCTCTGCCTAACACACTCAGATCATTATTGTCAGCTTTTGCTGACAATCAAGGTAAAATGGGGTTTGTGCTTCCACACATGACATGCTTCAAATGTCCATGAAAAAACATCAGATTTGGAGACGACAGCTGGAACAAAAGTGGGAGTCCTTGAAGCATTTTCCATTCATCCTCTGGCTCAAACATGTGACAGCTCTACAAATGCAGAGCCTACTGAAAACGATGGGAGAGAGGAAAGAGAAGTTTGCTGCCACATTGGCCCTCTCAGAAACACTCAGAAGCTCAAGGGCATCTGGGTCTCTGTAACACCCTGTGCTGCAAGCATGGGGCTGGTTTCCCTTTGTTGGCAATGGGAATTGGGAAGCCCAGACACAAGGCAGCAGGCCCAGAGCCTTTGGGCAAGGGGAGCTCGGGAATGGAGACCTCCAGCTTGAGGAAGGAGCAGCTCTGGCTGCTTAGGATGAGCTGTCATGGGATGGCTCTTGAACTGCTCTAGAGAGTGTTACAGACTGAGAGGAAGGCTGAACTTACAACATCTTACAGCTCCAGCTTTTATCTCGACTTCTCCTCACCCACCCCAAAACACACTTTCAGGGAGGGAAACATCTGCTGAGTGAACAGGAGCTGAGCAATGCATTTCTTCCCCACCCATTTCCTTCATGTATGCAAAACAAGAAATACAGAGATCTATTCTTGAAGAGCACCAACCTTCCAAGTTTTTTCAGTGCATGGCACACCAATGGGCTTCTTTTCCTGAAACAAGAACAAGGGAGGCAGGAGTTGATTTGGGTTTTTTACTAACTGACATGCACTCAGCCAGCATGTGCTTACCAACAGCTCCAAAAATGTCATGCGAGTCCATTAATAATAAAATGCCAGTAAGGATGAAAAGGCCCATCTGAAGGGGAGTGAATAATGGAGACCAGGTGGAAAACCAGCTGAAATCCCCACAGTCACCTTCTCCTCCTCTGAGGAAAATGCCTGTGTTACCTTGGTGTCCTAGGGTGATGTTATGGTGTTTGTATCTCCAATCGTGTGTCCTGATTATGTTTGGTATTATGTCCTGTGCTTCCAGGACTGAGTCTGAGAGTGAAGCTTTGTTTTGTCTTGTTATCAGCCGGCTCACCTCCCCCATGGTCTATGTTTAGGAGAGGTTTTAGCTCGGCTTGCTTGCTTGCCTGCTTGCTTGCTTGCTTGCTTGCTTGCTTGCCTGCTTGCTCACTTCTGCCTCTTTTTCTTTCCTTCGCTTTGCCATTGCTTTTTTCTTATTAGTTAGTTCAGCTAGGCAGTCCAACCTTTTCCCTGGACTGTTTTCTCTTCCACCCCGTCCCCTCCCTCTCCTGGATACCATCTGAACCTGTTCCGGACAGGGACCTGGGAAACCCCAAGAAACACCGGGAGTCTACACTCTGTCACCGGCAGCAGCCATTCCCAAGCGCCAGAGACTGATAACTGGGCGACCACTCGCCAGAGAGACTGAACTCGTCATCCCTTCAGAACGGTGAAAGAGTTTTTTTGTCAGCTGATGTTGTCTTTTTTCCCTGTGCTGGGGAGTGTCTTGCTTGTTAAATAAACAGGGTTTTTTTCCCACTCTTCTCCGAGGAAATTCTTCCCGAACCCGGTGGGGTGGGGGGGAGGAGTCGTGGGGTTTGCTGTCTGGGGGCTCCTTCTGGAGGTTTTCCCCCAAATTTGCCCAAAACCAGGACACTTGGGAACCTGGCAGTCAGGAAATATTGTTTCCATTCTTAAACTACTACTACTATTACTATTACTACTATTTATTACTATTACTACTATTATTATTATTGTTGTTGTTATTATTACTGTTGTTGTTATGTAAGTATGTTTGTGCAGTCTTCTCCCTTTTTTTAAGCAGCTAAGCTTTGCCTTCAGAGGCACAGGCTCCCTCTGCATTTAAAAGAGTTGAGCAAAAAGCTTCCTTGGTTAAAATAAACCACTCGGAAGTAATGGTTGTCAATTTTTCTAAGCCAGTTCTAGAGAAAGAGGAATATTTCTCATTCACCCAAATAAAATGAGACTCCTTCTTGTTCTAAAGGCCACAGCAGTCTGGATAAGACACGGAGTTCTGACACATCTGCAAAGATGCAACACAGTTTATGCAAGTTCTGGCTGACTTTAGCCATCCTCTTCTTGCCCCTGCAGCATTTGCAAATGCCCAGCTACCGTTTCTCACTCTCCCATGCTTGGCCAAGTGATGGATTCAGCAGCCAGATTTGGAGCTGGGCATGTTCTGCAGAGCTGAGCCCACCCCCAGCTGATGGCAGAAGCTGCCAGGGATTCCAAGCCTCTCTCAGCTGTTTCTGGGCACCCCCTCCTTCCCCTCCCTCACCACCCTCTCCAAGGAAGATGCAGCATCCCTGCTCCTTTCTTCACACTGATACTCCCTGACATTTGTCATTCACTCCAATAAAATCAGACTCATCCAAGCAGCAAGGACAAACACTGCCCATTGCTGCTGGCCTGAGGGCTGATTGCAGCACTCTGCATTTCCAAGACTTTGAGACCAGGAATGGTGCTTTATTTTTTTTGGCACAGAAGAATGGCTCCTGCTCTGCTTTATTCTCTCAGCTTCCTCTCATTTTCCACAAGGTATTGCCTACAGTCCTTTGCAGTTGATCACCAGCCTTTTCCAGGAAAAGCTGACTGCAGCCTCCAGCTCTTCCTTCTCCTCCCAAAGGCCAAACACAGTTTGAAAACCATCTCCCTGGCTCTCCTGGCCCAGCTGCCATGGCTCAGCACTGTGAACTTCGACCTTCCATAGGGCACAGCAACATCCCAGTGCTGAAGGATGAGCCTGGCAAAACCCCAAAACACATCTGGAACCAAGTGCCAAGGCTCAGCCACCAGCCAGGAGTGTGATGATCCCCTGACCTTGAGGGACTGCCAACAACAGAGGGCCCCAACAATTGCACTCACCTGGACAGGCTCAGGAAGGATTTTGGATGGTGGAGCTTTGGCTTCTGGCCTCTGTTTGGAGACAACTTCATTGCAGTCCTTAGAGTTCTGCTTAGTGTTAGGCCTGAGGCCTAGTGATTGCAGTGAGAATTCCTTCCCCATGTCCTCATATGGGTTTGTCTTCCTGGAGGCCAGACCACTCCTGCAGGTCTGTGACATGGATTTGGACATTTCTGGAAACCACAGAGGACTTGGAGGGGACTCCTGCCAGGGAATCAGGTTGAGGTCCCACTCGCCCAGCATGTGCTTGATGTGCCATGACAGCTCATCCTCTTTATTGGTCTGCAGCACAGGAACAGAGAGGGGAATGTCACAAACAGCCCAGGCAGGAGAGCCAGCTCTGCAAGAGACATTGCTCAGCATCTGCATGGAATCACCATGCATCCCCACTAGGGAAGTTAGGCAAGCTCAGTGGAGCAGATGGGAAGATGCTGTGTTTGCAGGGATTGGGCCAAAGTCTGCTACAGCCCATGCAGAAGACACAGCTCTCCTCTCGGCCCCCAAGCCTCCTTCCTCCTCTCCTTCCAGCCTGCACCCCACTCCCATTACCTTGTAGGGATTGGCAAAGACAGGAGTCTTCTCCCGGGATATGTATTTCTCCTCCACCTCCCTCCTCCGCCTCTCTTGCTCCAGACGGCCGAGCAGGTTTCTGTTGTTGTTCCGGCTTTCAGAAGGAGACACAGAAAGGAGAGTTAACACTTGAACCCCTGTTTTTATACTCTGTGCACAAACTTTCCCACAAGGGCACATGTCCAGCAGCAAAGCAATGTTGAAATCCTCAGGATGCTGACAGTGGACAGATCAGTTCTGTCCCCTGTGGGTCTCATTGCTCTGGGGCACAGCACACATCCTTCTCAGGGATTGCTGCTCCTCATCCCAGACATCGACAAGGATGAGAAGGGAAAGACTCTCCCCCCATTTCATTGTGAAACAAATGGAGAAGCAGTCGCTGAGTCACTGAGGGTGATCAGCACATGAGCTGGCAAATCCACTTGCAATCATCAATGGAGAAACTGCCATGCTTGTTCTTCACACCTCTCACCTCACTCTCTCCCTGAGAGTCAAAGAGAATCCTCTCTTTTGAAGGTGTTGCCACTTTCAAGGATTGAATTTTGTCCACTTTACAAACAGCCTTGGAAATTCACTCTCTACTTTCAATGGATATTTAGAAAGCTGCTTGCACAGAAAATCATGTAGCTGTATTTCAAGCAATCCCATCAATGTCATTAGAATGGAAATCTCAGACATTCAGAAAACACCATGTCAAATGCCCCTGTTCCTCCTCAGCCACATCTGCATGTACTCAATCCCACCAGCCCCATAGCAAAACACCAATAAAGCTGTGTCCCATCATGGCAAAACAGATCCTTTAAACTGTCCCTGCTCTGTGAAAGACTACTGCAAAATGAGGGAAACTCTGCCTCTGCTCTTTGTGGACATAGGAGAAGGAAAAGCATGTAGGCAGAGTGGATGCAGGTATCTATTTCTACTCTACTGCACAGTCTGCTTTATACATACAATTCCTAGATTCTTCTTGGCCCATCCAACTTCCAGCAGTGGCACTTTCTCCAATACCACACCAGTAATCAGCTCCTGAAAGTTTCATCATCCCTAGAGCCAAGGCACAGCTGCCTCACCTCATTCTGAGTGCCATTATTTACAATAAACCTGGTTTTTGCACTAGGTGACATTCCAAACTCAGAGCAAAGTGTCTGCTGAAATGCCCAATCCTTGAAGATGAGCCTGTAGCTCTCCCAGTCTCCAGAGCCCTGCAGACACCATTGCTGCCCATCTCTGACCTGGCCATTCAAGGTGCTTGTCAAGATGCTCTTCAAAGCCTTTGCACACCTGAGCTCTGCTGCCACTCATAACCCTGCACAGTTTCCCTCAGGTCAGGGAAATTTGGAAGCTTTGGGAACTCCAGGCACCTGGCAGCCTTGGAGCAGGGGGACTCCACAGTCCCAGCCTCTCCATCTCCAGGGGGAAAACAGCTGCAGAGTTAAAAACACTGCTGTACTTGCTGCAGGTGGTCAACACTTGATGTGTCACCAGGAAAACCCCATCACCCTGACTGCTCAGAGAAGCAGAGGGAGCCAAATGTCTGCCCTGAAACATCAGCTCAGTTCTCATCCTCTCCAAACATATTCCACAAGAAATAAGAACTTGCACCCACCCCGAAAAGAAATAACTCTTGTGCTTTGCTACAGACTGAAACAGGAAAATACTCCAGGGCCCAAAGCATCCCAAAGTGCAGAAGGGAGTGCCCTGGCCCCAGTTAGGAGAGATTGGCTTCAGAAAGTTCAGCAGACAACCTGCCCTGGCCCACAACATCATCCAGGTCTGGGTCTGTAACAGGAGCTCTGAAAATCCCACTGGCAGGACAACCTTTATTTCTCCCACTCAGGGATTCTGATTCTTGCATTGGAGGGAGGATTCTTTTCATAAACCCTCTCAACATTCATCACAGCACCTGGAAAGCCAAGATTGCATCAAGTCAATTCCTACCTGATGTTGCTGTTCTGGTTGCCTCTTGGCTGCATTTTAGAGCCTCAGTTTGAGTCAGCTTCTCTGGAAGAGAACAAACAGATATTCAGCATCTGCAGGATTAAAGCAGAGGCCACGATCTGCAGGGACTTGCTACCCTCAGAGCCTGGAATACCCTACTGGCAGTGCTCCTAACATCAATGATCCAAATGTGGGCATTACACATAGCTGAGAATGGGGGGAACCGAGAGATCCATGTTCCCCTTCCCCCAGTGGTGATGCTGCATTTCAGGTCAGCTCTTAACTCCAGATTTGGCCAAGAGCATGACAAACCAGGCCACTGCTGCAGGCTCCAGGATATTTGCTTCAATTTTCAGAATAAATGTGCCCTAAGAACCCTGCTTTTAGATACCCAAATGTGACAGTGGTTATCTTTTTTCTTCTGTCTTCACTTAGAGTCAGAATTGAATGTTCAAAAGACAAATTTCTTGTTCAGACTTAGTTGTTTATTAAATCTTATCTAAAGTACAGAGAGTTCTTCCACACTTTGAGCTCTTAAGCCAAAAGTAGGAAAACTGAGGTGAATTTAGCTAGTAACAAAGCCTTTTAAAAGCTAACTATCCAATTAAGAACTAGCATCTATATTATTCGTACTTTTGACTCAATAACTAAACACTTGTGAGCCACAGTGCAGCACTAACTATCCAACCAAAAACTGCTACCTGAAATCATGAAGAAGAAGGAACAAGAAGGAAAAAGAAAACCAAACAATGCCCAGGAACCTCCATCTTGTTCCATACCCATTACTATATTCTGAAACCCCAAATTCCAAACCCTTCACCATGTGAAATTACACACTTCTATTCTAACTACACACCCGTGATTCTAACTTTATCATTCAAATTTGGAAGCCTTCTCCAAGGCCTCAAGTCAAAAGCAGTGCTCTTTTGAGAGTCAGTGTCAGAAAGCACAGAAAGTTCAAAATTCCCAGGCTTCAAAGTTCCAACACAAATGGGCTTCACATAAATGGCAGCAATTTTGGAAAGGGGAAGGAAAGAAAAGGAGGGAAATAAAGCCCTGAAAACACAGCTCTAGATGAAAAGGTAAAGAGATCCTCTCAGCAGAAGTAAAAAAATTCAAACTGGCTGAAATAGGACTGAGAACATTGAAATTTCAATTTGTGACATTCATTTACAGCATCTCACACTCCAGAGAGAGCAGAATGATTTCCTGCTGGGGAGGAGGCTACAGGAGTTTTCTGTGAAGTCTTGTGAGCCACCCCACTTAGAGCAAGTGGTGTGGAACAGGAGCACAGACACTTGGGGAAGAGCTGGAGCAGCTGAGCTCCAAGCCATGGCTGTAACACCAGGGAAGGGACCAGCAGGGAACCATTCTGCAAGCCACAGAATGGGAATCCTGTGGATGGGGATCCTGCCAGAGCCCCACCTCCCCCTGCAGCTGGGAAGCCTCACAAGAGACACTGACACCAAGCTAAGAGGACACACCTGGAAGCAAACAAACACTGCATCTTTGTTCCTCCCTCACGAGCATGAAAACCATCCTGCTGGCTGGGAAATAAAGTGTCTTCAAAGAACATGGTGCCCACTTGAATTTCAAGAGAAACAAAAGTGGGAGAAGTAGGAAGTGCATGCAGGAAGAAGTCATTCCAAATTTCTTCCCATTTCTGCTGAGTGGACCTGGCATTGGCAGAACTTGGGCAGGGAGAGATGCATGCACACATGTGAATAAACAGCATGACAGGGAAGCCTGCCCTGTCACCAGCTTATCCTTGACATGGCCACAAAGCACACAAGTGGCCAGCAGGAAAATCGAGATTGCACTAAACTGTCCAAAAGTTGTGCAAATGCCCTTGACAGGGTCGGGTTTTTGACCACACTATTCCCACAAGGCACAACTGCTCCTGCAACCAGGCTGTGCTTCTGAATACAAGCTTGCCTCACTCTGGAGAGGAAAGCAGGTGCCCAAGTACCCTGATGGCAATTCCTACAAGCTTTGGACAGGGCTGTTTTTGGCCAGGCTCATTTCTGCATCCCTTAGCAGGACATATTTGATTGCTCTTCTTTCTGCCTTGTCCATCCAGCTCCAGGCAAAGAGCTGCTCTAGTGGAACAAGGAAGCATGGAAACTGCTTGAAAACTTGATGTACCCATCTCAAGAGCTTTTCTTTCAAATGTTGCTATCACTAACGTTCCCATGATATTTTTATGGGCAAAGCTTGGTGTTTTACATATATATTTGAAGCAACAATTTGACATCCAGTCAGGGAACGTACTGGACTCATAGAACCAGAGAACCATAAATCTATAGAACCACAGAATGCTTTACATTGGAAGAGGCCTTAAATGTCACCAGATTCTGCCCCTCTGGCATGGGCAGGGACACTTTTCACTAGACCAGGTTTCTCAAAGGCCTCTCAGACCTGGCCTTGAATGATTCAAACATTCTGGTGGCTGTTGTACTTATCTAAATATAACATATGAATATACATACAAGGCTATTATAATGATAACAGCCATGAGCCTTGAAACTGGAAAAATAACAAATCAATAACTTTGGCTTCACTTTGGCTGTGGGTGTTTCCACAAGGGCTCTGCCACCTCCCTCTGGAGTACCTGGCTGCCAAAGTTCAACTGCCAGAACAGCCCCTGGCAGCTGCTCCCATTCCCAATGGGGCAATCCCAGGCCACATCTGGAGCAGCTGCTGCAAGCACTGCCCAGGAAAAGCAAAAAATAAAGTTCCCCCTGACACACATCTGCTGGCTCTGCCCTCAGCCCTCTCCTTCTCAGTGCTGGCACCTTTTGGCAGCACATGGGGCAGAACCAAGGGCCCTCTGTGCTCCCCATGTCACCCTCCTTTCCCAGGGATTGGCTTGGAGACATTTGGGATTAAAGCATCAGCAGCAGCAGCAAGGCCTGCTGCATCCTTGTAATTTGTCCTGCTGTAAACTGGGGAATAATAATCTTAAATATTTGCTATATAAAGAATGCCTTAAAGGTAATTTCCCTGGTTAGTGGCTCTTTCTCAGCACACTGCTGCCAGCTTGCAGGAGCAGGAGCATTGGCTTTGAAGATGCTCCTGTTGATGCCCAGCGCTGGTGGCCAGCAGGGACATCCGTGCCCAGCCAGTTTGCCCCTTGGTAGCCAAGCCAGAATTACCTGGCACAAGCCGGCCCTGCGGGCGAGGAATTCCTCCCCTGTGGCAATGAATGCTCTGCCAAACAGGCTTTGGGGGCAGAGCAGAGCTCCGGGATGGAGCGGGCAGAGCAGAACTCCGGGATGGAGCGGGCAGAGCAGAGCTCCGGGATGGAGCGGGCAATGCAGAGCTCCGGGATGGAGCGGGCAATACAGAACTCCGGGATGGAGCGGGCAGAGCAGAGCTCCGGGATGGAGCGGGCAGAGCAGAGCTCCGGGATGGAGCGGGCAATGCAGAGCTCCGGGGTGGAGCGGGCAATGCAGAACTCCAGGATGGAGCGGGCAGGGCAGAGCTCCGGGATGGAGCGGCCAATGCAGAGCTCCGGGATGGAGCGCTCAGCGCTGCCGCAGCCCAAGTGCGGCTCTGCCGTTGGCACCGCCCGGCTGGCAACGGAGCGTCCCGGGCACGGAACGGGCAAACGGGCACGGGCGGGCACGGAACGCTCGCCTGCAGCCCCGGCCCCGCCCGGCAGCAGCGCGCGGGTTGTCCCTGAGTGCCACCGAGCCCTTCCCGGCTGTCCCCGAGTGCTGAATCCCACAAACCTGTTTCTATTTTTTTGTTTGTTTGGTTGGTTTTTTGAGCTTTCTATGCTATCAGGCACTGACCCCCTGCAGAACGCTGCTTTTGACCTGAGGCCTTGAAAACGGCTTCTAAATATGAGTGGTGAAATAAAAATCACGAGTGTGTAGTGAAATAGAAGTGTGTGCTTTCACAGGGTAACAGGTTTTAAATTGGAGGTTTTTATAGTATAGTAATAAGTATGGGACAATATGAAAGATTTTGAGAGTTGTCTCTTTCGGTGTTCATCTTCCTTCTTCTTCATGAGTTTCAGGTAATAGTTTCTAGTTAATCAGCATCACTGTAAAAATCATAAAAAACTAATTCTTGGGTTAAAAGGATAAGTAATATGTGTTAATTCTCTATTGAACTGTTTAGCTTTAAAAAACCTTGTAGCAGCTGCATCTTTCATCATTTTTTCCAAGCTAAAAACGCTGTAATTTCTGATAAAATTTAATAAACAACCAAGTCCAAACACGAGAAAAAAAACGTTTCCATTGTGTTTCTGTTAATCTTAACTCTAAGAAAAAGAAAAACAAAACAAACAAAACAACCAAAACCAAGCCACTAATTAAGTGGTGCCAAAGTCCCACCATTGCTACACCCGAGTGCCACCGAGCCCCCGAGCCCTGCCCGGCAGCCGGGAAGGAGCCGCTGAGGAGCCCCCAGGGAGCAGGGCCAGAGCTGCGGCTGCTTTGTCCAAAAGCTTGGGGATGTTCTGTGAAAAAAAGCTGAGAAATTCAATTCTATGACCTGCACACCTTGTGACCCTTGAGTACTGATGGAGAATTAGGAAGGCTCCATCCCAGTGCAGACAGGAGCACCCCTGGACTGGAGACTCTTCAACAAGAATTTCATGTGTAAATTATTTGTCACTTGGATAAAAAACCAGAACTCCACAGCAACCCAACTAATCTATATCATTCACAAATTCTGTATGTTTCTATCAAGTACAGAGAATTCTTGAAATGCCTAATATGAGAGTGGCTTTTTCCACAAGAGTAACTCCATCAGACGGGGAATGAAGTATTAAATCATCTCAGCCAAACAGAAACAATTAATCTAAAATAGTCAACATGTCACTGATAAGGCACAACTCATGTCCAAGAATTCCTCATTTGCTAAACAAATCAAGGAGATCTACGCTGAAAAATAATTCCCAGATGATTTTTTCATAGATCAGATTCCTGTAGCTCAGCTGCTCCATCTGCCTTCCAGCTCTACAATCCTCCTTTGCGTTTTATTGTCACACTGCAAATCTACAAAAGAAACTTTTCTGAGAAAACAGGGAATTTCCTATTAAATTTCTCCTTAGGAGAGCTTCCAGCCACAGCAGTAAGAGCAGTGTTTGCTGCCTGCCCTGAGCAGAGACACAATACCTATTGCCCAGCCTCTTTCCCACCTAACCTAGTTTCCTAGTCTGAACTTTGTAGCCACAGTCACTGGAAATAAAATCAGAGCTTTAACTGTACTTTGCATATTTTCAGTTTTATTCTAAAATTTTCTACTTCATCCTCTTTAAATGTACAGTTTTCTTTTAAAGTGCATACTTTTTTTTCCTTCTTGAGTATTTTATCCCAGAGGCATTACTGCCATCACTGATGGGCTTGGTCACTGCCAAGGGTGGGTACATCTTGGTTTTATTTTAAATGCACCTTTTCATTTCTACTCAAGAAAAGTGAAAAATGCTAAATATCAATCCCATAAAGCCAAGTTTTATGATTATTGAAAGCAATATGGAACTGAATGAGGTTTATTCCATCCTAACCAGTTTATTTATTTAATTTGATGAATTCAGATTGTTTGATGCTGTGATATAAAAAATGTCTTGTTTTCTTCTGCTGCTCCCAGCATTTGAACATCACTGTGAGAACTGCTGGGCAGCCTCTGCCAGCTCCTGCCCAGCCCGTGGCACCTGTGGGCCTGCACTGACAGCCCTGCCCCGGGCTCTGCCAGGCTCTGGGCCAGCACAGAGTGCATGCCACCAAGGGCACAGAGCAGCCTCCTCTCTGGGCCACTTGCCTGTTTGCAATGCCTTCCCCAGGCGCTGGCCCTGCCCCACAAGGCCTGGGCTGAGTCCTGCCCCTGCACGCTCAGCCAGGCTGACATGGACACTGCTGCTTTCTCTGGCAGGCTCTCTCAGGCCAGCCCAGCTCCCTGCAAGCTGTGCCAGCTGCCCTGAGCTCTGTGCAGCACCAAGGGCCTCTCCCCAGCACAGCCCAGCCAGCTCTGGCCCCACAGCTCTGCTCAGGCCAGGGGGCTCTGGGCAGTGGCCCCACGGCCTCAGCCCCTGCCAAGGGCACAGCAGCAGCTGCAGCTCAGAGAGGACTCAGCCCCAGCCATGGGGGAAGGTGCTTGGCCAAGGCAAAAGGAGGCTCCCTGGGTGCCCTGCTCCCCTCTCCCTGAGCTCCTGAGAGCTCTGCAGCCCCTCCTGCCATCCCATCTGCCCAGGCCAGCACAACAGCCCTGGCCTTTGGGTCCTCCAGAGCTGCTCCTGCTCCAGGCCCAGGACCCATCCCAAAGCTGGGATTCGGCATTGGAATGAGCTGCCCAGAGTGAGTGCGTCACCATCCCTGGAAGTGTTTCAGGAAACACTTGATGTGGCACTGAGTGCCATGGTCTGGGTGACAAGGTGGTGTTGGGTCACAGGTGTGTAAGGGTAGGTCCGAAGTTCCCCTCGATTTTGCCTCCCGACCGTCGCAAGGAGACCTCGAGGACCCCACCCAGGCTGACTCCCAACAATGGTTTACTGGCCGGGCCAAGGTGGATGCTCATGACTGTGTGCTGGTGTATTGTGTTCACTGGACTGTGCTGTCATGGCACCAACCAGAGGTTGTGTTGTACCAACTGAGGACTGCTTGTCCGTATCTGTCTCCTGCAGCACCACACAATGGTCCATAAATCTTCCCACCTTTTGGCCAGAAGCCACTTGCTTTGGAGAAGGACTATAAAAGAGCGACCCCCTGGAAAGAACCCTTTGAGATCTCTCCACTGATGAAGACCCCTGAGATCTCCCCACGGACGAGGACTCGTCTATCGGATGACCCGCGAGGACGCCCGTCTCGTCTGTTGGTAGCTATTCTCCCATCCCTTCCTTTCCTTCCCCTTTCCTTATCCTGTACCTCTCCCCTTTACTGTAACTGAATTGTTGGCATTTGATGAAATGCATTGCTGTTGTTGATTAAACTGATTTTCTGCTGTTGAATAAACTGATTTTGTCCCCTGCATTTTGCCTGTTTGCACCTTTAAGATCAAAAGAACCATCACGACCCCCGCTCCGCATTAATAGCAGATCGTGACATTAAATTGGCGTCACGGACAGGATTTTCTGGCAGACAGAAGGGATGCAAGGTTGTGTGTAGTCTGTATCAGGGGAAGGAAGTCTTACTCCAGCCACACCTAGCTGGCCGCCTTGAAAGGGTGAGCCTGTCTAGAAAGCAAGGGGGGTTTTTCTGATTTCCCGCAGACTGCAGACACCTTGGTGTGGAGCATCCCCAGACTCGCTTGAGGGCTCTGTCGTCAGAATTTCACAAAAGATCTACTGGTGCAAAAGGCGGGACACTGTTGTTGTTGCTGTTGTTGTTGCTGTTGTTGTTGTTTTGTTGTTTTTTTATGATGTTTGACTACTTGGTGCAGTGAAGAGACAACCTGGTGTTTTGGTAACTAAGGAGTGCCTCCCAAGTAGTTTGGTCTCTTCACCCGCACAGGGAAGCGAAGGGGGGCACACAGCGAAAGCTGTTTCGTTGTGTGTGGTAACTTAAGCAATAGACCTCCCTGTTGTGGTTTTTACTTATCCCTTCACAAAATGACTGAGAATTCCACTGTAACAGATAAAACTGCATTTTATGCTCTATTAGCTAAGTATAGTGCCAGACCGTCCCAAGGTGGGGAGGAATGGGCGAACAATAATTGGTTTAATCTGGAGAATGTGATTGATAGAATATATTCTCTGCAACATGAGTCAAAGTTCAAACTGGGCAAAGATAAAACCATGCTCTGCTCGGTTTTAGGAGCTTGTCTTACGGCAGCTATAGAAACTCGCTCTGAGTGCAGAAATGAGGAAAGAACAATTATAGACTCTCTACAAAATCTTGTTCAAATTTTGCAAAAACAATTAGATCAAGAAAGGAATGAGAACCATTTGTTGCGAGATGAAAATAATTTGTTAAAAGCTGCCTTAAGAGAAGAATGGGATGAAAATTCAAAGCGTGCTGATTCACCAAAAGGAACACAGGAGAAGGAAGCTATTCACATTAATCCAATGTACTCTCCAAAAGACCCAATTTTGATGAAAAATTGTGGGGAACACTGCTGCCCCAACTTGAAACCTGTGATTAAAATAGAATATGATTATATCAGTGATGCACCCCCCAAGCAACCTTCTCCACAGGTTCTGGGCAGTCTACCAGAGCAAACTTCTCCACAAGTTCTGAACAATGCACCAAATTAATCTCCTCCACAGGCTCTGGGAGTTGAGCCAAAGCAGTTCACCTGCACTGGGCTTTCCCAAGGGTCTGAACATTCCCCCACTTCGGCCCACCACACTTTAGCCCAGGAATTAGAAAAGATACCCAAACCTGACAATACAGCTGTCTATCAATACATTGATGATATTCTGGTGGGAGGGGATGAAATAAAAGTAGTGGGGGATACCAAACAAAAAATAATCTCTCATTTGGAAAACCCTGATTTGCAAATTTCCTCAGAGAAAATTCAAAAACCTTCTCAGGAGGTGAAGTTTTTGGGAATTTGGTGGAAAGGAAGTATGACATGTATTCCACCTGATACTCTAACCTCCCTGGATCAAATTAAATTGCCTGAATTCAGGAAAGAGATCCAACAGGCTCTAGAATTATTAGTGTTCTGGAGAAAACACATCACAGTCACTATTGAGACCCCTCCCCCTGACGGGGTGGCCCAGAGATCCTCAGTTGGGAAGTGGTATGCCCAGATAAAACATTACTGTAACATCTTCTCAGTGATAGAAAGAGCTGTAAAAAATCTGGCAATACGAGAAACTGAGAGCTTGGCTAATAGCCATGACAAACCTGCCTTGGTAATTAAAGTAGCCACTCCTTTCTCCCCTGAACAATCAGCAAATTCTTGTTTCACTGATGCTTCTGCCAAACGAGAGGGAAAGGTGGGGAAATACAGGACAGCAGCCCTCCCCACTTCTGCTGGTGAACAAATTATTACTGAGTGAGAAGGCAGCTCTCAGGCTGGGGAGCTGACAGTTGTTTGGAGTGTTTTCCGACTTGAGGTACAGAATATCTCTCTTGTTTACATCTACACTGACTCCTATGCTGTGTTTAAAGGAGGTACAGAGTGGCCTCCTTTTGCTGTGTTTAAAGGAGGTACAGAGTGGCCTCCTTTTCAGCAGCAAAATAATTGGGAAGTTAACAGAATTCCAGTCCACGCTACACACTGGATAGTTCCATCATTTTAATCTCCTGCCTCCTGAAGGCAGACTCTGTGTTTACTTTTCACAGAAGAACACTGAGGGACATGAAGAAGCACCCCCTTAGCATTGGATGACAAAAACAAGATTTTTCCTTCTTTCATGGTGACACAAGGTGATGATGTCACAATAACTTGTAAACTAGCAGCTGGATCCCTCACCGAACCTGCATACAGTCATGGCATAGGATCTCATGGCCGGACTTTATATTGCAAAACCCAAAAGCAAGACTGTTGGCTAAACCTAACTGCTGTACAATTTTCCTATAAAATCATGTGTGGAAAAAATGATACAAAATACTGGGGAGAACTTGATGTTAATGTTGTAACACCTACCACCCAACCACCGGTTGTGCTAAGCCCTACGATTTTTCAATTTGGACCTTATGTAATTAGAAAAACTGGCCAACAACAAATATTGTTTGATCCGGCATGGTCTCTCAAACAAATCAAATTATTGATGCAAAATAATGTCTCAGAAGTCCAACCAGCTTGTTCACCCTTTCTACAGACTTCTTTTGAGGGGTGGACAACCTGGCTGCGGAAACGAAATCCTGCTAAAAAACGAATGGCAAGAGACATAACCGGTGTTGTGGGAACAGGATTGGGAATTTTGAATAGCATCGATTCAGAAGTACTAATGAATAAATTGGCTACTACAGCTGGAGATGTAACCAAATTACAACGGCTCCTGCAATTATCCTTAACAGCTTTGGGAACCCAACAGTTGTTGTTATCAAACATATTGCCGAGTTGGGAAAAGGTAAATGTAAATGACCACAAATTGATAATCGATGCACTTGGTGCTACACAAAATAACATCTCTCTGGCTCTCAGCTGTATCCAGGCCCAGTTGTGGATGCAGTTGGTTGCTGCTTCAATTATAAGAGAAGGTGAGGAAGGCACTTTTCCCACTGAAATCCGAAAAATAGTCTGGGACAGTGCCACTGATTTTGAAAGAGAGTTCCAGTCCTGGTGGAACTTAGTGAATTTTGCCTATGAGTCCAGCACAAACACAGCCACAGCCTTTGTGCTGACGATACACAATGCTTCAGTGCATTCAATATTCCCCATCATTGCATTGGGGTTGAACCATGATGGAGCCATTCTCTATCCTTTAGAGCATAGGGAATGGGCCCGTCAAATTGATGAGAAGTGGCAAACTGTCAATTTGGAAACTTGCATTGTCCAGGAACAAGGGTTTATCTGTGAAAGTAATGCAATCAGAGCTCAAGATATCTGCTTGGACACAGAACAGAATGTTTGCAATTTTGAAATTCATCCAAACGAGATTCCTGAAACAGTACTGGTATATATGGGCAATGGATGTGCTTGCTTTAGAACTGCTTGTGATAGTGTTTTTATAGAAAATTTGGTAGTGGATACTAAAAATCATTCTAATCTTTGTGTTTGCAACTTTACTAGAATTGCAGGATGTGATTTTTCCTATGTAGCTCCAGTTACTTCTTACCACCTTTTGCAGTCAAATTACACACTGATCCACCATCTATTGCCCACTCCAATTGGAATGAACCTCTCTCTGGTGAAGCAATTGTTGCTCCACCAAGATCTGATCGAAATTTTGGAGAGGATCAAGAAAAACGGACAGAAAACTCTAATAGATGTTCATCACAATGTGGAAAAAATACATCGTGTTTTAGAAAGAGTAAAGACAGATGCTGAACACAGGTGGTGGGATACTCTATTTGGGTGGTCACCTACTGCTACAGGTGTCCTGAACAAATTGTGTCATCCCACCATTGCTCTCTTGATTTTGGTTTTAATTGGTTTTGTTTTATCAGCAATCCTATACATTATGAATTGGAGAATGATGAAACAGTTAGCACAATTGGCATTTGTGATAGATATACCCAAATCGGTCACTGTTGACATCCCTAAAGTTATTGACACAAGATGAACTATTGACTGAAATTGCTTATTTTTTGATTGTGTGGTATTTTTGCAATCAAAATCAGTTACTTATTCTTTTGTAATCAAAAAATTGCGAAATTGCTTATTTCTTTGTAATCAAGATTGAATGTATATTTTAATTGAGAATTTATTATTTGTTTTGTTTTGTTTTATCTCTTTCTCTCTTCTTTTCCTTTTCCTCTCCCTTATTCTTTCTTTGTCTGACTCTGTCTCTGTTTTCCGGGATATGCTACTAACTTGGACGAGTCCTGAAGACTTCACAACATCTCTACAAAGGAGCGCTCTTGACGACCCAGGCTGGGATCGGGCTCTTCTCCCAGGGAACAGCAACAGGACAACAGGACACAGGCTTAAAGCTGCACCAAGGGATGTTTAGGCTGGACATTAGGAAATATTCTTCACAAAAAGAGTGATTGGGCATTAGAATGAGCTGCCAAGGGACATGAGTGTGTCATTGTCCCTGGAAGTGTTTAAGGAAAGACTGCAGATGGCACTGAGTGCCATGGTCTGGGTGACAAGGTGGTGTTGGGTCACAGGTCGGACTTGATGCTCTCAAAGCTCTTTTCCAGCCTGGGTGATTCTGTGATGATTGTGACACTGCAGGGCCCTGGGGCAGCAAGGGGCCATTATGACACTGCAGGGCCTCGTGGAACTGAGAGGACCATAGTGACACTGTGTATGACATGGCAGCACAGAGCCAAGGGGCCACTGTGACACTGTGGGGCTACATGGAAGCAAGGAGTCCATTGGGACAGTCTGAGTCCTGGTGGAACCACAGAGGCCACTGTGACACTGCAGGGCCTTGTGGAACCAAGGGGCCATTGTGCCACTGCAGAACCAAGGAAAGCCTTGTGAGAGCCTGGGGACCAATGGAATCAAGGGGCCATTTTTCCATTGCAAGGACTCTGGGAACTAAGGGAACAATTGTGACACTGTGGTGCCCCATGGAACCAAGGGTCCCTGGTGACACTGCAGGATCTTGTGTAACCAGGGCTCCATTGTGACCCTGCAGCACCAAGGAATTCATGGTGGCACTCGGAGCCCTCATGGAACCAAGAGGTCACTGTGACACTGCAGGGCCTTGGGGAACCATGCAGAGCATTGTGACAGAGTGGGACCTCGTGTAATGATGGGGCCATTGTGACACTGCAGGGTTCCATGGAACCAAGGGGCCAGTGTTTCTCCTCAGGGACTCCTGGAATGAAGGAAACATATTTGGCACTGTGGTGCCCCTTGGGACCAAGAGACCATTGTGACACTGTGGAAGAAGGAGAGCATTGCTGCATTGAGAGACCTCATGGAACCAAGGATCTACTGTGACACTGCAGGGGCTTGGGGGATCAAGGTGCCATTGTGAAACTCTGAGGCCCAAGGATCCAAGGGACTTTGTGACACCAAGGGCTCCCATGGAACCAAAGGGACACTGACACTGGGAGGCCTCATGGAATCATGGAGACCATTGTGACACTTTAGGGCCTCATGGAACGGTGGTGACACCAAGTAGGCTGGGAGTGTTGATCTGCTGGAGGGTAGAAGGGCTCTGCACAGGGACCTGGACAGACTGGATCCAAAGCCCAAATCCAACAAGGTGAAGTTTTACAAGAGCAAATGTTAGGTCCGGCACTTTGGCCACAACAACCCCTGCAGTGCTCCAGGCTGGGGACAGAGTGACTGGACAGCAGCCAGGCAGAAAGAGACCTGGGGGCACTGATGGACAGCAGGCTGGACATGAGCCAGCAGTGTGCCCAGGTGGCCAAGAAGGCCAATGGCACCTGAATGGGATCAGGAATGGTGTGGCCAGCAGGAGCAGGGCAGTGATTCTTCACCTGTGCTCAGCACTGCTGACACTGGATCTTGAGTCTTGTGTCCAGTTCCTGGCCTCCAATTTAGGAAGGACATGGAGGGGCTGGAGTGTGTCCAGAGAAGGGCAAAAATCCTGGTGAGGGGTCTAGAATAGAAGTGCTTTGAGGAGTGGTTTAGGGAGCTGGGGTTGTTGATCCTGGAGAACAAAGGGCTCAGGGGAGACAAGGTGGTGTCAGGGCACAGGATAGACGGCATGATCTCCAGGGTCTTATCCAACTTGTCTGAGTCTGTGATTCTCTGAAACCACCCCTGGAGCAGTTGCAGGATGAGCCCTGGGACTCCTCTTCACAAGGTCCAACAGCCCAAGTCCCTCAGCTTCTCCACACAGCCCCAAAGCCCATCCTGTCAGTCCTGCAGAGCCTCTCCAGCCCCTCCTCATTGCCCACAACAGGGAGCCCCACACCCAGACACAGCAGCCCAGATGTGCCCCCCTGGCCTGTAGCGCCTCTGGCAAGGGAGCAGCACGAGGCACTGCAGGACCCTGCAGACAATTCCTGAAGCACTTGGAGGATGATCCTGCTCTCCAAGGGATGTTCCCAGGGTGCCAAAACAGGAATTGAAATGTGGAGTGAGGCCAGAGAGGAAAGCGCAATCAGGGATGGGCTGTTTGCAAGGGAGGGGACAGGGCTGGGCAATAGGAAGAAATTTGGATCAGGAAAGAGTAAAGAAAGCAAAGGTGAAGCCAAGGAAATGCTCAGGGCAGTGTGGGGGTGGCTGCCAGGCAGCCCTGGCTCTGAGCAACAACATCTGCAGTGGGACAGGAAACTCACAGCTGATGGGAAGAAACTTTTGGGCTGACTTCAGAGGCCACGACAAAGCTGAGTGGTTTCCCTGCCGGCCCCCATCCCTTGCTGGCCCCAGGGGCTGATGGCATTTGTGCTCACTCAGCTCCATGTCCCCACAGCAGCACCATGGGGGTGCTGAGCCTGCTGTGTGCAATGCAAACAGGGGCTCCTGAGCCAGTGCTGCCGTGTGTGTGCCTGCAAGGATGCGGCTCCTGTGTGAGCTGGGGGAGAGGCCAGGGCTGCAGAGGGGGGATGTTGTTGGCAGATGCATGAGGACGCTCTGGGACGCTGCCCTGGGGTGTCCAGCGCAGTGGGGATGGATCAGCCCCTGCTCTGCTGCTCCTTGCCAGGGTGTCCCCCTTGCAGGGAGCTTGCAGAGCACCAGCCATGCTGTTTGCCCCCAGCCTGCCCATGGCCAGCCTGGGGCTGCTCCAGGGGCTTTTCTGTGCTCAGCATTGGGCTGGCCAAGTGTTGTGGAGAGAGTCTGGCCAAGGAGCCTGGAGCCCCCAGGCCCTGGCCTGAGGTGTCAGCGCTGCCCCAGCAGTGCCCATGGCCTGTCCCTGCTGCAGCCCCGGCACTGCCACCCCCAGGGCTGTGCCCGGCCCCGAGAGCACTCAGGCCCTGCAGCAACACGAGGGCCAGGAGGGCAGCGGGGCAGTGGCACGGGAGCAGCACTGGCAACACCAAGTGCTGCTGCTGCTGCTGGGCACAGCTGCTGTGCCAGCACTGATCTGCCCCAGCTCTACACACAGACATTGCTGCTGCAGCTCCAGAGAAGGGAACAAAAGGGGCATCTCTGGAGAAAACTTTGCTGGGAGAGGCTTTATTTTGTTTAAATTTACAAAGAGTGCAGCCCCTCATTGACACAGTCTCTGCGTCACAGAAAAGATGGAGAAAATCAAAAGGAAATAAAGCACAAATAATGACATTTCTTTGTGGACAATATTGAAAAGCTAAAACAAAGGAAAGAAAAGATCAAACCAACAAGCAAACCAACAAGAAGAATCAAAGGTGACTTTTATTACAAGTGATTTTCAGAAATTGGCAAGCAGTTTACTGCTTCTGAAACCATCTAGTGTTCAGTCTCCACACTGCAGCCTTGAGCTCATGGTTTCTCAGGTTGTAGATGAGAGGGTTCAGGGCTGGAGGTACCACAGAGTACAGACAGGGCCAGATCCAGAGAGGGGGATGAGATGGAGAGGGACTTCAGGTAGGCAAACACTGCAGTGCTGAGGAACAGGGAGACCACAGCCAGGTGAGAGAGGCAGGTGGAAAAGGCTTTGTGCTGTCCCTGAAGGTCTGAACATGGGAGAAAACAATTAACACAAAACAACCAAATACCAAACAGGCACTAACAGCAATGAGCCCAAGTTCCCTGAGATAGGATTTGGAGCAAGAGAGCTTGAGGATGTGTGGGATTTCACAGAAGAACTGGCCCAGGGCATTGCCATGGCACAGGGGCAGGGAAAATGTATTGGCTGTGTGCAGCAGAGCATTGAGGAAGCCACTGGCCCAGGCAGCTGCTGCCATGTGGGCACAAGCTCTGCTGCCCAGGAGGGTCCCGTAGTGCAGGGGTTTGCAGATGGACACGTAGCGGTCGTAGCACATGATGGTCAGGAGGAAATACTCTGCTGAAATAAAAAAAGCGAAAGAAAATAGTTGTGCAGCACATCCTGGATAGGAGATGTGTCTGGTGTCCCAGAGGGAATTGTGCATGGCTTTGGGGACAGTGGTGCAGATGCAGCCCAGGTCAGTGAGGGCCAGGTTGAGCAGGAAGAAGAACATGGGGGTGTGCAGGTGGTGGCCGCAGGCTATGGCGCTGATGATGAGGCCGTTGGCCAGGAGGGCAGCCAGGGAGATGGCCAGGAAGAGGCAGAAGTGCAGGAGCTGCAGCTGCCGCGTGTCTGCCAATGGCAGCAGGAGGAAGTGGCTGATGGAGCTGCTGTTGGACATTTCCTGTGTCTTGGCATGGGGATCTGCCTCATGGACTGTTGAAAGAAGACATTGGAAACCTGGGACAAATTTCCTTGAGTCAATCCTACGCTACTTTTTAAAAATTTACTTAAAATTGCTTCTCTTTCATTGGGGAAATTCCACTCTCCTTTTTTTTTATCTTTCAGCTTGTGATTTTTCTTTTTTCAGGGGGATAAGTTTTTTTCAGCATTGATCTCAGCCTGAACACTGGGGAGCCCAGAGAGAAACGGGGCTCCCTGTGCCTCAGTGCAGTCAGACCTGCTGTTCCTCAGAGATGTGCCCTTTGCTCAATGCACCTGACTGTAATTCAGGGTGATGACATTTAAAATGGGCTTAAAAAAAAAAAAAAAAAAGACGTCTTGAAAGCTCAATTTTTACGAGAAATTTCCCTAAACTTTTCTTGTCTTTTTTGTTTGGTTTGGTGGTTTGTTTGGTTTTTTGTGTGTATATTGCTGAACAGAGAGAGATACCAAGGTTTGAACTGGCTCTCTGTTGTCTGGAGTTGTGCCTACTGGGAGCTGTTTCTCTCTATCCAAGCCTTGTCCCTGCCAGTGCTGCCAGAGCCCAGCCCAGCCCTGGGGGCTCAGCTCTGCCCTGCACACCCCTCCCAGCACAGGGCACTGCCCAGGGCCATCTCCCTGCCAGCAGGGCCTTAAGGGCAGCTCACACAAACTGAGATGCTGCAAGCCAAGGTGCTGCTGCTGCCGTCTGTAGGCACAGGAGGGTGAGGAGGCACTTTGTGAGGGAGATGTGAGGCAGATCTGCTGATGCCCAGTGGGACAGTGCAGGAGTGTCAGTGACACAGACACACCTGACAGCCCCTTTGCCTTGCCTTGAGGAGAAAGCTGAGAGCAGCCCTGGCCATGCAGCACCATCTCCACAGCAGGAGGAATCTGCCCTGATGGGGGTGGCTCCTTCCACCTCCAACTTCTCCCCACAGTCGATGGGGAGCTGCCAGGCAGGCTGAGAGCTGTCCCTGGCAGGTGGCACATGGCCTGGGCTGGCCAAGAGCCCTGAGGGCTGCAGGAGCTGCTGTGCAGGACAGCCCTGGGCAGCCCTGGCTGCAGCCCCAGCTTCAGCCCCTGCAGCCGTCCCTGGCAGCAGGAGCCGTCCTGCCCTGTCCCTCTGACGGTGCCCAGGGCAGCCCCCTCTGCAGAACATCCTCCTCCTCCTCCTCCTGCTGTGCCTCAGAGAAACTGGGAGAGTCCTCCTGACACATCCCCCCGGCTGTGGGCTGTGCTGGCTCCAGGAGATCCCTCCAGGAGCACAGGGGACATTGCCCTGCACCCACACACTCACCATGTCCAGGGCTGTGAAGATGTTTCCCCAAGTGCAGTCTCAGCTCAATGTCTTCCCAGTCCTGATTGCCTTGAGCCTGTCTGTGCCTGGCTCCTGTGCCCTCAGTGCCTGCAGGCAGTGCCCTCAGCCCTGCTGGGCTGGCAGAGGAGCTGCTCCTCAGCAGAAATGTCTTTTTGAAGCTTCTCTTGGTTTACCTTGGGAGCTGCCTCTGTGCCAGGAGCCCGGCCCAGCTCAACAGCACAGACACAGCAGAAGGACTTTAATGACCCTCTGAGGGCTTTGGTTCTTTTTACATCATAATCATTCCCTGAGAAAGTGTTCCAAAAACTTCTCAAGAACTCAAATTAAAATACTGAAGTTTCTTGAAGTTTTAATGGGTCCCACTGAGGGACACAACTGAGAAAGTTCCAGTTAGAGCATGAAATTGGAGGCAGAGATGACAGGTGGGGACAAAGAGAAGCCAAGTCTTGGTGCCCTGGGGCACAGCAGGGTCTGTGCCACCAAGGGCTGGGAGGAGACACCTTGTCCTGAGCCACTGGGGCCTCCTGGCACAGCCCCAGCAAGGCTGGCCACTGGCACCCCTTGTCCTGCCCTCAGCATCCCCCCACATCCCAGTGGCCTCAGGGATCTGCTGGGATGAGTCCCTGGGGAGCCTTGGTCAGGAATGGCCCTGGGGGCTCCTTCATGCTCCCAGGGACTGCAGGTTTTTCCAATGACTTTGGGTTTTGCTTTTCCCTTGGAGTGTCTGAGACCTTTGTGTAATCATGGCCTCCAATTATCTGCTTTAATTAGTCCCTTGAGAGCCTTTCTCAATAAAAACACTCAGTGGGGCTCATTAATGCTTCAAGGTACTTCAGTTTTTTAAGGTATTTTCCTTTTTCCTTTCCTCTCTCATGTCTGAGAGGTTTTTGGGGCAATCCTGGCATCCAGTTCTCTCCTCCAAGGAGTCCATGAGGAGCCTGTGTTGAGGATGGACCTCAGTGGCACCCATTACTGCTTTGAGACACTTTGTGCTCTTCTTCTGACTTTGACTCCTGGAAAGGTTTGTGCGATCTCCTCTCAGGCCCTGTGGTTCAAGGTGTGATAAATGTGAGTCGTGCTAATTATGTTATAACTATATTAACAAAATTGTATTTAGATCAATGGAAGACAACTGTTACAGAGTGAGGGGGGAGATGGATGAGACAGGGCAAAGGACATCTCCCAGATGTTGGGAGTCGAAGAAGGAGGTTGGAAGAAAGTCAAACAAGAATAGTAGAAGGACGTGGGTCTGATAAGCAGCATCTAGAAATAGAGCTCCAACCTTGAAATGGGCCAAAATGGAATGATTCCAAGCATGGGACTTAATTAAAGTCATGTTATGGAAAACATCTGCTCAGTCACACAGGGCACCTGCGCTACCTGCAGGTCACACCTCGGTCACTGATGAAGACAATGAGCCTTCATCGGAAATAAGACCCTCAAAAGGGTGAGAGACCCCCTAACCCATTAGTAGAGCATGCACTGTACACATAGTGCTGTACAGTTTAGGAATAGAAACTAGGAGGAGTTTTCTAGAAACTTCTGTAGCCTACAGTATATAAGTGGGATTGTTAGCCTGGATGCTTTGGTAGGAGAGGAAGGGCGAGCCCCTCCCTGTACCCCCGGTGAGTTTTGTTTATGCTTTATAGGAATTTCAATTATACTAAATTACTTACTCTTAAATTTTACATATCCTGAAATATATGTATTCTATACTTTGATTGTATTCATCTCAAATACTTTGAGTGCATATATTTATAAAAATTACTATCAAAAATTTTCTGCTAAATTTAATCTTGTTGTTTGATAAATTGGATAAATAGAATAACATTCATAACCCTTCCTTCCTTCCTTCCTTCCTTCCTTCCTTCCTTCCTTCCTTCCTTCCTTCCTTCCTTCCTTCCTTCCTTCCTTCCTTCCTTCCTTCCTTCCTTCCTTCCTTCCTTCCTTCCTTCCTTCCTTCCTTCCTTCCTTCCTTCCTTCCTTCTGTTATGAATGGTTTTCTTTTTTTTCCAATTAAACAAACAACAAAGATTAAAAGTAACAACAAATTTTTAATAGTAACAATTATATATGAATACAATCAGAAGTATTAAAGATGATTACAAAAATTATTGAAACTAAATACCATCCAAGTAAAGTATTACAATTGTAAAATTTGGGATGGATAAAATTTGAGAGTAAGTGTTTTAGTATAATTGAGGTTCGTATAAAGCATAAGCAAAACCGACCGGGGGTACGGGGAGGGGCCTGCCCTTCCTCACGTACCAAAGCATCCAGGCTAACAATCCCACTTATTGACTGTAGGCTACAAAAGTTTCTAGGAAGCTCCTCCTAGTTTCTATTCCTAAGATCTACGTAACTATACTGCACGGCGCATGCTCTACTAATGGGTTAGGGGGTCTCTCATCCTTTTGAGGGTCTTATTTCCGATGAAGGCTCATCGTCTTCATCAGTGACTGAGGTGTGACCTGCAGGTAGCGCAGGCGCCCTGTGTGACTGAGCAGATGTTTTCCATAACATGACTCTAATTAAGTCCCATGCTTGTGATCATTCCATTTTTGACAGCTTCAAGGTTGAAGCTCTATTTCTAGATGCTGCTTATCAGACCTTCGTCCTTCGACTATTCTTATCTGACTTTCTTCTAACCTCCTTCTTCGACTCCCAACATCTGGGATATGTCTTTTATCCTGTCTTACCCATCTCCCCCCCTGTCACTCGGTAACAATAGTCTTTTATTGATCTAAATACAATTTTGTTAATATAGTTACAATTTAATTAGCACGAATCACATTTATCACACTTCCTTCCTTCCTTCCTTCCTTCCTTCCTTCCTTCCTTCCTTCCTTCCTTCCTTCCTTCCTTCCTTCCTTCCTTCCTTCCTTCCTTCCTTCCTTCCTTCCTTCCTTCCTTCCTTCCTTCCTTCCTTCCTTCCTTCCTTCCTTCCTTCCTTCCTTCCTTCCTTCCTTCCTTCCTTCCTTCCTTCCTTCCTTCCTTCCTTCCTTCCCCCCCACCACCGAATGATCCTCCATCACTGACCAGGATCCCGAAAAATGCTCCCAGCTGCAAGGCTGACACAGCTCCAGGAGCCTTTGGGCACCTCTCCCAGGGATGCACAGCCTCGCCTTGTTGGGCTGTCTGTGCAGGGCCAAGCCCTGGACTCCATGATCCCACCGGGTCCCTCCCAGCTCAGCCCCTCCCGCAATTCTCACCCTTTGGCTCAGCCTTTGTGTCCTTGAGAGGAGCTGGCAGAGCTGTTGGGGCCGGGCCAGGAGCAGGGCACCCCAACATTCCCCTCTCTGGGACACGGCAGCTGTGGCAGCCCCAGCGTTCCCCTGTCTGTGACACCACAGCCCTGGCAGCCCCAACCTTCCATCCCTGGAGACGCTCCATGGCAGCTTCCAGTCAACGCAAGGCACCGGCCACGGAGCACCCCCAGCCTGGCCTGATGGGGATTCCTCTGCACACAGCTCGGGCAAGGCCCCCCTGGACACCTTCACTGTGCCACACACAAGTGTCACACACAGCTACAGAGCTCTGCCCACAGCTGCCACGAGGAGCTGATTAAAAAATAAAACAAAATTTAAAATTATAAACCGCAATAATCAAACTCATCCAAGAAAACAAACAAATCCATCAAGAACAACAACAACCAAAACAAAACCAAAAACCACTAGAGAAGGAGAACATCCCCCCCCCAATAGACCCATTCCATCCTTCACTTGGTACACGTGCACGCGCACAGGGGCTGAGACTGCAAAAAAAAAGAAGATTCCATGAGTACATTTTCAGGAAAAGCAGGTTTAGGACAGGCTCTCAGTTCCGACTGTTCTCAGCAGATTGAAAACGGCCCCTTTGGTACCTGCAGGGCCCTTGCAAATGGCAAGTGCCACACCCTCAGCCCATGGGGGAGAAAAGGGCTCTGAATTGCCCGCCCTGGCATGTAAACCCTGCTCCCAGGCTACTTCACACACAGGATTCTTCTGGATGAATCCAGAAAGCTGAGGGTCTGCTCTGGCTCCTCCATGTCCTAAAGCTGCCAGAGAGAAGAAATTGAGGGTCGGCTCCAGTGGCACAATCCCTGCTGGCCCAGGGCACAGTGCCAGGAAGGTCTCTGCGTGCCCAGCCTTTGCTCCAGCCAAGAAAAGCTCCCGGCACAGGCTCACCTTTCGTGCTCAGCCAGAACCCCCGAGTGCCCCAGCAGCAGGAAACTGACGGCTCTGGGAGGCACCGATGCTGGCAAACACCAGACCTGGGCAATGCCAGCGTCAACAATCTGCTGGATCTGCAGTCCTGGCACCCACAAATCACCAGATCTGAGCAGTGCTGGTGCCAGAACCGGGGAATTGCCGAGTTTTGGCTTTCTGTGCATGCAAATTGCTGGACTTGGGATGTGCTGGTGTTGGGATGGATAATGATTTGACAGGAAAGTCTCACAGATGTGTATGAATGTGATAAATGTGATTCGTGCTAATTATATTGTAACTATATTAGCAAAATTGTACTCATATCAATAGAATATAATTGTTACAAAGCCAAAAAAAAGGAAATGAGTGAGATCAAGCAGAGGGCATCCTCCAGATGTTGGAAGGGAATAGTAAAAGGATGTAGGTCTGATAAGCAGCATCTAGAAATAGAAAGATTCAACCTTGAAATGGGCCAAAATGGGATGATTCCAGGCATGGGATTTAATAAGAGTCTTATTATGGAAAACATCTGCTCAGTCACACAGTGCACCTGTGCTACCTGCAGGTCACACCTCAGTCATTGATGAAGACGATGAGCCTTCATCAGAAATAAGACCCTCAAAAGGATGAGAGACCCCCTAACCCATTAGTAGAGCATGTGCCATACAACATAGTGATGTAGATTTTAGGAATAGAAACTAGGAGGAGTTTTCTAGAAACTTCTGTATTAATATGTATTAGCATACAGTATATAAGTGGGATTTTTGGCTTGATTGTTCAGTACGTGAGGAAGGGCGAGCCCCTCCCTGTACCGCCAGCTGGTTTTGCTTATGCTTTATACAAACCACAATTAACTAAATTACTAACTGCCAAATTTTGTATATATTCAGATATACGCATTGAATATATTTTGATTGTATTCATTTATATCCAATTGTTGCTATTAAAAAAATTGCAGCAAAATTTAACCTTGTTGTCTGATAAATTGTACAAATTGAACGACATTCATGACAGAGAGAAGCATTTCCAGAGTGATCTTGATGCTGAATATCTCCTTAGGAGCTCTGGGCACAGAGAAGAATGAGCCCCTTGCTGGCTGGCCCTGTTTGGACAACCTGCTCCTCACCCCCATCATAATTGTGTCATGATATTGCCCACCTTTGACTGACAGCCCAAATTAGAAAAAAACCTCATACATTTCTCTTTAAATTAAAAATGTTTTTAAATATTAAAATAGAATTATATTTTTCTTATTTATAATAGTACTATTCTATATTTTTATAACGACATTTTTATATTTATAATAAAACTCTATACATTATTAGCAACCAAAAAAATTATTGGCCAATGGTTCTAAGTAACACAATTCCCTTTATTAATTAAATAAGCTCTATTGATTATTTATTTCTCCCTCTTTTTGATAATTTGTAATATTTGATAATTTGTAATATTTGTAGTTATTTGGTCACCTTTATTATAATCTTTTTCTCAGACAGGGTCCAGGGGGCTAACTTTGGGAGACATTTCTGGGGCTGATTGGCAGCAATTTTGGGTCTGGGGAAAGAATTTAGAAGGAAGTTGAGGACGGGAGAACACTTGGGAGCATCGAGTGGGCACTACCAGAGAACTTAGAGATCCTGAGGGAAAGTCTGGGCTTCGGATGTTACCTGGCTGTTACAGGGAGGCCCTTGGCGATCAGGGAGGGGAATCTGGGGCCATTCGGGGTCCGGACGGGCACTCGGGGGCTCTAACGGGGCTCTCCGGGGTGCGGGGGGTGATGGGAGTTGTAGGCGCGGGTATAATAAGGTTTAATGGAGCCGTGGAGCATCACGGGAGTTGTAGGCGCAGCTGCAGTGTCTCTCAGTGGGGCGCGGGGCACGATGGGAGATGAAGTCATGGTTAGAATGACGTTTTACCGGACCCATAGAGCATTATGGGAGCTGTAGTCCCGGAAGTGGTTCTTACGGAGAGTTTGGGGGTCTGAGAAGGCACTTGGGGAACGCATTTGCCTCTGAGTGGCGACTTCAGATCCTCAGGGGGGAACATATAGAGGTCGGGAGAACTTGGGGTGAGCCTCCAGAGTTCTAACAGGGCTCTTTATGGTGCAGGGCATGGCAGGAGTTTTCGACTCCGGACTGGGTTATGAGGTGCTCTGAGCTCGTGGAAGATGGAAGGAGATGAATTCCCAGAAATAGCTGTAGGGGCATCTATGGGGTTGGGAGCATTCAAGGTATCTGGGAACATTTTTGGGGGGTCTCCAATGGGCCCTGAGGGGGCAATTAGGGATCCTCCAGGCATATGGGGGGAGGTTACCAGGGGTTCTGTGGAGCGCGGGGCATGATGGGCGTTGTAGTCCCAGCTCCAATGGGGCTCTATGGGGCCGCGGGGCATGATGGGAGTTAGAGGCAGAAAGGAAAGATGGCGCCGACTGCAGGTACCGCCCCCGAAGCCGCGATCCCTAAAGCTGAACCCCCTTGGTGGCACCTTGGACTGAAACACACTAATGGAAGGTGTCTGTATTCAGTGGGGAAAATTAGGAGTTTTAAATTTCTTCAAAACTAAAAAAAAGGAAAAAACCCTGTTTGCCTGAAATGCAGCCAGTTCTCCAAGCAAAGCATGTCCCAGGTGAGTGAGGACAGACAGGATGGAGTTGGGGAATGTGGAGCAAGGTTGTCCACACTGGGTCAGACCTCAAGGCACAGCTTCTGTGAGCAGGCCAGACCTCCTGAGGACAGACCCGGCATCAATATCAATCACAGAATGCTGCAATCACATCTCTTCTAAACAGAACAGTAATAAAATACATCCTTTAAAATACAATGTGTATTTCTAAGAATCCCTTTAAAATACTTCTCCATAACTGGAGTAGGAAACCTTCCTCATGAGCTGATCTAGACCAGAGGGAAATCAAGGCAGAGCCATGGTTTGTTAGGAAACCTTTCAAGAATTCAGTCAGAATTGAACTCCAAAGTTTCCTAAACTTTTAATGGTTCCCACTGAGGGACACAACTGAGAAAGTGTCCCCAGGTTCCAGTTAGACCAGACAACTGGAGAGAGTGATGAAAACTGGGGACAAAGAGAAGAGAAGTGTTGGTGCTATTATGAATGATGTTCTATTTTTCCAATTTATCAAGCAACAAGATTAAATTTAATAGTAGATTTTTAATCTAACAAAATGAATACACTCAAAGTATTAGAGATGACAATGTATTGGAGATGAATACAATCAAAGTCCATATATTTAAGAATATACAAAATTTGGCAGTAAGTAATTTCGTATAATTGAGGTTCATATAAAGCATAAGCAAAACCAACCGGGGAGGGGCCCCCTCCGACCGTGGGTACGGGGAGTGGCTCCCATTCCTCACGTACCAAAGCATCCAGGCTAACAATCCCACTTATTGACTGTAGGCTACAGAAGTTTCCAGAAAACTCCTCCTGGTTTCTATTCCTAAAATCTCCATCACTGTGTGTACGGTGCATGCTCTACTAATGGGTTAGGGGGTCTCTCATCCTTTTGAGGGTCTTATTTCCGATGAAGGCTCATCGTCTTCCTCAGTGACCAAGGTGTGACCTGCAGGTAGTACAGGTGCATTATGTGACTGAGCAGATGTTTTCCATTACAAGACTTTAATTGAGTCCCATGCTTGGAATCATCCCATTTTGGCCCATTTCAAGGTTGAAACTTTCTATTTCTAGATGCTGCTTGTCAGACCTATGTCCTTCTACTATTCTTGTTTGACTTTCTTCCAACCTCCTTCTTCGACTCCCAACATCTGGAAGATGTCCTTTGCCCTGTCTCATCCATCTCCCCCCTCACTCTGTAACAATTGTCTTCTAAATACAATTTTGTTAATATAGTTATAACATAATTAGCACGAATCACATTTATCACACTGCTGAGCTTTCTGCAAAATCATTCCTTTCTGCAGTGACCCAAGGAAAATGCTTAAAAGCTAATCTCGATCCTTGCACGTCCAATGCCCATTTCCCAGCTGTTCCTTCCTGCTGCTCCTTGTGCTGTGGCTGCCGTGGCCAGCCCGTATCCCAGAGCCGGTGCCTGTCCTGCCGCAGTGTCCAAACGCGGCCCCCCCGGCGGGCAGGGCCGGCAGCTCCACGGGGCCGGGCAGCGGCCGGGGCGTCCCGCAGCCTCCTGGGGGCCGGGGGCCACTGCCGGGCCTGCAATTGCCGGCGGCTGCTGGGCTCAGGCAGCGCCCGGCGCTGAGCCCCGGCTGCCCCACAGCCCCGGCCCGGCCCCGCAGCTCCCCACAGGCCCCCAGCCCGTGCTCCCGGTGCCGCCCCTCTGCGCCCGCTCCTGCCGCTGCCCAGCACAGAGAAACCCCCTGCAATCCTCACCTCCTTGTGTGCCTGTCCTGGCAACCGCGGATACAAACGATCTGGATCAGCCGGCAACTTCTGAGGATAACAGCCTACTGAAAAAAATGTCCCTCCTCAGTATTTTTCTCTTCCTCGTCTTTTACATCATCCTTTTTCTTGCCACATAGATTCCTCCTGCTGCTTCTTGCCTGAGCCATATTCCTGCACACTGCCCTTCACCCAATCCCTTCCCAGCACACCAACAGCATCCATCTCCTGTGGTCTCAATCCCTTCTGGATTTCCCTTATTGCCCCCCTGGGGGTCCATGTCCTTGATTCTCTCTGGGACAATGTGCAAACTCCCTCAACATGCTCCCAAGGGACCCTTCAGAGATATTTTGGGATCATCATCCCTTTGGCCAGGAGCCCTTCCTGACTTTCCCTTTCTACCCTCCATGGGTGCCCTGCCATGTTCAGTCCCCGAAGATCCCACTGCAGTCACTGCTGAGATTTTCAGTGCTCTCTGGCTGCCGACTCTTCCCAGCCCCCCTGATCTGTCACTCGTCTGTCTCCCGGCCCCAGCGCCCCCCGGCAGGGGAATTTGGGGAGGTGGGAGCGGGGAGCGCCAAGGCCGGGCCCCCCCGCGCTGTGGTGGCGGCAGCGGCTGCAGTGGGGAGCGAGTGCGGGCGGGAGCGGCCGAGAGCCCAGCGCTGCCCCAGCCCGAGCTGCCCCAGCTCCATCGCTGCCCCTGCGCTGGGATGCTGTGGGTTTGGGGGGAAGAGGGAGCCGGCAGTGGGTGCTGAGCCTGGGGGCAGCAGGAGAAGGGAAGGAGAAGCAGGCTTGGAGAACAAAATGGTAAAAGAATGCACGTGGGAGGAGAAGGTGGGATTGTGCAGGAGAAGGAAGAATAGTAGGACGAAGAGGAGTGCGAGGAAGAGTAGGGACACAGGAGGAGGAGGAGGAGGCGGAACAGGAAGCAGCTCAAGGTTCCACCCCTTTCTGTATCTGCAGCCTCTCCCCCAGCCCCAAGAGCGTTGCACTCCCCACAGGCACCAGGTGACCGGGAAGAAAAATCCACTCTTTTCAGTGGGGTGAATCTTGGTGTTTCTTAGCTTTATTGGGCTAAATGTCGGTGCTTTTGTTACTTTGGGGGACCTGAATATTTATATTTTGGAGGGAGTTTTGGCTGAATCTTGATATTTTGGGTATTTTTGATCTGTGTCTTGATGTTTGGAGGATTTTTGGTTTGAATCTTGGTGTTTTGGTGGATCTTACAGACACAAGATGCCCAATGTCTTCCTGAGCTGCACCTGGGCAAGGAAGAGCTCCCCAACCCAAGGCCCTCTCCTCTTGTTTTCTCCCAAACCAGGATATTTTGTTCCCAAGGTGTGGGCAGATGGAGGAGGAGGAAAAGCCCCAGAGTTCCCTCAGGAGGAGGGGCTGCAAACCCATCCTAGGGAGCTGCGAGGAGGAAAGACCCTCCCTGTGCCAGGAAGGCGGCTGGAGATTCAGTCAGAGCTCAGAGGTGGTGGAGAAGGCTCATGGAGGGGAGAAGCCCCACAGGTGCTTGGAATGTGGGAAGGATTTCAGCTACAGCTCCAGCCTGATCCGGCACCAGAGAATGCACACTGGGGAGAGGCCCTACGAGTGTGGGGAATGTGAGAAGAGCTTTAGGACAATATCTTATCTGTTGCAGCACCAGGTGATCCACACAGGAGAACGGCCCTACACCTGCTTGGAATGTGGGAAGAGCTTTGGGTGGAGCTCCAGCCTGAGAAAACACCAGTGCATCCACACTGGGGAGAGGCCCTACGAGTGTCCCCAGTGTGGGAAGAGGTTTCAGAGCAGCTCCAATCTCCTCAGACATGAGCAGATTCACACAGAGGAGAGGCCCTTCCGCTGCCCCGCCTGCGGGAAGGGCTTCAAGCACAACTCCACCCTCACTGCCCACCGGCGCATCCACACGGGGGAGAGGCCCTACGAGTGTCCTGAGTGTGGGAAGGGCTTCTCCACGAGCTCTCACTTGACCCAGCACCAACGAAGCCACCAATAAAGGAAGCCCTGTGATTGCCCCGAGTGTGGGAAGAGCTTCGTGCTCTGCTCCAGCTCCATCCCTCATGGGAGGATCAGTGTTGGATCATCCCCAGTGAGCCCCGTTGGGCAGAGCCCTGGTGATCCGTGTTGGGTGGGGAGAAGGGGTTGGAGAGATTTCTCTCCCTTCTCCTTGTGCTGCTGTGATGTGGTTGGTAATAAATTCCCTCGCTGTGCCCAGGCTGGCTCTGTTGTTCCCGTGCCGGTGCTCGATCTCTCCCGTTCTTTCTCTCAACTCCCGGGCCTCTCCTCAGCCAATCAGAGAATGCGATGGAGAAGATTCAGCCAATCAGCGAGAGCAGCTGTGATGACTCACCGGTTGCCGGGCAGACCCGCAGCACCCAGTGTTCCCCACCTGGGCCCCACCCTCCCCGCCCAATCACGATCCCCCCGCGGGGTCCCCCCAAGTCCCTCCCCAGTCCCGCCCCACAATAAACGGGACTGCGGCAAACTGGGAAGATTTATTTGGAGCACTGGGAGCAGCTGAGCTGGGGCAGAGTGACTGCGGGGCTGGGGGGACACACAACACTCCCAAAATCAGCGTGGGGGTGGAGCAGGGGGTTCTGGCTGGGCTCGAGGCCACGGGGAGGGGCTGAAGCCGCTGCTGGGTCAGGAGCTCTGTGGGCAGAGAAAAGGGGGTGAAACTGAGCCAGGGGTCCTCAGGGAGAGCACACACACTCCAGGACCCCCCGTCACCTTCTTGCACAGGTAGAAGCTGAGCCCCAGCGCCAGGAAGACAAAGCCCAACAAGGAGACCCTGATCCCCATCAGCACCCATCAGCTTTGGGCGGTGTCTGGCGGCGTCTCTAGGGGTCCGCAGGGGCCAGGACCCCCCAAAACCTCTCACAGATACCCAAATCCCCTCTAATCACATTCTCAATTGCTGCCAGCCAAAGTCAGGATTCCCTGAAACCTCCTCCCAGTCTCTTCCCAGCCTACCCAGGATCCACCAGATCCCCTCCTGTCCTTCTCAGGATCCCATAACCCCGTCCCATTTTCCCCCGACCACCCCAGGACCCCCAGTCTTTCTCCCAGTCCCTTCCCAGCCCCACCAGGACTCACCAAGACCCTCCCAGCCTCTTTCCAGCACAACCAGCCTCATTCCAACTCCTGCTTTCCAATCCCTGATCTTTTCCCAGCCCCACCCAGTTCACTCAAATCCCTCCCAATTACACCCAGCACCCCCAGACTCCATCCCAGTGCCCACCAGGACCCCTGGAACCCCATTCCACCCTCCACAGCATCCTTTAAACTCCTCAGCCCTTCCAGACCCCTGAACCATACTCCCAGTTTTAACCAGGCTCTCTCAAACTCCCTCCCAGTTACTCCCAGCACACCCCACTCCCTCTCCCAGCCCCCTCAGTGCCTCCCCCACTCCCCCCGCACTGTGGGGTCCGGGCCGTGCCCCAGTGCCGGCTCAGGGGGTGCTCCAGGCTGACGTGCTCCACCTGGCAGCTGGAGCTGACCCCGTGCCAGGGGGGGTTTCCAGCTCCTAGTGCTGCTGGAAACCAGGTCGGTGGCCACCACATGCCCTGAGAGCTCCTGCTTGCCCTGGAACCAGCTCAGCTGGATCTCGGCAGGGGAGAAATCCATCACAGAGCAGAGCAGGCAGCTGGGGCCGGGCTGGGAGTTGGAGGGAACCAGTGAGATGGACTCACTGAGGGGCACTGGGAGAGAGTGGGGACACACTGGGATCAGCTGGGGGGAACTGGGAGAGATGAAAGAGGGCTGGTATGGCACTGAGAGTGACTGGGAATGAAACTGGATAGAGTGGGGGAACACTGGGAGAGAGTGGAGTGGATTAGGGCAAAGGGAGAGGGTGCTCGTCTGGGATTGGACTGGAAAAGGACTTGGAAAGATTAGGAAGGACTGGGAAGGCATTGGGAGACAGGGTGGAGGTCTGAGAATGGGGTTAGAAGGACTGGGAGTGGACTGGGAATGGAATGGCTGTGGACTGAGGAATTGGGAGGGATTCTGGTGACACTGGGAGGGACTGTGAGGACACTGGGAGAGACTGGGATGGACTGGGAGAGCCTAACTTGGGATGAGGGGGCAGGAGGCCCCGGGAATGGGCACAAGAAGGGCTGACGTGTCTCGGGTGATTCCCAGGGAGGTTTTCAGGAGTTCCAGGGTCATTCCCAGGGCAGAGCCCGAGGGGACACGCTCTGCCCCACGCTCACCTCTGTGCTCCACGAGGAACGGGCTGGACAACTCGTAGTTGTGCCAGCAGTGCCTGTCCACCGCAGCCCGTCTGTACTCCATCCATTGCAGGTCGCTGTTCCAGTACCTGGCAGCCTTCTGTCTCAATGAAGAGATGGAGCTGTCACCCCAGTGTCTGGTTGGTACCACCAGCACAGCCCACACGGCACCAGCACTGGCTGAGCTCCATGTCCAGGAGCAGCCATGGATGCCCACGGTGCGGGCAGGCAGGAGCCAGGCAGGGGCTGCTGTGACCAGCGGCGGGGCCCCGAGGGGCTGGGGGAGCCCGTGCTGAGCATCCCTGGGCGGAGGGCACATCTCCTTCAGTGGCATCATCTGGGCCTGCACCTCCTCCAATGGCATGCCCAGGAAAAGAGGGGAGCCATGGAGAGCATCTCCAGTGACACAGCCTGACCAGCAGTGTCAGCAGGCAAAACAAAGGTTTTGCTAAGCAATGGCCCTTTGATGGAGCAAAACATTTACAATCAGGGCAGTCCATTCGTGCAGATGGGGGTACACTCTGGGGCTACAGCTAAGGCCATGAGGTCACAGCAGGCTCTGGGGTCCCAGAGGTCCCAGAGCCCCGTGGTTGCACAGCACCACAGGCACCGAGCACTCAGTCCTTGAGCACAACTGCTGCGGCAGCAGCGGCGGCGGCGGCAGCGGTGCTGACATTGGGACAGCGGTGTCAGGACAGCGGGGGCAGCAAGAGCTGCGGGACTGGCACAGGACAAGGCACCGTGGCCCTTGCTCTGCGCCTCTTCCTCCTGCTCCTCCTGGCACTGGCCCTGCCTGCCAGGGCTGCCCAGGCAGCTCCGTGGCGACCACAGGGAGCAGGTGAGCCGGCGGCCTGGCTCCCCTTTCCCGGGACAGCGCTCCCTTCTCCCCAGGGAGCGTTGGGGATGGTTTTGCAAAGGGCTTTAGGGAGGCTTTCCTCAATGGGAGGAAGAGAGCCCAGAGGGGCCCTGGGCTGTTCCGGTTTTCCCTCCAGGGATGTTGAACAGGGCATGGAAAGAGTGTGAAGAGTGACCATAGTCAGCCCAGAGCTCCCCAGGCCCCTCTGCAGCTTTGGCCATCTCCATTCACATCTGGCTCACACAGCTTTACCCGAGCCCCTTGCAGTGCCCAGTTCCCTAAGGCAGAAGAGCATCCCAGAACACCATGGAAATGGTTCTCATCTGTGCTTCCTTCTAGACTGGGATCGTGACATGGTTTATTTTGAAAAACTGCTGAATGACAGGATGAAGATTCTAGAGCATGGTGGAGGCAAGTTCTCAGTGCACCTTTCCTGACAAAATAATTTCTGTCACTATGGCAAGAGCTCACTCCTGTGATGATTCCTTTACATAATCTCAGGGTTGAGGCATTCTGTAAACCATGCCCTGCTCCCTTCTGGAGCCATGACTGGTCCCACAGGATTGCTGCCAGTGGGAGGAAGGAGCATTTAGCTGTCAATGCTTTTCCCATGTACAATGCCAGTGTCTCCTTCCGTGTGCTCTGTGCAGCCTCAGAGAAGATCAGGACGGAAAGGAAGGGAAGGGCCCAGGACTGTGTCCCTGGGCTGATCCTTGCATGGCTCCTTTGCCGGCCCCAGGCAGCCTGAGGATCTCCTGCAGTGCTGGGAGCTGTTGTGCTCTGCCTTTCTTTGCAGATGACCCTATTGGGGAAGGTGATCTGGCTTCCCAACCCACGTTCAGGGATGAGTCTCTGGGAGATGGTGAGGGTAGGTCAAGGCCTTTCACCCTGAGGGAGCTGCCAGCTCAGAGCCCAAAGCTCGGCCAGGGGGCATCGCTGCAGGTGCCAGGACAGAGCCGTGCACGTGTGTGCCCTCGCCCTGTGCAATCCCCTCACTGCTCCTGAGGCTCAGGACTGGCAGCTGTTTGAGAGTGAGGGCCCTGGCTCTGGCTCAGAAGCCCAAATGTTTCTTGAACCTTATCCATGACTTTGCCAAGGATTGCCTTCTGAAGGTGCAGCCTATCCAATGGGGAATAGTTCCATGTGATCCAGCTGTCCCTTTTTTTTTCTCAAGTGATGGACCAAAAGTCTGTGCAGAAGGAGCCCCATTTCAGAGGCAGCAGTGGGCCGGTGCCAGCCTCTGTTGCAGGTGGGGAAGTGATGCCAGACACGGGCACAGGCACAGGAGGTCATTGCTGTGCCAGGCTCAGCCCTGGGCAGGGCTGTGTGGCAGCAGCTCTTCCCCCAGGGCCTGCCCTTGCACGGCCCTGCAGCAGCCAAAGCTGGAGGCGCCTCAGCTTTGAGGCCTCTGGAGCTCGTTCCCAGCTCCTGGGAAACGGGACTCATGCACCAAGGTCCCTCCCGCTGCAGCTGCTCCTGGAGCTGCCCTGAGTGCCCAGAGGCCCAAGGCACAGGAGCAGCCCCGAGCGGGAGCCCTGCTGCGAGCCCAGGGCCACAGCCAGCCCTGGCTCCCGACTGGGCAGGGGCTGCACTGGGTCCTGACAGGGCCTGACTCTGTCCCCTTGGGCTGGGGGAGCTGTCCCGGGGCAGGGAGCCTCGGGGCTGGCAGTGGCTGCTCAGGGATGGGTCGGGCCCAGGTCCCTGGAAGGAGCAACTGCCCAAGCAGCTGCGCTGGCCCCGGGCTCTCCTCCCGGCCTTCTGGGCTTTGTTGGGTGGCACAGCCTGTGCCAAGGGGGGCCAAGGTGCCTGCAGGTACCAGCTCTGCGGGAAACAGAGAACGTCCTGGCTGTGACCAGCGAGCTGCCAGCTCAGCAGTGGAGCACAGCAAGGACTCATGCTCCCCATTGATCCCACAGATGCAGCCAGCACCTCAACACGTGTTCCTGATTCCCAGAAGGGCACTGGAAAGGGTTTCTGTCAGGGAACACGCTGCTGGCTAGAGTTAATGGCAGGCTTGGCTATTCCATGGCACACAGGTGATGGGGACCCCTGTAAGGCTGGCAGATGACTGGGGTCTGTCATGAGGCACACAGGTAGGGTGTGGAGTTTTCCAATAAGATATGTGGGGTTTGGGTTCTTTGTCAGTGGTGCATGTGGCTGGGGTTCCTCCTGAGGTTCTTAGGGAATTTGGGATCCCTTCTATGGCGTACAGGTGACTGGAGAGCTCTGTAAGTTTGGCAGGGAGGTTGAGCTCCTCATGATTTACGTGGCAGTTTAGTGGTTGTTGTCAAAGCCTGCAGAGGAGCTGAGTCCATCCTAAGGTGGACAGGGGCTGGATTCTTTTGTGAGGCACAAAGGGATATTCTGGGCTCTCTGCTTGGTTTTGCAGGGATCCCTCATGAGGTGTGCAGAGGGGTTAAACTAGACGTGTTTTTTAAGGCTTCTCAGCACAGCAAAGGGACACTGTGGCTCCAGGCTGTGCAAAGTCGGCGGGAAGCTTCCTGCAAAGCCGGGCCCGGCCCGGGCCCAGCGGGCGGGCGGAGCCCATCCCTTGGGGGCCGGGCGGGGCCTCTGGAGCCTCCGCGCCCTGGTCGGGCCGGGTCCCGCGGCCGGGCCGGGCCGGGTCAGGGCCCCGGCGGGGAAGGGCCGTGGCCCCGGGCTGCGATGGGGCTGCCGAGCTGCGCCGGAGGCACAACAAGGGCCTGGCTACACCCTGGGCCTGTGCTGCAGCCACACACACATTGACAGCCACGGCCATTGGCCCTGGGCCTGTGCTGCAGCCACACACACATTGACAGCCACGGCCATTGGCCCTGGGCCTGTGCTGCAGCCACACACACATTGACAGCCACGGCCATTGGCCCTGGGCCTGTGCTGCAGCCACACACACATTGACAGCCACGGCCATTGGCCCTGGGCCTGTGCTGCAGCCACACACACATTGACAGCCAGGGCCATTGGCCTGGGCCTGTGCTGCAGCCACACACACATTGACAGCCACGGCCATTGGCCTGGGCCTGTGCTGCAGCCACACACACAGTGACAGCCACGGCCATTGGCCTGGGCCTGTGCTGCAGCCACACACACATTGACAGCCACGGCCATTGGCCCTGGGCCTGTGCTGCAGCCACACACACATTGACAGCCACGGCCATTGGCCCTGGGCCTGTGCTGCAGCCACACACACATTGACAGCCAGGGCTGCTCCCTGGGGCACAGGAGGCACCCGGGGCTATAACTGAGGCCGTGGTTTCTCGCACTGAAGGGAGGTTGGCTCTGTTCATTCGGGGGGCACAGCTTAAATCCCAGTTACCTTTTTGCACCCTGGAGAAGTGTTGAGGGGCAGAGAGTTCCAACCCTTCTCACTGGGAAGTGTGGCTGATGATGTGGGGCTTTTTAATTTTTTTGCCCTTTAAATTTGTGTCCTGGCAGAGGGTTAAGTTTGCTTGCTTTCAGTAGGACCCTTTTCTTCTTGGTGCTTAGTGGGGCTGCAATGCAGCCAGGGTTGAAGGAGGATCTCTGGCTGCTTGGGCCATGGTTGTGGGACACCTTGGCTTCATCCTTCTTTTGGCTGTCATTTGTGGTGGTGCTTGTGCAGGCATTTTAGAGTAACTGGCTTCAGTTTGTTCATCTTGTCACCAACAATTGGGAATAAACCTCTTGAACAGCACTGTAGTATTAAGAGGCAGGCATGACTTTGTTGAAGTGCTGGATGCACAGGCCATTGGATCACAGGGCCTTCTTGGTGGAGTCTTTGGCACCCTGGTGGTCATTGAAGAAGGAAGCTGATTCTTCTGGCAAAAAGATTGTTTTCCATGTGTGGAAAAGAATCACCTTTCATTTTCCCCTCCATTTCTATACAAAATTATACAGCCAAGTGCATTCATATGTCTCTGTCTTGTTACTCTATTTTTCTATCAATCTTACTTATCTATGAAATATTTTTGTGCATGAAAATGACTGGTGGACATTTTTGTGATATCATTAAAAGCCCTTTTTTAAATTTTAATTCTTTTCTGCTGTTATGGTTGGTAAATACCTTCTTCCTTAAGCTATGTGCTGGCAATATTGGAGGTAGAAAATACAGTTTTATAGTTTTCTTGTCAAATTTTATTGCAGTATCTCCTGTCTAAAACCCCCTCAAAACCACATCAGCAGGCCAGCTACTGAGCAGAACTTACTGCATAGCAGCAGCTCATGTTTCTACAATGGAAGTGGCTTTTTTTCTTCTGCACATGTATCGAACACAACAAATTGAAAATCTGCTAACAGAGGAAAGAGCCTTGTTTAGTGTAGCCTGGACTTTGGAAAGGTGGTTGCTGTTAGATCAATACCCAGCAAACCGCCTACATATTTTTTTGTGACTGTTTTATGGTGATTTTGGCCTGGCTTCTTTAGGATGTTCAATTTTCACTTAGAAATGGCACAAGAACACTCAGTGTGCTCCCGTGGAGCCAGTGCTGTCACAGGACAGATGGAGCTGGGACAAATGGCACATTGATTTTGATCTCAACAAGAAGCCACCAGAGCTCCTCATGACAGCAACCCCACAGACTGGAAATGGATCCATTAAAATGAACTCATCACAAAGCTTTTAACTGAAACTTTGACATATGGAGCTTGTTCAGTTCTGCCTCTGAGGAAGGGAGTTTGAAGACAAAGAGGTTTAGCAAGGAGATCCATGCACAGCAAATCTGTCCTCTAGCAAATGAAGTCTTAGGATGTAAACCCTCATCCATACTCCGGTTTTACCCCTCCATTTACCCAAATTCTTGGTCTTAATTCCTGTGCCAGTAGGAAAATATGACAGGGAAGCGTAGATCCTCCTTTTCTTCTTGAGCTGGGCAGCTTGGAACCTCATCTTGTCCCACAAACAGGAACAGACAAACTGCAATTTTGTTATGAAACCCTACTTTGGAAAGTTTGCCCTGTGTTTATTTTTGCCCAGAAGTATCTGAGATTCACTGGAATATTTACAAGCCATAAATAATTGATTCATTGTTGTTGCTATAATCTTTCATATTTTATAACTTTTCTGCTGCACAAGAACCTGGCTCTTGCAGAA